>NC_140998.1:135656545-136856545 GCF_052327205.1 Somniosus microcephalus
AGAGAGAGGGAAGGAGAGAGAGAGAGAGGGAAGGAGAGAGAGAGAGAGAGGGATGGAGAGAGAGAGAGAGAGAGGGAAGGAGAGAGAGAGACAGAGAGAGCGAGGGAAGGAGAGGGAGAGAGGGAAGGAGAGAGAGAGAGAGGGAAGGAGAGGGAGAGGGAAGGAGAGAGAGAGAGAGGGAAGGAGAGAGAGAGACAGAGAGAGAGAGGGAAGGAGAGAGACAGAGAGAGAGGGAAGGAGAGATAGACAGAGGTGGAGAGGGAAGGAGAGAGAGAGAGAGGGAAGGAGAGAGAGAGAGGGTAGGAGAGAGAGAGAGGGAGGGAAGGAAAGAGAGAGAGAGAGAGAGGGAAGGAGAGAGTGAGGGAAGGAGATAGAGAAGAGAGGAAGACACCCCGGGGAAGGGGCTGGACTCACAGCCCGGTGGGTGAAGAAGGGCGGCCGCCATTTTGTGAGGTCGGCGGGAAGTTTGAATTGCGATGGCCGAAGGAAGGAAGGAAGAATGCGAGCTCTCCCTCCCCCTCCTACCCCTTCACACTTTCCCTCCCTCACCCTGTCTCTCTCCCTCCCCCTTTCTCTACCTGCCCCTCTCTCTCTCCCTGCCCCTCTTTCTCTCCCTGCCCCTCTCTCTCTCCCTCCCTCACCCTCTCTCTCCCTCCCTCATCCTCTCTCTCCCTCCCCCTCTCTCTTACCGCTCTCTCTCTCCCCGCTCTCTCTCCCTGCCCCTCTCTCTCTCCCTCCCTCCTCACTCTCTCCCTCTCTCCCTCCCTCTCCCTCTCCCTCCGACTCACCTCGGTACCAGAACGGAGTCAGTCCGACACCGGGAGGCCGGGTGCCGATCGCTCAGAAGCGAGCCCGGGGTTCCTCATGTTTAACCAGGCGGGCCTTTGGACCCGGTTGGCTGGGTGGCAGTCGAAGGTCTTTCGCTCTGGTCTCCTGTGTCCAAGAGCCCGGCGGGTGAAGAAGAGCGGCTGCCATTTTGTGAGGTCGGCGGGAGAGAGAGAGAGAGAGGTGGGGGGAAGGAGCGAGAGAGAGAGGGGGGGAGGGAGAGAGAGAGCCGCTGCTCCTCCGGTCGATGTGTTGCGGGCCGACCCCTGATGAGCGCCCGATCCGCTGAGCCAGAGCCCTCGCCGCTGCTCCCCTTCTCGCTGTCTCTCGGGCCGCGTGGTTCTCTGTTTTCCCGCGCAGCCGGCCAGTGAGAAGAAAAACAAAAGAGATGAAGAGAGATGCGACTGAGTGAACGATCTAATTTAAAGCAGCCACTCCCCCGCTAAAAGTTGAGAGCCGGAGGGAGATTTTGCGGGTGAAGAACGGCGGCCGCCAGCGCTTCAGGCCCGGCTGGTCTTTAATGGCCGCCACTCACCTCAGCTCAGCTCCCGCTCGGCAGTTTGAAGGATTAGGCCCCGCCCACAAACACCATGAACCGCCCCCCCAATTGGTCAACCATCACGTCACTCAATGCTAATGAGCGGTAGGATTGGTCAACTGCTAATGAGCGGATTTTTGAACGTTTTTTGTATACTGTCCGAACAATTCTTGTCTGACCAAAAAGTAAATATGCCTATGACACTCCCCTGATCATCAGCTTTCTTTTGCTATAACATATGTGTAGGTACGCTCTATAACTTTTGAGTGTATAACAGAGAGACAGACATACATACAGACAGACGGACAGACACCACTATCCTTTTATATATAACTAGCTGGGGGTGCCCGGCGGTGCCGAGTCTTTTTTGAGGGCATGTTGTTGTTGGAAGAGAGAGAGAGAGCAAGTGGGGGGAAGAGAGAGAGCGAGTGGGGGGAAGAGAGAGAGCGAGTGGGGGGAAGAGAGAGAGCGAGTTGGGGGAAGAGAGAGAGCAAGTGAGAGATTGGGGGGAGAAGAGAAAGAGACTGGGGGGCAGAAAGAGACTGGGGGGCAGAGTGAGACTGGGGGCACAGACAGACTGGGGGGCAGAGAGCGACTGGGGGGCAGAGAGAGTCTGGGGAGCAGAGAGAGACTGGGGAGCAGAGAGAGACTGGGGGAGAGAGACAGACTGGGGGAGAGAGAGATACTGGGGGAGAGAGAGAGACTGGGGGAGAGACTGGGGGAGAGAGAGAGAGAGAGACTGGGAGTGTGTGAGAGAGAGAGAGACAGAGAGAGAGGGAAGGAGAGCGAGACAGAGAGAGAGGGAAGGAGAGAGAAGGACAGAGAGAGGGAAGGAGAGAGAAGGAGAGAGAGGGGGAAGGAGAGAGAAGGAGTGAGAGAGGGAAGGAAGGGGAGAGAGAGAGAGAGAGGGAAGGAGAGAGAGAGGGAAGGAGAGAAGAGGGAAGGAGAGAGAGAGGGGGAAGGAGAGAGAGTGGGAGGGAAGGAGAGAGAGGGAGAGGGAGGAGAGAGAGAGGGAGAGGGAAGGAGAGAGAGAGAGAGGGAAGGAGAGAGAGAGAGAGAGAGGGAAGGAGAGAGAGAGAGAGGGAAGTAGAGAGAGAGAGAGAGGGAAGGAGAGAGAGAGGGAAGGAGAGAGAGGAGGGAAGGAGAGAGAGAGAGGGAAGGAGAGAGAGAGAGAGGGAAAGAGAGAGAGAGACTGAGGGGGGTGAGAGAGAGCGACTCGGGGAGAGCGAGAGACTGGGGGAGAGAGAGGAGAGAGACTCAGGGGAGAGAGAGGAGAGAGACTGGGGGGAGATTGATGTGGCTCAATAATTCCAAGACTCGATGTTAGCGAAACAAAACAAGGCTTTTATTAACTTAGAAGGTAACACGCAGTGGAGAGAGGTATCTTCCATCTGGAGGTCTGCAGTACTGGATATGAGGCCAGACTGAGCTTGCTTACATAGGGGCCAGGTATGGGCGGAGCCCTACACACAATACATTACAATATACAATTCAATGGTGAGGAGACGGAACTGAGGTAAGGGAACTGAAACCTGAAACCAACCACAGTCACAGGCAGTGATGAATGGAATATTTCATCACATTCACCCCTTCTATAGATTTAGTCTGCTCGGGGGTTTGATAGTCCTCTGCGACCGACGTGGCTGTTGTGGTGTCGCGGGTGTCGGCTGGGTGTCCCCGGTGGCCTCCTGGGTCTCTGCCGGGGGTGCCGCCAGGGTTGTTGAAGGGGTAGTTGGTGGGGGTGCCGTTGGTCGATGTTCTTCCGGGGGTGATGAAAGAGTAGTGGGTGGGTAAGAGTTGCTGTGATCGTTGTTGTTGCTATTGCCGTGGTTGTTGTCGTTACCGGCTGGGGCGACGTCTTTTATGGACACGGTGTCCACCCTTCCGTCGGCGTGCCGGACATACGCGTATTGGGGGTTGGCGTGGAGTAGGTGCACTGGCTCCACGAGAGGGTCCGTCTTGTGGCCCCTCACATGCCTTCGCACGAATACCGGACCTGGGGTGGAGAGCCATGACGGCATGGATACGCCTGAGGTGGATTTCCGGGGAAAGACAAACATTCGTTCATGAGGCGTGGCATTAGTGGCAGTACACAATAGCGAGCGTATCGAATAGAGCACATCTGAGAGGACTTCCTGCCAGCGGGAGATAGGGAGGCCCTTGGTCCTTAGAGCTAGAGTGACTGCTTTCCATACTGTCCCGTTCTCTCGCTCCACTTGACCGTTACCCTGGGGGTTGTAGCTGGTGGTACGGCTCGTGGCGATCCCCCTGGACAGCATGTACTGGCGTAGCTCTTCACTCATGAAGGACGCCCCCCTATCCGTATGGATGTAGCTCGGCATACCGAACAGGCAGAACAGGCTGTTGAGGCATTTAATGACCGTGGCGCTGGTCATGTCTGGGCAGGGGAAGGCGAATGGGAAATGGGAGTATTCGTCCACAATGTTCAGGAAGTAAACATTGCGGTCAACTGACGGGAGGGGGCCCTTGAAATCTAAGCTGAGCCGCTCAAAGGGCCGTGTAGCTTTGATTAAGTGGGCTCTATCTGGGCGGTAGAACCGAGGCTTGCGCTCAGCGCAAGTGCGGCAGTTCCTGGTCAGAGACCGAACTTCCTCAATCGAGTAGGGTAAGTTACGGGACTTTATGAAGTGGAACAGCCGCGTGACCCCTGGGTGGCAGAGGTCGTTGTGGAGGGTCTGTAGCCGATCCCCGGTGGCGCTGGCACACATCCCTCGTGAGAGGGCGTCAGGGGATTCGTTAAGGGCCCCTGGCCGGTAAATGATGTCATACTCGAAGGTGGAGAGCTCGATCCGCCATCTAAGAATCTTATCATTTTTAATCTTCCCCCTCTGTTTATTATTGAACATAAACGCTACCGACCGCTGGTCGGTAAGTAGGGTGAAGCATTTGCCGGCTAGGTAGTGGCGCCAGTGGCGCACTGCCTCCACGATGGCTTGGGCCTCCTTTTCTACGGAGGAGTGTCTGATCTCGGGCCCTTGGAGGGTCCTCGAGAAGAAAGCTATGGGCCGCCCCGCCTGGTTGAGGGTGGCCGCCAAGGCAAAGTCAGACGCATCACTTTCCACTTGAAAGGGAGTGTTCTCGTCCACTGCCTGTAGCGTGGCCCGCTCAATATCCTGTTTAATGCTTTTGAAGGCGGCGTGGGCCTCAGCAGAGAGTGGAAAAGAGGATGCTTTCAAGAGGGGGCGGGCTTTGTCGGAGTAGTTGGGGACCCATTGGGAATAATAAGAAAATAACCCCAGGCACCTTTTCAGGGCTTTGGGAGTGTTGGGCAGGGGCCAGGGGCAGCTCCCGTAGGGGGCGCAATCGGTCGGGGTCTGGTCCGATTTCCCCATTCTCCACCACGCTGCCTAGTATGCAGAGACGCGTGGTGTTGAAAACGCACTTGTCCTCGTTGTAGGTGAGGTTGAGTTTTTGTGCGGTTTTCAGGAACCTCTCGAGGTTCGAGTCGTGATCCTGCTGGTTGTGACCGCAGATGGTGACGTTGTCGAGGTAGGGGAAGGTTGCCTGCAAGTGGTGGTCATCGACCATGCGGTCCATCTCCCTCTGGAAGACCGAAACCCCATTCGTCACCCCAAAGGGGACTCTGAGGAATTGGTAGAGGCGTCCGTTCGCCTCGAAGGCGGTGTACGGGCGGTCCTCTGGTCTGATAGGGAGCTGGTTATACGCTGACTTGAGGTCGATGGTGGAGAACACCCGGTATTGGGCGATTTGGTTCACCATTTCTGATATGCGGGGTAGCGGGTAGGCGTCTAGTTGGGTGTACCTGTTGATCGTTTGGCTATAGTCGATCACCATCCGTTTCTTCTCGCTACCCCTTACCACTACCACTTGGGCGCGCCACGGGCTGTTGCTGCGTTCAATAATGCGCTCTTTCAGGAGCCTGTCTACCTCGGTCGCGATAAACCGCCTGTCCTCCCAGCTGTACCTCCTGCTTTTGGTCGCTATTGGCCGGCAGTTAGGGGTAAGGTTCGCGAATAGCGAAGGCGGCTTTACCTTCAGGGTAGCCAGACCGCACACTGTGAGGGGCGGCTGGGACCCACCGTACTTGAGCGTGATGCTTTGGTGGTTGCACTGGAAATCCAGGCCCAAGATCACGCTCGCACATAGATTCTTCATGATTAATACTTTAAAATTATCGTATACAGTTCTGTTAACGGACAATTGTACCGTGCAGTAACCCAGAATGGTCGATGTCTGGGTTTTATCAGCCATAGAGATGGTACCCTGAGTAGGGACCACCTTTAGGGAGAGTTGTTGTGCCAGTTCAGGGTGGATAAAACTCTCCGTGCTTCCACTGTCAATTAAACATTTAACCCGGCACCCGTTTACCTCGATGTCCACCATTGATTTGGATAGCGGGTGCGGCCTGGTCTGGTCCACTGTGACCGATGCCACTGTAGGGCCCTGATCGAGACAGGATGGCGTCCACGCTGTCTGCTCATGAGATGGCGGACCCCACGAGGTCGGGCAAGATGGCGTCCAAGATGGCCGCTCCCACGGCGCACACGCGGCGGTGGCGGGTTTTCCAGCGGGGTTCCCTCTGCACACCTTCCCGAAGTGCCCCTTCTTACCGCACTTAAAGCAGGTGGTGCCTTTCGCCGGGCACAGGATTCTGGTGTGCTTTGGCTGCCCGCAGAAGTAGCAGTTGGGTCCCGCGGCTGTCGTAGGGCTTCTGGGGGGAGAGCGGGGCCCCGACGGTGTCGGGCTGCCAGGCGGGGAAGATGCCTTCCAAGATGGCGGCGCCCTTGGTGCACACGTGGCGGCGTGGACGGCGCGGGCTGAAGAGTAGGCGTCCGAGTTTCTCTGGGCCACATCCAGGGATCGCGCGGTGTCCGCAGCCTGTTTCAGGTCCAATCCCGTTTTTTCCAGCAGTCTCTGCCGGATGTAAGTGGAGCTGAGGCCTGTGATAAAGGCATCACGAACAAGCTCGTCAGTGTACACTGCGGCTTTTACATCTTGGCACTTGCAGTCTTTGCCAAGCATTTTCAGGGTGCCTAGGAACTCCTCCACCGATTCCCCGGGTCGCTGTGCGCGAGTAGCGAGCAGATGCCTAGCATACACCTCATTCGTAGGCTGCTGGTAATGCGCCTTTAAGATGTCGCAGGCGGCCAGGTACGTGTCGGCGTCTTGGATGAGGGGGTAAACCCGGTGGCTTACCCAATTCCGCAGAATTCCGAGTTTCATACTCGCAGCGTCCGTAGCGCCTTTGACGGCTGCGGAATTGTCCAGGAAGAATTCCATACACATAAACCAGTGTCCGAAGCGTGCCGATGCGTCCGAAGCATGCTGGTCCAACTCCAAACGTTCGGGTTTTAGGAGTTGATCCATTGTGTTGAAAAATAAGTTAATAAAATTGATGTGCCTCAATAATTCCGAGACTCGATGTTAGCGAAACAAAACAAGGCTTTTATTAACTTAGAAGGTAACACGCAGTGGAGAGAGGTATCTTCCATCTGGAGGTCTGCAGTACTGGATATGAGGCCAGACTGAGCTTGCTTACATAGGGGCCAGGTATGGGCGGAGCCCTACACACAATACATTACAATATACAATACAATGGTGAGGAGACGGAACTGAGGTAAGGGAACTGAAACCTGAAACCAACCACAGTCACAGGCAGTGATGAATGGAATATTTCATCACAGAGAGACAGGAGAGAGACTGGGGAGAGAGAGAGACTGGGGAGAGAGAGGAGAGAGACTGGGGAGAGAGAGAGAGACTGGGGGAGAGAGACGGGAGAGAGAGAGAGAGAGACTGGGGGGTGTGTCTGTCAGGCAGAGTGAATACACACGCTGAAGATGGGCTGCTGAATTTTTAGTGTTTTTAGTGTTTAAGGTGGGGAAAAAAAGGTTCATTTCAAGTTTTAAAAGGTTTTAAAGTTAAATTTATTTCTAGTTAAGTTAGTTTAGTTTTGTTTAAGTTAAGTTTAAGTTTAGTTTAGTCTAGATTAAGTAAGGAAGGAAAAGACCGCCAAAGAGAACACCAAAGGAAAAAAAAACCAGAGGAAATTAGAAAAAAAAAAGCCAAAGCAAAAAAAAAAGAAATAAGGGAAGAAATATACAAACCAAAGAACAGCGGCCGCACGGGGCCACAGCAGCAGCAGAAGCGAGGTGATTCGGCCGCATCGGGAACCGAGGCGAGGTGACTCGACGAAGGCCGCACGGAGACGCAGCGACAGCCGGAGCGAGGTGACTCGGGGAGGCCGCTTCGGGAAACGAGGCAAGGCGAATCGGGGAGGCTGCACGGAGACGCAGCGGCAGCCGGAGCGAGGTGACTCGGGGAGGCCGCTTCGGGAAACGAGGCGAGGCGAATCGGGGAGGCCGCACGGAGACGCAGCGGCAGCCGGAGCGAGGTGACTCGGGGAGCCCGAACGGTGAACGAGGCACAGCCCGAGCGGCGGCTGGGATAGAAAGCCCGGGAAAGGCCCGAGGAGCCAGGCCCAGAGACCTCTGAGGAGAAGGGGAGCAACCAGAAGGGTCCCAGAAGCAAACCAAAACTGTGAGTACAGGGCCCAGGGAGGGAGACTGAAGCCAGGGAAAGGCCCGAGGAGCCAGGCCGAGACAAAGGCCCAGAGACCTCTGAGGGGGAGGGGAACAGCCCGAAGGCACCGGGAAACAGCGGCTCATAGACTCAGACCTGAGAAGGGTGAACCCAGGAGCCGAGGCCCAGGGACCACGGGGTCGGAGAGGGGGACCGGGAAAGGTCGCGAACAGGGAGAGGGCCCCAGAAAAGCTTATTCTAAGATCAACAATACTTTACCAAAAATGAGCGAACCAGAAGACCCACAACAGCCCCGCTTCCAGATTCCCCCAACACCGCAAAAAAAGCTATAAAAGCGATCAAGCATGATCAGATGAGAGAAAAACCAGAAACTCTTTTTGCTGACTGTTACAACAATGGGACAAAAAGTAACCTCATTTTCTACTCAGATCAGCCAGCGGCTTGGATCACAGCAATAAAATCACACTATACCAGTGTTAAGCTAGAAAATACCGCAAATGGGTCCATAATGAAAATTAACACACCAGGAGACAGTTCAACCACGACTGTCAACGCGTACAATACCGGAACAATATTAGTGCAAGGCAACCTCGACAAATTTGCAACGGCCTTCAAGACACTGAAAAGATTAACTACAAGGGGAAGGAACAGCCCCAGAGTGGCCCGCACTCCCCCCAACATTGACAACTTACCAGGAGAAAATCTGCCTGGTCAGGAGGTGAACGAGCCACACAGTTCAAACCAGACACTAACCCCGGGGAACCACAGCCACACGATACAACTGACAAACCCCAGCATAACTACCAGGGAGGAAGCCACACATAGTCCCCCTACCATTCCCAGCTCACCAAGAGAAGAGCAGCATAGCCAGGAAGTGAGTGAGCCTTCCAGGGCCGACCAGCTTAGCCAGGAAGTGAGTGAGCCTTCCAGGGCCGACCAGACACATACCCCGGGATCACACAGCCAGATACAACCAAAAGATAAATTTAGTCAATTAGAGATAGAGATGGTTAAACTTAGAGAGGAGTTCCTCAAATTGAATGACGAACAAAAGCAAGAGAGGGAGAGACACAAGAGAGAGCTGAATCTACTTGAGAAACAGGTGAATCTACTTAGGAATCAGGTGAAAGAGCTGCAGGAAAAAGAAGAGAGCCATAGAGGAGAGATAACACCATTAGACCAGCAACCAGAGGCTAGAGATAAGACAAGACAGAGCCGGACGGAACGGCTGCACTCTCACACGGAACAAAAGCAACAGACACACAATACAAGGGGTGCCACACAGACCGACCAGCATACTGATTCGCAATCTTCCCCCACCACCGTGGAACCACAAGCGAGCCGCTCACAAGAGGTACGCACACACCAGACACCCCAGCCCAGCACACACACTATGAGTCCAGGCGAAAGCCACCAGACAGTAAACACAAACAAGGCTGACGTCGTAATACTCATAGACTCAAATGGGAAATTTCTATGGGAGAAAAAACTCTTCCCTAGAAGTAAAGTAGAAAAGATTTGGTGCCCAACAACAGACAGAGCCATGGGATGGCTGACCAAAGCCAGATTAGGCTCCCCCCAACACATAATAATACACACGGGCACAAATGACCTAAAGGCCAAACAGAAAGAGGTAGCAACATCGCTCAGAGCAATGATTAGTAAGGCAAGCAGTACATTTCCAAACACTAGAATCACTGTTTGCACAATATTGCCGAGAACAGACTTCAACAACAACACAATTCATGAGATAAATGCCAGCATAGCAAGAGACTGCGAATCAAACCACAACGTACACCTGGCCCAACACCCCACCCTCGATGAGGAATGTCTTTACGACCACGTCCACATCCAAAGGCAAAGAATATCGATCTTTGCTAAAGCCCTGAAGGACATCGCTTTTAACCGGGTCCATACCCAGACTCCAAGAGGACCCCCCCCGACCAACAGAGATCAGCGGGGTACATATCAGGAACACTACAAAGACCACCACCACACCAACCGAGACCAGAGAGGATCCCCATGCAAAACAACAATATCGGACCGCTCCCAGCCAGACAGAGGGAGAGATGCACAGGATGTACGCAATACCTCAGACAGAACCAATCCATTAAGAGACAATAAGCAGATGTGCAGCAGCATCTACTTCCGCCTTATGGATCAAGGACTAATTAATAGAAAGAACTGTAACCAAATTGTATTAACTTTTATAGACAACTGAGGTGATCTTTTTTTCCCCACACTTAGACATGACAAACACGTACCACTCTTTAACCTATCATAGTAAAAGATCAAACTTAACATGAAATCCTTATATATTTCGACCTGGAATATCCAAGGTCTACGCTATTCAATGCTAAAAGTGAAGAGTAGGACCCCAGAGTTCATAGATGAAACTAAAGATCTAGATATTATCATTTTACAGGAAACTTGGTATAAAGGAAAAGGACACACTGGCTGTCCCCAAGGGTACACTGAGCTGGTGGTCCCCTCCAATAAATTACCAAGTGTAACCCAAGGCAGAGACTCCGGAGGCATACTGATCTGGTTTAAAACAGAACTTAAGAATTACATCAAATTTATAAAAAAGGGCGAAAACCATATGTGGCTCAAACTTGAGAGGGAGGTTATCTCAAACACCCAAGATGTTTACATTTGCGCACTTTATATCCCTCCAATCGATTCCCCGTACTTTAAAGAGGACACCTTCTCCAACATGGAGGGGGAAATTATCCAACACCAGGCCCAGGGGAACGTGTTGATCTGTGGGGACCTCAATTCAAGAACGGGCGAAGAACCAGACTTCACCAATAATCAGGGAAACAATTACGTATTTGGGAATAACCACTTTGACATCCCTTCCCTTCCATACAGGCATAACTGCGACAAGCAGTCAAATACCAACGGAAAACAGCTACTACAGCTCTGTCGAAACCTGGGTCTGTACATTGTCAATGGTAGGTTCATAGGAGACCTCCTAGGAAGATCGACTTTTTGCTCACCTCTTGGCTGCAGCACAGTAGACTATATGATTACAGACTTAGACCCATCCTCTTTCAGAGCATTCACAGTCAAACCACAAACAACACTGTCAGATCACAGTCAAATTACTATGTTTCTCAAAAAGACAGAAACAAACAACATAGAAACACAACCCAGTAAACTGTACAACACCAAAAAATCGTACAGATGGGCCAAAAATGACATGGAAAAATACCAGAAAACAATTAGCAATGCATCAACTCAAGCTCTCTTAGACACCTTTCTGGATAACATATACACTCACAATAAAGAAGGCGTAAAGCGAGCAGTTAGTAAACTAAACAATATTTTTGATAATTTGGCAACAAATGCAAACTTGAAAGCTCGCAAGAACAAACCCAAAACAAAAAACTATGAAAAATGGTTTGACCATGATTGCCATAACATGAGGAAAAAACTTAGAAAAATATCAAACCAAAAACACAGACATCCAGAAAACGAGGAATTATGCCTTACTTATTGTCAGACACTAACACAATACAGAAACACACGCAGAACCAAAAAAGAGCAATTTATTAAGAATACACTCAGCTCCATGGAGGAATCCATTGATTCCAATTGTTTCTGGGACAACTTGAAAACACTACACAAAAAACAACACGACGATTTGTCCATTCAAAATGGGGACACATGGGTAAACCACTTTGAAAAATTATACCAGAAAAACACACTAAGACCAGAGCAAAACCAAATACGGAAAAAACTGGAAAAGCTTGAAATGGCCATAAAAGATAACCAAAACCCGCTAGACGCCATAATAACAGAAAAAGAACTTCTTGAAAAACTCAAGGACCTGCGACCAGGAAAAGCTTGCGGGACAGACGGCATACTAAACGAGATGATTAAACACGCAGACGACAAAATGAAACTGGCTATCCTAAAACTCTTCAACTTGGTTCTGAGTGTCGGTTATTTCCCTGACATCTGGAACAAAGGACTCATAACACCCATATACAAAAGTGGGGACAAAATCGACCCAAACAACTATCGAGGCATCTGTGTAAACAGTAACCTGGGGAAGGTATTCTGTAGCATCATAAACAAAAGACTTATAAACTTCCTTGAGGAGCACAATGTCTTGAGTAAAAGCCAAATTGGATTCCTGCCAAACTATAGAACATCCGATCATATCTTCACCCTACAGACCCTAATTGACAAACACGTTCACCATAACAAAAGCAAAATCTACGCATGCTTTCTTGATTTCCAGAAAGCTTTCGACTCCATCTGGCATGACGGTTTATTCCTGAAACTTATCGAAAGCGGGGTAGGAGGGAAAACATATGATGTAATTAAATCAATGTATACAAACAATAAATGTGCAGTTAAAATTGGAGACAAACAAACAAAATACTTCCCACAGGGGCGGGGGGTGACGCAGGGCTCGCCAATCTCACCGACACTCTTTAACATTTACATTAATGGATTGGCAAAACTACTTGAACAATCTACAGCACCCGGCCTCACCCTATATGAATCCAAGGTTAAATTCCTCCTCTATGCAGACGACCTGGTTCTGCTGTCACCAACTAAGGAGGGTCTACAGCAGAACCTGGACCTGCTGGAGTCGTACTGCCAGACTTGGGCCCTGACAATAAATCCCCAAAAAACCAAAGTCCTTGTGTTCCAGCAAAGATCCAAACATCAGGGACCCAAAATAAATTTCACAGTAGGAACAACCAAAATTGAACAAACCACCCACTACACATACTTGGGCTTAAAAATCAGTTCTACGGGGAACTTCAAACTGGCTGTGAATGAACTGAAAGAGAAAGCAAGAAGGGCTTTCTATGCCATCAAAAAATCAATCCAAATAGAAATCCCAATTAGCATTTGGCTCAAAATTTTCAAATCAGTAATTGAACCAATTGCACTCTATGGCAGTGAGGTATGGGGACCGCTAACACAAGAAGAATTTGCAAAATGGGACAAACACCCAATTGAGATCCTACATGCAGAATTCTGTAAAAGTATCCTCCGGACTCAAAGGAAAACAGTAAACAATGCATGCAGGGCGGAACTAGGCCAATATCCATTAATAATCACTATCCAAAAAAGAGCCACCAAATTTTGGAATCACCTACAAATGAGCAACCCCCAATGCTATCACTACGACGCCCTGAAATGCCAAGAGCTGACCATAAAGAAGAATACCCTCAGTCAACTAGTCCTGGGACTCAGTGAAGTAACTACTAACAATACTAACAATAACCAGTCCCAGGACAGTGACAGGGTAACACAAAGTATTCGACCCAACACAATCGTCGCTAAGCAAAAGGAAAAATATCTGACATATTGGGCAGAAACAACAAAAACCCAAAGCAAACTCAATTGCTACTTGGCCCTAAACAGACAATACAACATAGCTGATTACCTGACCATGGTAAAGGATAACAAACTGAGAAGAACCTTGACAAGGTACAGACTTAGCGAACATAGCCTAGCGATCGAAAAAGGCAGACACAGGCAGACCAGGCTGCCAAGAGAAGACAGGATATGCTCTCATTGCAGTCAGGGAGTAGTTGAGACAGAGATGCACTTCCTCACAGCCTGTGGAAAATATCAGGGCATCAGGGAGAATTTCTACCAAAAATTCTCACAAATATACCCTGAATTCAGAAATCTGAATGACAACCAAAAACTCCCATTCCTACTGGGGGAGGAGAGAAGCTGTGTAACACTGGCGGCACACTATGTTACAGCTTGCCATGAACAGAGGGACAACCAGTAAACTAAGACAAGAGTATATATAAACAAGGCGAATGTATATTTATAAACTCAGGGATATACCTGTTTATACACTATGAATAGAACCGCGTTTATGTGTTCAACCATAAATGTATTTTGATGCTTTGGCAACATGAGATGTACCTTATCATGCCAATAAAGCGATTTGAATTGTGAATTGAATTGTGGGGGAGAGAGAGAGAGAGACGGGGGAAGGGAGAGTGAGACTGGGGAGATAGAGAGACTGGGAGACAGAGAGAGAGATAGACGGGGAGCGAGAGGGAGATTGGGGGAGAGAGAGAGAGACTGGTTGCAGGGAGAGACTGGAGGAGAGAGAGAGACGGAGAGAGAGAGAGACTGGGAGAGAGAGACTGGAGGAGGGAGAGAGACTGGGAGACTGGGGGAGAGAGAGAGACTGGGAGATAGAGAGAGAGAGAGACTGAGGGGGGAGAGAGAGAGAGAGATGGGGAGAGAGAGAGAAACTGGGGGAGAGAGAGAGAGAGAGACTGGGAGACAGAGAGAGAGATAAAGAGACGGGGAGAGAGAGAGAGATGGGGGGAGAGAGAGGGAGAGGGCTAGAAATTCGGTATCGCCCCGTTTGGAGAGGGAAGGAGAGAGAGAGAGGGAAGGAGAGAGAGACAGAGAGAGGGAAGGAGAGAGAGACAGAAAGAGACGGAAGGAGAGAGAGAGGGAGGGAAGGAGAGAGAGTGAGAGGGAAGGAGAGAGCGAGGGAGAGGGAAGGAGAGAGAGAGAGGGAAGGAGAGAGAGAGAGAGAGGGAAGGAGAGAGAGAGAGAGGGAAGGAGAGACAGAGAGAGAGAGAGAGAGGGAAGGAGAGAGAGAGAGGGAAGGAGAGAGAGAGAGAGGGGGAAGGAGAGAGAGAGAGAGAGAGGGAAGGAGAGAGAGAGAGAGAGACTGAGGGGGAGAGAGAGAGAGACTGAGGGGGGAGAGAGAGAGCGACTCGGGGAGAGCAAGAGACTGGGGGAGAGAGAGAGGAGAGAGGCTGGGGGGAGAGAGAGGAGAGAGACTGGGGGGAGAGAGAGGAGAGAGACTGGGGGGAGAGAGAGGAGAGAGACTGGGGGAGAGAGAGACTGGGGGAGAGAGAGGAGAGAGACTGGGGAGAGAGAGAGAGACTGGGGGAGAGAGACGGGAGAGAGAGACAAAGGAAGGGAGAGAGAGCCTGGGGAGAGAGAGAGATAGAGAGACTGGGAGACAGAGAGAGAGATAGAGAGACGGGGAGCGAGAGAGAGATTCGGGGGCGAGAGAGAGAGACTGGTGCAGGGAGAGACTGGAGGAGAGAGAGAGACGGAGAGAGAGAGAGACTGGGAGAGAGAGACTGGAGGAGGGAGAGAGACTGGGAGACTGAGGGAGAGAGAGAGACTGGGAGATAGAGAGAGAGAGAGAGACTGAGGGAGGAGAGAGAGAGAGAGATGGGGAGAGAGAGAGAAACTGGGGGAGAGAGAGAGAGAGAGAGACTGGGAGACAGAGAGAGAGAGACTGGGAGACAGAGAGAGAGATAAAGAGACGGGGAGAGAGAGAGAGATTGGTGGGAGAGAGAGGGAGAGGGCTAGAGAGAGACAGAGAGAGGGAAGGAGAGAGAGACAGAGAGAGAGGGAAGGAGAGAGAGAGAGAGAGAGAGAGGGAAGGAGAGAGAGAGAGAGGGAAGGAGAGAGAGAGAGAGAAGGAGTGAGAGACAGACAGAGACAGAGAGGGAAGGAGAGAGAGAGACTGGGGGGAGAGAGAGACGGGGAGAGAGAAAGAGTAGAGAGACTGGAGAGATAGAGAGAGAGACTGAGGGGGGAGAGAGAGACTGGGGTAGAGAGAGAGAGAGACAGAGGAGAGAGAGAGAGTAGAGAGACTGGGGGGAGAGAGAGGAGAGAGACTGGGGAGAGAGACACTGGGGGAGAGAGAGAGAGAGACCGGGGGAGAGAGAGAGAAACTGAGGGGGGAGAGAGAGAGCGACTGAGGGGGAGAGAGAGAGACTGGGGGAGAGAGAGAGAGATGGGGAGAGAGAGAGAGAGAAGAGAGACTGGGGGGAGAGAGGGGAGAGAGACTGGGGAGAGAGAGAGAGAATGGGGAGATAGAGAGAGAGAGACTGAGGGGGAGAGAGAGAGAGACTGGGGGAGAGAGACGGCGAGAGAGAGAGAGAGACTGGGGGAGAGAGAGAGATGGGGGAAGGGAGTGAGAGACTGGGGAGAGAGAGAGAGACTGGGGAGATAGAGAGAGAGAGAGAGAGAGAGAGAGTGAGAGAGAGACTGGGGGGAAGAGAGAGAGACCGGGGGGGGGGGAGAGAGAGAGAGACTGAGGGGAGAGAGAGAGAGATGGGGAGAGAGAGAGAGAGAGACTTGGGGGGAGAGGGAGAGAGTGGAGGGAGAGGGAGAGAGTGGGGGAGAGAGAGAGAGAGACTGGGGGGAGAGGGAGAGAGTGGGGGGGGAGAGAGAGAGAGACTGGGGGGAGAGAGAGAGAGACTGGGGGAGAGAGAGAGAGAGACTGGGTGAGAGAGAGACTGGTGGAGAGAGAGAGAGATGGGGGGAGAGAGAGAGACTGGGGGGCAACAGGCATAACTGCGACAAGCAGACAAATACCAACGGAAAACAGCTCCTGCAGCTCTGTCGAAGCCTGGGTCTGTACATTGTCAATGGTAGGTTCATGGGAGACCTCCTAGGAAGATCGACCTATTGCTCACCTCTTGGCTGTAGCACCGTAGACTATATGATTATGGATTTGGACCCATCCTCTTTCAGAGCATTCACAGTCAAACCACAAACAACACTGTCAGACCACAGTCAAATTACTATGTATCTTAAAAAGACAGAAACAACCAACACAGAAACACAACCCAGTAAGCTGTACAACACCAAAAAATCGTACAGATGGGCCAAAAACAGCACGGAAAAATACCAGAAAGCAATTAGCAATCAATCAACTCAAGCTCTCTTGGACACCTTTCTGGATAACATATACACTCACAATAAAGAAGGTGTAAACCAGGCAGTGAATAACCTAAACAATATTTTTGATAATTTGGCAACAAGGTCAAACTTGAAAGCTCGCAAGAACAAACCCAAAACAAAAAACTATGAAAAATGCTTTGACCCAGATTGCCATTACATGAGGAAAAAACTTAGAAAAATATCAAACCAAAAACACAGACAGCCAGAAAACGAGAAATTACGCCTTACTTATTGTCAGACACTAACACAATACAGAAACACACTCAGAACCAAAAAAGAGCAGTATATTAAGAATACACTCAGCTCCATTGAGGAATCCATTGATTCCAATTGTTTCTGGGACAACTGGAATACATTACACAAAAAACAACACGATGAATTGGCCATTCAAAATGGAGACACATGGGAAAACCACTTTGAAAATTTATACCAGAAAAACACACTAAGGCCAGAGCAACACCAAATATGCAAAAAACTGGAAAAGCTCGAAATGGCCATAAAAGATAACCAAAACCCGCTAGACTCCATAATAACAGAAAAAGAACTATTTGAAAAACTCAAGGACCTGCGACCTGGAAAAGCTTACGGTGCAGACGGCATACTAAGCGAGATGATTAAACACACAGACGATAAAATGAAACTGGCTATCCTAAAACTCTTCAACTTGGTTCTGAGTGTCGGTTACTTCCCTGATATCTGGAACAAAGGACTCATAATGCCCATATACAAAAGTGGGTACAAAGTCAACCCAAATAACTATCGAGGCATCTGTGTAAACAGTAACCTGGGGAAGGTATTCTGCAGTATCATAAACAAAAGGCTTATAAACTTCCTTGAAGAGCACAATGTCTTGAGTAAAAGCCAAATTGGATTCCTGCCAAACTATAGAACATCAGATCATATCTTCACCCTACAGACCCTAATTGACAAACACGTTCATCAAAACAAAAGCAAAATCTACGCATGCTTTATAGATTTCCAGAAGGCTTTCGATTCCATCTGGCATGACGGTTTATTCCTGAAACTTATCGAAAGCGGAGTAGGGGGAAAACATATGATGTAATTAAATCAATGTATACAAACAACAAATGTGCAGTTAAAATTGGAGACAAACAAACAAAATACTTCCCACAGGGGCAGGGGGTGACGCAGGGCTCGCCCATCTCACCGACACTCTTTAATATTTACATAAATGAATTGGCAAAACTACTTGAACAATCTACAGCACCCGGCCTCACCCTATATGAATCCAAGGTTAAATTCCTCCTCTATGCAGATGACCTGGTTCTGCTGTCACCAACTAAGGAGGGTCTACAGCAGAACCTGGATCTGCTGGAGTCGTTCTGCCAGACCTGGGCCCTGACAATAAATCCCCCAAAAACCAAAGTCTTTGTGTTCCAGCAAAGATCCAGATATCAGGGACCCAAAATAAATTTCACACTAGGAACAACCAAAATTGAACAAACCACTAACTACACATACTTGGGCTTAAAAATCAGTTCTACAGGAAATTTTCATCTGGCTGTGAATGAACTGAAAGAGAAAGCAAGAAGGGCTTTCTATGCCATTAAAAAATCAATCCAAATAGAAATCCCAATTAGCATTTGGCTCAAAATTTTCAAATCAGTAATTGAACCAATTGCACTCTATGGCAGTGAGGTGTGGGGACCGCTAACACAACAAGAATGTGCAAAATGGGACAAACACCCAATTGAGATCCTACATGCAGAATTCTGTAAAAGTATCCTCCGGACTCAAAGGAAAACCGTAAACAATGCATGCAGGGCAGAACTAGGCCAATATCCATTAATAATCACTATCCAAAAAAGAGCCACCAAATTTTGGAATCACCTACAAATGAGCAACCCCCAATGCTATCACTACGACGCCCTACGGCTACCAAGAGAGGACAGGATATGCTCTCACTGCAGTCAGGGAGTGGTGGAGACAGAGATGCACTTCCTCACAGCTTGTAGAAAATATCAGGGCATAAGGGAGAATTTCTACCCAAAATTCACAAAAATATGCCCGGAATTCAGAAATTTGAATGACGACCAAAAACTCCCATACCTACTAGGGGAAGAGAGAAATTGTGTAACCTTAGCGGCATACTATGTTACAGCTTGCCATAAACAGAGGGACAACCACTAAATATAAGAAAAGAGTGTATACAAATTATATGAATGTATGGCCTAGAAATTCAGTCGCGCCACTTCTGGGGCGCTAAAGTCGGGCGGGCGCTAAAGTTAGCGCCCGCCGGAAAGTGTAGGCCACTTCGCCGAAATTCAGTAGATTTGGCCAAGGAGTTTAGGCGAGCGCTGAAACTGGCGTTGCACTCCTATCTTTAGGCGCTAAGCCGGCGGTGCGGACTGATAACGCCGAGGCCGGGCGCAGCGCAGGTGCGGTCATGTTTTGATTGACAGCAGACACCCTGACGCCGGCCAGCTCTTAAAGGGGGAAGGGTCGACTTTGTCTGCTGCCACGCCCTGGATAGTGGAGCCCTGCATCTAGGCCTGAACACTGCTGGTGGACCCAAATAGCGCCTGAAGCCATGCAGAAGGCCCGTGAACGAGCGCAGCGCTTCTCAGAGCATGCTTTGAGGGTGCTGCTTAAGGCTTTTGAAAAGAGAAGAGAGATCTTGTGCCCGGACAGTGGCAAGAAGGCTCCCAGGAGGCAGTACAGGAGAGCCTGGAGGGAAATTGCCCACAGGGTGTCATCCACCAGCGATGTCCCCAGGAGTGCGGACCAATGCCGCAAGAAGTACAACGACCTCACTCGGATGGTCAGGGTGAGTCCCCTTTCCAGTGTCCTCCTCATCCTTGCATGTGCACCTCACATTATGGGCAAAGGGACCTCAAAGGCCTAATGGCCATCCCTCCTCCCGCAGCTATGGCACTGGCATGATCATCAATAGCACTTTCTGCACTTTACACACTGGCCAAGCTATTCGACCATGGGAGGCAGTGCACACAACAACAGGGCACCACACTGGCCATGCTAATCGACCATGGGAGGCAGTGCAGACAACAACAGGGCAACACACTGTACTTAGAGGCCGTCCTTTCTCTTGCAGGCCAAGCTGGCCAAGAATATGAAGAGCCGGAATGTCACCGGGGGAGGCCGTGGCCAGTTCCAGGAGTTCAGTGACCTGGAGGAGCGCGTGGCTCGACTCATGCGTGGCCGGGTGGTTGGCCCCGTTGCTATTGGAGATGCCGACCCTGTGCTGGGCCCCAATGGTAAGGACATGACCGTTTGGACCTCTCTCGTTCCCCTTGCGCTTCAGATCTACATCCTTTGCCACTGTCCGACCAATGCGCATAATGCCACCACTCATGCCTCCCTCGCTGACGCCCTGTCCTCACTCTAAAGCTACTCTTGTGCCTTCCTGCTTTCAGCTGGTGAGGAGGAGGTCCATGAAGCTGAGAGTGCCAGTCCCTTGGAAGAGGAGGACGACGAGGACCAAGAGGAAGGCGGCACATCGGGGGAACCCTCATCTGCGCCAGGGGATGGCAATGGAGGGGACACGTTTTGCCTGGAGGAGAGCCAGGGGGAAGTGTTGCAGGGAAGGGCAGTTGCTGGGCCCAGTGGTGTCCAGGCACGCGGGAAGGGTCGGGCAGCTCGGCGGCCTTCTCCCCAGAGGGAGAGTCCGCCCTCCAGTCCGGAGACGGTCCTCGCCCAGGAGGTGCGCCTCCTTGATGAAATGTCCGCGGCCTCCGAGCGGCGCCACAACGAGTTCATGGGGGTTGTGGGACAGTTGCCTCAGGCCATTGAGTCCCTGGCTCATAGTGTGGCCGCTTTCGGGGACTCACAGGCCAGGGGTGTCGAGCAACTCGCGGCAGCACAGGCCAGGGGTGTCGACCAACTCGCGGCAGCACAGGACGCGAGTCGCGAGTTCATGAGTGGTGCCGTGCAGACACTGGCTGATCTGATGCAGGCACAGAACAGGGCAGTTCGGGCACTCACTTCTGCCACACTCGCTGTCTCACGGAAGCATCGACAGGGCACCCGCCGCCCTGCTGCAGCACAGCGGTCTGGCCTCCACCAGATTGCTGCGCTTGCTGCAGTGCCAGCCCGGCCGAGTGCCAATGTCTCTGGCGACCAGCGAGCGCCTGGCATCAGCCAGCTTGCCCCCATTGCTGCAGCCGCCACTGCCACTCCCCCAGCCAAGGTGCGACGAGCTGCTGCAGAGACTGATGCTGCCCAGCCACAGCTGCAGCAGTCAGCAGCCGGACCCTCCAGGGCCGGACCTCGTCTAGGCCGACCCCCAAGGACATCTGCCGTTACGCATTGCGGCCCTCAGGAGCCTTCCCCCAGCCTTCCAACACCCACAGGGCCCAGGTTGAAGCGGAGCAACAGGTCGGGCAGGGGCCGGAGAAGCCTGCACAAGGACTTGCCCTCTCGGCACACCAAGTAGAGGGTGTCGGCAACTGTTTTTTTTATATGGGGGTGTTTGTGTTCTGGAGGGGGGGGGCTTATTTTGGAAAGGCCGAAGATGAAGGCCAATTGGATTGACAAGTTTTGTTATTCCTCCCCAGGTTGTGGGAGTGAGATATGTTTTTCACTGTTTTTTGGGGGTCTTGTCTGTTTTTCTGTTTCATGTGGGAAGGGCCCTGAGTTTGTTAAATAAAGCTTTTTATTTATTCAGCTTGTCCAGGTGTCATGTTTCAAGTGGTTGTTGCGTTAACCGGCTGAGGGCTTGCGGAGCGGCTGCATTCAGGTGCGTTCATTGCCACAAGCCATTCCCTGACAGGGGGCCTAGAAGTGTCGTTCAATAAGCCGCTGGCGGACGGCCCTTGGACCTTGTGGCTCCCTTCTGGGCTGGTACTCCTCCTCCTCCTCCTCCTCCTCCTCATGGTCCTCCTGCTCGTCCTCCTGAGGTGGTGGCCCAACGTGAGGTGGCAGTGCCTGAGTCCTGCGGATAGCCAGGTTGTGCAGCATGCAGCAAACGACGACGAACTGGGAGACTCTATCCGGCGAATACTGTAGAGATCCGCCGGATCGATCCAGGCAGCGGAACCGTTGCTTCAGGACGCCAATGGTTTGCTCTATGATGTTCCTTGTGGCTTGATGGCTTTCGTTGTATGCCTCCTCCGCAGGGGTCCTGGGCGCGCGGAGCGGGGTCATGAGCCATGTGCACAAAGGGTAGCCCTTGTCCCCAATAAGCCATCCCCTTGGTGGAGGCTGTGCCTCGAACATGTCAGCCACAGTAGTCTGGCGCAGGATAAATGCATCGTGGCTGCTTCCTGGAAAGCGGGCATTGACAGCTAGGATGCGCTGCCTGTGGTCACACACCAGCTGTACATTGAGGGAATGGTAGCCCTTCCGGTTGTGGTAATCCTCGGCATTGTCGATAGGTGCCCGCATAGCCACATGCGTGCAGTCAAAGGCGCCCTGCACCATGGGGAAGTCGGCGATCCTGGCAAATCCGACTGCACGCTGCTCCTGCCTCTCTAGGGTCATGGGGAAGGAGATGAATTGGTGTCTCCTTGCGAAAAGGGCATCGGTGACCTGCCGGATGCAGCGATGCACGGCGAACTGGGAGATGTTCGCTATGTCCCCAGCAGCGGCATGGAAGGAGCCACTTGCATAAAAGTTCAGAGCCACCGTGACCTTCACTTCCACCGACAGAGACGTCCTGCACATCAGCTGTGGATGCAGATCTCTGTGAAGCAGCTGGCAGATCTCTGCAACCACCTCCCTTCTGAAGCGCAGCCTCTTAACACAATGCGCGGCAGTCATGGTGAGATAGGACACCTGCTGCCGGTATTCCCTGAGTGGGTAAGGCCTACGTTGCCGACGCCTGATGGCCCCTCTGCGTCTAGGCATGGCTGGCCCTCTCACACAGCGTCTGCGAGCCCTTCGCACATAATGCTGGAACTGAGGGTTGGAACCCCATGCAGCCCCCATAATAAACTTGCAAACAGTGAAATCACAAAGAGTCAAATTTCCAAGCTCTGGCCAGAAGCCAAATATACCTCTCCTATGTTGTCCCAAATCAGTAAGGTCTGTTCCTTGGTCTCTGTGCAGAAATCCAAAGCACTAAAGTCATTGCAGCAAAATGGCTGGCCTTTATAGTTCAGTGTAAGTGCCCTTTAATTAGCGCTCCCCGAGGCCCGCAGGGCCTCTGCTGCGTTCCACTTCACAGTTCTTAACAGCGCCACGCCCACATTGGGCGGGCGCCACTGAATTTCCAGTTTGGGGCGCACAAACAGCGTTGCACGACGAAATGACGTCATAAGCTGCACGTGCAGCAGAGCGGGCGCAAACACTTTGCGCCGGCGCTAAATGTCAACTGAAGTTGGGCGTTGGCGCAGACCGGCCTGCGCCCGGGCGCTAAGTGCCTAGCGCTGGAAATCTACCCCTCTTATGGCGTTAACGGCTGGCGAACGCAACTGAATTTCTAGGCCTATATTTATACACTCAGGGATATATCTGTTTATACACTGTATGGATAGATCTGTATTTTTGTGTACAACCATGAATGTTTTTCGATGCTTTGGCAACATAAGATGTACCTTGTCATGCCAATAAAGCGATTTGAATTGAATTGAATTGAATTGAGAGAGAGACTGGGAGAGAGAGAGAGAAACTGGAGGGAGAGAGAGAGAGACTGAGGGGAGAGAGAGAGAGAGAGAGATGGGGAAAGAGAGAAAGGGAGAGACTGGAGGAGAGAGAGAGACTGGGGAGTTAGATAGAGAGAGACTGAGGGGGGAGAGAGAGAGCGACTGAGGGGGAGAGAGAGAGAGAGAGACGGGGAGAGAGAGAGAGAGAGAAGAGAGACTGGGGGTAGAGAGGGGAGAGAGACTGGGGAGAGAGAGAGAGAATGGGGAGATAGAGAGAGAGAGAGACTGAGGCAAGCTCTCACAAATAGCAATGAAATAAATGACCAGGCAATCTGCTTTAGTGGTTTAGGCACAGGGATGAAGGATTGGACACCGGGAGAAATCTCTTGCTCTTCTTCGAATAGTGTCCTGGGATTTTTTTACATTCATCTGAGAGGATGAAATTAATAATCAGATTTGTTGTTGCAGTAGCTGATATCATACAGATCTGTGCATTTTTTCAAAAACATCTCATTAACCTTCCACTTCCAGAGGATGAATGTTCTTGCAATTGATTTTGTGTTTGTTTTGTAGATTTTTTTTAAGCTATCCCACTTTTGCCTGGGAGAGGTTTGACATCAAAAATCGATGTCTCAATGGGTAAAGGTGAACTGATTAAGGTGCCACTGTACACTCCACTGTTCAGCTTCAGAAACAATCCAACTTTCATACAATATCATGTCTGACTTTCCAATGACTGGGCAGGCAGTGTTTCCTATTCCTTTGCTCACCAGCCCACAACTTTGCTGCTTGTTGAAATGAATGTGGGAGAAGCTGCTTGCTGGGAGCACATAAGTGGAAATCTATGGCCAGCATGTCTGGCAAGCTCCCACTGCATGCTGGAAGAAGTCCTGATGAATCAAAAATGTTTGACTGATCACAGGATCCAAATATAACAAAAGGCAAGGAAGCTATTGGCCCCATTTTGCCCATCCATAAAAAAAATCCAATACAACATCCTGCAGTTTCACAAATGATTTCAGAGTTTTTGGCATAACTATCCTCCCCAGAAGTCCATTCCATGTCTTGATTAATCTTTATGCAAAGAGGAACTTCCTGATATCTGTTCTGAATTTACCTTTCACCAGTTGGAGTCCGTGTCCTCTTCAACTTTTATAGCTTCAATTGAAATAATGCTCCAGATTTACCTGTTCTACACCTTTTACTATCTTGTAAACCTCAATGAGGTCCTCTCTCTTATTTCCTTCCTTTGAAGGAACATAGGGACAGGAGTAGGCCATTTAGACCTTCTAGCCTGTTCCACCATTCAATGAGATCATGGCTGATCTGCGACCTAACTCCATATACCCGCCTTTGGCCCATATCCCTTAATGCCTTTAGTTAACAGAAAGCTATCAATCTCCAATTTAAAATTAACAATTGATCTAGCATCAATTGCCATTTATGGAAGAGAGTTCCAAACTTCTACCACCCTTTGTGTGTAGAAGTGTTTCCTAATTTCACTCCTGAAAGGTCTGGCTCTAATTTTTAGACTATGTCCCCAGTCCTAGAATCCTCAACCAGCAGAAATAGTTTCTCTCTATCTTCCCTATCCGTTCACCTTAATATCTTGAAAACTTCGATCAGATAATCTCTTAACCTTCTAAATTCTAGGGAATACAACCATAATTTGTTTAATCTCTTCTCATAACTTAACCCTTGAAGTCCAGGTATCATTCTGGTAAATCTACGCTGCACTCCCTCCAAGGCCAATATATCCTTCCGAAGGTGTGGTGCCTAGAACTGCTCACAGTACTCCGGGTGTGGTCTAACCAGGGTTTTGTATAGCTGCAGTATAACTTCTACCACCTTGTATTCTAGTCCCCTAGATATAAAGGCCAGCATTCCATTAGCCTTTTTAATTATTTTCTGTATCTGTTCATGACATTTTAATGATCTATGTACCTGGACCCCTAAGTCTCTTTGGACCTTCACTATTTTTTAGCTTTTCCCCATTTTAGAAAGTACCCTGATATATCCTTTTTAGGTCCAAAGTGGATGACCTCGCATTTGCCTACATTGAAATCCATTTGCCACAGTTTGGCCCATTCACTTAATCTGTCGGTATCCCTTTTTAATTTTATGCTTTCATCTACACTGCCTACAATTCCATCTATCTTTGTGTCATCGGCACATTTGGATATATGACTTTCTATGCCATCATCTAAGTTCTTAGTAAATACTGTGAATTGTTGAGGCCTCAACACAAATCCATGCAGGACACCACTAATCCTGCCAATTAGAATACCTATCCATTATCCTTACTGACTGTTTCCTGCCGCTCAGCCAATTTCTTAACCAGGTCAACAATTTGCCCTCAATTCTGTGGGCTTCTACGTTAGATAACAGTCTCTTATGTGGGACTTTATCAAATGCCTTCTGGAAGTCGATATAAGTAACAGCCATAGACATTCCCCTGTCTACTACTTTAGTCACCTCCTCAAAAAATTCAATCAGGTTTGTCAGACATGACCTACTTTTCACAAATCCATGCTGGCTTTCTCTGATCAACTGAAATGTTTTGAGGTGTTCTGTCACCCTATCCTTAATAATAGACTCAAGTTATTTCCCGACAACAGATGTTAGGCTAACTGGTCTATAATTCTCTGGTTTTCCTCTCTCGCCATTCTTAAATAGCGGAGTGACATGCTCAATTTTCCAATCTAAAGGAATGGTTCCTGAATCGAGAGAACTTTGGAAGATTATAGTTAGGGCATCTGCAATATGCTCACCTACTTCTTTTAAAATCCTGGGATGGAAACCATCGGGTCCTGGGGATCTGTCACTCTTTAGTGCCATTATTTTCTTCATTACTGTTATTTTACTTACGTTAATTTTATTGAGTCTCTGATTTAATATTTGTTTCCTTGGAATTTCTGGCATGCTATCCTCTTCCTTAACTGTAAATACTGACACAAAGTAATTATTCAACATGTCCACCATTTCCTTATTACCATTGACAATATCACTGTTTTCAGTTTTTAAGGGGCCAACATTGCTACCCTCTTTTTCCTAATATAATTGTACAAATTCTTTGTGTTGATTTTGATATCCCTTGCAAGTTTCCTTTCATACTCCCTTTTTGTTGCTCTTACTATCTGTTTTGTGACACTTTGCTGTTCTTTGTCTCTTTCCCATTCGCCAGGATCTGTGCTATTTTTTGCATTTTGTATGCTTTTTCTTTTAGTTTTATGCTGTCTCTTACCTCTTTAGTCATCCATGGCTTTTTTTTCGCAAGTAGAGCTCTTGCCCCTCAGGGGTATAAACTGGTTCTGTATCACCTTAAATTCTTTTTTGAACATCTCCCATTGATCTTCTGTCATTTTACCCATTAATAGATTTGCCCAGTTTACTGTGGACAGTCTCTGTCTCATCCTGTTGAAGTTGACCTTACCTAAATGTAGAATCTTAGTAGCTGTTTTGCGTTTCTCCCTTTCAAACACTTTGTTGAACTCGATCATGTTATGATCGCTATTGGATAAATGTTCACACACAGTTAGGCTGTTATCTGGCTCATTACTCATTACTAAATCTAATATGGCTTGCCCCCTTGTTACCTCTAGGACATATTATTGTAGAAAACTGTCCCGGACACACTCAAGAAATTCATTACCTTTCTGACAGGTGCTAGACTGCTTATCCTAATCTATATGAAAGTTAAAATCCCCCATTAAAACACTCTGCCTTTGCTACACGCTTGGCTAACCTCTGCATTTATACAATCTGGTACTTCACAGCTGCTACCAGGGGGCCTATACACAACTCTCAGTACAATCTTAAATCCCATTTCTTAATTCTACCCATAAAATCTCCACTGCCTGCATACCTCTCTTTATATCCTCTCTTATCATTGAAGTGATTTCATCCTTAATCACTAAGGCTACTCTTCCCTCTCTGCCATTTTCCCTATCTTTTCTGTAGACCTTATAACCTGGTATATTTATTTCCCAGTCCAGACTGTCTTGCAGCCATGTCTTAGTAATGGCTACCATGTCATACCCTTCAATTTGAATACAGTTCATTCAATTTATTCCTTATACTCCATGCGTTTGTATAAAGAACACCCTAGCCTGTCCTTCAGCTCTAATGTTTTACTCAAAAGGTTCTTATTTCTCTCTCTTGTTTTAATCACTTTACATCTTTTAGTTTTCCCTTTACCTGTAGTGCCTAAAGCACAATTTCTGACTGTTACTTTACTCCCTTCCCTTCTGTTCATTTTTGAACTACTATTTGTACTACAATTTCCACTTGAGCCCTCCCCTCCCCCCCCCTCCCCATTTACTAGTTTAAAGTCCTTGTGACCGCCCTATTTATCCTTTCCGCTCGGACCCTGGTGTCAGACCGGTTCAGGTGGAACCCGTCCCAATGGTACAGTTCCTTCCTGTCGCAATACTGGTGCCAGTGCCCATGAAATGGAACCCCTCTTTCCCACATCACTTCTTTAGCCACATGTTCACTTCCCTAATTAGCTTATCCCTATGCCAATTTGCACATTAATAATCCAGAGATTATAACCCTTGAGGTCCTGTTCTTTAATGTAGCTCCTAGTTCCTGGTACTCCCCAAACAGGACATCTTGCCTACTCTTCCCTATGTTGTTGGTCCCAACATAGACCACAATGACTGGATCCTCCCCCTTCCTCTCCAATATCCTTTCAAGCCGGTTCGAGATGTCCCTTACCCTGGCACCAGGTAGGTAATATACCATGTGGGACTCTCGATCTTGTTTACAAAGGATGCTATCTGTCCCCCTAATTATAGAATCCCCTACAACTATCACATTACGCTTCCTCTCCTTGTCCTCCTCCCCCCTTAGGACAGCCTCCTGCTCTAAAGTGCCATGGTCCACATTCTGGCTGTCCTTCCGACAGTCTTTATCCTTATCCTTATAGGTAGCAAGTACATTGTACCTGTTGGATAGGATCAGTTTCCGTGGATCCTCGTTCTCTTTCTTACCTGGGTTCCCCTTACTCTGCACACTATCGGTCACACCAACCCCGTTCTGATCCTGCTCCTCTCTACGAGGTGTGACCGAAGTCAGGAGCAAACTGTCCAGATGCTCCTCCCCCTCTCTTATGTGTCGGAGTGTCTCCAACTCGCACTCCAGCTCAATCACTCTAAGCCGGAGAGATTTGAGTCGGAGAAATCTACTGCAGACGTGTTCGCTCGGGACAGTCTCGCTGTCCACAAACTCCCACATACTGCAGTCCAGACACACAACCTGTTCTGCCATGACTTAGTCTAACCTTCTTTTATTTATTTAATTAGTTAAAGTCTTTATTCAAACAATTATTTATGGTTATATTATTTAGTTTATCTAGTTATAAGTTATTAATTTAATAAAGTACATTATAGTTTCCCAGCTCTTAGTTTAAACCACTGTCTTAGCTTAGAGAGAGAAAAAAATGGTAATACTCCCCAACCAATCATTTACCTGCTGTCCTTTGATGTCATTCCTTGATTCTTTGTTGTTTTTCAATCCACTGGAATTGTACAGCCCCCTTGGTGCTGTCACTGCTCTGGTCCGTGCTGTCCTCGGGTCCCGCTCTCTTTAAATACAGGCTCCTCGGTGCTGTCACTGCTCAGGTCCGTGCTGTCCTCGGGTCCCGCTCTCTTTAAGTGCTGCCTCCGCGGTGCTGTCACTGCTCAGGTCCGTGCTGTCCTTGGGTCCCGCTCTCTTTAAGTACAGTTCCCTCGGTGCTGCCGCCGCTCAGGCTGAAAAGGCCCAAGCTTATCCAGTCGTTCCTCACACCTTAACCCTCTGATACTAGGGATCAGTCTGGTAGCTACCCTCCGAGCTGCCTGAAGGGCTTTAATATCCCCTTAATTCTTGGGTGTCCAGAACTAGACTCAGTATTCAAAATGCGGTCTGACCAGAGCACTAAGTTTAAGCATTACTTGCTCTATCTTGTACTTTACTGTTTTGTCTATCCAGTTCAGCATTCTATTTACTTTGTGCAGCAAATGTGCAGTGGACAAATGTATTGAGGAAAAAGGAGTTTCCATTTTCAGGCACTGTTAATAGGAAACACTACTTATGAGCAATGTTATCTACAGTAACATCTGCCATATAAGTTGCATCTCCATTCCTGCCCCAGTGTCCTCTAAATTCATGCAAGTTATAGTATTTTTTTGGTTGCTTTTGTTTTTAACCAATCTGTTAGCCATAAATATAGGGCATATTTATACATTTAATGGGCAGTTCTGTTTTATGATTCCGTTTATGTTTCAGTGTTTTATCTCACTTCGCACCCTTAAGTCTGTCTTGATAAAAAAAATATTGGACTAATATAACAACCCCAGGTGGGAAGAGCCTGCATTTTACTTTCTGTGGTGCAGTGTGTGTGTTAGTGCATCAGCATACTGTGCCATTTGCTGTCTAGAACCAAATCTGTTTTAATAGAAGAGATGTATGGCTGCCGTCTTTGTAATCAAAGGATAGTTAACATATTTTCTTTTATACAATGTTCACATGAGAAAGTTAGTGAACTACATTTTGAAAACTAAGGGATTCAAATGATATCGGGATCGGGCGGGAAACTGCAGTTGAGGTCGAAGATCAGCCGTGATCTCATTGAATGGCGGAGCAGGCTCCGGGGTCCGTATGGCCTACTCCTGCTCCTATTTCTTATGTTCTTATATTAGCCACAATTTACTCATCACTACCAATTTCTTTCATGCACCAGCATCTTCAGGATAAAAATATGATAAACAATTTGCAGGAGATGGGGAGGGGAATGTTGTGATTGACAGTGCTTGCTTCTTTCATTATATGTGCTCTGCATTTACTTCCCTCACATGGGATAAGGCCAACTGACAGCACTGATTCCCCGCTGGTAAAGGAGAGCTGACTACAATTGTAACTATGGACCTAATTGTATTGGTGTAGCTTTTGCAGTTGTAGTTGTGTTTTTTGTAGACACCTGCAAAATATAGCTACTGAACGTAGCTAAATTGTTGACATAAGGCTGAACGAAGACCATAGGAGTTTCCTGCTTGAATGGAGCAATAGTCTGACTTTGCAATGGGAAGGGCTGGGGCAGGTGGTAGTGGGCTGAACTGTTAGAGGAGTGACAGAGTGACAGAAAGCAAAAACGGACATAAAGCTTGGGCTTCATTTCTCTTGAAAAAAGGATTAATGAGGCAATCCAATTAAAATTTTAAAGATTATGAAGTAGTTGACAAAGTTAACCAGACAAATGGTGTGTTGTTTATTTATTAAAAATTCAGAAATATTTATTATAATATTGTTGCATTTAGCGCACGGGGCGGGGTGGGGGTGGGGGGTGACATGCAGAGACAGTTTTGTGAAGAACAGGCAGATGGCTGCTATGTTCTAATCATGTGATGTAAGCAGAAACTGTATTTATTTGAACAGCAATGATATTGAGATATGTTTTATGCATGTTTCAGGTGAATGCCACATTACTGATAAGTAATGCAGCCAGTGTTTGCTTCACTGTAATAGAACTCCCCTCAATGGCATTGTTGAGTTGTTATTGCACGCAATGTTACTTCATCCTAAATTTCTCTTTCTTCCCCTTCTCTCCTGAAGCCACCAACTCTTTTGGAGTTTGCTTCAGGAGCCAGGCATATGCTGGCCCGTTACCTCGCCTAAATGCTCATTCCTCATGTGTGAGCCTAAACTGTGGCTGTCTTGCGGGACTGACCCTTTCCTTGGCTGCCATCCACATTATCTGGCAGGGATTGCTGGAGGGTGATCAGGAGTGAAAACCCTTGCTTATTTCCCCCCTCCTCTGAGGTTGCCAAGAACTATTGTAGTGTTTCGATTGGCACCCTGGCTGATTTGAGCTAAACTCAGCACAGACACAAAATGCCACTTGTTTTGATGCTGCAGTGTAACTCTTTTTCAATAACACACCCTTTGGAATCTAGGGCAAATACTGTTAATCTGCAAGTGAAAGAGCCAGATGTGTTGTATCAGAGATCATTTTATAGCCAGCTGTGTTGTATCAGAGATCATTTTATAGCCAGATGTGTTGTATCAGAGATCATTTTATAGCCAAATGTGTTGTATCAGAGGTCATTTTATAGCCAGGTGTGTTGTATCAGAGATCATTTTATAGCCAGATGTGTTCTATTGAAGGTCATTTTATAACCAGATGTGTTGTATCAGAGGTCATTTTATAGCCACATGTGTTCTATCGGAGGTCATTTTATAGCCAGGTGTGTTGTATCAGAGGTTATTTTATAGCCAGATGTGTTCTATCGGAGGTCATTTTATAGCCAGATGTTTTGTATCAGAGGTCATTTTATAGCCAGATGTGTTCTATCGCAGGTCATTTTATAGCCAAATGTGTTCTATCGAAGGTCATTTTATAGCCAGATGTGTTCTATCGGAGGTCATTTTATAGCCAGATGTGTTCTATCAGAGGTCATTTTATAGCCAGATGTGTTGTATCAGAGGTTATTTTATAGCCAGATGTGTTGTATCAGAGGTCATTTTATAGCCAGATGTGTTGTATCAGAGGTCATTTTATAGCCAGATGTGTTCTATCGCAGGTCATTTTATAGCCAGGTGTGTTCTATCGAAGGTCATTTTATAGCCAGATGTGTTCTATCGAAGGTCATTTTAAGGCCAGATGTGTTCTATCGGAGGTCATTTTATAGCCAAATGTGTTCTATCAAAGGTCATTTTATAGCCAGATGTGTTGTATCGGAGGTCATTTTATAGCCAGATATGTTCTAGCGGAGGTCACTTTATAGCCAGATGTGTTGTATCGGAGGTCATTTTATAGCCAGATGTGTAGTATCGGAGGTCATTTTATAGCCAGATGTGTAGTATCGGAGGTCATTTTATAGCCAGATGTGTTGTATCGGGGTCATTTTATAGCCAGATGTGTTGTATCAGAGGTCACATTATAGCCAGATGTGTTGTATCAGAGGTCACATTATAGCCAGATGTGTTCTATCGGAGGTCACATTATAGCCAGATGTGTTTTATCAGAGGTCACTTTATTTCAGAGAGTATTAGAAGAGCGCAAAGTCAGTTCTAATACTTTGCTTGCAGTGCCAACTTCCTGAATAGTGTTTGGCACCTGTTCCAGGATCTATATTGTAGCTTGCTTCTGTATTACGTATAAGGAAAAAAGGTACCCTACAGTGACTCGAACACAAAAGCAAAATACTGCGACTGCTGGAAATCTGAAAAAGAAACAGAAAATGCTGGAAACACAAGCAGGTCAGACAGCATCTGTGGAGAGAGAAACAAGAGTTAACGTTTCAGGTCGATGACCTTTCGTCAGAACTGCAGTGATCATCCAGGGAATAATATCATAGAATAATGACTTCGTTTATTTCTGTTGTTTTGAACTTAAGACGTTGCAATTTGACTATGTTGATGCACAATTGGCTTCCTGCACCATTTATCAGATGTACCATGTCTGCCTGTCCTATTATTACACACACGCAGACACAGGCACACACATGCATACCCATCCATCCTTTGGTGCTGATCCTAATTAGGATTTGCAGTATTGCGGACATTGAAGATCCCACTAATTAAATTAGAGCAGGAGGTTCTACTGTTTTTTTTGGACTCCCTCAACAAATATCACCAAAAAACAAATTAACCAGCTGTTCGCCTCAATGCTGTTTGTGCTGCAGATTGACAACCATGTTTGCCTACAAAAAACACTTCAAAACCTAAACAATTCACTTTGAAGCACTCAGAGATGTTTTGTCATGAGGTGCTTTCTTAAGTGCAAGTTTTTAAACCATGTTCTAAAATTGAAATAATGGCTGCTGGTAAAAGTTTAGTATAAATGGGATTGGGTAGGTTCTAGTTGGACCGAAGTTTGGAACATTAGCAAGTCGATTATGTAGTAGAGTTTGGAATGTCTCTCTGCTAATTTATACCTTTTAAGTGTAAATGTAAAATAATTAAACTGTTGCAGAGATATTGCAAATCCTAATGCTAATTAGGATTGGTACCAAAGTGGGTGTGTGTGTCTGTGCATGTGTGTCTCTCTTTGAATGTATGTGTATAATAATAAATTTACAGGTTATTATTTATTAATTGGTACATGGGGTTGTTCCATGTACACCTGTGTTAAGTGGTTATTGCTGTCATATTGAATCAAGTGTCTAGAAAGGTGACTAGGTAGCAAGGGGAGAAAAAATGATTTCACATACAGCCTTACTGGCTTGTCACATCAAAGTTACATGACTCCACTGACTGGGCAAAATAAGTAACCGTGCTCCCCTTGAGAATAACTGAATATGAAGTACATTGGCCTACTTGAGACCAATTTGCATTCCACAGCAACAGGGGCATGTCTGAGCTGAAGCCAAGTGTCAAATAATCCCAGCACCATGTGTGTGGCCACTTCACCTGGCACCATGCACACCTGCCCCTTGCCAGGATGTAGCAACTGTTTCACTAAAGATCCTGCCTTTGCTTCTCCCGTTTCCCCCCACCCTGATGGCTCAGCTGGTTAATGATGGTGAGAGACTGAGCCATACAGAGCAGAAGGGTTCCAAAATCCATCAAAAAACTGTAGACGATGGAAATCAGAAAATGCTGCAAAAACCCAGCGGGTCAGGGAGCATCTGTGGAGGGATTGGACACATTGATGTCTTGGGTGTGGACCCTTAATCAAAACTGATAAAGAGTCAGCCATTCTGATGAAGCACCCACACTCGAGACGTCGACTTGTCTGTTCCCTCCACTGATGCTGTTTGACTTCCAGAGTGTTTCCAGCATCCTTTGTTGTTATTCCCACGTTTGAGTCTTGGTCTGTGCTCAGTTGTTTGTTGGTGATCTGGGACATTACCATTGGCCTCAGGTGGCCTGTACGAAGAAGGGGGGAAATAAATCAGCCAGGATTCTGGCTCCTCTTTGGAATGCAGACATACCCGCACTGGAAGTGCATGCGTGTGGATGTCCGGTGAGGAGAGAATCAGGTTGGGCTGTGATGCCGCACGTAGTCAGATAACTTGCAAACACTGTCTGGGCTCACACATAAAAAATGGTGAGATACTGGAGGGTGCGAACTATACCCCAACACTGCCAAAAGAACACACTCAGCCTTTAGAGGGTATCAGGTCACTGTGGGAAATTTTGCCTGATCCCACAGGTAGCCTTGTGATTTTTACAGATTTATAGCTACTTTTCATTTCTTTGCGACAGGGTCTCATTGTCCTGCACATCTGATCGTGTTAATCAAAATAGAGTAAAGGTTTGCAGATGAGGCATAAAATACATAGCAATACATAACAATATTAACTGCCATTCAAAAAGTAATTCATCACATAAAGGGCTTCAAGATGTTTCTGTTTGAAAGATGTCATGTAAATGCAATTATTTATATTATAACAATTTTTAATATTCTGAAGTGGTGTACAGGGTGGATAATTTGCATAAGCATCACCAGCAGTTTGACATGTAATCCCAACAGATGAATTTAATGACATGGATGTCTATTGAATTAGCCTAAAGCTGGAGCTATTTTTAGTTGTGTTCATATTTCAGCAACAGAACAGTTTCTCTAATGACCAACTTCCCATCATCCCTTGCCTCGGCACATCATTGTCTACAGAGAATCAGACCAAGGCTGTCTCTATGGTGAAAACTGTTTGCGTCACAACTGGAGACAAGAGTGTGAGAATCCTCAAATATTTAATTCTCAAATTGGCATTAATATTCAGCAATGTCTTGACGAACTTTTAAAGTTTTTTCTGGCTACACTTTGAAAAGACGGATCAATGCCGTAAATTCTGTCTGCAGCTGTTTTTTTTAAAGTGCCATTGTCGTCATACAAAGTGTAATATCAATGGAAGCTCTAGATTGTGCTGTGTTAGCGTATCATTTGAGACTCTATGATTGGCATCAGTGACCCTGGGCTAAGGGGGGGCAAATTGGCCAGTGTTTCTAATCCTTATTAATATCCCGTGTCTCCTGCTCTAGTGTGTGTGTGTGTGTGTGTGTGTGCATGCTTGAGCAGTCATGCATGAAGAATGGTCATGTGAGTGCTGTTCTCCTGGCTCACTCAAAAATCCTTAAGGAGAGAGGAGTGGTTCAAGTGCCACTCCAGAGACTTAAGCACATAATCCAGGCTGACACTCTAGTGTAGTACTGAGGGAGTGCTGCACTGTCGGAGGTGCCATTTTTCAGATGAGGTGTTAAACCGAGGCCCCATCTGCCCTCTCGGGGGATGTAAAAAATCAAATTGCGCTGTTTGAGGAGGAGCAGGGTAAGCTCTCCTGGTGTCCTGGCCAACATTTATCCGTCAACCAATGCCACAAAAGCAGATTAATTGGTCATTTATTATATTGTTGTTTGTGGGACTTTGCTGTGTGCAAATTGGCTGCTGTGTTTTTCTACAACACTTCAGAAGTACTTCATTGCTCGTGAAGAAATTTGGGGCATCCTGAAAGACGCTATTATAAATGCAAGTTATTTCTTTTCTTAACTGATTATCGCCGCGCTAACTAGCATTGTCTTCACATTGCAGTAGTATGGGTTCTATCTGCCATTCGCAAGCTTCTCTATATGTGTGACTAATGGCAAGAAAAAGATCTGCAATGTGCCTCACTGCCTCAGACGACATCTCCAGAGAAAAACAGAGCCTGTCCCCTGAACCTTCCCTCAACTCTAGTTGTTGAAGAATGGTTCGCTGAGCTGCCAATCAGTTATCACCCTGAATGAAAAGCATGTTGGAACATAAAGAATGGGCACGTATCGAATAGGATTCTGTTAGCAAAGATATCAGGTGAAAAGGCATGGAAGTTTGCAGCGTTCGTTCAGCTGATCCGAATGGCAGGAGATATCAACGGCCATCCCGTAACGCCCTTCATTGTATCAAAGTTAATGTAGCATTCATAATTAAACAATATGATGTCTGTGATGACTGATCTGTCTGGTATCCCATTTTGGAAACCATCCTAATGAACATTCTAAGTGTTTTGCATATCTCTGAGTGATCCATTTATCAGCTGAATCTGACCATATAACAAGAACATACATTAAAACAAAATTCATTCCAAGCCATGTAGGTAAAAGTTCCGAAATGTTATAGGGACATTAATGGATTGGTTGAAGTGGACAATTCCAAGGGTCTGGGCTAAGTGCTGAAGTGCGACACAGAACTGAAGTTGTTTTCAGCAACAACTACTTGCATTTATATAGTGCCTTTAACATAGGAAAACGTCCCAAGGCGCTTCGCAGGTGTATTATAAGACAAAAAATGTGACACCGAGCCACATAAGGAGAAATTAGGGCAGGTGACCAAAAGCTTGGTCAAAGAGGTAGGTTTTAAGGAGCATCTTAAAGGAGGAAAAAGAGGTAGCGAGGCAGAGAGGTTTAGGCAGGGAATTCCAGAGCTTAGGGCCTAGGCAACAGAAAGCACAACCCACCAATGGTTGAGCGAATATAATCATGGATGCTCAAGAGGGCAGAATTAGAGAAGCACAGATATCTCGGGGGGTTGTGGAGCTGGAGGAGATTACAGAGATGGGGAGGGGCGAGGACATGGAGGGATTTGAAAACAAGGATGAGAATTTTGAAATCAAGGCGTTGCTTAACCGGGAGCCAATGTAGGTCAGCGAGCACAGGGGTAATGGGTGATGGGTGAACGGGACTTGGTGCGAGTTAGGGCAGCTGAGTTTTTCATTGGAGAATAAAAGATTAATAGGTGTATGTGACAGATTTAGTGATAGATGTAGAGGTAAGCCAATTATTTAACCTGTGCTGTGATTGTGGACGAGAGAGTATGAAAACAACATTACCACACTTCCATAACAGAGGTAAGAATAATTCCACCTCCTCCCCCAACATAAAACATTTGGGCCGTGATTTTGCCAGTGCTCAGAGTGCGGGTTCGGAGGCGGGTCCGCTGTCAAAATCAAAATGATTGACAGTGGGTTGGGAACCCGCCTCCATGTAAGTTTCCAAAGTGTCGGGTCTGCGATTTCAGAACAGACCCATCACCAAGCAGCGGGGGAGGCATTTAAGATAGTTCAATGCTTGTTAACTACTATTTTGCCAGCCTATTTCTATTTTCCCACTTTTTTTAAAGAGCTTCACGTCGTTCGGAGATCACGTCAGGTAAGTAGGTCAGGTTCTCTATGTCTCCCCATTGCTGTGGCTAGGCGACAGCTGCAAAAGTGGTACGAAAGCTACCATTTTACAGCTGTTTACTTTCCAATGTCAGAAGCTTGACCCTTCAGGGCTTGGAAGACACTTTTGAGCTTTATGCAGTTTGAAAGTGTTTGGAGTAAACTCGCGATCCACTGTCACCTCCTTGGAGCAAGTTCTCTCACCATTGACAGATCGCTTCTGTCATCTCAACTTCAGCTGCCATCTATTCCAGCAACATCGGTGCCCTTGAAAAATCTTACCTTGGTTCTCTGATTCCTTCCACGATCAGCCCCAACACCAACATCACCAGGCACACCAGCAGCACCAACAACAGCACCAACCTTCTCCGCAATCACCTGATGCTGCACATGACATAGGGCATCAACACCCGACAACATTGCTGCCTGAGAGGCCAGCGATAGAATCACCATGGCCAGATTTACTTCACTTGATGCTGTACACCCTGGCTGCCACATGATGCACCAGGTTGACACCACCCCACACCAGCACCATAAAGCATCTCTACAATGTCCAAGCCATTCCTTTCACACTCTTCACAATTGGGGGGAGGGGGAAGTTATGTCTCAACATTCACTGGAACTCACCAAGACACTTCCAAAGGTGAGCACAGATCTGTCCAACAAGGTAAAGTGTTGAAAATATAGATTTCAATGTTTGACAACACATTAAAAGAAACTTCACATGAACATTGGCTAAACCACCCAGGTGCCTACCCTTGTGTGTTGTCAGTTGGTATGCTTGCAGTAGGTTGAGAGTGAGTGTGAGGGGTGGCTAGTGAGATGGGGAAGTGATAATGTAGATAGAGAGGGATGGGTGGAGGTGCAAGGTAAGTTGGTGTGAGTAAAGATGTACAGGAGTAGGGTAGGGAAGGCAGAGTGATGGGGATGTGATGAATGGCACAGCAGGATGAGGTTGAGTGTGGCTTTGCAGTAATGTTTTGTGATCTACTGAGATCATTGAAAGGTTTGCGCCACTGCAGCCTAGTCCTCCTGACCACATCCCTGCTTGTGTCCTCCTGTGCAATGTGCAACCAGGCTGCGTTGATCTCCTGGGGAGGTCTCTTCCATCCATTGGAAGGGAAGAGAACCTCCCTGCATGCTGTGACTCCCTCCATAAGCATATGGAGGGAGTCATGGGAGAGCCTAGGTGCAGCAGTGCACCTTTGTACAGTGTTGTCAGTGTTTGCAGCACCTCGATGCTGCAGAACACTGACAGCAGAACTGTCAAGATCAATTTGGACATGGTCCCTTTAAGCAAACCGGCTGATGACGCGTCATCAAATGACGTCATCAGACCCGCTTCCTATTAATTGGCCGGGAACCTCGCAGGGCGGGCTTAACAAGCCCAATCAATGAAAAATTGCTTGGAGAGTGCGGGCTGGAGCAGGCAGTGGGCTGGGTCTGCGACACCGACCCCGGCCACCCCGGACCCACCTCGGTCAACGAAATTGTGGCCTTGATCTATGGAATAGACACAGCAAAAGCGGTTAATCCGGCGTTGATTCATTCTTTAAAATAGAACTGGATAAATATCTATTGAACAGGATTGAATGTTATATGGATGATCAAGTGTTCTCTATAACACAGTTGCTTCTTTTTGTTAGATTATAGTTGTGTCCTTGATGGACTTGAATTGGTAAGCATTGAGTGGTGTGGCAGGTAAATGCTAGATCGCTATCCTGTAGTTTTTGGACAAATTTCACAGCTTTATCATCTAGCAGGTTGTAACTGTGGTCAAGGCCTTCTACTCGAGATTGAAAGAGTTGACGGGAGTCTATGTTTAGAGCACATTGTACAGGGAAGCATGACAGGCCCATTGACCTTTACTGGTTCATGTTTTTGCATGGTGAAAAGGCACATTTTGTTTCTGTAACACTTTCCAGCCTGATGATTGATATTTCTGATTGACCCAGTGTATTGTTTATATTTATCCACAGTGCCATATTCTATGTCTTTGGGAGTTGGTGAGGAATTTTTTAATACACCCTCGTGGTTTTTTGTGGTGAGCAGTTTTTAAAATAGTCCAAATTGTCCGGAGGTGGAATACTGTGCATTCTCTTGAACATTTTCCTCTGAACCTTTCTAACAAGAAATTTTAAAGCAAAAAAGAAGTAACCAGTAGGTCAGAAAGTGCCTTTTTAAAGCTTGACTTTGAACTTAATGGGCAGCCTCTATGGCTTGGGCTTCCTCCTTGGTGGGCATGGGCAACATTTTGTTGGCAAACCCATCCAAATGCTGATGACAGTCACAACAACTGTGTTTCTGACAGGTTCATGCAGTAAGTACAACAAAGAAAATGTTTCATCCTCTGGGAAACAGGAAGCTCATTACATTCATGGCATCTCACTGCGACTGAATTGTGTCTTGTGACATTCCGTTGAGTACAACACAATGTGTTGCGTCTATTTCTGAAAGAGCCATGAATGAAATGAATGTTTCATTTTCTTTCTTCCCCACTCCACCCGAACCTTTGGTTGTAACTGTAAACAGTGGAATCTATTAACACATCACTCCTTCAAAGAGCAAATCCATGACCAGGACCTCGGTTATAAACATTTGTCATTAATATTGAGTTTTGTTTGGTTTATCTATTTCAGATGGTTTCTAAAAAAAAATGTATTTCTGTTTTAAAATGCGAGTACTGATGAACTGTTTGGGAGAGCTGGCTGGGAGGAGTTGCTGAACCTGAGAGTGCAAGAGAGCTGAAGTGATGTCAGGAGAGAGAGACGGCCATTAACCCAGGAGTTTTACCTTCAAATTGATATGTTCTGCTGGAGGGCCCAGTAACTCAGTCCAGCCAGTTCCGCTAATGATGCACTGGTGGTGACAAGCATGCTCTGAAGGCTGGTACAGAGAACAATGTGCAAAGCATATTGGGCCAGAATTTGCTGAAAAAATAACGGTGTCCGAACAACGCACGCTGTTATTAATGTGAAAATTGGTCAGCAACTCGTAGCGAGGAAGAGATACCCCATGAATTGTGAATTGCCATAAGTTGCTGGACATTAGCTTCATGAAAACGGCATCTCACACTTAACCTCCCCGTGATTTTCATGAGGTTGCTTGATGCGCACATTGATTGTCCATTAAACTCGTCACAGAAAGTTAAGTCTAGTAATTAACAGCGTAAGTACCCTTTTAATGACCAGATAATTATTAATGACTGCCAATCAGTGTAGATTCTCATTCCTGCAGGTAGTGAATTGTTGTTGGAGATGTTAAAAATGTCAAATTTTAAAATGTAATTTTTTTCTTATTTTTTCTTTCTGTCTCTTTTCTCTCTCTCTTAATCCAGTCTTTCTTTCACTCTCTTTGTTTCCCTTTCTGTACCTGATTTGACATTTAATTTACCCACTGTAATTCACCATCCTTCTCAGTCCTTCCTCTGTTTATGCTCAATCCTTAAATCTCATTGGTTATGGAGATACACTGTTGGTCCCGTCGTTCACCAAGGTCCCAGATGCCCTGTTGTTTTTGTTGTGCTGTTATCAGCTAGCACTTCCAGTAACTTTGTGGACAAAGATTTTTGAGCTGAAGGGTGCAGGAAAAAGTCTAGCTAACTGGGCATGCCATGAGATCTAGCAAAATCTGGTCCATTACCAATTTATTGCACATTCTGCCTAAAACAAACAAACTACTTTGTAACTAAATGAGCCTTTTAATTTCATATACCCAGTGCGAGGGATTTCACTGCGAAGTCAGCCCCTGTCCATCTGTCTTCATAGCATTACAGCTGTAGAAGTCTCAGATAGCAAGAGTTGGCCTGAAACCCGATGCCTGTGTAAGTTATGTAAAAATTAAATGATTGCTATTGATTTTGGCAGTTCTCTGTCATAACATTTTTAAAGTGAAGAGTAAAATTTAATTTATTTGTAAAATAATACTGTATTAGTGATGGAGGCAGTGAGTGCCTGATATGATGTCAGCCGCAGTATCTGAGTCACTTTTTGTGCACCAGCGTTAGCAAGCATCTAATATACAGGAAAGATCACATCTTTTCAGCTCCTTTTGAGCACACTGACAAAGAGGACTGTGAAAGAAAGTAGAAGTGGAATTACTGAGAGTGAGATAAAAAGAAAAAGTACATAGGACTTGTTGAAATGGACCTCACTGTCAATTATTCCCAGTCAGACTGGTGCAGAGAACAACATGAGGCTGATCCCAGGCATCAAATGATTGAGTCATGAGGAAAGAGCAGGAAAAGTGAATCTGTTAGCCATTAAAGGAGGGAACTGAGAGGGTCCTTGATACAAGCATACAAGATATTAATTGGTATAGGTAACCTAAACCTAGAGCACTATATCAAGGTATGTCAGGAGACTAGAACAAGAGGCCATAGATTGAAACTGATGTAAGGAACATTTAAGACAGATGTCAGGATGTTCTTTTTCAGATGAGGAGTTATTAACATTTGGAATGGTCTTCTGGTTGGAACAGTGAAGGCAAAAACCTTAAATCAATTCAAGTTACAATTAAATGTCACAATGGAGAAATGTAAGTTGTTTTTATTCTGCACAGGTCCAATGACCTCCGCCATCTATGTCTATCCTGTGATGTACTGTGCAATATCTACCATTATCACATTACTGTTTCTGGGATCTTGCTGTGTGCAAATTGGTTGCCACCATTCATACACTACAACAGTGATTACATTTCAAAAGTATTTAATTGACTGTAAAGCGCTTTGGAACATCCTGAGATCATGAAAGGCGCTATATAAATGCAAGTCTTTCTACGTTTTTCACTTGCTACAGTTCTTTGTCAGCAAATAGACCAGAATCCTTTTATAACATAAGAAAATAACACAAGAACATAAGAAATAGGAGCAGGAGTGGGCCATACGGCCCCTTGAGCCTGCTCCACCATTCAATAAGATCATGGCTGATCTTCCAACTCATCTCCACTTTCCTACACTATCCCCATATCCCTTGATTCCCTTAATATTCAAAAATCTATCGATCTCTGTCTTGAATATAATCAACGACTGAGCCTCCACAGCCCTCTGGGGTAGAGAATTCCAAAGATTCACCACCCTCTGTATGAAGAAAGTTCTCCTCATCTCAGTTCCAAATGGCCAACCCCTTATTCTGAGACTGTGGCCCCTGGTTCTAGACTCCCCAGCCAGGGGAAACATCCTCCCTGCATCTACCCTGTCAAGCCCTGTAAGAATTTTGTATGTTTCAATGATATCACCTCTCATTCTTCTAAACTCTAGAGAATATAGGCCTAGTCTACTCAATCTCCCCTCATAGGACAATCCCCCCATCCCAGGAATCAGTCTGGTGAACCTTTGTTGCACTCCCTCTATGGCAAGTATATCCTTCCTTAGGTAAGGAGACCAAAACTGTACACAATACTCCAGGTGTGGTCTCACCAGGGACCTATATAATTGCAGTAAGACGTCTTTACTCTTATACTCAAATCCTCTTGTAATAAAGGCCAACATACCATTTGCTTTCCTAATTGCTTGCTGTACCTGCATGTTATCTTTCAGTGATGCGTGTACAAGGACACCCAGGTCCCTCTGAACACCAACATTTCCCAATCTCTCACCATTTAGAAAATACTCTACTTTTCTATTTTTCCTACAAAAGTGGATAACTTCACATTTCTCCACATTGTATTCCATTTGCCACTCACTTAGCCTGTCTATATCCCCTTGAAGCCTCCTTGCATCCTCCTCACAACTTACATTCCCACATACCTTTGTAGCATCAGCAAACTTGGATATATTACATTTGGTCCCCTCATCCAAATCATTGATATAGATTGTGAATAGCTGAGGCCCAAGCACTGATCCTTGCGGTACCCCACTAGTTACAGCCTGTCAACCCGAAAATGACCCATTTATTCCTACTCTCTGTTTTCTGTCCGTTAACCAATCCTCAATCCATACTAGTATATTACCCCCAATCCCATGAGCCTTAATTTTGTTTAATAACTTCTTGTGTGGCACCTTATCGAATGCCATATCTAACATTTAGACCTTTTGTGCAATATTTTCATGCAGGAAATTATGGGTGAACCAAGGCAAGTTCTGATTCAAGATCCCACCTGAAAGGTTAACTGTCTTTATCCTTCAAATGCTGATGGATCTGCTATGCATTTCCAACATTTTCTGGTTTAATTTCCAAGATGCACACTATTATAGAATCAGAGGGCTGGATTTTGCCAGCCGAGACGAGTTGGGGGTGTGACTGCTGCCTTCCAGGTTCTAGTCCCGCCCCCAGCGACGTATGACGAACCCACGCTATTTTTCCTTGATTGATCTTGTTAAGTGATGTGCCATCAATAACTCAAAGACAAGAAGTTAAAGGATTCAACTGAAGGCTTTTAATCGCTAAGAACATTGCACGTCATTCCACATCGGATTCGTCTGGCAGAATGACTCATACAGCTCTTGAGACCTTTATATGACAAAAGGCAGGGGCGGAGCCAATACACACAATAGGGGAAAAGGGGGCGGTACACACAATACAATGCAGGTAAAACACAGGGGCTGATGAAGACATATATTTCATCACATTCACCCCTTCTACAGATTTAGTCTGTCCGGGGGTGTGATAGTCCTTCCTGAACGTCGCAACAGTACCTCGGGTTCCGACCGGGAGTCCGTGGTGCCCTCCTAGGCATACCCATGTGCTGGGGGTGTTGCAGGTACTTCTGGGGGTGGTGAGGATACCTCTGGGGATGGTGGAGGTTCTTCTGGGGGTGGTGAGGATGGGTTGTCGTCGCTTCCTGCCGAGGCGAGGTCCTTTATGGACACGGTGTCCTCACGCCCGTCGGCGTGCTTGACGTACGCGTACTGTGGGTTTGCGTGGAGTAGGTGTACTGCCTCCACGAGGGGATCTGTTTTGTGGCCCCTCACATGCCTCCGTAATAGGACTGTCCCTGGGGTGGAGAGCCACAAAGGTAGGGACACTCCCGAGGTTGATTTGCGGGGAAAAACAAACATCTTCTCGCGAGGAATGGCGTTAGTAGCAGTACACAGTAGCGACCTTATCGAGTGGAGTACGTCTGGGAGGACCTCTTGCCAGCGGGAGGTAGGGAGGCCTTTAGACCTTAGTGCTAAGGTGACCGCCTTCCACACCGTCGCGTTCTCCCTCTCCACTTGCCCATTACCCCGGGGGTTATAACTAGTGGTCCGACTCGTGGCTATCCCCTTCAACAACAGGTATTGGCGCAGTTCGTCGCTCATGAACGACGCCCCCCTGTCAGTGTGGATGTAGTTCGGCATGCCGAACGTGCAAAACAGGCTGCCGAGGCACTTGATGACCGTGGCACTGGTCATGTCTGGGCAGGGGTAGGCGAATGGGAAGCGAGAGTACTCGTCCACAATGTTGAGAAAGTACACATTGCGGTCGGTGGAGGGGAGTGGTCCCTTGAAATCTAAGCTCAGGCGCTCGAATGGCCGTGTAGCTTTGATCAGGTGGGCTCGGTCGGGCCTGTAAAAACGGGGCTTGCATTCCGCACAGGTGCGGCAGTCCCTGGTCATAGACTGGACCTCCTCGATGGAATAGGGCAGGTTACGGGATTTTATAAAGTGAAATAGCCGGGTGACCCCCGGGTGGCAGAGGCCATTGTGGAGGCCCTGTAGCCTGTCCCCCTGGATGCTGGCACACATCCCTCGTGATAGGGCGTCGGGGGATTCGTTGAGGGCCCCCGGCCTATATATTATGTCATACTCAAACGTGGAGAGTTCGATCCGCCACCTGAGAATTTAGTCGTTCTTGATCTTCCCCCTCTGTTTGTTGTTAAACATGAAGGCTACCGACCGCTGGTCGGTAAGCAGGGTGAAGCGTTTGCCGGCTAGGTAGTGCCTCCAGTGCCGCACTGCCTCCACTATGGCCTGGGCCTCCTTCTCTACCGAGGAGTGCCTGATCTCGGGCCCTTGGAGGGTTCTTGAGAAAAAGGCTACAGGCCGCCCATCCTGGTTGAGGGTGGCTGCTAAAGCGAAGTCGGACGCATCGCTTTCGACCTGGAAAGGGATGTTTTCGTCCACTGCCCGCAGCACGGCCTTCTCAATGTCGTGTTTAATGCTGTTGAAGGCGGCGTGGGCCTCGGCCGTGAGCGGGAAGGACGTTGATTTCAGGAGGGGACGGGCCTTGTCGGAATAATTGGGGACCCATTGGGCATAATAGGAGAAAAACCCCAGGCACCTTTTCAGGGCCTTGGGAGTGTTTGGTAGGGGTAGCTCCCGTAGGGGGCGCAATCGGTCGGGGTCCGGACCGATTTCCCCGTTTTCCACCACGCAGCCCAGGATACAGAGGCGCGTGGTGCTAAAGGCACACTTCTCCTCATTGTAGGTGAGATTGAGTCTGAGGGCAGTTTTCAGAAATCTCGCGAGGTTCGAGTCGTGGTCTTGCTGGTCGTGGCCGCAGATGGTGACGTTGTCTAGGTATGGATAGGTGGCTGTTAACTGGTTCTCATCGACCATGCGGTCCATCTCCCGCTGGAAGACCGAGACCCCATTCGTTACCCCAAAGGGGACTCTGAGGAAGTGGTAGAGGTGTCCGTTCGCCTCGAAGGCGGTGTATGGACGGTCCTCCGGCCTAATGGGGAGCTGGTGGTATGCCGATTTTAGGTCGATGGTGGAAAACACCCGGTATTGCGCAATTTGGTTAACCATATCCGCTATGCGGGGCAGAGGGTAGGCGTCTAGCTGGGTGTATAGATTAACCGTCTGGCTATAATCTATCACCATCCACTTCTTTTCGCTACCCTTAATTACTACTACCTGGGCGCGCCACGGGCTGGTACTGCATTCGATGATACCCTCCCGCTTGAGTCTTTCTACTTCAGACGCAATGAACCGTCTGTCCTCCCAGCTGTACCGCCTACTCTTGGTCGCTATGGGTCGACAGTTGGGTGCGAGGTTGGCGAACAGAGAGGGCGGCTTGACCTTCAGGGTAGCCAGACCGCACACTGTGAGGGGTGGCTGGGGCCCACCGTAGGTTAGCGTGATACTTTGGTGGTGGCACTGGAAATCCAGACCCAAGATCACGCTCACACAGAGATCTGGCATTATCAACAGTTTAAAATCTCTGTAATCAGTGCCTTTTACCGACAACATAACCGCGCAGAAACCTGTAATTTTTGAGGTATGAGTCTTATCAGCCATGGCGATTTTGCCCTGTGTAGGGACTATCGTTAGTGAAAGTCGTTTTACCAGGCTAGGATGAATAAAGCTTTCGGTGCTCCCGCAGTCAATCAAGCATTTAACCTTGTTCCCGTTTACCTCTATGTCCATCATCGATCTAGACAACGGATGCGGCCTGGATTGATCCACTGTGATTGAGGCCACCAGTGGGTCCTGGGGGTCCATGTAGTCGGGACAAGATGGTGGACTCCATGAGGGTGGACAAGATGGCGTCCAAGATGGCCGCCCCCACGGCGCGCACGCGGCAGTGGCGGAGTTGGAGGCGGGGTTCCCTCTGCAAACTTTACTGAAATGTCCTTTCTTCCCGCATTTAAAACAGGTGGTGCCCTTCGCTGGGCACAAATGCCTGGAGTGTTTGTCCTGGCCGCAGAAGTAGCATTTCGGGCCCCGATGCATCGCGGCAGTAGTGGGGTTCCTGGGTGGAGGCTGGGGCTCCGACGGTGCTGGGCTGGCCTGAGACCTGGGAGGTGAAGATGGCTTCCAAGATGGCGGCCCCCACGGCGCGCACGAGGCGGAGTGGGCCGCGTGGCCTGAGGAACAGGATTCAGAGTTCCTCTGGGCCATATCCAGCGATCGCGCTATGCCCATAGCCTGTTTTAAGTCCAGTCCCTCCTTTTCAAACAGTTTCTGCCGAATGTAATTTGAACTGAGGCCCGCAATAAAGGAGTCTCGGATCAGCTCCTCCGTGTACATGGTGGCAGACATGGCCTTACAGTTACAGTCTCTGCCCAGTACTTTTAGGCTTAGCATGAAGTCCTCTAGTGACTCACCATGCCGCTGCGTGCGAGTAGTCAGAAGGTGCCTGGCGTACACCTCGTTTATTGGCCGCACGTAGTGGGCCTTCAGAATGGTGCAGGCATCCTCGTAGCTGGTGGCATCTCGGATGAGAGGGGAGACCCGGTGACTCACCCGGTTTCGCAGGATTCCCAGTTTCACGTCTCCGGTGGCGGTCGCGGCTGCTATGGCGGTGGCTGAGGTTTCGATGAAAAATTCGAAGCATTGGAACCAGTGTCTGAACTGTGTGGCTGCGTGTGTGGCATGGGGGTCCAGATCCAAGTGCTCTGGTTTCAGGAGTCGATCCATCTTGGTGTTTTAGCGATTAAAATTGATGTGCCATCAATAACTCAAAGACAAGAAGTTAAAGGATTCAACTGAAGGCTTTTAAACGCTAAGAACATTGCACGTCATTCCACATCGGATTCATCTGCAGAATGACTCATACAGCTCTTGAGACCTTTATATGACAAAAGACAGGGGCGGAGCCAATACACACAATAGGGGAAAAGGGGGCGGTACACACAATACAATGCAGGTAAAACACAGGGGCTGATGAAGGCATATATTTCATCACATTAAGCCTGCCCTGTGGGCTTACCGGCCAATTAAAGGAAAGCCGGTGATGATGCTTCATCTGTCGAAAACATTTTGATAGATGAATTGTCAGTGTTTGACAGCTTTGAGAAGTTGCCAAACACTGACAATCTCTGTTCTAAGGCGAGCCCTTGCACAAAGGCTTACCAAGACCTCTCTCCTCAGCAGAAAGCAGATGGCTGCTGAATCTGAGAGTGCAGCAGCCATTCTGTCATCTCTGCCGTTGAGATGAGGCACCTCAGGATCCTCAACGGTTGAAGCCTGCAGAAAGAAGCAAAGGTAAGGAAACTTTTTACAAAACTTAACACTCACCTCTCATACTTACCTGTCCACACTTGCACCCATCACTCACCTCTACAGCTTACATATCGACCCCTCTCACCCCCGCAGACCCACTGCTCATCTCGCTGACCCTGGCGAGGTTTGCAGCCATTGGGAACCCCCCCTTGCAGGCGTAAAATGGGGAAAAGCCTCAAAACTGCCTGTTAACTGCCTGTTAACGGACAGTTAATTGGCTCTAATCCCCTTCCCGCCTCGAGGAGACAGGTCCCTGCGCGACTCGGGGACCCGCCTCCCGGGAAGATGGCACGGAGGCGGGTTGGGAGCTGGGTCGGTACACGCTCCCAGTTTCTGCCATTGTCCCAGCAGTCCCGCCTCCTCAGGGCTGGGAAAATCCAGCCCAAAGAGTCATTGAATTGTACAGCACAGAAGGAGGCCATTCGGCCCATCGAATCTGCGCCAGCTCTTTCGAAGAGCACCCCAGTTAGTCCCACTCCCCCGCTCTTTCCCCATGTCCCTGCAATTTTTTCTCCTTCAAATATTTACCCAATTCCCTTTTGAAGGCTGCTATTGAATCTAAATCCACCACCCTATCAGGCAGTGCATTCCAAATCCTAACCATTTGTTGCATAAAAAAGCTTTTCCTCATGTCGCCTCTGGTTCTTTTGCCAGTCACCTTAAATCTGTGCCTTCTGGTTATCGACCCTTCAGCCATTGGAAACAGTTTGGGCTAGATTTTCAGTATAGACAGTTTTGGGGCGCTAACCTTAGCGCCCGCCCGAAGTTAGCGCCCACCCCAAAGTAGCGCCCCGTTGCCGGAAATTCAGTGGCTTCGCCCTAAGAGGTTGGTGGAGCGCTAAAAGAGGCGTTCCACTACTATCTTTAGGCGCTAAGCCGGCGGTGCAGAGCGCAACACCCGAGCTCGGGCGCAGCGCACGGCAGACACTCTGGTGCCAGTGAGCTCTTAAAGGGGAAGGGTGCATGTGTTTTTTTCAAAGGCAGAGTCTGGGGGGGGGAAACAGCAGGAGGAGGAGGAGAAGGAGGAGGAGGAGGAGGAGGAGGTGGTGGTGGTGGTGGTGGCCGGAAACATAAATACACCGTTCACAACAACACACTGGATCCTTCCACACAACACATGCAGACTGCCTTTTATAGTGCAGGAGGAGTGCCCTTTAATTTGCGCTCCCCAGGGTGTGTTGCGTTCCATTTTACAAACGCCCTGGACGCCAGCCGCACAATGGGGTGGTCCGACTGAAGTTTGGATTCGGGGCGGCCAAAGGGCGTTGCACGAGGATGTGACGTCATTTTCTGCGCGCGCATCCGGGCGGCCGCTAAACTTTGCGCCGGCGCTAACGGGCAACTTAATTTGGGGCGGGGCGCAAACTGTGCTGCGCCCGGGCGCTACACGCATAGCGCCCGAAAATCACTTCTCTTAAGGCGCTAACTGCTGGCGCAAGCAACTGAAAATCTAGCCCTTTGTCTTTATTTACTCTATCTAAAACCTTCACGATTTTAAACACTTTTATGATTAAAACGATTATTTTCTTTAAATCTTGATGGCAAAGGCTTCTTGTATGAAACCTGCTTTGTATGGCTGTATTTCTCAATCGGCTTCTTTAAAATCCTGTAGCATTTAGTCATGTGCAAAAGAAACAAAAAAAATACCAGATTCCCGCTGGCATGATGGATGTAGAGAATGATGGATGTAGCACTTTGCTTTATAAATAACAGAACTTAACGAAAGTTACTGGGGGAAATCTCTTGGTTTAGCTTAAAAATGAAGTCTCCAGTGATTTTCTTTTTCCCTGAAATTCTTCTCAAAGTGATAGGATTTTGCCAGTGATAGCTGCTCATCCGCTTGTTTAAAAATAACCCCATGTGTCGATCATTCCTCATTAATGTGAAGCAGCGAAGCTTTTTTGTTTTCTTTTCCTTTTAAGATTGGCAGGTTATTTTTCTAAAAAAAAACCACCAACTGTATATTCGCCTTATTCAAGATATTCAACTGCTTCCCAAGTGTAGGGGTGATGACAGTGCAGTGAAATGAGTGGCCTAGTGCCAGCCAGTCTCAGAGCTGGGACTCTCGTTAAAAGTGAGAAGTTTGATGTGTTGAGGCAGGTGTTGGTGGTATTGCGCTGTTGCTGGCTTTTGTTGGCAATCTCTTCAGTCTCATATTATTAGGTGCCTAAATGTTTTTAGGTATGTGGCGGTGTGAACTGTATCTCCTTCTCCAAGACAAACCTTTTTTGATAAAAGTATTTTTACGCTCATCAAAGCACACATGGCAACCAAGAAGGCTAGCAGCAATTGACCAACAGCTTCACAAAAGCTAACACAGTCTGAGAAAAGGTGACAGCTCAAAAATAGCCCTGAATATAGGCCTTATGGCAAGCAAAGATCAGCAGGTCGCATTGAAAATGCAGTGGAACATAGTCAACATTTGACTATTTTTACTAAAGGGGTGAATTTAGAAATGACTGAAGTGGGAGGGTGCGGGGTGGGTTGGGGAGGGGGAAGTGTGAGGACTGAATTATTTTTGCATGAGATCTATAGTTGTGCCTCCAGCAAGTTTTTGCTTTTGATGCTTTATTTGTGCATTTTACAATATTTTGGAGCCCACTGTAATTCTGCCTGGCAGGGTTCCACACATTTTAATTATATTCAATTAAAAGTAGCGTACAGACTAAAGAAAGTCAAAATAAATGAGTTAACACTCTGTTAGAATAACAGATAGAGGAACATCAAAGGAATGTGATAAGTATTCATCTGCCATTATTCCCAGCAGTAATTTCTAGTCTGTTTTGCTCTTTTGAACCTGTCAAAAAGGTTTATTTTCTTACGCTGGACATAAAGTCATTACACAGCAATCATTTTTTTTAAATGGTGGTTTCCTGGACCAGGCATGATGAGGTGTATTTGTGCCCTTGGAGACCAGTAGCTGAAGGGTCGATCACCAGAGGTCACAGATTTAAGGTGACTGGCAAAAGAACCAGAGGCGACATGAGGAAAAACATTTTTACGCAACGAGTGGTTAGGATTGGAATGCACTGCCTGATAGGGTGGTGTAGCCTTCAAAAGGGAATTGGATAAATACTTGAAGGAGAACAAATTGTAGGGATATGGGGAAAGAGCGGGGGAGTGCGACTAATTGGATTGCCCTTCAAAAGAGCCGGCGCAGACTCGTGCTCTACTATTCTATGATTCTATGAGAGGCATTTGTCTGATGGCCTCCAGTCTGGTGGTGACTATGATACTATTATTGATTATTATCACTCCTCATATTTCCAAGTGAATGTTGGCTGCTCTAATGTAAGTGATATTGGCCCTTTCTCCAAGCATTTCACGGTAACCGAGGGATCTCAATGTCGTGCACATAAGCAAACTGAATACAGCTAAGTGACAGAACATCACTGGGCACTGCAACTCCCACACACATTAGCCAACACTCTGTAAAATCCTAAATATGGGAATCTCCATGTGATATGTTTAAATTAAATAAAACTCATCACTGTTTCTAGCCCACTTTATTCCCAAACCCTGGTGATTCCACCAGTGCAGTGACAGGAATGCTTAATAAAGAAAACCCTGTTGAGATACCGCGGCAAACGTGGGAGTCGAGACCAGAGTTGGTGAAACACATCTGCTTTAATCTACATCATGGCAAAGAGAGAGCTTGAAAAGCCCGCGCAACCACTTAAGTACTCCCCAGACAGGAAGTGCTCCCGGCAGCCTGTCCCTGTGGGAAACAAGTTGCCGGAGGAAAGGGCCCCCGGCTGGGGGCGGCTGCTGCCGGCAGTGCGCCTGCGTAAACTGTCCGTGCCGCCGTGAGCGGATTATGTCCAATGGTAGCATGTCGCCACAGAGCTCCCCCCAGAATCCGCTTAGGAGGAGTGGACGAGTCGTGACGGTGGTCTAATGGTTCTGCCGGAGCGGCTCTGAGTGGTCGCCGGTCTAGTTGGTGGGGCCGGGCGGTTCGCCGCCGGCTGTGCTGGCTTGCTGGCGGGACGGCCTCTAGTTGGAGGTCGGGCCACGGGGACCTGTTCCCCTGGTTCTGTGTGTGCTGGTTTGAGCCGGTCGATGGAGACTGTTTCGACCCTGTCACCGAGTCGCAGCTTGAAGACCTTGTCCCCGGTTTGTAGTACTTCGTACGGTCCGTCGTACGGGGGTCGCAGGGGTCCGCGGTGCGCGTCGTGTCGCACGAAGACGAAGCGTGCCTGCTGTAAGTTTGGCGGGACGTGAGGTGCGAGTTCGCCGTGTCGGTTGACCGGAAGTGGGGCGAACTGTTGAGCGGAAGAGAAAGAGTTGAGCCGCTGCTGTTCGGCCGACCAAGGCGTGGTAGCCTCCGGGAGGAATTCGCCTGGTATGCGCAGCGGTTGTCCGTAGACTAACTCCGCTGCTGAGGACTGGAGGTCTTCCTTGACCGCGGTGCGTAGGCCTAGTAGCACCCACGGTAGGCGGTCAGTCCAGGTACTGTCCTGCAGGCCGGCGCGGAGTGAGGCCTTGAGTGACCTGTGGAAGCGTTCACAAAGCTCGTTGGCTTGCGGGTGGTACGCCGTGGTTCGGTGGAGCATCACCCCGAGCTTGTGTGCTATGGCCGTCCAGAGTTCGGAGGTGAACTGGGCGCCTCTGTCGGAGGTTATGTCGGCCGGTACGCCAAACCTCGCGACCCAGGTGTTAACGAACGCCCTGGCGATGTTGGCTGTTGTGGTGGAGGTCAGCGGCACTGCCTCAGGCCAGCGTGTGTAGCGGTCGACCATCGTGAGGAGATAAGTTTGGCCTTGCGACGGCGGCAGAGGACCGACGATGTCGACGTGTACGTGGTCGAAGCGGCGGCTGGGTACCTCGAAGTCTCCCAGGGGTGCTTTTGTGTGCAGCTGTACCTTAGCCCATTGGCAGGCGAGGCAGGAGGTGGCCCAAGTCCGAACATCTTTGCTGAGGCCGCGCCAGATGAAGTGCTGGGAGAGGAGTTTGACGGATGCGCGGGAACCCGGATGGGAGAGCCCGTGGAGCGTGTCGAAGATGCGGCGGCGCCAGGTTGCAGGGACGACCGGCCTGGGTTGGCCGAGTGAGACGTCGCAAGTGACTGCCGTGGCTTCGGGCCCGTGCGCGACCTTGGCTAGGCGTAGCCCTGGCAGGCTGGTAGCCGCCGAGAGGAGGTCTGGGTCCGTGAGCTGGGCCGCTACTAGTTGCGCGTAGTCGACCGCGAGGTGATTCGCGCAGATGGCGGGACGGGAAAGGCAGTCGGCGACAACGTTGTCTCTACCGGAGACGTGCTGGATGTCCGTGGTAAACTCGGACACGGCCGCGAGCTGGCATTGCTGCCTAGCGGACCAGGGTTCGGTGTGCTTGGCCATCGCGTATGTGAGCGGCTTGTGGTCCACGTACGCGGTAAAGGGACAGCCCTCCAGGAAGAACCTGAAATGGCGGACCGACAGGTGGAGCGCGAGGAGCTCGCGGTTGAAAGTAGAGTATTTGACCTCCGGGGGGCGCAGTTGGCGGCTGTAGAAGGCAAGTGGCTGCCACGCGCCATTGACCCACTGCTCGAACACGGCTCCGACCGTGTGGTCGGAGGCGTCGGTGGTGAGCGCGACCCGGGCATCGGCCCTCGGGTGCGCGAGCAGGGTGGCGTTGGCGAGCGCGTTTTTGGTGGCGTCGAAGGCGGCTGACGTGTCAGTGGTCCAGGCTACGGCCATCTTGCCGGATTTACCTCAGAGGGAGTCGTATAGGGGCTTCATGAGAGCTGCAGCTCTGGGGATGAACCTGTTGTAGAAGTTCACCATCCCGAGGAACTCCTGGAGGCCCTTGATGGTTTTGGGGTGGGGGAATTGCTGGACGGCCTGCACCTTGTTGGGCAGGGGGACGGCCCCAGCAGGGGTGATGTGGTGGCCGAGAAAATCGATCTCGGCTAGGCCGAATTGGCACTTCGCCGGGCTGAGGATGAGCCCGTGTTGGGCTAGGCGCCCGAACAGGATGCGAAGGTGTTCGAGGTGTTCCTGTTGGGAGGAGCTGGCCACGAGAATGTCGTCTAGATAGACGAATAGGAAGTTCAGGTCCCGGAGGACTGAGTCCATAAGGCGCTGGAAAGCCTGGGCTGCATTCTTGAGGCCAAAGGGCATTCTCAGGAACTCGAACAGGCCGAATGGGGTAATGACGGCTGTTTTGGGGATGTCCGCGAGGTGTACGGGGACTTGGTGGTAACCGAGCACCAGGTCGACCTTGGAAAAGACGGTTCATCCGGCCAGTCGGGTCGAGAAGTCCTGGATGTGCGGCACCGGGTATCGGTCGGGGGTGGTAGCGTCGTTGAGGCGGCGGTAGTCCCCGCAAGGGCGCCAGCCTCCGCCGGGCTTGGGGGCGATGTGGAGGGGCGAGGCCCAAGGGCTGCTGGAGCGGCGGATGATGCCGAGTTGCTCCATGGTGGTGAACTCGGCCCGCGCGATTTCCAGCTTGGCCGGGTTGAGTCTGAGGGCGTGGGCAGAGACCGGGGGGCCGGTGGTGGGGATATAGTGCTCCACACCATGTTTGGCGGCTTTGGCCAAAAAGGTCGGGTTGGTGAGGGCGGGAAACTCAGCTAGAAGTGCCGAGTAGCCGTCCGTGGCTCTGGCGAGGCAGTAGGTCGTCAGGCCGGCCGAACGGGCCGGGGTGAATGTGCCAGGGATGGGGGCCATAGTGTTGATGTCGACGAGGCGGTGCCTCGGAATGTCGACAAGGAGGCCGTGGGCACGTAGGAAGTCGGCGCCGAGGAGTGGGCAGAGGACCTTGGCTGTGAGGAACTCCCAGCGGTAGCGGCGACCTGCGAGGTCGAGCGTGACCATGCGGGTGCCGTATGTACGGATGTCAGAGCCATTGGCTACGGCCAGCGTGATACCCCGTGCGCCGCGTTGGATTTCGAGGGTGGAGGCGGGGGTGATGTTGTGCTGGGCTCCTGTGTCGCACAGAAATCGGTGGTTGGTGCTGTCGTCGGTGACGTACAGTAGGGGCCCCTTTTGCCCCGCGGCCATTGTGGGGGCCGGTGCGGGGGGGGGTTTGAAAGTGCACGGTGGCGTGCAGCGTTGGGCCCTAGTGCCAAAACGGGTGTGGTAGTAGCAGTGACCCGGAGTGGAAGGGCGGTCGGGCCTAGTGGGCCGGGGGGACCGCGTGGTCGTTGCCGTGAGGTCGGGCGCGACGTCGCGGGCGGTCTGCACGGAGAGCAGCCGGTCGGCCTTTTCGGCTATCTCATTCAGGTCCATGGAGCCAGACTCCACAATGAGCGGGCGGATGCTGGCGGGGAGCTGCCGAATGAAAAGCGTGCGAAAGAGGGCGCCGGGGTTTTTGTCGTCCGAGAGGGACAGCATGTGGGAAAGCAGGTCCGACGGTGAAGCGTCACCAAGGCCTGGGAGGTCGAGGAGTTGGCAGTTGCGCTGGTAAGAGGGCGCCTGAAATTTTTTAAGAAGCGCAGCCTTCAGATGTTCGTACTTGCCTTCCACTGGTGGATCCTGCAGCGCTGCCCAAACCTTGGGAACTGTGGCGTAGGTGAGAGAGGCGATGAGGTAGTCGTACTTCGTGGCGTCGACTGTAATGCTTCTCAGCCGGAATCTGGACTCGGCTTGAACGAACCAGGCCTCGGCCAGGTTCTCCCAAAAGTCCGGTAGTTTAACCGTGACTGCGTTTGTATCCGCCATGCTAGCTTAGGATTCGTCCTGAGCGTCGGGGTCACCAGTGTTGAGATACCGTGGCAAACGTGGGAGTCGAGACCAGAGTTGGTGAAACACATCTGCTTTAATCTACATCATGGCAAAGAGAGAGCTTGAAAAGCCCGCGCAACCACTTAAGTACTCCCCAGACAGGAAGTGCTCCCGGCAGCCTGTCCCTGTGGGAAACAAGTTGCCGGAGGAAAGGGCCCCCGGCTGGAGGCGGCTGCTGCCGGCAGTGCGCCTGCGTAAACTGTCCGTGCCGCCGTGAGCGGATTATGTCCAATGGTGGCGTGTCGCCACAACCTTGCTGCAGTTAGTCGTGAAGAAAATAAACCTTTATATATGACAACAGCTGGGCATGCCCCAGAAGGTGCCTTTGAGGGAAAAGTAAAAACAGAAAATGCTGGAAATACTCAGCAGGTCAGGCAGCATCTGTGGCGAGAGAAACAGTTAATGTTTCAGGTTGATGACCTTTCTGACAAAGAATTCTGATGAAGGGTCATCCCCACAGATGCTGCCTGACCTGCTGAGTATTTCCAGCATTTTCTGTTTTTATTTCAGATTTCCAGTATCTGCAGTATTTTGCTTTTGTATAAGGGAACGGTAGTGTCAGCTGTGGCTCAGTCGTAGCTCTCTTGCCTCAGAGTCAGAAAGTTGTTGGTTCATAGTCCCACTCCAGAGACTTGAGCAAAAAAATCTAGGCTGACACTCCAGTGCAGTACTGAGGCAGTGCTGCACTGTCAGAGGTGCTGACTTTCAGATGAGATGTTAAACTGATATCCCATCTGCTCTCTCAGCTGGACGTAAAAGATCACATGGCACTATTTTGCAGAAAAACAGGGGCATTCTCCCCGGTGCCCTGGTCAATATTTATCGCTCAATCAACATCAATAAAACAGATTATCTGGTCATTATCACATTGCTGTTTGTGGGAGCTTGCTGTGCGCAGATTGGCTGCCGCGTTTCCTACATTACAACAGTGACTACACTTCAAAAAAGTACTTAATTGGCTGTAAAGCGCTTTGGGACGCCCTGAGGTCATGAAAAGCTTTGTATAAATGCAAACCTTTCTTTTTTTTAAAAAAAGCTGCATTTAGCAGCTAACTTGTTATATATAACTTTTTTGGGTACAAAGATTAAAACACTCCTGCAACTACAATTCTTAGAATCCCTCTGCTCACTCAGAACCTTTCCACAGAACTGTGCACATCCAACAGAGAGAGAAAACAATCTAACCAATCAGATGGGCCCTGACGTCCTCCAGCTGTGACTTCCGCCTGATCCGATTGGTTTATGTTGACAACCTCCAATCCTAGCGGGGAAAAAAACCCTGATTTTTCGAGAGAGAGAGAGAGGCTGGGAAACTGACAGATGGGTTGAAAATCTGGCTGTAAGCGTAAAAAGCTGATGATTGGCATGCATGTGAAGATGAGGGATGTTGTGCTGGGAAATGAAATGGTTTATTATTTTGGGGAACTAGTATTGAATCAACCACTCTCAGCTCAGGTATAATATAGTTGAACACAGGGTAAAGCTCCTTTTACTCTGCACTAACCATGCACAACACCTTCAACCTCTGAAAAGCACCCTCCACTGGGTCACTGTGCAATCTTTCATTTTCTATACCATCTTCTGGTCCATTGACTGAAATTGTCAGTTAGTGCCAAAATAAGGGACAGTAATGTGCTCTGGGAACAAGGCCCAAACTCAATTAATATACAGTCCTTACAGCAGACAAACAGGAAGCTTTCATCCTACCTGCCTGAGCTAACTTTCTACACACAGCCCTGACATGCTTAGCCTTCTCGAGACAGACTTCAACTTCAGTGTTTTTCTCATTGTGCTGCCTTTAACACATTCAGTGATGATAGTCTTGGTTATGTATTTAAAAAAATAGATAGATTATTGATGAGAGGGATATGGATTATACACCAAGGCAGAAGAGAACTGAAAATAAACTGCACCTCCTGTACCTGGCCCTCAGTGACAGGGCCAGATGGGTGAGCTGGAGTCCTTTTCTAATGTCTATTAAAAGCATCATTTGCCACACAGACTGAGGTGTAATGGTGGCACTTCGAGTTTGAGCACCAAGTTACACCAGGCTCTCCAGTCTGTGTCCCCACTCTGTTGAGTTCCCAATTTCAGCCTTGTGTGCAGAGGTACCAGGTGAAGATCGGGCATCTTCCTGGTGGAGAGAAATCAGAAGAGATGCCTCCAGTAGACTGCTGCTGTATCTCTGCTGACAGCCAGCTAAAACAATAGTGGAACCATGTAGGAGTAGGATACCCACCCCCTCCCCTCAGTCAGAGGGACAAGACATAGGGGCCTAGAAATTCGGTTGGTAGCGCCAGCGGTTAGCGCCTAAAGAGCCCGAGAATTGGGGCATCACCCAATGTTGGGGCGGGCGCAATTAAGATAGCAACAACTCCCATATTGACTATACATTTAACGCCTGCGCTAAGTGTTTGCGCGCGCCCGCGTGCGCAAGCAGATCATGACATCATTTCAGTGTGCAACGCCTTTTAGGCGCCCCTGACCGGATATTGGGTGGCGCCCGGAACCTTTACGCCTAGCGCTGTTAGTGACAGTTCGAAGGAACGTTAGCAGGCCCTTCTTGGAGTCGGGGGGCGCTATTTAAAGGGGACAGCTCTAGTGTAAAAGCTGCAGCCACTTGGCCTGTTCATTGCGATCGTTGCTGGAGAGAGTTGGTGAGCTACTGTGAAGCAGAGTTTTTGGAATTTAGCATTAGAGTACTTGGGACCTTCAAACCTGTCCGGAGCAGTTGGAGCACTACACCTAACAGCGTTTTGACCAACTGGCATCGGAATGGGAGCTGCTTTGGAGGGCGACGGCCTCATGGCCGAACACTGTGAAGGGGCAGAGAGACGGCGGGAGAGAGGGCTGGGATTGGCCAGAAGGAGGAGGGACAATGGAAGTCGGCCAATCCGAGGGTATGCTGCGAGGGTCTTTAGGCAGCAGGTGTCATACCTTGACATGTTGGAGGAGCAGTGTGTGCGAAGGCTCCGATTCGGGAGGGACGTTGTTACTGAGCTGTGCCACCTGCTTGCTGAGGATCTGCAGCCGCGTCTACGGTGCAGGACCTCTCTGTCGGTGGCCGTCAAACTGACTGTTGCCCTCAATTTCTATGCCACCGGATCCTTTCAGTCAGCCACTGGGGACATTGCGAATATCTATCAGTTTGCAGTCCACTGTTGCATCCGGCAAGTTACAGCTGCCCTTTATAGATGAAGGCATCAATTCATCACCTTCCCTCTGACCCTGGAGAAGCAGCGGAGCGCGCGCAGGCCTTCGCTGCTATTGCGGACTTCCCCATGGTGCAGGGGGCGATTGACTGCACACACGTGGCTTTGAGGGCGCCATTCCAGAATCCTGAGGACTTCCGCAACCGCAAGGGGTTCCACTCCCTCAACGCGCAGCTGGTCTGTGACCACCGCCAAATCATCATGGCAGTCAACACCCAATTCCCAGGGAGCAGCCACGATGCCTTTATCCTGCGGCAGCCATCAGTTTGTGACCTTTTTGAGGGGCCGGCTCGACCACGAGGCTGGCTTATTGGGGACAAGGGCTATCCTCTCTGCCCATGGCTGATGTCACCACTCCATCTGGCCGCCACCCCAGCAGAAGAGCTGTTCAACATTGTAGAGCACACTATTGGTGTGCTCAAACAGCGTTTCCGCTGTCTGGACCATTCGGGGGGAGCCCTGCAGTACTCGCCGGAGCAAGTGGGTCACATCGTCGTCGTCTGCTGCATGCTCCACAACTTGGCGATTCGACGCACCCAGCCAATTCCAGCTGTCCCTCAACGTCCAGCAGAGCAGGCGGACGAGGAGGAGGAGGAGGAGGAGGAAGAGCAGGCGGAGGAGGAGGAGGAGGAGGAGCATGTGGACGAGGAGGAGGAGGAAGATGGAAGGGCTCCTGAAAGTGGAAGGGCCATCCGTCAGAGGCTCATCAGGACTCGTTTCGAGGCCCCTCTGGCGGAATGATGGGTGTCTTTACTCCTGCGCACTTTGGATCTTTGAAAGCCTCTGAAGGCCAGCATCACTGTAAATAGTCACGTGTACCATAGCACATTAAAACTTTTCTTTATTGTCACAAAAGTCTTTCATTACAGCAAAACAACGTCAAGTCAACAGAAACCATAACTAACAACATAACAGTTAACTCTTCGGCAAAGCCGCAAAACTAAACAAACCATTTCCAACAATTACAACAGGTGAGGGTGTCCTTGAATTTGGCCAAAGAAACGTCTCAGCACCTCCCTCTACTGCTGGCCCCTTGATGGAGAACGACTTCTCTTTCGCGGTCGGCCCCTTCCCTCCCTGCTGCTCCTACGTAATTGAACCCCAGTGGCGGGGTCAAGGCTGGGGGACGCCTGCTGACTGTGTGGAAGCGCAGAAGCCCCTGAGGGACGGCCTGGCCAACCTCTGGTCTTGGAGGGTGCAGACGCAGGCTGCTTGATCTGAGCATGGCTGGAAGCAGTGTGCCCTGCAGGTGGTGGCAGCTGCACTGCAGACGTACCAGCGCTGGCAGGTGCAATGGCCACCTGCCGAGAGAGGACACCTGCACCATGGTCGGACGACACACTGGCTCTCTGAGGGGACCAGTTCGGCTCATCCGCCACAATCGCATGCTCCACTGATTCCTGGCCTTATATGGGACTGGAAGGGCCCGGGGTGATCCTAGCTGATGCAGATAGGGTGGCTGCAGTGAGAGTTCGGATTGCCTCAATCTGGGTGTGGACGAGGCCGGCAAGTGACTGCGTGGCAGCAGTGAGGACCTGTGTGGCAGGTGCCAGTGCTTCGGAGAAGCCCTGGACAGTTCTTTCCATTGCTTCGGACAAGGCCGGAGCAGTCCGTTCCACTGCCTCGGACAAGCCCTGGACAGACCTTTCCAGGGATTGCCCGAAGCCCTGAACAGTCCTTTCCATAGCGGCCTCGAAGCCCTGGACAGTCCTCTCCATGGCTGCCCCGAAGCCCTGGAGAGTCCTCTCCATTGTTGCCCCGAAGCCCTGGAGAGTCCTCTCCATTGCTGCCCCGAAGTCCAACACACTCTTTGGCCAGTGTTTCTATTGACTGAGGCATCCTCCCCACTGCAGCCATCAGCTCAGTGTGCCTGAGCCGGGCCTGGGTGCTCATTTCAGCCAGGCGACGCACCTCCTCTGCATTCTGTGCAGCAGTCATCACTCCCTGCCTTGCCCTCCGGGGAGCCGGTGGCCGAACTTGCCTACCCCCCTTGTGTTGCTGCATGCCGCTTGTTCCGGCAACTGGCTCATCATCAGAGCGCCCCCCCCTCTCCTCCAGGGAACTACTATCCCCAGTCTGCAGATGTGTATGCTCCCCTGAGATTGGAACGGATGCTCCGGCTTCCTCCTGATCCTCGCCTCCAGAGGCACTGGCACTGGCAGCTTCAGGGCATTGATCCCGAGTTGGTGATGAATCATCTGAAAGCAGGGAGGTGGAAGAGTGGCTTTAGCAAAAGGACAGGTTGGCGGCAAGGCATGCCAGATTGCGGCAAGGCTCTGACATGGCTGCACACTGAGGAAGCATGCTGGCGGGGGGACCAAGTGGAAGGAAACAGCTGAAAAAGGTGAGAGCCTTACCCTATCTGTCGAGAATGGGGTCGGCAGCTGCAGTGGTAACAGGACCACTCAGACGTCCTCCAAGAATCTGGTGCACTCTCTCCTCGACATCCGTGAGAGTGACGACTTGTGGAGGCCCGCTATCGGTTCGAAGCTGGTCCTTTCGCATCGCCACCAGCTTGGACTGCAGGGGAAAGAAGGGGAAGTTCTGTAACATGAGGCCTTGAGAGATCATCTCATGCCCCCCATGGTGCAAGAGCCCTTACATGAGGCCTTGAGAGATCATCTCATGCCCCCCATGGTGCAAGAGCCCTTACATGTGGCCTTGAGTCAAATGTCCATGTGTGTGCCCAGAAAGGGCCATGGGTGCTTGCTGACAGATGGCCATTGGGGCATCATGGCACCAGGGTGCTCGAAGTCAGGTGCAGATGGAGGGAATCAGAAGTTTGCATAAACAACACTCACCCTAACGACCCGAGTGAGGTCGTTGAATTTCTTCCTGCACTGAACAGGGCTCCTGGTCGCCATACTGCTGGAGTTGACCCTCAGAGAAACCTCCCTCCAAGATCGCCGGTAATCCTTTTGATTCGGCCTCCTGCCATTGTCAGGATACAGAACATCTCGACGGCGCTCCACTGCGGACACCAACTTGTCCAGAGCCTCAGTGCTGAAGCGCTCTGCTTTCTGTCTCACCTTCTCCATCCTCACCAAGTTTTTTGCGCCAGAGAAGGGCGAGCGCCGATTCTGAGGCCTACAGGGCGTTGAGTGTGGCAGCTCAGGCTGACTGATCCACCCCTTTAAGAACCGGCCGGCACCTGGAAGTCTCGTGGTTTTCGGTAATTGAGATCACCTGCGCTGCGCCCGTCTGCGCCGATATTGGGTAGCGCCTGAACTTTTGCGCCTTAGGAGCCCCGTGCAACGTCTGAATTCGCGCCTCAATCCCCTTTGGGGGCGATGCAACCCAATATCACGCCAGGCAGCGATAAGTTTCGTCTGGCTATAAACTTTGCGCAGCGCCAGTTCTAACGCCTCAAGTGGGGCTATACCCAATTTCTAGGCCAGGGCGCCCTAAAGTGGAGAAGAAGAAGGGGAGAGCACAGGCCCATTTCTTCATTGGTGAGTAATGATCCTTAAGTAAAAATACTATACAGATTACTTTCCAAACAATGGCAGAAGGATCTGATTGTAATCGCTTTTGTTGCGTTGGCCCAATTTCAGCTATTTCTTAGCCATGCATGCATCCATCATTGGGTTCTACACTATTGAACAAGTCTAAAAGTACCTGAGGTTGCTAGTAATAAGCATGACACACCCAAGATTTTTCAGATGCACATATATTACATTAATTATCTTCTGACCCCACTCTTCCCCCAGCCAGTGTAAAGAGGGCATCAAAGAACAAAGACTATTTTCTGTAACTTTTTTAACTATAAAAAGAATGCCCATCACATTTAGATAAATATTTCCCTCAATTCTTATTATGTTCTATAAAATTATCAGAACCTCATGGAAGTCTACTGACAAGTTTGTGGATTTTTATGTAATCCCTCTCATAAGAATAATTAACTACTAGACATGATAGCACAGAATACGGTGGGAGCCAAGAGTCTATACACAATCTGGGATGCAACTATAGGCAGCATTGTTCATGTCACAGGATACCAATGTCCAGTCTGACGAAGATTAGCCCTTTTGTAACTATTAGAGGTGAGGCATTTCATTTAATTTTCTGTGTTCAAGTCATGGTTAGTGATTGTTAAATGAATTAAGCAGAGGAAAGAACAAGAGAATGGAGGTAACAACAGAAAATGTTGGAAAAACTCAGCAGGCCAGGCAACATCCATGGAGAGAGAAATAGAGTCAACGTTTCGGGTCGAAACCGTTCTACAGAACTGCGAGAAAAGGCAGGAAATGAAACAAAAGGCAGTTTGGGGGCTGGGAAATGGGGGAGGGGATGAAAGAAGAGACATTAAGAGATATTCAAGGTGAGATGAGATAGTAACAGGACAGGTAAAGAAACAGACAATGGCTCGAGATGAAGTGTGAAATGCGCTGGCAGAGTGAGAGACAGCTGCCGTGTGGGAGAGAGAGAGAAACAAGGAAAAGTCACAAACCAAAAGTGTGGATAAAAAATATAAAAATATAATAGGGGCCGAGGTTATGATCTGAAGTTGTTGAACTCGATATTGAGTCCAGAAGGCTGTAAAGTGCCTAATCGGAAGATGAGGTGCTGTTCCTCGAGTTTACGGTGGGCTTCCGTGGACCAATGTAAGAGGCCGCAGACGGTGAGGTCTGAGTGGGAATGGAACAGTGAATTGAAATGACAGGCGACCGGAAGCTCGGGGTCACCCTTACGGACTGAACGGAGGTGTTCCACAAAGTGGTCACCCAATCTGCGTTTGGTCTCCCCAATGTAAAGGAGACCACATCGTGAGAGAATGGAGGTGTTCGACTGACCTTGAGATATTATTATTGCCTGGAGGCGGGACTTCAGATTGAAAGGACTAGCTCCTAAAATATTATTTTAACTGATGTAATGTGAAGTCAACCTGATGTAAGCTAATTCTGCCAAAATATCCTAATTTGTGTAAATTGCCTCACATTTCCCTTTCCCCACTAGCGATGGTACCAACAGTACTATTGTATAAAGAAAGAAAGAACTTGCATTTATATTGTGCCTTGTTACATTCTCAGGATGTCCCAGAGCACTTTAAAGTCATGGATTACTTTAAAGCACAGTTACTGTTGTTATGCAAGCAATCACAGCACCCAATGTGCGCAAGCAGCAAATGGAATGAATTGGCGATGGTGGTTGAGGGATGAATGTTGGCCAAAAAACAGGAGAGCTCCCTATTGTTCTTTGAATAGTGTCATGGGATCTTTTAAATCCACCAAGTCCAGCTGAGCAGGAGACCTTAGTATAAGGTCTCATCCGACAATGCAGCATTCCTTCAGTACTGCACTGAAGTGTAGCCTAGATTGTATGTTTAAGGCTGTAGTGAGGCTTCAACCCACAGCCTTCTGATGCCAGGCAAGAGTGCTACTAAATAAGCCAAGCTGACACTTATACAAGTTTGGTTACTTTTAGCTTTTGTTGCCCTTGACCCATTCCAGACTACAAAGGATGAGATGTTAAACCATGGCATGTCTGTTCTGGTGATTGAGAAAGAAAGAAAGACTTGCATTTATATAGTGCCTTTCATGACCACCGGACATCTCAAAACGCTTTACAGCCAATGAAGTACTTTTGAAGTGTAGACACTGTTGTAATGTGGGAAATAAGGCAGCCAATTTGTGCACAGCAAGCTCCCACAAACAGCAATGTGATAATGACCAGATAATCTGTTTTTTTATGTTGGTTGAGGGATAAATATTGGCCAGGACACCGGGGATAATTCCCCTGCTCTTCTTCGAAATAGTGCCATGGAATCTTTTACATCCACCTGAGAGAGTAGCCGGGGCCTCAGTTTAACGTCGCATCCGAAGGATGGCACCTCTGACAGTGCAGCACTCCCTCAGCACTGCACTGGAGTGTCAGCCTAGCATTATGTGCTCAAGTTCCTGGAGTGGGACTTGAACCCACAACCTTGAGGTGGATGTTGAAGATCCCATGGTACTATCTGAAGAGCAGGGAGTTCTCCCCATATTCCAGTGAACATTCCTTCCTCAACCAGTGACCAAAAAAAATGAGTTAAACATTTGCCTCCTGGTTGATGGGGGAAGGTTCTGCTACAGAATTTCCGCCATGTTTGCCTTACATAACGGTCACTGCACCTCAATAATAATTTATTGTATGTGAAGTACTTTGAGATTTTTGGATGAGTTAATTGCTATATAAATGCAAGTCTTTTTCATTATTAAAATATGTGATAAGTTTCTTCCATATTGCATTGTTTTTGCCAGAATTCAAATGAGTCTCTTGAGCATTCCTACTCACTGTCGAAATAAAATCAACCAGAATGATTACTTGTGAGTCACATTAACGTGTTCTTGATTTTCTGTTTTTAATAAAAGAACATTCTATACAAATCTTTCAACAGAATAAATTTGTAAATGTGATTTCTCTGAAGTCTTGGGTTTGTGTGCGGAATTGCAAATGCAGTGCCTTATTAGCGAATGCAAACATAATTTTCATCTCAACTAGTTATTTTTTCAAATGGGAAAAATGCATTGGCTCTACACAATTTGCTCTTACTGTAGAGAATTCAGGACCATATCTTCATTCAATCAGCCATAGAGCCGTGCAAACAATTAAAAGAAAAAGTATAAGAATGAACACTCTCTCCTCCAAGTCATACACTTATTTAGGCTTCTCTGGAGTCAATCACTGCTCTGTGAGTTAACCAATTATTCTAAAATGGCTTATTTGAATAATTGGATCTCTGCTTGACACAAATGCAAATTTGATGTATACAAACAGTTGCCCCATTGCATGTGTACAGGAAGTCATAGGATATGTTGTTTTATAACAATGAGGGTGCTAATAACAAAGTGTTATACTAGATATTCTACTCTGGTTCAGTGCCACTCACCGCTTTCATAAATGGGCCTTACATCCCCTATGATCTGGAGTGTACCTTTGTCTGTCTAATATCTAGGTAAATGGTAGCAAGACACAGAGATTGAACAGAACACTCATCCAACTATATGTAGACCTCCTGGTATGTATTATGCGCCACCACATAATTCTCCTTGTGTTCAGTAGACGAGTTGAATGCACACGCTATCAGACACTATTAGACTGAGACTCTAGTCATAAACCAACAATTCTTCTTTAACAAAGGTTAGGTAAATGAACAGTATTCAGACCAAACAGTATCTATTACAATTATTACAAAGTTAACGATCTTCCTCAATATATATCAAAACAATAGAGACTACTCCCTGCACTATCCCTCACTTCCAGTCCCAGTGAAAAATTATGGCTGAGCACGCATCTTTAGTGCAACCATAATTTTATTGCTAACCCATTCTTTGTACCTCCCTACTTTCATTCCATTGTGTTTCCTCCCAGTGCCTCCGTCCTGCTGTGTACCTGTTTAAACCGGGTTCCCTCTATGGCAGGAATATGTGAAGTGGCTGGCTGTTGCATTCCTTACTTAATATCTTATTTGAGATAATGCCAACTGATGTCATTCTCTCATCATCAGCCATAGTGGAATTTGAGGTTATGAATATCACTTACAGTTGTGATGAAACACAGGGTACCTGGCCTGTTTAGTCAGCCAGTTGAAGTGCACAGGCTCGTGCATTCAGCCCCAGTCAGATACCAGCATGCTCTCCATGACTCTGGTCAATGCTGCTTCATCATTGGCCGAAACTGACCTCTCCATGACTGTGATTAATGCTGCTTCACATCGGCGGATAGAATGTGAAATTTAATCAAGCAAGTGATTTGATGTCAGATTCTGCTTTTCCCCCTTGCCTCCTCCTCCCTAATTGAATGCCTCACTGACATGGCACTCTCATTTTAGCAGATTGAAAACATTGGTGCAAACAAATTGGAGTGTGACATGACCCAGGTGCTCAAACCCATGATCTTATGGTTCAGAGTCAAGTGCTCAACTCCTTGAGCTACCAGCTTGATGTATTTTTTTTTTGACAATTTGAAAATCAGGTTGGAAAGGCCTGTAGGGAGTGGGGGGGGGGGGCGGAAGTGCGGGGCGAATGGGGAGTTTGGGAAGAGGGGTCTTTATGATAGAACAGGCAGCTTGTTGCCTCATTACCTACAAAAAGAAAAGCAGCAGAGAAAAACAAACGTACAAACCCTGAAGTATGAGAAGCATGGCTTCTCCTTACACACCAACTATCCAGCTTATCTTGGTGAAATACCTCTATAGTTAGCACTGGGCTCCCCAGAGAAAACAGGGCATTAGAATGATTAAAAGGTTGTCAAAACAAATTATGGATGAGAGGTGACAATAAAAGTAGGCCACCAAGTAATGTCCTTCGAAAGGATGCTTTTTAAAAAATAAGAATATAAAAACCGATTAAGAGCTGACATCCTCAGCAAGCACTTATCCCTTGTAACTGTTTGCTCTCAGCAGCCTACGTACCTTACCTGAAACAGATGGCTGCTTGGAGGAGCAATTAGGCTGAGGGGAAATGGGTTTAGGCAATAGGAATATAACTAAACTGATGAACGTGAAATAGAAGAACAGTAGCTGGTGGCTGAAGAAACTGATCGGCCTCACATAACCATTTCAGAAACCCCAAATAGAGCTTGTTCTTTAGCACTCAGTCCTGTACAGCAAGTCTGCATGCCCTCTTTGTGCCGAGCCAGACTGTTTGCAACCTATTTGACCCTGAGCTCAACTTCTGATCCCATATCCACTCCATCACAAAGACCGCCTACTTCCATTTCCGTAACATCACCCGTCTCCACCCCTGCCACAGCTCATCTGCTGCTGAAACCCTCATCCATGCTTTTGTTACCTCCATGGGCGACTATTCCAATGCTCTAATAACAACAGAAAATGCTGGAAAAACTCAGCAGGCCAGGCTGTTCTGTAAAAGGGTTTCGACCCGAAACGTTGACTCTATTTCTCTCTCCATGGATGCTGCCTGGCCTGCTGAGTTTTTCCAGCATTTTCGGTTGTTATTTCGGATTTCCAGCATCCGCAGGATTTTGTTATCATATTCCAACGCTCACCTGGCTGGCCTTCTATCTTCCACCCTCCATAAACAATCTCATCCAGAACTCTGCTGCCCGTATCCTCACTCACACTAAGCTCTGCTCACCCGTCGCCCCTGTGCTCGCTGACCTACATTGGCTCCCGGTCCACCAATGCCTCGATTAAAAAATTCTCATCTATGTGTTCAAACCCCTCACTATCTCTGTAACCTCCTCCAGCCCTACAACCTGTGAAGCACTGTGGGACTTTTTTCTACGTTAAAGGCGCTATGTAAATACAAGTCGTTGTTGAATGCAGCACTGCGAGTATGCGGAGCTATTAGAAACTGCCTTGTGATTCCCTGCCTGCATACTGTGACACAGTCAGTGCTGAAGCGATTTCCAGTTTATTGGATGAGAACATTGTGACAGCTTTTTAGTGAGCACATTGACCAGCTACTGCTTAACTATTTCCAGCCAAGCCAAAGATATCTTCTATTGATAAGCCTCCAAGAGACCAGTGACTTACTCAACAGGACAAGATTTTTTTTTTGTCCTAAATTCTTCCCTGCTCACCTGACTGTGTTACTGTTCCATGAGCAGCAGCTAGCCAAATGGAGCCTAGGCAGAGAGTGGCAGCAGGCTAGTCAACAGTACAGGGCATCACAGATGAACTTGAGCCTGGTCCGGCCCTCCCCTGACATCTATACACATGCACATTCCAGCAGGAGTTACTAGACAGCAATCGGGAGCGGGATCTTTGTTGCCTCCCTAGGAAAAACTGAGGTCAACTGCAGAGTCCCAACTATTGCAAAGTTGAGATCAATTAACGCAGCACAGACTGGGATCAAACCTGCAACCTTCTGATCTAGTATGGTTCAGTACCAGACCATGCTGAGCATTTACCCAGTACGCCACTGGGGAGGTTTGATCACACTTACCTGCAGACAAAGTTGCTTTTGGAGACAGAATTTTGCAACTTCCTTAAGAATCATGAATCATTGAATAATATCTCCCGTGAGCTTTCTCTTCTCCATAAGAAACAATCCCAGCTCTTAAACTTCTCATAGCTCAGATGTTTTAAGCTAGGTGTCTGTTTATTTTCATTTTCCTTCATTGCCCTCAATGCCTGGATATGCTTTCTGTAGTACAATGACTGGAATTATGCACAGTACTTCAGATATGGCTATACCGATGGCTCATTATCACCTTCTGGGATTTGTGCTCTATCCCTCCAGCAATACCTGCCTTTCATGCTGCTGCTGCACACTGCACTATTGGTTTCAGTGAGCCATGCTACCCACATCCCTCTCCTATCTGTCTTCTGTAGCCTAGTCATTTAGTCTATACTCCCATTGTGTTTTGCCGTTCCTTAGTCTCATTATTTACATTTGTCCACATTAAAGACGATTTGCCATTCATCAAGCCTACCTTCCCAACCTATTCAGATCCCTTTGCAGTTTCTTTATTCATTCCTGTTGTTTGAACCCCCTCCAAAAAGAGTGTGTCCTCTGCAAACCTAGACGACATTGTTTCAATCGCCAGCTCCAATTCATTTATATACAACTAGCTGGGGGGGCCCGGCGTTGCCAGGGCAGTTTAGAGGGCCGCGCGGTTGACGGCCGGCCGCTGCCGCTCCCCCGCTTTGTGTCTCGGGCCGCGCGGTTTGCGGCCGCCCACTGCCGCTCCCCCGCTCTGTGTCTCGGGCCGAGCGGTTGTGAGGCCTGGCCCGAGTGACCCCAACTCACCTCTCACTCCGGCGGGCCGACGCAGCTGCCCCGCTCGCTGTTGAGGAAAAGCAGAGGAAAAAATGGCGGCAAAGTTTCGGGAGGCTGCAGGATTAGGTCCCGCCCGTGACGCACCGATTGGTCAACCATCACGTCACTCAACGCTAATGAGCGGTAGGATTGGTCACCCGCTAATGAGCGGATTTTTGAATGTTTTTTGTATACTGTCCAAACAATTTTTGTCTGACCAAAAAGTAAATATGCCTATGACACTCCCCTGATCATAACCTTTCTTTTGATATAACATATGTGTAGGTACGCTCTATAACTTTTGAGTGTATAGCGGATACACAGACAGACAGACAGACAGACAGACAAACCAACTGCTTTATATATATATATAAAATGTGAACAGCAGTGGCCCCAGCACTGATTGCTGTGCCACCCTGCTCGCGACCCCTTGTCATAGCAACACACCTCCTTTTGCTTTCTATGATTTAGTGGATTTTCAGTCCACCTCAGAATTTGCTTCCTACCTGGACAGCTCAATTGCTGTAATAAGTTTCTATAAGAGGACACAGGCGAGCTCCTCTTGGCAATGGCCCGGACTTTGCGGTGGGTAATGATGGTGAAACTGTCAGCATTCGCCGTCATTACCCCTTTGAAACTGACTGCAACTTCAGGATTTAGCGCATGCGCAGATAAATGCGGAAATCCTGAAATTGCTGTCAGTTATTCCCTGCTCCAACACAGGCTGTGCTGTAGAACACCCCCCTCCCCAATGCCCCCAACCCCCACCCTGCATAACCAGCAATCAGTGTAATCAGTGGAACTGACGAAAACTTGGGCTTTTCCACACTAATATCACTGTTAAATACCCATTAAATATTCAGCCTTGTTGAATAGGTGTAACTGGGGTTTTAACAGAGTACTGACTGCTAAACAACCGTTCTGGCCCTGAGAAACTATTTTTTATATTTATGGAGTGTCAAATTTCTTCATTATGATAAAAAATTACAATTTTATTAAAACTTTAAAAGCATTTTTTTTTTAAAGTTTGTTCACAATATTTCAGCTTCTACCTTATCCCCATGTGAAAGTTCCAATCTTTATTTTTCTCTCTGTAACATTTTTAAAAAGTTCAAATAAAAGCTGCTTTTCATTTCCTGGTTTGCTGTCTGAAAATTCTTCAATGTGATTGGCTGCTTAGACAGCTTGTTGACGTCAAGGCAGTTCTTCACTGGGAATTCTCATTACACAGGGCTACAATCAGTTACATGTTGAGAAAGGCAAACTTCTCGCCGTCATTACCCCTCTGAAACTGACTGCAATGTCAGGATTTAGCGCATGCGTATCCTAACGCGGAAATCGTGAAGTTGCGGTCAGTCATTCACTGCTCCGACACTGGCTGTGCAGCTTTCTTTGAGGCCAGCGGCAAGCGCCTTTCCTTCGCCGCTGACTGCAAATTACGGACCAATATGGTTGAGGGCAATTGAGTGATAAGAATTTCGAAAGCTTAAGGTCACCCCAGCTGATTATGTTTTGTGTCAGTGTGGTAACCATCTTGTGCCAGTTTGCACGTTTAGTTTGCTGATGATAGAAATTCACCAGCAACTTTATTAACTTGAGGGGAATATTTCCTTTTTGCATCAGAGGTAGTGACATTGTGAACCTGTTTATTGAAAATAGCATTATGATTTCACTACACCTCGTGCACACAGAAGAAATCTCTGCCTCCCTCACAGCTAATGTCTCCATCCCGATTAAAAAACGAAACGAGTCCAAATCCAGACATGTGGTTGTCCAGTTTGTTACAGCAGTTCAAGTGTGCATTAACACTGTCTGTGCTTATTGTTTGCGATGAAAGTGCATGCAGTCATAAAGCCTCAATGCATTTCTTGAAGGCTGCACTGTGAGACACCACATATACCAAAAACCACTCATAGCTGCACACACAATTTCAGGCTCAGGAGGTGAATACTGCATAGCAGAGAGTAGAGATGCTAATGGCCCTGACTGCTGCACAGTAAATTCCGGCAAAGTTGCATCCCTTTAGAGGAGCACTACCTGCATTGTATCACCAATCAAGCACAACAAGTATCTCGAGCATCTTTGATCTATTGGCCCGTCTCCCCACATGGTTCTGCATGGTGTTACACGCTGGACTGCAGGGATCAAACTTCTGCTCCAAATGTTTTATTCAATGAAAGGTCAAGCTTCTTTGCTTTCCTAGTACTGTATATAACTTCAACATGCTCTCTGCTGCATTGTATGCACAAATGTCATTAGGCTTTTTTTGTGTCCTGAGGAAGCCCATTATAACAGCGCCCTGCCCAAGACACTGGCTGCCGTACATTTAAAGGGGTATTGTCCTCTGATAGAGCTTGTACAGAATCTATGACCAGTGGTGCACAAAGATGTGATCGGTGACAATAAGACCATTACATTTGCCCTACTGAATTCTTTAAAATTTTGAAAACATTTTGTAGAAAGAAAGAAAGACTTGCATTTATATAGCAGTTTTCACGACCTCAGGATGTCCCAAAGCACTTTACAGCCAATAAAGTACTTTTGAAGTGTAGTCACTGTTGTAAGGTAGCCAATACAGTAGACAATTTGCACATTTTGTGCATAAAGAAAAGCATTTGCAAAAAGCGTTAAGTGTAGCAGCAACAGCACCTGCTGCTTTGCAAGCTTGCCCTGGCAGGCTGTTTGGTGGACTTTTATGGGCATTTTTCATGCAGGATATTCCCAGGGCTGTCGCCTGTCTGGTTTTTGAACAGGTTGTCTGAAAATGTCTGAAAGAGAAACTAGATACCCAATGTCTGTTTCATTCAGAATAAAAGTTTGCTTTTGACTGTGCTTCTGAATCTATTGATGGGGTAACAACAGTAATTAATATCATTGAGATTTCCAAATAATTTTCATCAGCTGCCAAGCAAACATCAGAACTCAAGCTGTGAACCCACCCCATTCTGCATTCCTATCCTAACCCTGTCTGGTTTTGAACTCGGAAGAGTTGGTAGTGCTGGAATTCCTGGGTGTGCCACAACTAATCCAGCTCGAAAGGCTCCCCAATATGATATCAACATCCCCTTTAAGAAGAATTAGCCCTTGGTTTATGTAAAGTGAAGTTTGAAGAAACCACAATGCTTAGTGTTGGTGGTGGTAGGTCTAAGTTGAGAAGGCTGTTAAAAAAGTATACTGGATCCTTGGCTTTATAAATAAAGGCATAGAGTACAAAAGCAAGGAGGTTTTGATAAACCTTTATAAAATGCTGGTTAGGCCTCAGCTAGAGTATTGTGTCCAATTCTGGGCACCAAACTTTAGCAAGGATATCAAGGCCTTGGGTGCAGAGGAGATTTACTGGAATGGTACCAGGGATGAGGGACTTCAGTTATGTGGAAAGACTGGAGAAACTGCAATTATTCTCCTTAGAGCACAGAAGGTTAAAGGAAGATCTAACAGAGGTGCTAAAAATTATGAAGGTTTTGATAGAGTAGATAGCGAGAAACTGTTCCACTGGTAGGAGGGTCGGTAAGCAGAGGACACAATTTAAAGATAATTGATTAAAAAAAACAGAAGGGAGATGAGATTTTTTTTACACAGCAAGTTGTTATGATCTGGAATGCACAGCCTAAAAGGGTGGTGAAACCAGATTCAATAATAACTTCCAAAAGGGAATTGGATATATACTTGAAAAGGAAAATTTGCAGGGCTATGGGGAAAGATCAGGGGAATGGGACTAATTGGATAGCTCTTTCAAAGAGCTGGCACAGGCACAATGGGCCAAATGGCCTTCTTCTGTGCTGTATGATTCTATGGTTTTATGCTACTTTTTCGACTCTGGTAATTTTAGGGATTCAGTAATCCTATAGCACCATAGGGGCCATAATACCAATGACCAAATGTGCCTGAAGTAGTTCGGTAATGCTTTGATTGGCCTCGTTGCTGTGACGTTCCTGCTGTGCCCTAGGCTCCAGCCCCAAGTCTACCTCATCTTCTATATTTGGGGCCTGCAGGCATAGGTACTAAAATTACTGCATTTTCTCTGCCCAGCAGCAATGTCTTGCAACAAAGTAATTGCGGTTTCTTTTATGATCTGCCATCGCTTTATAGTAACCTGTGAGCTATCTGCCAAATGATTGTCTCAGTAACCCAGTAAATGAATTCGAGAAAATTATGACAAGTGTGCTTAAGGCAAGAGGATTCACTTGTATCCGGCCTACTTATATTACTAAAGCCAACGGGCTTGAGCATCTGCTGTCTCTTTCAAGCTGCAACTACAGTCCATTCTGTAAGTTCAGTATTCAACTCCTTGGCTGTCCTAAAGACCAGCTGGGTGTGGTTAAAATCAGTCAGGTGACTTACTTGCCAACATCCCGCTCTAATCCCACCATCTTCTAATTTAACCTGCTCTTCTGAGCAGGCGGCAAGGACACCCGCCAGCAGCAGTTAGGGTCCTATTTGAAGTATGTGGCTCAGGGTCTGATAGAAACATAGAAACATAGAAGATAGGAGCAGGAGTAGGCCATTCGGCCCCTCGAGCCTGCTCCGCCATTTAATGAGATCATGGCTGATCATCCAAATTCAGTACCCTGTCCCTGCTTTCTCCCCATATCCCTTGATCCCTTTACCCTTAAGAAATTTATCTAACTCCTTCTTGAATATATTTAATGAATTGGCCTCAACTGTCTTCTGTGGTAGAGAATTCCACAGGTTCACCATTCTCTGGGTGAAGAAATTCCTCCTCATCTCTATCCTAAATGGCTTACCCCTTATTTTTGGACTGTGACCCCTGGTTCTGGACTCCCCCGCCATCGGGAACATCCTTCCTGTATCTAGTCTGCCTAGTCCTGTTAGAATTTTATAAGTTTCAATGAGATCCCCTCTCATTCTTCTAAACTCCAGCGAATATAAGCCCAATCGACCCAATCTCTCCTCATACGTCATTCCTGCCATCCCAGGTATCAGTCTGGTGAATCTTCACTGCACTCCCTCCATGGCAAGAACATCCTTCCACAGATAAGGTGACCAAAACTGCACACAATACTCAAGATGTGGTCTCACCAAGGCCCTGTACAACTGCAGCAAGACATCCTTGCTCCTGTACTCGAATCCTCTCACTATGAAGGCCAACATACCATTTGCCTTCTTAACCGCCTGCTGCACCTGCATGCTTAGCTTCAGCGACTGGTGCACAAGGACACCCAGGTCTCATTGCACTTCCCCTTCTCCCAATCTATTGCTGTTCAGATAATAATCTGCCTTCCTGTTTTTGCCACCAAAGTGGATACCCTCGCATTTATCCACATTATACTGCATCTGCCATGCATTTGCTCAATCACCCAACCTGTCCAAATCATACTGGAGTTTCTCAGCATCCTCCTCACAACACACACACCTACCCAGCTTTGTGTTGTCTGCAAACTTGGAGCTATTACATCTATTTCCCTCATCTAGATCATTTATATATATTGTGAATAGCTGGGGTCCTAGCACCGATCACTGTGGTACCCCACTAGTCACTGCCTGCCACTCGGAGAAAGACCGTTTATTCCAACTCTTTGCTTCCTGTCTGCCAACCAGTTCTCTATCCAAGTCTGTACCTTACCCCCAATCCCATGTGCCTTAACTTTACACGCTAATCTCTTATGCAGGACCTTATCGAAAGCCTTCTGAAAGTCCAAATACACCACGTCCACTGGTTCTCCCTTATCTATTCTACCAGTTACATCCTCAAAAAATTCCAGTAGATTAGTCAAGCACGATTTATCTTTTTGATGATGTCATCGGGCCCTGACTGCAATTTTAACTGTGGCATGAGCGGGGGGCTTTCATACTAGGTGAAGACAATGGGAAGAGGGGCCAGATAAGGCCCGAAACAGGTACATTAAAAAAATTCCCTTGTGGGGACAGGAGGAGCAGGAGTGCTGCTCCGGACCCCACAACAGACGTATAGGCCTCCCCTGCCCCAGGCTCCCTCCTGCGAGGACCTCCCAGAGCACCCCCCCGCCCCGCACCACTTACCTTGTTGTCGACGACTGCTCCTTTTGTGCTGACCTAAAGGTCCTGCCACCCGAAAATCTGCTCTCGCCTGCCGGCCATCTGCCGCTTCGGGTGGGCAGCTGACCAGCAGCATGCAGATGAGGCCTGGGAGTTAATATCCCCCGGGCCTGTCACTGCCGAGGTCGGGGGAAGGGCAAGGGGGCGGGGTTTGTCGCTTGCCTCACCCCCTCTTGCCCGTGCAATCCCCACTCCTGGTTTAAAATCGAGGCTGGTATCTCACACAAGCTCTGTTGTGCCCAGCGCAAGTTCGGAATCATGCAGTGGCTTTCATTATTTCCAAGCAGCATCTTTTACGGCTGCATTTGCACTACAACTGCAGCGAGGGTGCTTAGCGGTTTCTCTTCACACCAGAAAGTTGTAATGTAAATATGTAAATCCCAAGTCGAGGCCTAACCTGGAGGTACTCTCATTCAGCTGAAACTGTGACTCTGGATGTAGAAAACCCATTCCCATCCACACTACAATTGCAGTGTGAGTTTTTTCAAAAATGTGTCATTTTGGGGAATAAACACCTCCCTGGCTTGCATGAAAGGTTCAAAAACATCTGCTGTATGATTGTTTTGGTCTGACATTCTGTGTCAGTATCCTGGGATTCGAATTACTGTTTTTTTTACATGAATTTTGTGCTCATTAAGAAGGATGTTGGTGCTGGGAAGTGGAATGCTTTGCTATTTCTTGCACCCAGTGTCAGCACTCGAGTCTTCCTAGGTGGTGGTGTAGTTTAGATTAGCAAAGCACCACCCCGACCCCCAAAGTGTGCTCCCTGCTATTAGCTTGACATCCTCCGTTTCCACACTGGCCATCCCAGGGCATCTCTGGGACTGTGGAAGTCAAGAAATTGAGTTGACAATTACCAGCTCAGTGAACCGAAAGGCAGGACTATTTTTAGAAAGCAAAAGAAAGATTTCTACAAAAATAGCCAGACTGCGTTGGGAATGTCAGGTTTAAAAAAAATTGATCAAAATGCTGAAGCGTGACATTTAATTGTTGCCCTGCATTCCTATGTTTTGGGCATTCTCTGCTTTTTTTAAATGATTTGTTTTCCCTCCGCACCCGGAAAAGAACTGCTGTGTAGCAGCTTTAGAAATGATATTCTGATCTATCCCCTCCCCCAACTTTCCTGACGTGATGAAGGCTTTCTAACTAAAATATCACCGACAGCAGACGTTTGTTTTTATTCCCAGCATGCCGCAGGTGGGCGCATATTCTTTTTGTGTGCCCTGCCGATTATTGCCGTGCCTTTGGGCATGTAAACAGTTGGGAGTTTTGAACCCTGCACTGTCACTGAAGATCAACATTTCACCCTGAGGATAAGCAATTCAGACATTTGCAGAAAGATATTGTTGACGCTATAATATTGTCAGATGCAGTGCCAATTATCAATTGTTAAAATAATTAGCATGTTAGCACATTGACACTAACACCAGTAATATTAATGCTGACAACTAAAGTCGCCATAATAGTGTCAAAAGGAAAACAGTGGCAAAAATGTCACTGGTGATGGTTCACTGTTGACGGTGGTGGACGGGAACGCCATTGTTGCTCGTCCACAGAAGCATAAGATGGCCCTGAAGATGTCTGTGCTGTTACTGTCAGCATTATGATTACTTCTGCCGTAATTAGACAGTGGGCTTCATTGTGTGAAAATAAGCTGGAAGAATTCCATTCTTCCTCAAAAGTAATTATAAGCACTAATGAAGAAAAACCCGCCTACTCACAACCAAATTCCACAATGTGTATGACACGCCACCCCAGTCTGCGTCTCACCAAACATCACTGCACAGATTTCCTTCCTCCAGTTAGCACATGTAGGGCTGCTGAGTTCTCAGCGTTGCACGGCATTGTTACAGATCTGGAAAATTCCATTCTCAACCAGCCACGCATGAACGGTATCTCTATCGCCAAGGGCTGAGGAACAACGTGTCACTTAAGTTGCAAGGAAACATCTCTTTTCATCCCGCTGTCAACAATCTGTGACTTGTTCTGCCTCTGTTTTCTTGCTGCATCCAATCCTTTGTGGCCCGTTGTGGTTCTTCTCTTCCCTCAGAGCGTAGCTCCTTCCATCACGTGTATTTTATTCTCTTTATGAATTTATTTTCTCTGGCTCAAGTTCAAGTAATAAAGTTAAGTGCCTTTTAGTAAGAGGTTTAACAAGACTTTGGTCTGGATTTTGCCTACCTGAGCGGTGCGGTGCGGGCGGAGTCTATGGCGGGTCGTGACCCCACTGCTGGCTCCATCCCGCTACTGAAAAACAACTTACATTAATAGGGCATATTAAGCCCGCCCAGCGCATTACCCGGCCCAATTAAATGGAGTGGGTCTGGTGATGTCATTCATGATGCGTATTCAGCCGAGATCTTTAAAGGGACCATGGCCACATTAGATTTGACATTTAATCTAACATTGTGCTGTCAGTGCACTACAACATTGGAGTGCTGCAAACACTGACAATGACTGCACAGAGGCAGAGGGTGGCATCCAAGTCCTCCGATGACTCCCTCCATATGATTATGCTTATGGAGGGAGTCAGAACGTGCAGGGAGGTCCACTTCCCTTCTGATGGGCGGAAGCAACTTCTCCAGGAGACCAAAACAGCCTGGTTGCAGATTGCAGAGGAAGTCACAAACAGGGATGTGGTCAGGAGGGCCTGGGTGCAGTGCCGCAAACATTTCAATGATCTCATTAGATCAGGAAATGTTAGTACAAAGCCACACTCAACTTCATCCTGCTCTACCTCTCATCTCATCCCCATCACTCTGTCTTCCCAACCCTACTCCTGCACATCTTTACACCAACATCCTCACTTGCACCTCCACCCATCCTCTCTCAATCTACATTATCACATCCCCATCTCACTAGCCATCCCTCACACTCACCCTCATCCTAGTGCAACTAACAACACACAAGGGTAGGCACTTGGGTGTTTTATGCAATGTTTATGTAAAGTTTCAGTTAATGTGGTGTCAAACATAAAAATCTTTATTTTCAACACTTTCTGGTCTTGGACAGATTCGTGTGCACCTTTGGAAGTGGATTAGTGAGTTGCAGTGAATGGTGAGACATAACGGTACCCCCCATAATGGTGGTGAGTGTGAAAGGAATGGCTTGGGCATTGTAGGGATGCATTATGGTGTTGGTGTGGGGTGGTGACAACCTGGCACATCACGTGGCAGCCATATGGATGTACAGCGTAAATATAACTAAACCTGGCCATGATGAGGCCATCCCTGGCCTCCCGGGCAGCAATGTGCTCGGGTACTGATGCCCTCTGTCCTGTGCAGCATCAGGTGATTGCGGAGAAGGTTGGTGTGCCTGGTGCTGCTGGTGGTGCTGGTGTTGTGGCTCATCGTGGTCCGATTCTGAGGACCAAGGTGAGACAGTATAAACGGCACCCATGTTGATGGAATAGATGGCAGGTGAAGTACAGATGACAGAAGTATTCCGTCAATGGTGAGAGAGTTCTTCCAATGAGGTGACACTGGATGGAGACTTTGCTGGAAAGACTTGCAGCCTGCAGAATCTGTGCTAGAAATGGACTGAGCAACAGCTTCTGCCTGAGAAAAATGATCATCTGTCAGGTGCGAGCTTTCACTATGCATTTGATGCTATCAAGTAATCAGCTGGAGCAATGGCCACGGAACTCCCACCTCAGGTTGACAGACGTGCTTCCCGAGCAGTGTAGTTGCCATGGCCATGCAGTTAAATTTAAAAAGTAAGTCCAAAAAGCCAGTTACGAGTCTGACAACTAGATGTTTATCATCTCAATTGGGTTGCCTGCCGCTGCCAGTCGGGTCGGCTCCGCGATGACAGACACGCTTGGGGGAAAGGCGCGTGGGGGTGGGATGACTGCAGGTTCCTGACCTGCTGTCAAAAATAATAACTTTCCCACCCGACACGCCACTCATCGCGCCTGCTACCACACCGGAAAATTCCGGCCTTTGATACTTTTACCCTCGTGCTGCACTGTAATGTTTGACTGTGGGCACCAAAGCTGCTGCCAGCCAACAAGAGGTACGTTTGACATGAAGAGACTCCGATGGCATCCATTTTCTGCCACAGCCTTTCAGCTGTCTCTCTTCCCACCTGGCCTCACTGTCAAGAACTATGAACGTTGCTTGCTGAAGGAGTCTTGTAGTCTGCAACTCTGACACCCAAACTCAGTAGATGTGAACTATTTATCTGAACTATTTTCTCTTCTTCTTCTCTTCTTAGGCAATCCCTCGGAACCGAGGATGACTTGCTTCCACGTTAAAAATGAGTTCGCAGGTGACTGATTAGTCCAATGCAGGACCAACAGTCTCTGTCACAGGCGGGGCAGACGGTGGTTGAAGGGGCGGGTGGGTGGGGTGCTTGGGTTGACGTGCGCTGCCTGCACTTGGCTTCCGCTTGCTCCCGGCGAAGAGACTCGAGGTATTCGGTGCCTTCCCGGATGCTTCTCCTTCACTTTGTGCGGTCTTGGGCCAGGGATTCCCAGGTGTCAGTGGGGATATTACACTTTTTCAAGGAGGCTTTGAGGGTGTCCTTGAAGTGGTTCCTCTGCCCACCTGGGGCTCTCTTGCCGTGTCGGAACTCCGAGTAGAGCGCTTGTTTTGGGAGTCTCGTATCGGGCATGCAGACAATGTGACCCGTCCATCGGAGCTGATCGAGCGTGGTCAAAGCTTCGATGCTGGGGATGTTGGCCTGAGCAAGAACACTGACGTTGGTGCATCTATCCTGCCAATGGATTTGCAGGATCTTACGGAGGCAGCGTTGGTGGTACCTCTCCAGTGCTTTGAGGTGCCTGCTGTACATGGTCCATATCTCTGAGGCATACAGCAGGGCGGGTATCACTGCTGCTCTGTAGACCATGAGCTTAGTGCTGGGTTTGAGGTCCTGGTCTTCAAACACTCTCTTCCTCAGGCGACCGAAGGCTGCACTGGCACACTGAAGGTGGTGTTGGACTTCGTCGTCGACGTCTGCCCTTGTTGACAGTAGGCTCCCGAGGTATGGAAAGTGGTCCACGTTGTCCAAGGCCTTGTCGTGGATTTTGATAATCGGGGGGCAGTACTGTGTGGCAGGGGCAGGTTGGTAGAGGACCTTTGTCTTACGGATGTTTAGAGTAAGGCCCATGCTGTCGTACGCTTCGGTGAAGTATTTTACAGTAAGTATTTTACAGAACTATTTTACAGTATTTTTAGCAGCTGTAGGTTCTTTTTGTTCATTTTAAGAGTTATATAAGTAATGTTGAAAGAGGATATCGGCACAGCAGTGATAGGTACCCAGATTCTAGATGTACTCTGAACAATGTTTATTTTGTGACATTTAGTATTTTTCAAGATGATGGACGTCAGAAATTATTTTTATATTTTTGCTTCAGCCTCTGTCAGCATCATTTACTCGCAGGTCAGGTACAGTGTGGCAAGATGCATAGTGAAGCCTGTCTTTGCCCTGAAAATTGGGAGTCATATGTCTGGACTTAAAACATATAACAGTCCATATCACAGGATGTTAGAATGTTCCACACTGCCATGGCGCATGTCAACCCCTTCAAACAGCAGCTATTTATATTAGTACGATAGCAAAATACTGCGGATGCTGGATTTTTTCTCTCCCACATGGCAGCTGTCTCCCATTCTGCCAGTGCATTTCACACCTAATCTAGAGCTGTCTTTTGTCTCCACTAGTCCTATCACCATCTCGTCTCATTTTGAATACCTCTTAATGTCTCTTCACTTCTCTTTTGTTCTTTCATCCCCATTTCCCAGCCCCCAAACTGGCCTTTTAATCTGTTTCATTTCCTGTGCTTTTTCAGTCCTAGCGAAGGGTTTCGACCTGAAACGTTGACTCTATTTCTCTCTCCACGGATGTTGCCTGGCCTGCTGAGTTTTTCCAGCATTTTCTGTAGCTATTTATATTACATTGACTCTTAAAAATGAATTGTAATGCTGGGTGTCATTTTTAAACTCTGTTCAGCATGGGTAAGTTCAGCTTTCACCAGCATACTTAATCAATGATATGTTTAACTGTTTTTGATATTTTACTCAGCATTCTACATTTTCCTACCAATGTGCTTCAACTCCAATCTCAAAAGAGCTCCGTAAGTTTTTTTTTCCCATCACCCATCTGTATGAGAATGCCTATTTTTGCCAGATTTGTAGGCAGTTTTGTGCTGTTGCCTTGTGGTCACCAGGAACTGGATTGAGAAAATGCAAACTGGTTTCATTAGAGTCTTGCAGCTGGCTGGGAGGAAAGACTTTCATCTCATCAGTTCGGACTGGGTCTCCGAGGCGATGGGAAAGGATGCTGACTCAACTGCACCACCTAATTCCCCCTCACAATACAATTGCCAGTAATGCTACTTGTCATCTCATTTGTTCTTTACAAATTGTCAACCGTGGCTCAGTAGGTAGCACCCTTGTCTCTGAGTCAGAAGGCTGCGGGTTCAAGTCCTACTCCAGAGACTGGAGCGCATAAAACTAGGCTGACACTCCAGTGCAGTGCTGAGGGAGTGCTGTACTGTCAGAGGTGCTGTCTTTTGGCTGAGACGTTAAACCGAGGCCCCGTCTGCTCTCTCAGGTGGACGTAAAAGATCCCGTGGCACTATTTTGAAGAAGAGCAGGGGAGTTATCCCCAGTGTCCTGGCCAATATTTATCCCTTGATCAACATAACAAAAACAGATTATCTGATCATTAAAACATTGCTGTTTGTGGGAGCTTGCTTTGTGCAAATTGGCTGCCGCTGTTTCCTACATTACAACAGTGGCTACACTTCAAAAGTACTTCAATGGCTGTAAAGCGCTTTGAAACGTCTGGTGCTCATGAAAGGCGCAAAAAAATGCAAGTCTTTTCTTTCTGAAAGAAAGGATTTGCATTTATATAATGCCTTTCATGTCTTCAAGATGTCTCAAATTGCTTTGCAACCAATTCATTATTTTTGATGTGTAGCCACTGTTATTAATTAGGCAAACACGGCAGCCAATTTGCACATAGCAAGATCTCACAAATAGCAATGAGATTAATAACCAGTCACTCTGTTTTGGTGGTGTTGGTTGAAGGATAAAGGTTGACCAAGACACTGGGAGAACTTTCTTGTCCTTCATCGAATAGTGCCATGGAATTTGTGACATTGACTTGAACAGGCAGACAGGGCCTTTGTTTTAACTTCTCATCTAAAAGACAACACCTCCGACAATAAAGCACTCCCTCAGTGCTGCACTGATGGGTTGACCTAGATTATATGCTCAAGTCACTGGAGCGAGGCTTGAACCCATGACCTTCTGACTCAGAGGCAGGAGTGGTACCACTGAGCTGAGCTGACACAAGATATTGAATTATCAACATCTGGCCCAGTGGGCAGCACATTCATAGAATGATACAGCACAGAAGGAGGCCACTCAGCCCATCATGCCTGTGCTGACTCTTTGGTAGAACTATCCAATTAATCACACTGCCCTGCTCTTTCCCCATAGCCCTGTAAATTTTTTCACTTCAAGTATTTATCCAATTCTCTTTTGAAAGTTACTATTGAATCCGCTTCCACCACCCTTTCAGGCAGAGCATTCCAGGTCACAACAACTCGCTGCGTTAAAAAATGTTTCCTCATGTCACCTCTGGTTCTTTTGCCAATCGCCTTAAATCTGTGTCCTCTGGTTACCGACCCTTCTGCCACTGGAATCAGTTTCTCTTTATTACTCTATCAAAACCTTTCATGATTTTGAACACCTCTTACAAATCTCCTCTTAATCTTCTCTGCTCTAAGGAGAACAACCCCAGCTTCTCCAGTCTCTCTATGTAACTGAAGTCCCTCATTCCTGGTACCATTCTAGTAAATGTCCTCTGCACCCTCTCTGAGGCCTTGACATCTTTGCTAAATGGTAAATTTCCCAGAATTGAACACAATACACCAGCTGAGGCCTAACCAGTGTTTTATAAAGGTTTAGGTACTTCCCTCCAGTCTGAAAAATTACTCTTCACCACTACTCTCTGTTTTCTTTACTTTAGCTAATTTTGTATCCATGCTGCAACTGTCCCTTTAATTTTGCTAACAAGTCTATTATGTAGTACTTTGTGAAATGCCTTTTGAAAGTCCATATACACAACATCAACCACACTACCCTCATCAACCCTCTCCGTTACTTCATCAAAGAACTCGATCAAGTTAGTCAAACACAGTTTGCCTTTAACAAATCCGCGCTGACTTTCATTTATTAGCCCATAATTTTCCAAATGCTAATTCATTTTGTCCCGGATTATTGTCTGTAAACATTTCCTCACCATCGACATTAGGCTGACTGGTCTGTAGTTGCAAGGTTTATCCTGCTGCCCTTTTTTAAACAGGGATCTAACATTTGCAAACCTCCAGTTCTCTGGCATCACCCCGATATCCAAGGAGGATTGGAAGATTGTGGCCAGAGCCTCCACAATGTCCACCCTTACTTCCCTCAGTAACCTAGGATTCATCATATCTGGACCGGGTGACTTTTCTACTTTGAGGACTGCCAATCTTTTAAGTACCTTCTCATTATCTATTTTTATCCTATCCGATATTGCTACGGTCTCCTCCTTTACTGCTACATTGGCAGCTTCCTCTTCTCCAATGAAGACAGATGCAAAGTATCCATTTAGTAACTCAGCCATGCCCCCTGCATCCACAAGAAGATCTGCTTTTTGGTTCCTAATTGGCCCCACCCTTCCTTTAGCTATCCTTTTGCTATTTATGTGTTTATAAAAGACTTTTGGCTTCCCCTTTATGTTAGCCGCTAATCTATTCTCGTAGAAAGGCTAGCAGAATGGGCAGACAAGTGGCAGATGGAATTTAATACAGAGAAGTGTGAGGTGATGCATTTTGGCAGAAGGAACAGGGAGAGGCAATATACACTTAATGGCACAGTTTTAAAGAGTATCCAGGGACAGAGGGACTGGGAGTTAATGTGCATAGATCCCTGAAGGTGGCAGGACATATTGAGAAAGTGGTTAGCAAAGCATATGGGATCTTGGGCTTCATAAATAGAGGTATTGAGTACAAAAATAGAGAAGTTATGCGGAACCTTTATAAAGCGCTGGTTAGGCCACAACTGGAGTATTGCATCCAGTTCTGGTCACCACACTTTAGGAAGGATGTGAAGGCCCTTGAGAGGGTGCAGAGGAGATTTACCAGAATGGTTCCGGGGATGGGGGATCTTAGCTACAAGGACAGGTTGGAGAAGCTGGATTTGTTTTCATTAGAGCAAAGGAGGTCGAGGGGTGATTTGATAGAAGTGTACAAGATTATGACTGGTTTGGATAGGCTAGACGGGGAAAGGCTGTTCCCACTAGTTGATGGTACAAGGACTTCAGCACACAGATTTAAGATTTTGGGCAAGAGATACAAGGGGGATGTGAGGAAAATCTTTTTTACGCAGTGAGTGGTGAGGACCCGGAACTCGCTGCCGACGGAAGTGGTGGAAGCGGAGACACTCAATATTTCCAAGGTGAGACTGGATAGGCACTTGAGGGAAATAAACTTGCAGGGCTACGGGGATAGAACGGGGGAATGGGACTGACTGGATTGTTCTGCAGAGAGCCGGCACAAACTCGATGGGCCGTATGGCCTCCTCCTGTGCTGTTATGACTCTGTGATTTTATGACTCTATGGGCTAGATTTTCAGTTGCTTGCGCCAGCAGTTAGCGCCTTAAGAGAAGTGATTTTCGGGCGCTATGCGTGTAGCGCCCGGGCGCAGCGCAGTTTGCGCCCCGCCCCAAATTAAGTTGCCCGTTAGCGCCGGCGCAAAGTTTAGCGGCCGCCCGGATGCGCACGCAGAAAATGACGTCACATCCTCGTGCAACGCCCTTTGGCCGCCCCGAATCCAAACTTCAGTCGGACCGCCCCATTGTGCGGCTGGCGTCCAGAGCGTTTGTAAAATGGAACGCAACACACCCTGGGGAGCGCAAATTAAAGGTCACTCCTCCTGCACTATAAAAGGCAGTCTGCATGTGTTGTGTGGAAGGATCCAGTGTGTTGTTGTGAACGGTGTATTTATGTTTCCGGCCACCACCACCACCACCACCACCACCTCTCCTCCTCCTCCTCCTCCTCCTCCTCCTCCTCCTCATCATCATCATCATCATCATCATCATCATCATCATCATCATCATCCTCCTCATCCTCTTTTCCCCCCCAGACTCTGCCTTTGAAAAAAACACATGCACTCTTCCCCTTTAAGAGCTCACTGGCACCAGAGTGTCTGCCGTGCGCTGCGCCCGAGCTCGGGTGTTGCGCTCTGCACCGCCGGCTTAGCGCCTAAAGATAGTAGTGGAACGCCTCTTTTAGCGCTCCACCAACCTCTTAGGGCGAGGCCACTGAATTTCCGGCAACGGAGCGCTACTTTGGGGCGGGCGCTAACTTCGGGCGGGCGCTAAGGTTAGCGCCCCAAAACTGTCTATACTGAAAATCTAGCCCTATGACTCTATGACTATGACTCTCTATTTGCCCCTCTTGTTCCTTTTTTAGATGTCCTCTGTAGTTTATATATTCAGCTTGGTTCTCTGCTGTATTATGAACCTTACACTTGTCATAAGCCTCCTTTTTCTGTCTCATTTGAACCTCTATGGGGGAAAAATTCGGTATCGACCATTTTGGGGTGCTAACATTGCCTGGGTGCTAATTAGCACCGGTGACCGTGAAATTGAGTTTTAGCGCCCCAAGAGGGAAGTGGTGCGCTAAATCAAGCACTCCCCCTTCCTTCTTATGGCGCTAACATCAGAGAGCGGGGCGGAGACTTCAGCAGCGCTGCACACTGGGCTGTGCAGCCCTGCCGCATTCAAAGGCTCCCTCCCTCCCTTAAAGGGAAGGGCCATCGCTGCAGGCTCGGCAATTTAATAAGTACCTACCCGGACCACCAAGGCAGCCGTGATCCCGCCCGATCAGCCCGACACTCAAGCAGAGTGTTGGGCTGATCGATCGCAGGCAGGAACCTGCGAAAAAATCTGGAACAACAAAGGTAAGTTGTTTTTTTTTTACTTATCTCAGTCACCTCGCCTCTAATCATTGCCCCTGAAGCGGCCGGCCACCCGATGCTCGCCTCCTGCAGCTGTCGGTGTTTTCGACCGGCACTGCTGCAGGGGGCGGAAGTCAATTTCGGGTCCGGGACACTACCGGGGCGATGTGCATGGTGATGATGTCACGATCTCTGGGCGAAGGAGATGAGGGCACAACATTGTAGCGCCACCACAAAACTCCCGGTAAATATGGCGGGAGTCGATGTCAGCGCTCTGCCCGGTCGCAAAGCCATTTGCGCTCCTAGTGTCCCCCAGGGGTGCTAATGGGAGGTGCAAATGCATCCAATTTCACCCCTATATCTTTAGTGAACCAGGAAGCTCTAGCTTTGGATGCCCTTCCTTTCCCCCACATGGGAATGTGTTTACTCTGTATCCGAACCATTGTTCAATTATTGTTTTGCCTACCAATTTTTGCTTCCTATCCACCTGGGCCAGATCCCTTTTTAATTCACTGAAGTTAGCCCTACTCCAGTTAAGTATTTTTACACTGGATTGTACCTTGTCCTTGTCCATAACTATTCTAAACCTGATGATATTATGATCACTCTTCTGCAAATGCCCTCCCACTGAAACATGCTCCACTTGCCCCACTTCATTCCCCAAAACTAGATCCAGCACCGTTTCCTTCCTCATTGGGCTGGAAATACACTGATTAAGAAAGTTCTCCTGTAGACATTTCAGGAATTCCTCCCCCTCTTTGCCCTTCACTCTGTTCCCAGTCTATATTAGGATAATTGAAGTCCCACATTATCACTAATCTGGAGTTCTTGCATCTTTCTGTGTTTTGCCTGCAAATTTGCTCCTCTCTCTCCCTCCTACTATTTGATGGCCTATAGTATACACCCAGTTGCATAATAGCTCCTCTACTTCTGCTTAATTCTAACCAAACAGACTCTGGCCTAGAAATTCACTGGCCTTAGCGCCGCTTTTGAGGCGCTAGAGGGCCTAGCGCCGAAGTTATGGCCAGTTTAGAAATTGACAGGGGCCCTAAATCGGCGTTAGGCCGGTAGCGCTGCGCCGGCACCGATGACGTCATCGGTGTGCGCAGCGTCCCGGTTGCCATGGTAACCCGCCCGAACTCGGAAATTGAGTTGCGGCCGCCTCGCCCGTGGCAGCCGCAAGCAACGTTCTGGCAGAGGTGCCTTACAGAACTTTGCGCCGGCGCATTAAAGGCCCCGCGGCGGCCGGCCGCTTCCCGCCGGCCGCCTGGCCGCAGCTCCCTCCCGGACTTCCCCCCCCCTCCCCCCGGAACAGAAGCAAGCCCGGCACTTGTCCGAGGTGCCGGGCTCATTTTTAAAAAGATTATCGCGGGCCGCGGCCGGGTGCAGGCAGCTCCTCCTTAATGGAAGGAGGAGGCCTGCACTTCCCGAGCCTGCCGCACCGCAGCGGGCGCCGCAGCGCCGTAATAGCGCCGCAATGCGGCGCGTGGCACTAGTTTTGAGGCGCTGAGACCCCTCAGTAGCGCCGGCAGCCGTTTGGGCGCGGCGCTACTGAATTTTTGGCGCTGCGCAGGGGGACTTAGCGCCGGCACTAACTTCCGGCGCTAAAGCCCTCGCTGCGCCAAAACCGAATTTCTAGGCCTCTGTCTTTGATCCCTCAACTATATCATCCTTCTCCAGTGCTATAATAGTTTCTTTGATCAATACTGCCACTCCCTCTCCCTTTTCTCCTTCACTATCTTTCCTGCATACCCTGTAGCCAGGAATGTTAAGTTCCAGTCCTCCCCTTCTTTGACAGGTCTCTTTTATTTGCACTTATATATATATATCATAGTCCCATGTGACGACTTGCGCCTGCAGCTCACCACCTAATTTACCATGCTACACGCATTTACGTACAAGCATTCCAAACCCATCTTAGATGGCCTTGCATTTGTCTCCTTTCTGATCCTTCCTGTTTCTGAGCTAGTCTTTACTCTAGTGCTATCTGCCTCTCCCAGTCCTCTGTGCACCTTGTTTCTCCTCTCTTATGTTTCATCCTGGTTCCCAACCCCCTGCTAAATTACTTAAAACCCTCCCTACAGTAGTAGTTAACCTTCCGCGAGGACATTGGTCTCAGCTCTGTTGAGGTGCAACCCGTCCAGCTTGAACAGGTCCCTCCTGCCCCAGAACTGGTCCTAATGTCGCAGGAAACTGAAGCCCTCCCTCCTGCACCATTTCTCCAGCCAAGCGTTAACCTGTTTTATCCTACTATTCCTATACTCACTAGCGGGTGCACTGGGAGTAAATCAGAGATTACTACCTTTGAGGTCCTGCTGTTTGACTTCCTCCCTAGCTCTTGAAACTCTGACTGCAGGACCTCAACATTTTTCCTTCCTATGTCATTGGTTCCCACATGGACCACGATTTTTGGCTCTTCCCCTTCCCCCCGCAGAATGTTCTGCACTCTCTCAGTCATGTCCTTTACTCTGGCACCAGGGAGGCAACACACCATGTGGGCTTCACATTGGTGGTTGCAGAAATGCCTGTCTATCCTCTGACTATCGAACCCCATATGACCACTGCATTTCTACACTTTCCTGTGCCTCCCTGTGAAGTTATTTGCCCCACAGTGTCACGGATGTGCTCGAGACTGCACTCCCCCAAGTTGTCGTCACCCTCACTGGTATTCCGCACTGAAAACCGATTTGTGAGCGCCACACTCCTGGAGGATTCTGCACTGCCTGCATCTTCCTACCCGGCCGGATGGCCACTCACTTACTATTCTCCTGAACACTCTGTAGCTGCGGGGTGACCACCTCCTGGAACGTGCGCTCCAGGAAATTCTCAGCCTCCCGACATGCCCGGCAGTGACTCCAGCTGCTCCTCAAGCTCAGAAACCCTGAACTTGAACTCGAGCAGCAGGAGGCACTTCTTGCACACGTAGTTATCCAGGACACATGAAGCGTCCTGGAGTTCCCACATGGCACAGGAATTGCAGGCAACAGGTCTCAGCTGTCCCATCACTTTGATTACTCTGATTATTTATATTTACTGTTGCCCCTTGGTTTACCGCACTTAGAACCTCCTTCCCTCTCTGCACCAAATTCCCACTCTCACCAAATTCCTGTTGCTGCTCTGTATAGCAAGCCAATCCATTCAGCAGGTATTCCCAGCTCTGTGCACATACAGCTGAAGGATCAAATTTCTGCCTCAGCTAATTCTTGCACTCTCCCTTCTTGGTCAGGTTTCCAGATGCAGCCAAGGAGACAAAAAGCTTCCTTATAAATCTGGAACCAATTTGATTGCAATCTCTGAGACTTAATGGGAATTCTAATTTAAGATAACTCAAAGTATTTGAATGCTTGCAATATCAAAAATAGGAATGTTTGTTGGGATGCCACAGTAAATGGATGTAACCTTTTGGGGAATGGGGAGGGGGCAGGGGTCATCTCGCTCCCTTAACTTTATTTTCCGTGGTAGCAATTTACAGGACCAGAAAAGACCATTTTGGTCCTTTCAGCTCATCCTAGTGATTGCTCATAGGTTATATATAGCCTCTCTCTCCCTGCTTCATATCCTGGAATGACTCCTGATGTCCCTCTCCAACTCTCTACATATGGGATCCAAAACTCTGCCTGTATCCTAACTCGCACCAAGTCCCATTAATCCATTACCCCTGCGCTTGCTGACCTATACTGGCTCCTGGTCCCCGATCGCCTCGGTTTTAAAATTCTAATCCTCGTGTTCAAAGCCCTCCATGGCCACGCCCCTCCCTAGCCTGGCCAGGATGAGCAACCCTGCACCAGTTGTGAAGAGGGGCGAATGCCAGAATTAGCTGAGGCAGAGATTTGAACTTATTCTCCTTAGTACTAATGTGCTGCGCCAACACGACTGCTTAAGCGTTCCCTCTGGCAGAGGCATAAAGGCCTTTGCTGCTGTTTCCATAACAACACTTCCTTGTTGATTTATCACAATTACCACACTTAACACCATTTACAATTATCCTGGTAGGGAAAAAAATGCAAATTAACATGTCAAGATACATTGGTATTGATAACCATGTTTGGAAATGAAGGGCCAGATTTTCAGTGTGCCGTGAGGCGGGCTTCTAGGCGTGCGGGAGGCAAAAATTCCGAATTCGGGGGTCCCGACACCATCCCGCCCAAAACCCGCCTCCATGCAAGTTTCAGAAGAGGCGGGTACCCGTCCCGCACTGGGATCCGCCGACCTGAGGCGGGAAGGGATTAGTGCCAATTAACTGCCTGTTAACAGGTAGTTAACAGGCAGTTTTTAGCCTAATCCCTATTTTGAGGGTTGTCGTGTGGGATTCCCGACGGTTCCCGACGGCTCCAAACCACGCCAGGTTAGAGCAGGCGGGCCATCGGGTTGAAGGACTTGGAGGGGTCGAGATGTCGGTGTTCAGGTGAGTGATGGGTGCATGAGTGCAAAGGTAAGTGTGTTTGGTGCATCTGAAGTGTGTAAAGAAGTTTAAATTACCTGTACTTACCTTAACAGCCTTTCCTCCTCTAGGCGTTGGGAGTCCATCACTCAGCCGGCACTGAAAGCCAAATGGCTGCGATCTGCCAAAAGTGACAGCCTGCAGCTTTGAGTGCCGGTGTGAGTTCTAACTGAGGCTGCGTAGAAGGACTCAGGTTAGAAGTCAGACTGTCAGTGCTTGACAGCTTCAAACAGCTGTGAAACACTGATATTTCATCTGTCAAAAACTCTTGACAGATGAAATTTCAGCCTGTGACGTCATCTGTTGCCGGGTGGCCCTTAATTGGCCTGCTGAGCCCACTGGGTGGGCTCAACAAGGTCAATCAAGGGAAAATTGAGTGGAGTGGCCGGACGTCGATGGAGGCGGGACTAAAACCCGAAAGTTGTAGTCCCGCCTCCTTCCCGACTGCTGAATGAAAATCCAGCCCAAAGTGTTTGAATACATTTGCATAATTCAATACTTTTCCATAATCTTGTCAAATTTGGCATTTTCCCCTACACTCCACACCAGAATTTCCTTATTCAAATCTCCATCACAGTATCTATGAAAAGTTATTCACAACTAAGTTTAAGCAACAGCTCAGTGATTCATTGATGCTGTTAAAATAATGTAATAAAATGAATTGGTGTTACTGGGGCTTAGCAGTAAATCCTATTATAATGCTGTGTAAAAGTATTTTTTTTAGAATTTTACATTTGGCCCATCGTGTTAAGAACAGACAGAGTCGCTCGATTCATCAGGACCGGATTCAATTGGTCCTCCAATCTGCTGGCACACCAGCGAGTTCACACTAATGAGAGACCTTTTAAATGTGCCGGCTCTTTTAAAGAGCTTTCCAATTAGTCCCATTCCCCTGCTCTTTCCCCATAATCCTGCAAATTGTTCCTTCTCAAGTATTTATCCAATTCCCTTTTGAAAGTTACTATTAAATCTGCTTCCACCGCCCTTTCAGGTAATACTTTCCAGATCATAACAACTTGCTGGTTCTTATGCCAATTATTTTAAATCTGTGTCCTCTGGTTACTGATCCTTCTGCCAGTGGAAACAGTTTCTCCCTATCTACTCTATCTAAACCCGTCACAATTTGATCACCTCTATTAAGTCTCCCTTAACCTTCTCATCTCTAAGGAGAACAATCCCAGCCTCTCTAGTCTCTCCGCATAACAGAAGTCCTTCATCCTGGTATCATTCCGGTAAATCTCCTCTGCACCCTCTCCAAGGGCGTGACATCCTTCCCAAAGTGCGGTTTTCTTACACATGAGTGTTTTAACTTAAAGAGGAAGGAAAGTCTAGGGAGAAACATTTTCTGTTGAAAATACGTTCCCAGTACCTATACGTTAAAAAAAATTTGAATTTTAAAAATACCCGTTACCTTTTAAAAAGCAAGACTGCCAAGGTGAAGGGGCGATGGGCCGCAAGGGGCCTACAGGCCATACTGTGAGTACCACTGCTGGAGTGCTGTGCCATATCTGACTCTGGCAGACAGCAGGAACTGTTGGGTAATTGAAGAAGTTTTTAAATTGACTGATGTGCCAGGTTCTGTGGATTATTACACAAATCCAGAAGTTTCTTTTAAAATGTGGCTTTAATGTACTTTTCTTTTAATGGGAAGAAAAATGCTGAGAAAAGTTGACTTGTAATATTGAAAAAGTCAAAGATTACCAGACCAATTCATCTTTGTGTTATCTACGTTCTGTGCTGATTGCCAGCACCTGAATTTCAGAACCGAGGATGTGTTATGTTTGGACCATTGATGAATACTGTGTTTTAGGTTGGGCATAAATCACAGCTGATACTGCATTGATCTGCTTTCTATAACTTGTGAGTCTAATACAGGTCTTACTAACTACAGACAGACAGACAGACAGACAGATCAAACGCTTTGATAGATAGAATAGACTTGACAGTGTATGTATAATCTATCTATATATAAAAGCGTTTGATCTGTCTGTCTGTCTGTCTGTCTGTCTGTCTGTCTGTCTGTCTGTCTGTCCTCTATAGACTCAAAAGTTATAGAGCGTACCTACATGTGTTTTACATCAAAAGAAAGCTTACGATTCCGGAATGGTCATAAGCATATTTACTTTTTGGTCGGACAAAAATTGTGCTGACGGTATCCAAAAAACGTTCAAAATTCCGCTCATTATCCGCTCATTAGCATCGAGTGACGTCAAGGTCGACCAATCGTACAGTCGAGCGACCCGACGGTCGACCAATCACTGCATCGTGGGGCGGGTTCGTCGCGCGTGCGGGCCGTCCTAGAGTCGAGTGACAGGACGATTGACCAATCCTACACTTCAGTGACCTGACGGTTGACCAATCGGTGCGTGTGTGGGCGGGCCTAATCATTCTGAACCGTGGTGAGTGGCAGCCATCTTGATTCCAAACTCTTCATTTCTTTTTCCCGCTTTCTGCGTGTTTCTTTTCAAATCTACATTTCCAGCAAAAAAAAAGTTGCTTTTAAAACACAAATTGTTTTAAAAAAAAGTTAATTAATTTGTAAATCTTTTCTCTAACCTCTATAATTTTCCTACCTTTCACCATTTTTGCAGGCCTGGAAGCCTGGGCCTCTGTTGCCCAGCCACGCCCGAGCTAGGCACCGCCCCTCCCGCTGGGCCCGCCCCGTGATCACTGCCATCTTTGTAAAGGCTGGCGGCGCGGGACTGGGCCGAGAGTAGCCATCGCCGCCATTTTGGTAATGGCTGGCGGGGCGGGAGAGAGCCTAGCGGGAGGTGAGTTGCGGTCACCGCGGGGCTCGTGCTCAGCTGATCGGGCGCTCATCAGGGGTCGGCCCGCAACACATCGACCGGAGGAGCGGCGGCTCTCTCCCTCCTTCCCCCCCGCGGCTCGGGCGGGGGGCCAGTGCTCGGGAGGGCGGGGCTCGGAAGGCCGATGCTCGGGAGAGTGGGAAGGGGGGGGAAGGGTTGCCCCGGCAACCGGGCCCGGCCCTCTCTCACAGCCTCAAGCCGGCTCACGCCCGTTCCTGGGGCTTGGCTCCAGCGCAGGCCCAGCCGCAATCGGCGATCTTGAAGCCGGGGCTCGGGAGGGCGTGGGGCGGGGCTCGGGAGGGCGGGGGGGCGGCGCGCAGCTGGGCCATGTCAGTGCGTGGGGCGGCACGGAGCTCCGCAGAGCCATCGCCGGTAGAGGGGAGAGGGTCTGCTGGCTCCCCCCTCCCTTTCTCCCTTCCCCCTCCCTCCCTTTCTCCCTTCCCCCTCCCCCTCCTTCCCCCACCCTTCCCCCCCAACACCCTTTCCATCCCCCCTTCCCCCCACACCCCCCCTCCCCCTCCCCCCCACCCCCCCCTCCCCCTCCCCCCCACACACCCGCTCCCCCTCCCCCCACCCCCCTCCCCCTCCACCCCCCCAAACCCCCCTCCCCCTCCACCCCCCACCGTCCCTCCCCCTCCACCCCCCTTCCCCCTTCCCCTCCCCCTCCCCCTTCCCCTCCCTCCCCTCCCCCTTCCCCTCCCTCCCCCCTTCCCCCTCCTTCCCCCCTCCCCTCCTCCCCCCTCCCCCTCCCCCTCCCCCTACCCCCCTTTCCCCGTCGCTCTCTCTCTTCCTCCAGTCGCTCTCTCTCTTCCCCCAGTCGCTCTCTCTCTTCCCCCCGTCGCTCTCTCTATTCCCCCCAGTCGCTCTCTCTCTTCAACCCAGTCGCTCTCTCTCTTCTCCCCCAGTCGCTCTCTCTCTTCCCCCAGACGCTCTCTCTCTCCCCCAGTCGCTCTCTCTCTTCCCCCCAGTCGCTCTCTCTCTCTCTTCCAACAACAACATGCCTTCAAAAAAGCCTCAGCACCGCCGGGCACTCCAGCTAGTATATATAAAACAGTATGTTTCTCTGTCTGTCTGTCTCTCTGTCTGTCTTTCTGTCTATCTGTCCGGCTATACAATCAAAAGTTATAGAGCGTACCTGCACATATGTTATATCAAATGAAAGCTCATCATTAGGGGACTCTCATAGATGTATTTACTTTTTGGTCGGACAAAAATTGTGCCGACGGTATCCAAAAAACGTTCAAAATTCCACTCATTATCCACTCATTAGCATCGAGTGGGGGTGGGTTCATTGCGTGTGCGGGCAGGCCATCCTAGAGTTGAGTGACGTGACGATTGACCAATCCTACAGATCAGTGACCTGACGGTTGACCAATCGGTGCGTGTGTGGGCGAGCCTTATCATTCTGAACTGAGCTGAGTGTCAGCCATCTTGATTTGTAAGTTTTTTTTTTTTTCCCACTTTCTGCATGTTTCTTTTCAAATCTAGATTTCCAGCAAAAAAAAAGTTGCTTTTAAAACACAAATTGTTTTTAAAAAAAGTTAATTAATTTGTAAATGTTTTCTCTAACCTCTATAATTTTCCTACCTTTCACCGTTTTTGCAGGCCTGGAAGCCTGGGCCTCTGTTGCCCAGCCATGCCCGAGCTAGGCACCGCCCCTCCCGCTGGGCCCGCCACACGATCGCCGCCATTTTTGTAAAGGCTGGCGGCGCGTGACTGGGCCGAGCGTAGCCATCATCGGCATTTTGGTAAAGGCTGGCGGGGCGGGAGGGAGCCTAGCGGGAGGTGAGTTGCGGTCACCGCAGGGCTCAGGCTCAGCTGATCGGGCGCTCCTCAGGGGTCAGCCCGCAACACATCGACCGGAGGAGCGGCAGCTCTCTCTCTCCTTCCCCCCTGCGGCTCGGGCGGGGGGGGCGGTGCTCGGGAGGGCACGGCTCAGGAGGGCGGGGCTCGGGAGGCCGGTGCTCGGGAGAGCGGGAAGGGGGGGAAAGGGTTACCCCGGCAACCGGGCCCGGCCCTCTCTCACAGCCTCAAGCCGGCTCACGCCTGTTCCCGGGGCTTGGCTCCAGCGCAGGCCAGCCGCAATCGACGGTCTTGAAGCCGGGGCTCGGGAGGGCATGGGGCGAGGCTTGGGAGGGCGGGGGGCGGGGCTCAGGAGGGCGGGGGGCGGGGCTCGGGCTGACCGGGGCGCTGCGCTTGGCTGGGCCATGTCAGTGCGTGGGGCGGCACAGAGCTCCGCGGAGCCATCGCCGGCAGAGGGGAGAGGGTCTGCTGGCTCCCCCCTCCCTTTCTCCCCCCCCTTTCTCCCTTCCCCCCTCCCCCCTCCCTTCCCTCACCTTCCCCCCCCACACCCTTCCCAACCCCCCTTCCTCCCCCCACACACCCGCTCCCCCTCCCCCTCCAACCCCCTCCCCCTCACCCTCCCTTTCTCCCCCCCTCCCCCTCCCCCTCCACCCCTTCCCCTCCCCCTCCCCCCCTTCCCCCCCTCCCCCCCTCCCTCCCCCCCTCCCCCTACCCCCCCTTCCCCTACCCCCCTTCCCCCCAGTCACGCTCTCTCTTCCTCCCAGTCGCTCTCTCTCTTCCCCCCAGTCGCTCTCTCTCTTCCCCCAGTCGCTCCCTCTCTTCCCCCCAGCCACTCTCTCTCTTCCCCCCAGTCGCTCTCTCTCTTCCCCCCAGTCGCTCTCTCTCTTCCCCCGAGTCGCTCTCTCTCTCCCCCCGTCTCTCGCTCTCTCTTTTCCCCCCAGTCGCTCTCTCTCTTCCCCCAGTCGCTCTCTCTCTTCCTCCCAGTCGCTCTCTTTCTTCCCCCCAGTCGCTCTCCCTCTTCCCCCCAGTCGCTCTCTCTCTTCCCCACCAGTCGCTCTCTCTCTCTCTTCCAACAACAACATGCCCTCAAAAAAGCCTCGGCACCGCCGGGCACTCCAGCTAGTTAATAATAAAACACTATTGCATTCTCACACATGATAAGCTACTTTTCTGTTGGGCTTCTATTTATTGCTATCAGTATAATAGGAGCTTCCTTGCAAAGACTCTGTCTTGCAAGAATTCAAGTGGAAATAAAACTGCAATTAGGTCAGTGCTATTAACCTTTCAATGGGTGTTACTCATCAGGACAAGATGCACCTGTCAATCATACTTGGGCAGGCGTTTCATTAAGTTTCCAAACATGTGCTGGAGAAAGTTTCTTCTGTGCCATTGTTTGTTTGAAATTGAGAACCCTGGAAGAAAGGCCTAGGCTCATAGTACAAAACACCACCAAGCTTGAACAGATTTGGGGAGCAGCTGAGGTAAGGTGGTTAGGTAATGGAAAGCTTTGGTTTTAAAAACCTGCAGATCATTGGAAGGAGAGAAGACTGAAGGAAGTAAGAGTTTTGTAGTCTTGGCAAAGAAATTGCGTAGAGGAAGGTGGTAGGATCTACCTGCAAGAGGAAGAGTGTGTAAGATGGCATATTTGGAGCTGAGGAAGACCTGGAAAGTTAAGGAGGCAATGACCATGGTCGTAAAAGTTTAAAATAAACAAGAAAGTTGTGACGGGCAGAGAGGAGGATCCCCTGTTGGACAACAAGCTTTCTCTTGTATCATGTCTAGGATTGCGATACAGTTGCTTGAAGAGCCTTCTCGGATGTGGGAGCTCTGCTGCTCTGTGATGGCCCAAATGCAATCAGGAACTCAGCAGCAGACAGACCGCATGCTTGAGCCACTCGCTTCCATTGCCGCACCAGCTGCTATTGTACGCATGTAACACAACCTCCATCAACCAATAGCCCAAATTATCCTCAAACTACTCTCAGTACCACTAAAAGTGATAAAGTACACATTTTCTCAAAATGATGGAACTGAGATCTGCGCTGCTTTAAATTTATAACATTTAGATGTACCTTTTCATTCAAATTTTAGCTCGAAAAGATGGCAAATTTAGCCTGGTTTCTGTTAACTACTTCCTCAAAGGGGGCAATTTTGCCAGCCCTGGGGAGGCGGGTTTGGAGGCGGGACTGCCAGGAAAATGGCAGAATCCAGGGGCGGGTACCCATCCCGCCCCCAACCCGCCTCCGTGCCATCTTCCCAGGAGGCGGGTACCTGACCCGCGCCGGCGGGAAGGGGATTAGTGCCAATTAACTGCCTGTTAACAGGTAATTAACAGGCAGTATTTTGCATAATCTCTATTTTCAGCCCTGAAGTGTGGGCTTCCCGAGTAAAGACTCAACTTAGAAGACAGATTGTCAGTGTTTGACAGCTTCACAGAGCTCGCAAACACTGACATTTCATCTGTCAAAAGCTCTTGACAGATGAAACGTCACGTGCTAACGTTCTCTGTAATCGGCTTTCCCTTAATTGGCCTGCTGAGCCCACTGGGCAGGCTTAACAAGGTCAATCAAGGGAAAATAGCGTGGGTTGGCCACAAGTCGATGGAGGCGGGACTAAAACCCGACAAGTGGGAGTCCCGCCTCCAAAAGCTCCCCATTGACAAAATCCAATCCAAAGAGGTTTATCCTGCCTCTTTTGTGTGGGTGCATGCGTACACGTGCGTTTTTTTGAGCAAATGCTTGTAATTCTGGCTGGGATCATTATACAAATGAGGCAATGGTTATTTCATGTTATAGGCTGTAGACTGGCAGAGGTCAGAGAATGCAAGCTTGCACACTCCGTTGTCATCCTTAATGACTGAGACATGGGAGGGAAAGAAAGCTCTGCAGGATACACGCCAGGTGCTTTGATTTGCAAATCAGCCAGAATGCTTTTCCCAGAACTAATCCGATTATGCCTCATCAAAGCACTAATTGGGTATGCAAGGCATGGACGAGATATGAACTGTCATTCCATCAAAAGGTGCCTGGCTGAAGATGCTCCACTGGATCTTTGACAGCATTGTGCTTGGAGGCCTTTTTAGGCTGTGATAAATATCAGAATCTGTTGACCAGTTTATTAGTTCTTTAAAATCTACAACATATCCACGCCATTGTGACAAAGCAGAACTCCATGGGGGAAAAATTCAGTTGGTTTGCGCCTCCTGTTAGTGCCTTAAGAGGGCACTAATGGGGCGCAAAGCAACTAGCGCCCATGCGCGGCAATGTTTGCGCCGCTCACGAAATTAATTAGACGTTTTGCAGTGGCGCTAAACACTACCACCACGATCTCCTGCGCCGGCAGATCTTGACATCAGTCGAGTGTGCAACACCCCGGTAGCACCCCAGATCGGATATTGAGTGGCGCCCCCTGACTTACTGCCTGCCGCTAGCAACGACAAGTTGAGGGGAGCGTTTTGCAGTCGGGAAGGGACTGGGGTAGCGCTATTTAAAGGTGATCGCTTCCTGCCTTTTTTTGTCTGTGAAATTTTTGCACCACACATTCTGAGTGAGAGAGAGAGAGACTGCAGGAGATATTCAAAGCTATGTTGAGGAGTTTTGGGTTTCTGAGCAGCACTTTGCAGGATCTTTCTGATTTGATCTTCCTTGCATCGATTTAAAAGAGAATATGGGGGCTGCACTCTGTGCTCTTTCCCTGGGCCTCTCCTTTGTTCTTTCTAACAGATTTGATGTACAGGTCTCTCCAGGCCGAGATTCAAGGCTGCAATGAGCAGGGTGTGGATGGAGAGCAAGATTGACCCTCCCCTTTATGAACTGGCCAGCTCCAACGTGTCTGTGTTCCATTGCTGACTGACATCACATGAGCTTTGCCAGCGCTCTGAGGTAGCACCTCGCTCCTCGGCCTTTGTGCCTTAAAACAGGTGTATAGCGCCTGATTTAGCGCTCCAATCACCTCCAGGGGCGATAAAAGCCAAGTTTGCAGTCGGAGTCAGGAGGTGTGTTGGACTGCCTCTTGAGCCTGTTACCAATGCGACTGCACAAAAAGCCCTCCAACATTGTATTGGGACAGGTCTGCTGCAATAACTTGGCTCTAGCTGGCTGTTAACCTCTCTATACAATATTGCGACTTATAAACAGTCAGCCACTAGATCAAAATTTGGACAAAAATGAATAGTTTTTGTCACATATGGTGAAGAGCACATTTTATTTCAGCACTGAATTACGTTGTTTGACAATATTTGGAATAGGCACCGTGGGGTGCATCTAAAGTTCGGAGTAGACATGATTAGGCTCATATATATGTGGGAAGTAGGAGAGAATGGAGAGAGCTATAGTCGTGGCATTGCTGTAAATATCTGGTCACTTCTTCTCCTCCCTTTAGTTAAAATCAGTGGCTAAAGTGCACATCAGACTACAGATAGCTGACAATATGTGAACCCTCACCCTACAAACATTGAAAGGCATAATCAGCATTACTGCTGTCAGAATAATTATCTGGCAGATATAGCACAAGAATGGCAATGATAGTGATTCTGTCACCTACAAAGCCACACCATGAAGCACTGCTGTTTTAACTGATCAATTGTCCTTCCAACAGCCTTGTAATCCCCTAGAGTATCTAGCGGAAGCTGAATTAACCAACAAATCCAACTCTAATTATAGTAACTATAAATGATTGGAAATGAGGTACATCTCCAATAAGAGAGAATTTAATCCCCTCCCTTTGACATTCAACGGCATTACTATCATCGAATCCCCCACCATTAATATCCTGGGGGTCACCATTGACCAGAAACTTAACTGGACCAGCCATGTAAATACTGTGGCTACACGAGCAGGTCAGAGGCTAGGTATTCTGCAGCGAGTGAATCACCTCCTGACTCCCCAAAGCCTTTCCACCATCTACACAAGTCAGCAGTGTGATGGAACACTCTCCACTTGCCTGGATGCGTGCAGCTCCAACAACACTCAAGAAGCTCAACACCATCCAGGAAAAAGCAATCAGGTTGATTGGCACCCCATCCACCACCTTAAACATTCACTCCCTCCACCACTGGTGTACCGTGGCTGCAGATTGTACCATCTACAAGATGCACCGCAAACTCGCCAAGGCTTCTTCAACAGCACCTCCCAAACCCGCGACCTCTACCACCTAGAAGGACAAGGACAGCAGGCACATGGGAACACCATCACCTGCAACTTCTCCTCCAAGTCACACACCATCCTGACTTGGAAATATATCACTGTTCCTTCATTGTCACTGAGTCAAAATCCTGGAACTCCCTCTCTAACAGCACTCAGGGAGTACCTTCAACTCACGGACTACAGCGGTTCAAGAAGGCGGCTCACCACCACCTTCTTGAGAGCAATTAGGGATGGGCAATAAATGCTGGCCTTGCCAGAGACGCCCACATCCCATGAATGAATTTAAAAAAAACACTCTATAAACAGTGTGATTGTAACAGCAGAAAGTCAAAAATACAATTTTCTGAGAGCTGTCAACATGAGACGGATCCTCACCGTGTGAGTTTCAGGGCTGAGGCCGCTCCATACCTGAGGCTCATGTATGCGTGGGAAGCAGGAGAGAAAGGAGGGAGTTGTAGTCATATCATACCGTACCTCTCAGCAAAAACAGAAATATGGCTTCAGGTGGCAAGGGAGTAATACTTTTAATTAATGAACACAGTGAGTAAGACAGTTGGCCGCAAACAAGAGCAGAGATCTATTTAAAATTCAATTCCAAAATGAGTCATATTTTTCTGAAATAAATCTGAGGTTATATTCTTATTCTCTTCCCTGCTGTCTGCCCCATTTTTTTGTTAACTCCCCCACTTTCCCTTTTTTCCCATCGTCCCTTTCACCCCACTCTCTGCTTTTCCTCTTCTCCATTCTCCCCTCTTCCCGCTCTAACCCCTCTTTCCAGCTCAGTTCTCTCTCTTCAATTGCCTTCTCTCTCTCTGTTCTTTATTTCTGCTTTTCCATGTTGAAAAATGAGAGAAAGGATATGAAGGCTAGATTTTCCTAGGATCCAAAACAGTAATGAACATTCTTATTAAAACTGACGGCCTCTGCGAGGATTATAGTAAATCCTCTGTGTTTCTGGTAGTGTGAGGTTGGAGTGTGTATATTACTGGTAGTGTGAGCAAAAATGTCAATCTGGTATGTGTGTGTATATATAGTTAGCTAGAATGGAACAAGGCAGCGCAAGTCTCCATTTGTATTAATTATAGCATTGGCGATTGCATAATAAGACATACCTGCACACATTTTCAATAGGTCTGCCTTTATCTTAGCTCTACATGACAGGTGCCTAAAATAACTTATCCTTGCGGTCACTGATTCTGTGCTGCAGAATTCATCATGCAAGCACTGTTTGATTTGCAATACAGCAGGCACAGAATAAAGAGGATTAGCTCTCTGAGTCCTAATTGTCTCTATCCCCTGTAGCTGCGGTACCTGAACAGCTTTCATCACCTCACCGCTGCCAAAGCTATATTCCATCATCAATAGAAACCGAGAAGAGCAAACAAATATTTGACTTCACATTATACCAACACATTCTTTTAAAAAAGTCTTAACTTATTTTTAAATGGCAGATTTCTCCCCTCCGGTCTTGAAGTCGATTCTTGCCTGCATTTGGTTACACAAAAGGTCACTACATAACCCAAGCCACAAATACACTTCCTTTTTAGTCTTGGTTGTACTATGAACAGCAGCCCATAATATTACTCCTAGAGTTAATGTGACTATTATTACACAGGCACATGTAATTACTGCACATTTCACACAAAAGATTTTTATAATTATATTAGGAAAAAGCGGGTGGTGGTCAGGAGCAATGTCAGCCCCTTGAAAACCGATAATGGTGATATTGTCAATGACAATAAGGAAATGGTGGACATTTTGAATAATGAATTTGCATCAGTATTTGCAGTAGAGGAAGAGGATAGCATGCCGGACATCCCAAGGAAACTAATATTGAATCAGGGATGGGGACTCACCAAAATTAATGCGAGCAAAATATCAGTAATGGAGAAAATAATGGCACTACAAATGCCCAGGACCAGATGGTTTCCATCCCAGGGTTTTAAAGGAAGTAGATGAGAACATTGCAGATGCCCTAACTATAATCTTCAAATGTTCTCTTGGTTCAGGAACCGTTCCTCTAGATTGGAAACTGCATATGTCACTCCACTATTTAAGAAAAGTGAGAGAGGGAAACCAGGGAATTATAGACCAGTTAGCCTAACATCTGTTGTCGGGAAATTACTAGAGTCTATAATTAAGGAGAGAGTGACTGAACACCTTGAACATTTTCAGCTGATCAGAGAGAGCCAGCATGGATTTGTGAAAAGTAAGTCATGCCTGACGAACCTGATTGAATTTTTTGAAGAGGTGACTAAAGTAGTGGACAAGGGAATGTCTATGGATGTTATTTTTATGGACTTCCAGAAGGAATTTCATAAACTCCCCCATTAAGAGACTGTTAGCTAAAGTTGAAGCTCATGGAATTGAAGGCCAATGATTGACCGGTTCGGAAATTGGCTGAGCGGCAGGAGACAGAGAGTAGGATAATGGGCAGGTACTCTAATTGGCAGGATGTGACTAGTGTTGTCCCACAGGGATGTGTGCTAGGGCCTCAACTATTCACCATATTTATTAATGACGTAGATGATGGGATAGAGAGCCACATATCCAAGATGATACAAAGGTAGGCGGTATTGTAAGCAGTGTAGATGGAAGTATAAAATCTACAAAGAGATATTGATAGATTAAGTGAATGGGCAAAACTGTGGCAAATGGATTTCAATATAGGCAAGTGTGAGGTCCACTTTGGATGTAAAAAGAATAGAACAGAGTACCTTTAAATGGTGAAAAGCTAGAAACAGTGGAGATCCAAAGAGACTTAGGGACCCATGTTAATAGATCATTAAAATGTCATGGATAGGACAGGCTCTAAAGGACTAGAATAATGGGAATGGTAGCATAATGGTTCTGTTACTGGACTAGTAATCTAAAGGCCTGGACTAATGATTGGTAGGACATGAGTTCAAATGGCAGCTGGGGAATTTAAGTTCAGCTAATTAAATAAATCTGGAATAAAAAGCTAGTATTAGTAATGGTGACCATGAAACTATCAGATTGTTGTAAAAACCCATCTGGTTCACTAATGTCTTTTAACGAAATTTGCCATCCTTACCTGGTCTGACCTACATGTGACTCCAGACACACAGCAATGTGGTTGACTCTTAACTGCCCTCTGAAATGGCCTAGCAAGCCACTTAGTTGTAAAAAAACACTATGAAATACAATAAGAATATAACCAGATGGACCACCCAGCATTGATCTCGGCACTGGCTACAGACACGACAACAGCACACCCAGCCCAGTCGACCCTGCAAAGTTCTCCTCACCAACATCTGGGAACTTGTGCCAAAATTGGGAGGGCTGTCCCACAGACTAGTCAAGCAACAGCCTGACATAGTCATACTCACAGAATCATACCTTTCAGCCAATGCCTCATAATCCTCCATCACCATCCTGGGTATACTTGTTCCACCGACAGGACAGACCCACCAGGGGTGGCAGCACAATGGTGTACAGTCAGGAAGGAGTGGCCCTGGGAAGTCTCATGGCTTCAGGTCAAGCATGGGCAAGGAATCCTCCTGCTGATTACCACCTACCACCCTCCCTCAGCTGATGAATCAGTACTTCTCCATGGAACACCACTTGGAAGAAACTCTGAGAGTAGCAAGGGCATAAAATATACTCTGGGTGGGGGATTTCAATGTCCATCACCAAGAGTGGCTTGGTAGCACCACTACTGACCGGGCTGGCCAAGTTCTGAAGGACATAGCTGCCAGTCTGGGCCTGCAGCAGGTGGTGAGAGAACCAACAGGAGGAAAAAACCTACTTGACCTCGGCCTCACCAATCTAACTGTCGCAGATGTATCTTTCCATGACAGCATTGGTAGCAGTGACCACCGCACAGTCATTGTGGAGACGAAGTACTGTCTTCAAACTGAGGACACCTTCCATCGTGTTGTGTGGCACTACCACCGTGCTAAATGGGATAGATTCAGAACAGATCCAGCAGCTCAAAACTGTGCATCCATGAGGCACTGTGGGCCATCAGCAGCAGCAGAATTGTATTCCACCACAATCTGTAACCTCATAGCCCAGCATATCCCACACTCTACCATTACCATCAAGCCAGGGGACCAACCCTGGTTCAGTAAGGAGTGTAGAAGAGCATGTCAGGAGCAACATCAGGCGTACCTAAAAATGAGGTGCCATCCTGGGGAAGCTGCAACACAGGACCTCATGCATGTTAAAAAGCGGAAGCAGCATGCTATAGACAGAGCTAAGCGATCCCACAATCAACGGATCAGATCAAAGCTCTGCAGTCCTGCCACATCCAGTTGTGAATGGTGCTGGACCATTAAACAACTAACGGGCGGAGGAGGCTCCATGAATATACCCATCCTCAATGATGGCGGAGCCCAGCATGTGAGTGCAAAAGACAAAGCTGCAGCGTTTTCAACCATCTTCAGCCAGAAGTGCTAAGTGGATGATCCATCTTGGCCTCCTCCTGAGGTCCCCACCACCACAGAAGCCAGTCTTCAGCCAATTCGATTCACTCCACGTGATATCAAGAAACAGCTGAGCTCACTGGATACAGCAAAGGCTATGGGCCCCGACAACATCCCGGCTGTCGTGCTGAAGACTTGTGCTCCAGAACTAGCCGCGCCTCTAGCCAAACTGTTATAGTACAGCTATAAGACTGGCATCTCTCTGACAATGTGGAAAACTGCCCAGGTATGTTCTGTCCACAAAAAGCAGGACAAATCCAATTCGGCCAATTACCGTCCCATCAGTCTACTCTCAATCATCAGCAAAGTGATGGAAGGTGTCGTCGACAGTGCTACCAAGCAGCACTTACTCACCAATAACCTGCTCACTGATGCCCAGTTTGGGTTCAGCCAGGACCACTCAGCCTCATTACAGCCTCGGTCCAAACATGGGCAAAAGAGCTGAATTCCAGAGGTGAGGTGAGAGTGAATGTCCTTGACAGCAAGGCAGCATTTGACCGAGTGTGGCATCAAGGAGCGCGAGTAAAACTGAAGTCAATGGGAATCGGGGGGAAAACTCGCCACTGGCTAGAGTCATACCTAGCACAAAGGAAGATGGTTGTGGTTGGAGGTCAATCATCTCAGCCCCAGGACATCGCTGAAGGAGTTCCCAGCCCCCAAACTGCCTTTTAATCTTTTCATTTCCTGCCTTTTTTTCTCAGTTCTGTAGAAGGGTTTCGACCCGAAACGTTGACTCTGTTTCTCTCTCCACGGATGTTGCCTGGCCTGCTGAGTCTTTGCAGTGTTTTCTGTTGTTATTTCGGAGTTCCTCAGGGCAATGTCCTAGGCCCAACCATCTTCAGCTGCTTCATCAATGACCTTCCTTCTATCATAAGGTCAGAAGTGGGGATGTCCGCTGATGACTGCACAGTGTTCAGTGCCATTGGCAACTCCTCAGATAATGAAGCAGTCCATGCCCGCAAGCAGCAAGACCTGGACGACATTCAGGCTTGGGCTGATAAGTGGCAGGTAACATTCGTACCACACAAGTGCCAGGCAATGACTATCTCCAACAAGCGAGCGTCTAACCACTGTCCTTTGACATTCAACAGCATTACCATTGCCGAATAACTCATCATCAATATCCTGGGAGTCACCATTGACCAGAAACTTAACTAGACCAGCCACATAAATACTGTAGCAACAAGAACAGGTCAGAGGCTGGGTATTCTGCAGCTAGTGTCTCACCCCCTGACTCCCCAAAGCCTTTCTACTATCTACAAGGCACAAGTCAGGAGTGTGATGGAATACTTGCCTGGATGAGTGCAGCTCCAACAACACTGAAGAAGTTCGACACCATCCAGGACAAAGCAGCCTGCTTGATTGGCACCCCATCCACCACCTTAAACATTCACTCCCTCCACCACCGGCATACCGTGGGTGCAGTGTGTACCATCTACAAGATGCACTGCAGCAACTCACCAAGGCTTCTTCAGCAGCACCTCCCAAACTGACGACTTCTACCACCTAGAAGGACAAGGGCAGCAGGCGCATGGAAACACCACCGCCTCCAAGTTCCCCTCCAAGTCACGCACCATCCTGACTTGGAAATATATCACCATTCCTTCATCATCACTGGGTCAAAATCCTGGAACTCCCTCTCTAACAACACTGTGGGAGTACCTTCACCACACAGACTGCAGCGGTTCAAGAAGGTGGCTTAGCACCACCTTCTTAAGGGCAACTAGGGATGGGCAATAAATGCTGGCCTTGCCAGTGACGCCCACTCCCATAAACAAATTTTAAAAAATGCAAGGGGGCACTACACCTTAGGAAGGCTGTATTGGCCTTGGAGGGAGCGCAGCAGAATGACACTTGGACACCAAGGGTGAAATTATGAGGTGAGATTGCACAAATTAGGGTTGTATTCCATGGAATTTAGAAGGTTAGGGGGTGAATTGATTGAAGATTACAAGATATTAAGGGGAATTGATAGGGTAGATAGAGAGAAACTATTTCTGCTGGTTGGGGAGTCTAGGACTAGGGGACATAGTCTAAAAGCTAGAGCCAGGCCTTTCAGAAGTGAAGTTAGGAAACACTTCTATGCGCAAAGGGTGGTAGAAGTTTGGAACTCTCTTCAGCAGACAGCAGTTATTGCTAGGTCAATTGTTAATTTTAAATCGGAGATTGATAGATATCTGTTAACCAGAGGCAATAAGGGATATGGGCCGAAGGTAGATATATGGAGTTAGGTCACAGATCAGCCATCATCTCATTGAATAGCAGAACAGGCTCGAGGAGCTGAATGGCCTACTCCTGTCCCTATGTTCCTATATAGTGCAGCTGTTCTAAAGCAGAGTAGCTGCTGTAATATTTTTGGTCTCCCACATGCCGCATTGTGCTGGTTGTTCAGAGATAAGTAATTAACAAATGGATTGAGTTCCTCCAATAGCAGTTTTTAAATTGAATGCCCAGCGTGGTAAAGGGCTATACGTCCCTGGTTCAACCCATCATCTGGGTTTCTAATCTTAGACAGGGTAGGCTCAGTATCTCTGGGTTTGGGAGGGGAACAGACTATTGTCTGTTTTCCAGTGATTCCTGCTGGAAAGTGTACATAAATGGACATCGCTTGAGGACATGATCAGCTTAAATTTAATGCTTCCCCCATTATCGACCTGATGGTCAATGTCTAGGCGCACAATGAAGGATGATTGCTTGGGTGAGGACTGGAGTCTAAGGGGGTGATTTTGTCAATGGGGGCGCGTTGGAGGTGGGACTGCAGCTTGGCGGGTTTCAGTCCTGCCTCCGGGCGGGCTTAGCAGGCCAATTAAGGGGATGCCAGTTACAGAGAAGGTCAGCGTATGACGTTTCATCTGTCAAAAAATTTTGACAAATGAATTGTCATCGTTTGACAGCTCTGTGAAGTGGTCAAACACTGACATTCTCTGTTTGATGAGTTCTTGTATTCAAGACTCATCAAACCTCTTTTGTGAGCAGAAATCAAGTGGCTGTTGCATCGGAGAATGCAGCAGCCATCTGTCGTCTCTGCCGGTGAGATGCGAGAGTCTCCGCATCCCCAACTGTTTCAAAATAGGTGGTAGAGAGAAAACGGGGAATTACAGACCGGTAAGCCTGACATCGGTAGTGGGGGAAATGCTAGAGTCCATTATAAAAGATGTAATAGCAGAGCACTTGGAAAACAGTGACAGGATCGGACAATGTCAACATGGATTTACAAAAGGTAAATCGTGCTTGACTAATCTACTGGAATTTTTTGAGGATGTAACTGGTAGAATAGATAAGGACGAACCAGTGGATGTGGTGTATTTGGACTTTCAGAAGGCTTTCGATAAGGTCCCTCATAAGAGATTAGTGTGTAAAGTTAAAGCACATGGGATTGGGGGTAAGGTACTGTCTTGGATAGAGAACTGGTTGGCAGACAGGAAGCAAAGAGTTGGAATAAACGAGTCTTTTTCCGAGTGGCAGGCAGTGAATAGTGGGGTACCGCAGGGATCGGTGCTAAGACCCCAGCTATTCACAATATATATTAATGATCTAGACAAGGGAACTAGATGTAATATCTCCAAGTTTGCAGGCGACACAAAGCTGGGTGGGCATGTGTGCTGTGAGGAGGATGCTGAGAAACTCCAGTATGATTTGGACAGGTTGGGTGATTGGGCAGATGCATGGCAGATGCAATATAATGTGGATAAATGCGAGGTTATCCACTTTGGTGGCAAAAACAGGAAGGCAGATTATTATCTGAATGGCAATAGATTGGGAGAAGGGGAAGTGCAACGAGACCTGGGTGTCCTTGTGCACCAGTCGCTGAAGGTAAGCATGCAGGTGCAGCAGGCGGTTAAGAAGGCAAATGGTATGTTGGCCTTCATAGTGAGAGGATTTGAGTACAGGAGCAAGGATGTCTTGCTGCAGTTGTATAGGGCCTTGATAAGACCACACCTTGAGTATTGTGTGCAGTTTTCGTCGCCTTATCTGAGGAAGGATGTTCTTGCCATGGAGGGAGTGCAGCGAAGATTCACCAGACTGATACCTGGGATGGCAGGAATGACGTATGAGGAGAGATTGGGTCGATTGGGCTTATATTCGCTGGAGTTTAGAAGAATGAGAGGGGATCTCATTGAAACTTATAAAATTCTAACAGGACTAGACAGACTAGATGCAGGAAGGATGTTCCCGATGGCGGGGGAGTCCAGAACCAGGGGTCACAAGTCTAAGGATAAGGGGTAAGCCATTTAGGACAGAAATGAGGAGGAATTTCTTCACCCAGAGAGTGGTGAACCTGTGGAATTCTCTACCACAAAAGGCAGTTGAGGCCAATTCATTAATTATATTCAAGAAGGAGTTAGATATATTTCTTAAGGCTAAAGGGATCAAGGGATATGGGGAGAAGGCAGGGACAGGGTACTGAATTTGGATGATCAGCCATGATCTCATTAAATGGCAGAGCAGGCTCAAGGGGCCGAATAGCCTACTCCTGCTCCTATCTTCTATGTTTCTATGATGAAGCCTGCAGGAAGAAACAAAGGTAAGTAAACATTTTCTATCACTTTCCACTCACCTCACATCCACACTTGCACCCATCACTTACCTCCACAGCGCACTTTTGGACCCCTCCGACCCCCGCAGACCCACTGCTCACCTCGGCGTCTCTGGTGGAAAAATGGGGATAATCCTCTTAACTGCCTGTTAACTACCTGTTAACAGGCAGTTAAGTGGCTGTAATCCCCTTCCCGCCTCCAGGAGACGGGACGCGGTGCGGGTCGGCTACCCGCCTCCTGGGAAGATGACACGGAGGCGGGTTGGGGGCGGGATGGGTACCCGCCCCCAGATTCTGCCATTTTCTCGGCAGTCTCGCCTCCAAACCCGCCTCCCCAGGGCTGGCAAAATCCAGCCCTATGAAACTATAGCCCAGATGAGTCGGTGTCTTCAGGAGAGGAATGGACTGAAGAAAACACTGCACCGAAAATCTTAGCTGTAAAAGTCAGACGCAATCACCTGTTATAATTTCAAACTTCTAGGAATTGACAGGAATTTTCTAATCTCATCACAAAGATGAGTACAGATGAAGGATGTCCTTTGACCTAGCTAATTCATCCATCCATAGAAACCCATAGTCTCACCCCCATCATCTTGAGTGACTCCAGAGCTGTTGGCTCCCTACCCTACCTGGAAGATCGTTCTCTTTGTGTGAAGCTGTGCCCCCTGACATCAGCCTAGAATTTGGTTTAATTTGAAATAGTGCTCAGCATTAACCTTTTCTGTTCAGGTGTCAGCCGAAGCTCAGTGGTAGCACTCTCGCTTCTGAATCAGCAGATTGTGGGTTCAAGTCCCACTCCAGAGACGTAAGCACGTAAAATCTAGGCTGACACTTCAGCACAGTATTGAGGGAGTGCTGCACTGTCGGAGGTGCCGTCCTTCAGATGAGCTGTTAAACTGAAGCCCCGTCTGCCCTCTCAGGTCGACGTTAAAGATCCCCTGGCACTATTCAAAGAAGAGCTGGGGAGTTCTCCCCGGTGTCCTGGCCAACATTTGTCCCTCAACCAGCATCACAAAAGCAGATTATCTGGTCAACATCTCTTGCTGTTTGTGGGACTTTTCTGTGTGCAAATTGGCTACCACATTTCCAACATCACAACAGTGACTACACTTCAAAAGTACTTCATTGGCTGTAAAGTGCTTTGGGACGTCCTGAGGTTGTGAAAGGCGCTACATAAATACAAGTCTTTCTTTCTTCCCTTTGTATCTTTATTACCCCTGTACAGGCACTCATGTGTCTGCTTTAAAGCCTGAAGAATCTTTGTTTTTCTAGCCTTTCTTCAAAGCTCAGTCCTCTGACACTAGGGATCTGCTTGCTAGCCCTTCTATGAAACACTTCCAGGGCTCGGCTATTTCCCCGTGTCTTCGTGACAGTTTTATATTCTAGTTGTGTCTACAATGGGGTTTGACTAAGGCCAGAAAAAACTAAGTTGTGTTCCATTGAGAGTAACTAGAGGTTCCACTGGATACTGCTCACTTACTCTGAAGACCATCTGTGTATAAAGCCACCTGACTCCACACTCAAAGATACCTTCAGGGACTCAAACTTTGAAACATTAGAAAACCAGCTCGCTCACAGACTTGAAGACAGTCCCAAAGTTGAGCATTCCAGACATCTTTCAAAAGCTGCTGCATTGCAGAGAAAACACCTGCATTAAAAACCCTGTCAGCGCATCATAAACAGGATCATTGCAGTCTCTCTGATTTAGAATGTAGCCCAGCTGACAGAATATGCAACATTCAATATGTGCAAAAATTTGCTAATATATTCTGCACTTCAGAATATTTGTGTGCCGCAATCTTCTGCCACTTTGTGAGAATGAGGAAGTAAGGTGCTGAAGTTCTCAAACCAAAATATGAGGCATATCTTTCCAGCACCTATCCAAACAGCGGCAGCTGCCATTTTAGGGAATATCTGTATGCATAATGTTGGGTCACTGTTCACCAGAACATTACAAGTTCTGGTGCATTGAGAGCTTATCGTACATGATGCATTTAAAAGTATGTTTCTATTGAAATTTTATTTGAAAGACATTGGATGTGTCATCAGCTTATCTTGTCTGAGTTAAATTAGAAACCATTCCAATACAACAGGGTCCCTCAATGCCATTGGGACCATTTAAACCTGATGTTTTGTTCATTCACGTGTCAGCATTGGCTCAGTGGTAGCACTCTTGCTGTACTTAACAACTTGTATTAGTCAGACTAGGCTGCTGTCTGTGGATGCCGGGTGAGCAATGAAAACACCAGCCTGTGACGCACAGCAGTGGAAGGTGATCAGAATGGCACAACTTTCTTGAAAAGTTCCCTGTGATGCTGCACTCATCTCCCTCAATATTAGGTGAGTTACATCGAAGTACATAGAATTTACAGCTCAGAAACAGGCCATTCGGCCCAACTGGTCTATGTCAGTGCTTATTCTCCATATGACCCTCCTCCCACCTTACTTCATTTCAACCTATCAGTAGATCCTCCTGTTCCTTTCTCCTTCATGCACTTATCCACCTTCCCCTTAAATACATCTATGCTATTCACCTCAACCACTCCATGTGGAAGCAAGTTCCACATTCTAACCACACTCTTAAGTGAAGAAGTTTCTCCTGAATTCCTTACTGGATTTATTATTGACTACCTTATATTTATAGCCAAAAGCAAAATACTGTGGATGCTGGAAACCTGAAATAAAAACAGGAAATGCTGGAAACACTCAGCTGCTCAGGCAGCATCTGTGGAGAGAGAAACAGAGTTAACGTTTCAGGTCGATGACTTCATCAGAACTGGAAGAAATGAGAGATTTAACAGTTTATAAGGAAGTAAAAGCCAGGGAAAAAAAGGGGAGGAGGTAGGGAGGAAAACGCAAAAGGGAAGGTCTGTGATAGGGTGAAGGGCGGGAGTGATTAAATGACAAAAGGGATGATGGTACAAGGCAAAAAGTAATGTGACAATAAAGAAACATTAAGATGAGTCCAGAGGAGGTGTAAATGGCAAAAGCAAAACCATTACCAGCACCCGCCGTCTGAGAAAACGGGAGTGATGATTACGATCTGAAGTTGAACTCAATGTAGAGTCCAATAGGTTGTAAAGTGCCAAATCGAAATACGAGGGGCTGTTCCTAGTTTTGGACTCCCCTACAAGTGGCAACATCGCTACGTCTACCTAACGAACCCCTTCATAATTTTAAAGACCTCTATCAGGTCACCGCTCAGTCTTCTCTTTTCAATAGAAAAGAAACCCAGCCTGTTCAGTCTTTCCTGATAGTTATACCCTCTCAGTTCAGATATAATTCTTGTAAATCTTTTTTGTACTTACTCGAGTGCTTCTATATCCTTTTTATAATATGGAGACCAGAACTGTGCACAGTACTCCTAGGTTCTATATAAGTTTCTAACATAACTTCTCTGCTTTACAATTCTATTCCTCTAGAAATTAACTCCAGTGATTTTTTTGCTTTTATAGCTTTGTTAACCTATGCTGCTACTTTTAATGATTTGTGAATCTGTACCCCTGGATCCTTTTGCATCTCTACCCCATTTAGACTCTTAGGGCTGGATTTTGATTGAGGAGGCGTGTAGGAGGAGGGACTACAACTTTTGTGGATATAGTCCCACCTCCATTGAGCTGTGGCCAACCCACGCGATTTTCACTTGATTGACCTTGTTGAGCCCGCCCAGCGGGCTCAGCAGGCCAATTAAGGGCCACCCAGCAACAGGTGATGTCACAGATTGACATTTCATCTGTCAAAAGCTTTTGACAGATGAAATATCAGCGTTTGACAGCTGTTTGAAGCTGTCAAACACTGACAATCTGTACTCCAAGTTAATTCCTTCCTCTCAGGCTGATTTAGAGATCTCTCCAGAACAGAAAGCTGAATGCTGCAACTTTTGACAGCTTGCGGCCATTCTGCTTTCTGTGCCGGTGAGATGAGGGACTCCCGAGACCTGAAGGAAGGAAGGCTGTAAAGGTAAGTAAATGTAAGTAAAACTTCTTTAAACACTTTACACACACCAAACACACTTACCTCTGCACTCATGCACCCATCACTCACCTGAACACTGGACATCTGGAACCCTCCAAGCCCTTCAGCCCGACGGTCCACCTTGCTAACTTGGCGTGGTTTGGAGCCGTCGGGAATCCCACACTTCAGCAATAAAAATAGGGATTAGGCTAAAAACTGCCTGTTAACTACCTGTTAACAGGCAGTTAATTGGCACTAATCCCCTTCCTGCCTCAGGGAGGTGGGTCCCAGCATAGGTCGGGTACCCGCCTCCTTTGAAATTGGCATGGAGGCGGGTTGGGGGCGGGATGGGTTCGTGCCCCCCAATTTTGAGATTTTAACCTCCCACACGCCTCCAATCCCGCCTCCACGGCCCAATGAAAATCCTGCCCTTATTTTCCAAGGAGTAGGTGGCCTCCTTATTCTTCATACGAAAGTGCATCACCTCACACTTGTCTATGTTGAAAATCATTTGCCATTTATATGACCATTCTACAAGTTGTTAATATCTTCTTATATTTTGTGGCAGTCTTCCTCAGTATTTACTATGCCCCCAATTTGGTGTCATCGGCAAATTTTGATATTGTACTTTCGATATTAATGGGCAAATCGACAGTAGATCAGTGGGAGGTGTTCAAAAAATAATTTAAGCTGACACAGAACCAGTTGCTACCCCTAAGAGGCAAGAGTTCTACTTGCCAAAATAAACAGCCATGGACGAAAAAAGAAGTAAGGGACAACATAAAACTAAATGAAAAAGCATACAAAAGTGCAAAAAATCTCACAGATCATAGCGACTGGGAGAGAGACAAAGAACAGCAAAATATGACAAAACAGATAGTAAGAGCTACAAAAAGGGAGTATGAAAAGAAACTTGCAAGGGATATCAAAATCAACACAATATTTTTTACAATTTTATTAGGAAACAGAGGGTGGTCAGGAGCAATGTGGGCCCCTTGAAAACTGATATTGGTGATATTGCAAATGAAAATAAGGAAATGGTGGATATTTTGAATAATTACTTTTCATCAGCATTTGCAGTAGAGGAAGAGGATAGCATGCGGGACATCCCAAGGAAACTAATATTGAATCAGGGACGGGAACTCACCAAAATTAAAGTAAGCAAAATAACAGTATTGAAGAAAATAATGACACTAAAGAGTGACAAATCCCCAGCACCAAATGGTTTCCATCCCAGGATTTTAAAGGAAGTAAATGAGAACATTGCAGATGCCCTAACTATAATCTTCCAAAGTGCTCGCGATTCAGGAACCGTTCTTTTAGATTGGAAAATTGCGTATGTCACTCCGCTATTTAAAAATGGTGAGAGAGGGAAACCAGGGAATTATAGACCAGTTAGCCCAACATCTGTTAAGAACATAAGAACATAAGAAATAGGAGCAGGAGTAGGCCATGCGGCCCCTCGGGCCTGCTCCGCCATTCAATAGGATCATGGCTGATCTGAATCTAGACTCACGTCCACTTCCCTGCCCTCTCCCCGTAACCCCTAATTCCCTTATCTGCTAGGACAATGTCGATCTCCATTTTAAATGTATTTAATGTTGCAGCTTCCACAGCTCTCTGGGGTAGCAAATTCCATAGATTTACTACCCTCTGAGTGAAGAAGTTTCTCCTCATCTCAGTTTTGAAAGGGCAGCCCCTTATTCTAAGATTATGCCCCCTAGTTCTAGTCTCACCCATCAGTGGAAACATCCTCACCGTTGTTGGGATATTACTAGAGTCTATAATTAAGGATAGAGTGACTGCACAGCTTGAAAATTTTCAGCTGATCAGAGAGAGCCAGCATGGATTTGTGAAAGGTAGGTCATGCCTGACGAACCTGATTGATTTTTTTGAAGAGGTGATTAAAGTAGTGGACAGGGGAATGTCTATGGATGTTATTTATATGGACTTCCAGAATAAAGTTCCCCATTAAGAGACTGTTAGCTAAAGTTGAAGCTCATGGAATTGAAGGCCAATGATTGACCTGTTCGGAAATTGGCTGAGCGGCAGGAGACAGAGAGTAGGGTTAATGGGCAGGTACTCTAATTGGCAGGATGTGACTAGTGGTGTCCCACAGGGAACTGTGTTGGGGACTCAACTATTCACAGTATTTATTAATGGCTTAGATAATGGGATAGAAAACCACATATCCAAGTTTGCCGATGACACAAAGATAGACGACATTATAAGCAGTGTAGATGAAAGCATAACATTACAAAGAGATATTAATAGATTAAAGTTAATGGGTATTTATGCTAATATACATGTACAAATGTATGTTGAAATGTTTAAGTGTCATAATCCAAATTGTACACTCTCGGGAGCCGCAAGCCTACATTTCGTTGTACTGCACTTGTGCACTAACAATGACAATAAAAGTTGATTTGATTTGATTTGATTAAGTGTGAGGTCATCCTCTTTGGACCTAAAAAGGAAGATCAGAGTGCTTTCTAAATGGTGAAAAGCTAGAAACAGTGGAGGTCCAAAGAGACTTGGGAGTCCAGGTACATAGATCATTAAAATGTCATGAACAGGTTCAGAATATAATCAAAAAGGCAAATGGAATGCTGGCCTTTATATCTAGAGGACTAGAATACAAGTGGGTAGAAGTTATGCTGCAGCTATACAAAGCCCTGATTAGACCACACCTGGAGTACTGTGAGCAGTTCTGGGCACCACACCTTAGGAAGGATATATTGGCCTTGGAGGGAGCACAGCGTAGATTTACCAGAATGTACCTGGACTCCAAGGGTTAAATTACAAGGAATTATTACATAATTTTGGGTTGTATTCCCTGTAATTTAGAAGTTTAAGGGGTGATTTGATTGAAGTTTTCAAAATATGAAGTGGAACTGATAGGGCAGATAGGGAGAAACTATTTATGCTGGTTTTGAAGTCTAGGACCAAGGGACACAGCCTAGAAATTAATGCCAGATTTTTCAGGAGTGAAGTTAGGAAACACTTTTGCACACAAAGTGTGGTAGAAGATTGGAACTCTCTTCCACAAACGGCAGTTGGTGAAAGGTCAGTTGTTAATATTAAATCTCCAAAGGTATTAAGGGATATGGGGCAAAAGCAGGTGTATGGAGTTAGGTCACAGATCAGCCATGATCTCATTGAATGGCGGAACAGGCTCAAGGGGCTAAATGGTGTACTCCTGTTCCGATGTTTCTATGATTCCCGAGTCCAAGTCATTTATGTAAATGCTGAACAACAGTGGTCCTAGCATCGACCCCTGTGGCACAGTACTCCCTTTCTTCCACCAGTCTGAGCAACTACCTTTAAACTCTGCTCTCTGTTTTTGTAGCCAGCTTGTTATCCATTCCGCTACTTTTCCCTCAACTCCACATGCTCTGGCCTTAGTCATAAGTCTACTATGTGGTATCTTATTGAAGGCCTTTTGAAAGTCCGTGTATATTACATCCAATGCATCACCCTTATCCACTCAATAGATAATGAAACTCGATAGTTAATGAAACACTGACCCTGATGGGAAGATTTTAACACAGGAGCTGCAAAAATCAATTCAGGAAAGTAGAACAGCAGCTGCAGGCATTTGGTTTCTAATTGTTATCTGAAGCTGTGAAGTATTTGTTTCTTAATCATGCTTATCTATCACCACCCACTTCTCCCCTGGAAATGAGAGGGAATGCCAGTGCACCAGCTTCTGAATTCCATTTGCTAGATGATAAATTATTTTATAAACTGGAAGCTCCCCAGGGAATTTTTCTGGAAATTTCCCATGGGATGGCAAAGAAAAGCAGATTGTGATGGTATGTCATTTCCTTTTTAAATAATCTGTTCATGGTACCTCAAGGATACAGCAAGTGCTGTTGAGGTTCATGTAAGTGAACAGGAAGGACTCTCCTCAGTATCTCCTTTTGTAGGTTCATTTCATATTTCTCCATTGGGTGGACACAATCGAGACTGAAAATACAGGGGTATCGTCAGTTAAAGCCTTTCAGATCATTATTGACTTGAAAAGATTCAAGGGATAATCATTACACAATTGAGCTCATCCGTTAATGAATATCCAAATAAGTTAAAAACCCAAGAGCTGGCTTTATGACTCAGTGTATAATTATTGTGCTATTAGGATAACTTATTAATGAGTCACACTAATTGAACCCAGTTTATGTATGCAAATTAACTTCATTAGCATCCATACTTTCTACTTCATCTCAGAACAACACCCAGTCCTGGCTCCCTGAATTCATGAAATGGCGTTACTTGGAGGTATGCATTTAACTCACCTATGCAAATTGATGTTAATGATAAAACAAGGGAATAGTGCAAAGGCTAACTTTGGAGAATAGTACACCTGGACCAACAACCTCAGAGAAATCTGTAACTATGGTGGGCTAAGAGGCCCAGGCCTAGAAATTCAGTTGGTTGCGCCAGCAATTAGCGCCTAAAGAGCCCAAGAATTGGGTCGTTACCCAATGTTCGGGCGGGCGCAATGAGGATAGCGACACCTCCCATATTGCGTATCCATTTAGCGCCAGCGCTAACTCTTAGCGCGCGCCCGCGTGCGCAGGCAGTTAATGACGTCATTTCAGTGTGCAACGCCTTTTTGGTGCCCCTGACCGGATATTCGGTGGTGCCCGGAACCTTTCCGCCTGGCGCTATTAGTGATAGTTGGATGGAACGTTCCCAGGCCCTTCTCGGAGTTGGGGGGCGCTATTTAAAGGGGACAGCTCTAGTATAAAAGCTGCAGCCACTTGGCCTGTTCATTCTGTTCGTTGCTGGAGAGAGTTGGTGAACTACTGTTGCACAGGATTTATCAGATTTAGCCTTCGAAGACTTGGGACCTGCAGGCCTGTCCGGAGCAGTTGGAGCGCTAGACATTACTGCGTGTTGCCCGTCTGGCATAGCAATGGGAGCTGCTTTGGAGGGGAACGTCCTCATGGCTGGACACTTGGAAGGGGCACAGAGACAGCGGGAGAGAGGGCCGGGATTGGCCAGAAGGAGGAGGGGCAATGGAGGTCGGCCAATCCGACGATACGCTGCGAGGGTTTTCAGGCAGCAGGTGTCATACCTTACCATGTCCGAGGAGCAGTGTCTGCGAAGGCTCAGATTCGGTAAGGAGGTTGTGACTGAGCTGTGCCACCTGCTTGCTGAGGATCTGCAGCCGCGTCTACGGTGCAGGACCTCTCTGTCGGTTGCCGTCAAAGTGACTGTTGCCCTGAACTTTTACGCAAGCGGATCCTTTCAGGCAGCCACTGGGGACATCGCGAATATAACACAATTTGCAGTGCATTGTTGCATCCGGCAAGTGACAGCTGCCCTCTATAGAAGGAGGCGTCAATTAATCACCTTCCCTGTGACCCTGGAGAAGCAGGCGGAGCGCGCGCAGGGCTTCGCTGATATTGCGGACTTCCCCATGGTGCAGGGGGCCATAGATTGCACACACATGGCTTTGTGGGTGCCATTGCAGAATCCAGAGGAGTTCCGCAACCAAAAGGGGTTCCACTCCCTCAATGTCCAGCTGGTCTGTGACCACCGCCAGATGATCATGGCAGTCAACGCACAATTCCCTGGGAGCAGCCACGATGCGTTCATCCTGCGGCAGACCTCAGTTTCTGACCTTTTTGAGGGCCCGGCTCACCCACGAGGCTGGCTTCTGGGCGACAAGGGCTATCCTCTCTGCCCATGGCTCATGACCCCACTCCGTTTGCCCGCCACCCCGGCAGAAGAGCTTTACAACAGCAGCCATCAGGCGACCAGGAACATTGTCGAGCACACTATTGGTGTGCTCAAACAGCGTTTCCACTGTCTGGACCATTCGGGGGGAGCCCTGCAGTACTCGCCGGAGCAAGTGGGTCGCATCATCGTCGTCTGCTGCATGCTCCACAACTTGGCCATTCAACGAACCCAGCCAATGCCAGCCGACCCTCAAGGTCCAGCAGAGCAGGCGGACGAGGAGGAGGAGGAGGAGGAGGAAGAGCAGGTGGAGGAGGAGGAGGAGGAGGAGCATGCGGACAAGGAGCAGGAGGAGGAGGAGGAGGAAGATGGGAGGGCTCCTGAAAGTGGAAGGGCCGTCCGTCAGAGGCTCATAAGGACTCGGTTCTAGGCCCCTCTGACGGAATGATGGCTGTCATTCGTCCTGCGCACTTCGGATCGTTCAAAGCCTATGAAGGCCACCATGAGTGTAAATAGTTACAAGTACCATTGTAAATAAAAAAAATTCTTTATTGTCAAAAAAGTGCTTCCTTCCAGCATAACAACGTCATGTCAACAGAAACCATAACTAACAAAATAACAGTCAACTCTCTGGCAAAGCCGCAAAACTAAACAAACCATCACAAACAATCACAACAGGTGAGGGCGTCCTTGAATTTGGAGGAAGAAACATCTCAGCAACTCCCTCTACTGCCGGCCCCTTGATGGAGACCGACTTCTCTTTCGCGGTCGGCCCCTTCCCTCCCTGCTGCTCCTACGTAATTGAACCCCAGTGGCGGGGTCAAGGCTGGGGGACGCCTGCTGACTGTCTGGAATCGCAGAAGCCCCTGAGGGACGGCCTGGACGACCTCTGGGCTTGGAGGGTGCGGAGGCTGGCTGCTTGATCTGGGCATGGCTGGAAGCAGTGTGCACTGCAGGTGGTGGCAGCTGCTCTGCAGACGTTCCAGCGGTGGCATGAGCAATGGTCACCTGCCGAGAGAGGACACCTGCACCATGGTCGGACGACACACTGGCTCTCTGAGGGGACCGGTTCGGCTCAGCTGCCACAATCAACTGCTCCACTGATTCCTGGCCTCTGGAAGGGCCCGGGATGATCCTAACTGATGCAGATAGGGCGGCAGCAGTGAGAGTTCGCGTTGCCTCAATCTGGGTGTGGACGAGGCCAGCAAGTGACTGCGTGGCAGCAGTGAGGACCTGTGTGGCAGGTGCCAGTGCTTCGGAGAAGCCCTGGACAGTTCTTTCCATTGCTTCGGACAAGGCCGGAGCAGTCCGTTCCACTGCCTCGGACAAGCCCTGGACAGACCTTTCCAGGGATTATCCGAAGCTCTGAACAGTCCTTTCCATAGCGGCCTCGAAGCCCTGGACAGTCCTCTCCATTGCTGCCCCAAAGTCCAGCACACTCTTTGCCAGTGTTTCTATCGACTGAGGCAGCCTCCCCACTGCAGCCATAAGCTCAGTGTGCCTGAGCCGGGCCTGGGTGCTCATTTCAGCCAGACTCCGCACCTCCTCTGCACTCTGTGCAGCAGTCATCGTTCCCTGCCTTGCCCTCCGGGGAGCCGGTGGCCGAACTTGCCTACCCCCCTCGCGTTGCTGCAGGCCGCTTGTTTCGGCAACTGGCTCCTCATCAGAGCCCCCCCCATCCCCTCCAGGGAACTACTATCCCCAGTCTGCAGACGTGAAGGCTCCCCTGCGGCTGGAACGGATGGTCCGGCTTCCTCCTGACCCTCGCCTCTGGAGGCACTGGCACTGGCAGCTTCAGGGCCCAGATCCCGAGCTGGTGATGCAGCATCTGAAAGCAGGGAGGTGGAAGAGTGGCTTTAGCAAAAGGACAGGTTGGCAGCAAGGCATGCCAGATTGCGGCAAGGCTATGACATGGCTCCACAGTAAGAAAGCATGCTGGCGGGGGGACCAAGTGGAAGGAGACAGCTGTAAAAGGTGAAAACCTTACCATCGCTGTCGACAATGAGGTCAGCAGCTGCAGTGGTAACAGGACCACTCAGACGTCCTCCAAGAATCTGGTGCACTCTCTCCTCGAGATCCGTGAGAGTGACCACTTGTGGAGGTCCTCCACCGGTTCGAAGCTGGTCTTTGCGATTCTTCGTCAGCTTGGACTGCAGGGGAAAGAAGGGGAAGTTATGTTACACGATGCCCTGAGTGATCATCTCATGCCCCCCATGGTGGAAGAGCCCTTACATGATGCCCTGAATCAAATATGCATGTGTGTGCCCAGAAAGGGCCATGGGTGCTTACTGACACATGGCCATTGGGGCATCGCGCACCCTGTAGCCATGAAGTCAGGTACAGATGGAGGGATTCAGAAGTTTGAATAAACACCACTCGCCCTCACGACACGAGTGAGGTCGTTGAATTTCTTCCTGCACTGTACAGGGCTCCTGGTCACCATGCTGCTGGAGTTGACCCTCTGAGAAACATCCCTCCAAGCTCGGCGGTATTCCTTTTGATTCGGCCTCCTGCCATTGTCTGGGTACAGAACATGTCGACGGCGCTCCACTGCGGCCAGCAATTGCTCCAGAGCCTCATTGCTGAAGCGCTCTGCTCTCTGTCTCACCTTCTCCATCTAGTCCAAGGTTTTTGCACCAGATAAGGGCCTGCACCGATTCTGAGGCCTACAAGGCACTGAGTGTGGAAGCTGAGGCTGACTGACCCACCCCTTTAAGAGCCGGCCGGCGCCTGGAAGTCTCGTGGTTTTCGGTACTTGAGAGCACCTGCGCTGCGCCCGTCCGCGCCGATATTGGGTTGCGCCGGAAGTTTTGCGCCTTAGGAGTCCCGTGCAACGTCTGAAGTCGCGCCTCAATCACCTTTGGGGGCGATGCAACCCAATATCGCGCCAGGCGGTGATAAGTTGCGTCTGGCTATAAACTTTGCGCAGCGCCAGTTCTAACGCCTCAAGCAGGGCTATACCCAATTTCTAGGCCCTAGTGCATTAAGTTGGCACACTTTTTGGATCACCACGGTGTTGCCAAGGTTTGATGCAGCATTAATTTCTTTGTTGACAAACCTGGATGAAAATCTGTAGTGCAGGGCACAAAAAAGTAGGAGTCTGGATAAGAGCAATCAAGGAGGCTTTAGGCGATGCCAATCTTGGTTTAAAAAAAAATCTAAATTGTAGAAGAAAGGGAAGATTGAGCGAGGTCAAGATCCCTACAGAAGTAAGATCCTAGGAAAGAATGTTAAGAGTAAGAGATGGTGCATTGAGTCTTTATTTCAACACTAAGGATGGAGGGCATGGAAATAGTATGCAATTCGCTGTGCATGTGGAGCTTAGAAAGAAAAAAAACAGAAAAGTTCAAAGAAGCTGCATGTGTTCCATTTCGAAGCACTATCATTCCTCACCTGGTTGAGAACAATATTTGGTGCTTTGAGAATAGCCCTATAGAGATGTATTTCAGTGACGCCACCAACTGCATTAATGCTGCTTTCGTCACACAGACTGAGGCTCCTGCTGCTTTGCATAGCTCAGGACATGCCTTTGGCCTGACTGCTAACTGGCACACTGTCGCCTGTAGGTCTCTGCTCCTCATTACTTTCTGTGAGAACCGCAGTGCCACTAGTTTCAATTTAGCTGCTGGGGGACACAATTAGTTGGCAACTGCCTTGTTGTACTATATGTGAGTGGTTCTGAAGTATACACATAACAAAACAGAGTATTTTTTAAGGGACTCTGCTATTCAAAGGGTCGAGAACCAGAGGACACAGATTTAAGGTGATTGGCAGAAGAACCAAAGATGACATGAGGAAAAACTTTTTTACGTGGTTAGGATCTGGAATGCACTGCCTGAAAGGCTGGTGAAGGCAGATTCAATCATGGCTTTTAAAAGGGAATTGGATAAGTACTTGAAGAAAAAACAATTGCAGGGCTATGGTGAAAGGGCGGGCGGGGGGCGCGGATAATGGGACTAGCTGAAGTGCTCTTGCAGTGAGCTGGCACGGGCTCGACGGGTCAAATGGCCTCCTTCTGTGCTGTAACCATTCTATGATTCTATGAAAATCCCATCCCAATTGGTGCCTCTGCAGTGAAAGCTTGATGCTATGAGCAGCACACAACATACAACTCTTCACAGCAATTTCACACAGATACATTTGTTGTCAATGTAGAGGGTTTTCACATTTAATGAGAGACTTAGATGGAAGTCTAAGGCCCATTGGGTAGGATAGAAAGTTAGGTGGATGCCAAACTTGGGGTTTAACAAAACTTCAGGTTGTCGGAGAAAGGGGAGGCCCATGGAAAGAAAGAGTGAGAGTAGGAGATGCTGCAATAAGTCTTCATAACCACACAATCATAATGCAGGGAGGTGGAAGATTGTGTGGGACGTTGTATTGGGAGCTTAGGAATAAAAGAGGAAAGTTCCTAGAAGTTGTATATAGGTCTTTCATTCATTTACTTTGTAGAGTTTTGTCCTAGTTTTAGGGGAAAAGTAAACATGAGCAAAAAGTGGTATTTCATCTATTGACTAAAAGGAACAAAGACAGGAATTTCAACAGTAACTCAACTACTTGTTTATCAGCTAAAAGCAAGATAAAAGAGAAGCAGAATTCCTACATTTAAGAAGAAGCAATTTTGACTTGTAGCGAGTTGTGATGGGAAAGAGTGTGAATTTTTTTTTTTTTAAACTGTTACATTTTGCAATCTCAGTCTACCCTACACAAAAATGATACCCTGTGTCCAAGTGCGAAATTACAGTAAATAGTACAAATAACTGAAATTAAAACAGAAAATGCTGGCAACCACTCAGCAGGTCAGGCAGCATCTGTGGAGAAAGGAAGAAGTTTAGGTTAACATTTCAGATCCATGACCCTTCGTTCGAACAGAAGTCATGTATATATTTTCTTTGCAGTTTGCTTGCTGCTAGCGTGTTTTAACCCCCCCTACCTGCTTTCAAAAGAAGCACACAAGAATTTTAAAGACTAGCTTGTTTTCTCCACTCCTCAGGCATTGCCTCAGGACTGTGTCCACACAGAAGCTGCCTGAGGGAAGGGCGTCTATTGGTTTGGTTTCTGGCAACTAATGTAGTTTTACTTGCAGGTTGACAAGGACTGTAGCTGGGAATGTGAGGTATTATTAGAATATCGAATAGGTAGGAGTGATTAATATGGTATTCATATTACAGCACTGCCTTGCGAGGGAGGCTGTGCTTCAGATAAAGTGCCCTCATGTCAATGAGGTGCTGCTAGTGGCATTGAGGCACCACCTGCTGCAATGCGGCCAAAGGCAAAGTATAAATCTTTCACTCAATCTGCCTGCAGAAGATACCAGTGTGCTTTCACATCACCAGCTTGTAGACGCACTCCTACATGGGGGAGATTTAGCCTGCAAGGTAAAAATCCTGCAGTTTGGGCAGTTGCTTTAAAGGGGCAATCACACGATTTGAATAAGTGCACGTGTGCGGTTGTTTCAGTCTTCAACAGTACTGTAATTCTGCCCCACGACATGATCACCAGCAGCCTCAACATGTTGTGGAACTTCTTCCTGTGGAAGGCGTGACACTGTAGAAACACGTCACAAGAGGGAGCGCTGAATAAGAGGGGTGCTGTGATTGGAGGCTATTGTAAAGCAGTGAGTCAAGGGGTTCAAATGATATAAACTATGAGAGCAGAGACTAAGTAGCTTCCAGCTGTCATTTGAATCCTGAGGTTAGATTGGAACCTGGGAATTACCCCCCGATGTCTCTTTCTTTATTTCTAACTAGCTGAAGTGCCCGGCGGTGCCGAGGCTTTTTCGAGGGCATGTTGTTGTTGGAAGAGAGAGAGAGAGAGCGACTGGGGGGAAGAGAGAGAGCGACTGGGGGAAGAGAGAGAGCGACTGGGGGGAAGAGAGGGAGGGGAGGGGTGGGGGGAAGAGAGGGAGGGGGGAAGAGAGGGAGGGGAGGGGTGGGGGGAAGAGAGGGAGGGGAGGGGTGGGGGGAAGAGAGGGAGGGGAGGGGTGGGGGAAGAGAGGGAGGGGAGGGGTGGGGGGAAGAGAGGGAGGGGGGAAGAGAGGGAGGGGAGGGGTGGGGGGAAGAGAGGGAGGGGAGGGGGAGGGGGAGGGGAGGGGGCGGAGGGGGAGGGCGGGGAAGGGAGGGAGAGGGCAGGGAAGGGAGGGGGAGGGGAGGGGGAAGGAAGGGAGGGCGGGGGGAAGGGCAGGGGAGGGGAGGGGGGATGGAGGGCAGGGCGGGGGAGGGGAGGGGGGCGGCGGGCGCCCCCCCCGCGCGGAGGTGAAGACCGCCGATTGCGCGCGCAGCAGGAGCTGAGACGCAGCGTCTCTCTCGGCCGGCGGGCCCGGTTGCCAGTGCAACCGTGACGCTGACCAAGCCAGAGAGAGAGACGCCGCGTCTCAGCTGCTCCTGCTGCGCGCGCGGTCCCCCCCCCCGAGGGTCGCGGCCCCCCCCCAAGGGTCGCGCCCCCCGAGGGTCGCGGCCCCCCCTCCCCCCCCCCCGAGGGTCGCGCCCCCCGAGGGTCGCGGCCCCCCTCCCCCCCCGAGGGTCGCGGCCGCCCCCCCTCCCCCCGAGGTGAAGACCGCCGATTGTGCCCGTTGCCAGGGTAACGCTGGACGCTCAGCAAGCCCCGGCAGAGAGAGACGTCTCAGCTCCTGCTGCGCGCGCACCCTAGCGGCGCTGGGCTGAGGCTCCGCCCTCCAGCCTTCGAGTGGGGCCGGGAGGTGCCTAGCTCGGGCGTGGGTGCGGAGGAGACGCCGAGGCTTCTAGGCCTACCTGGAAAAACGGGGAAAGGTAGGAAAATTAATGAGATTAGATAAGTTAATTACTTTCTAAATCATTTTTTTAAAAAACAATATGTGTTTTAAAAGCAACGTTTTTTTTTAAGACGCAGAAAGCGGGAAAAAGAAAGGAAAAGTTTGGAATCAAGATGGCGGCGACTCACCTCGGTTCAGAACGATAAAGCCCAGCCACACGCGCACCGATTGGCCCGGCGGCACACGCCAGCAACCCGGCGTACGATTGGTCGAGCTCGAGGTCACTCTGTCGCTAATGAGCGGATAATGAGATGCTAATGAGCGGAATGTTGAAGGTTTTTGGGATACCGCGGGCGCAATTTTAGCCCGGCCGAAACGTAAATACGCTTAAAACCGTCTCGGAAGCGTAAGCTTTCTTTGGAGGTAACGCGCGCGTAGGTACGCCCTGTAACTTTCGAGTGCACACCCGCAACGCACACGCGATGACAGACAGATAGACAGATAGACAGACAGAATGACAGAAGTACCGATTTATATATATAGATGTATATGGTTTCACTCTTCCAGGCTTTTGAGTTTGTATTCTTGATGCAGGATGATGTGTACTCATGAGAATAAATGACTGATATTCATGTAGATTTATTATTCACGAGATTTATAGGATTTCAGAAAAGGCCTTTAGGAAAGACAGCTGCAAAGTAGGAACGTTTTTTAATAAAGAGCAGATGACTTTCTAGTCTCTCGAACATAAGGTAGAAGGATGCAGATTTTCATAGAAGGTTACAGCACGGAAGGAGGCCATTTCGGCCCATCATGTCCGCGCCGGCCAACAAAGAGCTATCCAGCCTAATCCCACTTCCCAGCTCTTGGTCCGTAGCCCTGCAGGTTACAGCATCCCAAGTGCACATCCAAGTGCTTTTTAAATGTGGTTAGGGTTCCTGCCTCTATCACCCTTTCAGGCAGTGAGTTCCAGACCCCCACAACCCTCTGGGTGAAGAAATTTTCCCTCAAATTCCCTCTAAACCTTCCCCCAATTACTTTAAATCTGTGCCTCCTGGTTTTTGTCCCCTCTGCTAAGGGAAATAGGTCCTTTCTATCCACTTTATCTATGCCCCTCATAATATTATACACCTCAATAAGGTCTCCCCTCAGCCTCCTCTGTTCCAAGGAAAACAGACCCAGCCTATCCAGTCTTTCCTCATAGGTAAGATTCTCTACTCCCGGCAACATCCTTGTAAATCTCCTCTGTACCCTCTCCAGTGCAATCATATCTTTCCTGTAATGTGGTGACCAGAACTGCACGAAGTACTCTAGCTGAGGCCTAACTAGTGTTTTTTACAGTTGAAGCATAACCCCCCTTTCTTGTATTCTATGCCACGGCTAATAAAGGCAAGTATTCCGTATGCCTTCTTAACCACCTTATCTACTTGGCCTGCCACCTTCAGGGATCTGTGGACATGCACGCCAAGGTCCCTTTGTTCCTCTACACTACTCAGTGTCCTACCATTTAATGTGTATTCCCTTTCCTTGTTAGCCCTCCCCAAATGCATTACCTCACACTTCTCCGGATTGAATTCCATTTGCCACTGTTCTGCCCACCTGACCAATTTATTGATATCTTCCTGCAGTCTACAGCTTCCTTCTTCAGTATCAACCGCTAGTATCATCTGCAAACTTCTTAATCATACCCCCTATATTCAAGTCAAGATCATTGATATATACCACAAAAAAGCAAGGGACCTAGTACAGGAAACTCTTTTTTATCCGGCACAGACGGGACCGGCGTGGTGCCAGTTTATCAAAAAGTCCGGATTACAGAGAGGTATAGTTAAAAAGTACGAGAGCCCTGTACACAGCCACAGATCCAGGCATCCCTGTTGCATGGCAACAGGTGCAGGAACCCCGGCCACAGATCCAGGTGTCCCTGTTGCATAGCAACAGGTGCAGGAACCCCGGTTACATGGCCACAGATCCAGGAACGGCCACTAATATGAAGTAAAACTTACCTGAACCTACTCCTGAATTTTGCCGGTTAACAGAGATTTCCGGTTATTTTGGTGCCGGTAAATTGAGAGTTTCCTGTACTGAGCCCTGCGGAACCCCACTGGAAACAGCCTTCCAGTCATAAAAACACCCATCAGCCATTACCCTCTGCTTCCTGTCTCCGAGCCAGTTTTGAATCCAACTTGACACTTTGCCCTGGATCCCATGGGCTTTTAACTTTGTGACCAGTCTGCCATGTGGAACCTTATCAAAAGCCTTGCTAAAGTCCATATACACTACATCAAATGCACTACCCTCATCTACCCTCCTTGTTACCTCCTCAAAAAATTCAATCAAGTTTGTCAGACACGACCTTCCCTTAACAAATCCGTGCTGACTATCCTTGATTAATCCATGTCTTTCTAAATGAAGATTTATCCTGTCCTTCAGAATTCTTTCCAATAATTTTCCCACCACCGAGGTTAGGCTGACTGGCCTGTAATTACTCGGTCTATCCTTTTCTCCCTTTTTAAACAAGGGCACCACATTAGCAGTCCTCCAGTCCTCCGGCACCACACCTGAAACCAGAGAGGATTGAAAAATGATGGTTAGGGCCTCTGCTATTTCCTCTTTTGCTTCGCTTAACAGCCTGGGATACATTTCATCCGGGCTTGGGGATTTATCCACTTTTAAAGCTGTTAAACCCCTTAATGCTTCCTCTCTCACTATGTTTATTTCATCTAATATTTCACACTCCTCCCCCCCGATAGCAATGTCTGCTTCGCCCCTCTCCTTTGTGAAAACAGACGCAAAGTATTCATTAAGAACCCTACTGACGTCTCCCGCCTCCACACACAGATTACCCTCACGATCTCTAATAGGCCCTACCCTTTCTTTAGTTATCTTCTTACTCTTAATATATTTATAAAACATCTTTGGGTTTTCCTTGATTTTACTTGCCAAGAATTTTTCATGCTCTCTCTTTGCTTTCCTAATATCATTTTTAATTGCACCCCTGCACTTTCTGTACGCCTCTAAAGATTCTGGAGTATTTAGCCATCGGTATCTGTCATACGCCTCCCTTTTTTTCTTTATCTTACCCTGTATGTCTCTAGACATCCACAGGGCTTTGGATTTGTTAGTCCCACATTTTCTCTTTAAGGGCACATGTTTGGTCTGCAGCCTTCGTATCTCGTCCTTGAATGCCTCCCACTGCTCTGACACTGATTTACCTTCAAATAGCTGTTTCTAGTCCACTATGGCTAAATCGCCTCTGAGCTTAGCAAAATTTGCTTTTCCCCAATTTAGAACTTTTATTCCTGGTCTATCCTTGTCCTTTTCCATAACTACCTTAAATCTAACAGAATTATGGTCACTAGCACCAAAATGCTCCCCCACTGATACATCTTCTACCTGCCCAGCTTCATTCCCTAAAACTAAGTCCAGGACTGCCCCCTCCCTTGTTGGGCTTGCTACATACTGGCTAAAAAAGTTCTCCTGGATGCATTTTAGGAATTCTGCACCTTCTATACCCTTCACAGTAATTTTATCCCAGTTAATATTGGGGTAGTTGAAATCCCCTACTATTACTGCCCTATAGTTTTTGCACTTCTCAGAAATTTGTCTACATATTTGTTCTTCTATCTCCCTCTCACTGTTTGTGGTCTGTAGTACACACCCAGCAGTGTGATCGCCCCTTTTTTGTTTTTCAATTCGACCCATATGGCCTCGTTTGATGATCCCTCCAACACATCATCCCTCCTCACAGCTGTAATAGTTTCTTTAATCAATACCGCGACCCTCCCCCTCCCTTTTTACCTCCCTCTCTATCCCGTCTGAAAATCCTGTAACCAGGAATGTTGAACTGCTGTACCTGCCCCTCTTTCAGCCACATCTCTGTGCCCTCAGCTCATCTGCCTTGTTCGCTATACTCCTTGCATTGAAGTATATACCATTTAGTACAGGCAAACCTCCTTGTTGACTAATATCTAGCCCTTGATTCCTCTGTCTTTCCAATTTACTTTCTACATTTTTGTTTTCCAATTCCAGTTTTTCTTCCCTCCCTATTGACTCTAAAGTTAAGTTCCCATCCCCCTGCCAAGCTAGTTTAAACCTTCCCCAACAGCACAAGCAAACCCTCCCGCAAGGATATTGGTCCCATTCCCGTTGAGGTGCAACCCGTCTGGCTTGTAGAGGTCCCACCTCCCCCAGAAACGGTTCCAATTCCTCAGGAATCTAAAGCCCTCCCTCTTACACCATCTCTCCAGCCACACATTCATCTGCTCTAACTTCCTATTTCTGTACTCACTAGCACGTGGCACTGGTAGTAATCCGGAAATTACTACCTTTGAGGTCCTGCTTTTTAACCTCTTTCCTAGCTCCCTAAACTCTGCCTGCAGGACCTCATCCCTCTTCTTACCTATTCCGTTGGTACCGATATGGACCACAAACTCTGACTGTTCACCCTCCCCCCTCAGAATGCCCTGCAGCTGGTCAGTGACATCCTGGACCCTGGAACCAGGGAGGCACCATACCATCCTGGAGTCACGTCTGCGGCCACAGAAACGCCTGTCTGCTCCCCTAACTATTGAATCCCCTACCACTATTGCTCTCGCTCTCCCTCTCCTCTTACCCCGCCCCCCCCCACCCCCCCCCCCCCCCGTGCAGCTAAGCCTTCCATGGTGTTGCCGGTGGGACAGAAGCATAGATACACAGAAGATAGGAGCAGGAGTAGGCCATTCGGCCCCTCAAGCCTGCTCCGCCATTCAATGCGATCATGGCTGATCATCCAAGTTCAGTACCCGATCCCTGCTTTCTCCCCATACCCCTTGATCCCTTTAGCCTTAAGAAATATATCCAACTCCTTCTTGAATATATTTAATGTATTGGCCTCTACTGCCTTCTGTGGTAGAGAATTCCACAGGTTCACCACTCTCTGGATGAAGAAATTCCTCCTCATTTCTGTTCTAAAAGGCCTACCCCTTATCCTTAGACTGTGACCCCTGGTTCTGGACTCCCTGACCACCGGGAACATCCTCCCTGCATCTAGTCTGTCCAGTCCTGCCAGAATTTTATAAGTTTCAATGAGATCCCTTCTCATTCATCTAAACTCCAGCGAGTACAAGCCCAATCGTCCCAATCTCTCCTCATACGTCATTCCTGCCATCCCAGGTATCAGCCTGGGACAGGACATACCCAAGGATGGTGATGGAGGAGCCTGGGGCATTGGCTGAAAGGTATGATTCCGTGAGTATGTCTGGCTGGCTGTTGCTTGACTAGTCTATGGGACAGCTCTCCCAATTTTGGTACAAGTCCCCAGATGATAGTGAGGAGGACTTTGCAGAGTCGACTGGGCTGGCTGTGCTGTTGTCATGTCTGAAGCCAGTGCCAAGGTCGATGCTGGGTGGTCCGTCCGGTTTTATTCTTCTTATTGTTTTGTTAGGCCATTTCAGAAGGCAGTTAAGAGTCAACCACATTGCTGTGGGTCTGGAGTCAGACCAGGTAAGGACAACAGATTTCCTTCCACTGAACGACAAGTGAACCAGATGGTTTTTTACGACCATCCGATAGTTCCATTACTGATGCTAGCTTTTTATTCCAGATTTATTTAATTAACTGAATTCAAATTCCCCAGCTGCCTTGGTGGGATTTGAACTCATGTCTCCAGATTATTAGTTCAGGCCTCTGGATTACTAGTCCAGTAGTATAACCACTATGCTAACGTACCCCGTACATGACTGAATTAAGGGGGGCAGTGTGTCTGTCCATTACTGAATTGAAATATTGTAAAACTTTTGAAGTTTTGTTCTCTTTGGGTGATCTGTGAACAGCCTTTCACCTGCTTGTAAGATCTACAGAGGTGTGGTATTCCTCTTAGAATTTGGCATATTTCACAATTTTGTTTGAGCGAGGTGGTGGAGAGGTGGAGCTGGGTGTCATCAGCGTACATGTGGAAGCTGAACCTATGTCTGTGGATGTGATCACCAAGGGGTAACATGTAGATAAGCAAGAGGAGGGATCCAAAGATGGATTGTTGAGGAAATCCGCAGGTAACTATGCAAGGGCAGGAAGGGAAGCCATTGCTGAAGATGCTCTGGGTGCAATTGAATCGGTAAGAGTGGAACCAAGTCAGGGCAGTCGCATTGAGCTGGATTACGGTGGAGAGGCAGAGGAAGATGGTGCGGTCGACTTCTGCCAAAGACTGCAGCGAGGTCGAGGAGGATGAGGAGGAAAATTGCACCATGGTGACAGTCACAGAAGATATAATTTATGACTTTGATTAGGGCCATTTCAGTGCTGTGTCAGGGGCGGGAACCTGTTTGGAGAGATTTAAACATGGATTTGCGGGAAGGACGAGCATGGATTTGAGAGGTGACAGCAACGACCGTGGAGATGGGGTGGCAGTTTGGACAGAGGGGTCAAGGGTGTTCCAGAAGAAGATAACAGCAGCTATCGATGGAGTAACAGTACAGCAGTTTTAGCTCTCAGCTGATGAAATCTAGGAGCCAATGTCTTTTTTAAAGTTCCACATTCTCTGTCTGGTGAAATCTATTTACTAAAGTTATCCAATTTACTGAAGTCAGACCCACACAACGCAATCACTGAAATTACAGTTGCACTTTTAATTTTTACACACAACAGATGGATTTAATTCAGACAAAAACCTTTTCCTTAGGTTGCCACATCCTGTTGCATGTGAGTTGCAAATTGCAAGGTTCAAAGATAAGAACCGTAATGATTTACCGCATGCAATGAAATACATTGGCTCTGTTTCAGAATTTTGATTTCAGTGCAGGTTGTTTTATGGAATGAGTCTACAGTCGGATAAAGATAATCCTCAGTGTGGCTGAAAGTAGGACACTGAAGGCATCATTTAGTTGGCGTTTCTGATTTGGAGATAATTTTCTTTCATGGTCAGATGTGGAGATGACCAGCAATGAGCTTGAGAAAACTAAATAGATATCTTTGAGATATGCACACAATGCACTTATGGAGCATTTGGTACTTTCGTTAACAAAGGTTACCTTTAATAATAACAGAAGATGAGCCTACAGAATCAAATATCTGCAGATAAACCGCAGTCTAAAATGGAAATACAAATACATAACATTGTCTAAAATTAAATTACGGATACACGTAGTCTAAAATGGAAATGGTAACTGTTTAAAATGGACCTCCAGACACATATGTTCTTTCTAAAATGGACCTGCAGACACATAGGCTGGAATTTTGCTGGTGCTGATAGAATAGATGGCAGGTGAGGTTGAGATGATAGAAGCGATCGGTCAATGGTGAGAGAGGTTGTTCCAATGAGGTGGCACTGGAGAGAGAGAGTTGGCTCCAAACACTTGCAAGCTGCAGAAAGCTCAATATGTCTTCCAAATGCAGTAAGCAATAGCTTCCGAGCTTTGAAAGTGAACAGCGGTAACATGGGATCTTTTATACAACTTTGGCAGCTGTCAGGTCATGATAATTCAATGCTGAATCCACTCACGACATGCTGAGCTGACGTGTTCCCCGAGCAGCGGGTAACCCATGGGGGAACACGTAAAATTGAAATGTAGGTTTAAAATAACAGTTAATTGGATGTTAACAACCCACTTAATGATGTGAATTGCCTCCCCCGCTGCTTGGTGTCGGGTCTGCTCAGTACCGACAAACCCGACACCTGGGAAACTCGTGTGGAGGCAGGTTCCCTACCCACTGTCAATCTTTGCTATTTTGACAGCTGACCCGCCTCCAAACCTGCCCTCTGAGTGCCGTCAAAATTCAGCCAATATATACTGTCTAAAATGGAACTATGGGTACACAGACAGGACAGATTTCCCTTTAAGGTTGTGCCAGCTCCCTGATGTAACTCCAGCAGGCGAGGGAGGAAAGTTGTGGGGATTTCTCGGCTGGCTCCCTGCCACCTTCTGGCACATACAGGATTTCCCACTGAAGTGATGACGGGTGTGCAATACTGGTACCCAAATACTGGTGGACAAGTTGAACATAAGAACATAAGAAATAGGAGCAGGAGTAGGCCAACTGGCCCCTCGAGCCTGCTCCGCCATTCAATAAGATCATGGCTGATCTGATCCTAACCGCCAATCCACTATGACAGGACTATCTCCTGAATCTAACAGAATTAGACACACGAAACAGGAGCAGGATCAGGCTACACGGCCCCTGGGCCCGCTCCGCTACCCACAGGGCCATGACCGATCCGCACCTAAACTCATGTCCAAATTCCTGCCCGCTCCCCGTAACCCTTAATTCCCTTTTCTTCTAGGAAACTGTCTATTTCTGTTTTAAATTTATGTAATGATGTAGCTTCGACAGCTTTTTGGGGCAGCATATTCCATGGACCTACCACCCTCTGAGTGAAGTAGTTCCTCCTCATCTCAGTTTTGAAAGAGCAGCCCCTTATTCTAAGACTATGCCCCCTAGTTCTAGTTTCACCCATCATCTGGAACATCCTCCTCGCATCCACCCGATCCAACCCCTTCACAATCTTATATGTTTCAATAAGATCGCCTCTCATTCTTCTGAACTCCAATGAGTAGAGTCCCAATCTACTCAACCTCTCCTCATATGTCCATCCCCTCATCCCCGGGATTAACCAAGTGAACCTTCTTTGTACTGACTCGAGAGCAAGTATGTCTTTTCTTAAGTATGGACACCAAAACTGTATGCAGTATTCCAGGTGCGGTCTCACCAATACCTTGTACAACTGAAGCAATACCTCTCTATTTTTATATTCTATCCCCCTAGCAATGAAAGCCAACATTCCATTGGCCTTCTTAATCACTTGCTGCACCTGCATACTAACCTTTTGAGTTTCGTGCACCAGGACCCCCAGATCCCTTTGTACTTCAGTACTTTCCAGTTTCTTGCCATTAAGATAATAACTTGCTCTACGATTTTTCCTGCCAAAGTGCATAACCTCACACTTTCCAGTATTGTATTCCATCTGCCAAGTCTCTGCCCACTTACTTAGCCTGTCTATGTCCCCTTGCAGGTTTTTTATGTCCTCCTCACTCACTACTTTCCCTCCCATCTTAGTATCATCTGCAAACTTTGATATGTTACACTCGGTCCCCTCCTCCAAATCGTTAATATAGATTGTAAAGAGTTGGGGACCCAGCACTGACCCCTGCGGAACACCACTGGTTACTGATTGCCAGTCTGAGAATGAACCATTTATCCCAACTCTCTGCCTTCTGTTAGATAGCCAATCCTCTATCCATGCCAGAATATTACCCCCAATCCCGTGATTTTTTATCTTAAGCAATAATCTTTTGTGTGGCGCCTTGTCAAATGCCTTTTGGAAGTCTAAATACACTACGTTCACTGGTTCACCTTTATCCACCCTGTATGTTACTTCCTCAAAGAACTCCAGCAAATTTGTCAAACATGACTTCCCCTTCATAAAACCATGCTGACTTTGCCTTATTAAACTATGATTATCCAAATGTCTCGTTACTGTCTCCTTAATAATGGACTCCAAAATTTTACCTACCACAGATGTTAGGCTAACCGGTCTATAGTTTCCAGCCTTCTGTCTACTGCCCTTTTTAAATAAGGGTGTTACATTAGCAGTTTTCCAGTCTGCTGGGACCTTTGCTGAGTCCAGGGAGTTTTGGAAGATTATTACCAATGCATCCACAATCCCTACCGCCACTTCCCTCAAGACCCTTGGATGTAAGCCATCAGGTCCAGGCGATTTATCCGCCTTGAGTCCCATTATTTTACCGAGTACTACTTCCTTAGTGATTTTGATCATGTTTATCTCCTCCCCCCCTATAGCCCCCTGCTTGTCCAGTGTTGGGATATTCTTGGTGTCCTCTACTGTAAAGACTGATACAAAATATTCATTCAGTGTTTTTGCCATCTCCATATTTCCCACCATTAATTTCCCGATCTCATCCTCTAAGGGACCAACATTTACTTTAGCCACCCTTTTTCTTTTTATATAACTATAAAAACTCTTACTATCTGTTTTTATATTTTTTGCTAATTTACTTTCATAATCTATCTTCCCTTTCCTAATCAATCTTTTTGTTATTTTTTGCTGCCTTTTAAAGTTTTCCCAATCCTCTATCCTCCCACTAGATTTGGCTACCTTATATGCCCTTGTTTTTAGTCGAATACTATCCTTAATTTCTTTACTTAGCCACGGATGGCTGTCTTTTCTTTTACACCCTTTTCTTCTCAGTGGAATATACTTTTTTTGGAAGTTGTAAAATAACTCCTTAAATGTACACCACTGATCATGTATCGTCTTACCCTTTAATCTTTTTTCCCAATCCACTTTGCTCAATTCTGCTCTCATACCTTCATAGTCTCCTTTATTCAAGCTTAGCACGCTTGTTTGAGATACAACCTCCTCACCCTCTAATTGAACATGGAATTCAACCATGTTATGGTCACTCATTCCAAGGGGATCCTTTACTAGGACATTTTTAATTAATCCTGTCTCGTTACACAGGACCAGATCTAAGGTTGCTTGCCCCCTGGTCGGTTCAGTTACATACTGCTCAAGAAACCCATCCCTAATACACTCAATGAACTCATCCTCAAGGCAGCCCTGCCCAATTTGATTTGTCCAGTTAATATGATAGTTAAAATCCCCCATAATTATAGATGTTCCCTTATTACAAGCCTCAACTATTTCCTGATTGATACTCCGTCCAACCGAGTTGCAACTGTTCGGAGGCCTATAGACTATGCCCACTAGTGTTTTTTTCCCCTTATTATTCCTTATCTCCACCCAAACTGTTTCATTATCCTGATCTTTTGACCCAATATCATTTCTCTGTATTACAGTGATTCCTTCCTTTATTAACATAGCCACCCCACCTCCCCTTCCTTCCTGCCTGTCCTTCCTGATCGTTAAATAACCTGGTATGTTTAATTCCCAGGCATTGTCACCCTGCAGCCATGTTTCTGTAATGGCCGCAAGATCATACCCATATGTAGCTATTTGTGCCATTAACTCATCTATTTTGTTACGAATGCTACGTGCATTCAGATAGAGAACTTTCAAATGTGTTTTTTGACACTTAGTTCCTGCTTTTGCCCTTTTTATTACTTTACCTTTTACTCCATACCTTCTGCCCCTTCCTGACACGCTCTGGTTTTTCATTTCCCTACTGCTACCTAAGCCTATGACCTTCTCTGTTGTCATTTTTATTATTTGTTTTCTAGGAACCTCCCCCCCACTAGTTAGTTTAAAGCCCTCTCTACAGAAATTAATTCAGAATGACTGGAATCAGCCATTTGATGAACTTCCTGTTATATCCACGTTGGAAACGACATGCATGCCAGGTGTACAGTATCACTGTGGTGTGCAGAAGGGGATTTAAAATTTGAAACCCTCAGCCCCAATTTTGCTAATTAATGGCTATTCCACTGCATGCACCCGAGGACTGCATCAGTGATTTCCCTTCTTCCCTTCAGGTGGGCTCCTCAATGCAGCTGGAAATCTCACAAGCACCCAAGTGAAAAAACTCTGTTTAGGGAATTCAGCAGATGGAAGCCTTACCTTGCTGAGGTTGTGTAGTAACAGGAGCTGGGACCAAATACAACTCCAGAGAGCCTGAAATAGAAATACTGACAGACAGACACAGTCTGAAATAGAAAGACTGACACAGACACAGTCTGAAATAGAAAGACTGACACAGACACAGTCTGAAATAGAAAGACTGACACAGACACACACAATCTGAAATGGAAATACGGACACACAGACATAGTCTGAAAGAGAAATACTGACAGACAGACACAGTCTGAAATATAAAGACTGACACAGACACAGTCTGAAATAGAAATACTGACACACAGGCACAGGGGCCGATTTTGCCAGCCCTGTGGAGCCGGGTATGGAGGCGGGAATGCCAGGAAAATGGCGGAATTTGGAGGCGGGTAGCCGACCCATGCCAGACCCCGTCTCCTTGGAGGCGGGAAGGGATTAAAGCCTATTAACTGCCTGTTAACAGGTAGTTAACAGGCAGAAAATAGGATTATCCCCTTTTTGCCCTCACAAGTGCGGGCTTCCCGAAGGCTCCAAAACCCGCCAGGTCAGCGAGACGAGTACCGAGTCTGCGGGGGTCGGGCGGGTGAAAAAGTGTGCTGTGAAGGTAAGTGATGGGTGCAAGAGTGTAGAGGTGATTATCTGAGGTAAGTGCAAAGTGTTAGTAAAAGTGTACTTACCTTTGTTTCTCCCTGCAGGCTTCAGTTGGTGTCTATGCGGAGAGTCTCAGACTTCCGGCCATGCGCAAAGTTCAGCACCTGGCGCTAATTATTGCCTCTGATGGCAAACTTGGCTTTTATTGCCTCTGGGAGGTGATTGGAGCGCTAAATCAGGCGCTACATACCTGTCTTAAGGCGCAAATGCCGAGGAGCGAGGCGCTACCGCAGAGCACTGGCGAAGCAAGGAAGGGCAAATCAAAATAAACCTGCAAAGTGCTGCTCAGTACTCAAAACTCCTTCACACAGCGTTGAATCTCTCCAGAAGTCTCTCTCTCGCTCTCTCAGAATGCGTGGTGCAAAAATGTCACCAACAAAAAAAGGCAGGAAGTGGTCGCCTTTAAATAGTGCTCCCCAGTCCCTTCCTGACTGCAAAACGCTCCCCTCGACCTGTTGTTGCTAGCGGCAGGCGGTAAGGCAGGGGGCGCCACTCAATATCTGGTCCAGGACGCTACCGGAGCGCTGCGCACTTGACTGACATCACGATCTGCCAGCGCAGGAGATCGTGGCGGTATTGTTTAGTGCCGCCGCAAAATGTCTAGTTAATTTCGCGAGCGGCGCAAACATCGCCGCCCACGGGTGCTAGTTGCTTTGTGCCCCATTAGCGCCTTGCTAAGGCGCTAACAGGAGGTGCAAACAACTGAATTTTTCCCCCTAAGTGTTTGCCAGCTTCACAGAGCTGTCAAACGATGAAAATTCATCTGTCAAGATTTTTGACAGATGAAACGTCAAACGTTGACATTCTCTGCAATCGGCTTTCCCTTAGTTGGCCTGCTGAGCCCGCTGGGCGGACTTAACAAGGTCAATTAAGGGGAAATAGCGTGGGTTGGCCACAAATCGAAGGAGGTGGGACATCAACCCACCAAGCAGCAGTCCCGCCTCCAACGCGCCCGCATTAACAGAATCGCCCCCTCAGTCTCAAATAGAAATACTGTCACACAGACACAGTCTGAAATAAATATATACAGATAAACAGACACAGTCTGAAATAGAAATACTGACACAAGTGCACAGTGTAAAAGGGACAAATAGATGCATGTACAAATTCGAAAATGGAAATAACGATATACATTCGCAATCTAAGAATGATGGTCAATTAACTTTTTTAGTGTGATCATTCATGGAAATGATTTTGTCCTTGTGTGACTCAGAGCTACCTGTTGCTGAATTTGCATATTTGAGCAGCCTATAATAACGCATGTAGTGTGCCCAGAGCTAAAACATTACTGAAACACTTGAATTTTTTATGTACTTCAGAGTGTTTGCGGCTGAGCATTAAGAATTCTTGAGCTCTGGAATGCCATCTTTGGCACAGTTTAAGAAATTGCATCATGCCTATTCCAAGTGGGAAAGATTTAAACAAATGAGAGCCGAGAACTTGGATGGATTCCACAGTCACCGCTGAGAGTTCATTCAGTCACACGTTATTTCCTGCTCATCTATCCTCTTCAGGTCTGCACCATGTATGAGGAGATGCAAAATTGTGGATTCCAAAAATAAACAAAATGACGGAATTCCCGATCAACCAAGCCCAGCATGTTTCATAACTCTCGCAGATTGTTCACTGCAGATTGTTCACTGAAATAAAACAAGTTAGCGAGGCCATATATGTAACGAATCTCATGCAAGGAAAATGACTGATTACTTTAAAAAAAAAGCGAATTTCAAATAAATACGAGGGCGTGGGTGATGTCGGAGGGATGAGGGCATGGGTGATGTCGGAGGGATGAGGGCGTGGGTGATGTCGGAGGGATGAGGGCATGGGTGATGTCGGAGGGATGAGGGCGTGGGTGATGTCGGAGGGATGAGGGCGTGGGTGATGTCGGAGGGATGAGGGCGTGGGTGATGTCGGAGGGATGAGGGCGTGGGTGATAGAATCATAGTCATTGAGTCATACAGCACAGAAAGAGGCCCTTTGGCCCATCGTGTCCACGCCGACCATCAAGCCCTGTCTATTCTAACCGCATTTTCCAGCACTTGGTCCGTAGCCTTGTATGCTATGGCGTTTCAAGTGCTCATCTAAATGCTTCTTGAATGCTGTGAGTGTTCCTGCCTCTACCACCCTTTTCAGGCAGTGAGTTCCAGATTCCAACCACCCTCTGGGTGAAAAAGTTTTTCCTCAAATCCCCTCAATCTCCTGCCCCTTATCTTGAAACTATGCCCCCTGGTTATTGACCCCTCCACTAAGGGGAAAAGTTCCTTTATATCTACCCTATCTATGCCCCTCATAATTTTGTACACCTCAATCAGGTCCCCCCTCAACCTTCTCTGCTCCAAGGAAAACAACCCCAGCCTGTCCAGTCTCTCTTCATAGCTGAAGCGCTCCAGCCCAGGTAACATCCTGGTGAATCTCCTCTGCAACCTCTCCAATGCAATCACATCCTTCCTATAGTGTGGCGACCAGAACTGCAAACAGTATTCCAGTTGTGGCCTAACTAGCATGTTGTACAGCTCCATCATAACCTCCCTGCTCTTATATTCTATGCCTCGGCTAATGAAGGCAAGTATCCCATATACCTGTCCTGTGGCAAGCAGTGACTAGTGGGGTACCGCAGGGATCGGTCCTTGGGCCCCAGCTGTTCACAATATATATTAATGATCTAGACAAGGGAACTAGATGTAATATCTCCAAATTTGCAGACGACACAAAGCTGGGTGGGCGTGTGTGCTATGAGGAGGATGCCGAGAAACTCCAGGATGATTTGGACAGGTTGGGTGATTGGGCAAAAGCATGGCAGATGCAATATAACGTGGATAAATGCGAGGTTATCCACTTTGGTGTCAAAAACAGGAAGGCAGATTATTATCTGAATGGCAATAGATTGGGAGAAGGGGAAGTGCAACGAGACCTGGGTGTCCTTGTGCACCAGTCGCTGAAGGTAAGCATGCAGGTGCAGCAGGCGGTTAAGAAGGCAAATGGTATGTTGGCCTTCGTAGCGAGAGGGTTTGAGTACAGGAACAAGGATGTCTTGCTGCAGTTGTACAGGGCCTTGGTGAGACCACATCTTGAGTATTGTGTGCAGTTTTGGTCGCCTTATCTGAGGAAGGATGTTCTTGCCATGGAAGGAGTTCAGCGAAGATTCACCAGGCTGGTACCTGGGATGGCAGGAATGACGTATGAGGAGAGATTGGGTCGATTGGGCTTGTACTCTCTGGAGTTTAGATGAATGAGAGGGGATCTCATTGAAACTTATAAAATTCTGACAGGACTGGACAGACTAGATGCAGGAAGGATGTTCCCAATGGTCGGGGAGTCCAGAACCAGGGGTCACAGTCTAAGGATAAGGGGTAGGCCAGTTAGGACAGAAATGAGGAGGAATTTCTTCACCCAGAGAGTGGTGAACCTGTGGAATTCTCTATCACAGAAGGCAGTTGGATATATTTAAAGCTAAAGGGATCAAGGGGTATGGGGAAAAAGCAGGGACCGGGTACTGAATTTGGATGATCAGCCATGATCGCATTGAATGGCGGAGCAGCCTCGAGGGGCTGAATGGCCTACTCCTGCTCCTATCTTCTATGTTTCTATGTTTCAGGGATCTATGTACATGCACACCAAGGTCCCTCTGATCCTCTGACCTTCCTAGGGTCCTATCATTCATTGTGTATTCCCTTGCCTTGTTAGTCCTCCCAAAATGCATCACCTCACACTTTTCAGGGTTAAATTCCATTTGCCACTGTTCTACCCATCTAACCAACCCATCTAGATTGTCCTGTAGCCTGAGGCTTCCCTCCTCGCTATTTACCACTCCACCAATTTTCGTGTCAGCTGCGAACTTACTGATCATACCTCCTACATTCATATCTAAATCATTAATGTACACTACAAACAGCAAAGGACCCAGCACCGATCCCTGCGGTACACCACTGGACACAGGCTTCCAGTCACAAAAACAACCTTCGACCATCACTCTCTGCTTCCTGCCACTAAGCCAATTTTGGATCCAATGTGCCAAATTGCCCTGGATCCCATGGGCTCTTACTTTCTTGACCAGTCTCCCATGTGGGACTTTGTCAAAAGCCTTACTGAAGTCCATGTAGATTACATCAACTGCACTACCCTCATCCACACACCTAGTCACCCCCTCGAAAAATTCAATTAAATTGGTTAGACATGATCTCCCCCTGACAAAGCCATGTTGACTATTCTTGATTAATCCTTGCCTCTCCAAGTGGAGACTAATTCTGTCCCTCAGAATTTTTTCCAATAATTTCCCTACCACTGATGTTAGGCTCACTGGCTTGTAATTCCCTGGTTTATCCCTACTACCCTTCTTGAATAATGGTACTACATTAGCTGTTCTCCAGTCCTCTGGCACCTCCCCTGTGGCCAGAGAGGTTCTGAAAATTTGTGTCAGAGCCCCTGCAATCTCCTCCCTTGCCTCACACAGCAGCCTGGGATACATCTTGTCTGGGCCTGGGGATTTATCCACTTTTAAGCCCGCTAAAACCGCTAGTACCTCCTCCCTCTCAATACTAATTTGTTCAAGTATATCACAATCCCCCTGCCTGATTTCTATGCCTACATCGTCCTTCTCCATAGTGAACACAGATGCAAAATATTCATTTAAAAACTGTCCTACATCTTCCAGCTCTCCACAAAGATTGCCACTTTGGTCCCTAATGGGCCCTACTTTTTCACTGGTTATCCTCTTGCCCTTAATATACTTATAAAACACCTTGGTATTTTCCTTTATTTTGCCCACCAGTGTTTTTTCATGCCCCCTCTTCGCTCCCCTAATTTCTTTTTTAAGTACCCCCCTGCACTTTCTATACTCCTCTAGGACTTCCACTGTTTAGTCCTTTAGTCCTTTGTATCTGCCAAAAGCCTCCCTTTTTTTCCTAATCCATTCTTGTATATCCCTTGACATCCAGGGTTCCCTGGGCTTGTTGGTCCCACCCTTGACCTTTACGGGAACATGTTGGCGTTGCACTCTCTCTATTTCCTTTCTGAAAGACTCCCACTGCTCTGATGTGTGTGGTGTATGTGCCTTTAAGAGCCCCCTGTGTACTGTAATGCCGGAAATGGCCACTCGGGCTATATAAGCCTGTATAGTGTCTTGTATCTGTTAGTTCACCTCCAGACTTTGTTCAGTAAACACCTGTGAAACCAACTCCTGTATTCCGTGTCTCCATTAACACACGGATACAACAGTGGCAACGAATTGGAAACGGACTTACCTGCAATTCGGCAGCACCTCAAGGAGATCGATTCCTCAGACGAAAGTCGAAGAAAAACAAGAAAGAAAAAAAAAAAAACTGTGGTTTCACCAGCTAGCCGGGCTGGTGGCAGGGACTGCAATAATCCTTCCTGGGCGGTGGGCTGGGGCTCCATCGGCTGGCTCTGCAGCGGGGCAGAGCAGCAAAGGCGGAGGCAAACAGAGACAGAGGGTGGAGCACTCGGGAGACGGCCGGCGCTGCAAAGCAGGTCGGCGTTCGGACCAAGCAGAGGGAGGGAAAAGTCCCAGAGAGTCCGGCGGGAACGAGTCTCCACCTATTAAAAAAACCACGGAGAACAGCGTTGTCAGCAGCGGCAGGAAAGCGCGGGAGGCGCCATTTTTTTTCTGCGGGGAAGAAAGGAAAGCGCGGGAGGCGCCATTTTTTTTTCAGGATGCCTAAGACTGGCAATATTACTGCTTTCAATAGCGATATAGAGGATTGGACCACATATGTGGAAAGAGTGGAGGTATATTGCACAGCAAATGAAATAGAGGATGATAAAAAGGCATCAGTACTTCTAAATCTAATGGGCGCAAGGACATACAGGCTGTTACGAAACTTAATCACTCCAGCCAAACCGAAGGACAAGAATTTTAAGGAGATTGTTGATACCCTACAGGAGCACTTAAACCCAACACCACTGCTGATAGCGGAACGATTCAAATTCTTCAGGAGGAATCAGCACAAGAATGAAAGTAACGCTGATTACCTCACCGAATTAAGGAAGCTGTCAAAGCACTGCCAATTCGGGGCAGGACTGGCAGATTCTCTTCGAGACAAATTCGTCTGCGGTCTCCGCAGTGAAGGAACACAGAAAAGGCTACTTTCTGAGAAAGATTTGACACTGGACAAGGCTTTCAGTGTGGCTGTATCATACGAAGCAGCCACAAGAGGAGCTGCAGAGATACAGCAAAAGCCACAGGACTTCGGCACCCATGAAATGACACAGGGTTTCGAGAGATGTTATCGCTGCGGCAGATCCACCCATGACCAGAGGGACTGCTGGTTAAAGGACAAAGCATGCAGGCAATGTGGAAAGATTGGACACATTGTACGTGCATGCCGATCTGGAAACAAAAAATCCACGGACAGGAAAAAAATCAATAAGGAAAAGTACAGAAAGGTACAAATGATGACGGACAGTAGCTCCGAAGACCAGAAGAGCGATAGCGACTCCGGAAACAAGAGACTAAGCTGTCTCAAATTACATAATGTAATTGCCAAAGAAGATTACCAGACCATTTGGGTTACCCTCACGATAGCGGGGTCCCCAGTTAAAATGGAGCTAGATACAGGATCAGCTCTGACCGTCATAAGTCGATGGGATTACGAGCGGCTATTTCCGCATATACCTTTGAAAGACACATCCATTATCTTGAAAACATATACAGGGCAGAAAGTATACCCCAAAGGGAAACTAAGGGTGCCTGTTGTATACAACGGCAAGGAAATACAGAAGTTGTATTTATACATTCTGCAAGATGGTGGTCCACCGCTGTTGGGACGTGAATGGATCAGGAAGATACGTTTAGACTGGCACTCCATTCAGGCACTGACGGTGACCAGTAAGAAAATAAATGATGATGACGTCATACCTGAATGATTAAAAGACATCTTGGCCAACGCCAAAGAAGTGTTTCAAGAGGAACTAGGAACCTTGAAAGGCGTCACCGCCTCAATAAAAGTGGAAGATGCGGCAATTCCCAAGTTTTTTAAGGCAAGGCCGGTGCCATACGCAATTCGTCCAGCAGTCGAGGCAGAGCTGGAGAATTTGGAAAAGGCAGGCGTATTATCCAAGATAGATTGGAGCGAGTGGGCAACACCCATCGTCCCGGTTATGAAGAAAACGTTGAATAATGATAAATCTGAAGAACAGAGAAAAATTCGCATCTGTGGGGACTTCAAGGTGACTGTAAACCCGGTCCTTCACATGGTACAGTATCCTCTTCCGAGGATAGAAGATATTTTCGCCTCACTATCCGGAGGGAAACGTTTCACCAAAATTGACTTGGCACAGGCATATCTACAGATGGAGGTTGAAGAGGCCTCTAAAAAGTATCTCATGATAAATACACACAAAGGCCTGTACCAGTACAATTGACTGGTTTTTGGAGTAGCATCAGCTCCAGCTATCTGGCAAAGAGCTATGGAGCAAGTCCTCCAAGGGATTCCGGGGACTCAATGCTACCTAGACGACATCCTTGTAACAGGAGAAAACGACAACGAGCACCTTGCCAATTTGGAGCAGGTGCTCACTAGGCTGAGAGAACGGGGCCTACGAGAAAATCGCCCCAAGTGCGAATTTTTCCAGAAACAAATATCATATTGTGGCCACATAATTAACGAGGAAGGGTTGCATATGTCACCTGAAAAAATTGAAGCGGTCATAAAAGCCCCAGCACCTGAAAATGTCTCACAATTAAGGTCGTTCCTGGGATTGATAAATTACTATCATAAATTTTTACCGAACTTGTCAACTCTTCTGCACCCTCTTAACGAACTGCTACAAACGGGAGTAATTTGGAAATGGAGCGAAGACTGTAAACGTGCCTTCCATAAATGCAAAGGCTTGATCACGTCCAAGGAAGTTTTGGCTCATTACAACCCATCACTGCCAATCAGACTGGCGTGCGATGCATCCCCTTACGGCGTAGGAACGGTATTATCGCACAGATTCCCTGATGGCTCGGAGCAGCCGATAGCTTTTGCGTCACGCTCATTGAACTCAGCTGAGCGTAACTATGCCCAGATCGACAGGGAAGCACTCAGCCTGGTATGGGGAGTGAAGAAATTCAACCATTACCTACACGGACAAAAATTTACCTTGTTGACTGACCATCAACCCCTCGTCTCCATATTCAACCCTAAAAAGGGTGTTCCCATTATGACAACGCAAAGGCTACAGAGGTGGTCCCTTTTCCTAGGGGCACACCAATATGACATAGAATACAAAGGATCAAAACAGCATGGGAATGCTGACGGTTTATCGCGCTTACCGTTGCCAACGGTAGAAGAGGCACCTACAGTGGACCCAGTGGAGATGTTCCACTCAACCATAGTGGAATGTCTACCAGTAACAAATTCTGCCATTGAAAAGGAAACGAGAAATGACCCAACTCTCTCACGAGTCTACGATTTAACGGTGAAGGGATGGCCAGCACATGACGAACCACTGTTGCCTGCATTCTCGCAAAGAAGAGAACAGCTGTCAGTGTGCCGAGGGACCTTGATGTGTGGATCCAGAGTGGTGATTCCACCCAAACTCCAGGATAAAGTGCTAAAGGAGCTTCACGAGGGGCATCTGGGTAGAGTGAAAATGAAGAACCTAGCCAGAGCGTTTGTGTGGTGGCCAGGTATCGATGGAGACATCGAAGACATGACCAAGAGCTGTCTAGGATGTCAGAAGGTCCAAAATGCCCCACCACAAGCCCCTCTACATCCATGGGAGTGGCCCTCATCTCCATGGCAAAGGGTACACATCGACTTTGCTGGTCCATTTATGGACTCAATGTTCTTAATCGCGGTTGATGCACACTCCAAGTGGCCGGAGGTAATAAAGATGTCCTCCACCACCACGGAAAAAACCATCACAGTATTAAGGACCATATTTGCCAGGAATGGGCTGCCTGAACAGATCTGTTCTGATAATGGACCGCAATTTGTGTCCGAAGAATTCAGGAAGTTCTTAAAAAACAATGGGGTTAAGCACTACACGTCCGCCCCATACCATCCCGCCACCAATGGATTGGCTGAAAGGTTTGTCCAGACCTTCAAGAAGGCCATAAAGGCCATGGGTAATGAAGACATAAATCTACAGCACAAGGTAGATAACTTCTTGTTTGCATACAGGAATGCAACACATGTGGTTACAAACCAAACTCCCGCCATGATGTTCTTCAATAGAAGCCTAAGATGCCGGCTGGATTTGATCAAGCCAAACATCAGAAGGGACGTGGAGAACCGGCAATTTCAAGGCATGAATGAAAGGCCAACTAGGACCTTCCAGATAGGTCAACAAGTTTTGGCCCAGGGCTACCGTACCGAGAAATGGCAGCCTGGAACTATTTGCACACGACTAGGACCGCTGATGTATACCGTGGACATTGGAGAAAGCATAATAAGGCGCCATGCTGACCAGATCATAGAGTCATCCGAAAAGGGACAACCTACACCACAACTCTATATGCCTAATGATGAAGCAGAGATACCCATAGTATCTACCTCCAATCCGGTGATACTGGAACCAGATGAACCCGACACTGGCATTCAAGCCGAATCAACCTTACCAAAAGAACCTACTACACCACCAAAAACTACTACACCACCGAGGCGTTATCCGGACTGAGTCAGGAAGCCTCCAGAGAGACTGATTTATAATTGATTAACTGCAGCAAATGTGTAGATTATTGTTCTTGTAACATGTTAATTAATGATTACTTAAAATGTTATGTACTGGTTGTCTAAAAGGGGAGGAATTGTGGTGTATGTGCCTTTAAGAGCCCCCTGTGTACTGTAATGCCGGTAATGGCCACTCGGGCTATACAAGCCTGTATAGTGTCTTGTATCTGTTAGTTCACCTCCAGACTTTGTTCAGTAAACACCTGTGAAACCAACTCCTGTATTCCGTGTCTCCATTAACACACGGATACAACAATGTGGATTTTCCTACACGTATCTGATCCCAGTCCACTTTGGCCAGATCCTGCCTTATCATATTAAAATCAGCCTTCCCCCAACTTAGAACCTTTACTTCTGGTCCATCTTTGTCCTTTTCCATGACTACCTTAAATCTCACCGAATTATGGTCACGGTCACCAAAATGCTCTCCGACTGACACATCTACCACTTGCCCGGCTACATTCCCTAGAATTGGGTCCAGTACCATCCCCTCTCTTGTAGGTCTTTCTACATGCTGGCTCAAAAAGCTCTCCTGGATGCACTTTAAGAATTCCGCACCCTCTAAGCCTTTCACACTCTTACTATCCCAGTTAATGCCCAGAAATTCAGGTCAGAGGCTTCCTGCGGGTGCAAGCCTCCGACCTGCACTTACCTAACGCACCAGCCGTTGTGCTGTGGGCCCGCGTGGGATTCCGATCCTGGGCCTGCTCCAACTGCCAGCATGCAGTGCTTGCGTATCCCAGGGGCGCAGTTAGTTCGAAGACCTGTCAAATCTATCAATACAATTCAGCCCCAAAACATAACTAAAACTTGAAATAATTTTTTTTTTAAAAATCACATTTTTAATATAACTATAAATTACATAAAATAACTTTTAAACAATAATTTAAATTTTTGAAAAAATTAAATACAGTTTCTAAAGGGGCTAAAAATAAACTTACTTTTCTTTAAAGTATTTAAAAATAATAAACTTGTGGAAAAAATGTTTTAATTTTACTTAATTCACCAATTACCTTGTTAAAAGCAGGCCTTGCGACTGCGTTTTAGAAGTGTAGCTTCTGGAGACTTACCCTCCCGGAGAAACCTGCAAAAAAACCAGAAGTACCAGGTGTATGCGCTGCCTCTCCGACGCACGCGTTCGACCTGTGAACCCCTTCCTTTAAGGGAACGGAAGTTCCGGTTTCCCGCGCATGCGCAGTGCATGCACGAAACCGGCACTTTCGTTGGGCTTACGTGTGAGTACCCAGCGCGTACTCACCCATGGGGACCCAAAGTTCTGGCCCACTGAGTTAATATTGGGGAAGTTGAAATCCCCTACTATTATTACCCTATTATTTCTACACTTCTCTGAGGTTTGCCTACATATCTGTTCCTCTATCTCCCCCTGACTGTTTGGGGGCCTATAGTACACTCCCAGCAAAGTGCTTGCCCCCTTTTTGCTTTTAAGTTCTACCCATATGGCCTCATTAGAGGAACCTGCTAAGATATCATCCCTCCTTACAACAGTAATTGACTCCTTGATTAATATTGCGACACCCACTTTGAGAGTGGGAGCAGTCAAACAACAACAACTGCAAAACCGCTAAAGTGACATCACTTTACACCCCCCTCTGTCTCGCCTGAAGATTCTATACCCCAGAATATTGAGCTGCCAGTCCTGCCCCTCCCTCAACCATGTCTGTGATGGCAACAATATCATACTCCCATGTGTTCATCAACACCTTCAATTCATCTGCCTTACTCGCAAGACTCCTTGCATTAAAATAAATGCCATCCAGCCTTGCCATACTCCCTTGTGCCATTACATATTTGCTCTGCCTTCCAGGCTGACTAGTTTTTTCCTCTATATTTGGCTGTGCATCACCCCCTACTATAGCTCCACTCCGTAGCCCATCCCCCTGCCAAGTTAGTTTAAACCCCCCGCAACAGTACTAGCAAACCTCCCCGCAAGGATGTTGGTCCCGTTCCGCTTCAGGTGCAACCTGTCCAACTTGTACAGGTCCCACCTTCCCCAGAAGCAGACCCAGTGATCCAGGAAACTAAAGCCCTCCCTCCTGCACCAACTCTTTAGCCATGCATTCATCTGCCCTATCCTCCTATTCCTATACTCACTAGCACGTGGCACTGGGAGTAACCCTGAGATTACAACCTTTGAGGTCCTGCTTTTTAATCTGCTACCTAGCTCCCTAAATTCTTGTTGTAGGACCTCATCCCTCTTTCTACCCATGTTGTTGGTACCAATGTGAACCACAACCTCTGACTGTTCGCCCTCCCCCTTCAGAATGCCCTGCAGCCATTCAGTGACATCCTTGACCCTGGCACCAGGGAGGCAACATACCATCCTGGAGTCACGTCTGCAGCCACAGAAACGTCTATCTGTTCCCCTTATGATAGAATCCCCTATCACTATTGCTCTCCCACTCTTTTTCCTCCCCTCCTGTGCAGCTGAGCCACTCGTAGTGCCATGGACTTGGCTCTTGCTGCATTCCCCTGAGAAACCATCTCCCCCAGCAGTATCCAAAACGGAAAATCTGTCGGAGAGGGAGATGGACCCAGGGTACTCCTGCACTACCCTCCTAGTTCTTTACTCTGTCTGGTGGGCACCCATTTCCTGTCTGCTTGTGCATTCTTTACCTGCGGTGTGACCACCCCGTTAAACGTGCTATCCACGAAGATCTCAGCTTTGCGGATGCTCCACTGTGACTCCAGCCACAGTTCCAGCTCCAAAACACGGATTTCGAGTAGCTGCAGCTGGAGACATTTCCTGCACATGTGTTCGTCCTGGACACCGAAAGTGTCCCTGACTTCCCACATAGCACAGGAGGAGCACTCCACGGTGCCGAGCTGCCCTGCCATGTCCTACCTTTAATTTATTCCCTTTAAATTAAAGAATATTAAATACACTAGGGACCTTACTTCCCTTTAAATACTACATACTCTAAACTAGAGACCTTATTTTTATTTTAATGACTGGACTATAGAAGTACACACCAGGCCCTACTTACCAATCAGCTCCTTCCCTGGTTGTTACATCACTTTAGCGGTTTTGCAGTTGTTGTTTGACTGCTCCCGCTCTCGGACTCTTTCCTTGGTGTACAGTAAGAACCAATTCCTACAGGGTAAAAAGTTAGGGAAAACAAAGGCAAAGCAAGGGTGCTCCTCCTTCCACTCCTCACCTGACTAACCCAACTCGCAGCACTCTGTTCAAACCGCATTCAGTGTAAAATCACACTTCAAAGCCTGTTTTATCGGCCCTGAAACAAAGGAGACTTGTTGAGCCCAGCTACAGGAGAACCAGTTTAATCTAGTTTCCCTAATTAACTGCCTTCAGCTGCTCTGAATTTTAGGCCTTGTATATTCCTTTATAACCCTGCTTAAAGCTGGGAAATTTAGATTTTAAATAGTAGACAGTCACAGTAAATGTGGAGAGAGACACACAGGCTGCGAGATTCTCAGCAGCTCAGCTCAGCTCTGCTCGGTGCTATGTGAACGGGCTGCTCGTGGGGAATGCCAGTGCGGAGGGCCCAGTGCAGAAGGCCCAGGGTGGAAGACCCAGAGGAGAGTGTCCTAGGCGGGAGGCCCAGCACGGAGGACCCTAGGCGGGGGCCCCAGGGCGGAGCAACTGGTCGGCAGAAGCAGAGTCAGGAAATGCTGTGGGCGAGCATGCTGTACGGTTTCTAAGGTTGAAGAACGGTCTCGGGCCCGAATGAGTTCCAGCAGCCCTGCCTGTGCTTCGTCTGGTGGCAGCTGTGAGGTTTTGTTTCGGTGATGGGATCGGGTTTGTGTGCCGCCATTCTGGCGGAGGAAAGACAGACTGTTTCCATCTGTAGCATGGCGCATGAGCGGCCATAAGATGGGAAAAGAGAACGGAATAAAAGTGGAAAAAAAAGGAAAATAAAAGGAAGATAAAAGACAAAACAAAGTAATATCGGCAAGGAATAATGAGTATTTTGATGGTTGGGTCCTGTGAGCGATAACAGCAAGTGTTAACCATAAAGCTGTTCTCAAGGCTTTATTTTTTTCTTATTGTGGTCAATGAATTTAATGGATTTACTATGTAATTGATAAGTTGTATAAGTACTGTTGTACAATAAAAAAAGAGTAAAAGTGAGACAAACATGATGTGGGAGGGATGAGGGAGTGAATGATGTGGGAGGGATGAGGGAGTGACTGATGTCGGAGGGATGAGGGAGTGAATGATGTGGGAGGGATGAGGGAGTGACTGATGTCGGAAGGATGAGGGAGCGACTGATGTCGGAGTGATGAGGGAGTGACTGATGTCGGAAGGATGAGGGAGCGACTGATGTCGGAGTGATGAGGGAGTGACTGATGTCGGAGGGATGAGGGAGTGACTGATGTCGGAGGGATGAGGGAGCGAATGATGTCGGAGGGATGAGGGAGCGAATGATGTCGGAGGGATGAGGGAGCGAATGATGTCGGAGGGATGAGGGAGCGAATGATGTCGGAGGGATGAGGGAGCGGATGATGTCGGAGGGATGAGGGAGCGGATGATGTCGGAGGGATGAGGGAGCGGATAATGTCGGAGGGATGAGGGAGCGGATGATATCGGAGGGATGAGGGAGTGATGTCGGAGGGATGAGGGAGCGATTGATGTCGGAGGGATGAGGGAGTGATGTCGGAGGGATGAGGGAGCGGTTGATGTCGGAGGGATGAGGGAGCGACTGATGCCGGAGGGATGAGGGAGCGGATGATGTTGGAGGGATGAGGGAGCGACTGATGCCGGAGGGATGAGGGAGCGACTGATGCCGGAGGGATGAGGGAGCGACTGATGTCGGAGGGATGAGGGAGCGGATGATGTCAGAGGGATGAGGGAGCGGGTGATGTCGGAGGGATGAGGGAGCGACTGATGTCGTCGGAGGGATGAGGGAGCTGATGTCGGAGGGATGAGTGAGGGATGAGGGAGTGAGTGATGTCGGAGGGATGAGGGAGTGAGTGATGAGGGAGTGGGTGATGTCGGAGTGATGAGGGAGTGGGTGATGTCGGAGGGATGAGGGAGTGGGTGATGTCGGAGGGATGAGGGAGTGACTGTCGGAGGGATGAGGGAGTGACTGATGTCGGAGGGATGAGGGAGTGACTGATGTTGGAGGGATGAAGGAGTGACTGATGTCGGAGGGATGAGGGAGTGACTGATGTCGGAGGGATAGGGGAGCGACTGATGTCGGAGGGATGAAGGAGTGACTGATGTCGGAGGGCTGAGGGAGCGGATGATGTCGGAGGGATGAGGGAGTGACTGATGTCGGAGGGATGAGGGAGTGACTGATGTTGGAGGGATGAGGGAATGACTGATGTTGGAGGGATGAGGGAGTGACTGATGTCGGAGGGATAGGGGAGCGACTGATGTCGGAGGGATGAGGGAGCGAATGATGTCGGAGGGATGAGGGAGTGACTGATGTGGGAGGGATGAGGGAGCGACTGATGTTGGAGGGATGAGGGAGCGAGTGATGTCGGAGGGATGAGGGAGCGACTGATGCCGGAGGGATGAGGGAGTGACTGATGTTGGATGGATGAGGGAGCGACTGATGCCGGAGGGATGAGGGAGCGACTGATGTCAGAGGGATGAGGGAGCGACTGATGCCGGAGGGATGAGGGAGCGAATGATGTCGGAGGGATGAGGGAGTGACTGATGCCGGAGGGATGAGGGAGCGACTGATGTCAGAGGGATGAGGGAGCGACTGATGTCGGAGGGATGAGGGAGCGAATGATGTCGGAGGGATGAGGGAGTGACTGATGTGGGAGCGATGAGGGAGCGACTGATGTTGGAGGGATGAGGGAGCGAGTGATGTCGGAGGGATGAGGGAGCGACTGATGCCGGAGGGATGAGGGAGTGACTGATGTTGGATGGATGAGGGAGCGACTGATGCCGGAGGGATGAGGGAGCGACTGATGCCGGAGGGATGAGGGAGCGACTGATGCCGGAGGGATAAGGGAGCGACTGATGTCGGAGGGATGAGGGAGCGGATGATGTCAGAGGGATGAGGGAGCAGGTGATGTCGGAGGGATGAGGGAGCGACTGATGTCGTCGGAGGGATGAGGGAGCTGATGTCGGAGGGATGAGTGAGGGATGAGGGAGTGAGTGATGTCGGAGGGATGAGGGAGTGAATGATGTCGGAGGGATGAGTGGGTGATGTCGGAGTGATGAGGGAGTGGGTGATGTCGGAGGGATGAGGGAGTGGGTGATGTCGGAGTGTTGAGGGAGTGGGTGATGTCGGAGTGATGAGGGAGTGGGTGATTTCGGAGGGATGAGGGAGTGATGTCAGAGGGATGAGGGAGTGATGTCGGAGGGATGAGGGAGTGATGTCGGAGGGATGAGGGAGCGACTGATGTCGGGATGAGGGAGCTGATGTCGGAGGGATGAGTGAGTGATGTCAGAGGGATGAGGGAGTGATGTCGGAGGGATGAGGGAGTGATGTCGGAGGGATGAGGGAGCGACTGATGTCGGGATGAGGGAGTGACTGATGTTGGAGCGATGAGGGAGTGACCGATGTCGGATGGATGAGGGAGTGACCGATGTCGGATGGATGAGGGAGTGACTGATGTCGGAGGGATGAGGGAGTGATGTCGGAGCGATGAGGGAGTGACCGATGTCGGCTGGATGAGGGAGTGAATGATGCCGGAGGGATGAGGGAGTGACTGATGTCGGAGGGATGAGGGAGTGACTGATGTCGGAGGGATGAGGGAGTGACTGATGTCGGAGGGATGAGGGAGCGGATGATGTCGGAGCGATGCGGGAGCGGATGATGTCGGAGGGCTGAGGGAGCGGAAGTTGTCGGAGGGCTGAGGGAGCGGATGATGTCGGAGGGCTGAGGGAGCGGATGATGTCGGAGGGTTGAGGGAGTGGATGATGTCGGAGGGATGCGGGAGCGGATGATGTCGGAGGGATGCGGGAGCGGATGATGTCGGAGGGCTGAGGGAGCGGATGATGTCAGAGGGCTGAGGGAGCGACTGTTGTCGGAGGGCTGAGGGAGCGGATGATGTCGGAGGGATGCGGGAGCGGATGATGTCGGAGGGATGCGGGAGCGGATGATGTCGGAGGGCTGAGGGAGCGGATGATGTCGGAGGGCTGAGGGAGCGACTGTTGTCGGAGGGATGCGGGAGCGGATGATGTCGGAGGGCTGAGGGAGCGGATGATGTCGGAGGGTTGAGGGAGTGGATGATGTCGGAGGGCTGAGGGAGCGGATGATGTCGGAGGGATGCGGGAGCAGATGATGTCGGAGGGAGGCGGGAGCGGATGATGTCGGAGGGCTGAGGGAGCGGATGATGTCGGAGGGAGGCGGGAGTGGATGATGTTGGAGGGCTGAGGGAGCGGATGATGTCGGAGGGCTGAGGGAGCGGATGATGTCGGAGGGAGGCGGGAGTGGATGATGTCGGAGGGATGCGGGAGCGGATGATGTCGGAGGGCTGAGGGAGCGGATGATGTCGGAGGGCTGAGGGAGCGGATGATGTCGGAGGGCTGAGGGAGTGACTGATGTCGGAGGGCTGAGGGAGCGGATGATGTCGGAGGGATGCGGGAGCGGATGATGTCGGAGGGCTGAGGGAGTGGATGATGTCGGAGGGCTGAGGGAGCGGATGATGTCGGAGGGCTGAGGGAGCGGATGATGTCGGAGGGCTGAGGGAGCGGATGATGTCGGAGGGCTGAGGGAGCGGATGATGTCGGAGGGTTGAGGGAGCGGATGATGTCGGAGGGCTGAGGGAGTGACTGATGTCGGAGGGCTGAGGGAGCGGATGATGTCGGAGGGCTGAGGGAGCGGATGATGTCGGAGGGCTGAGGGAGTGGATGATGTCGGAGGGCTGAGGGAGCGGATGATGTCGGAGGGCTGAGGGAGCGGATGATGTCGGAGGGTTGAGGGAGCGGATGATGTCGGAGGGATGCGGGAGCGGATGATGTCGGAGGGCTGAGGGAGCGGATGATGTCGGAGGGCTGAGGGAGCGGATGATGTCGGAGGGCTGAGGGAGTGGATGATGTCGGAGGGCTGAGGGAGTGGATGATGTCGGAGGGCTGAGGGAGCGGATGATGTCGGAGGGCTGAGGGAGCGGATGATGTCGGAGGGCTGAGGGAGCGGATGATGTCGGAGGGCTGAGGGAGCGGATGATGTCGGAGGGCTGAGGGAGTGGATGATGTCAGAGGGCTGAGGGAGTGGATGATGTCGGAGGGCTGAGGGAGCGGATGATGTCAGAGGGCTGAGGGAGTGGATGATGTCGGAGGGAGGCGGGAGCGGATGATGTCGGAGGGATGCAGGAGCGGATGATGTCGGAGGGCTGAGGGAGTGGATGATGTCGGAGGGCTGAGGGAGCGGATGATGTCGGAGGGCTGAGGGAGCGGATGATGTCGGAGGGATGCGGGAGCGGATGATGTCGGAGGGCTGAGGGAGTGGATGATGTCGGAGGGATGAGGGAGTGGATGATGTCGGAGGGCTGAGGGAGTGGATGATGTCGGAGGGTTGAGGGAGCGGATGATGTCGGAGGGCTGAGGGAGTGGATGATGTCGGAGGGCTGAGGGAGCGGATGATGTCGGAGGGCTGAGGGAGTGACTGATGTCGGAGGGATGAGGGAGTGGATGATGTCGGAGGGCTGAGGGAGCGGATGATGTCGGAGGGCTGAGGGAGCGGATGATGTCGGAGGGCTGAGGGAGTGGATGATGTCGGAGGGCTGAGGGAGCGGATGATGTCGGAGGGATGCGGGAGCGGATGATGTCGGAGGGCTGAGGGAGCGGATGATGTCGGAGGGCTGAGGGAGTGGATGATGTCGGAGGGATGCGGGAGCGGATGATGTCGGAGGGCTGAGGGAGCGGATGATGTCGGAGGGATGCGGGAGCGGATGATGTCGGAGGGATGAGGGAGCGGATGATGTCGGAGGGCTGAGGGAGTGGATGATGTCGGAGGGATGCGGGAGCGGATGATGTCGGAGGGCTGAGGGAGCGGATGATGTCGGAGGGATGCGGGAGCGGATGATGTCGGAGGGATGCGGGAGCGGATGATGTCGGAGGGCTGAGGGAGCGGATGATGTCGGAGGGATGCGGGAGCGGATGATGTCGGAGGGATGCGGGAGCGGATGATGTCGGAGGGATGCGGGAGCGGATGATGTCGGAGGGCTGAGGGAGTGGATGATGTCGGATGGAGCCGTAGTGACTGATGGTCCCAGCTGTCTCATTAATGGTCAACCTTGGTGTACTTTAGCAGGTCTTAGTTAGGAGATTGGCCACAGCAGTTCATTCCTTTAGGCTCTCCCACCAAGCAGCTGTGCATTGAAATATCGTCGAATCTTTTGTCATTGCTTTCTTTATCACAACTCAGTTCAGAAAATTCAATTATCTTTTGCCTATTTCTCACTTTTTGCTAGAAAACGGGCTGTGAATGTGGCAGCAGGGATTCTTGCATCAGTGAATCGATTGTAATTTTGCAAATGCTGAAGGAGAGGTGAAGGAGTGGTTGTGTAATGATTTCATTAGCAACTTTGATGCTGGGCTTTTGTACACATTGGAACAGCATGATTACATGGATGAGGTGAGGTGCAACAGAAAAAGGCAATTATTTCCATCTAGATGATTAAGAAAAAAAAATGTTTTGCATTCATTCTTTTTAATGTTCTCCACTGACTTCTTGAAGGTGGTGACCTATGATGGAGATAAGGCTCTGTGGAGAATGGTAGCCCTCCTGCTCTTCACTCAAACAGTGAAGATGTTGCGAGTGAAATTGGCTTACGACAGTAGCACAAAAGAGGCTCGTGGCGAATCGACTGCCTGTTTCACACGATGCCCAATTTACTTTTCCATTTACTTCAATGGAACAAAACGGACATCCGATTCTCTGTGAGTGTGTTTCATGCTATTGGCTTGGACCAAGTTCACTCTGTTGGTGAAAAATAGATTCACTTGAGTCTGTCTTAAAGTAAAAGTACACAGTTTATTAACAGAATGTTCTGGGAGAAGAACTATAGACCCCGTGGTCTAGTGATAAGCTTCTCACCATGATATCGAAACTTCTTTTATACAGGCAAAACACTACACACAAATGTGTTCATCCAATCATGTTCCCCCAGCAACAATTCTCTTGTCCTCATCCAATCACGTTCCCCCAGCAACAAGGTATTGAAACTTCTTTTATACATTATAACAAAATATTATACACAGGTGTCTTCAACCAATCACGCTCCCCCAGCAACAACTCCCCTGTCCTCACAGGAATGATATGGAACCTTCTGTGGAACCGAGTGTTTACGGGATGGTTTCCTGGACCAATATGTCGGGAAACCAACCAGAGATCAGGCCATCTTAGACTGGGTATTATGTAACGAGAATGGATTAATTAGCAATCTTGTTGTGCGAGGCCCCTTGGGTCGGAGCGATCATAATATGATTGAATTCTTCATTAAGATGGAGAATGAAGTAGTTGACTCCGAGACAAGGGTCCTCAATTTAAATAAAGGAAACTACGATGGTCTGAGGAGCGAGTTGGGTAGGATTGAGTGGGGAATGGCGCTCAAAGGGTTGATGGTGGATAGGCAATGGCAAACATTCAAAGACCGAATGGATGAGCTACAGAATTTGTTCATCCCAGTTTGGCATAAAAATAAAACAAAAAAGGTGACTCAACCGTGGCTAACAAGGGAAATTAGGGATAGCATACGATCCAAGGAGAGGACATATAGATTGGATAGAAAAAGCAATAATCCTGAGGATTGGGAGCAGTTTAGGAGTCAACAAAGGAGGACAAAGGGATTAATTAAGAAAGGGAAAATAGAATATGAGAGTAAGTTGGTAGGGAACATAAAAACTGACTGTAAAAGCTTTTATAGATATGTGAAGAGAAAAAGATTAGTGAAGTCAAGCGTAGGTCCCTTGCAGTCAGAATCAGGGGAATTTATAATGGGAAACAAAGAAATGGCAGACCAACTAAATACATACTTTGGTTCTGTCTTCACAAAGGAGGACACAAATAACCTCCCAGAGATGCCAGGGAACATAGGGTCTGATGAAAGAGAGGAACTGAAAGAAATCAGTATTTGTAGGAAAATGGTGTTAGGAAAATTGATGGGACTGAAGGCTGATAAATCCCCAGGGCCTGATGGTCTACATCCCAGGGTACTTAAGGAAGTGGCCCTAGAGATAGTAGATGCATTAGTGGTCATCTTCCAGAACTCGATAGACTCTGGAACGGTACCCATGGATTGGAGGGTAGCTAATGTTACCCCACTATTTAAAAAAGGTGGTAGAAAAAAAGCGGGGAATTATAGACCGGTAAGCCTGACATCAGTAGTGGGGAAAATGCTAGAGTCCATTATAAAAGATGTAATAACAGAGCACTTGGAAAGCAGTGACAGGATTGGACAAAGTCAACATGGATTTACAAAAGGTAAATCATGCTTGACTAATCTACTGGAATTTTTTGAGGATGTAACTGGTAAAATAGATAGGGGAGAACCAGTGGATGTGGTGTATTTGGACTTTCAGAAGGCTTTCGATAAGGTCCCACACAAGAGATTAGCGTGCAAAATTAAGGCACATGGGATTGGGGGTAAGGTATTGACTTGGATAGAGAACTGGTTGGTGGACAGAAGGCAAAGAGTTGGAATAAACGGGTCGTTTTCCGAGTGGCAGGCAGTGACTAGTGGGGTACCGCAAGGATCGGTCCTAGGACCCCAGCTGTTCATAATATATATTAATGATCTGGACGAGGGAATTGGATGTAATATCTCCAAATTTGCAGACGACACAAAGCTGGGCGGGAGGGTAAGCTGCGAGGAGGATGTCGGGAAACTCCAGTACGATTTGGACAGGTTGGGTGATTGGGCAGAAACATGGCAAATGCACTATAATGTGGATAAATGTGAGGTTATCCACTTTGGTGGCAAAAACAGGAAGGCAGATTATTATTTGAATGGCAATAGATTGGGAGAAGGGGAAGTGCAAAGAGACCTGGGTGTCCTTGTGCACCAGTCGCTGAAGGTAAGCATGCAGGTGCAGCAGGCGGTTAAGAAGGCAAATGGTATGTTGGCCTTCGTAGCAAGAGGGTTCGAGTACAGGAACAAGGATGTCTTGCTACAGTTGTACAGGGCCTTGGTGAGACCGCACCTTGAGTATTGTGTGCAGTTTTGGTCACCTTACCTGAGGAAGGACGTTCTTGCCATGGAGGGAGTGCAGCGAAGATTCACCAGGCTGATACCTGGGATGGCAGGAATGACATATGAGGAGAGATTGTATCGATTGGGCTTATACTCACTGGAGTCTAGAAGATTGAGAGGGGATCTCATCGAAACCTATAAAATTCTGTCAGGCCTGGACAGACTAGATGCAGGAAGGATGTTTCTGATGGCCGGGGTGTCCAGAACCAGGGGTCATAGTCTAAGGATAAGGGGTAAGCCATTTAGGACTGAAATGAGGAGGAATTTCTTCACCCAGAGAGTGGTGAACCTGTGGAATTCTCTGCCACAGAGGGCGGTGGAGGCTAGTTCATTAAATATATTCAAGAAAGAGTTGGATATATTTCTTGAGACTAAAGGGATCAAGGGATATGCGGAAAAGGCAGGGACAGGGTACTGAATTTGGATGATCAGCCATGATCACATTGAATGGCGGAGCAGGCTCGAAGGGCCGAATGGCCTACTCCTGCTCCTATCTTCTATGTTTCTATGTTTCTAGAACTTTGGGTGGTTTTTTTAATAGTTAATTACAAAATGGGCAGTTTTGCAGCTACCAATTACTGTAACTCATCAATACACACAATTTTGATTCATCTACTTTGCATTATAGAATAGTAGAATTACATTAATACATCCAAAGGGCTTCCAGCAAATAGTTTGCAGAAGGCTGCACCACTGAATAATTGTGAAATATTTAGTGTTTCCCACACTCAATAACTGTTCAAGAATAATGTCAAGCACAATGGTTTTAATGGGAGCAGACACAAACAGTTAATTCCAGCCCCGTCTTAAGCTGAGTTTGTTTTGTCTTGTGCCATTGTTTCTTATTTACAAGTTCACTTCTTACAATACATTCTTTAACTCTTTATGTTGCTGCTTTAAGCTATATAATTTTCACCCTAACAGTCCCTCCTGTTGGTCCCTGATCAAAACTTGATTTTTCCTGGGAACCAATGTACCAGGGTAAAAATGGCGGCACGCAGCTCTTTGTTATCCATTTACGAAATCCAACAATGATCACAATTGTTTATGACACTCTTGATGATTCCTTTATGCCATCATTGGCTATTGTCCATTTTGATCCTTCATTCTTATCTGATGTGTCGAAAACATGTCCTTCTCTTTGATATCCATTTTCTCCTTTTCTTTTGTTCGTGTTTCCATCTTCACCTGTTTATCTGTTTCTTCTTGTGCCTTATGCCATAACCACTGGTTGAACCCTACTCTATCTCTAAGACATTTCTTATACAAATATTCATACAAACGTTACCTGCGCATAAGCATTTTCCATCTAACTGTTTGTACTCCTAAATAAACAAAGCTCTCTCTCGAACGTTACAATACTCCTGTCCGACTGGTGCAGCAGGTACAGCATCTTTTGCCAATTGGGCACAACAACATTTTATCGCTAAGAATGCACAGTACATTAGGATTATTATAACAAAGACCAACATCAATCCATGTAACAAAGAGGGTCCGATTGATCCCAACCACCCGGTTGTCCAATTCCACAGAGTCGATTCAGGTGGTTGTCTAAGTTTTCCCACCTCCTTCCGAATATGTTCGACCAAATTAGTTATATTTTCTGAACTGTCAGGAATGTATGTGCAACACTCAGATCCTATCAGGGCACATATTCCACCCTTCTCCGCTAGCAGATAATCTAGAGCCATTCTATTCTGTAAGGCAACTGTGCGTATTGCCACCATCTCAGTGTTAATTTTACTCAGTGACTCAGCCATATCATTGGCTACTTCCTCAAGAATCGAGACTACAAGCCGAATTTCTTTTATTGCCCTGGCCGTTCCATACCCGGGGAATAGGATAGCGAAGAATCGTTCTGTTTCAGTAATAGCTCTTTTGGATCGATAATGATAATGATTCGCTGGAGAGGGCAAGTGATAAATGTATGGCACCACATATGCCAGGTAACATGATCCTGTCCAGCCCCATGGCAACTAGGGGTATGCCTTGTGGCCACAAAGCATGTCCCATTGTACGAGGTGGTTTTATCAACATCAAACCCTGCGGATACCAGGGAGTAGTTGAAAGTACCTGTCTGGTTGGCGTATGGGACTTCCAGTGTACAACCATAATACTGAGAGGACGTATAAAGGGGAAACCCGTCAGCAGTACTAGTTACTGTAAAATTATACGCGCACCGACTAGTGCCTACGAATATTCCTCCAGTCAAATTCCTTACTAAACATATTGTCCCCGGTAGCCTTCCCATACCTGTGGCCTTGGTGAGGGTGAGGAAGGGAGGCTGTTGGGAGCGGTCATACCCTGATTGGTACCACCCTTCGAAGGTATTCATATAATATCCCCCCGCTTCCCAGGGCTCTGCAGATATGGGGTAAAATGACAAAGTAGAGGATGTCTCTCTCTTTCCGTCTGTTACCACCGACGCAACTCTTATCATCCTGGGGGATTGGCGTGTGCCATTCTGGTATATATACCACTCTACTACTTCTGACAGATTAAGTGGGACAGGTCTAAGAGGAATCCCTCCTTTTAGAGTGGATAGGGATTTGGGTACATACCCAACAACCTCCTTCCTTATTGTTTTCTGTAGCATATTTGTGGGACATATACAAAAAGGTATTCACCTTCAGTTCTCTACGTCGCTTGTTATCATTCTCTGGTCTGGGGACCTGTCTCATCATAACAATTAGGCAGGCACCCACTACACACGCACATAACAGCAGTATCCCTTTTTCCATTATTACAACAGTTGTCCCCCTTTTTTTAAAAAAAGAACCGGAAATCATGCACGCATTACGCTTGCATTAACATCGAACAATTCTTATCACTTTATGTTAACAACTTCCCAAAGGCTTTATTGCCAACCCTAACTGTTTGTTGCTTGTAGATTCTATTCTCCTGTGGGGATGGATAAAATATCATCATTAGCTTAAGTCCTCGAACATAACCATTTGGACTTCCTCCCACCTTGGGGCTAGTTGGGGTCGGCGGGATTGTTCCCATACATACTTCAGGATGCGCCCCAAGGTGTATCCCATTAGGATAATACATATTATCCATACCAATGTTCGTACTATCATCCATTCCCATTCTTTGTATTGCCTGATATATTCTTCGCTATCTGTAAAGGGTATCTGTTCTGGTGTAGCCATTGCCAAGCTGATGAAGTGTCATAGACTTTCAACTGCGTCCAGTGCTTCCATCGTCCCATGCCCTTCATATCAATGCAAGCACACGTATCCCCACTAATTAGAATTTGGTATGGCCCTGACCACTTTGGTGCAAATCCGGGTTTTTCAGGTAGATTTGTAACCGTTACCTTAGTCCCCGCCGGAGGAATGTACGGGAGCGCAGTTAACTCCAAATCTTTGTCCTTTTCATCCTGCCGATCCCGAGTTTGTTGCCTCATTTCTTTCAACTGGTAACTTAATTCCAATACGTATCTACGGATTTTGTCCTTGAGGGGGCCTACCTCTTCCCCACCAGTTATTATTCCATGGGGAAGCCGCATTGCCCTTCCCGTCATTAATTCGTACGGGGATAAGCCCGTCGTTCGATTCGGGATTGCCCGCAACTTCATTAATACGGCTGGCAACACATCTACCCATTGTTGTTGCCTTTCTCCTAGGGCCTTGGAAGTTCGATTCATTCGTTCCACCATCCCGGAACTTTGGGGATGATAGGGGATGTGGAATATTTGTTTTATTCCCATCCATTCACATATCTTTTTCACTACAGCTCCTGTAAAATGTGTCCCTTGGTCGGAATCGATCTGTACTGGCACTCCCCATCTGGGAATTACTTCTTCTGCCATGATTTTAGCTACAGTGGTGGCTGTACAATCCCGAGCCACAAACGCCTCAACCCATCTGGTGAATTGATCTATGATTACCAAACAATATTTTCGTCCCCTGGAAGTGGGAAGTGGACCCGTGAAGTCTATCTGTATATTTTCCCATGGCCCCCGTGGTCGGGGTTGGTGGGCTAATCGTATCTTTATCGGTCGCCCTGGGTTATACTGTGCACACCTCAGGCATCGTTGACAGTACTTTGCCGCGTCCTTTCCCAAACCCGGCCACCACCATTCTTTACTTAATAACTCAATCATTGCTCCCCTTCCTGTGTGGGTATCCCCGTGGTGCAATTCCAGGAGTATCTGTTGGATACATGTCGGAGCCACCACCTTTCCATCCTTTTGCCAGATTCCCCTGGAATCTGGCCTGCCCCCTGCGCGATGCCACTCTTGTCTTTCTCCTTCAGAGACATCTTTGTGCAACTCACTGATGTCTGTGTGTTCTACCTGGATGCTTGACACTCTCTCCTCAACTAGTTCTGGTTCAAGGGCTTGTCTTGCTGCTAAATCTGCAGCCTGATTCCCTTTTTGCTCTGGGCTTTCCACCTTCTGGTGTGCCTTTATTTTTACCGTGGCTGCTTGTAAGGGAGCCTCTGTGGCTTCCAAGAGAGCCTTTATCCGTTCCTCATGTTTGATGGAATCCCCCCCAGTTGTCAGAAACCCCCTTCTCCCCCAAGCGGTCATATAATCGTGTACTACTCCGAAGGCGTATCTACTATCTGTATATATATTGGCTGCTTTCCCCGTTGCCAATTCCAACGCCTTTGTTAAAGTTCCTATCTCCGCTACCTGCGCCGATAACCCACCATCGAGTCGTCCTGACGCCTCGGTTTTCAACTGCCCATTGACCACCGTCCATCCTGTACGTGGGGCCCCCTAAATGTACTTTCTAGACCCATCAACGTACAAGGTGACTTGTGCTCCTTCCAACGGTTCATCTCGTATTTTTCCTTCCCCTACTTCCTCGTCTACGTCAGCGCATCTATGGGGGTTGCCTGCCCCCAACATACCTTCCTCCGGGTTTTCCCCTGTATCGTGGACAATCAAAACTGACTTGTCTCGGGGAATCAGGACCGCCTCCCAACGTGCTCTGCGCATGTTGGACACTGACCGTAATTTGTTATTGTTTAACATTTCTACCAAAGTGTGCTTAGTGTGTAAAATAATATCCCCGGTCATCACAGTTGGTTCACTCACTTTTACTGCCCAGGCCACACAATCCAGTGCCGCCACACACCGTGATAGTCCTGCCACAACTGGTGACTGTTGCGTAGAATAATACGCTACTGGGTGTCTTCTGCCCCCATGTTGCTGGGTCACCACTGCTGCGTAGAACCCTCCTTCATTCTCACAGTGGAGATGGAAGGGTTTCTCCATATCGGGTAATCCCAGCCCGGGGGCCGCTATTAAGGCTTGTTTCAAATCCCCATATGCGCTCTCCTGCTCAATCCCCAGTCAATCCCGGCATTACCGGGGTTCCCTCCTTTTACCAGTCTCTGAATTGGCTCTGCTATTGCTGCAAAGTTTGGGATGAAATTCCTGCTGTAATTAAACAACCCCAAGACCTTCCTGACTCCTCTTACTGTTACTGGCCTTGGCATGTCCTGTATGGCTTTCTTACGGTCTTCGGGCATAGATCTGTCCCCTTGGGACAGCTGTTGCCCCAAATATGCTACTGTGCTCTGTGCAATCTGTGCTTTCTTTGGGTTTGCCTTAAAACCACCTTCCGCTAGTGCCTGTGAAATTACGATCAGGGCTGTGGCATGTCCCTCTTCGTCCTCTGACGCTATCAACAGATCGTCCACGTATTGGAGTACCATGCTCCAGTACGGGGTGAGGTCGATCGGCTCCAATAAATAACTCATCACCCGGTGAAATATTGCCGGACTGTTGTGGAACCCCTGAGGCAATCGGGTCCAAGTATACTGTAAAAGCAAATTTTTCCTGCGATTCTGGGTCCAAGGGTAAGGACCAGAAACCGTTTGCTATGTCCAGAACTGTAAATACCTTATGTTCTGGGCTCAGTCTGTTGCGAATCATGGCGGGACTAGCCACTATTGGGTACAGTTTTGGGGTTACCTTATTTAGTTCCGTGTAGTCAATAGTTAATCTAAATGACCCATCAGGTTTCGTGACGGGCCACACTGGGGAATTAGTAGTACTTTCTGTAACCCTAACTATTCCTTTTTCTTCCAGATCACGTACTATCTTAACTATTGCTGTCTGAGCCTCTGACTTAATTGGATACTGTTTATGTGGTTTGTGACTTGGGCCAGGTACTACTATAGGGGGCGTTTTTGCCAAACCCGTGTCTTGTTTTGATTCTGCCCATACTGCCTTTACTGCTTCACGTATTACCTTATATGGCTGGTCATCCTTCCCATCTATCTGGCAAGCCCATCTTACGGCTGTGTCATACGTGTCGGCCACCATCACACCCATTTTCAATATTTTCTGATGTTCTGCGGATAACCCATCTTTAAACATTTTTATAAACACGGCATCATCCCGCAGGGGATTATCTTGTCCTGATGACTCTCGATACTGATACCACAGCCGTTCTCCATAGGTGTTTGCGTTCTCGCCTTTCTTTTGCCTTATTTGCATGATCAATCCCCAGTTGGCTGTTGCTGCCCCCATTATAAGTTGTACCGCATTCTTAAAGTTATTCCTAGCTGTGTTTCGATTGGCTTCGGTTTCGTTAATTTGGGGTATCCAATCCCCACTTTTATATAAATCAGCTACTTGTTCCCACTTATCTCTGGGGCATTTAGCCTGTACCAACTGATGTATATCTCTCTCGTGCATGTCATGGATCTCGTAGAGTTCCTGTAATTTCTGCCAGAACTGGACATTCCGGGTCCTCGCCTTCATCTCTCCTAAATCTTGATTAATCATCTGTTTCTCAGCAGGCGTGAAAGCCTTGTACGTCAAAGGGTTTTGGGCATTCTGTGTGCGTCTAAGTGGTGCTGCCTTGACGGTCTTAATGTCATCCTCACTTTCTGAGTCCTCTAGTGGTGCAGTGGCTTCTGCCTTGTTGTAAGGTGGGGGCCTTTCCTCAACCCTCCTTCCTGCGGCGCATAGTCCCACATTTATTTCATTCCAAAGTCCTGACCTGTCCATCCTATATCCATCTTTCCATTGTGTTCCATTTTTCAGGAACTCATTTTCCTGTTCCAATACTTCTATCCTTTCTCTATGCCTCATCAATCTACAGCGCAATTCGCCATTCTTTTGTATCATTGATACCAATTGATTTACCAAAATTACTCCCGCCTTTTTGCCTCTTTTTTGTTTCTGTTTATCCCACCACTCTCTCTGAGCGTCTGGCGTCTGAAACAGGTCCCACCCGTCCTTCCGCATCTTGTCTACCATACCCTTCCGGTCATCTGCATAGAACCTCGAGAGAGACCCAGGGGGTCCCCACTCTATTTCTTTCCCCAATGCCATAACTAGTCCAACTTCAGACTTACCTTCAGCTGAGTTCCTCTATTCGGGCTGGTCTGCGACTCCTGAAACAATTTCTGGTTAGACAATTTTGGCGTTTGTATCTCAATTCGGACCTACTCTTACCCTTTCTCCTACATTCTCTTCCTTCTCACACAGTCAGACACATATATAGTCCTCAGCCTCACGATCCTAGGATACTTTTGAGTCTCTCAACCTACTTAATCCTGGCCATCACGTGGGGCCCAATTGCCCTCTTAATTCCGGCTCAGGCTAGGATTGATGAGACAGGTATCCTCCTTGTCCATGTCGATCAGTCAAGTACCATTCATTCCTTCACGACTTTTATCGCAACACAGTGTTCCCTATTTCATATAATTCACACCATACAACTGTGTTCTCCTGCCTCTTACAGACTTTTACTTGATTCGTGATGCTACGGCACTGTTCTTCTGCCTCTCCAGATGACTCAATATCTGGATGGTCAAAATTTGACTTCTCGTCCGGGTTCACTGGTATGGGCAGTCTTTCAGTTCCAGAGCATCCTGCCGACTACGCCAATTTGTTGGTGAAACATAGATTCACTCGAGTCTGTCCTAAAGTAAAAGTACACAGTTTATTAACAGAACATTCTGGGAGAAGAACCATGGACCCCGCAGTCTAGTGATAAGCTTCTCACCATTACAGTGATATCGAAACTTCTTTTATACAGGCAAAACACTACACACAAATGTGTTCACCCAATCATGTTCCCCCAGCAACAAGGTATTAAAACTTTACACACAAATGTGTTCATCCAATCATGTTCCCCCAGCAACAATTCTCTTGTCCTCATCCAATCACGTTCCCCCAGCAACAAGGTATTGAAACTTCTTTTATTCATTACAGCAAAATATTACACACAGATGTCTTCAACCAATCACGCTCCCCCAGCAACAACTCTCCTGTCCTCACAGGAATGATATGGAACCTTCTAGAACTTTGGCTGGTTTTTTTAATAGTTAATTACAAAATGGGCAGTTTTGCAGCTACCAATTACTGTAACTCATCAATACACACAATTTTGATTCACCTACTTTGCATTATAGAATAGTAGAATTACATTAATACATCCAAAGGGCTTCCAGCAAATAGTTTGCAGAAGGCTGCACCACTGAATAATTGTGAAATATTTAGTGTTTCCCACATTCAATAACTGTTCAACAATAATGTCAAGCATAATGGTTTTAATGGGAGCAGACACAAACAGTTAATTCCTGCCCCGTCTTAAGCTGAGTTTGTTTTGTCTTGTGACATTGTTTCTTATTTACAAGTTCACTTCTTACAATACATTCTTTAACTCTTTATGTTGCTGCTTTAAGCATGGTGGCATAGTGGTTAGCACTGTTGCCTCACAGCGCCAGAGACCCGGGTTCGAATCCGGCCTCGGGCGACTGTCTGTGTGGAGTTTGCACATTCTCCCCGTGTTTGCGTGGGTTTTCTCCGGGTGCTCCGGTTTCCTCCTACAGTCCAAAGATGTGCGGGTTAGGTTGATTGGCTATGATAAATTGACCCTTAGTGTTAGGGGGATTAAATACGTGGGGTTACAGGGATAGGGTGGGACATGTGTTGGTGTAGGGGTTACGGGGATCGGGTGGGATATGTGTCGGTGCAGGCTCGATGGGCCGAGGTGGCCTCTATCTGCACTGTGGGGTTTCTGTGATTTTGTGATTCTGTGAATTTTCACACTAACAATTCCCATTGCATTTTGACAGACTATTTGACTGGGCATTATCAGAGCTCAGTCTGATCCTCTCCTCAGCTGATGTCCGCACGTGTTTACTTTGCAGCAAGAGCCACTGGGGAGCAATTGGGGAGCAGAAGCCCTGGCTGATAGTTTTTTTTCTCCCTGCCAGAGAACTGAGGTCAGTTGTAACAACCCGGTAGACAATAGGTGGCTTAGCACAGAACAGGAAACTGAAGCTGAGACTTTCTGATCTGTAATGCAATCAGCTGGACATTAAAAACAAAATGAAACCAATGCCCTACTTGTGACAGCCTTGGCTCTGTGGCAGCACTCCCACCTCCGAGTCAGAAGATCCTGGATTTATTTAATCCTCGAGGCCCCAGGACTTAAGCAGATAACCTAGGCTGACACTTCAGTGCAGTACTGATAGAATGGCACATTGTCAGAAAATGTCAAAAAGAAAAGATACAATCATTTATAAAGTGCGGTCACTGTTGCTGCATAGACAAGCATGGCAACCATTTCACACAAAGCAAAATCCCATAAATTTCAATTGCATCAGTTACTCTATTTTTGGAGGTGTTGGTTAAAGGAGGAATGTTTCCCAGAACTCCCTGCCCCAATTCAAATAGCACCATGGGATCTCTAACTCCACCTGAACTTGCAGATGGGGTCTTTTAAAACTTTATTAAAAGGATAGCTCCTCCGGCAAAGCAGCAACCCTTCTGTATTTCATGGAATTGTCTGCCTAGGCTATGAACTCACAACCTAACTGAGCCAACGTTGACAATTTTTTTTTTTTATAATGCCTTTGCCCTGATATTTACTGGGCGGGTTTTCTGAGTGGTGAGGGAGGGGTTTTAGTCGGGAAATCCGGAAGTCCAGGTTTGGCCGCATGCTGTGGAGTTTTAATGTCACAGCGGGCTTCCTTTTGTTCAAGCAGGCCCCCTGCCCGGAAGCCAGCCTGATTGACAGGCTGGGCTCCCTGTTGGGTGAGGAAGGCTCCAGAGGAGGCCACAGGCCAGGAGCAGGTGGGGAGCCTGCATCTGGGTTAGTGGTAGTGTGGGGGGTCCGGATCTTGGGTGGGGGTGTGGGGGGGCTGACAATCCGGGGTTGGCGGGGGGGTCCGATCCCGGGGGAGGTGGGAGGGAGTTCTTTGTATCTCGTGGCGGGGTTGGGGGATCTGGGGGAGGCGGTGTCCGATGGCAGGAAGGGCAGTAGGTAAGTTTGGGGGGCTGGGGCAAGCACTCCTGCTCCTCCTGGCCCACAAGCAGTGCTGTAAAGGCACTCACCTTTTCCATGAAGCAGTCCTCGCCTCCCTATAGCTACTGGGCTTCCCGAGGTCTGGGAAACCCGCCTGCCAGGGTTAAGCCTAGAAGATAGGTTAAATCTGAGGCACACATCCTCATTATAATATTTAAATGACCAAGCCACCTCTTGGGATGGGGTTGGGTTTGAGACTTTTTAAATTGTCACATCTCACCCGACCCAAACCCACCTGCTTTTGGGGGTTAAAATTCCCCCCTAGTTTCAAATACATTTTTGGCAACTTCAAGTTCAAAGATAATGTCAGTGAAAGAAATGCCTAGTGGTGGTCTTGCTTGCGGAATCTGATATGTGTACACAGTACATGAGTCGCTTCTACAGGCAGAATGTGTTTAAGTAGTGCACTAGCCACCCCTGGGAACACACTAGCTCATTTACATAGTGCATTAGCTTTGTAAAAGGTCCGACTTTATCCCACAGATTTATTTTCCGATTGTTGCCAGGAAGCCTTTGCCATAAAAGAACCGATGAGATGACATTTTCGCCCATTTAATTGAATAGCAGAGTCCCTTTAAAAACTACGCTACCAAATGTTTTGTCATGTGTATTCTCCGGAACCGATCTACGGTACAAGGCAGTTGCCAACTAATTGTGTCCCACAGCAGCTGAGTTGAAACTAATGGCACTGCGGTTCTCACAGAAAGTAATGAGAAGTGGAGACCCACAGGCGACAGTGACAATACCGGTCAGGCCAAAGGCATGTCCTGGGGTAATCGAGGCAGCAGGAGTCTCGGTCTGCCTGATGAAAATAACATTACTGTAGTTGGTAGGGTCACTGAAATGGGTTCCTATATAGTTTAACCAGCGAATTTTGTTCTCATCGAGATGAGGGCTTGTCGTGCTTGGAAATGGAATGACCATTATTCGCAGCCTATGCCAATGTCAAGCATTCCCAGGTCATTTGTACAGTAGATGCGCCCTAGATGTCCCTGACTCTCTCCCAACAATATACTGAATCCACACTTGAGAAACCCCACCTTCCATTGTATTGTGTCTTTTCTTTTTCCCTCACCAGGCTGTCCTGTGCCCTCTCTGACTGAGATTGTAACTTTAGTGGCAAATATGCTGCTGGTACATGGCCATCAGGAACAAAGCTGAAATTGCCCAAGTGGACTTCATCATAGGATCCTTACAACCTGCAGAAAGAGGAGACTATTTCCCCATTTAGTGATCGTTTGGAAAAGACCCTTGTGGAAGCAAAGTTGAAGTATTGGATTAACTTCTGGCAGACCCTGAGTTCAAATCTCAATCGTGACTGTTTTCACATGGTGACTTCACCACCCAAGAGGTTGTCAGTCTAGGCCAGGTGGCCTGCAAGAGATAGTGGTCACGAAATTCAACTCCATTGCACCCGGTTTTTCGGTGCTACGGGTGCCGTTTTGAGTCCAAAATGGCATCCATACCGCCCACGCACACTTCTGGTGCGGGCCGTGCTGAATGCCATTTTGGTGAGGTCATTAGCGCAGGCGCTAAGAGCGTGTGCCAGAAATATGCAGAGTAGGCAGATCATAATGTCAGTCCGCGTGTAATGCCATTTTCGACCTCACGCTCCAGCTAACGCTCTCTCTTAAACACGCATAGCTGAACATGCGTTCAGCAGCAGGAAGGACCCCCTCACCAGCCCTATTTAAAGAGATCGTCAACTGCTTTCTGGTTAGTTGGTGATTAATTTCTACTGGCTCTTGGTGAGTTTGTGGAAGTGTTTGGTGTCTTATTTGAAGTTGCTGAAGTCTCCAGGCAGGTTACTTCAAGGCTTCTGCTCAGACCAGTTGCTCCCAGACATGGATACAATAGCTTGTATCCCCCTTGGCCTGCAGCATGACAGGGTGAATGAGCAGAGGCGACACAAAGGAGGGCAAGCTGCTCAAAGAGGGAGGGGTGGGCGAGGGAGTAAGGTTCTCAGTAGGAGGCCAATTCCACTGTGTCTTCAGAGAGCAATTCTCCTACCTCAACCTCAGCGAGGAACAGTGTATGCAGTGTCTCCGCTTCACTAAAGAGGTGTTCTCTGAAATCTGCCACCTGTTGCAGGCAGACCTGCAGCTTCAGAACAGGGCAAGGATGGCATTGCCAGTGGCTGTGAAGGTGACCATGGCCATGAATTATTATACGTAGGGCTCCTTCCAGGCGGGACCAGGTGCTATTTCCATCATCTCCCAGTTCGCCGTCTACTGTTGCATAAGGGAGGTCACTGAGGCTCTGTAAAAAGCCATCACAAAATAAACATTTCAAACAAAATTTATAAATCAAACCATCCAATATTACATACTAAATTCAATTAATCACCCTTGTGCATTCCCTTAGTGCATGTCTTCCGTGTGCCTTTGCCTGTCCTAGCGCTCTTACGCAGTGCTACCCCAGCGGCTGCAACATGGCTGGTGGAAGCTGCTGATTTTCAGTGGGGGCGACTGCACATGGCCTTGGAAGATGACCTTGAGCAGTTCTGGACCTAGAAGGCCCGGCTTCGGACTTCATCAGCAGTCCAGGCTGGCTGGGTGATAGGCAAAAGCAGGAGCACTGGCGGAGTGGCAGTGGTAGAAGCACAAAAGTTGTTATCCTGAGAGAGGACAGCAGGTTCGTGCTCCACAGAGCCACTGCCACTCCCCTGGGGCGGCGCCTCAGCAATCCTAGTAATCTGTTGGAGGACAGATTGCTGGACTGCTGTGACACCCTGCAAGCTCCTTTCTACACTGGCAACCACTGTGACGATGGCAGCAGTCTAAGCTTGCATGGAAGCAAGCTGAGCTTGCATAACAGAAGTCTGAGCTTCCACTGCAGCACCCAGACATTGGGTAGCTTCTGCTTGTGCTGCAATGGAAGCTGAGACATAGACCATCAAACGCTGCATCATGGTTGGGTCCACAAGTGCACTAATGGAATTGCCCATCACTTCCACGCTGGAAAGGATGGGCTCCAAGCTCTGCACAAAGCCCTGCGCAAGGTTCATGCCGGATTCCTCCATGCTCCTTGACATTGCATTCAGGCTTTCTGGCTGGTCTGCCAATGCACCAAGTATTTCATTGTGCACACCCATCAGCCTTCTTCTGTAGGCCGCCCCATCAAAGTCCTCATCTGAGTCCTGTGAAGCAGAACTCGAGTGCGACCTCACCCTTCGGGGAGCTGGCTCCTGCGCTACCCTTTACTCATGCCCGGTGTCTCACCACATGCAGATCCCATGTCTAACCTATCCTCTAAAGTATGCAGAGTTTCAGTATCTGAGCTGGTGGCTGCGAGTGTGAAAAGGAGTGACGGTGCTGTGTCTTCAGTATCATTGCCTTCTTCCTCTTGCAGTTCCTGCTCCTCCAAAGCAAGAGGTGCATGCTTACACCATATGCAGCTTGTGAATCAAAGAGATTGTGGGATAAGGGGGTAGTGGGAGGAAGGATTAGGTATGAGAATACCATCATCTTGGACTGTTTCAGCCCCACCGCTGGCCATGGGCTCAGTTATCTCCAGCACCATCTCCTCCATGAGGGTTAGGACTTGCAGGTGCGCCTGACTCCCTACAGGTAGCTCCTGTTGCCTTCAGTTATGAGCCCCCTTGGCCTGCAAGAGAGAGGGAAGTCTGTCAGTGAGTGTGGTGCAATGTGTTTTGGTGATGTGCCTATCATTGTTGAATAGCTGGCAGTGTGTTCAAGCTGTGGTGTATGTGCCTTTAAGAGCAATTATGGTGTATGTGCCTTTAAGAGCCCCAGGTGTGCGTAATGCCGGTAATTGCCACTTGGGCTATATAAGCCTGTGTATTGTGTATATCCTTTAGAAACCCCCCCCCAGACTTGCTTAGTAAATACCTATGAACCAACTCCTGTCTTCAGTGTCTTTATCTACACACGGACACTACAGTGGCGACGAAGTGGAAACGGACTTACCTGCAATTTGGCAGCACCTCAAGGACATCGATTCCTCCAGCGTCCAGAAGACTCAAGCAAGTAAGAGAAACTGTGGTTTCACCAGCTGGCCAAGCTGGTGACAGGTACTGCGCTAATCCTTCCTGGGCGTCAGGCTGGAGCTCCAGCGGCGGGCTCTACAGCTGAGACAGGCAGCGATATCGGAGGCAAGCAATAACGGACTGGGAGGGTGCACTCGAGAGACGGCCGGCGCGGCAAGCAGGTCAGCGTTTAGACCTCCGTCGGGAACGAGTCTCCAACAGTGAATAAATGGAAACCACAGTAAAACAGCGTTGTTGTCGGTAGCAGCGGCGGGAAAGCGCGGGAAGCGCCATATCGTTGCTACAGAGAAAAAAAAAAAGCACGGGAAGCGCCATATCTTTTCTGAAATGCCTAAATCTGGTAATATTGAGGCTTTTGATGTCGAAATAGAAGATTGGACCACATACGTGGAAAGAGTAGAGGTTTATTGCACTGCAAATGGAATAACAGATGAAAAAAAAGCTTCAGTACTTCTGAACTTAATGGGCGCGAAGACATACGGGCTGTTACGAAATTTAATCACTCCAGCCAAACCAAAGGACAAGACTTTTAAAGAAATTGTTGATACCCTGTAGGAGCATTTAAACCCAACACCGCTGCTGATAGCGGAACGATTCAAGTTCTTCAAGAGAAATCAACACAAGAATGAAAGTAACGCTGATTACCTAAACGAATTAAGAAAGCTATCAAAGTACTGCCAATTCGGAGCAGGACTATCGGATTATCTTCGAGACAAATTTGTTTGCGGTCTCTTAAGTGAAGGAACACAAAAAAAACTGCTTTCTGAAAAAGATTTAACATTGGACAAAGCTTTCAGTATGGCTGTATCATATGAAGCAGCAGCAAAAGGAGCTGCAGAGATACAACAAGAGACACAGGACTTCGGCACCCATAAAATGACACAGGAATTCGGAAGATGTTATCGCTGCGGCAGATCCACCCATAACCAGAGGGACTGCTGGTTCAAGGGCAAAGCATGCAGGCAATGTGGTAAGATTGGACACATTGCACGGGTATGCCAATCTGGACAAAATAAATCCACTGACAGAAAACAAAAAATCAATAAAGAAAAGTACAGGAAGGTACAAATGATGACGGACAATAGCTCCGAAGACCAGAATAGCGATAGCGACTCCGGAAACAAGAGACTAAGCTGTCTCAAATTACATAATGTACTTGCCAAAGAGGATTACCAAACCATTTGGGTTACCCTCACAATAGCAGGGTCCCCAGTTAAAATGGAGCTAGATACAGGATCAGCTCAAACCGTAATAAATCGACGAGATTACGAGAGGCTATTTTCGCATATACCTCTAAAAGACACATCCATTATCTTAAAAACATATACGGGGCAGAAAGTCTACCCCAAAGGAAAAATAAGGGTGCCTGTGGTATACAACGGCAAAGAAATACAGAAGTTGTATTTATACATTCTACAAGATGGTGGTCCACCGTTGTTGGGACGTGAATGGATAAGGAAGATACGTTTAGACTGGCACTCCATTCAGGCACTGACGGTGACCAGTAAGGAAAAAAACAATGATGACATCATACCTGAACGATTAAAAGACATCTTGGCCAACGCCAACATGTGTTTCAAGAGAAACTAGGAACCTTGAAAGGCATCACCGCCTCAATAAAAGTGGAAGATACAGCAATTCCAAAATTTTTTAAGGCAAGACCGGTGCCATACGCAATACGTCCGGCAGTCGAGGCAGAGCTGAAGAATTTGGAAAAGGCAGGCGTATTATCCAAAATAGATTGGAGCGAATGGGCAACACCCATCGTTCCAGTCATGAAAAAAACATTGAAAAATAACTCTGAGGAACAGAAAAAAATTCGCATCTGTGGGGACTTTAAGGTGACTGTAAACCCGGTCCTTCACACAGTACAGTATCCTCTTCCGAGGATAGAAGATATTTTCGCCTCACTATCCGGAGGGAAACGTTTCACAAAAATTGACTTGGCACAGGCATATCTACAGATGGAGGTTGAGGAGACCTCTAAAAAGTATCTCACAATAAACACACACAAAGGCCTGTACGATTATAATCGACTGGTTTTTGGAATAGCATCAGCTCCAGCTATCTGGCAAAGAGCTATGGAGCAAGTCCTGCAAGGGATTCCGGGGACTCAATGCTACCTAGACGACATCCTTATAACAGGAGAAAACGACAACGAGCACCTTGCCAATTTGGAGCAGGTGCTCACTAGGCTGAAAGAACGGGGCCTACGAGCAAATCGCCCCAAGTGCGAATTTTTCCAAAATCAGATATCATATTGTGGCCACATAATTAATAAGGAAGGGTTGCATAAGTCACCTGAAAAAATTGAAGCAGTTATAAAAGCCCCAGCACCTGAAAATGTTTCACAATTAAGGTCATTTCTGGGATTAATAAATTACTATCATAAATTTTTACCGAACTTATCAACTATTCTACACCCTCTTAATGATCTTCTACAGACAGGAGTGATTTGGAAATGGAACGAAGACTGTAAACGTGCCTTCCATAAATGTAAAGACTTAATCACATCCGAGAAAATTTTGGCTCATTACAACCCATCACTACCAATCAGACTGGCGTGCGATGCATCCCCTTACGGCAGAGGAGCGGTATTGTCCCATAGATTCCCTGATGGCTCGGAACGGCCGATAGCTTTTGCGTCACGCTCATTGAACTCAGCTGAGCGTAACTATGCCCAGATAGACAGGGAAGCACTCAGCCTGGTATGGGGAGTGAAGAAATTCAACCATTACCTACACGGACAAAAATTTACCTTGCTGACTGACCATCAACCCCTCATCTCCAGATTCAACCCTAAAAAAGGTGTCCCCATTATGACGGCACAAAGACTACAGAGGTGGTCCCTTTTTCTAGGGGCACACCAATACAACATTGAATACAAAGGGTCAAAACAGCATGGGAATGCTGACGGTTTATCACGCCTACCGTTGCCAACGGTAGAAGAGGCACCTACAGTAGACCCAGTAGAGATATTCCACTCTACCATAGTGGAATGTCTACCGGTGACAAATTCTGCCATTGAAAGGGAGACAAGAAATGACCCTACTCTCTCACGGGTCTACGATTTAACAGTGAAGGGATGGCCAGCACATGGCGAACCACTGTTGCCAGCATTCTCGCAAAGAAGAGAACAGCTGTCAGTGTGCCGAGGAACCTTGATGTGTGGATCCAGAGTGGTGATTCCACCCAAACTCCAGGATAAAGTGCTAAAGGAGCTTCACGAGGGGCATCTGGGTGGAGTGAAAATGAAGAACCTAGCTAGGGCGTTTGTATGGTGGCCAGGTATCGATGGAGACATCGAAGACATGACCAAGAGCTGCCTAGGATGCCAGAAGGTCCAAAATGCTCCGCCACAGGCCCCTCTACATCCATGGGAGTGGCCCTCATCTCCCTGGCAAAGGGTGCACATCGACTTTGCTGGTCCATTTATGGACTCAATGTTCTTAATTGCAGTTGATGCACACTCCAAGTGGCCGAAGGTAATAAAGATGTCCTCCACCACCACGGAAAAAACCATCACAGTATTAAGGACCATATTTGCCAGGAATGGGCTGCTGGAGCAGATATGTTCTGATAATGGACCGCAATTTGTGTCCGAAGAATTCAGAAAGTTCTTAAAGAACAATGGGGTAAAGCACTACACGTCCGCCCCATACCATCCCGCCACCAATGGATTGGCTGAAAGGTTTGTCCAGACCTTCAAGAAGGCCATCAAGGCCATGGGTAATGAAGACATAAAACTTCAGCACAAGGTGGATAACTTCTTATTTGCATATAGGAATGCAACGCATATGGTTACTAACCAAACTCCCGCCATGATGTTCTACAATAGAAACCTAAGATGCCGGCTGGATTTGGTCAAGCCCAACATCCGAAGGGACGTGGAGAACCGGCAGTTTCAGGGCATGAATGAAAGGCCAACTAGGGCCTTCCAGATAGGCCAACCGGTTTTGGCCCGGGACTACCGTACCGAGAAATGGCAGCCTGGAACTATCTGCACACGATTAGGACCACTGATGTATACCGTGGACATCGGAGACAGCATAATAAGGCGCCATGCTGACCAAATCATCAAGTCATCCGAAAAGGGACAACCTACACCACCACTCTATACATCTAACGATGAAGTAGAGATACCCATATCTACCTCCGATCCGGTGATACTGGAGCCCGATGAACCCGACACTGGCCTTCAAGCCGAATCAGCCTTGCCAGAAGAACCTACTACACCACCAGAAACTACTACACCCCCGAGGCGTTATCCAGACCGAGTCAGGAAGCCTCCTGAGAGACTAACTTATAATTAATTAATACAGCAATGTATATTATTTTGCATATAACATGTAATTAATAATTACTTAAAATATGATGTACTAGTTAGCTAGAAGGGGAGGAATTGTGGTGTATGTGCCTTTAAGAGCCCCAGGTGTGCGTAATGCCGGTAATTGCCACTTGGGCTATATAAGCCTGTGTATTGTGTATATCCTTTAGAAACCCCCCCCAGACTTGCTTAGTAAATACCTATGAACCAACTCCTGTCTTCAGTGTCTTTATCTACATACGGACACTACACAAGCTGTGAGACATGAGGGTGAGGTGAAGCTATGAATGTGAGGTATGAGTCATGATTGATAGAGATTGTTGGTAGGTGGTGGAAGTGGGGTGGTGAATTGATCAGTGTATGAGCCTAGTAGTTCAGTTGTAAGGATATAGCATTTGAGGATGAATTCACTGATCTTGACCACTCGTGTGAGGTCATTAAACATCTTCCTGCACTGCATCGAGGTCCTCGGGGTGACACTGCTGGCATTGACTGTGATGGCTATCTACTCCCATTGCCTTCTCACAGTTTGTCTGGAGGGTCTCCTGCCCTACTATGGATACAGGACCTCCCTCCTGCTATCCACCTCCTGTACCAAGGCCTTCAGTGCTGCATCAGAGAATCTTGGAGCCCGCTCTCTGCCCTGTTGCACCATCAGTACATCTTCTTACCCAAACTCTCTTCCCCAGCCACTTCCAGCAGCTACTGCAACCAGACTGCATCACAACTTTAAGAGGTGCAGCTTGCCTTTAAGTAGTGCAGGCTAGCTTTAAGTGGTGCTAACCTCGCACGAAATTGGGTCCCCTGCTGATGCATGCAGCCACTCAGTAGCATGTTCAGGGCTGGGCTGCACATTACTATTATTTAAATTAGCAGGCAGCATAAAGTTTGCGTGCTGCCTGCATCGGAAGGAACGGGCATGGGTTAATTGCTCATCATGATCCCGTGCCCGTTTTCGGGCCCTGTCCAATTTTTAGGCCAGTAGCTTCACTTCTTAAAAAAAAAAGACAATAGCCTTTTGCAGATGTTTCTGCTGATCCCAACCACTAGCTGTTGTAATTTCTGCTTAATGTTTGGGGTGAATTTTAACCCCCAAAAACAGGAAGGTTGGGGTTGGTGAGATGTAAAATTTAAAAAAATCTCAAACCTCACCCCAACCCGCCTTCAGCCAGCCACTTCCGGTTTTAACAGAGGTGGGCAGGAGGCGGGTTGGCAATTTTAATATTTTAATGAGGCTGGCAGCCTCAGATTTAACCTGCTTTGCAGGTTCAACCCTGGCCGGCTGGGTTTCCCAGGCTTTGGGAAACCCAGCAGCTCAAGGGAGAAGCACTGCTTGTGGGCCAGAAGGAGCAGCGTGCCCCCCCCCCCCCCCAGCCACTCCCAAGCTTATCTTCTTCCCTCGGACCTGAGCCCTCCCCCCATACAAAGACCCCTCCCCCTGCAGTTGGAGATTGGACCCCCCGGGATCATCAGTCTGCCTGGATTTAAACCTAGATCCCAGAGGTGGAAGGGAAAATGCTGACCCACGGTACCAACAGAACTTCAATATGGTCCATTTATGTAGAAGATTCTTGACTTGAAAATTAAGAGCACAGGGCCTATTGAATAATTAAATTTAAAAAATGAATTATTTCACATAAAATCAAGAACAACTGCATTGTTTTGAAATAATATTCTTACAGATGTAATAGAACTGTGAAGCACTCAGCATTCCAGATTATTTGATAATGCTGTGGGATATTACCAGATATTTATGGGGTTTAATCGGACTTGACCGATGGTTGTTAATAGCCTGGCATGCTGCCCTGCCATTCTCATGTGGTATATTTCTACTTGATGATTATTTCCCATCCTCTGCTACTTCACTTAACATATAGCCTCATTATTCACATGACTGCATTTCACGGGTCGTTTGGAGATTTCGACATTTGATTGAACCGTAGACAGGAGTGTTTGAAACAACGGTAATTAGTCTTCATATCCACAGTAATTCTGTTGTTAGAGGCAACTCAAGTTTAAAATAAAAATTGCACTTCAATATTACACTCATAAACAAAATCATCTGCCAAGTGTTCTCTTCGAATCATAGAATTATAGGGCAGAAGCAGGCCACCTGGCCCATCAAATTAGTGCTAGTGCTTTTCTTCACAGGAGCAACTAAACTAATCCCCGTCTCCAGCTCACTGCCGTACCTTTAATATTCTTTTTCAAGCAAATGTCTAATTCCTTTTCAGTTCAGTTTATGGTTTGTGGTGGAGATGTTCAAATTCTAACCACCCTCTACATCAAGAAATGTTTTTCTAATCGCCTTTATTTCCTGGTGGTTATCTTAAAGTTGTGACCTGTGGTTACTGTCGCACCAACCTGTGGAAACAATATGTCATCATTTACTTTATCATAACTATTACAAATTGTGGGTCTGCAATAGATATTCTGTCACATCCAGCATCTCTGGTCCCTCCCTTAAATGGACTCCGTGCCCCTTATGATCAGGAGTTTACTTTCAGTGCCGAATATCTAGTCATATGATAGCGGGACTTGGAGGTTGTAACACTGAAACCCCTTGTTATGTGAACTGGATACTGTCATTCCAAATGCAACCTCACATACATTTCTCCTATCTTTCCAAAGGTACCAATGAACACTCAAGTGAGATGAGGCCAATTATAAGTCATCAAGTTTATATATTTTACATATGCAATTGATTAGAGTAACTATTACATTCAATTTTAACAGATTTTGTAATGCTCCTTGTAACACAGAAAATAACAAAGCACGCCACACGACCTCATTAATTCCCTTAATATACTTTTGTTCCTAGCAGTCTCCCTGAATTTACTTGGCACTACGCTTAAGGTCAAAGCTTTCACGCTTTGTGTCTCCTCCTAACCTGAGTTTGCTGCAGACCATGTATTTCTTTCTCAGCTTGATAGGAAGGGAAAGCCTTGACTTCTGACCCCCACCCATCCATGTCTGGGGATTGGCCAGTTAAGCTGTCAATCAATTGAGTTACTGGCTACTTCTCTCCTAAGTTGGAGCTTCTCCGACAGCATCCCCGCTGTGCTCACGAGTGAATCCATTCGGATACTTCATATGTGAATATCACTTGGAAGTGTTGGAATATGTTAACAATCTCCCCATTGCCTCCACTTGTTATGGATAACAGTTTTGACAGCTGGCCCGTTAGCTTTCAAGGCAGCTCATCAAAATACCTTGGCCCCTTTGGTTCCAGCAGCTCCAGGATTATTTCTCTAAGTTTTTAAAAATGTTGCACTTTTGGGAATTAATCCTTAGAATCTGAATGTGATATCATATCAAAAAGACATTACAATTTAAATCAAAAATCCCTTCTGGGCTAAGCTGTAACAAATCTTGAAATGCAAAAATAGCCCTTCATGATCTTGAAGACCTCTATCAGGTCACCCTATAGCCTTCTTGGCATCACTGAGAAAAGCCCTAGCTCCTCAAGACTGTCGCCGTAACTACAGCTGCTTATTCCTGCTAAAATCCTAGATAATCTACGCTGCTTCCGTCTCCCTTTTTATAAGGGGTGGACAGAACTCTACATGATACTCCAACTGCAACCTAACTAAGGTCTTGTACAAGTTCAAAATGACCTCTTTGCATTTGTATTTTAGACATTTAACCAAGGATTTAATTTACCTATATTATATCTACTTGTGCTGTCACCTTTAATGACCTGTGCATGTATTAAGATTAAGAGGAATGCGGTTATATGAATAGAAAACTGCTGGAGCACAGAAAGCAAAGGGTAAACAAAAGTTACTTGGACTTAAAACATGCGAGTGGAGTAATGAAGAAGGAATAAAATTATTTTTCTCTATGGTTCCTTAATAATTCATTCAGGGGATGTGGGCGTCGCTGGCAAGGCCGGCATTTATTGCCGATCCCTAGTTGACCTTGAGAAGGTGGTGTTCAGCCGTCTTCTTGAACCGCTGCAGTCCCTGTGGTGAAGGTACTCCCATAGTGCTGTTAGGGAGGGAGTTCCAGGATTTTGACCCAGCGACGATGAGGGGATTTCGATGCATGTCCAAGTTGGGATGGTGTGTGACTTGGTGAGAAACTTGGGTGCGATGTTGTTCACATACACCTGCAACCCTGGTGGCGGGCATGGGTTTGGGAGGTGCTATCAAAGACATTAATGACCATAAAATCATGGGAATGCATGGCTTTTTAACATTGTGATTCCTGAAGGTGTGAATTTGTTAGAGGTTGAATTTGTTAGAGGTTCATTGTTCATAGTTATGTTTTCGCTCTTCATTAAAAGAAGAATTTCAATATGTCAAGCTGTTTTAAACAGAGCATGTACTTTGTTCTTCATTAGCTATATGTTATGTTTTCAGCTAAACAACTTTCATACTCTGTATAATGGTACAGTTAATCTACAGTATTTATATCAAAGGACTGCAGTGGGGATTAGGGCTAGAGTCAAACTATGTGGAACAAAAGACACTTTTATATTCTGCTTAACAACACGTCCTGTTTTAAAAGTGGCAGCTTCACGCACCACTCTCCCAGCTTTACACTTGGAGACAGGAGCCTGTCTAGGGAGGCCCACTGGACTATGCTTTTCTTTTTACAAGTCACAGCATTTAATGGTAAAACATTACGTAATGTAGTTGGACAGGCCTTTAATACACTATGGGGGCAAAATTCGGTTGCTTTGCGCCTCCTGTTAGCGCCCTAAGGGGGCGCTAATGGGGCACAAAGCAACTAGCGCCCGGGCGTGGCACTGCTAACGCCTCCTGCGAAATTCAATGGGAGGTTAGCAGCGGCAGTAGCCGGTAGCGCCATGCGCAGCGTCCCGATCACGCCCCAGCCGCAAACTTTGGCTGCGTTCCCTGACGTACCACCAGACACTATGTCCGACAGGGTTAGGGGGGCATATCTTTGGCTGGGGCAGCGATATTTAAAGGGGAGGTGCTGGGCGGCCATTTTTTTTGCTGGTCGCCTGCCAGCACCTGCTCCCTCTCTCCTCCTCCTGCGGGGTGCCATCTGCGATCCGTCAGCCCGACACTCCTTTTGAGTGCCAGGCTCTTTTGCCACCACCCTGCTCCTTGGTGGCCCAGCTGGGCCCTGGGTCGCACTGTGCAAGGCCCTTCCCCTTTAATCGGGGAGGAAGGCCTGCAGTACCGCAACGCGACGTGCCGGCACACATGGCGCTACGGCATGTAGCGCCACCATATTGGGCTGGAGCGCCCCAACAGGGGGGGGAGTGCTCCCAGTAGTGCCCCTCATCCTGTGAATTTCGGGCGTTGGGGCGCTAACTTTTACGGGGTGCTAAAAGTAGCGCCCCTGCAAAGTTAGCGCCCCAAAGGGGGCGCGAACCAATTTTTGGCCCCTACATTTTTCTAGAAACTTGGCTGGCTTTCTTCGCAGTCATGAAGGTACGACCCCACATCACACTTTTGTTTAATGTTGGTTGTAAGGAACTTTGACCCACAGAGAGCAAATGTGTGGGACTGGCTTCCCGCGTTTATATTAAACAAACTGGTTACCTTATCCTGATGACCGAATCGAGGCCCTACATTTTTGTGATGCACTTGGTTCCTGGATCATTGGATTCTTTACACAGTGAACTGCAGCTATTGGACCTGTGCACCTGCAGTCTTCGCACTACTAATGTGCCTGATGATACCCCACCACTAGTACCTCTCCATAGATTATCTAGTTACCAGAACAATAAAAGTTGCTTTTGTAATGTTGGTGTGTGTTAGTGCCATCAAATTCTGCTGTCGGGGCTCGCAGTCGGCAGCAATACCAAAGTAATCTCACGAGATTGGCTAAGGTGGAAGGCTAGGAAGATATGGCAAATGACCGGCCTTCCTGGTTGCGTGTCTCAAGTGAATCTGGTACATTTGCTCAGGTGTTGCCGTCAACTGCAGGGGACCCATCCATTGGGAGCTAGTGGCACTAGAATGACACGAAGCACAATATAAAAACAGCTGAAGTGAGGTGTGAGTGGGGTAGTACTGCCCTTCTCCCACTCGAGTGCACACATGATGGTCATCCACTGCTCTCATCTTTTCTTAACCAGCACTCTCGCCTCTGAGTCAGAAGGTTGTGGGGCCAAGTCCCCACTCCAGAGACCTCAGCACAAAATCTAGGTTGACTCTCCAGTGCAGTACTGTGGGAGTGCTGCACTGTCGGAGGTGCCGTCTTTCAGATGAGACGTTAAACCGAGGCCTATCTGCTCTCTCAGGTGGACGTAAAAGATCCCACAGCACTATTCTGAAGAAGAACTGGGGAGTTATCCCCTGTGTCCTGGCCAACATTTATCACTCAACCAACATCACTACCAATCAGATCATCTGGTCATTCTCACATTGCTGTTTGTGGGATCTTGCTGTGCGCAAATTGGCTACCGCGTTTCCTACATTACAACAATGACTACACTTCAACAAGTACTTCATTTGCTGTACAGTGCTTTGGGACGCCCTGAGGTCATGAAAAGTGCTATATAAATGCAAGTCTTTCTTTTAATTCCACTGCCATACCTCAATTCTACAGCAAATTCAACTCTGCTGCAACTTGACTCAGTTCAGTCTGATTATTAACCAAGCATGTATGCAACACGACTAAATGCCAATGATTGCCTATTGACCATTTGATTCATGCATTTTTAAAGAAACCAACAAATATTTTAAATGCCCGGTGTATAGGTATGTTACATTGTTTGCGTATCCATGGGAATGATTGCATTTTGCAGGGAAAATGACCTGTGCAGAGATACAGGAGAGAAAAGAGGAAAGGTTGTAATCCTGAGACGGGAAGCATATTGGGGGAGGGGTAAGTGATAGAGACAGAGAAAGAAAGAATGAGTGTGTATTTTAAAACTGGGAGATTGCAGGGTGAAGTGAAACACAACAGGCAGAAGTTGTGTTTTCTATGGGGACGTAACCAGGCACCACCAAAATAGCAATTTTCAATGCGTGGAGTCCATTATGGACATGGCACTTGTAAGTTAATGCGGGACAACAGGCTCGGCCAGTTGTAATTGTTGTATTGAGGAAATATTCAGGAAATTATTATTTAGGAAAGGATGAACAGCCCATTGTTTCTGTACCATTCTTTGCTGTGTTTTCACCTTGTAGGAATACATTAATAGCAGAGCTATTAAAGACATCAGGGACTGCTGAATAAAAATGTGTTCTCCACACAAAGGGTAGTAGAAATCTGGAATTCTCTCCCCCTAGGACAATTGGAGCTTTCAAGACTGAGGTAGATAGACTTTTGTTAGGTTAGGTTATTAAGGGAGATGAAGCTGAAGAGGGTAAATGGGGTTGCGGTACAGATCAGCCATGATCTAATTGAATGGCAAAGCAGGCCCGAAGAGCTGAATGGCCTCCTCCTGTTGCTATGCATTTCCTGCATAAAGCGCCCACTCAAGGTCTGGAAACTCGGATAATTCTGAAATGTTGAATCTAAAGATTATGTGGTAAAGGCTAACTACCTGCTTGTCCATTTTCTTTCGCACCCTCTATCTGGTAAGGAGTAGTACCTCTTAAGATTACACAGTGCAGCAACGTGGCCCTGTTAAGATGTATGGCAAAATCTCAGTTATCCACAAGCATATTAGCTACACTTCAGATTATCTGTTGGAATGTTTGGGAAGCTGGGACTTAGTTTTGTAGGAACCAGTTAAAGTGCAACTGAGGGTGTTTTCAATGGCTTTTTCTTAGCTCCTGTGTTCTTGATCCACCAGGATGAGAGAGTTGTGAATGTCGTGGTACTATTTGGGCAGCTTTTGGGTCTGGAGCTCAATGGAAGTCAGGGCTTCGTGTTCATTCAACCATCATGAGTCTGGCTGTCAGCAACATTTTCAAGTACCCTATCTTTAAATGGGAAAAGCATTGGCTTTTAGTTGCACATGCAGGGAACTTGAATAAATAATCTAAATAGAACAGTCAGAAGTTTAAAACTCACTGGCCAGGAAATTCCTTGGAGCTCCCTCGATCCCTTGACGTTACTTCGCTGGAAGTGTATCATGAGTCATTGAATATATTCAAGGTGGAGATAGACAGATTTTTGAAACGGGGGAATCAAGGGCTATGGGGAGTGGGCAGGGAAGTGGAGTTGAGGCCAAGATCAGATCAGCCATGATCTTATTGAATGGCGGAGCAGGCTCGAGGGGTCGAACGGCCTATTCCTGCTCCTATTTCTTATGGTCTTATGTTCTTACATAAACTGAGTCAAACTGTACCTCTGGCAAAGTAACATTGATGGAGCAGAGGAGCACTGAGGAATTTTCCAGCCACTTTGTCAGACTAAGTACAGGGGGACTCTCAACTGTCCACCAATTTCCATTAACTGTCAGGAGGATTCCTCGATTATGGGGGATGATCCACAATCCAAGAAGGAAGCTATTCAGTGAAACTTTATTTATTTAAAAAAATGGACTCGAAGATAAATAACGTCACTTCACTTTTTAAAAGGATAGTTATCGGTTTTCCGCATTGTTTGATAAAGTCTGTTTCCTTTCTCTCCCTTCTGGGGATGTAGGAATATACACTGCAAACCCACTGGAATAGCCCGTCACCAGGAGGAGTTGCTGGAGTAGGCTGGGCAGTCAGCCAAATGTTTCCCATTCTCCCCTATGGGATAAGTGCCTGGCTTTCACTTTCTGCCGCACCTCATGACAGCACACTGAGGTCAGAAAGACTTTCTGCGCATTATTTTGAGATCGTTCCAATTGTTCAGCTCTATTATGCAATTGATCAGAGCACCAGGCCGGGTGTGGAAACAACAGTGGAGGGATGAGGAAACACCAGTGGCGGGATGAGGAAACACCAGTGGAGGGGCGTGGAAACACCAGTGGAGGGGTGAGGAAACACCAGTGGAGGGGTGAGGAAACACCAGTGGCGGGATGAGGAAACACCAGTGGAGGGGTGAGGAAACACCAGTGGAGGGGTGAGGAAACACCAGTGGAGGGGTGAGGAAACACCAGTGGAGGGATGAGGAAACACCAGTGGAGGGGTGAGGAAACACCAGTGGAGGGATGAGGAAACACCAGTGGAGGGGTGTGGAAACACCAGTGGAGGGGTGTGGAAACACCAGTGGAGGGGTGTGGAAACACCAGTGGAGGGGTGAGGAAACACCAGTGGAGGGGTGAGGAAACACCAGTGGAGGGGTGAGGAAACACCAGTGGAGGGGTGAGGAAATACCAGTGGAGGGGTGAGGAAACACCAGTGGCGGGATGAGGAAACACCAGTGGAGGGGTGAGGAAACACCAGTGGAGGGGTGAGGAAACACCAGTGGAGGGGTGAGGAAACACCAGTGGAGGGATGAGGAAACACCAGTGGAGGGGTGAGGAAACACCAGTGGAGGGATGAGGAAACACCAGTGGAGGGGTGTGGAAACACCAGTGGAGGGGTGTGGAAACACCAGTGGAGGGGTGAGGAAACACCAGTGGAGGGGTGAGGAAACACCAGTGGAGGGGTGAGGAAACACCAGTGGAGGGGTGAGGAAGCACCAGTGGAGGGGTGAGGAAACATCAGTGGAGGGGTGAGGAAACACCAGTGGAGGGGTGTGGAAACAACAGTGGAGGGGTGAGGAAACACCAGTGGAGGGGTGAGGAAACACCAGTGGAGGGGTGAGGAAACACCAGTGGAGGGGTGAGGAAACACCAGTGGAGGGGTGAGGAAACACCAGTGGAGGGGTGAGGAAACATCAGTGGAGGGATGTGGAAACACCAGTGGAGGGGTGAGGAAACACCAGTGGAGGGGTGAGGAAACACCAGTGGAGGGGTGTGGAAACACCAGTGGAGGGGTGAGGAAACACCAGTGGAGGGGTGTGGAAACACCAGTGGAGGGGTGAGGAAATACCAGTGGAGGGGTGAGGAAACATCAGTGGAGGGGTGAGGAAACATCAGTGGAGGGGTGAGGAAACACCAGTGGAGGGGTGAGGAAACACCAGTGGAGGGGTGAGGAAACACCAGTGGAGGGGTGAGGAAACACCAGTGGAGGGGTGAGGAAACACCAGTGGAGGGGTGAGGAAACATCAGTGGAGGGGTGAGGAAACACCAGTGGAGGGGTGAGGAAACATCAGTGGCGGGGTGAGGAAACATCAGTGGAGGGGTGAGGAAACACCAGTGGAGGGGTGAGGAAACACCAGTGGAGGGGTGTGGAAACAACAGTGGAGGGATGAGGAAACACCAGTGGAGGGGTGAGGAAACATCAATGGAGGGGTGAGGAAACATCAATGGAGGGATGAGGAAACAACTCTGTTTGGACAAATGTAATTTTTGAGTCTCCTATTTCACCACCATTCACACGGCTCCAGTAATTGCCCCACAATCCCAGGCAGCAGTGCATGTCTCACAAATCCCATCCTTTGCTTGGAACATTATGCCTACCCTTCTACTTTCAGTGTCCTCGGCAAATGAATCTGTCTGTCATTTAAGCACTCAACCATTGTCTTTGTCTGAGCAGTGTCTGTAGTAGGAACCTGACAACACTTTCTGTAGTGAATTCAAAGGTTTGTAACAGTATTCCATGTGCAATCCTGATGGCTAGTTGCACCACCTGAGCTGTACAGACCAGAATATATAACACGGTGGGGAGGAATATAACGTATCCCAAGCATTCGCAGAAGAGAAGTTCAGATAAATACTCAAAAGAAACATTTTATACAGCATATTTTGTTGAGGCAGATTGAAGTTGACTCACAGCTTCAGTGTTCATGTGATGGAAGCGCTAAAGCTTAATAGCTGTGCAGTATACATTATGTATGTCTCATTAGGTGTATTCTTTATGCTCAGTAAACTTTCACTGAAATACTGCATTGTATTACTGAAAATTCACTTGCGAAAATAGATCATTGGTTTAATCCCCATAAAAACTAGTGTCCAATTAGTGAACTTAAACCGGCCTATTTCATAAGGAATTAAGGGTAGCCTCTTCAAAATTAAAGTCTGTGGATAAAGAGCTACATTCCTGACAACTTCATAATAACATTTTCTTATGTCTTTTGTGACTGTCATCAAGTCTGTCAATGTTCCTTTTCCTTGTTTATTAAGACGCTTTCTAATTAGTTCTTCTTTCTTGAAACTGACAGAGGTGCACAGAGAGAGAAAGAGATACAAATGAGAGGAGACAGAAATGCGAGACTTGCATAAAGGAAAAAAGAATCGTCGACAAACGCAGCGATTCTAAAATGAGGTGTCCAATGAGAAAGAGTAGAAAGCAAACAGAAAGACAGAAGGAGCTGGAAAGAATTAGAGTGTGTGACAAGCAAAGAGACAAAGGAAAATAAAAAGAATTAGACCGTGGAAAGTGAGAAGAGGCAAGAAGATGGAAAGAATTAGAAAGTGGGAGAGACATTTCCAGGAAGAGAGTCACTTTTTGTGTCTGTGAGCAATGCTACTGGAGGTCAACAAGTATTTTTTTTAATTGAGAAACCTATATGAAGCGGGAAGGGTTTTAGTTTTGAGTTTTAGAAGTATTAGTAAGGAAAGACTGAGGGAGGTAAGGAGTTCTACAGTCTTGAGGTTCTGAAAAGCAATGGGTTAAAGTAGGAGACCTCATTGAATCTTGAATTCAACAAAATGAGCATTGCAGGGAGAAGGAAGAGTATGTGAAAGTAAAGTTCAGAGGAACACTGGCCATAATAATATTGGTAACGTGAGAGGGCGGTTGAAGGCTCGTTATTAGAGAACAACAGATGCTGAGCTTTTCCTTGTACGTTATCGAGGAGAGAGAGAGTTGTTTGGCGAGCCTTCCAGATATATGGAGAAGTTTGAAAATATTCCTTTTTTTTAGTAGCATAGATCGATAGTAGGAAATATGAGGTTCTATGTGCTTCATGGTGCTGATGTCTGCTACTCCCCCGCTAATCACAAATGGCCAGCGACCGGGAAGAGAGCTGTAGGTGTCCAGCAGACATGAACTGAGCTATTGCAAGCTGCTATCAGAGGGAAAAAAAAAATCATCATTTTTCTATGTTCTGTCAAAGTGACAAATGAAAAGAAAAAAAACTGCAAATGCTAGAAATCTGAAACAAGTCCAGAAAAATGCTGGAAATACAGAGCAGGTCCATCAGCATCTGTAAAGATCCTTCTTCACTTGTGAGGGAGGGTTACACCCAAATCGTTAATCTGTCCTTTCTCCTTGCAGATGCTGATATTTTCAGTATTTTCTGTTTTTATTCCATAGGAAAATGATGACTTTAGTTCCAGCTTATGCTTCAGAGTAATGCAATTATATAAATGTACTGCTTTAAATAGAGTTTTCTCTGAAAATACAGCGTTAAATATTTTATGGAGGACAATGAGATAATGTAGGAGAAATGAGGTTTAATTTGCACTCTAAAGCTGGAATTGCAGGGAAAAGAATTACAGGGATATTGCAGTTTGAAAACCTTCATCATTGCAATAAGGGATGAAGTCTGCTCCAACCAATGACTCTGCAGTCTACTTATTCAGGTTACATTTCCCTAAAACCATGATTTATTCATGGTTACTCTGAAACAAATTAGCTTTGGTACCAAAGGGACCTGATGTTTAACATGTCTTATGTGGGTGGGCTATGCAGTGAGGATCACACAGTAACGTTAAAATATTTTTTAATGTATTCTGTTTGGCAAGGCAGCTAGCCTTTGTATGATACAGTCTCTGCCCAGTGGTAATTCCCCCTACTGCGGTATCCTTTTTGCTTTGATTTTTGTCTCCAAATTTCCTCCCCTCTTTCTACTATCCTCCCCTGGAGGTGTTGACTTCTTCACCCTCTGATACCTTGTCCCAATGGCCATTGTTCATGTGAGGCTTGACGGTGAGTGTTACCAGACAGGTTGACTGTCAGTGGAGTATCATAGCCAAGCCCATCCCTGCCCTTACCTGAGGTCCATGGGCTTGTGATCAGGAGCAGGAGTGCTGGCCAATTACCCCCTTTCTAACTAGAGGCACTTAGGAAAATTACAGCACAACGATTAGCTGTCTCAGCACAAAGGAGGGAACGAATTTGGGACATTCCTGATCCATGTGGCTCAACTGGTTACTGTTCGACTTAAGCAGAGGGAGGAGGAAGACCAGGCTGTGTTTTTAAAGGCAAGTGACAAGGCTTTACTTTTTGCACATTAGCTGATTTACCCAAGGTAAAAGGAAGTTCAATAGTAACTTTCAAAAGAGAATTAGATATACTTGAAAAGGAGAAATTTGCAGGGCTATGGGCAAAGAGCAAGGGAGTGGGACTAATTGGACAACACTTTCAAAGAGGCCGGCACAGATACAGTGGGCTGAATGGTCTCCTTCTGTGCTGTATGATTCTAAGTTTATTCTGTGTATAGTTTCATCACTTTGCTGTTTGTTGGCTGTTGTATGTGGAACAGGGTTCTGAATAAAATTGGAGATATCTGTCGTAAAAAAAAATGACAGCACGATCTCCATGCCGAGCTCCCTCACCAAGCCTGGCTCCCTCTCCTGGATACATATGCAATTACATGCCATAGTCTGAAACTGTTGCAATGATACGGTAATTCACCTGTATTACTACTTAATATAGCACTTTCTGGAGTGAAGTTGAAACTTTAAAAGTCCATAATCTACAAGATTCCCTGATGACTCAATGAATCACACCATATGGTATTGAGCCAGACAGATGCCAAATACCCCTGGTCTGTGAAATTTAATTGGGCTCAATGGTGGTGAAGTTGCTGCAATTGGACTCTGGTTCCATGCATTAGTTCCCCAAACTGGGGAATTCTACATGCAACCTCACCCAGGGCATCTACTGGTGTCACTCTTGAGAGGTGACTACAAGATGTAAGAGAAGGCAACCAGGCAACTCAGTCCCAGGCCTCTGCCAGGAGCACTCTTAATGTGGCCACACGGATTTGCTTTTGAGTGGCTAGATGAGGCACGCTCTCTTTTTTTGTTTCATTCTTGCTTGTGAGGAGCTATTTGTCCTTCACTCTGTTGTTTTGACATACTCATTGTCAGTGCAAAGCGCTCCCAAATCAGGTACAATACATCGGTACAGGAGTTTGCCACTCAGCCTCATGGAGCCTGCTCCACCATTTTGTTAACCATGGCAGCTGTATCAATTTAATCCTAATTTCCTGCCTTTTCCCCTATCCCTTAATACTATTACTTTTCTGGCCAACTGGGACAGTATGTTCCACCATCTCAGAATGCTTTGTGTGAAAAGGTTTTTCTTGGATTCACTTTCAACCTGTTTAACTCAAATTCTGAGATTAGAACAAGTATCTGCTTGTTCTGGATCACCCTACTAGAGGGAAGAGTTATTCCCTAACTAAAGTCAATCCCTTCATTATTTTAAACATCTCAATCAGATCACCCCTTAATATCTTCATCTCCAGGGAATATAACTCCAATATGTCCAAATTTTCATCATAGTTCAGTCCCTTCATCCAATGTTTCATTCTGGTGAATAGTTGCTGGACTTTCACCAACATCAAAATACTCTTGCAAAGGTAAATGCCCAAAGCTGAATACAATACTTCAAATCAGGTCTGACCAGCACTCTATATAATTGCAGAAGTACTTTCCTGCTTTTATTTTCTATACCTCTTATGATGAAGCCCAATATTCCATCAGCCTTTTTAATTGCTTTCTGCACTTACAATCTAGCTTCTCCATTTAGTTGCAAGCTAGCTTCTCCATTTAGATTTTACTCCCATCTCTCATTCTTATGTTCGAAGTGTACTGGCTCACACTTTCTGTTAAAGTGTATCTGCCATTGTTCCTCCCAATCATTTAATCTACATAGTGTTATATTGTAGGTATTCGGGTTCACCTATGTAGGTATTGGACGAATTCCTACTTAATAATCGAGTTTGACTCCAGGAGAACAATCAAAAAGGTTTTTAATGCAGGAACAGAGGAATTCAAACAGGTTGCTGAGCTAGGTACAGGAGAGCCATAATATAGGTCTTCAGCAGACGGAGACGCCACAAGGACTGACGAGGCAGTCCCGGGGATTGTGTCATGACGTCATCGCATTTTCCCGCGCTTGGGGCGGTCACGTGATGTGCGACGTGATGTCATCGCGTTAGCCCGCGTTTGGGTGAGTCATGTGATGCACGACATGATGTCATCGCGCTTGCCCGCTGATATACCTATCAATTCATTCCATGAAAAGCGACGAGTTAAGATTGTAACTATAGGTTTTTATTGGCTAAATAACAGAGCCCACCCTCGTGGGCGATCGGTTCCAACAAGGGAGAATACTAGCCAAGCGGTCACCTTTATACCTGGGCAAGCAGGCGGAGCCATGGGCGGAGTCAGCTGAGGTAAGCCCAGGTATAGCAGTGTGCGTGGCAAGAGGTAACCTTGTGTAGCGATAACAACAGTGTAAACAGTGATAACAACAGTGTAACAATAGTGAACAGTTGTGAACGGTAACAGTGGTTTACCACATTCACCCCTTGTTTAAAATTGAGTCCGGCGGGGTGAAGTGTACTACCAGTTCGTGTATGTCAGTCTCTCAGGAGGCCTCGTAAGCCTTTCTGATCGGCGCAGCAGCGGCGGCGGTGGTGCAGTATCCGATGGTAATGCTGGTGTCTGCGTGGTCGACGAAGGCTCCTGGGGTTCCGGCATGCCGTCTACAGGAGCTGGATTTGGGGGAGTGGTGGGGGGTAACGGTGGTATCTCGGGGGTGCCCGAGGGTGCAAGGTCTCGCAAGGAGACAGTGTCCTCCCGCCCGTCTGGGTATGCCACATAGGCGTACTGGGGGTTGGCGTGCAGGAGGTCCACCCTCTCGACCAGGGGGTCCGTTTTATGGGCCCTCACGTGCTTCCGCAGCAAGACGGGCCCCGGAGAAGTCAGCCATGTTGGTAGCGAGGTTCCCGTAGTCGACTTCCTGGGGAAAACAAACATTCGTTCATGGGGGGTGGCCTTAATGGCAGTGCAAAGCAGTGACCGGATGGAATGGAGTGCTGCCGGGAGGACTTCCTGCCAGCGAGAGATTGGGAGGCCCTTAGACTTTAGGGCTAAGAGGACGGCCTTCCAAACTGTCGCGTTTTCTCTTTCCACCTGGCCGTTCCCCCGGGGGTTGTAGCTGGTGGTCCTGCTCGCAGCAATACCTCTCGCGAGCAGGAACTGGCGAAGTTCCTCGCTCATGAAGGATGCGCCCCGGTCGCTATGTATATAGTTCGGGAACCCGAACAAGGCGAAGAGGTCGTTCAGGCATTTGATGACCGTGGTACTGGTCATGTCTGGGCAGGGGATGGCAAAGGGGAAACGGGAGTACTCGTCAATAATGTTGAGGAAGTACACATTACGGTCAGAGGACGGGAGGGGCCCCTTAAAATCGATGCTCAAGCGCTCGAAGGGGCGGGTGGCCTTGATCAGGCTTGCTCTGTCCGGCCTATAGAAATGCGGTTTGCATTCGGCACAGGTTTGGCAGTTCCTGGTCATGGTCCTGACCTCCTCGATGGAGTAGGGCAGGTTGCGGGCCTTAATGAAATGGTAAAGTCTGGTGACCCCGGGGTGGCAGAGGTCGTTGTGGAGGGTCCGTAGTCTATCAACTTGCGCGTTTGCGCAAGTACTTCGTGATAGAGCATCCGGGGGGTCGTTGAGTTTACTAGGCCGGTACAAGATATCGTAATCGTAGGTGGAGAGCTCAATTCTCCACCTCAGGATCTTGTCGTTCTTGATTTTGCCCTTCAGCTTGTTATTAAACATAAAAGCAACCGAACGCTGGTCGGTGAGGAGGGTAAATCATTTGCCTGCCAGGTAATGCCTCCAGCGTCGTACCGCCTCCACAATCGCCTGGGCCTCCTTCTCGACAGAAGAGTGTCGGATCTCAGGGCCCTGGAGGGTCTTTGAGAAGAAGGCTACAGGTCTCCCCGCCTGGTTAAGGGTTGCCGCTAGGGCGAAGTCGGAGGCATCGCTCTCCACTTGGAAAGGGATGGACTCATCCACTGCGTGCATTGTGGCCTTCGCAATGTCTCCTTTTATGAGGGAGAAGGCTGCGCCTGCTTCTGCTGTCAGGGGGAAGGAGGTGGACTTCATGAGGGGTCTGGCTTTGTCCGCATAATTCGGCACCCATTGGGCATAGTAAGCGAAGAGCCCCAGGGTTCTCTTCAGCGCCTTTGGACAGTGGGGGAGGGGAAGCTCCATGAGGGGGCGCATTCTTTCGGGGTCGGGGCCGATGACTCCGTTCTCTACTACGCAGCCGAGGATGGCAAGGCGCGAGGTATTAAACACACATTTATCCTTATTGTAAGTGAGATTCAGCCGTTGGGCCGTACGGAGGAATTTCTCCAGATTAACATCATGGTCCTGCTGGTCGCGGCCGCAGATGGTGACGTTATCTAGATAAGGGAACGTCTCCTGAAGCGCGTTCTGGTCGACCATCCGGTCCATCTCCCTTTGGAAGACCGAGACTCCGTTGGTGACGCCGAAGGGAACCCTAAGGAAGTGGTAGAGGCGGCCGTTCGCCTCGAAGGCGGTATACTGGCGGTCCTCAGGGTGGATAGGGAGTTGGTGATAGGCTGACTTGAGGTCGATGGTGGAGAATACCCGGTACTGTGCAATCTGGTTGACCATATCAGATATGCGGGGAAGGGGGTATGCGTCCAGCTGGGTGTACCGGTTTATGGTTTGGCTGTAGTCGATGACCAGGCGGTTTTTATTGCCGGTCTTAACGACTATGAACTGAGCACGCCAGGGGCTGGTGCTCCCCTCGATGATGCCCTCCTTCAGGAGTCCCTGCACCTCAGAGCTAATAAAAGCTCTGTCCCCGGCGCTGTACCGCCTGCTCTTGGTAGCGACGGGTTTACAGTCACGGGTGAGGTTAGCGAACAAGGAGGGGGGCGGGACTTTGAGGGTGGAGAGGCCGCAGGTGGTACGCGGTGGGCGGTTTAAAATTTGCTGGTTGTAGACTGTGAGTGGGGGGAGGGGTCCACCGTAAGCCAAAGTGACACTTTGAAGGTGGCATTGGAAATCCAGCCCTAGTAGGACGGCAGCGCAGAGCTGGGGCAGGACGAGAAGTTTAAAATTTTTATATTCCGTGCCCCTAGCCAACAGGGTCACTACACAGTAGCCGCTAATGTCTGTTGAATGGGACTTCGCCGCCATCGAGATCCGATGGCGCGCTGGCCGGACAGTGAGGGAGTAGCAGCTCACCGTGTCTGGATGAATAAAACTCTCCGTGCTTCCGCTGTCGAACAGGCAGGACGTGGCGTGGCCGTTTACTTCGATGTCCATCATGGACTTGGACAGATGATGCGGGAGAGCTTGGTCAAGCGTGACGGAGGCCAGTGTATGGCTGAGCGAGCTGCTGTAGTCTGCAGGCGAGGCGGTGGTCGGGTCTGGAGACAAAATGGCGGCCGAGTGCGGCGAACAAAATGGCGGCACCCATGACGCGGGTCCCCACGAAGTTGGACAAAATGGCGGAGAAGATGGCCGCCCCCCACAACTCACATGAGGCACTGCTGGCGTCTGTGGCCTTGATCAAAGATGGCTGCCCCCACGACTCACATGAGGCAATGCTGGCGTCTGTGGCTTTCCCCCTGCAGGCGTTTACAAAGTGGCCTTTCTTTTTGCAGCCGGAGCAGGTCGCATTCCTTGCAGGGCAGCGCGCCCTTTGATGTCTCGCCTGGCCACAGAAGAAGCAGCTGGCGGCCCGATCGCGGAGGTCCGTTGCCACAGCGGGTCCCGGGGGTGGCGGTCCCGATCGGTATACTGGTGGTCCCGATCGATTCCGGGACACCGACGCCGTGGTGGGTCCCAGGGGCGGCGGTGCGAGGGGAATTGCGGCCGGAGTCGGGCGCGAGTCTCAGGGTCGCGCAGCACAGTACCTGGAGTACGCCGCGAGGTCCCGATGGGCCACTTCCAGGGAGCGAGCGAGGGCTGCAGTTGTATTCAAGTCGAGGTCCTTTGATTCGAGCAGTCTTTGCCGTGAGTAGTCGGACCGAAGGCCTTTCATGAAGGCATCGCGGATATTTCCTTCAGTATTTTCTGCAGCCGTTACAGCTTTAAAGTCACAGTCCCTGCCGAGTGTTTGTAGCGCCCGTAAAAATTCATCTACAGACTCTCCTGGCTGTTGCGAGCGGGATCTTAGGAGATGTCTGGCATACATAGAATTTACAGGGCTCCGGTACTGCTCTTTTAGCAGGTTGAGGGCGTCCTCATATGTAGCAAGGTCCCGGATGAATGCAAATACTTTAGGGCTCACCTGGGCGGTCAGAACTCTTAGTTTGGATCCCGGAGGCATGCCGGATTCTCCCAGGTAGGATTCGAAACAGCTCAGCTAGTGTTCGAAGTCGAGGGCTGAGTTCGCTGCCTGTGGATTTAGATCCAGGTACGGCGGTCGGAGGGCTCGCAGCCAGGCCGGCTGCTGTGGCTGTTGTAGTTGGTCGTTTGCCATTTCAAAATTTAGCCAATAAAATTGATATACCTATCAATTCATTCCATGAAAAGCGACGAGTTAAGATTGTAACTATAGGTTTTTATTGGCTAAATAACAGAGCCCACCCTCGTGGGCGATCGGTTCCAACAAGGGAGAATACTAGCCAAGCGGTCACCTTTATACCTGGGCAAGCAGGCGGAGCCATGGGCGGAGTCAGCTGAGGTAAGCCCAGGTATAGCAGTGTGCGTGGCAAGAGGTAACCTTGTGTAGCGATAACAACAGTGTAAACAGTGATAACAACAGTGTAACAATAGTGAACGGTTGTGAACGGTAACAGTGGTTTACCACACCCGCGTCATCGCGTTTACCCGCATCATCACGTTCGCCCGCGTCATCGCGTTAAAGGGAACTACGTACGGTAAGTAAGGGACACTCGGTGGTACCGCTACAATATAGTATTTACAGCACAGAAACAGGCCATTCCACCCAACAGGTCGCTGCCGGTGTTTATGCTCCACCCTCCTACCACCCTTCTTCATCTAATCCAATCACATATTCTTCTATTCCTTTCTCCCTCATGTACATATCTAGCTTCCCCTTAAATGCATCTATGCTAGTTGCCTCAACTACTTCGTGTGGTAGCGCGTTTCCCATTCTTAACACTCTCTGGGTAAAGAAGGCTCTCCTGAATCCCCTATTGTATTTATTAGTGAATATCTTATAATTATTACTCCTAGTTCTGGCCTCACCCACAAGTGGAAACACCTTCCCTACATATCAAACCCTTTCAAAATCTTAAAGACCTCTATCAGGTCACCCCTCAACTTCTCTTTTTTAGCGATAAGAGCCCCAGCCTGTTTAATCTTTCCTGATAGATCCTAGTAAATCTTATTTTGCACCTTCTCCAGTGCCTCTATATCGTTTTTATAATCAGAGTGACTGCTTTTTTTGCTTTCTAAGTTAGGGAAGGGGGTTAAATTAAGAGCTGAGAAACTGTAACTTGCTAGTACTTATTAAATTAATAACTTAAACTAGATACAATACTCAAACAATAAAACTAAAATCGATTGATTAAAAGCTTTAACTAATAAATTAATAAATAAAACAAGGTTAGAGATGGCAGGGCAGGTGGTATGTCGTAACTGCAGCATGTGGGAGTTTGTGGAGAGCATCGTGATCCCAAGCAACCACATCTGCAGTAAGTGTCTGCAACTTGAGGAACTTCTGCTCAGAGTTGTTGAGCTGGAATATGAGCTGCAGACATTGCGATGCATCAGGGAGGGGGAGAGTTACCTCGACACTTTGTTCCAGGAGGCAGTCACACCGTTTTGGTTAAGTAGTACTTTAGAGTTCGTCAGTGGTCAGGGACAGGAGGGTGTGACTGCGAGTCAGGCAGGTATGCGGACCCAGGATGTAGTGTTGGAGGAGCCTCAGCCCTTGACCTTATCCAACAGGTACAAGGTACTTGCTACCTGTATGGATGAGGAAAAGGACTGCAGGGAAGATGGGCAAACTGACCACGGCACCATGGTATAGGAGACCATCCAAGCGGGGGGAGAAGGAAGGAATGTGGTAGTGGTAGGGGACAGTATAGTCAGGGGGATAGATACTGTTTTCTGCAGCCGCAAAAGAGAGTCCTGAAGGCTGTGTTGCCTGCCCGGTGCCAGGGTTAAAGACATCTCCTCGCGCTAGGAGAAGAACTTGCAGTGGGAGGGGGATGATCCAGTTGTCATGGTCCATGTAGGAACCAACGACATAGGTAGAACTAAGAATGAGGTTCTGCTGAGGGAGTTTGAGGAGCTAGGGTCTAAATTAATAAGCTGAACCTCAAGGTTAATAATCTCTGGATTACTAACTGATCGAGGTGCAAATTGGCATAGGGTTAAGCAGCTGAGAGAGTTAAATGCATGGCTTAAAGAGTGGTGGGGCACTGGCACCAGTACTGCGGAAAGAGGGAGCTGTTCTGTCAGGATGGTCTCCACTTAAACCGGGCTGGGACCGGCATCTGGGCGAATCGAATAACTAGGGCTGTAGATAGGGCTTTAAACTAAAAAAGCGGGGTGGTGGGGGGAGCAGTGGTGGAGGGAGGGGTCATGTGAGGGAAAATTTAGAATTCTAAAGAGAAAGGTCAAGGCAATAGAGCAGTGTAGTGATTTGGGTAAAAATAAGCAGAGTGTGACAGGAAGGGACAGTTTAATGGTAGCAGTGCAACAGGGAATAATGGTAAAACATTTAAATTAAAGGGTCTTTATCTGAATGCATGAAGCATTCATAACAAGATAGATGAACTAGTGGTACAAATAGAGATAAATGGGTTTGATATAATAACCATTACAGAGATGTAGTTACAAGGTGACCAAGGTTGGGAACTAAATGTTCTAGGGTACTTGACATTTCGAAAAGACAGGCAGAATGGAAAAGGAGGGGGGAAACACTAATAATAAAGGATGACCTAAGGACAGTAGAGAGAAAGGATCTCGGCTCGGAATATCAAGAAGTAGAATCAGTATGGGTGGAGATAAGGAATAACAAGGGGCAGAAAACATTGATGGGAATAGTATATCGGTCCCCTAACAGTAGCTATAGCATTGGACAGAATATTAATCAAGAAATAGTAGGTTGTAACAAAGGTAATACAATAATCATGGGGGACTTTCATCTTCATATATAATGACCAATCAAATTGCAAAGGTAGTCTGGAGGATAAGTTCATGGAATGCATTCGGGACAGTTTCCTGGAACAATACATCATGGAACCAACCAGGGAACAGGCTATTTTAGATCTTGTATTGTGTAATGAGACAGGGTTAATTAGCAATCTCATAGTAAAGGATCCTCTGGGGCAGAATGACCATAATATGATAGAATTTCACATTAAGTTTGAGAGTGATTTGCCTAAGTCCGAAACTAGAGTCTTAAACTTAAATAAAGCCAATTACATAGGTATGAGGGGCGGAATGGCTAAGGTAGATTGGAAAAATAGATTAAAAGGTATGGCGGTAGATAAGCAGTGGCTAGCATTTAAAGAAATATTTCATAATTCTCAACAAAAATACATTCCATTAAGAAACAAAACCTCCATGGGAAAAGTGATCCATCAGTGGCTAACCAAAGATGTTAAGGATAGCATTAGATTGAACGAAGAAGTGTAGAATTTTGTGAAGAATAAGTAAGCCAGAGGATTGGGAAAATTTCAGAAACCACCAAAGGATGACCAAAAAATTGATAAAAAGGGAAAAAATAGAATATGAGAGAAAACTACCAAGAAATATAAAAGTGATTGTAAGAGCTTCTACAAGTATGTAAAAAGGAAGAGAGTAGCAAAAGTAAACATTGGCCCCTTAGAGGCTGAGACAGGATAAATTATTATGTGGAATAAGGAAATGGCAGAAAGGTTAAACAAATATTTTGTATCTGTCTTCACAGTAGAAGACACAAAAAGCATACCAAAAATGGTGGGGAACCAAGGGTCTAGTGAGGGCGAGGAACTTAACGTAATTAATATAAGTAGAGAAAAAGTACTGGAGAAACTAATGGGAATAAAAGCCAACAAATCTCCTGGACCTAATGGCCTACATCCTAAGGTTCTAAAAGAGGTGGCTGCAGAAACAATGGATGCATTGGTTTTGATCTTCCAAAATTCCCTAGATTCCAGAATGGTCCCAGCGGATTGGAAGGTAGCAAATGTAACACCACTATTCAAGAAAGGAGGGAGGGAGAAAACGGGGAACTACAGGCCAATTAGCTTGACATCAGTAGCAGGGAAAATGCTGGAATCCATTGTTAAGGAAGTGATATCAAGGCATCGGACCTGCGAGGGAGCAGTGAGGCATACCAATTAAGCAGCAGGGGAGAGAGGTAAAAAGTAATCCAAGTGTGATGTCACCAGGAAGCAGGTAAGTGATTGGTTGGTGAGTATTTCTTTCTCCTTTTCATTACAAGCTTAAATTCTGCGGTTTATATTTTCTAGGGCCTCTGTGGTGTAGTGGGGACAGTTGGTAAATAAGCAACCTAGAGTATATCTTTAACTGGTGGTATTGAATTAATTTAAATTAATTAAAGGGGGTAAGTCATGCCAGGAGAGCCCAGCCCCGTGTTATGCTCCTTTTGCTCTGTGTGGGAATTCAGGGATGCTGCCAGTGTCCCTGACGACCACGTGTGCCAGAAATGCATCCAGCTGCAGCTACTAACGGGCCGTATTGAGGCACTGGAGCTGCAGATGGATGGGTTGTGGAGCATTCACGATGCCGAGAGGGTCGTAGATTACACGGTTGATGAGTTGGTCATGCAGGTTAGGGCTGCACAGGCAGAAGGGAAATGGGTGACCACCAGGTGGAGCAGTAGAAGCAGGCAGGTAGTGCAGGGGACCCCTGTGGCCATCCCCCTTTCAAACAGGCATACCAATTTGGATACTGTTGAGGGGGATGACTCACCAGGGGGAGGCAGCAGCAGCCAACTTCCTGCCACCAGGGATGCTTCTGCTGCTCAGGAAGGGAGGAAAAAGAGTGGGAGAGCAATAGTGGTAGGGGATTCTATCGTAAGGGGAACAGATAGGCGTTTCTGTGGCCGTCGAGGTGACTCCAGGATGGTTTGTTGCCTCCCTGGTGCCAGGGTCAAGGATGTCACTGAACGGCTGCAGGGCATTCTGAAGGGGGAGGGTGAACAGGCAGAGGTTGTGGTTCACATTGGGACCAACGACATAGGTAGGAAGAGGGATGAGGTCCTGCAGCAAGAATTTAGGGAGCTAGGTAGCAGATTAAAGAGTAGGACCTCAAAGGTTGTAATCTCTGGATTACTCCCGGTGCCACGTGCTAGTGAGTATAGGAATAGGAGGATAGAACAGATGAATGCGTGGCTAAAGAGTTGGTGTAGGAGGGAGGGCTTTAGTTTCCTGGATCACTGGGCCTGCTTCTGGGGAAGGTGGGACTTGTACAAGTCGGATGGGTTGCACCTAAACCAGAGCGGGACAAATATCCTTACGGGGAGGTTTGCTAGCACTGTTCGGGGGGTTTAAACTAAAATGGCAGGGAGGTTGGGAACCTGAGCAGGGAGACAGAGGAAAGGGAAACAGGGATAAAAGCAAAAGATAGGAAGGAGAAGAACAAAAGTGGCAGTCAGAGAAATCAACGGTTTAAAATCAAATGTGGCCACAGTAAATAATAATTCTAATAGGTCTAAGAGCGTTAAAAAAACAAGCCTGAAGGCTTTGTGTCTTAATGCGAGGAGCATTTGTAATAAGGTGGATGAATTAGCTGCACAAATAGAAGTAAACGAATATGATTTGGTTGGGATTACGGAAACGTGGCTCAAGGATGGCCAAGACTGGGAACTCAACATCCAGGGGTATTCGATATTCAGGAAAGATAGGCAAAAAGGAAAGGGAGGTGGGGTAGCATTACTGGTTAAAGAAGGGATTAATACAATTGTAATGAAGGATATTAGCTCTGATGATGTGGAATCTGTATGGGTAGAATTGAGAAATACTAAGGGGAAAAAAACATTAGTGGGAGTGGTATATAGACCTCCAAACAGTAAGGCGGAGGTTGGGGATGGCATTAAAAGGGAAATTAAAGAAGCGTGCAATAAGGGCACAGCAGTCATCATGGGTGACTTTAATCTACATATGGATTGGGCCAAACAAATTAGTAACAATACTGTGGAGGAGGAATTCCTGGAGTGTTTACGGGATGGTTTCCTGGACCAATATGTCGAGGAACCAACCAGAGATCAGGCCATCTTAGATTGGGTATTATGTAATGAGAAAGGATTAATTAGCAATCTTGTGCGAGGCCCCTTGGGTCGGAGTGATCATAATATGATCGAATTCTTCATTAAGATGGAGAATGAAGTAGTTGACTCAGAGACAAGGGTGCTGAATTTAAATAAAGGAAACTATGATGGTCTGAGGAGCGAGTTGGGTAGGATTGATTGGGGAATGGCACTCAAAGGGTTGACGGTGGATAGGCAATGGCAAACATTCAAAGACCGAATGGATGAGCTACAGAATTTGTTCATCCCAGTTTGGCATAAAAATAAAACAAAAAAGGTGACTCAACCGTGGCTAACAAGGGAAATTAGGGATAGCATAAGATCCAAGGGGAAGACATATAAATTGGCCAGAAAAAGCAATAAACCTGAGGATTGGGAGCAGTTTAGGAGTCAACAAAGGAGGACAAAGGGATTAATTAAGAAAGGGAAAATAGAATATGAGAGTAAGCTTGCAGGGAACATAAAAACGGACTGTAAAAGCTTTTATAGATATGTGAAGAGAAAAAGATTGGTGAAGTCAAGCGTAGGTCCCTTGCAGTCAGAACCAGGGTAATTTATAATGGGAAACAAGGAAATGGCAGACCAACTAAATACATACTTTGGTTCTGTCTTCACAAAGGAGGACACAAATAACCTCCCAGAGATGCCGGGGAACATAGGGTCTGATGAAAGGGAGGAACTGAAAGAAATCAGTATTTGTAGGGAAATGGTATATGGAAAATTGATGGGACTGAAAGCCGATAAATCCCCAGGGCCGGATGGTCTACATCCCAGGGTACTTAAGTAAGTGGCCCTAGATATAGTAGATGCATTGCTGGTCATCTTCCAGAACTCGATAGACTCTGGAACAGTACCCATGGATTGGAGGGTAGCTAATGTTACCCCATTATTCAAAAAAGGTGGTAGAGAAAAAGCGGGGAATTATAGACCAGTAAGCCTGACATCGATAGTGGGGAAAATGCTAGAATCTATTATAAAAGATGTAATAGCAGAGCACTTGGTAAGCAGTGACAGGATCGGACAAAGTCAACATGGATTTACAAAAGGTAAATCATGCTTGACTAATCTACTGGAATTTTTTGAGGATGTAACTGGTAAAATAGATAAGGGAGAACCACTGGATGTGGTGTATTTGGACTTTCAGAAGTCTTTCGATAAGATCCCACATAAGAGATTAGCGTGCAAAATTAAGGCACATGGGATTGGGGGCAAGGTATTGGGCCAGAAATTCCAGGCCAGAAGCGTGAGTACGGTCGGCTTACTCACGCTTCTGGCCGTTGGAAATGCCGGCGTTCAGCATGAACAGCGCATGCGGGGAACGCCGGCATTTCCAGACCTCGAGCGCGTGCGACTGCACAGGCAGCGCTTGCGCAGTGAACTTCGTGGATTTCATTCATGAAGTCCGTGAGGTTAAGTCCTTAGAAGTTACACTGAAAAAAAGCAAGTGTAAAGTGGTTCATTGGCTGCGGAGGAAGATATATTTTATCGTGGAGCTTTTGAAATGCAATATTTTTGTTTGGGAAAGGGAGGGAAGTTATTTTAAGAAATTTTAAGTAAGTTTTAAAGTTAAAAATTTTTTTTTTTTTTTAAAAGGGTTTTCAGAACGGTAGGTAGAAGGAGCAATTGTGGCTGTGTGAATGGAATGTGAGAATGAGTTATGTATGTATGTCCACATATATTCCTTTACGTATATGTATGTATGTTTTATATTCCTTTACTATGAATGTATGTTTTTAATTATGATTTTCCAATAAGTTACTTTCTCTGAAAGTCATAATTAAATAATACATTCATACACATAAGTAAAGGAATATATACATAACACGCAAAGGAATATATACAGACATACATACTTTCAGAAGCTCCACGATAAGAAATATCTTCCTCCGCAGCCTCTGTAGCAACTGTACCCATGCTTTTTTCATGTGTAAGTTGTAATGACTGGACCTCACTGAAAGCATTAATGAAAGTGGCGAATTATACTGCGCACGCGCTGCATGTGCAGTCGCACGCGTTCTGCCTCTGAACCCCTTCGTTCAGAGGACAGGAAATGCCGGTTTTCCCCACATGCACTGTGCATGCTGAAAACCGGCATTTCATCCGGCCAGATGCGTAAGTACCCCGACCGTACTAGCGCATTTGGAAGGGAATTATTGGGCCAACATTTTACATGTCAATAAAATAAAAAATTTAACACTTGCACGACTTGCCCCCTCGCATCTGCGACTGAGGGTCCAAGGAGGTGCATTGCGCAAGAGGTCATCATCGGACGTATCCTCACACTGTTCCCTTTGGGGAACTGTATGAAGTGGTGGAAGGATTTATGGCCGTGATTAACGCTCATTCCGTGACCGTAACCATCTTTGAACCAGCCATTAGGGTGGTTAGTCCAATGGCGGGAGGGTTTTACGGGCTCCCACAACCCATCTGAGGGGGGGGGGCGCCACCAACACCCACGGACGCAAGTATCCCGCTGGATGGCCACCCAGAATTTAAAGTTGGAGCTCCGACTCCACTTGCCAGGACTGTCTGGAGTGGGGTTCAAAACCCTACTCCTTCTGGCCCAGCGGCGGGGATGCTTACTGCTACGCAAAAGGCCCACTCCGCACAAAAGGTGACACCCATACGTTTCCTGCGCCTTTTCCCTCCCCGTGACTGGAGCCCTATGCTGCCATTTCACGTTGCTAATCGGATTGGGCCTTTGTCATAGCGGTAGGATCCCCGCCGCTGGGCCAGATCAGGGTAGGGTTTCGAACCCCGCTCCAGACAGTCCCGGCAAGTGGAGTCGGAGCTCCGGCTCTAAATTCTGGGTTGACATCCAGTGGGATATTTGCGTCCGTGGGTGTGGGTGGCCCCCCCTCCTTGTATAGCTTGTGGGAGCCCGTAAAACCCTCCCGCCATAGGACTAACCGCCCTAATGGCTGGTTCAAAGATGGTTACGGTCACGGAATGAGCGTTAATCACGGCCATAAATCCTTCCACCACTTCATACAGTTCCCCAAAGGGAACAGTGTGAAGACACGTATGACGACGACATTGCTAAATAAATAAATGGAATTTTAAAAATTCTTTTAGGGCTTTTAAAAGTCTTTAAATTGCTTTAATTCTGTTTAAAACTACTTCAGATTACTCAAAATAATGTAAACATTTTAAAAAGTTTATAAAAGTTACCAAAATCTTCAAAAAACTTCCAAAAACCTATTTAAACTGCTGCTTTGCATGTAAAAAAGCAAAGCAGCTTGACAGAAACATTGGGGGCGTGTCCAGTGAAACTGAGACCTCAAGGGGCGTGTCTCACTTACACTGCACGCTCCTGGGTCCGCGCTGGCTGCACTCCTGGGCGGCGTGACGTCATACGCTGCCTGGGAATGTGCTTTCTATTTCTCCAAGTTCAGGCGTCCCAGAAGCTGATCGGCAGGAGCGCGGGGTAAGTGCAAATACGGGGCTTGCATGCGCTGCAAGCCCCATTCTGGAATTTCTGGCCCATTGACTTGGATAGAGAACTGGTTGGCGGACAGAAAGCAAAGAGTTGGAATAAACGGGTCGTTTTCCGAGTGGCAGGCAGTGACTAGTGGGGTACCGCAAGGATTGGTCCTAGGACCCCAGCTGTTCACAATATATATTAATGATCTGGACGAGGGAATTGGATGTAATATCTCCAAATTTGCAGACGACACAAAGCTGGATGAGGGGGTAAGCTGTGAGGAGGATGTCGTGAAACTCCAGTACGATTTGGACAGGTTGGGTGATTGGGCAGAAACATGGCAAATGCACTATAATGTGGATAAATGTGAGGTTATCCACTTTGGTGGCAAAAACAGGAAGGCAGATTATTATTTGAATGGCAATAGATTGGGAGAAGGGGAAATGCAAAGAGACCTCGGTGTTATTGTGCACCAGTCGCTGAAGGTAAGCATGCAGGTGCAGCAGGCGGTTAAGAAGGCAAATGGTATGTTGGCCTTCGTAGCAAGAGGGTTCATAGAAACATAGAAACATAGAAGATAGGAGCAGGAGTAGGCCATTCGGCCCTTCGAGCCTGCTCCGCCATTCAACGAGATCATGGCTGATCATCCAAACCCTAGCACCTGGTCCCTACACCGACAGCCATCCCACCCAAGCCCTACCCCGTAACCCCACGCATTTAATCCCCCCTAACACTAAGGGTCAATTTTTATCATGGCCAATCAACCTAACCCGCACATCTTTGGACTGTGGGAGGAAACCGGAGCACCCGGAGGAAACCCACGCAAACACGGGGAGAATGTGCAAACTCCACACAGACAGTCACCCGAGGCCGGATTTGAACCCGGGTCCCTGGCCCTGTGAGGCAACAGTGCTAACCACTATGCCACCGTGCTGCGAGTACAGGAACAAGGATGTCTTGCTACAGTTGTACAGGGCCTTGGTGAGGCTGCACCTTGAGTATTGCGTGCAGTTTTGGTCGCCTTACCTGAGGAAGGATGTTCTTGCTGTTGTATCCGTGTGTTAATGGAGACACGGAATGCAGGAGTTGGTTTCACAGGTGTTTACTGAACAAAGTCTGGAGTTGAACTAACAGATACAAGACACTATACAGGCTTATATAGCCTGAGTGGACATTACCGGCATTACAGTACACAGGGGCTCTTAAAGGCACATACACCACAATTCCTCCCCTTTTAGACAACCAGTACATAACATTTTAAGTAATCATTAATTAACATGTTACAAGAACAATAATCTACACATTTGCTGCAGTTAATCAATTATAAGTCAGTCTCTCTGGAGGCTGCCTGACTCGGTCCGGATAACGCCTCGGTGGTGTAGTAGTTTTTGGTGGTGTAGTAGGTTCTTTTGGCAAGGTCGATTCGGTTTGAATGCCAGTGTCGGGTTCATCTGGTTCCAGTATCACCGGATTGGAGGTAGATACTATGGGTATCTCTGCTTCATCATTAGGCCTATAGAGTTGTGGTGTAGGTTGTACCTTTTCGGATGACTCTATGATCTGGTCAGCATGGCGCCTTATTATGCTTTCTCCAATGTCCACGGTATATATCAGCGGTCCTAGTCGTGTGCAAATAGTTCCAGGCTGCCATTTCTCAGTACGGTAGTCCCGGGCCAAAACTTGTTGACCTATCTGGAAGGTTCTAGTTGGCCTTTCATTCATGCCTTGAAATTGCCGGTTCTCCAAGTCCCTTCTAATGTTTGGCTTGATCAAATCCAACCGGCATCTTAGGCTTCTATTGAAGAACATCATGGCGGGAGTTTGGTTTGTAACCACATGTGTTGCATTCCTGTCTGCAAACAAGAAGTTATCTACCTTATGCTGTAGATTTATGTCTTCATTACCCATGGCCTTTATGGCCTTCTTGAAGGCCTGGACAAACCTTTCAGTCAATCCATTGGTGGCGGGATGGTATGGAGTGGACGTGTAGTGCTTAACCCCATTGTTTTCTAAGAACTTCCTGAATTCTTCGGACACAAATTGCGGTCCATTATCAGAACAGATCTGTTCAGGCAGCCCATTCCTAGCAAATATGGTCCTTAATACTGTGATGGTTTTTTCCGTGGTGGTGGAGGACATCTTTATTACCTCCGGCCACTTGGAGTGTGCATCAACCGCGATTAAGAACATTGAGTCCATAAATGGACCAGCAAAGTCGATGTGTACCCTTTGCCATGGAGATGAGGGCCACTCCCATGGATGTAGAGGGGCTTGTGGTGGGGCGTTTTGGACCTTCTGGCATCCTAGGCAGCTCTTGATCATTTCTTTGATGTCTCCATCGATACCTGGCCACCACACAAACGCTCTGGCTAGGTTCTTCATTTTCACTCCACCCCGATGCCCCTCGTGAAGCTCCTTTAGCACTCTATCCTGGAGTTTGGGTGTAATCACCACTCTGGATCCACACATCAAGGTTCCTCGGCACACTGACAGCTGTTCTCTTCTTTGCGAGAATGCTGGCAACAGTGGTTCGCCATGTGCTGGCCATCCTTTCACCGTTAAATCGTAGACTCGTGAGAGAGTCGGGTCATTTCTCGTTTCCTTTTCAATGGCAGAATTTGTTACTGGTAGACATTCCACTATGGTTGAGTGGAACATCTCCACTGGGTCCACTGTAGGTGCCTCTTCTACCGTTGGCAACGGTAGGCGCGATAAACCGTCAGCATTCCCATGCTGTTTTGATCCTTTGTATTCTATGTCATATTGGTGTGCCCCTAGGAAAAGGGACCACCTCTGTAGCCTTTATGCTGTCATAATGGGAACACCCTTTTTAGGGTTGACTATGGAGACGAGGGGTTGATGGTCAGTCAACAAGGTAAATTTTTGTCCGTGTAGGTAATGGTTGAATTTCTTCACTCCCCATACCAGGCTGAGTGCTTCCCTGTCGATCTGGGCATAGTTACGCTCAGCTGAGTTCAATGAGCGTGATGCAAAAGCTATCGGCCGCTCCGAGCCATCCGGGAATCTATGCGATAATACCGCTCCTACGCCGTAAGGGGATGCATCACACGCCAGTCTGATTGGCAGTGATGGGTTGTAATGAGCCAAAACTTCCTTGGACGTGATCAAGCCTTTGCATTTATGGAAGGCACGTTTACAGTCTTCGCTCCATTTCCAAATTACTCCCGTTTGTAGCAGTTCGTTAAGAGGGTGCAGAAGAGTTGACAAGTTCTGTAAAAATTTATGATAGTAACTTATCAATCCCAGGAACGACCTTAATTTGAGACATTTTCAGGTGCTGGGGCTTTTATGACCGCTTCAATTTTTTCAGGTGACTTATGCAACCCTTCCTCGTTAATTATGTGGCCACAATATGATATTTGTTTCTGGAAAAATTCGCACTTGGGGCGATTTGCTCGTAGGCCCCATTCTCTCAGCCTAGTGAGCACCTGCTCCAATTGGCAAGGTGCTCGTTGTCGTTTTCTCCTGTTACAAGGATGTCGTCTAGGTAGCATTGAGTTCCCGGAATCCCTTGGAGGACTTGCTCCATAGCTCTTTGCCAGATAGCTGGAGCTGATGCTATTCCGAAAACCAGTCGATTGTACTGGTACAGGCCTTTGTGTGTGTTTATCGTGAGATACTTTTTAGAGGCCTCCTCAACTTCCATCTGTAGATATGCCTGTGCCAAGTCAATTTTGGTGAAACGTTTCCCTCCGGATAGTGAAGCGAAAATATCTTCTATCCTTGGAAGAGGATACTGTACCGTGTGAAGGACTGGGTTTACAGTCACCTTGAAGTCCCCACAGATGCGAATTTTTCTCTGTTCTTCAGATTTATCATTATTCAACGTTTTCTTCATGACCGGGACGATGGGTGTTGCCCACTCGCTCCAATCTACCTTGGATAATACGCCTGCCTTTTCCAAATTCTCCAGCTCTGCCTTGACTGCTGGACGAATTGCGTATGGCACCAGCCTTGCCTTAAAAAACTTGGGAATTGCTGCATCTTCCACTTTTATTGAGGCGGTGACGCCTTTCAAGGTTCCTAGTTCCTGTTGAAACACTTCCTTGGTGTTGGCCAAGATGTCTTTTAATCGTTCAGGTATGACGCCATCCTCATTTTTTTTCTTACTGGTCACCGTCAGTGCCTGAATGGAGTGCCAGTCTAAACGTATCTTCCTGATCCATTCACGTCCCAACAGCGGTGGACCACCATCTTGCAGAACGTATAAATACAACTTCTGTATTTCCTTGCCGTTGTATACAACAGGCACCCTTATTTTCCCTTTGGGGTATACTTTCTGCCCCGTATATGTTTTCAAGATAATGGATGTGTCTTTCAAAGGTATATGCGGAAATCGCCGCTCGTAATCCCGTCGACTTATGACGGTCAGAGCTGATCCTGTATCTATCTCCATTTTAACTGGGGACCCTGCTATCGTGAGGGTAACCCAAATGGTCTGGTAATCTTTTTTGGCAATTACATTATGTAATTTGAGACAGCTTAGTCTCTTGTTTCCGGAGTCGCTATCACTCTTCTGGTCTTCGGAGCTACTGTCCGTCATCATTTGTACCTTTCTGTACTTTTCCTTATTGATTTTTTTCCTGTCCGTGGATTTTTTTGTTTCCAGATCGGCATACACGTGCAATGTGTCCAATCTTTCCGCATTGCCTGCATGCTTTGTCCTTGAACCAGCAGTCCCTCTGGTCATGGGTGGATCTGCTGCAGCGATAACATCTCTCGAAACCCGGTGTCATTTCATGGGTGCCGAAGTCCTGTGGCTTTTGCTGTATCCCTGCAGCTCCTCTTGCGGCTGCTTCGTATGATACAGCCACACTGAAAGCCTTGTCCAGTGTCAAATCTTTCTCAGAAAGTAGCCTTTTCTGTGTTCCTTCACTGCGGAGACCGCAGACGAATTTGTCTCGAAGAGAATCTGCCAGTCCTGCCCTGAATTGGCAGTGCTTTGACAGCTTCCTTAATTCGGTGAGGTAATCAGCGTTACTTTCATTCTTGTGCTGATTCCTCCTGAAGAATTTGAATCGTTCCGCTATCAGCAGCGGTGTTGGGTTTAAGTGCTCCTGTAGGGTATCAACAATCTCCTTAAAATTCTTGTCTTTCGGTTTGGCTGGAGTGATTAAGTTACTAATAGCCCGTATGTCCTTGCGCCCATTAGATTTAGAAGTACTGATGCCTTTTTATCATCCTCTATTTCATTTGCTGTGCAATATACCTCCACTCTTTCCACATATGTGGTCCAATCCTCTATATCGCTATCGAAAGCAATAATATTGCCAGTCTTAGGCATCCTGAAAAAAAAATGGCGCTTCCCGCGCTTTCCTTTCTTCCCCGCAGAAAAAAAATGGCGCCTCCCACGCTTTCCCGCCGCTGCCACTGCTGACAACGCTGTTCTCCGCGGTTTTTATTTACATAGGTATTTTTAATAAGTGGAGACTCGCTCCCGCCGGACTCTCTGGGACTTTTCCCTCCCTCTGCTTGGTCCGAACGCCGACCTGCTTTGCAGCGCCGGCCGTCTCCCGAGTGCTCCACCCTCTGTCTCTGTTTACCTCCGCCTTCACTGCTCGGTCCCGCTGCAGAGCCAGCCCATGGAGCCCCAGCCCGCCGCCCAGGAAGGATTATTGCAGTACCTGCCACCAGCTCGGCTAGCTGGTGAAACCACAGTTTTTTTTTTCTTTCTTGTTTTTCTTTGACTTTTGTCTGAGGAATCGATCTCCTTGAGGTGCTGCCGAATTGCAGGTAAATCCGTTTCCAATTCGTCACCACTGTTGTATCCGTGTGTTAATGGAGACACGGAATGCAGGAGTTGGTTTCACAGGTGTTTACTGAACAAAGTCTGGAGGTGAACTAACAGATACAAGACACTATACAGGCTTATATAGCCCGAGTGGCCATTACCGGCATTACAGTACACAGGTGCTCTTAAAGGCACATACACCACACTTGCCATGGAGGGAGTGCAGCGAAGATTCACCAGGCTGATACCTGGGATGGCAGGAATGATGTATGAGGAGAGATTGTGTCTATTGGGCTTATACTCACTGGAGTTTAGAAGATTGAGAGGGGATCTCATCGAAACCTATAAAATTCTGTCAGGCCTGGACAGACTAGATGCAGGAAGGATGTTTCTGATGGCCGGGGAGTCCAGAACCAGGGGTCATAGTCTAAGGATAAGGGGTAAGCCATTTAGGACTGAAATGAGGAGGAATTTCTTCACCCAGACAGTGGTGAACCTATGGAATTCTCTACCACAGAGGGCGGTGGAGGCCAGTTCATTAAATATATTCAAGAAAGAGTTGGATATATTTCTTGAGGCTAAAGGGATCAAGGGATATGGGGAGAAGGCAGGGACAGGGTACTGAATTTGGATGATCAGCCATGATCTCATTGAATGGCGGAGCAGGCTCAAAGGGCCGAATGGCCTACTCCTGCTCCTATCTTCTATGTCTATGTCTATAACATGATTAGGCAGAGTCAAGATGGTTTTATGAAAGGTAAATCGTGTTTGACAAATTCATTAGAGATTTTGAGGATGTAACTAGCAGGGTAGATAAAGGGGAACCAGTGGATGTAGCATATTTGGATTTCCAAAAGACAATCGATAAGGTGCCACATAAAAGGCTATTACACAAGATAAGGGCGCATGGGGTTGGGGGTAATATAGTAGCATGGATAGAGGATTGGAAAACGGACAGAAATCAGAGAGTAGGGATAAACGGGTCTTTTTCAGGTTGGCAGGCTGTAACTAGTGGGGTGTTGCAAGGATCAGTGTTGGGGCCTCAGCTACTTACAATCTATATTAATGACTTAGATGAAGGGACCGAGTGTAATGTATCCAAGTTTGCTGATGATACAAAGCTAGGTGGGGCAGTAAGCTATGAGGAGAACATAAAGAGCCTGCAAAGAGATATAGATAGACTAAGTGAGGGGCAGTAAGGTGGCAGATGGAGTATAATGGTGAGGTTATTCACTTTGGTAGGAAGAATAGAAAAACAGAATATTTTTTAAATGGTGAGAAACTTTCAAATGTTGGTATTCAGGGAGATTTGGGTGTCCTCATGCAAGAAACACAGAAAGCTAGCATGCAGGTACAGCAAGCAATAAGAAAGGCAAATGGCATGTTGGCCTTTATTGCAAGGGGGTTGGAGTAAAGGGTAAGGAAGTCTTGCTACAGTTATACAGGGCCTTGGTGAGACCACACCTGGAGTACTGTGCACAGTTTTGGTCTCCTTAACTGAGGAAGGATATACTTCCCTCGGAGGCAGTGCAACAAAGGTTCACTAGATTGATTCCTGGGAATAGAGGGCTGACTTATGATGATAGATTGTGTAGAATGGGCCTATACTCTCTGGAGTTTAGAAGAATGAGATTAGACGGGAAATTGGAGTTGAGGTCGAAGATCAGCCAATAGGGACATTGGCAAAGGAGGAACTGACGCAAATCAATATCTCTAAGGATATGGTGTTAAGGAAGCTAAAGGGATTGAAGGTGGACAAATCCCCAGGGCCTGATAACATGCATCCTAGGGTACTGAAGGAGGTGGCCCTAGAGATAGCGGATGCACTAAGGATGATTTTTCAGAATTCATTAGACTCGGGAACAGTACCGATGGATTGGAGGGTAGCTAACGTTACCCCACTATTCAAAAAGGGGGGTAGGGAAAAAGCAGGTAATTACAGACCTGTAAGCCTTACATCAGTTGTGGGCAAAATGCTGGAGTCCATCATTAAGGATGAAATAGCGGAGCACTTAGCAAATGGGGACAGGATAGGACAGAGTCAACATGGATTTACAAAGGGTAAATCGTGCTTGACTAATCTATTGGAATTTTTTGAGGGAGTAACTGGTAGAATAGATGGGGGAGAGCCAGTAGATGTGGTGTACCTGGACTTCCAAAAGGCCTTCGATAAGGTCCCACATAAAAGATTAGCATGGAAAATTGAGGCTCATGGGATAAAGGGGAAAGTTTTGGCGTGGATAGGGAACTGGCTGTCAGATAGAAAACAGAGAGTTGGAATAAACGGCTCATTTTCTGAATGGCAGGCAGTAACAAGTGGGGTACCACAGGGATCTGTCCTGGGCCCCCAGCTGTTCACAATTTACATTAATGACCTGGATCAGGGAGTCGGATGCAGCATTTCCAAATTTGCAGACGACACTAAACTAGGAGGGGGGGTGGGCTCAGAGGAAGAGACCAGGAAGCTCCAGAGCGATTTGGACAGACTGGGCGATTGGGCGGATAAATGGCAGATGCACTATAATGTGGACAAGTGCGAAGTTATCCACCTTGGGTGCAGGAACGGGAGGGCAAATTATTATTTAAATGGCAATAGATTGGGAGAGGGGGAAGTACAGAGAGACCTGGGTGTTCTTGTACACCAGTCACTGAAGGCGAGCATGCAGGTGCAACAGGCGGTCAAGAAGGCAAACGGTATGCTGGCCTTCATAGCAAAAGGGTTAGAATACAGGAACAGGGATACCTTGCTGCAGCTGTACAGGGCACTGGTGAGACCACACCTCGAGTACTGTGTACAGTTTTGGTCGCCTCATCTGAGGAAGGATGTTCTTGCCATGGAGGGGGTGCAGCGGCGATTCACCAGGCTGATACCAGGAATGGCGGGAATGACCTATGAGGAGAGACTATGTAGTTTAGGGATGTACACACTGGAGTTTAGAAGATTGAGAGGGGACCTCATAGAAGTGTATAAAATTCTGGCAGGTCTAGACAGACTGGATGCAGAAGGAATGTTTCCCTTGGCGGGTGAGAACAGAACTAGAGGACATAATTTAAGGATAAGGGCTAAACCATTTAGGACAGAGATGAGGGGGAATTTCTTCACTCAGAGAGTGGTGAACCTGTGGAACTCATTGCCACAGAGGGCAGTGTACGCCAGCTCATTAAATATATTTAAGAGGGAATTAGATATATTTCTACGGGCAAAAGGGGTTAAGGGTTACGGAGAGAAGGCGGGGACGGGATACTGAATTAAAGGATCAGCCATGATCTCATCGAATGGCGGAGCAGGCACGAAGGGCCGAATGGCCTACTCCTGCTCCTATCTTCTATGTATCTATGTATCTTATTGAATGGCAGAGCAGGCTCGAGGGGTCGTATGGTGTACTCCTGCTCCTATTTCTTATGTTCTTACGCCAATGGCCGAAAGCTGCACAGAAGCATATTGCGCATTCATCTGGAACCGGAAGCATGATGTTTCTTTTTTTTTACACGAGCTTGCTCCCTCCCCGGCATGTTTTCAAGGAGCCCGTTCCCTCCCCAGCAATTTTACCCAGAGCCTGCTCCCTCCCTGGCATTTAAAAAATTTTTTTAACGAGCCCGCTCCCGTAACGAGCCGGAAGCATATAGTCACAGAACGCTTCTATGCAGCTTCCAGTTCATTGGCAGCAGTCGCGTCCTTTTATAATATTGAGACCAGAACTGTTCACAGTACTCCAAGTGTGATCTAACTAAAGTTCTATACAAGTTTAACATAACTTTTCTGCTTTTCAATTCTATCCCTCTAGAAATGAACCCTAGTGCTTTGTTTGTTTTTTAATGGCCTTATTAACCTGCACTGCTACTTTTAGTGATTTGTATATCTGTACCCCCAGATCCCTCTGTTCCTATACCCCATTTAGACACTTATTTTCCAAGGACTATGTGGCCTCCTTATTCTTCCGACCAAAATGTACCACCTCACACTTAATCGATATTGAAGTTAATTTGCCAATTACACGCCCAGTCTGCAAATTTATTAATGTCTACCTATATTTTGTCACAGTCCTCCTCAGTATTAACTACACCCCCCAATTTGGTGTCATCCACAAATTTTGAAATTCTACTTCCAATTCCCGAGTCCAAGTCATTTACGTAAATGGTGGACAACAGTAGTCCCAGCACTGATCCTTGTGGAACACCACTTCCCACCTTTTGCCAATCTGAGTAACTACCTTTAACCCCTACTCTCTGTTTTCTCTTTTTTAGCCAGCTTGCTATCCATCCTGCTACTTGACCCCTGACTCCACATGTTCTGGCTGTAGTCATGAGTGTACGACACAGTATCTTATCAAAGGCCTTTTGGAAACTCACGTATATTACATCTACTGCATTACTCTTGCCTACCTTTTCTGTTAATTATTCAATGAATTCAATAAGGTTGGTCAAGCATTTTGTAATCCATGCTGACTACTCTTTATTATTTTTAGTTTCTAGATGTTTTTCTATTACAGCTTTGAGTAAGGATTCCATTATCTTCCCTACTTTAAGCTAATTGGTCTATAGTTCTCCGGATTTGTTCTCTCTCCCTTTTACATATAGGAATCACTTTAGCTGTCCACCTGTCCTCTTGCACTATTCCCTTTTCTAATGAATTTTTATACATATGCAATAGTGCCACTGCTATCTCTTCCCTAACTTTTGTCAATATGCTTGGATGTAATCCATCCGGACCAGGGGTTTTATCCTCTCTAAGTTTGATTAGTTTATCAATTTATCTCCCCTCTTTCTATCTTTAAATGACTTTATATCTTTGTTGATCTCTTCTTCTAATGTCATGTCCTCCATGTTAGTTCTCTGGTAAATACTGAGGAAAAGTGATTATTTAATATTTCTGCCATTTTGCTGCCATTACTTGTGACTTTATCATGTGTATAACTTAGTGGCCCTATCCCTATCCTGGTTTTTCTTTTGTTATTTATGTGTCTGTAGAATACTTTACTATTTCTTTATATGCCTTGATAATTTAATTTCATAGATTCTTTTTGCCTTTCTAATTGTTTTTTGTAACTTCTTTTCTAACCTTTTCATATTCCCTTTTGTCATCCTCTCCTTTGTTGTCTATGTACTTAGTTATAGTAATCTGGGATGTAATGCATAAGTTATCCACCAGATGGAGCCAACTATTAAGGGTTCACATTCACCAGTTTTTAAGGTCATGTATTCAATGCCCTGGTACACCAGTTTATATGGTAAAGTGGCATTGCATTATGGGTATGACTCAGAGGTGAATCCTCCATCTTGCCATGGTGCAGTAAGAAATGTGCCTGGCCTTCCAGCTTGTAAGAGCTATGTCTCTCTGCTACACCGTGTAATAAACAGTTGGGTTTTGTTCCTAATATCTCGCTTCTCTCAGTTTCTGACCTTACCACTCGGATATCACATTAGTGTATGCCTCTTTCTTCAGTTTCAGTTTTGCCCTTATTTGGTTGGTACGGTTTCAAATTGAGGGTACAGCTATAAGGTTCCAAAGTAAAACAAGCTTGGGAAGTCTCAATACAGGTCCGACAAGATAGATGCAGATTCAAAGCTCATAATTTAACCCTAATTGAGGACCTTATTAAAAAAGGCAACAAGGATATCTGAAGTGGGATATGGAACAAAAAAGACTCACACCGATGTAGTAGTGCATTCTTCTGAGGTTGGGATTGCTACATCTTTATTCATCCATGGTGTGTCATTACTGGCTAATTTGTTCTTGCTTTTTAGTGGAATAAATTCCAGTTTATTTCACCTAGTTCCATTCTCACCCCCTTAAAATCAGCTTTTTTCCAATTTATTACTTTGGTCTTTGTCTTATGTCTTTCTCAAACTTTATCTTAAACCTTATTATGTTGTGATTGTTATTGCCTATTCCCCTACGCTTTCTTCTCTTAATTGTTTTGGTTCATTTCCCATTACTTGATCCAGAAGCGCTCCCTCTCTTGTTGGCCTTTTTACACACTGGGTAAGAAGGGAGTCCTGCACACATTGTAAAAACTCCATTCCCTGTACCCCTTTCGCTACCTCTTCTTGCCAGTTTATTTGGAGGTAGTTAATATCTCCCATGTCATTAATCTATGTCCTTTTGCAATTTTCTGCTCTCTTCTTCACAATTCACAATACCTCCCAACTTAGCATCGCCTGCAAACATGGATATAGTCCCATCTATTCCCAAATCCAGGATAGTTATCAGCAGTGAAAGGCTGTGCCCCATTTGGGAGATCACATGTTACTGCCCACCAATCTGAGAATGCCCCATTTATTCTAACTCTCTGCCTCCTACCTCACAACCAGTTTCATAAATGTGCCACGAGGTTGCTTCTTATTCCATTTGCCTCAACTTTAGTTAGCAATCTCTGAGAAAATGCCTTCTGGAAGTTCATGTGTATGACATTCATTGATCCTCCTCTATCCCCCATTTCAATGCCTCTGTCAAAGAACTCCATTACTCTAATTAGACATGCCCTACCTTTCACAAACCATGCTGACTCTCCTTAATCAGCACAAGCGAGAGTAAAATATGTAGCAATCCCAACCTCAGAAGAATGCACTACTACATCGGTGTGAGTCTTTTTTGTTCCATATCCCACTTCAGATATCCTTGTTGCCTTTTTTAATAAGGTCCTCAATTAGGGTTAAATTATGAGCTTTGAATCTGCATCTATCTTGTCGGACCTGTATTGAGATTTCCCAAGCTTGTTTTACTTTGGAACCTTATAGCTGTACCCTCAATTTGAAACCGTACCAACCCAGAAGTGAAATGACCCTGAATGGGAAATCACCACTCCACCCTGTGCTGCAATTAATGTGAACATCTTAGTAGTTCACGTGAATGGGAGTCAACATGTGAACAATCAGTGGAAGTAATGTGATAATAATTCAATCAATGCAGAAAAATATGAAAATCTGATGACCGCGCGGACCATCTAGGACCCCCTCATGGACACCCTAAGATCCGAGGACCCCAGCCTGACAATCTATGCTCTAGACCAAAGTCAGCAAACATACAGTAGAAAATTAAGGATAAGTTCAAAGTCGGTATCCTCAAGTTCCACAATTAATGACAAGGTACTTGGGCTGCATTTACACTGTGAGTCTCAGAGAGGTAGCTGAAGTGTCAGTTCTAACCAGACAGCTAACCCCTTTTACACTGCCTGGCTGGAACTCTAATTCATCAGCGCAGGAGAGATTATATGGATGCACAGAGCTCCTCTCCCACCAGTTAAATTGTAAATGTTAAGAGTAGTGTCTGCACTGTCTGAATATTTTAATTAATTGCAGGTAGGTGCAAAAATTGTCCAAGGAGTCCAAGAGACCTCCTAAGCACTTTTTAAACCCAGTTTGACATCGCACTGCAGTTACACTTGAGGTACTGTCAAACCCAAATGGTGTCACATGACCTCTCCAGGGCATCTCAGATCAGATCGGGCCCTAACTCCGGAATTGCAGCATAACTTTAGCATTGGTACCAACCACTTTCCAGTTTGCATCAACACTAACGTTGCACTGGAAGTGCTCCCTTGGAGGACTCCAGTATTTAGAACAAGCCATAGAGCAAGTTCAGATTGTACACAAAATTGAGGCGTTCAACAGGATTACAATACATGATTTTAATGATTTGCTGAGCTGACGTACAGACCCTCAAAGGGATTGTGTTTTGACATCATTAGGGACTTTACAGTCTTGCGCTACTAATGACTTAAATTCTGTCATTTAATTTTTAATCATGTCCTTCGTGGGAAATAACACTGGTTTTTATTTTAATTAAGTAAAATCCACTCCTGCACCATTCCGTTGAGAGGCTTAGTTTAAATGTTAGAGATGGTCTTTTGTGCTTAAGGAGGGCGTACTTTTGTACTTAAGAAGGAAATAGTTTTAAATCCTTTTCTGTTTCTAATACCCTTCAGGGTTATATTACTTTTGTTCAAAGCTCTTGACGGAAGAAAATGATAGTCTTCTCTTAAATTTATTTTCCCTTTCAAAAGCCTATCAATATTCTTGCCAATGTATGATCGCCCCATCTGGTGCTGTCCCAGTTAAACTCCCTGGTAAAGAGCAGCGACCTGACAGCTGCTCTGGGTCTTCTTGATCCCTGGAAATCGCACTATAGATTGGAAAGAATCCATTGGGTGGGCCAGAATTTGGGACAACAGGGAGGGAAGGAGGTGGAGAGAGTCAAGGCAGGAGATGCAAGTGTAACTGTGGCTTCAGAATTATCATGTCTCATAGGAACATAGGAGCAGGAGTGGGCCATTCAGCCCCTCGAGCCTGCTCCGCCATTCAATTAGATCATGGCTGATCTTTACCTCAACTCCATTTACCTGCCTTGTCTCCATATCCCTTGATAACCTTACTGAACAAAAATCTATCAACCTCAGTCTTGAAAGCTCCAATTGTCCCAGCATCCATTGCCTTTTTAGGGGAGAGAATTCCAGATTTCTACTGTGTGCAACATTTCAGTAAGATTATTGTGTAAAGTGGATCAAAGCCCAATGCACGCTCTTCCTCTTTAATCTCAACCCCAGAAAAAGTATTCTACTTAATTGGGCACATTCTGCAGTAAAATGGCTTAATTTTATACCTTTATTTAAGTAGAATAGGAAATAGAAAACAATAATACCACAGGGTTTACATGACCAGGAGCAAAATGGTGCATCATTTAGACATCTTAATTTTGGTAGAAGTAACACCCTTGACAGATTAGTGAGCAGAGACTAGAAAAATTGGAGAGCTAGTTGTCCTGGGATGTTCTCGAGCAACCCCTAGTGGCCAACTTTAGGATGTTCGCAGCTGAGGTGAAGGAGCAAATAGACCACTTGTCCATTCATCTTGGCTGCAGAATAGTTTGTGGCACTGGATGGGGCCACAGGCGAGTTTGAACGGGAAATTGAGAAAACAAGTTCAGTCCTATTCAAAAATGACGGGAGGTAACCAGTTGTTTTGTACTACTACCCAAGAGCCCTAGAGACTGCTGTACTTTCCTATGAATGTGAGGCTCAAGCCTTATGAGAAAATAATGAGGAGCCTGTTGGAATAATCCTTGCTGGTTTCTATGAAATGTATGCAAACTCCACAAGCCAGCTAAGGATCTCACAATTGACCGACACTGGCTTAAACCCAATGGATATTGGACCACCTGACTGTCCCCTGTCACGATGAGAGGAAATCATGATACAATAAGCAATTGTTAGTTGACCACCATTTAATTAATTTCTAATGCCCCTACTTGAGTGTAGGTATGGTTTGTCCCACAGCTCAGAGAACAATATGGCTCATCCCTAGTGTTGGAGGGATGTGCTATGCTGAACAAATAGTTGAATTAGGGGTCTTCAGCCTCAAAAAAGGGCCATTTTATACAGATGTACCAGATACTTCATTGCATAAAGAAAGTAAACCTGAAGCAACACTTTCAGATACAATACTATCATGAAAAGAGAGCACAGGTTCAGGATATAAAGGGAAAGTTTAGGATAAATACCAGAAAATATTTTTTTACACAGAAGGTGACCAAGAGCTAGAATGGTTAGCCAAGAAGGGTGGTTGAAGCCGGGATACTGGGCTCATTTACGAAACAGCCTAGTGCTGTAATGGGGAGGCAGTAGTATTAATTTTCTGGAAAGCGATCAAATGAGTCAAAGGATCTTCTTCATCCAAATTTATCTTGTGATGTCTGCTACGAACATTTCTGCTAAAATTTGGTTGATTTTGCTAAGAACAGTCAGCAATGCCGGGATGTAAGAAGGCAAAATAACTTTGGCTAATTGGCAGAACTCAGCTGCCTACCTGACATAGAAACATGAAAATATAGAAGATAGGAGCAGGAGTAGGCCATTTGGCCCCTCGAGCCTGCTCCGCCATTTAATGAGATCATGGCTGATCATCCAAATTCAGTACCCTGTCCCTGCTTTCTCCCCATATCCCTTGATCCCTTTAGCCTTAAGAAATATATCTAACTCCTTCTTGAATATATTTAATGAATTGGCCTCAACTGCATTCTGTGGTAGAGAATTCCACAGGCTCACCAATCTCTGGGTGAAGAAATTTCTCCTCATCTCTGTCCTAAATGGCTTACCCCTTATCTTTAGACTGTGACCCCTGGTTCTGTACTCCCCCGCCATCGGGAACATCCTTCCTGCATCTAGTCTGTCTAGTCCTGTTAGAATTTTTATAAGTTTCAATGAGATCCCCTCTCATTCTTCTAAACTCCAGCGAATATAAGCCCAATCGACCCAATCTCTCCTCATACGTCATTCCTGCCATCCCAGGTATCAGTCTCGTGAATCTTTGCTGCACTTCCGCCATGGCAAGAACATCCTTCCTCAGATAAGGCGACCAAAACTGCACACAATACTCAAGATGTGGTCTCACGAAGGCCCTGTACAACTTCAGCAAGACATCCTTGCTCCTGTACTCGAATCCTCTCGTTATGAAGGCCAACATACCATTTGCCTTCTTAACCGCCTGCTGCACCTGCATGCTTACCTTCAGCGACTGGTGCACAAGGACACCCAGGTCTCGTTGCACTTCCCCTTCTCCCAATCTATTGCCGTTCAGATAATAATCTGCCTTCCTGATTTTGCCACCACCAAAGTGGATAACCTCGCATTTATCCACATTGGGCAGATGTATGGCAGATGCAGTATAATCACCCAACCTGTCCAAATCATCCTGGAGTTTCTCAGCATTCTCCTCACAGCACACACGCCCACCCAGCTTTGTGTTGTCTGCAAACTTGGAGATATTACATCTAGTTCCCTCATTTAGATCATTAATATATATTGTGAATAGCTGGGGTCCTAGCACCGATCCCTGCAGTACCCCACTAGTTACTGCCTGCCACTTGGAGAAAGACCCGTTTATCACAACTCTTTGCTTCCTGTCTGCCAACCAGTTCTCTATCCAAGTCAGTACCTTACCCCCAATCCCATGTGCTTTAACTTTACACACTAATCTCTAATACGGGACCTTATCGAAAGCCTTCTGAAAGTCCAAATACACCACATCCACTGGTTCTCGTTTATCTATTCTACCAGTTACATCCTCAAAAAATTCCAGTAGATTAGTCAAACATGATTTACCTTTTGTAAATCCATGTTGACTTTGTCCGATCCTGTCACTGTTTTCCAAGTGCTCGGCTATTACCTCTTTTATAATGGACTCTAGCATTTTCCCCACTATCAATGTCAGGCTATAATTCCCCGTTTTCTCTCTACCACCTTTTTTGAATAGTGGGCTTACATTAGCTACCCTTCAATCCATGGGAACTGTTCCAGAGTCTATAGAATTTTGGAAGATGACCAGCAATGCATCTACTATTTCCAGGGCCACTTTCTTAAGTACCCTAGGATGTAGATTATCAGGCCCTGGGGATTTATCGGCCTTCATTCCCGTCAATTTCCCTAACACCATTTCCCTACAAATACTGATTTCATTCAGTTCCTCCCTCTCATTAGACCCTATGTTCCCCGACATCTCTGGGAGGTTATTTGTGTCCTCCTTTGTGAAGACAGAACCAAAGTATGTATTTAATTGGTCTGCCATTTCTTTGTTTCCCATTATAAATGCCCCTGACTCTGACTGCAAGGGACCTATGCTTGACTTCACCAATCTTTTTCTCTTCACATATCTATAGAAGCTTTTACAGTCAGTTTTTATGTTCCCTGCAAGCTTACTCTCATACTCTATTTTCCCCCTCTTAATTAATCCCTTTGTCCTCTTTTGCTGAATCCTAAACTGCTCCCAATCCTCGGGTTTGTTGCTTTTTCTGTTCAATTTATATGTCCTCTCCTTGAATCTTATGCTATCCCTAATTTCCCTTGTTAGCCACGGTTGAGTCACCTTTTTTGTTTTATTTTTATGCCAAATAGGGATGAACAAATTCTGTAGTTCATCCATGCAATCTTTAAATATTTGCCATTGCCTATCCACCATCAACCCTTTAAGTAACATTCCCCAATCCATCCTAGCCAACTTGCGCCTCATACCATCATAGTTTCCTTTATTTAAATTCAGCACCCTAGTCTCTGAGTCAAATACTTCACTCTCCATCTTAATGAAGAATTCTATTATATTATGATCGCTCCGCCCCAAGGGGCCTCGCACAACAAGATTGCTAATTAATCCTTTCTCATTACATAATACCCAATCTAAGATGGCCTGATCTCTAGTTAGTTCCTCGACTTATTGGTCCAGGAAACCATCCCGTATACACTCCAGGAATTCCTCCTCCACAGTATTGTTACTAATTTGGTTAGCCCAATCTATATGTAGATTAAAGTCACCCATGATAACTGCTGTGCCCTTATTGCACGCGTCTCTAATTTCCCGTTTAATGCCATCCCCAACCTCAGCATTACTGTTTGGGGGTCTGTATACAACTCCCACTAACGTTTTCTGCCCCTTGGTATTTCTCAGCTCTACCCATACAGATTCCATATCATCAGAGCTAATATCCTTCCTTACTATTGTGTTAATCTCCTCTTTAAACAGCAATGCTACCCCACCTCCTTTTCCTTTTTGCCTGTCTTTCCTGAATATTGACTACCCCTGGATGTTGAATTCCCAGCCTTGGTCACCCTGGAGCCATGTCTCCGTAATCCCAATGATCTCATATCTGTTTACATCTATTTGCGTAGCTAATTCATCTCCCTTATTATGAATGCTCCTCGCATTAAGACACAAAGCCTTCAGGCTTGTTTTTTTAACACTCTTACACCTTTTAGAATTATTGTTTACTGTGGCCATGTTTGATTTAAGCACTTGATTTCTCTGACTGCCACTTTTGCTATTCTCCTTCCTGTCTTTTGCTTCTATCCTTGCTTCCCTATCCTCTGTCTCCCTGCACAGGTTCCCAACCCCCTGCCATTTTAGTTTAAACCCTCCACAACAGCACTAACAAACACTCCCCCTAGGATATAGGTCCCGGTCCTGCCCAGGTGCAAACCGTCCAGTTTGTACTGGTCCCACCTCCCCCAGAACCAGTTCCAATATCCCAGGAATTTGAATCCCTCCCCCTTGCACCATTCCTCTAGCCATGTATTCATCTGAAATATCCTTCTATTTCTACTCTGACTAGTGTGCAGGGACAGTGGGACCTGGGAGTTAATGTGCATAGCTCCCTGAAGGTGGCAGGACATATTGAGAGTGTGGTTAGCAAAGCATTTGGGATCCTGGGTATTGAGTACAAAAGTAGAGAAGTTATGCTGAACCTTTATAAAGCGCTGGTTAGGCCACAACTGGAGTATTGCATCCAGTTCTGGTCACCACACTTTAGAAAGGATGTGAAGGCCCTTGAGAGGGTGCAGAGGATATTTACCAGAATGGTTCTGGGGATGGGGGATCTTAGCTACATGGACAGGTTGGAGAAGCTGGATTTGTTTTCATTAGAGCAAAGGAGGTTGAGGGGTGATTTGATAGAGGTGTACAAGATTATGACAGGTTTGGATAGGCTAGACGGGGAAAGGCTGTCCCCACTAGTTGATGGTACAAGGACTAGGGGACACAGATATAAGGTTTTGGGCAAGAGATACAGGGGGGATGTGAGGAAAAACTTTTTTACGCAGCGAGTGGTGAGGACCTGGAACTCGCTGCCGACGGAAGTGGTGGTAGCGGAGACACTCAATGTTTTCAAGGGGAGACTGGATAGGCACTTGAGGGAAATAAACTTGCAGGGCTACGAGGTTAGAGCGGGGGAATGGGACTGACTGGATTGCTCTACAGAGAGCCGGGACGAATGGCCTACTTCTGTGCCGTAATGACTCTTTGACTATGACTCTATGATCAGTGGAGGTCAACTGCAATTGGAGCAGCTTTGAAAGAAAATGAGTTCTGCTCATAACAGAGCCTTTGATCTGGACAAACAGGTTTCCATTTCCAGGGGAAGGAAAGGCACAAATAATCTGCAGCATTGTGTGACTATTTGTGTGTGTGTGTATAAATGGATAGTTAGATGTTACAAGATTATAATTTATTGACTTGTGTGAGTTGTGCAGATTACTCGAGCATACCATCGTAATTTGTATGCATTTATGTCATCAAGTGAATGAGATAATCATCCACAATGTTCGGTATTCTGCGTCTATACATTTGTAATGTCATGAAGAGGTGAAATTTAGAATTTACGTGTGAAATAACCCCAAAGTTTTACAGCTTCATCCAGCACTTCATCAAGAAATCACAGAGTACGGATGAGTGAGGCCACCTTAACTCATCCTTCCATAAACATTTAGATACATCCCCTGCTCCCAGCGCCTAACTGTATCTTGAATGATTCTGGAGTTTTTGTCCCCACTACCCTACCCAGAATGAATTGAAATTGGGGGTGGGGAGGGAAACTAGAAAATGGAATGCAGTAGGAAACTGTCACCTTCCCTTTGTAACCCGGGTCAAAACTAGTTCAGGCTAATAAGATGAAAGTATACCTCCTGTGGGCAGTCTGAACTTAATTTGTAAGAGAGTATGAATATTAAACATTGCCCATAATTCGGCACCTGTTGACACTAAATTGTAATCTCATTCAGAGAGACAATAATGGAAATGTTTCACTGATCAGTAAGAGCCACTTTTGTATTGCTTGTTGTGGGAAATAGAATGAAGTTCATGCTGAAATTAGGCCATACAGTACTTCAATGAGGAGAACCTGCTGCTAGCACCGGGTGTCAAAAGTGTTCCATTCTCCAGTATTGGTATCTCTCACCTTGAGGAGCATAAAATTCACTCAATGTTTTTAAGAATAAGTTTTAAAGTGCACCAGACAACTTAAGGATAGCCATGCACCAGTGACACTTAGCTTCATGTAAACTCCTCCAGACCTACAACCCTCTGAGGTCTCTGCACTCCTCAAATTCTGGCCTCTTGCGCATCTCCGATTTTCACCACTCCACCATTGGCGGCCGTGCTTTCAGCCGCCTAGGCCCTAAGCTCTGGAATTCCATCCCTAAACCTCTCTACCTCTCTACCTCTCTTTCCTCCTTTAAGACGCTACTTAAAACCTACCTCTTTGACCAAGATTTGGTCATCTGTCCTAATATCTCTTTTTTGGCTCAGTCGCCAATTTTGTTTGATGACGTTCCTGTGAAGCGCCTTGGGACGTTTTACTACATTAAAGGCGCTATATTTTTTATTCATTCCTGGGATGTGGGCGTCGCTGGCAAGGCCCTAATTGACCTTGAGAAGGTGGTGGTGTCCACCTTCTTGAACAGCTGAATTCCTTGTGGTGGAGGTACTCCACAGTGTTGTTAGGGAGGGAGTTCCAGGATTTTGACCCAGCGACGATGAAGGAATGGCGATATATTTCATCCAAGTCAGGATAACTTGGAGGGGAACTTGCAGGTGATGGTGTTCCCATGCGCCTGCTGCCCTTGTCCTTCTAGGTGGTAGAGGTCGTGGGTTTGGGAGGTGCTGTCAAAGAAGCCTTGGCGAGTTGCTGCAGTGCATCTTGTAGATGGTACACACTGCAGCCACGGTACGCTGATGGTGCAGGGAGTGAATGTTTAAGGTGGTGGATGGGGTGCCAATCAAGCGGGCTGCTTTGTCCTAGATGGTTTTGAGCTTCTTGAGTGTTGTTGGAGCTGCACTCATCCAGGCAAGTGGGGAGTATTCCATCACAATCCTGACTTGTGCCTTGTAGATGGTGGAAAGGCTTTGGGGAGTCAGGAGGTGAGACACTCACTGCAGAATATCCAACCTCTGACCTGCTCTTGTTGCCACAGTATTTATGCGGTTGGTCCAGTTAAGTTTCTGGTCAATGATGACCCCACAGGATATTGATGGTGGAGGATTTGGTGATGGTAATGCCGTTGAATGTCTAGGGGTGGTGGTTAGACTCTCTCTTGTTGGAGTTAGTCATTGCTTGGCACTTGTCTAGTGCAAATGTTACTTACCACTCATCAGCCTAAGCCTGAATGTTGTCCGGGTCTTGCTGCATGCGGGCACGGACTGCTTCACTACCTCAGGAGTTGCAAATGAAGCTCAACACTGTGCAATCATCAGCCAACATCCCCACTTCTGACCTTATGAGGGAGGGAAGGTCATTGATGAAGCAGCTGAAGATGGTTGGGCCTAGGACACTGCCCTGAGGAACTCCTGCAGCAATGTCCTGGGGCTGAGATGATTGATCTCCAACAACCACAACCACCTTCCTTTGTGCTAGGTATGAATCCAGCCAGTGGAGAGGTTTCCCCCTGATTCCCATTGACTTCAATTTTACTAGGGCTCCTTGATGCCACACTCAGTCAAATGCTTCATTTATGTCAAGGGCAGTTACTCTCACTTCACCTCTGGAATTCAGCTCTTTTGTCCATGTTTGGACCAAGGCTGTAATGAGGTCTGGAGCTAAGTGGTCCTGGTGGACCCTGAACTGAGCATCGGTGAGCTTGTTATTGGTGAGTAAGTGCCGCTTGATAGCACTGTCTACAACACCTACCATCACTTTGGTGATGATTGAGAGTAGGCTGATGGGGCGGTAATTGGCTGGATTGGATTCATCCTGCATTTTGTGGGCAGGACATATCTGGGCAGTTTTCCACATTGTCGGGTCGATGTCAGTGTTGTAGTTGTACTGGAATAGCTTGGCTAGAGGCAGGGGCTAGTTCTGGAGCACAAGTCTTCAACACGACAGCCAAGATGTTGTCGGGGCCCATAGCCTTTGTTGTATCCAGTGCGCTCAACCATTTTTTGATATCACATCGAGTGAATCGAATTGGCTGAAGACTGACCTTCTGTGATGGTGGGGACCTCAGGGAGAGGCCGAGATGTATTATCCACTTGGCACTTCTGGCTGAAGATGGTTGCAAACGCTTCAACCTTGTCTTTTGCACTCACCTGCTGGGCTCCGCCATCATTGAGGATGGGGTTATTCATGGAGCCTCCTCCTCCCATTAGTTGTTTAATTATCCACTACCATTCATGACTGGATGTGCAGGACTGCAGAGCTTTGATCCGATCCGTTGGTCGTAGGATCGCTTAGCTCTGTCCAAAGCATGCTGCTTCTGCTGTTTAGCATGCACGTAGTCCTGTGTTGGAGCTTCCCCAGGTTGGCACCTAATTTCTAGGTATGCCTGGTGCTGCTCCTGGCATGTCCTTCTGCACTTTTCATTGAACCAAGGTTGGTTGCCTGGCATGATGGTAATGGTAGAGTGAGGGATATGCCCCCGCCATGAGGTTACAGATTGTGTTGGAATACAATTCTGCTGCTGATGATGACCCACAGCGCCTCATGGATGCCCAGTTTTTAGCTGCTAGCTCTGTTCTGAATCTATCCCATTTAGCACGGTGCTGGTGCCACACAACACGATGGAGAATGTGCTCAGTGTGAAGACCAGGAGTTCCTTTCTATAAGGACTCTGCGGTGGTCGCTGATACCAATACTGTCATGGACAGATGCATCTGTGACAGGTAGATTGGTGAGGACGAGGTCAAGTAGGTTTTTCCCTCATGTTGGTTCTCTCACCACCTGTTGCAGGCCCAGACTGGCTGTTACATCATTCAGAGTTGCCAGCTCGGTCAGTAGTGGTGCTACTGAGCCAGTCGTGGTGATGGACATTGAAGTCCCCCACCCCGAGTATATTCTGTGCCCTTGCTACCCTCAGTGCTTCTTCCAAGTGGTGTTCAACATGGAGGAGTACTGATTCATCCGCTGAGGGAGGGCGGTAGGTGGTAATCGGCAGGAGGTTTCCTTGCCCATTCTTGACTTGAAGCCATGAGACTTCATGGGGTCTGGAGTCAATGTTGAGGACTCCCAGAGCCGCTCCCTCTTGATTGTATACCACTGTGCCACCACCAGGACATACCCAGGGATAGTGACGGAGGTATCTGGGACATTGGCTGAAAAATATGATTCTGTGAGTATGACTATGTCAGGCTGTTGTTGCTTGACTTGTCTGTGGGACAGCTCTCCCAATTTTGGCACAGGTCCCTAGATGTTAGTGAGAAGGATTTTGCAGTGTCAACTGGGCTGGGTATGCCATTGTCCTGTCCGAAGCTGGTGCCTAGGTTGAAACCGGGTGGTTTTTCTTATTATTGTTTCTCGTAGTGGTTTTTGTACAACTGAGTGGCTTGCTAGGCCATTTCAGAGGGCAGTAAAGAGTCAACCACATTGCTGTGGGTGTGGAGGCACATACAGGCCAGACCAGTAGATTTTGTTCCCTCAAGGATATTAATGAACCAGATAGGTTTTTAAGACAATCCAATCATTTCATGGTCATCATTACTGATACTAGCTTTTAATTCCAGATTTATTTAATTAACTGAATTGAAATTCCACCAGCTGCCATGGTGGGATTTGAACTCACATTTCCAGATCATTAATCCAGGCCTCTAGATTACTAGTCCAGTAACAGAACCACTATGCTACTGTAAATGCAAGCTGTTGTTGTTACTAATTTTTCACTCGGGCTTATGTCATTTATGAGCTATAGGTCTTTACACTTGTGAAAGAATTGGTATGACACCCTATTACTGGTCAGGGACAATGTTCTTCCTAAGATGTAATCTCAAAGGTCCTGTGCAGGCCGCTCAGTGGCTTTTACTTTGTAAGTACCGCGCTTGTGCAGAAATTTTAGGGACCGTGCATTAAAAGAAACAGGCCGTGCAGAACAAAGCGGAGATTACAGGGAACATTGGTCAGGGATCCTGCATTTATTCAGAGTCCGGTCAGCTTATTGGGGTGACTTCAACTTTGAGTTCTAACACTACAGTATCAGTCAGTGGAACTGGCATTGTTCTGGTCGAAACCCGTACCAGAGAGAGGTTGTGATCGCCATAAATGGTAGAAGTTTCCGTTCATACTCATTATCTTATAGTGACTCGTTGGGTGACTGCTTGCATTTGTGTCAAATGAAGACTTAATCGGCACTATCCTTCCTTAGATTTCATACACAGGGCCTTTCAAAGCATTCCCATCTATTCTTAGCTGAGGGTGTCATTGTACTGCTCTGTACTGTCCGTTGCAGCTCTACATAGAGAAGCATACAAAAGAAATAATGAAGCGCTGACTACATTTCCAAGTATACGTCCATTGTTACAGCACGTGTGTTCCCTATATAGAGTACCAATTATTCACTATTTGAAGACTTTTTAAGCCTATTGTTATAGATTTAAATGACTGCCTAACTACTAGAGATGAGAATTAAATGCAGTGTTGCTAAACTTTGTAAGTATGTATATGTCATCAACGTTCTTTTTTATTTTGTGTGCTCTTTTTAATGTGTCCAGTTAAAATTAAGAGGGGGCACAACACTGAGGCTGAGGCATACATGCACCCACACAGGTCCCTCTCGGAGGATTGCCAACCTCTGTAGTGGGGGTGTTTTTTTAAATTACTTTCTCTTGTTTGCCATGTCATTCACTAACTGTGGCAGGGAGGATGTTTGGGTGACCAGCTCCCAGGCTTCACCATCGCTGCTGTGAGCTGAGCATTAGCGGACACCGGATAGCTGGGTGTTGATGACTTTATCTCTGCTTTCCCCCCCTCGCCCCCTCCCTCCCACCCACTCCCTGTGGTACAGCACATAGACTCCTCTGCTTGGTATTTTCTCACAGTGGCATGGCTGAGATTGGTAACTATCCAGCGTGGGAGATCTCCGATATAACCCATGTTCTGCCATGTTGTGGTGGCATGTATTGGTGCTCCAAACCGGCACCATGGCTCCCAGCATGGTTTTATAGTGGTTTTGTAGAGCAGCCATTTGTGCATGCAGATTATTGTGTGTGTTCGAGGATGTGTGTTCTTACTTATAAGTAGGAATGGTAGCATAGTGGTTATATTACGGGACTAGTAATCCAGAGACCTGGACTAATGATCCGGAGACATGAGTTCAGAATTCAACCATGGCAGCTGGAATTCAATCAAATAAGTAAATCTGCAATAAAAAGTTAGTACTGGCAATAGTGACCATTTAACTACTGGATTGTTGTAAAAACCCATCTGATTCACAAATGTCCTTTAGGGAAGGAAATCTGCCTTTGTGACTCTAGACCGACAGCAATGTGGTTGACTCTTAACTGCCCTCAGCCACAGCCTAGCAAGCCACTCAGTTGTCAAGGCGGTGGCTCAACACCAGCTTCTCGAGGGCAATTAGGGCTGGGCAATAAATGCTGGCTTTCACAGCGCCGCCCACATCCTGTGAATGAATTTTTTTAAAAGTTGCTCCTCAAAATAATAGGTATCACAGCATTTAAAGTCAGATGTTCACAGATTTGTTAAGCACACAATAATAACGATTATTGACACACACTTAACAGCAACACTGTGTGAGTTTTAGCCGGGAAATTGAAAACACATTACAGATCCGAGCTCAGTGTACTTGGTTGGCCAAACCTTCGAATTCTAAAGGATTTGTCCCAACACCCACGTTTTATAGACTTTTTCACAACTGGTACGTGACAATTCGCATGCCCCATAGCATTATCTAAGACACGGTTATCATTTAACACTGATTTTGATTGTAAGCAGCCTTTGCTTTGTTACTGCGGCTTCCAAATCCCATGTGATTTCAATCTCAATGTATCCTGGGGCCTGATCTGAAATATGCACGTTAATAGCCTCTGTTCCGAGCAGCTATCTTTGCTTGGGAAACTCCTGTGACCATAACACTGTTAAAAGATGTGTTGGTGCTGCATCACTTCTCTTTGGCAGCTTGCCAGGGAACTCATTTCAAAGAGCTGAAGATGTGATGAGGTGTCTCATTACTGGAACTGGTAGGGAGTGTACTGTACCCATGGAGGGAGGCACAGTCGGCTTGTTACTGGTAACGCAAAGGTTAAAGGTGTAAGATGTTGAAGCACAGTATGGATCCATTTTCCAGCAACTCCCTTTTCCTGGGGTCAACAAACCAACCAAAATAAATTAGATTTTAGCTTCCACTTTGAAACTGCTAAAATCAGCTGTGGCTTGCATTCCCTATTATCTACTTATTCAGAACAGCATGAACAGCCTCCACCTTCTCAATTACTCATGTATTTGAGGCAAACACTAACTGGGAGGGATAATTAACATGGTTGTTGCAAAAAAATATATATCAGGCTACCCCATACTCCAAGTGAAAACTGATTGGAAAACACTCCCCAACAAACAGGGCAAATGAGAATGAGAATGCGATATACCCTGTGGATATGGGATTAGGTTACATACCACTGAAAAGGCAGCAGCCACAGATGAGACTATTTTGGTTTGTACAGAAATTGCTTTTGATTCAAGTGCTTGGCTCCTCAAGTGATTTGAGATTTGATGAGCTTACCAGCTGAAGTCTATGTCCTGTCCAATTGTGAATATTGAGACATAGGTCATATACATGTGTACATATACACGATAAACTGCACTGTCAGACTCCAAAATAAGAGGATCTGGTACACCAGAATGAATCATATGACATATCACCTCAGTCAGGACATAACAACAAGCAATGCAGTATGAAGCCTTTGCCATTCCACACTATCACACTCAGGCTGCTGGTAACATTGGTCCCATTGGTAGTCACCTTTAACCCACCCAACAGATCCTCACTCTGAGCATAATAATACTCAGAAAATTCTCCAGCTATTAGGGACTGTCCACAGTTTCCAAAAGCTGAATGAGTATTCTGAGCAGGGTGAAAGGGCAAGGATCAATGATGTTTCGAGGCATTGAAAATAATATATATCTTTTGCAGTAACTGATAATTTTATGGGGTGGGAGGCAAGAAATCATAAACTCTTATAGCACAGAAGGTCGTCATTCGGCCCCTCGAGCCTCAGCCGGCTCGTTGAATGGGTTGTCTAATTTAGTCCCACACCCCAACTTCTTTCCCATAACCCTGCAAATTATTCCTCTTCAATTACATGTACAATTGTCTTTTGAAAGTTCCTATGTAATCTGCCTTCACCACCCTTTCAGGTAGTATGTCCCAGATCTTAACAACCCTCTGTGTGAAAGAAATTCTCCTTCTTTCCCCTCTAGTTCTTTTGCCAATTATTTTAAATCTATGACATCTGGTTACTGGCCCATTTGCCAGAGAAAACAGTTTCTCCCTACTTGCTCCATCAAAATCCCTCATAATTTTGAATACCTCGATTAAATCTCCCCATAACCTTCTCTGCTCTAACCTTCACTCAGAGGGTGGTGAAACTGTGGAATTCTCTACCACAGAAGGCTGTGGAGGCCAAGTCACTGAATATATTTAAGAAGGAGATAGATAGATTTATAGACACAAAAGGCATCAAGGGGGATGGGGAGAGAGCAGGAATATGGTATTGAGATAGAGGATCAGCCATGATCATATTGAGTGGCGGAGCAGGCTCGAAGGGCCAAATGGCCTACTCCTGCTCCTATTTTTCTATGTTCTATGTTTCTAAGGAGAACAATCGCAGCTTCTCCAATCTCTCCACATAACTGAAGTCCCTCAACCCTGGTATCATCCTAGTAAGCCTCCTCTGCACCCACTCCAAGGCCCTGATATGCTTCCTAAAGTGTGGTGCCCTGAACTGTAAACAATACTCCAGTGAGGCCTAACCAGTGATTTGTAAATGTTTAGCATGACTTCCTTGTTTTTGTATTCAGTGTCCCTATTTACAAAGCCAAGTATCCCATATGCTTTCTTAACTGCCTTATCAACTTACCCTGCCACCTTCAAAGATTTGTAAATATGTACCCCCCAGGTCCCTCTGCTCCTGCAACCCCCCCACCCACCAAAAAAAAACTAGTACCATTTAGGTTATGCTGCCTCTTCATTTTGTTCCTCTCAAAGTGCATCACTTCAAACTTATCCGCATTAAATTGCATCTGCCATCTGTCTGCCCACTTCATCAGCCTATCTACGTCCTCCTGAAGTCTGCTAATATCCTCCTCATTATTTACTATGTTGCAAAGATTTGTACCATCCGCAAACTTAGAAATTGTACTTCCTATACCCAAGTCCAAGTCATTTATATAGCTAGAAAAGCAATGGTCTCAATTCCGACCCCTCCAGTCAGAAAAACATTTGTTCACCACTATTCTCTGCCTCCTATCCTGTAGCCAATTACGTACCCGAGTTAGCACCTTCCCTTTAATGTGGTTCTATTTTCCGACCAAGTCTGTTATGTGGTACTTTATCAAAGTCTTTTTGAAAGTCTATATATGCAACATCTACTGCACTACCTTCATCGGACCCCACCCCTGGGATCGACCCCCTCCCCGGGTCAGGGATCGGACCTACCTGGTCCTGCGGCCTGCTCCGGAGTGCTCCCCACTCGGCTAGAAGCCAAGCCTTTCAATCAGGCTGACTTCCAGGTGGAGTTAAAACTCCACAGCATGCAGGGCAACCCAGACTTACAGGTTTCCCATCAAAAACTCCACCCCCCGCCTATGTAATCCGCCCCTATTAATATCCAGCCCTCTGTGTTTGTTTTCTTTGTGTTTTCCTTTGTTCACAGCTGAAAGAGAAAATCTTCCAGACTTCCTGCTGAGCTCCCAGTTTAAGAGACTTTCTAACACATTGGGTGTGAGGAGTTTATCAATTAGCTAGACATACTAACAAATGGCTTATTATTACAGTCATCAGGGAAAACAAACTTCCATTTGCATATTAATCACGTCATTTAGGTGCCATTTTTCTAAACTTTTGTGAATGAAGTTTTCTTTAAATACCCAACATTAAACAAAACTTCTTTTCAAAACCTTTGTGTAAAAATGGTCACAAGCCCCCCAAAACATGACAGTGTGTGTATTACCTTCCTGTGTGCAGGAGTTAATCAGTTTAAAATGAAATGTAGTTTTTTTATGTGTTTAAAGGAGCAGTACTCTATAACCGCTGTGCAATATTGCTAACAGTGCTAGTATCCCATTTTAGATGTGGTTGCAGTTGAACAGACTTCAGCTTCCACCCCACTCTGGAGCCTGACCCTGTTTTACAGGTTGCCTATGAGACTGTGATGGACACAATAGGCTCATTGTCACTCCAGTCTGAAGGGAGAGGAGACTTTAAGGGCTGGATTTTGTCAATGGAGGCGACTTGGAGGCGGGACTGCTGCTTGTCGTGTCAATGTCCCGCCTCCATCCTCGCCTGACCATTCAGAGGGATTTTCCCCTGATTGAGCTTGTTAAGCCTGCCCGGCGGGCTCAGCAAGCCAATTAGGGAAGAAGTCACTGACCGATCATGTCAACGTCAGACGTGCTATCTGTCAAGACTTCTTGAAAGAAGAAATGACAGCGTTTGACAGCTCTGTGAAGCTGTCAAACACTAACATTTTCTTGAGTTTGATTCATTTTTGTGGTGAGGACTGAAAAAACATTGTAAAAAAGTAAATTTCAGATGTCTGATGGATCGGAGGGTCCATCAGCCATTACCTGAAATTGACAAGGTGGATATCCGCTCTCCCGATCCAGCACGGTTAAAGGTTACAGAAGTAAAAAAAGGTAAGTGAACACTTTTTTAAACTTATCACTCACCTTGCATACTTACCACTCCACACTTGTACCCATCACTCACCTCTACATCTTACTTCCAGGTGCTTCCGACCGCCACAGACCTCCTCCACGTCTCCTCCAACCCGGCGGGGTTCTCCGAGGTCGGGAAGCCTTCACCTGTGAAGGTAAAATGGCACTAATCCTTTTGTCTGCCTGTTAACTTAACAGGCAGTTAAAAGGATTTAAAGCCTTTCCCGCCTTCAGGAGACGGGACCCAAAGCTGCACATCCTCCTGCCTCCTGGCAAAAGGGCACGGAGGCGGGATGGGGGTGGGTTTGCCATCCGTCCCCACTTTCACATGCTGTCCCACCTCCATGCCCGCCTCCTCGGGGCTTGGAAAATCCAGCCCGATGAGTTAATGGTGCACTAACAATAATAATTGATAGGGTAGAAACATCACATAACAATAAATAAATGAAGCATAGTACTCCATTAAATAAAAGGAGAAGGAATGTATTCTACAGTGGGCATCAGCCACAGCTATGGATATAGTAGCTTGCATTAAGAAGCTATTGGTCGCAAATATATCCGGTGTCAACTGTGGTTCAGTGGTCACACTCTCACCTCTGAAGTTGGAAGGTTGTGGGTTCAAGTCCCACTCCAGAGGCTTGAGCACAAAGTCTAGGTTGACACTCCAGTGCAGAACTGAGGGAGTGCTGCACTGTTGGAGGTGCCATCTTTCGGATGAGACGTTTAACTGAGGCCCTGTCTGCTCCCTCAGGGTGACGTGAAAGATCCCATAGCACTATTTCGCAGAAGAGCAGGGTAGAGTTCCCTGGCATCCTGGCCAATATTTATCCCTCAATCAACATTACTAAAACAGATTAACTGGTGATTATCACATTGCTGTTTGTGGGAGCTTGCTGTGCACCAATTGGCTGTTGCGTTTCCTACATTACAACAGTGACTCCACTTCAAAAGTGCTTCATTGGCTGTAAAGTGCTTTGGGACATCCTGAGGCCGTGAAAAGCGCTATATAAATCTTGGAGTCTCAGTTCTTGACCTTGGCTGGATTGTTCTGGTGAGGTACCAAGCTGGCAGCAGGCTCCTCCTTACAAAGAGGGAGCAGTCATTTGGGCTATTTTTGTGCACCTTCAAGCAGCAGGTTATATTAGCAGAGGCCTGGGCGCATCACTTCACCTGGGGAGTGGTATTCAGTGGGATACAAGTAGGTGGAAGGAGTTTGAGGGACAATAGGAGGAAAACCAATGCAAGTCTTAAATAGTATAATCTAGCTTAATGCATTTCTTTAAAATTCTGACTTCCAACCTTCATTATGATGTTTCAGGTGTCACGTATGCTAGAAAATTCCAAGTCAATCATAATGATGTAAGGGCTATGGTTCCTCCCATGATGGTCCATCTTTATCAGTTTGAAAATTGTATTCAGGGCTGGGTGCTGGAGAGGGGGTGGGGCTAAACCCTAGGTCCCACAACCAGCAATGTGATAATGACCAGATCATCTGGTGTTTTTTAAATGATGTTGGTTGAGGGATAACTATTGGCCAGGACACATGGAAAACTACCCTGCTCTTCTCTTCAAATAGTGCCATGGAAGCTTTTACATCCACCTGAGAGAGCAGATGGGGCCTCAGTTTAACGCCTCATCCAAAAGACGGCACCTCCAACAGTGCAGCTCTCCCTCAGCATTGCACTGGAGTGTCAGCCTGGATTATATGCTCAAGACTTTGGAGTGGGACATGAAATCATAACCTTCTGGTTGAGAGGCGAGAGTGCTACCACTGAGCCATGGCTGACAGGTACAGGTATTTGCAATTCCTTTTAGTAAAAAAGGATGACAGACTCCATAGGGTACTGTGGCTTTACAAAACCCTGAGTGGCATTCACATCGTGTCTGATGCCACAGGACACTATCAGCTGGCATGGACAGAAACATCTATCATTCAGTGGCTGTTATCCATACCTCCTGCTATAATTAAATCTACCTCTTCATTAGTCATTTGCAATGTGGCGTTAATGGCCATTTCCTGGCTCTGTGTAACATCAAAGTAAAATGTTAGTAATCACAAAGTAACAGCCCTTATTATTAAAACAAACTGATTTGTCATTGTGGTTATACTTCAGTAATTTTTGTGGCAATTTGCCAAAGGAAAATTGCAGAGCTGGGAAAAAAGTCACACTTGATAAAACATTAGGTGCAAGCTAAAAAATACATTTTATTACATTTCATAACCTTGCACTCTCAGCGCCTGCATTAGTCTCTTTGTTCTTGTGTTCTCTATTTAGAAAATAAAAGTTTGTATTTACTTTATTTTGCACCTGGTGAATATGATCAACACTTCTGGAACATGCTGGTCAGTGGCTAAAAGCCAGGCCTCGCGATCTCCCCTTTTAATGCAGTTAATTTAACTCAGTCCGAGGACCATTGTATTCTCAGCTGCGTGCATGTTCTACATAGAATTACATAGAATTTACAGCACAGAAACAGGTCATTCGGCCCAACTGGTCAATGCCAGTGTTTATGCTCCAGAACGAGCTTCCTGCCACCCTATTTCATCTAACCCTATCAGCATAACCTTCGATTCCCTTCTCCCTCGTCTGCTTATCTAGCTTCTCCTTAAATTTATCTCTGCTATTCACTTCAACCACTCCCTGTGGTAGCGAATTCCACATTCTAACCACTCTCTGGGTAAAGAAGTTTCTCCTGAATTCTTTATTGGATTTATTAGTGACTATCTTATATTTATAACCTCTAGTTTTTAAACTGGTAATTTAGCTCCGGCCACCAGGATAGTAATTGGAGATGTCAGTTGCGCAGTGGTCCTGAGGCATATTGTTGGAGCAGAGTGGAAGAAACATTACTGTACTTTGCATCTAACCCATGATACGTCTGATCTGGGAGTGCTGCTTGATACTCCACACCGGGTGTCCCAAAGTGGGAGAAGGTTGCATTTCTCGGAGCTTCACCTCAACAATAAGAATATCAAGCTTCTACTTTTTTAAAGATTTGCAAAATCTCAGTTTTGTTTTTGAATTCCATGTTACATTTTTTAGGCTAAGACTTTATTAACAAAATGGTAACCTATTGTAGCTGATCAGGGAAAATGGTGTTTGTGCAACAATTGGCTGTTTTTCAGAATTTGGCGAATGGTGTTGACAAGTGTCTGTTGTCTTCATGGCTAAATAGCGAATAAGCAATTTCCTACCTTCACATTGAGCAAGTACTTTAAACCAGAAAGATAATCATAGAACAACAGAAGTTTACAGCGGAGAAGGAGACCATTCCATCCATCATGTCTGTGCTGGCTGCAGAATCCAAAACTAATCCCACTGCCTTGCTCTCTGGCCTTATGTTTTTCTCTGCTTCATATCTGTATTCAGTTTTCCACCCACTGTGGCAAAGCATTCCATGCTCCAATAATCTTTTTATGATAAAAATGGAAAACCAAGCAGCGAAAATCCTGATAAGTCGACTATAAATGTTCTGTTCTATGAGCAGAGCTCACCTTTTTTTTAAAAAGAGTTTGTCTTCAGACAAAATAATATTTAGTTTGCTCCGCTCCACTTTTACTGAAGTAATTTATCAGTGCTAGTGTTATGGTGACCATGACTATCAAATGTGTTCCTGCATTTCATTTCCCATTTGATTGATAGTTAAACCTGATGCTCCAGCATAAATTTGGAGTGGGGGGAATGCAGGAGATAAAAGCCATTGTGGCTATTAATTTGTACATCAGGAACCTGCTAGCAAAAGCTGCAGATTTATTGATACAATGTTCCTGTCTCTTTCCAATTTATATGTAAATGAAATTGAAATCGCTTGGATTGATCAGCTGGATGTACCAACCTCTGTTTCCTCCTCACTGCCTCTTCAACAGCTTTCACTGCACAGCAGCCATTAATTATAAGATTGTGGATAGACCCACATCTCGGACACTTGGAGAATGTCAACAGGCATCCTGACGAGAATTGCAGGCCTGAATGAAAATACACAGCACCAGGAAATATGAGACTGGTCGCTATCTGGGTATCACATATTAACATAAGGGTTAAATCTGAGAATTGAAGCAATTTCTACTCCCTCCACGTTACAAGCATGAAGTCTTAAATGTCAATAACTAGCCCCTTTTTGCCCTCATTCTGTCAGTGTTCTACTCCTCGTCTCCCAAAAGTGCTATGAGCTTAATAAAATGCAGCGTTTTCTTCAAAAGAGAGGTGAAGTCTGTTACTTTTTCATTTACTGTGTTTTTGTTTACAATGTTGTTTACCCTCTAATGAAACCTATAACATGTAGCGAGTGCACTGTATACTTACACACATGTTCAACGCTGGCTGACATGCTCCTTTTTTAGAAGATGCTCTGCCGTTTGGTAAGCTCACAGCTTGGTCACAAAGGCCATGTTATACCCCTTTAAAGACTTCTGGTTGAGAAAAATAAAAATAGCCTGCCCCCTTGGTAAGGCAGGAGGTGAATAGTGTTATCTTGTGAAGTTTCTGACAGCTTCTGATTGTTCAGAAATGGCAGCCACTTTCTTTGGAAGGCTGATGATGAATGAATCATCTTGCCCCATTGAGAAAGGATACTCTGTCACAGCTGTACCTACTGCTCTGGACTATAACAGATAACAACAGTACAGAGGAGAGCAGGAAGGAAACAGTTGCAAAAGTAACATAGATGAAGGTTCAAGTACGTTCAAAATGCAAAACTGGAAGAAGTCAACAATTAAGAACAGAACAGAAGGAAAAATCAAGGACAAGGAAAGATCACTTAGCTCATCTCTCTAATATCTCAACTTACCAAACCTCATATCCAGTAATATCTCAACTCACCCAGCGTAGCATCCAACTGTATCCTGGACTTCCATAACTTCTTTGATTCTACTACCTTACCTCCAAATATTTCTTGGCCTATGAATAACGATTTTTTTTCAAGGATCTGTTTAATATTTACTTTTCATTAGTTAAAATTTAAATTCTACTGACCTGACAGACCTTGAAGTAGTATTCTGGGTTCACCTTATTGATTCCATTTATAATGTTATGTGCCTCAGAAGGTTGACCTTCAACTACCTTCTCTGTATATTTTTCTTATAGCTCATCCCCATTACATTTGGATTATTTCCTGTTGCTTTTCTCTGCACCCTTTCCGATGGATGTATGACATTTTTGCAATGTGATGACTAAAATTGCATACAGTATTCAAAATAAGGACTGACCAATACACTATAAAGACTTAGCATAGTACATTTGTACTCCAATATCCTGGCTACATATCCGCACATTCTATTTGCCTTTTTAATTGCTTCTTCACATTGAAAGTGACAAGTTAACAGGCAATACCACAACACTGGATCTTCCTTTCATAATGCTGCAAAATAACCAAATACTGACCAGGATATTTATTAAACTGTTTTGACGAGTAATTCAGGGAGGGAAATATCAATTCCTTTAATTCACTAAAGCCAGCAAATAAAAAAATGAACTGAGCCTATTTTCTAAATGAGAACACTTAGAACATTTAAAGCTAATGAAAAATAATTAAGTGGAGAGCAGCCAGCATTTAATACCATTTGGCACATGTTTGTTTGTTACAAAATTCCCACTTTGAAAATCCAATTTTCCTCCTGAAACGCATTTGCCTCATCAGTCTTTAGATTGGTGCAATGCTGCTGCTCTCTAGGGTTCCTTTTAATGGATAATAAACTGTATTAAAAAAAAACATCAAGCATGGAGCCTATAGTCTTGTGGTATACTGGCTGAGTGCAGCTGTTGCTTTTCAGTATATGCTTCCACATTCTATTTTCTTCTTTTCCTCCCCTTTTTCTTCCTTCCTTCCCCGAAGGCATTGACTTATGGCGAGATAGAGTTGTATGGGCAGATGGTGCCCTGCCCAAGTAGTCATTCTGTATGTGTAATGCTAGTGTGTTGGCAGATTATTCAACCATGGGAAACATGACAGGCAAACCTGGGTGTTATCTTGCCCAACGCCCACATACACACTTTCCAGTAGGAACATTTGGCTGTATGTTTTTTGTCCCTCTGTAGCCCAGGGGTGACAAAGCTAGTTTTAATATTTTGTCATTGTGCTGGCTGAGATTAACTAACAGCACAGACCGTGGATCAAATTTAGAGTATTCCTGGTCTGTATGGCTTAGTACTTTAAAAAGAAATCATTCTTGGGATCTGGGCGTCGCTAGCAAGGCCAGCATTTATTGCCCATCCCTAGTTGCTCTTGAGAAGGTGGTGGTGAACCTTCTTCTTGAACCGCTGCAGTCCATGTGGTGAAGGTGCTCCTACACTGCTGTTAGGGAGGGAGTTCCAGGATTTTGACCCAGCGATGATGAAGGAACAGCAATATATGTCCAAGTCAGGATGGCTTGTGATTTGGAGTTGAACTTGGGTGTGATGGTGTTCCCGTGCACCTGCTGCCCTTGTCATTCTAGGTGATGGAGGTCATTAGGGAGGTGCTGTCGAAGAAGCCTTGCTGAATTGCTGCAGTGCATCCTATAGGTAGGACTTGCTGCAGCCACGGTGCGCTGGTGGTGGAGGGAGTGGATATTTGAGGGTGGTGGTTGAGCTGCCAATCAAGTGGGCTGCTTTGTCCTGGATGGTGTCAAACTTCTTGGGTGTTGTTGGAGCTGCACTCATCCAGGCAAATGGAGAACATTCCAAAAACACTCAAGATTTTTGTCTTGTAGGTGGTGGAAAGGCTTTGGGGAGTCAGGAGATGAGTCACTCACTGCAGAATACCCAGCCTCTGACCTGCTCTAGTAGGCATAGCATTTATATGACTAGTCTGCACTACATTGAAGAGTCAGCGTAGTTTATTGACTGAAATCCAAGAATTTTCACTCAGGTGCTGGTGTGGAACTCAAACCCACAATTTTCTAACCTAGTGATGAGCATCAATCGGCCAAAATACTGACCCAAGCCGTTACGGGCTTTCTGTACTTTAAAATCAAAGTTATTCTGAACTCCCCTCCTACCACTTCCTCTCCCACCTACCCAAGTAATGGACTCATACTCCGAACGCATGAAGAAGTCATTTAATTGTAAAGTAAAAGTCATTTTGCTCCATTACTGCAAAATCAACTGGTCTTCTCAATCAAAGTTTTGAATGAGAAATTGCCTTTTAAAACAGACCGTCTTTACCTTGTTATCCCCCTGATGAGCTCCCGCTTCTCACACAGGCCTGGAAATTGTTTCTGCCTCCCTGACAATACTAATAATTACAGTTTTGCAAGTAGATTGAAATTCCGCATCCCTTGTGAATGAGCTTTACAAAATAGACTAAGATCTAAATTAAATCTGGCACTTTATTAGGCACATCAGTGTTAAAGTTTGACAGTTGCAATATTTTTTGTATTTTATATATGTTTTTTAATTAAAATCTGAATCTCCAGGATTCAATCTGGATTGTATATGATCTAATTGAATTTAAATTTTACACGAATTATTCAGAAATGTATATTTAAGTGTAAAACAGTTGAGGGGGCAGGGAGGAGAAACATTTGTGAAGTATGATGGCGTGATATTAATAAGCCAGTGAATGTAATTTAAAAATAAATGCAATATCCCTGAAGAATATTACCAACTAGGTTTTTTTTAAAGGCAGGATGCTTCAGATGTTTATCAAATTGTAGCTTAGAGACAGATGCAGAATTAATATACATTAGGAAAAATTTTTAAGCATTCTCTTATCCTCTGTTTACATGACACAGTTGCCTCCAGAAACAACTGGCTCGTTGAAGTGTGCCTTCGTACCTCCAAATACAGATTTGTGACACACATCAGGCTGGGCAAGTGGTTCTGGAGCTGTTATGACTTCTGTCATGGGTGGGTTTTTGAGAGACTTCCGGAGGTAAAATGTCACCAGCAGTAAATATAAACACATGTGTGCATACATGTGTATGCTGGTGCGTACGTGTGTGTGGGTACGTGTATCTGCCTCTGCGTGCATGTCTCTTTGTGCTAAACACTGGAAGGGAAATGTGGCTACTTCTATGGCGAATGAGAATGAGTATCTGCTAGGCTTTGTACTTCAGTCAAAATGTTAGTGATAACAACAGTGAATGCTGGAAAAACTCAGCAGGCCAGGCAACATCCGTGGAGCGAGAAATAGCGTCAATATTTCAGGTTGAAACCCTTCATCAGGACCGGTCCTGACGAAGGGTTTCGCCCTGAAACGTTAACTCTGTTTCTCTCTCCACGGATGTTGCCTGGCCTGCTGAGTTTTTCCAGCATTTTCTGTTGTTATTTCGGATTTCCAGCATGCGCAGTATTTTGCTATCGTAAAAATGTTAGTGATGTTTATTTTTCTTTCAATTATCTCTGACTCTTGCAGGTTAACCAGAACTGCATCAGTCTAACTAATATATATACTTTTAAAGGTATGTGTCATAGAGGGATGAGCGTACAACACACTGACCTTTATAAACCACCCACATTTTCCTACCATACTTTGCTTTGCCCTTTTCCCAGGCAGTGAATCTCTTCAAGCTTTGGGACATGCTGAGGTTGGGAAAGGTGCTATATAAGTGCAAGTTCTTTTTCTTTTTCTGTGTGAATGGCATGAATATTGCAATGTGTTCTGTGGCTTCTGTTCACATTGATAATTACTGTTATTAAAACTGAGGCACAAGACAATCCAAAACTTTGAGGTAATCTTTATGGCAATGTATGAACTCTGTAAACAAAAAAGTCTGATCTTGTGGCTACAATAACAGTTGCAAACTGCTCAAAATTTACTGTCTTGTTTGTGAATTTATTAGATTACCTCTATTGTATTGCTGATTTGTAGTCATTCCTTATTCTCTATGGAGTCACCCCCCAGAATGTTCATTATTCTTTATGTACTCACTCCCAGTGATCATTATTTCCTTTCTGATTACTCCTGGCAATCTATTGTTCTCTATAAAAATGATTTGGCTGCATAAGAGGAGAAACTTGATGAAAAGATTAATGAACGTAAAATGGATGTGTCCAAGAGTAAACAATCCTGCCAAATTTTAGCTGAGAAATGCAGGACAGCAATATTGCATTTCCACCAATTTCTCCCTTAAGACATTTGCCTGTCCAAAACAAATAGGGCTAGAAATTCATTATAGCCAAGAAGTGGGCAGTGTTTAGACTAAAAATGGTTAAATAGCGTCAGTTAAATATCGTCTAGACTGCACGCAAAATTCGTCCTCACTCCTGATTAAAATGATTGCAGTCATGATTCTCGTCTAAAAACCCAAGCTCATTGATGTTGCACTGAAAAGATGGACCAATATCGGGGGCAGTTTAAATGCAAGTAATGTGTAATGTATACAACATTTAAGGGACTACTTTGTTTTGCGGATGTACATCCTTAGTTGCGAGCGTATATAACAGACGCGTATCGATTTGGATAGTCAGTGCCGAAGTTCCAGTTAACCAGTAAAGATCACTTGAAGTTACTCTCAGTCTCTGCTGCTTTATTATTTTATGTAGTTGTGTATAGCGGTACAAACACAACAAATTGGCGACGAGAATTATGAACCTACGTCTTCCTATTCTGGCATCGTATCCAGAGGACACCGAAATTTGGAAAAAAGGAGCGAGAAGGTAGAGAAAACGGTGCACGCTTGCTAAGCTAGGCAGGGGATACGCAAGTCAAGTGAAAAGTGCACAGGACTTGCATGACGCTAGCTAACTAGTAAAGAAAGAAAAACGGGTTTGGAAAAAAAGAATGGCGATGATTGGCACTATTGCAGCATTTGATAGCAGCATTGAAGACTGGGCAACTTACATTGAAAGAGTGGAGTTGTACTGTGAGGCTAACGGAGTGGAGGTAGAAAAGAAAGCCACTGTTTTGCTGAGTGTTATGGGCGCAAAGACATACGGGCTGCTACGTAGTTTATTAACCCCTGAAAAGCCAGCAAACAAAACATTCAAACAAATAGTGGACACACTCCAAGACCATTTAAGCCCCAAACCACTGCTCATAGCCGAAAGATTTAAATTCCATAAACGGAACCAGAGCAAAAATGAAAGCATTTCTGAATATTTGGCAAAGTTGCACAAATTATCAGAATATTGCCAATTTGGAGTGGGCTTATCAGACGCATTGAGGGACAGATTTGTGTGTGGCATGCAAAGTGAAAGCACACAAAAGAAGCTCCTGTCTGAAAAAGACCTCACATTGGAGGAGGCTCTGAGTATCGCAATATCAATGGAAGCAGCAACACGTGGCGCTTTAGAAATTCAACAAAAATCCCTGGAATATTCAACTAATAAAATGTCACTGAAACAAGAAAAGAAGTGCTATCGCTGTGGCAAAATGTCACATGACCACAATGACTGTTAGTTTAAAGACAAAGACTGCAGACAATGTGGCAGACAAGGGCACATTGAAAGAGTCTGCAAAGCAAATAAGAAGCCGAAAACTGATACAATACAGAGTAACAAAAAGGTACATCAAGTGACTGAAAACAAGAAACCTTTCAAAGATAGATACAAGAAGGTACACCACGTGACTGGAGACAGTTCAGATAAAGAAAAAAGTGACACAGACTCAGAGGAAGAGGATCTGGCTTGTCTAAAACTACACAGTGTGAAAGAGACAGGGGATCACAGAATAATATGGATTACTCCAGAAGTGGCAGGAGTTAGGCTGAAAATGGAGTTGGACACAGGCTCAGCTTTAACAGTGATCTCTGTACATGACTACAAATGACTGTTTTCACACATACCGCTAAGGCCAACTAAAGTACTGTTAAAGACATACACAGGACAAAGAGTGTGCTCCAAAGATAAAATAAAAGTGACAGTGATATACAAAGAAAAAAAAATACCGCCATTGAACCTCTATGTACTGAAAAATGGAGCACCACCATTGCTGGGACGCGAATGGCTCAGGAAAATACAGTTGGATTGGCACACCATCCAAGCACTGTTTGTGTCAGCAAAGGAGGACAGCAACACCACTCCTGTGAGACTGTCACAAATACTCTCTGACTCTCAGGAAGTGTTCAAGAAGGGAATAGGAACACTTAAGGGCATGAAAGCAAAAATTAAGATTGAGGAGAACGCAAATCCAAAGTTCCACAAGGCCAGACCAGTGCCTTATGCAATTTGCCCTTCAGTAGAAGCAGAGCTGGAGAACTTGGAGCAATTAGGGATCCTGTCCAAAGTGGATTGGAGTGAATGGGCCACACCTATAGTTCCAGTGATGAAGAAAACCTCCAGCACAAAACCAGGAAAGCTAAGAAAAGTGCGCATCTGCGGAGACTTTAAAGTGACTGTTAACCCAGTCCTCCACACAGTACAGTACCCATTGCCTCGCATTGAGGACATCTTTGCTTCCCTGTCAAGAGGGGAACGCTTCACAAAGATTGACTTGGCCCAGGCTTATCTCCAAATGGAAATTGATGATGTATCAAAGAAGTACCTGACAATAAATACGCACAAAGGCCTTTACCAGTACAATCGGCTGGTATTCGGAATAGCACCAGCTCCTGCAATCTGGCAAAGGGCAATGGACCAAGTCCTGCAGGGGATCCTAGGTACTCAGTGTTATCTTGATGACATCATCATTACTGGCAAGAATGACAACGACCACCTTTCCAACCTCGAGCAGGTGCTCATCAGGTTACGGGAGTATGGGCTCCGAGCGAACCGAGACAAGTGTGAGTTTTTCAAAAAGGAAATCTCATACTGTGGACATGTGATTGACAAGGACGGTTTACACAAGTCTCCAGACAAGATTGAAGCTGTGATTAATGCACCAACACCTGAAAATGTGTCTCAGTTGAGATCATATCTTGGACTGGTGAACTACTATCACAAGTTCTTGCCCAACCTATCCACAGTGTTACATCCACTAAATGCACTGCTACAGACAGGGTGACAATGGAAGTGGAGTGACAGCTGTTAACAAGCTTTTCAAGAGAGTAAAAGACTCATTACTTCAGAAGAGGTGCTAGCTCACTTTGACCCATCCTTACCTATTCGACTGGCATGTGATGCTTCACCCCATGGCATTGGTGCCGTGTTGTCAAATAAGTTCCCAGATGGCTCAGAAAGACCAATAGCCTTTGCCTCAAGATCATTGACTACAGCTGAACGCAATTATGCACAGATTGACCAAGAGGACCTCAGCCTTGTGTGGGGAGTCAAGAAATTCAACCACTACTTGTATGGTCAACAGTTTACACTGTTAACTGACCACCAGCCTCTCGTTTCAATCTTCAACCCAAGGAAGGGCGTTCCAGTGATGATGGCACAACGGCTACAGAGATGGTCACTCTTCCTAGGGGCTCACCTGTATGACATTGAATACAAGGGGACCAAGCAACATGGCAACGCCGATGGTTTGTCACGTTTACCACTGCCGACCTCAGAGAACTACAACAGTTGACTCAGCAGAGGTATTTCACACAACAATAGTTAATTGCAGTCGATGCACATTCCAAATGGCCCGAGGTCATTAAAATGAAATTAACCACATCTGAAAAGACCATTTCAGTTCTGAGGACCATGTTCACTAGAAATGGCCTACCAGAACAAATCTGCAGACAATGGATGACAATTTGTCTCTGATGAATTCCAAGGTTTCATGAGGAAAAATGGAATCAAGCACTACACATCTGCCCCATACCATCCAGCTACAAATGGCTTGGCAGAAAGATTCGTACAGACTTTCAAGAAGGCCATCAAAGCAATGTACAGCGAGAATCTACCACTGCAACACAAGATAGACAATTTCCTCTTTGCTTATCGGAATGCAGTACACGCAGCCACTAATCAGACTCCAGCGATGATGTTTCTGAACAGGAACCTGAGATCTCGCATGGACCTTCTTAAACCGAACGTACGTCGTGATGTAGAGAACAAACAGTTCAAACATTTTGAATGCTAAGCCAACAAGGAGATTCAGCGTGGGACAGTCAGTTCTTGCTCGTGATTTCCGGATGGAAAAGTGGCAACCAGGGACAATATCCACAAGAGAGGGACAACTGATGTATACTGTGGATGTGGGAGAGAACGCTTTGAGACGTCATGTGGACCAAATTCTGGATGTTCAGGTGGAAAACACCCCTATACCTCGCCCAGACTCACCTGACATGGAAACAGACACTCCTGATTCATCAGCATCAGCACCAGCCTCATCCACAGCTGAGAGCTCTACCTGTGCTGATAGCTCATCTGATGTACCTGTACCTGTACAGTCTCATTCCCCAAAGCAAAAGAGTCTGGAGCGACGTTACCCAGAGAGGCAGAGGAGGCCTACCCAGAGACTTGACTTGTAAAAGGGCTGTTGACAAAATAAAATGTTATGTTGGAATTTGAATTTTGTTACTGTAAAGACAGGCTCTGTATGTTAATTATAGAAATTTTGCATTAATATACTATTAAACTAAAGGGGGAGGAAGTGTAATGTATACAACATTTAAGGGACTACTTTGTTTTGCGGATGTACATCGTTAGTTGCGAGCGTATATAACAGACGCGTATCGATTTGTATAGTCAGTGCCGAAGTTCCAGTTAACCAGTAAAGATCACTTGAAGTTACTCTCAGCCTCTGCTGCTTTATTATTTTATGTAGTTGTATATAGCGGTACAAACACAACATAATGATTGCCACTGGCTTTTTTCACTGCTTAAAGGGGAGGTTCATTAATGCTGTAGCACCTCATTCTCAGCATTGTTGGGTATGCAGCTGCCTCAACAAACATAAGAAGGACACAGAGAAGCAGCACTATTTACAAATCCTGATAGCAGATCGCCGCCCCAGGGAGAGAGCCCGGAGGCTTTCCGATGAAGCTTTGGAGGCATTGGTTTTAGCAGTGGAGAGAAGGCAGGCCATCCTGTACCCACCAACTGGCAGGAGGCCCTCACCATAAGCCTGCCGGACTATGTGGAGGAAGGTGGCACACCACATCATGGGCAGCACTGTGGTCCCCAGGACCCACACACAGTGCAGGAAGAAGATTAATGATCTCACACGGGTGGTCAGGATGACTGAAGGCTTCAACAAATGCTATTTACCACCATCTGTACCACAAGCTTCACACACTGCTCAATGCACCACACCCCCAGCACTCACCCACCAACAATCTCTACCTAGCAATACTCACACCCACATCTCACACCTTGCACATAATGACAGCTGTTCAACTATGGCAGGCACAAGGGTCATTAGTTATTAGAATTCATGTGAATTCATATGTTTATAGATAAAGTTATTAATTGTGTTTGGAATAATTTGTGGTCTCTCTCATTTTACCTTTGTGCCCAGGAGGACAGTGTGATATGACATGGAGACAGGAATTGTATGATGGGGATGTGGTGAGCTACACGGATCTGGGGTTTCATTCATGCGAATCGGAGCCTGATGAGCCAGTCACAGACAGCCCATCTGGAAGGCCGATTGTCTCACTACCTCCGCGCTCCCACCGCTGTAGATCCTGGAGGGCGAGATCCCCTGCCAGTACAGCCCCCATGTCTTTTAGCAAGTGTTGTAGGTTGGAGCTTTTCAGAAATAATTATGGAGTTTTGTACTTGCCACAACACTCCCTGATACCAAAGAACCTTGACATAAAGAAAGAAAACTCTTCCAGTAGCAGGATGTAGCACCCAGCCACTTAAACTTCAAAACTCTGTCGGGGTCAAGTGATTGGTGATGATCCCTTTAAATAGTGTCACTGGAGCTGGCTTCCTGCTGTTGTACACCACCTGAATCTGTCGTTGTTTTCTCCCACCGGTAATTTCAATGGCTGTAACGAAGTTGAGAGATCGGGCATCAAGTGAGCGTTGCACACTCACTAACATCATGACCTCCATGATGGCGAGGACCCCGGTGATCGCGTTCAGTGGCAGCACTACCGGCAACGTGCGGCGCTGGAACCGGAATCAGGTGGGGTTAAAGCGCTCATCGCCGTTTTAACGCCATCTCGTGGCACTGACGGGTGCCACAAATCACATGAATTTCTCCCCCATAGAATCATAGAAGTTTACAGCACAGAAGGAGGCCATTCAACCCATTGTGTCTATGCCGGCCGAAAAAAGAGCTATCCAGCCTAATCCCACTTTCCAGCACTTGATCCGTAGCCTTGTAGGTTACGGCACTTCATGTGCAAGCACTTTTTAAATGTGATGAGGGTTTCTGCCTTGACCTCCATTTCAGGCAGTGAGTTCCAGGCCCCCACCATCATGCCCTGGGTGAAAAAATTTCTCCTCAACTGCCCTCTAATCCTTCTACCAGTTACTTTAAATTTATGCTGTCCTGGTTATTGACCTCTCTGCTAAGGGAAATAGGTCCTTCCTATCCACTCTGTCTAGACAACTCATAATTTTAAACAACTCAATTAAATGTTTCATTAGCTTCCTCTGTTCCAAAGAAAGCAACCCCAGCCTATCCAATTTTTCCTCATAACTAAAATTCTCCAGTCCTGACAACATCTCCTCTGTACCCACTCTAGTGCAATCACATCTTTCCTGTAATGTGGTGACCAGAACTGTACACCGTACTCTATCTGTGGCCTAACTAGCATTTCATACAGTTCTTGCATAACCTCCCTGCTCTTATATTCTATGCCTCAGTTAATAAAGGAAAGTATCCCGTATGCCTTCTTATTAATCACCTTATTTACCTGTCCTGCTACCTTCAGGGATCTGTGGACATGCACTCCAAGGTCCCTCTGTTCCTTTACACTTCTCAGTGTCCTACCATTTATTGTGTATTCCCTTGTCTTGTTAGCCCTCCCCAAATGCATTACCTCACAGTTCTCTGGATTGAATGCCATTTGCGACTTTTCTGTCCACCTGGCCAGTACAGGAAACTTTGGTATGTCCGGAATACTCGATCTAACGGCAAAAATCAGGAGCCGTTTTCTATAAGTTTTTTTAATTCTCGTTGCTTTTTTTTTCCCAGTCAGGTACTGCAAGGTCTGTAGCTATAGCAACAGCTTCAGCTAGAGATGCTTGCAGCTGCAGCCGACTGTTTTGAAGCTGTTGCTAAGCAACAGGGTTTGTTGATTCACACAGAGCTTTTCAGTTCCGTATGTTTCAACATTAACGCTGTTATGTCCAGCACTTTTGCTGGTACGGCACCAGCTCGGTCCCGTCAGTGCCGGATATCAGAAAGTTTCCTGTACATTGATATCTTCCTGCAGTCTACAGCTTTCTTCCTCACTATCAACCACATGGCCAATTTTTGTATCATCATCAAACCCCCTACATTGAAGTCTAAATCATTGATGTGTACCACAAAAAGCAAAGGACTCAGTACTGAGCCCTGTGGAACCCCACTGGAAACAGCCTTCCAGTCACAAAAATACCCGTCAACCATTACCCTTTGCTTCTTGCTATTGAGCCGATTTTGGATCCAACTTGCCACTTTCCCTTGGATCCCATGGGCTTTTACTTTTCTGACCAGTCTGCCATGTGGGACCTTGTCAAAAGGCTTGCTGAAATCCATGTAGGCTACATTAAATGTACTACCCTCATCGACCTCCTTGTTACCTCCTCCAAAAAATTAAATCAGGTTAGTTAGACACGACCTTCCCTTAACAAATCTGTGCTGACTGTCCTTAAATAATCCATGCCTTTCGAAATGACGATTAATACTGTTCCTCAGAATTTTTTCCAATAATTTGCCCACTACTGAAGTTAGGCTGACTGGCCTAAATTACTCGGTCTATCCTTTTCTCCCTTTTTAAACAACAGTACGACATTAGCAGTCCTCCAGTCCTCCGCCACCACGCCTGTAGCCAGAGAGGATTGGAAAATGATGGTCAGAGCCTCAGCTTTAAAAAAAATCTTTTGAGCTATAAACTGAGAACAGTAAGCAAAGACAATCCAGAGAGCCTTATATTCTGCTCCCTAAATGAATCTGTGAAGCAACAGGATTGTGAACCTGAGACTGTGATAAACTCTTCGGTGGAAGGTAAGAGACCAAGAGGCCTGCAAATGCTCTTGTGGCTGGCTGCATAGCAATCTGCTTTGTGTTGAATGTGACAATACAAACATCCATCATTTTTAATCCGTTACTGAGGAAGACGTTTGTTTACATTTTTGTTTTGTTGTGCTTGATGAAACCAGTGTGCAGCTTGTCATAGAAATACCACACAACAAATCAGTTTTATTGTGAACTGCTAGATTGGAAAAGCCTGTTAACTCAGAGTCACATGCTCTGCAGTAGACCAAATGTAATTTTTGAGTTACTTGTGAGAGTTTCACACAATTTGTTTCTTCAGGGAGTATTTACTCTCTATCTTTTAACAAAAAATGAGAAACAGTTTCGGATTTTAACCATGATTTAAAAAAAAATAATATGTAATACCCTTTGGCCATGAAATTTGTCACCTTAGCGCCGGCAGTTAAGGCCAGTTTGGGGGAAAAAGTGGTGGCCGCCTCGCTCCCGGCATGGCCTGCGCTGGCCGCCATCTTGGTGAGGGTGATGGCGCGGGCGGGATGTGCATGCAGAGTATGCAGAGTAGGCAGATCGTGACGTCAGCCAGCGTGCAACACTGATTTGAGCCACAACCTACCATTTTGGACTTCACCGTTCCAAACAGCGCCTCTCCTAAACATGTACAGCTGAACGTGTGTTCAGCTGCACGAGGGACCCCTCCCAACCAATGCAATTTAAAGGGATACATCCACCTTGCAAGTAAGTTGATTATTTCTCATGTACTGGCTCTTGCAGAGTTTCTATCAATACTGGCTTGCTGGAAGACCTTTATAACATTGCTAAAGTATGCAGGGGCTGCTGGACGTTGGGAAGGTGTTGGCTGCAGCTGGAAGGCTACCCCAGTGGTTGCAGCATGGCTGGTGGAAGGCTGCTGACTTTCCATGAGGGAAACTGCTGATGGCCTTGCAGGATGACCTCAAGCAGCTCTGGGACTAGAAGGCCTGGTTGTAGACTGCATCACCTCATCATGGGTGGCAGTAGTCTGGGCTGGCTGGCTGACAGGCAACTGCAATGGCACTGGCGAAGTGACAGTTGTGGAAGTACGAATGCTGTCATCCTGAGAGAGGACAACAAGTTCTTGCTCCACGGAGCCATCGCCACACCCCCTGGGGCGGCGCCTCAGCATTCCTAGTAATCTGTTGGACAGATTGCTGGACTGCTGTGACACCCTGCAAGCCTCTTTCTACACTCGTAAACCCAGCTATGATGGCAGTAGTCTGATCTTGCGTGGCCTGCATGACAGAAGTCTGAGCTTCCACTGCAGCACTCAGATGTTGGGTTGCTTCCGCTTGTGCCACAGTGGAAGCTGAGACTTCGCCCATCACACGCAGCATCATGATTGGGTCCACATCCTGGAAGTAATGGGCTCCAAGCTTCGCGCAAAGCCCCGTGCAATGTTGGAGCCGGACTCCTCCCTGCTCCTTGACAGTGACAAGACGCTCTCTGGCAGGCCTGCCATTGCACCAAGCATTTTTGTGTGCATGTCCATCACCCTCCTTCTGAAGGCCGCCCAATCAAAGTCCTCATCTGAGTGCTCTGCAGCAGAACTTGTGTGCGACCTCGCCCTCTGGGGAGCTGGCACCTGGTTGTAGCCCATTCATGCCCAGTGATTCGCCACATGCAGATTTCACCTCTGCTACCCTCTAAAGTTCACGCAGTGCCATTTTCTGAGCTGGTGCCTGGGAGTGACAGTGCCTCTTCTTCTCCGTCACTCTTTTTCTCTGCTTCTTACTGTGCAAGCTTGGCTGGTGGCAGTTCTTGGGCATCTGAAAGGAGAAAGGCACAGTGGTTGGGTTGTGGTGAGGGGAGGGGGGAAAGCAAGCATGCTTATACCATCAGTAGCTTGAAGTGAGAAGAGATTGTGGGATGAGGGGGAAGTGGGATGTGAGAAGGAGGATAATGTATGAGGATATCGTCATCACCATTGCTTTTAGCCTTGACATTTGCCACGGCCTCATTGATGGCCCCTTCAATTGTCTCCAGAACTATCCCCTCCAGCTGGGTCAGTTTCTGCAGCCATGCTTGCCCTCCACCTGTTTGCTCTTGCTCGCACCGTTTGTGAGCCACCTTGGCCTGCAAGAGAAAGCGATGTGTGTCAGTGAGTGTGTTGCAATGTGTTTCGATGGTGTACCTGTCATGGTTGAATAGCTGGTATTATGTGCAAGGTGTGAGATGTGGGTGTGAGGCTTGCAACAGTGCTAAGTGTATGAAGGTGAGGTGACGCTATGATTGTGAGGTATGAGTGGTGATTGCTAGAGATTGTTGGTAGGTGAGTGATGGGGGTGTGGTGCATTGAGCAGTGTGTGAGGCTAGTAGTGCAGTTGGTGGGATACGGCATTTGAAGATGCATTCACTCACCTTGCCCACACATGTGAGGTCATTAAACTTCTCCGGCACTGGATCCATGTCCTGGGCGAAAGACTGGTGGCACTGACCACTTCAACGATCTCCTCTCACTGCCTTCAAACAGTGGGTCTGGAAGACCTCCCGGCTTGCTACGGGTAGAGGACCTGTCCCTGCACCAAGGCCCCCAGTGCTGCATCGGAGAACTGGGGTGCCCTTTCCCTGCTCTGTTGAGACATTGCTAACTTCCAGCTCCAGTCAGAATGAGGTACTTCTTTCACAAAGCACCTCCTCTTTAAGAAATGCAGACAGCCTTTCACTCTGCAGGCAACCTTTAAACAGACAGCAGATTGCACCCAATATTGGTCCCCCTGTTGAGCCAACCAGCAGCGCGTTTAGCATTGGGCTCAGCGCTGCAATCATGCTAATGAGCAGGCAGCATGGACTTCACGTGCTGCCTGCACTACTTTCAATGGGTGTGGGCAGATCCCCGCTCCCACTTTGGCCTCCAATTTAGCCCCCCCGTGCCTCATTGTATTAATATAGCAGTTCAGTCTAGGCTTTTGGAATTGGTTACTATGGTCCTGTGCAGTTCCATGTTTACCTCTTCCATCACTCCCTATTGAAATCACTTCAGTCCAGTTTCCAACCTGCCCATAGTGCTGAGTCTATCTTGGCCAAGGTCACTGTAATTGTTGTGTGCTATCATTTCTTGTCCACCTCTATCTCTACTGTACGTCCTCTGTGGTCCGCCTAAACAAAGAATCAGCAGGGACTGAGGGAAACAAAATAATATAGTCAGTCCGAAATTGGCCTGAAAATATATCAAAGTCAGTGACACCAGTGGTAGGAGGTGGACGTACTCTTTGGGAGAAATCCTCCTGGCTGAAGTCATCTCTACTGTTTCAACCTGCAAATGGATTAAAATTCCACAGAGGAGCCCTTACTACTTAGCCTGCTGCCATGTCTGTCTGTGTGTATACGCATGCTGAAATATATATAATTCTATATATAAAAAATCTACATTCACTTCTTGGCCACAAAACTTTACTTCCTGTTGTCACATTTTTACCCACTTTCATGTCAACTTCTATTATAAATTCTAATGTTCCTGTTTATAATGGAAACTGCCTCACCTCACCCTTTAATATTAAATGTGTCATGCCACAATTACAGTCTCTGGCCAGCAGTGGTGCTGTAGCGATTATCTGGTCATTATCACATTGCTGTTTGTGGGAGCTTGCTGTGCGCAAATTGGCTGCCGCATTTCCTACATTACAACAGTGACTACACTTCAATAAGTAGTTCATTGGCTACAAAGCGCTATGGGATGCCCGGTGGTCATGAAAGGCACTATATAAATGCAAGTCTTTCTTTTTTCTTTTGCACAACTTGACTTCCTGTTTTCATGTTTTTGTCGCACTTAATGTCAACTATTTTCCATCATAAATTCCAATGTCTATTGATCCTGGGTTTTGCCTGTGTATACACATTATTCGATTGTGCAATCTGGCCTCTGGGTTCCCACAATTCTCTCAAAATGTTTCCTGAAAATTGTTTTTTAGCCACTAATGTTTCCCTCAGTAACAAAAATTTCTTATGTCGAAAATAAGGGCTTAAACAAAATTTAAAAATGGCATATTTCACAACAACACGATTAGATTTATTAATTGATTGTCTATTGTGTCTTTTAATGTCCTTTTGTGAAGCGCTTTGGAATGTTTTCCTAAATTAAAGGCGCTATAGAAATGCAAGTTGTTGGTTTGTGTCTTTTAATGTCAGAGAGAGAAAGCTAGAGAGAGAGAGGAGGAGGTAAGGGGGAGAAAGAATGTGCTTTATTGATTTAATGTAACTTCAGTTTTTCAAAAAACAGGCCTGGCTTCTTGTCAGCCTCCCTGGGGAGAGCGAGTGGGGGTGGGGGGAGTGATTGGAGGATTAAGGGCGGGGTGAATGACAGCATAGCAAGGGAGGATAAAGGGGTTGAGTAGGTAGTTCAGCAGGGAAAAGGGTTACTGATGCGAGTGAGGTTTACTAGCAAGGGGAGCAGGTAGTGGGAAGATGGAGGGGCCAGGACATGATGGAATAAGGGGATCAAAGGACATACAAGTAATTGGGGAGGTGCTGGAAAGGGAGCTGCTAAGGCCATGTTTTCTTTACAAACACACCACCCCAAATACAGCCTGTTGCTGTTGGTGATTCCTTTCCCCATCACGCCATGCCATACCACTCCACCCACCTCCTCCCACCCAAAAGGAAAGGAGGAAAAGAGAGGAATAAAAAGAATTAAGGAGAGATAAGAGATGAGATGAGAAATAGGAAAAGAGAGACAGAACCAGAGGAGGAGAGACAGTGAGAACCAGCAGTGACAGGTAAGAAAGACCATATTCTTTGGCTTACTGTGTACAATGCCACAGAACATCAACTAGTCATAAATTTAAGTATATTTTAAAAAAAGGACTTTAAAATGGGGATCGAATTATGTCTGTGGGCCCTGGTCTAATTATCCCCTGCCCTGTAACCCTGCTTCACCTGAAGACCACACTGTTGTGGCATTAGTGAGTCAGAGGATACACTAAATTGTGACATCGGAAATGTGATGGCTAACATGTGACAGGAAGTAAGTGTGATGCTTACAGGCACAATATCCAAGATTTTTAATTTAATGTATTGATTTACATATAACACATAATGAATAACATTAGGGTTTTTTGTTTTGCATAAGAGTCTACAGTGTGTGCAGTTCTATCTCCATCTGTGTATTACTGCGAAATATTTGATGCGAAAATAGTTTTTTAAAATAAAACACTGACATCTGGACTACATCATCATCATCACTTAACATCAAATTAAACTTTGTTTAACTGGCGATTACCTCTGATTAAAAACACCTTAAAAGGCCTGTTCAATGAAGTTATACACTCAAACATCTTGTACTTTGTAAAATAATTTATGGAAATGAAAGCCGCACAGCAACATTGATGTCAATTTCCATGTGATTCCTCTTCTTCTGCTCCTTCTCCGTGCCTAACGGCACATGAAGCAGCTTGTTTTTTCCACTGCTTTTGCAACCAGCAGATCATGCTCTGTGTTGTTTCTGTAACAAAGTCGCTTTTTACATGGACAGGTCGTTAGCCTGACTCACAACCCCCTGCCAGGAGAAGTTTGTGTGATTAAGCTATTAAAATATTGACACCATTGTGGATAGTACCACAAAAAAACCTAATGCAAATGGAATAGATCCCCCCTTTCATAAAGTTTTAGTGGGGAGAATATGCAATGTGTTCATAGAGCGGCTTTGTTGATTTCACGGTTAGAAGGGAGGCTTGTATAAAATATGTTTTATTAGAGATAGTAGTAATTGCTATAGTGAGGATTATTGGCATTTATATTATGAACTATTTCAAAATGTTTCACACAATACATTGAAGAGCAGTGACTATTGTTATTATAAGCAAACATAACAAGAGTTTCAGTTCTGCAAAGTATGATGGATTCTCTGTCTATTCCCCAGTGTTTCTCAATAAAGATATGACACAGTATTTTCAAGTCCAGTAAAGACAGTTTTTGTACGTAGAGGAACAACGTTAAGGTTTCTCCTTATAATCCTTCAGAAAAATATGTTTGCGCTGTATATATCATTGGCTTTCAACCCTTTCTGTGTGCCCGACAAATTTTGAGACATCCTGAGGAATTGCCCCCCTACAAATGTTTACACCTACTGGGACCCCGACCCCCAAAATTTTGAGACATTCTGGGGATCCCCCTAAAATAAATTAGCGACATTCTGGGGAACGCTCTCTGCGAATATTGACACAATGTCAAGGATACCTTCCAACGATTAGCATGCTGCCTGAGGCTCCCCCCGCCCCCTCCCTGTTCTAAATCCTGAAAGACCGCCTAAGCAACACAACTGAAAATGGCCCTGCCATTGCATAAAATGTGTTTTTATTACTATATACAGCACCAGAACTAAAGTGGCAGCCAGTCAATAAATTGGGAAAAATACAGAAATCAAATTACAGGCAGACACAGAAATCTGGCTTCATGGACACCTAGGACACCCTTGTGAATCCTGTACAATCCATGGAAATGTATTCTTTATATGAGAAACAAATCCTTTCCTTTTCTCCTAACTTGTTCTTTTTGGAATCATTCTTTAGAGGCTACTCTTCCGAGGCTTTGCCACTACAGCTGTAACCTAAATGCAGTGTTGTGTGTCTGGTAATTGTTCTGCACCAGAATGTACAAGGTGCTGATTGTTCCGATTCGGGCTTCAATGGATACTTTTTATCATGCCCAACATGAAAGCCAAGTCCCATAACCAAGCCTGCGTTTCCAATGGACTGAATTGAGACCGTGTAAATTTGCGATAGCATCCCCAGTGCAAACAATAGACCTGTTTATTGTCTTTAGATTTACACATAGGATTTCCACTATACACCCACGCCATTTCAGAGGACAATTAATGGTAGTTATTATACCTGACTCTTTCATAACGGACTAAACCATTAAAAAGGTTTATTCACAAATCAGTCCAAAAAACAAAGCAGCTTTGAAGCAGTCCACTACGGTTAAACAAACATGTCAGTTCCATTGATTGGCTTTCTTGCAGATACCTGTAAGATGGACTGTAGTGTATGTAACCTGTACTACCTTAAGAGGATACCTTAAGGTGATGGACTACTTTTTGATGGCTCCTGTACATTGTAGTACCGGTGGTGACCACACCGGCATATAAACCCTGCGGAGCAAAGTGTACCTCAGTTCCGCCCTGACCCTCAATCACTAAAGACCTGTTTACTTACTTCTGTAGTCTGTGTCCTGTTATTCAGTATAACTGCATTTGTAAACACAGACTCAACATGGACAAACACTTGTCAGAAGGAGAACAGCCAGCTGATCCCTTGCCGGTTATAGTATTTATCTGGATTATATAGACGGCCTTAACTATAAGGCTGCATCTTGCCTCTGTGCCTCTTGGAGCTGGTTCAATACTGTAACAAGCCGATACATCCTTATGCATAAAGGCCCCAAAAATTCCTGTAACTGGTCCATGAATGATGCTCGCCGTTAGTTAGACTTGCCCTTGCTCGTTTAGTTGACATGATATTTTGCGCTGCAAGTTGCTGAATGTGCGAGATGGAAACAGCACGGCGCCCTCTACAGGGCATCTGGGGCCTGAGCAAACAGGACAAGCAATTCCACAAGTGTATCTCCTTAACCAATCAGATTGAAGAATTATGAAATGAACGGCACAAGGTCTGAACAAGGAAATGTAAATTAGAGTGGGTGAATTCAATGTCAAATCAGGCTTCAGGAAGAGAAATAAAGAGAGGGAAATAAAGATTTAATTAAGAGAGAGAGAAAAAAATCTAGAGAGCTTTGGAAAATTCTGACTAACATATCTGCAATTTCCCCATCTGTTTCTTTTAATACCCTAGGATGGGAACTATCAGGTTTCCCAACCTGCCATAATCGTGAATCTGTGCTGTATGATCTCTATGGCTTTAATGTCCTTCCAAAACAGAGTTTCCAGAATTGCACACAGTACTCTAACTGCGGCCTAAACAAAATTTTGTGCAAATTTAACATTACTTCTTTGCTCTTGTACTCTATGCTCTATTTATAAAACCTCAAATTTGAGCGGCCTTCTTTTATGGCTTTATGTACCTGCATTCACACCATACTATTTCCAGCAATGGTAGATTTCTATCCCTGAAGCCCACTACATACCATTCAGTACACACTTAAGGTTAAGTTTTAGTTCATGCGAGGCACGAACCTACTTATTGAAGCTCCCTTTCACAGTGAGAGTTAATAAAGAAGGTTGGCAGACAACCCAAATTGTAACCATTGTGCCTTATTTTATCTTTCAGAAGCATCTCAAAGCACTTCAGATACAGTGAATTATTTTGAAGTGTTGTCATTATCTAGGCAAATGTGCCAGCAACTTTGTGCAGAGCTAGATCCCACAAATAGCAATTGAGATATATGAGCAGGTAAACAATTTTTGGCGGTGTTGGTTGAGGGTGGATTTGTTGACCAGGACACCAGGAGAACAGCCTACTCTTCTTCAAATACATCTTTACCATCCACCTTTACCACAAGAACAGGACCTTTTTTTCTTCATTCATGAGATGTGGGCGTCGCTGGCAAGACCAAAATTTATTGCCCATCCCTAATTACCCTTGAGAAGGTGGTGGTGAGCTGCCTTCTTGAACTGCTACAGTCCATGAGGTGATGGTACTCCCACAGTGATGTTAGGGAGTTCATTCCAGGATTTTGACCCAGCAACGATGAAGGATCGGCGATATTTTCCAAGTCGGGATGGTGTGTGACTTGGAAGGGAACTTGCAGGTGATGGTGTTCCCATGCGCCTGCTGCCCTTGTCCTTCTAGGTGGTAGAGGTCGCGGGTTTGGGAGGTGCTGTCGAAGAAGCATTGGCGAGTTGCTGCAGTGCATCTTGTAGATGGTACACACTGCAGCCACGGTATGCCGGTGGTGGAGGGAGTGAATGTTTAAGGTGGTGGATGGGGTGCCAATCAAGCAGGCTGCTTTGTCCTGGATGGTGTCGAGCTTCTTGAGGGTTGTTGGAGCTGCACTCATCCAGGCAAGTGGAGAGTATTCCATCACACTCCTGACTTGTGCCTTGTAGATGGTGGAAAGGCAAATGATGGGAGTCAGGAGGTGAGACACTCACCGCAGAATACCTAGCCTCTGACCTGCTCTTGTAGCCACAGTATTTATGTGGCTTGTCCGCTTAAGTTTCTGGTCAATGGTGGCCTCCAGGATGTTGATGGTGTGGGATTCGGTGATGGTAATGCCATTGAATGTCAACGGGAGGTTGCTAGACTCACTCTTGTTGGAGATAGTCATTGCCTGGCACTTGTGTGGCGTGAATGTTACTTGCCACTTATCAGCCCAAGCCTGAATGTTGTCCAGGTCTTGCTGCATTCGGGCACGGGCTGATTCATTATCTGAGGAGTTGCAAATGGAACTGAACACTGTGCAATCATCAGATTTATTGTTTCATCTGAAGAGCAACACCTTTGACAATGTAGCACATCCCTCAATGGACAGTCAGCCTAGAATATGTACTCAAGTCCTGGACTGAAGCTTGAACTCACAACCTTCTGGAGGGAAGATGGGAAAGGGATAAAGATTCATTTGAAGTGCAATGAGGAACAAATAGAAAACCTGTATCAGCTGGGGAACTCAAATCTGTCCCATTCCTTGGCATTATAAATTATGAAATAATACTTTGAGTAATGGTATTTAATTGAAAAGATGTTGTAGAGTGTGAATACTAGCTGCTTTATTATCAGAGGTCCCTGTTGTCAAGTAATTTGTGCCATGCAGATGTGTAATTTTTTTAACTTCTCATTGAACACAGCTCTGTATCAGACAGGTAACAGATTGCTGGTTATTCCAAAATTCAAACAGCATATGGAATATGTCTTTTGAAGTATTGCATATATGTTAATAAATCACAATGGCTTTCTCCAAGGATCAGTTGGGCCACAAGATTTACTTATATTGGCATTCATAACACAGCCTCTCCTGCATCTGCCACCCTCGGCAGACTTGCCTCTGGACCTCCATTCATGGCATCTACATGCGTGGGATGGTGACTGAGTTAAATTCTGAGCTGCTTACCCTGTATAACCTCTGAGAAAAAGAAGGCAAGGGAATGTTATTAGCAGGAAGAATTATGACAGTTTCTATGCAGCAAATGAAAGGATCTTACTTTCGCACTATTTGTCATTTTTTTTCTCCCAGACTATGGGGAATTGCCTGACCTCCACTTTGCCACTGTACAGAGAGCCGTGATTGAAAATGAAGAGCTCATTGTGTAGGGAATTGAAGGTGTAGCCCCATGGCCCATCACTCCATGCTGCAGCATTCTAAAGAGTAGACCTTCAAGCAATATATTAGTTAGGATTGTGGACCATAACAAAAAGTCTTGGAGTAAGACTACTGTGTTGTAAACAGCCATCTCATTTCGCCACAGTTTCATTACAATACTCACAATGCCGAAATGTCCTGTTCTTCCTCCAGGTGTTGAATCTCCCTTTCATTTCCCTTCTCCTTGAATCAAGTTACTTTCCAGCTATCGTGAGCTTAAGATTGGCGGAGCTGCCCAGCCACTGAATAACACTGGTATGTTTATCTGCCAACCTGTAATCTGTAACATAGTCAGTAATGCAATGGTGCCACCCACAACAACAATTACCCTACCATTGGGTTCTCCTGTGTTCACTCACCTGCTACATTGTCTTTAACAATTCCATGTTTACCAGAAGACATTGGCCTTTCACATCATGTCTTTCGATTCCCACGGTTGACCCATGACCAGAACCATAAGCCTAACCCTCTCCTTAATTTTTCTAATAATCTCTCATTTTCAGCCAGACCGTCTCATGGAGATTTCGGGAAACTGACTTCCCACATAAAATTACTGAAGGAGTGTGAATTTTATTGATTTTCCCCTCTCTTGAATTCTTTCTGGCCTATTATTAAAATCATGAGTAAAATGAGGGTTCCTCTTCAGTTCTGTGAAATAAAATGCAACCGATGATTTTATTAGATTTTATTCAAAGGAAATGAAGCACAGATGGCTCCTCACTGGCATTTCCTGTCTACTGAAGAGAGACGCTAGAAGATAAACCAGCGTGGAGCTGGTGTAGAATTTATTAGTTGTTCTCATGCGTATATTGCTGGTGCAAAGTGGGACATCACCCAGTTGAACTTTGAATTCAGCATTCCACATGAGATGATGGAAAGTCATTACTCTCCATTTGAAGATAGAGAGCACACTTTGCCCAGATTGAAGTAAATAAGTCAAAAACCAAAGGTATTTTCAGCGGCTGTACAGTTGGCGATTCGCTTGAGGCAGCCCTCATTTATAGTCTGCACTCACCCCAAATCTCTGAAGCTATGAAATTTAGATGCTTGATATTCAAGATTGATGCCATCTAATAGCAGCTGCAATAAAGTGCAGAAATCTGCTTGACAGTGTTGTTCCTTGAAAATGTACAGCTTCAAATTTTTATACACTTTAGTGGAAAATAAATCCTGGGCAATGAAGATTAGTTGCAGTGATATTTGTGCACTTTACGCTTAAGGGATTTTAGATTCCCTCATTCAAAAGTACTGGAATCTTTCTTAGATTAAAAAGACAGGGATAGAATACGCAACTCCTAAAGTAGGATATTTTCTTCAGCTCTTCTAGTGTAGTTTCCAAGATTGCAAGATGTATACAGATGAGGAAGACCATGTGGAGAATCTTGGCTCCTTCACTCAAGGGAAAAAATATTACAGCTCTCCCCATCAGGTCAAAAACTGGATCTTGAATGAATCTAAAGTTTTTGCCTCCATTGCCAAACATTGATCACACTTTGTATTAAGCTCTTCTTAAATTGACCGTTCACCATTCATTTTGCTGGCACCCCTTATTGTACTATCATGGCACTCTCGATTTACCTTTTCAAACAAGTTACTGGGGTAATTTTGACTTTGAACAATAGTGTAAAAGGCCCGATACTGGCTCGGTCACATTTCCGTTTCCTTAACTTCAAAAATCAGGAGACGTGTTTAACAGGTGGTTGAGCCGATATCGCCTGTTTTACTCTTATCGTCTAAAGTCAAAATGACCCCCCAATGTCTTTTATTAGATCCATTCTCAGTCACCTTCTTTGTTCAAAAACGGAATTTAGCTGCTGATCTTTTCATCCTCAAATCTTCCCTCTTATTTCTCCTCATAAGTGTGGGGTGGGGGAGCTTGCACTCATTGACAACATAATGGGCTGGATTTTCATTGAGGAGGCGGGTAGGAGGTGAGACTACAACTTTCAGGGTTGTAGTCCCGCCTCCAGCGAGTTGTAGCCAACCCACGCGATTTTGACTTGATTGACCTTGTCGAGCCCGCCCAGTGGGCTCAGCAGGCCAATTAAGGGCCACCCGGCAACAGGTAACGTCACAGATTGACATTTCATCTGTCACGAGCTTTTGACAGATGAAATATCAGTGTTTCACAGCTGTTCAAACACTGACAATCTGTACTCCAAGTTAATTCCTTCCGCTCAGGCTGATTTAGAGATCTCTCCGGAACAGAAAGCTGAATGCTGCAATTTTTGACAGATCATGGCCATTCTGCTTTCTGTGCCGGTGAGATGAGGGACTCCCGAGACCTGAAGGAAGGAATGCTGTAAAGGTAAGTAAAACTTCTTTAAACACACCAAACACTCTTACCTCTGCACTCATGCATCCATCACTCACCTGAACACCGGACATCTCGACCCCTCTAAGCCCTTCAGCCCGACGGCCCGCCTCGCTAACTTGGCGTGGTTTGGAGCCGTCGGGAATCCAACACTTCAAGAATGAAAATAGGGATTAGGCTAAAATGTGCCTGTTAACTACCTGTTAACAGGCAGTTAATTGGCACCAATCCCCTTCCTGCCTCGGAAGCGGGTCCCAGTGTGGGTCGGGTACCCGCCTCCTTTGAAACTGGCATGGAGGCGGGTTGGGAGCAGGATGGGTTCGTGCCCCTCGATTTCAGGATTTTAACCCCCCACACGTCTCCAATCCCACCTCCACGGCCCAATGAAAATCCTGCCCAATATATTAATGCTGGCAATGGATCATTTTCTATTTGAGGGTAGGTACAGCATGGGCCTGGTAAGAGCAAAGTTACCCCCACACTCCCCCAACAATATGCTTAACCACAGCTTCAAAAGGTGAGGTGAGAGTTACTGCCCTTGACATCAAGGCAGCATTTTGGATTGGAAGGTAGCAAATGTAACCCCACTATTTAAGAAAGGATGGAGAGAGAAAACGGGGAACTACAGACCAGTTAGCCTGACATCAGTAGTAGGGAAAATGTGAGAATCTATTATTAAAGACATGGTAACAGGGCACTTAGAAAATAATAATAGGATTGGGCAGAGTCAACACAGATTTATGAAAGGGAGATCGTGTTTGACAAATCTGTGAGTTTTTTGAGGTTGTAACTAGCAGAATAGATAAGGGAAAACCAGTGGATGTGGTCTATTTGGATTTTCAGAAGGCATTCGATAAGCTGCCACACAAGAGGTTATTAAACAAAATTAGGGCTCATGGGATTGGCGGTAATATACTAGCATGGATTGAGGATAGGTTAACGGACAGAAAACAGAGAGTAGGAATAAACGGGTCATTTTCGGGTTGACAGGCTGTAACTAGTGGGGTCGCGCAAGGATCAGTGCTTGGGCCTCAGCTATTCACAATCTATATCAATGATTTGGATGAGGGGACCAAATGTGATATATCCAAGTTTGCTGGATGGGAATGTAAGTTGTGAGGAGGATGCAAGGAGGCTTCAAGGTGATATAGACAGGCTAAGTGAGTGGGCAACAACATGGCAAATGGAATATAATATGGAGATATGTGAAGTTATCCACTTTGGTAGGAAAAATAGAAAAGCAGAGTATTTTTTAAATGGTGAAAGATTGGGAAATGTTGGTGTTCAGAGGGACCAGGGTGTCCTTGTACACAAATCACTGAAAGTTAACAAGCAGGTACAGCAAGCAATTAGGAAAGCAAGTGGTATGTTGGCCTTTATTACAAGAGGATTTGAGTATAAGAGTAAAGACATCTTACTGCAATTATATAAGGCCCTGGTGCGACCACACTTGGAGTATTGTGTACAGTTTTGGTCTCCTTATCTAAGGAAAGATATAGAGCCATAGAGGGAGTGCAACGAAGGTTCACCAGACTGGTTCCTGGGATGAGGGAATTGTCCTATGAGGAGAGATTGAGTAGACTAGGCCTATATTCTCTAGAGTTCAGAAGAATGAGAGGTAATCTCATTGAAACATACAAAATTCTTATCGGGCTTGACAGGGTAGATGCAGGGAGAACGTTTCCCCTGGCTGGGGAGCTTAGAACTAGGGGTCACAGTCTCAGAATAAGGGGTCGGCCATTTAGGACTGAGATGAGGAGAAATTTCTTCACTCAGAGGGTGGTGAATCTTTGGAATTCTCCACCCCAGAGGGCTGTGGAGGCTCAGTCGTTGAGTATATTCAAGATAGAGCTCGATAGATTTTTGAATATTATGGGAATCAAGGGATATGGGGATAGTGCAGGAATGTGGAGATGAGGTAGAAGATCAGCCATGATCTTGTTGAATGGCAGAGCAGACTCGAAGACCTACTCCTGCTCCTATTTCTTATTTGACCGAATGTGGCATCAAGGAGCCCTAGTAAAACTGAAGTCAATGGGAATCAGAGGAAAAAACTCTCCACTGGCTGGAGTCACACCTAGCGCAAAAGAAGATCATTGTGGTTGTTGGAGGCCAATCATCTCAGCCCCAGGACATCGCTGCAGGAGTTCCTCAGGGCAGTGTCCTAGGCCCAACCATAATCCTGGTCATAATCCTGGAACTCCCTCCCTAACAGCACTATGGGAGTACCGTCACCACGTGGACTGCAGCGGTTCAAGAAGGCAGCTCACCACCACCACCAGCGACGCTCACATCCCAGGAACGAATTAAAAAAAACACTTCCTGCAGTACCAATGTGATAATTTTTCCAGTTCCCTCACTGAACATCTTTCTGACCTCTCTAGTAACAATGTTAATTTACAGAAAATTAGTGCTGATTTGTTCTGTGAATTCATGGCTTGGAGGAATCAGGTCAAACTCTTTTCAGTTAGGACCCTTACAGCTAGTAGAGGGAAAATAATTTTATCTGATCAGTTTGGGTGTGATTCGAACGCTAGTCCTATAGATGAAAGGTCTACGGAGTAATACACTGCTGTCTATAGTGCAGTGCAAACTAGAGCACTTTAGCTTTTATGCTTGCTCATTACATTTTGTGTTATACTTTGTATGAGGTATTAATGTTTTTCTACTTTACAAATTTGGTAAAGTGTCTTAGAAGAAAAGTTACCAGAAGATAATGCCCCTTTAACAGCCAATCAAACTGGCTGGTGAAAGATGTACTAAAATAAAAGCAAAATAGTAAGATTTTTTTAAAGTAGAGTAACATTTTTATTTTAACGTTGTTTTGGTTTGGCTTCAGTTAGGTTTATAATATAAGGTCAAGTTTCAGGTTGCTGAGATCTCCTCAGCTTTAAGGTCTCAGAGCCAAGTTTTGGTGAATTTTGTCTGCTCTTGGGCCAGGCTGCTGGATAGACCACCAGAGGGAGACAGGAAAGAGACAAGACATGGAAAAGTTAAAAAAAATCGCTGTTCACAGATGAGCATGGAGAACATCATGCCCGGATTACCAAACATCTATACAGATGGAGGGGGTGTATGATGGGTCACCAGATGCATTATTAGTGAGAATTGGCAGTGATAGAGAGGGGAAAACCAATCTAATCAGGGTTGTAGGCTCTTATTTTACCTGGAGAATGGGGTGCAGTACAATAGCAAAGCCAGCATTGAACAAACAAGTTAATAGACAAAACAGTAGCATAAACTATAATGGAATGGCCATTGCATCCATGGAGTGGTGAACATGATGAGTGAAACTTGAAAGAACATTGCAAACTGAGAACGTTATTTTGGCTATTTTTTCTTTATTCGTTCCTGGGATGTGGTCGTCCGTGACAAAACCAGCATTTATTGCCCCATCCCTAATTGCCCTTGAGAAAGCGGTGGTGTCAGTCAGTGTGGTGAAGGTACTCCCACAGTGCTGTTAGGGAGGGAGTTCCAGGATTTTGGCCCAGCGACGATGAAGGAACAGTGATATACTTCCAAGTGAGGATGGTGTGTAACTTGGAGGGGAACTTGCAGGTGGTGGTGTTCCCATGCACCTGCTGCCCTTGTCCTTCTAGGTGTTAGAGTTCGCAGGTTTGGGAGGTGCTGTCGAAGAAGCCTTGGCGAGTTGTTGCAGTGCATGTTGTAGATGGTACACACTGTAGCCACGGTGCGCCGGTGGTGGAGCGAGTGAATGTTTAAGGTGGTGGATTGGGTGCTAATCAAGCAGGCTACTTTGTCCTGGATGGTGTCGAGTATCTTGAGGGTTGTTGGAGCTGCAATCATCCAGGCAAGTAGAGAGTATTCCATCACACTCCTGACTTGTGTCTTGTAGATGGTGGAAAGGATTTGGGGAGTCAGGCGGTGAGACACTCACCACAGAATACCTGTTCCTGTAGCCACAGTATTTATGTGGCTGGCCCAGTTAAGTTTCTGGTCAACGGTGACCCCCAGGATGTTGATGGTGGGGGATTCGGCGATGGTAATGCTGTTGAATATCAAGGGGCAGTGGTTAGACTCACGCTTGTTGGAGGTAGTCATTGCCTGGCACTTGTGTGGCGTGAATGTTACCTGCCACTTATCAGCCCAATCCTGAATGTCATCCAGGTCGTGATGCATGCGGGCATGGACTGCTTCATTATCCGAGGAGTTGGGAATGGAACTGAACACTGTTTGTTTGTTAAATGGCCACCTAAGCTTCAAACAAACAGGTTGGAAACTAAGGGTGGAATGCTGTACATGTACTCCTTCCACACCACCAATCACATTTATTTTAGATTTTAGAAATACAGATATTTCAGACTCTGACAGAGTGACAAATTGTCTAGCCTTAATGAGCAATTCCAAATCTTAAATGTAGAATTTTTTATTCTGTTTCACACCACGAGTTGGCTAATTTGCTCAGTGGGAAGACAATTACATCAAAATAGGCATTTGGAAGTATAATCCATTTTTAATTACAGAGGAGCTATGTCAAAGAAAAGAATTATTGCCTAATCTTTGATTAAAATAAATATCAAACCAACTGTAATTTATTAGAAAGCAGGAAACAGCAGTTATAATTTTGCAGTGCAATAGTAATACAGACTCTTACACATTAATAAATGGATTTGAGGGATTTAATTGAACGTAAAGGTCAGGTCACAAAGTTGTTTGTGATTTAGTTCCACTTTTAAGCAGTAAAGTGCTCCAGTAGATATTGTTGAATGCAGTCTGAAAGTGGGAAGAGCTGCAGTCTTAGGCCAGACTTCATTAAATGAATCCAACATTGTAAGAGTTCACGCACTGTCTAATCCAGATACTTTTTCATAATTATTCTGGATTGCCACGTCAGTTATGGCTGGGGACATTCATAACTAGTGCCAGCTGTCAAAACTATAAATACTATAAGCCCCAAAACATCACTAAAACTTCAAATAATTTTTTTTAAAAACATCACATTTTTAAAATAACTATACATTACATAAAATAACTATTTTAAACAATAATTTAAATTTTTGAAAAAATGAATTACATTTTCTAACAGGGCTAAAAATAAACTTACCTTTCTTTAAAGTATTTAAAAATAATAAACCTGTGGAAAAAATGTTTTAATTTTAATTAATTCACCACTTACCTTGCTAAAAGCAGGCCTTGTGCCTGCTTTTTATATGTGTAACTCCTGGAGACTTACCCTCCTGGGGTAACCTGCAAAAATAACGTAAGCTCCATGCACACGCGCTGCCTCTCCGGCGTACGCGTTCGACCTCTGAACCCTTTCCTTTAAGGGAACGGAAGTTCCAGTTTCCCGCACATGCACAGTGCATGCACGAAACCGGCACTTCCATTGGGCCTACGGGTGAGTACCCCGTGTGTACTCACCCGTGGAGACCCGAATTTCTGGGCCATTATTTCATCATCTCCTTGGGAGATGTTTCTGCCAAGAAGGCATGGCTAGGTTGTGAGATTAGGACATCCTATCTCTGGGAAATAGAGAAAAAAGCATGGTCACTGTGGTGTATGTAACCTGTTCCACCTTAAGAGAACTTAAGCCTGTTCCACCTTAAGAGATGTACTACTTTCTCTGGCTGCTGTATACGTAATACCGGTGGTGACCACCGGTATATAAGCACTGTGTAGTAAGATGTATTTAGTATAGTCCTGACCTCCAACCAGTAAAGACCTGTTGAACTTTAATCTTGTAGTCTGTGTGTTATTAATTACAACTAGAACACACAGACTTTACAGTGGCGACGAGTCAGATTCTTACCCTGCGGCAGTTATATCCACGGTGGCTTCGTCCACAGAACGGACGTCGAAGAGAGGCTTCCACCCTCATCACCCTGCTGGAAGACACGTCGTGAGGCAGACATCGAGAAACCAGAGTGCAGAAGACATCCTGAACTCGAAGCCTCCATCAGCGGCTGTCAGCTATCTTCTTTCTACCTCGGCAGTGGGTAAGCCGGGCAGCGACGCGACCAGAAAGTCGGCCGCGTTGGCTGTACAGACGGGGAGGGAAGACGGAGGAATAAGGGCGGTGAGATCGATCGCGACCGGAGATAAGGGCCGGGCTGCATTCGGGCCGAAAGGTGCAGCGCGGGGACATCGATCGCGGCTGGTGATAAGGGCCGGGCCGCATTCGGGCTAAAAAGGCGCAGCGTCTGGGGGCAACTGAAGGTGCGAGAGCCGCGGTGGAGCGGAGACAGCGTCGGGGGACGGGTGAAGACCGCCAAGCGCAGGAAAACCGCCATTTTGTAGGCGGAGGACGAAGACAAGAGCGCGGAAGCCGCCATCTTGGATAAAAATAAAAATAAATTAAATTGCAATGATGCCTAAACATGGGAACATTAATACCTTTGATAGCGACATCGAAGATTGGGCTATGTATGTAGAATGCATACAAAATTATTGTAAAGCAAATAAAATCCCAGATGAAGAGAAAGCACTAACATTATTAAACTTAATGGGTGCGAAGACATACGGGCAATTGAAACACCTTTTATCACCAGATGAACCAGCAGATAAGACGTTCGAGGAGATTGTTACTGTCCTGAAAAATCACCTAAACCCCACGCCGCTGATGCTAGCAGAACGATTTAAATTTTACAGCAGAAGGCAGCTGAAGGATGAAAGCAATGCTGAATATTTAATGGAATTGCGTAAGCTAGCAAAGTACTGTCAATTTGGAACGAGACTGACAGAGGCGCTACGAGATAAATTTGTGTGTGGTTTATTAAAAGAAGATACACAAAAGCGATTGCTCGAGGAGAATCAGCTGACGCTTGAGAAAGCGGTCACTATGGCAGCAGCACATGAAGCCGCAGCGAGAGGCACGGCAGTAATGCAGCTACGGTCACCGGAACTCAGTACAAATAAATTGGGTTTGAGTACTGTAAAATGTTATCGTTGCGGAAAGACAACGCACGATCAGAACCAGTGTTGGTTTAAAAACCAAGAATGCAGAACGTGTGGCAGGCTTGGCCACATAGCTAAAGTATGCCGGTCAGGAAAGAAGACCAGCAACAAAAAGTCACCGCAAGGAAAATACATAAAGGTACACAAGGTGACAAAGAACACTTCGACCGAACAGAAGTCAGATTCAGACGTTAGCAGTAATGAACTGGGTAGCTTAAGAGTACACAACGTTGGTAAGGATGCAGATCTCCAGACAATTTGGGTCACCCTTCAGATAGCAGGAGTCCAAGTAAAGATGGAATTGGACACTGGATCGGCATTGACGGTCATGAATAAGAAAGATTACAAAAGGTGATTCCAACATATTCCCCTACGGGATACGGAGATTATATTGAAAACATACACGGGGCAAAGAGTGTACCCCATCGGAAAGATAGAGGTAAAAGTGGTCCACAAGGGCGAAGAAAGCCAAGTAATGGACTTATATGTGCTACCTGAAGGAGGTCCACCACTACTGGGACGGGAGTGGATTAGGAAAATGAATATGGACTGGCACTCCTTGAAGGCACTAACGGTAGATTCCGGGGAAACAGATGTCAAACCTAAACGATTGTCCAGAATATTGGATGATGCTAAAGAGGTGTTCCAGCAGGGACTGGGAACACTGAGAGGAATTACGGCAAACATCAAGATTGATGAACATGCACACCCAAAATTTTTTAAAGCCAGACCGGTACCCTATGCAATACGACCTACTGTAGAAGCGGAACTGGAAGCGCTAGAACGTTCAGGTGTACTGTCTAAGGTCGATTGGAGTGAGTGGGCTACGCCCATTGTTCCCGTTATGAAACGTCCTTTGAGCAACAAGCCAGGAGAACCAGGGAAGGTTCGCATCTGTGGAGGTTTCAAAATCACCGTTAATCCGGTGCTTCACACGGTGCAGTATCCGCTTCCGCGGATTGAGGATATTTTTGCTTCGTTGTCTGGTGGGAAACACTTCACCAAGATAGACCTGGCGCAGGCGTACTTGCAGATGGAGGTTGAAGAAGAGTCACGCCAATACCTCACGATCAACACGCATCGAGGTTTGTACCGGTACAATAGGCTGGTTTTTGGAGTGGCATCGGCTCCAGCAATTTGGCAGAGGGCCATGGAGCAGGTATTACAGGGAATTCCAGGCACACAATGTTACCTGGATGATATTCTGATTACAGGTGATGGTGATGAAGGACACCTCGCAAACTTGGAACTGGTGCTCAACAGACTGAAAGAGTATGGACTTAGAGTTAATCGGCAGAAATGTGAGTTCTTCCAGAAGCGGATCTCGTACTGTGGTCATGTCATTGACCGGGAGGGGCTTCATAAGTCTCCTGACAAGATAGAGGCAGTTGTAAAGGCTCCCGCTCCGGATAATGTCTCTCAGTTGAGGTCGTTTCTAGGATTGATTAACTATTACCATAAATTTCTACCAAATCTATCCACGGTACTGCACCCGCTAAACGCTCTTTTACAGAAGGGGGTACCATGGGAATGGAGCGAAAACTGTAAGAAGGCATTTCGCAAAAGCAAAGAATTGATCACCTCAGAGGAAGTGTTGGCTCACTTCAACCCGACACTGCCTATTCGGTTGGCTTGTGATGCTTCTCCATATGGTATTGGGGCAGTACTCTCACACAAGTTGCCAAATGGCACGGAAAGGCCAGTCGCATTTGCATCCAGATCATTGACCTCCGCTGAGCGCAACTATGCGCAGATCGATAGGGAGGCTCTCAGCCTTGTATGGGGCGTGAAGAAGTTTAATCATTACCTGCAGGGCCAAAAATTCACACTTCTGACAGACCATCAGCCGTTGGTATCCATTTTTAACCCTAAGAAGGGTGTTTCAGTGATGACAGCACAGCGTCTCCAGAGATGGTCCCTTTTCCTAGGGGCACATAAATATCAAATAGAATTCAAAGGTACGAAGCAGCATGGCAATGCTGATGGGCTGTCGCGCCTGCCACTACCTGAAGAAGAAGAAACGACGAAAGTTGACCCTGTTGAGTTATTTCATTCGACCATCATCGAGTGTTTACCAGTCACCAATGCAAGTATTGAAAGAGAAACCAGGAATGACCCGACACTGTCCAGAGTCTACGAGGTGACAGTGAAAGGATGGCCAACACGTGGTGATCCTCTGTTACCGGCATTCTCGGCAAGGCGAGACCAGCTGTCCGTCTGCCATGGCACTTTGATGTACGGGACAAGAGTGATTATTCCTCCCAAGTTAAGGGAAAGAGTTCTAAAAGAACTGCATGAAGGTCATCTGGGGGGAGTTAAGATGAAAAGTCTTGCTAGGGCTTACGTATGGTGGCCGGGTATTGACCAACAGATAGAGGAGTTGACAAAAAGCTGCGCTGGGTGCCAAAAAGTGCAAAATGCACCTCCGATAGCACCACTACACCCATGGGAATGGCCTTCAGCCCCATGGCAACACGTACATATTGACTTTGCTGGTCCATTCATGGACTCCATGTTCCTAATTGCGGTGGACGCACATTCCAAATGGCCAGAAGTGATCAAGATGAATACCACTACTTCAGAAAAGACAATTGCGGTGTTAAGAACAATATTCGCAAGGAACGGATTGCCAGAACAGATCTGTTCGGACAACGGACCACAGTTCGTGTCGGAAGAATTCCAAAAATTCTTAAAGAAGAATGGGGTGAAACATTATACCTCTGCCCCATATCATCCAGCGACAAACGGGTTGGCCGAGAGATTTGTCCAAACATTCAAAAAGGCAATAAAGGCCACGAATGATGATCAGATTCCGCTACAGCACAAGGTGGATAATTTCCTAATGGCGTATCGAAACGCCGCTCATGCAGTGACTAACCAAAGTCCTGCCATGATGTTTTATAACAGGAGGTTGCGGTCCAGGTTGGACTTGTTAAAACCAAATGTGCGGAGGGAAGTGGAAAACAAACAGTTCCGGCATATTAATAACAAGTCCACTCGAAGTTTCGAAGTAGGACAACCAGTGTTGGCAAGGGGCTATGGAAACGAAAAATGGCAGTCCGGAACAATTCGGGCCAGACAAGGACCTCTGATGTACACAGTAGATATTGGTAACAATGTGATAAGGCGTCATGCGGATCAACTGGTAGAATCAAGAGCAAGGGTCGAACCCATGGTTGCGACAGAGACAACTGTGGAAGACGTTAATGAACCTGAATCATCTACCTCGGCAGGGACTGTACCTGATGATGACGTCCAATACATAGGAAACCAACAAGAAGAGTCACCTCAGCAACAAGAATCAGAGACCACTGAAAGGCATTATCCAGACCGAATCAGAAGGCCTCCTGAGAGACTGAACCTTTGAACTGTTTATACCTGAAGTTATATATGTATATATGTTATGATGTTATGTTAAATGGGGATATGACTATTAAGCTAAAAAGGGAGGATTGTGGTGTATGTAACCTGTTCCACCTTAAGAGAACTTAAGCCTGTTCCACCTTAAGAGATGTACTACTTTCTCTGGCTGCTGTATACGTAATACCGGTGGTGACCACCGGTATATAAGCACTGTGTAGTAAGATGTATTTTGTATAGTCCTGACTTCCAACCAGTAAAGACCTGTTGAACTTTAATCTTGTAGTCTGTGTGTTATTAATTACAACTAGAACACACAGGGCTAGATTTTCAGTCGCTTGCGCCAGCAGTTAGCGCCTTAAGAGAAGTGTTTTTCGGGCGCTATGCGTGTAGCGCCCGGGCGCAGCGCAGTTTGCGCCCCGCCCCAAATTAAGTTGCCCGTTAGCGCCGGCGCAAAGTTTAGCGCCCGCCCGGATGCGCGCGCAGAAAATGACGTCACATCCTCGTGCAACGCCCTTTGTGCGCCCCGATTCCAAACTTCAGTCGGACCGCCCCATTGTGCGGCTGGCGGCCGGAGCGTTTGGAAAAAGGAACGCAACACAACCAGCGCGGGCCCCGGGGGGCGCAAATTAAAGGGGACGTACTCTCCAGTATAAAGGCCAGCCTTTTTTCAGAAAACACTCTTGTGCAACGCATTTCTGGAGACACAACAAGGAGGATAGCTAACTGGTTTCAAGCAGCAAGAGCCAGGTATTTTTGGACTCAGGCCAGAGCGCTGCAAGTGGCCTTTTCGAAATTAGAGTGTTTGCCAGGATTTGATGGGGGTTGCATGGGGTGCCAACGCGGAGCTGCAGCTCCATGTCCGTAGGGCTCGCAGACGCATTGTGAGAGGGGCAGCCCTGGCTAGAGGCAGAGGGGGCTACAGGCGTCGGCCACATAGGCCTTACCCAGTCAGGCTATACCGCCAGCAGCGCTCCTACCTAAACATGAGTGCCGCGCGATGTGTTAAAAGGCTCCGATTCCGAAAGGAGGTGATTGCAGAGATCTGCCACCTGCTTCGCCGAGATCTGCGGCCAAAGCTCAGGTGCAGGACGTCTCTGTCGGTGGAAGTGAAGGTGACGGTGGCATTGAACTTCTATGCCACCGGCTCCTTCCAATACGCTGCTGGGGACATAGCAAACATCTCCCAGTACGGCGCGCATCGCTGCATCCGCCAGGTGACCGAAGCACTGTTCAGAAGGAGAAGCCAATTCATCTCCTTCCCCATGGCCCTGGAGAGCCAGCATCAGCGCGCATTGGGATTTTCCAGACTCGGGGAATTCCCCTTGGTGCAGGGCGCCATTGACTACGCATGTGGCTTTGCGGGCCCCTCTGGAGCATGGCGAGCAGTATCGCAACAGGAAGGGCTACCATTCTCTGAATGTGCAGCTGGTGTGTGACCACAAGCAGCGCATCATGGCAGTCAATGCCAGCTTCCCAGGCAGCAGCCACGATGCCTTTATCCTGCGGCAGAGTACTGTGCATGACATGTTCCAGGCACAGCCTCCCCCAAGAGGATGGCTACTCGGGGACAAAGGCTATCCTTTGTGCACCTGGCTCATGACCCCGCTCCGCGCGCCCAGGACCGCTGCTGAAGAGGCCTACAACGAGAGCCATCAAACCACCCGCAACATCATCGAGCTAACTATTGGGGTCCTCAAGCAGCGGTTCCGCTGCCTTGATCGCTCCGGAGGAGCTCTCCAGTATTCGCCGGACCGGGTCTCCCAATTTGTGGTGGTTTGCTGCATGCTACACAACCTGGCTATCCGCAGGACTCAGGCACTGCCACCTGACGTTGGACCAGCACCTCAGGAGGAGGAGCAGGAGGAGCATGAGGAGGAGGAGGAGGAGGAGCAGGAGTACATTCCCAGGAGGGAGCGACCAGGGCCAAGGGCCGCACGACGCCACCTTATTACACGGTACTTCTAAGCCCCCTGTCAGGGAATGGCCAGGGGCCATGAGGGAAGATGAATGCAGCCGCTCCGCAAGCCCTCAGCCGGCGAAGCCAACAAATACTAAGAAGAACAACCATGGAGACTGCATGAATAAAGATAATTTTTTATTACACAAAAATGAAAAGCCCTTCCCACATGAATCCCCAAAAACAATAAACGGGCCCCACAAAAAGCCCAACAAACGACTCACTCCCACAAACTGGGGAGGAGTCACTCCACCTTTCTTCAAACCGGGCCTCAACGTCGGCCTAACGCAAAAAATAAGCCCTCCAACAACACAACCATGGGCAAAATAAAGATGGCCACCGCCATATAAAAGGAAAGCTGCCCACACCCTCTGCTGAGTGGCCCGCGAGGGCGAGACCTTGCCCAGCCTTTTGCCTCCCCTGCCCGGCCTGCTGCTCCTTCGCAAGCTCTGCCCAGTGGCTGCTGCGAGGCTGGGGGAAGGTGCCTGAGGCTCAGATGCCCTTCCGCCAGATGCCGCTGGGGGGCGGCCTACACGGCGTTTGGGCCTTGAGGGGCCGTCTGCTGAGTGGCGCACCTGAGCCTGGCCACCATCAGCTGCAGCCGCTTGCCCTTGACGCCCCAGTGGGGGAATGGCGGCGACGGATGGCGCAATGTGGGCCAGCTGGCGTGTGGGATGCGCTGGCTGGTGCTGTGGCGCGGTGGCACTCGGCCGGGCCCGCACTGCAGGATCCGCAACAATCAGCCGAGGGGCGGCTTGCTGGGATGGTCCAGTGCGGCGGCTACCCTGGCGATGCCTGCCTGAGACAGCGCGTGTGGCAGCAGTGAGTGCCCCTGTGGTCCTGGTGTGCGCGCGCATCACAGCCGCCAGGGTCTTGACGGCATCAGTCAGCACGCGGCCACTCGCGGCAGTTGCTGCCCCGAACTCGCGCACACTGGTCGCCAGCGACTCGATGGCCTCAGGCATGCGCCCCACCACGCTCATGAGCTCCGTGTGGCGCCGGTCCGAATCCTCGGCCATCTTATCCAGCTTCCGCACCTCCTCCGAGGTGAAGGTGTCCGGACTGGAGTCGCGACTCTCCCGCTGGGGAGGAGGGGGCCGAACTAGGGGACCCTTGCCGCGTTGGTGGCGGCGAGTGTGCCGAACAGCAGCACTCCCCTCTGATCCTTCCCCCCTTTGGGGGGAAGGCCGCGGGCCACGCGCACGGCTCCTGGGTGGCTGGACGCCACTGATCCCAGAAGCTGCATTGCCCTGCGACAGTTCCTCCAGGCACTCGTCCAGTGAGGAGGTGTCAAGCATTTCCTCCTCTCCTGCGGGATGTGACTGTTCCCCCGAAGGTCCGGCTTGCTCCTCCTCCTCCTCCTGGTCGGAGGTGCTGTCACTGGCAGCTTCAGGGTCTTGGTCGTCACCAGCTGAAAGCAGGAATGCACAAGAGTAGCTTCAGAGTGAGGAGACGGCGTCAGCGAGGGAGTTAGGACTGGTGGCATTCAGCGCATTGGTGGGACAGTGGCAAAGGAGGTAGCTCGGATGGGCCAGTGCGACGCGAGAGGGCCAAAAGGCGAGGTCCTTACCATTGCCGGGCAGTGGAGGGTCGGATACTCCGCACGCTGTGGGGACAATCACACGGGCTCCCATGAGCACACACACGCGCTCCTCCAGCCGAGTGAGCTTCTGCAGCTTGGCGCGGCCACCCCTGGCACGCGCCTGGTGATTAACCGCTACTTTAGCCTGCAAGAGAAAGGACGGGCTGTAAGTGCGCAGTGAAGCCCTGATGTAGTGTGCACTGCCTCCCATGGTGGAATAGCTTGGACAGAGTGAAGGCCTGATGTAGTGTGCACTGCCTCCCATGGTGGAATAGCTTGGACAGAGTGAAGCCCTGATGTAGTGTGCACTGCCTCCCATGGTGGAACAGCTTGGACAAAGTGCAGAGTGCCGAATGGCCATGTGATGCTCATGACTGTCCCAATGCTGCTGGCTGAGGGCTGGCCAATAGGACTTTCAGCTCCCTTTGCCCATCATGTCAGGTGTACATGCAAGAATGAGGAGGAGACTGGAAAGGCTACTCACCTTCACAATCCTGGTCAGATCGTTGTATTTTTTACGACATTGTTTGTGGGTCCTGGGGGCATCGCCGGTGAACGTCACCCTCTGGGCGATCTGCTTCCAGGCTTTGGTGTAGTCATGGTGGGTTGGATTCCTCCCACTCTCTGGGAACAAGATCTTGCGCCTCACCTCCAGAGCTGTGACCATTATGTCCAGATCACCCTCTGAGAAGCGCAGGGCACGCTGACGGGCCTTCTCTGGCGTTGCCATGACTCCCTGGGGCTGAGCAGCAGTGTTGAGGCCTCTTTGCAAGGCTGCAGTGTGCAGGGCGTGGCAGCAGACCAATTCGTCCCTTCCCCCTTTAAGAGCTGGTCGGCGCCACGGGGTCTGCTGTCAGTCCAAAAATGACCGCACCCGCGCTGCGCCCCGCCTGGGCGCTATCCCTCTGGACCGCCGGCTTAGCGCCTAAAGATAGGAGTGGAACGCCTCTTTTAGCGCTCCACCAATCTCTTAGGGTGAAGCCACTGAATTTCCGGCAACGGGGCGCTACTTTGGGGCGGGCGCTAACTTCGGGCGGGCGCTAAGGTTAGCGCCCCAAAACTGTCTATACTGAAAATCTAGCCCACAGACTTTACAGTCACCAAAGCATAAACCATACAGGGCAACTCATTGTCTGAAAAGAGAAACAAATTAAGTAAAAGATGACAATGATATTTACATACCATTATATATAATTGTTGAAAAACATGTAATTGAATCTCTCAGGCAAACAATTTCCAAAATCCCTGTGTCCTGGTTTCTGAACACTGAACATGTCTTCTCATCTTTCATTCAATAAAATAAAATCTGTGCTGTGATCTTTCTTTCTCCTTGAAGATTGCCTGTGTCTCTCTGGGAAACCTCTCTTATGATCACTTTTGAAAAATCTACCCTTTGAGTCTGTAAAATCTTTCATAACGTTGTGAATGTTCTAATTACATGGGGTCTGAGCTTAGTCTTCCTGAGCAAGATGGCACAGTGGGCAAAGGTGTAGGGTGAGAAATTTAAACACACACTACGGGTACAATTTTAAAGGGGGTGCAGGAACAGAGAGACCTTTACATAAACAAATCTTTGAAGGTGGCAGGACAACTTGAAAAAGCTGTTAAAAAAGCATATGGGATCTTTGCCTTTATAAATAGAGGTATAGAGTACAAAAGTAAGGAAGTTATGCTAAACCTTCATAAATCACTGGTTAGGCCTCAGCTGGAATATTGTGTCCAATTCTGGGTGCCACACTTTTGGATGGATGTCAAGGTCTTGGCGAGAGTGCGGAGGAGATTTACTAGAATGGTACCAGGGACGAGGGACCTCAAGATGTCCCAAGGCGTTTCACAGCTAATTAAGTACTTTTGAAGTGTAGCCATGCAGCAATCAATTTGCACACAGCAAGGACCCAAAAACATCAATGAGATAAATGACCAGATAATTTGTTTTAGTGATGTTGGTTATGGGATTCCAGGAGAACTCCCCTAGTCTTCAAAGAAGTTCATGGGATCTTTTACAGCCACCAGAGAGGGAAGATGGAATTATCTGACAGTTCAAGACTCTCTCAGTACTATACTGATGTTAGCATAGATTACATCTTGGAGTGGGGCTTGAACCCATAACATTCTAACTTGGAGGCAAGCATGCTACCACTGAGCCAAGACTGACACCCTTGTTCTCTTTTTTCCTGCTAACTGCATCTAGCTGTTTCTTATATAAATCTAGTGTCCTGCCCTCAACCATCCTTCCTCACAGTTGTCCACTCCAAGATATTTCCAAAAGTCTGTTTAAATTTGCCCTTCGCGACCATGAACCAGTGCCCTCTTGTCCTGCTGTCTCAGCATATCTGAAGGTATTATTTTGGATTTATTTTCTCTACCTTGTTGAGTAGATATACTTCAAAAAGGTTCATCATAGATGTGCTAAACTCTTTGATAAATGCAGATCTTCTTATTTGTTGTTTTCTTATTGACAAACATTGCAAATAGCTGCCCTTGGACGCTGAATAAAGTTGATAAAGTTCTTATGATTGAAGTGAACGGCAATATCTTGCCAGCACACCTTTATTAGTGCTTTAGCATTCACATACGTACATCAAACACGAGGTGTTCGGCTTTCATAAGCTGGTGTAAGGATGCCCCTGGGACATCTTGTACCATTGCACATCTGAAAGAGTTGCCATTCTTTTCTTTTAAAGCTGAAAAAGCCTCTACAGAAGAGGTCCTTCAGGGAGAGCTGTCAGCAGCCGACAAGAAAGTTCTAGTGCGTGAGTGGGACAGTATCAGAGGTTTATGGCAGCCCTTTGCCGTTAACAATGAGAACTGCCTGATACCTCGCCAAGCGCCTGCATAATTCGGTGATTTACAAAGTCGCAGCAACAGCCTTACCTCGAGGGCAGGGAATTTTGCAATAATAACTGAAGGGGATATTCAGGAGCAGGCAGTAACTGGCTGTGTTCAATATCAAAGTGTTTCGCTCTGTAAGCACATATCCAAAATAGACATTTGAGTCCTGGTGGCTTTTTCATCTGTTTCTTAGAAAAGCAGTAGTGTCTCCAGCAGCTTGTCCTGATATTTGAGAAGGTTTCTCTTTTGGATACAAAATATTCAGTGGGAACTTTGGATTTCCCAGTCTGGCTATTGGATTAGTGATGTAAGTCTAAACCATCGAATTTAATCTCCAGTTTTTCACCAACCACATGCCAAGGTGTTGTCTGGGACATGATTGTGATGTTTCACTCACTCACTCACTTACTCACTCACTCACTTTCTTTTTTCTTTCTTGTGTCCCCATCCTCCTGTTTCCCTCCCTCCCTTCACAGTTATTAATACTATTAAGATAATTACGCCATTTGTTCCTCCCATGTTCCTTATTCACCAGCCCACACCCTATTCCTCCTCCCTGGATTCTCAGTGTTTTGAAATCATGACTTATTATACCATCTCTGACTCGATCTCTCCCAGGAGCTCAAAGTTATGCAGTGACTTGCCTCCTTTAGCCATCTCTTCCTCCGACAGTCTACCAGCATTTCAAAAGTCAAACTTTGAATCACGTAATCACTATTACTTGATTTATTCTGCCTTCTATCTTACAGTGCCAGCTGTGGCTCAGTGGGGAGCACTATCACCTCTGAGTCAGAAGGTTGTGGGTTCAAATCCAACTCCAGAGACTTGAGCACAAAAATCTAGGCTGGCACTCCAGTGCTGCACTGTCGGAGGTGCCGTCTTTCAGCTGAGATGTTAAACCAAGGGCCCGTCCACCCTCTTAGGTGGACGTAAAAGATCCCATGGCACTATTTTGAAGACGAGCTGGGGAGTTCTCCCCGGTGTCCTGGCCAATATTTCTCCCTCAATCGACATCACTAAAGCAGATTATCTGGTCATCATCACATTGCTGTTTGTGGGAGCTGGCTGTGGGCAATTTGGTTGCCGTGTTTCCTACATTGCAACAGTGATTACATTTCACACAGTATTTCATTGGCTGTAAAGCGCTTTGAGATATCCGGTGGTCATGAAAAGTGCTATATAAATGCAAGTCTTTCTTTTTCTGCTCAGTGCATAGAACTCTCATCTCTGAGTCAGAAGGTTGTAGGATCTAGTCCCACTCCAAAGACTTGAGCACATAATCTAGGCTGGCACTCCAATGCAGTACTGAACTGCCAGAAATGCCGTCTTTCGGATGAGATGTTAAACTGAAGTCCCATCTGCCCCATCAGGTGAACGTAAATGATCCTGTGGCACGATTAGAAGAAGTGCAGGAGAGTTCTTGCTGATGTCCCGGCCAACATTTATCCCTCAACTAATACCTAAAACAGATGATTTGGTTAAAATCACATTGCTGTTAGTGGGACCTTGCTGTGCGCAAATTGGCTGCCGCCTTTTACAACAATGACTACACTTCAAAAGTACTTAATTGGCTGTAAAGCGGTTTGGGACATCCTGAGGTCATGAAAGGCGCTAAGTGTATATAAATGCACTTTCTTTGTTTTATTGGCGTCGTGCAGTGTGGTTTGTGGTCTTTCACCTAGGTTTCTCGATGATAAAAAGTTGGCACAGAACGTATAAGCTGGTGTTCATTGGTAGCGAGGTGGATTGTTTTCAGCCTTGAAACCATGGGGATGAGGAAATTCCACCTGTTTAGTGTTTTTAAGCTATACATATTCAGTAGCAGAGGTACCATTTACAGTCAATCTTTGTGTAGCTCTGAGGTCCAAGAAAATACAACTTTATTCACAGAAAGAGTTTCTCTTATGCGACTGCAATATTTACATAATTTAAAAGCGTCCGCTGACAGTAGTGTATAAAAGCCAATAGAAAGCAACGAGGTGCCACACAGCAATAAGAACAACGACTTGCATTTATATAGCACCTTTAAGGTAGGAAAACAAGAACACGGGGGAAAAATTGAGTCCCCCCCCTTGTGGTGCTAACTTCGCTGGGGTGCTACTTTTAGCGCCCTGAAAAAATTAGCACCCCCGCAGACGAAATTGAGTGTTAGTGCCCCAAGAGGGAAGCGGGGTGCTACTGGAAGTGCCTTGCCTCCCTCTTGGGGGTGCTGTGAAGGAATATAACGCATGACGTGCCACGGTACTGCAGGCCTTCCTCCCCTTCTTAAAGGGAGGGGCCTTGCGCAGCGCGACCCGGGGCGCAGCTGGGCAACCGGGATCGGAGTGTCGGCAAAAGAGCCCGGCACTCAAGAGAAGTGCCGGGCTCATGGAGCGCAGCCGGCACTCCATGGGGGGGTGGGGGGGGTGGGTGGCGGGGGGGCTGCAGAGGAGGCCAGGGACAGCAGCGAAGGCAGGTGCTGGCACCGCCCCTTTAAATAGCGCTGCCCCGGCCGCAGGTAGGCCCCCCCCGACCCCGGCGGACATAGCGTCCGGCGGTAAGTCAGGGGGCGCTCCCGAAGATCGCAGCCGGGGCGCGAGCGGGGTGCTGTGCACGGCGATGACGCCATCGCTGGCGGTGCAGTGCCGCGGGGCACTAACGGTTACTGCCGCCGCTAACCTCCCGCTGAATTTCACGGGAGGTGTTGGCGGCATCGCGCCCGGGCACTAGTTGCTTTGCGCTCCATTAGCGCCCTCCTTAGGGTGCTAACGGGAGGTGCAAAGCAACCAAATTTTTCCCCTGGATCATTTAGTCAAAAACCAAAATATAGCTGGGAGGTATTCTTTATTACAGGGACAATACCTTACTGGCAGCTTCTGTGTCTGAATCAAAACTGCTCACAAATATCCACTCTGGTGGGTGCCAGAAAAAGTTCTCACTGTAGCAGATGCTACATTATTGCTGTGTGACATATCTGATGTGTTTGTTTTTTCTCTATTGCAATGTGATCATTTTTAGTCAGAGTATTATAAAAAGAAATAGCATGGGCTGCCAGACACAGCAACATCAATCATCATATTGTGCACTCGCCCGTATACAGACCTGATACAGAATCTTGGAGGAAACTTTATTGTGGTGACAGCTGCACTTCAAAGGAACAAGAAATTCATTGTGACGCTGCATAAATACTGTTGGATAGCTCTTTCAAGCAACTGAGCGAGGGGAGCTCATATTCTGCATTTAGGTGACAAGGCAATTGCAACCTGACTGGACATTAGTCACTTAGAGAGACTGTGGACAGATTGAGGGAGAGGAAAGGGGTGTGGCAGTGTCATAATGATGAATAACGTCCTGAGGTTGGGATTGAAGCAATATTATTAGGTACTACTGCTATTCCTGTACATATGTCTTATTTAAACCGGGCATGCTTAAGGTCCTCGATGGAAAGAGGAAATTCCCCTGTCATGGACATCCCTCATTTGTTCTCTTCCCCCTACTTCAAACAAAAAAAGTTGGATTATCTCTGTCCTGTAACGGATCTCTGATTTCTAAATTGATGTATTATTTATTTATTTTTGAGGATTTCTAGAGTTCTTCATCCTTCCGTCAAAACTTCAATTTTGTGGCTGTAATCTGTTTTAAAATGTGTTTGTTGACAGAGCTAGGTGACAGGCCAAGGCCCATGCTGCAGGATGTCATCAACGTTGAAACGAGTAAGAGAGAAGGTAAATCAAATATGTTAGGTAACAGAAAACCAAGGTTTCAGAAGCCTGTAGAGCGTAGGAGGAAGCAAAGACTGAGGGAGGACCGACTGAGGCCTACAGTTTTAAGCTCTGGGGGAAAATCATGAGTTAACAATGGGAAAGAGTGCAAAGAGCCAGAATACAAAATACTGCATCCAAATCACTTCAATGATGATTCTTCCCCTGAATATATGAAGAAGCTACCCTGTTCCCAAGCCTCAGCATGGCTGTACATAGAAATGATATAGGGTTGACCTCCGTCTTCCCTGAAGTAAAGTACTTCAACTGCACTCAGTGGCACCCAGAGATGCCCTGAGTTTAAGAACTCACAACTGGGGGTATCACTGGGAGTTTAGCTTTGTTTCTTGTGTTTTTGTGTGTGATGTCTAATTTGTTTCTCGTGTCAATGTACAAAGTGATAAAAGGCAACAAATTTACTTCTTCCAAAGGATGGTCTCTCCTCTACCCTCCAGGCCCACATTTTCAGGGGAGCATGGGGCAAGATTCCCTGGAAAATGTTCAATTTTCACATGAAAAATAGTGTATTCTAGTTTAGTTGACACACTTTTTAAAATTTATCAATTGATACTTATGAATCTAAAAAATATAGAGCCACAATTAAAAAGGTTATTTTGCACACATTTTATATGGACACAGTTACATAGATGTAGAGTCTGAAACTGACTGGTAGCTCAGTTAGAAGGAAAAGACAGTTTGCTCAGGCTTCCCAGCTGGAGACCTGTTTACAGTATTGAGCTCATTGCAGAGCCATTGACAGCTAAGATATTGGCCCAGAAATTCGGGTCGGGGGCTTCCCGCGGGTGCAAGCCCCCGACCTGCACTTCCCTTGCGCGCCGGCCGTTGAGCTGTAGGGCCCTGTGGAATTCCGATCCGGGGCCTGGTCCAGCTGCCGGCGCGCAGTGCTTGCGTATCCCAGGGGCGCAGTTAGTTTGATGCGTCCCCTGGGATCACGTGGGCCATGGGCAGCCAATCGGAGCAGGGACTGCTCCATTCATAAGTCTGACAGGAAGTGCTGTCAAGACTTATAAATACTACGGCCCCAAAATAGCACTAAACCTTCAAATAAATTTTTAAAAAACATCACATTTTTTAAATAAACTATAAATTACATGAAATAACTATTTTAAACAATAATTTAAATTTTTGAAAAAAATAATTTTATATTCTAACAGGGCTAAAAATAAACTTACCTTGCTTTAAAGTATTTCAAAATAATAAACCTGTGGGAAAAAATGTTTTAATTTTAATTAATTCACCACTTACCTTGTAAAAAGCAGGCCTTACGCCTGCTTTTTACATTTCTAAATTCTGCAGGCTTACCCTCACGGAAAAACCTAAGTTTGATGCGCACACGCAGCCTCCCTCGTGCACGTGTTCGACCTCTGAACCTCTTCGTTCAGAGGAACGGAAGTGCCGGTTTCCCGTGCACGCGCAGTGCATGCAGGAAACCAGCACTTCCATCGGGCCTACGGGTGAGTACCCCATGCGTACTCACCCGTGGAGACCCGAATTTCTGGGCCATTGTATGGGTGAGGAAACTGAAGGGAGTCTGAGCCAGCGACCACTGGATATCTGATGATCAATCCTCAAGTCTCACTTGCAGACCCAGATGTACAGAAGCTGTTTTAGGGAGCCCAAGATATTGGAAGGACTCCACGGTGTGAGTTGGAAAGTAGATCTATGCAAGTGTTCATTGAATATATTCTTCCGCTATGCCAAAGTATGGATACAGAGGTGCAGTGTAGAGGGAGCTATGCCAGTCAGTATTGAATCAAGTGAGGGAGTTGTGTCATTTGTCTGAGTTTGTCCAGAGTAATGATGAAGTCACCCATATTTCTAGAAGCTGGTGCAGAACTGACTGATTGCAAGATGCACATCAGAGGTGTCATAGGTGCCGTCTTTCAGGTGAGACATTAAACCGAGGCCCCGTCTGCTCTCTCAGGTGGACGTAAAAGATCCCATGGCACTATTTCAAGGAAAAGCAGGGGTGTTATCCCCGGTGTCCTGGCCAATATTTATCCTTCAACCAACATCACTAAAAACAGATTATCTGGTCATCATCACATTGCTGTTTGTGGGAGCTTGCTGTGCACAAATTGGCTGCCGCATTTCCTACATTACCACAATGACTACACTTCAAAAAGTATTTCATTGGCTGTAAAGCATTTTGGGATGTCCGGTGTTCATAGAAGGTGCTATATAAATGTAAGTCTTCTTTCTTTCACCATCCAAGGTTAGAAAATATTTGGCCGAAGAAATTATGGAAAGCTCGAGTGTCAACTGTGGCTCAGTTGGTAGCACCCTTGTCTCTGAGTCACAAGGTTGTGGGTTCAAGTCCCACTCCAGAGACTTGCAGCACAAACAAAAAATCTAGGCTGCCACTCTACTGTAGTACTGAGGGAGTTTTGCACTGTTGGAAGTGACATCTTTCGGATGTAGTCGTTAAACTGGGTCCTTGTCTGCTTTCTCATGTGGATGTAAAAGATCCCATGGCACTATTACAAAGAAGGGCAAGAAGTGTCCTGGCCAATGTTTATCCCTCAACCAACATAACCAAAACAGATAAACTGGTCATTATCACATTGCTGTTTGTGGGACCTTGCTGTACGCAAATTGGCTGCCGCGTTTCCCACATTACAACAGTGACTACACTTCAAAAGTACTTCATTGGCTGTAAAGTGGTTTGGGATGTCCGGTGATCATGAAAGGTGCTGTATAAATGCAAGTCTTTCTTTTTTCTTTTACCATCCAAGGTTAGAAAATATCTGCCCGAAGAAATTATGGAAAGCTTAATCAATGAAGCCAGTTTATTCTTGTGCATTGTTCATCTGCAGCAACGTCTTTGAAGCTAAAAAGAACATCCTGCCAGTTTGTCAGCTCACTATTCACTTTTGTTCTTCACTCCACCTACTTCATCATAATTATAAGCCTGTGTGCTGGCCCATAGAATAGCTACATGGACTTAAACAGCTTGAATGAGCTCAATGACTGAATGGCCTTTTCTCATGTTCCTCACTACAAAGAACAGCCAATTTGAACCTTTGCACCACAGCCCATTTAATAACCCATTCAGTGATTCAATCTGAATCAAAACAACAGAAAATAATGAACAAACACCTATAATTTGCTTAAAAGTGATTAGATTTCAAAAATGTACTGCTGTCCCCAGATGCAATTTGGCAGTGGTTTAATTATATTTAATGTGGAAAGCATTCAACAGGAAAAAATAGATAATTGGGGACTCTTTTCTGCTCCTACACAATGGGAGGGAAGGGACGATAACACATAGATCTCATTGAACTGTATCTCTTAGGACTCTGGAGCTGCCCCATAAACAGGGGTTTTCTTAAAACTTATCATCCACTATGGATAGAGGACCACTCTAAGGTGCTCAAATATGTCCTTGTCTACTAGCTCCATACCTATCTCTCCCAAAGCTCCTTGTTTGAATTCCTTCAGTTTGGCTTCTGCCCTGCTCCTGTCATTGTGATCGCCTTAATCAAAGTCACAAATGCCATCCTCTGTGACACTGAAAGTGGTGCTTTATCCCTCCATGGTCAACCATGCCATCATTTTCCATTGCTTCTTCTCTGTTGTCCAGCTCAGTGGAACTACTCTTCCATAATTCCATTCTAAATCTGTTTGATCACAATCAACACAAGACCGGCACAATCACCTTTCAGAGTTTCCTGATGGTCCATCCTTGGCCCCCTTCTTATGAGTCCATGGAATTGGGGGTAATGTATTAGCATGGATAGAGAATTGGTTAACGGACAGAAAACAGAGAGCAGGGATGAACGGGTAATTTTCCAGTTGGCAGACTGTAACTAGTGGGGTACTGCAAGGATCAGTGCTTGGGCCTCAGCTATTTACAATCTATATTAATGACTTAGATCAAGGGACCAAGTGCAAAGTATCCAAGTTTGCTGACGATACATAGCTTGGTGGGAAGGTAAGCTGTGAGGAGGACACAAAGAGCCTGCAAAGACATATAGACAGGTTAAGTGAGTGGGCAATAAGGTGGCAGATGGAGCATAATGTGGGGAAATGTGAGGTTATTCACTTTGGTAGGAAGAATAGAAAAACAATATTTTTTAAATGGTGAGAAACTATTAAATGTTGGTGTTCAGAGAGATTTAGGTGTCCTCGTACAGGAAACACAGAGATTTAGCATGTAGGTACAGCAAGCAATTAGGAAGGCAAATGGCATGTTGGCCTTTATTGCAAGGGGGTTGTAGTACAAGAGTAAGGAAATCTTACTACAATTGCACAGGGCTTTGGTGTGACCACACCTGGATTACTGTACACAGTTTTGGTCTCCTCATCTGAGGAAGGACATACATGCCTTAGAGACGGTGCAACAAAGGTTCACTAGATTGATCTCTGGGATGAGAGGGTTCTCCTATGAGGAGGGATTGAGTAGACTGGGCCTATCCCTGGAGTTTAGAAGAACGAGAGGTGATCTCATTGAAACATATAAGATTCTGAGGGGATTGACAGGGGATTGCTGAGAGGTTGTTTCCCCTGGCTGGAGAGTCTAGAACTCAAGGGCATAGTCTCAGGATAAGGGGTCGACCATTTAAGACTGAGATGAGGAGGAATTTCTTCACTCAGAGGGTTGTAAATCTTTGGAATTCTCTACCCCAAAGGGCTGTGGATGCTGAGTCGTTGAGTATATTCAAAGCTGAGATCGATGGATTTTTGGACTCTCGTGGAATCAAGGGATATGGGGATAGGGCGGGAAAGTGAAGTTGAGATCAATGATCAGCCATGATCTCATTGAATGGCAGAGCAGACTCGAGGGGCCATATGACCTACTCCTGCTCCTAATTCTTATGTTCTTATGTGCTTATGTTAGAACATAAGAACATAAGAAATAGGAGCAGGAGTAGGCCAATCGGCCCCTCGAGCCTGCTCCGCCATTTAATAAGATCATGGCTGATCTGATCCTAACCGCCAATCCACTATCACAGAACCATCTCCTGAACCTAACAGAATTAGACACACGAAATAGGAGCAGGATCAGGCTACACGGCCCCTGGGCCCGCTCTGCTACCCACAGGGCCATGTCCGATCCGAACCTAAACTCATGTCCAAATTCCTGCCCGCTCCCCGTAACCCTTAATTCCCTTTACTTCTAGGAAACTGTCTATTTCTGTTTTAAATTTATGTAATGATGTAGCTTCTACAGCTTTTTGGGGCAGCATATTCCATGGACCTACCACCCTCTGAGTGAAGTAGTTCCTCCTCATCTCAGTTTTGAAAGAGCAGCCCCTTATTCTAAGACTATGCCCCCTAGTTCTAGTTTCACCCATCATCGGGAACATCCTCCCCACATCCACCCGATCCAACCCCTTCACAATCTTATATGTTTCAATAAGATCGCCTCTCATTCTTCTGAACTCCAATGAGTAGAGTCCCAATCTACTCAACCTCTCCTCATATGTCCATCCCCTCATCCCCGGGATTAACCGAGTGAACCTTCTTTGTACTGACTCGAGAGCAAGTATGTCTTTTCTTAAGTATGGACACCAAAACTGTATGCAGTATTCCAGGTGCGGTCTCACCAATACCTTGTACAACTGAAGCAATACATCCCTATTTTTATATTCTATCCCCCTAGCAATGAAAGCCAACATTCCATTGGCCTTCTTAATCACTTGCTGCACCTGCATACTAACCTTTTGAGTTTTGTGCACCAGGACCCCCAGATCCCTTTGTACTTCAGTACTTTCCAGTTTCTTGCCATTAAGATAATAGCTTGCTCTACGATTTTTCCTGCCAAAGTGCATAACCTCACACTTTCCAGTATTGTATTCCATCTGCCAAATCTCTGCCCACTTACTTAGCCTGTCTATGTCCCCTTGCAGGTTTTTTATGTCCTCCTCACTCACTACTTTCCCTCCCATCTTAGTATCATCTGCAAACTTTGATATGTTATACTCGGTCCCCTCCTCCAAATCGTTAATATAGATTGTAAAGAGTTGGGGACCCAGCACCGACCCCTGCGGAACAGCACTAGTTACTGATTGCCACTCTGAGAATGAACCATTTATCCCAACTCTCTGCCTTCTGTTAGATAGCCAATCCTCTATCCATGCCAGAATATTACCCCCAATCCTGTGATTTTTTATCTTAAGCAATAATCTTTTGTGTGGCACCTTGTCAAATGCCTTTTGGAAGTCTAAATACACTACATCCACTGGTTCCCCTTTATCCACCCTATATGTTACTTCCTCAAAGAACTCCAGCAAATTTGTCAAACATGACTTCCCCTTCATAAAACCATGCTGACTTTGTCCGATTAAATGATGATTATCCAAATGTCCTGTTACTGTCCCCTTAATAATGGACTCCAAAATTTTACCTACCACAGATGTTAGGCTAACCGGTCTATAGTTTCCAGCCTTCTGTCTACTGCCCTTTTTAAATAAGGGTGTTACATTAGCAATAAGGGTGTTACATTAGCAATAAGGGTGTTACATTCTCTTCCTCAATTACATGCTGCCTGTCAATGACATTATATTCACAGGATATATCTAAACTTCCATTCATCTGTTGACCACACCCAGCTCTACCTTTCCATCACTTCCCTTATCCTCATCTACCTCTGTGCTATTATTAAGTTGTAAAATTTCCTCCAACTGAACATCAGTTACACCAAAAGCCATAGATTTGAATGCTTACTGTAAGCTCTACTCTCTTATCACTGACTCCATTCTCCTATCTGACCATTTGTTCATGGTAAAGCAGACCATACAAAATCTCACTCAAGCTATAGCTGAGCTTCAAATTCCATTTACTATCCATTGCCTAGACCAGCTTCTACCTCTTCAACATTACTTGTGCTCTGACCTCACCCTATCACCCGAAACCTTTCTCCAAGCTTTTGTCACCTCTAGATTCAGTTTCTCCAGTGCCATCCTTGCCAGCCAGTTCTGGTCACCGCACGTTAGGAAGGATGTGAAGGCACTTGAGAGGGTGCAGAGAAGATTTACCAGAATGGTTCCGGGGATGGGGGATCTTAGCTACAAGGACAGGTTGGAGAAGCTGGATTTGTTTTCATTAGAGCAAAGGAGGTTGAGGGGTGATTTGATAGAGGTGTACAAGATTATGACTGGTTTGGATAGGCTAGACGGGGAAAGGCTATTCCCACTAGTTGATGGTACAAGGACTAGGGGACACAGATTTAAGGTTTTGGGCAAGAGATACAGGGGGGATGTGAGGAATAACTGTTTTATGCAGCGAGTGATAAGGACCTGGAAATCGCTGCCGACGGAAGTGGTGGAAGCAGAGACACTCAATGTTTTCAAGGGGAGTCTGGATAGGCACTTGAGGTAAATAAACTTTCAGGGCTACGAGGATAGAGCAGGGGAATGGGACTGACTGGATTGCTCTACAGAGAGCTGGCATGGACTCGATGGGCCGAATTGCCTCCTTCAGTGCCGTTATGATTCTATGACTCTATGACTCTATGGCCTAGAAATTCAGTTTGGGCCCGCCAGCTCGCTTGCACCCAGAAGTTACCGCTGCGTGCGGAGCCACTTGCGCCCGCCGGAAATTCAGTTTCAGCGCCCCAAGTCGAAGCCGGCCGCTATTCAAGGGTGTGGCCGCCCCCGCTTGGGGCGCTGAAGCTGAATTTCGGCGCGCTAGGTGCCGCAGCGCCACCCGCTGCGGAGCGGCAGGCTGCAGTACTGCAGGCCTTCCTCCCTCTCTTAAGGGGGAGGTGCCTGCAACAGCGAGATCACCGCTCGCTAGTGCCGGCAAATGAGCCCGGCACCACGGAGAAGTGCTGGGCACCCGGAAAACAGCCGGCAATGCCGCGGGGGGGGGGCGGTGGAGGAGGCCGGGGAAGGAGGTGCGGGCAGGCGGCCGCCGAAAAAGCGGCCGGCCGCACCTCCGCCTTAACTCGCCCCACTAAGGCTGCAGGACGGCCCCGTTTTCAGATCGCTGTTTGCGGTCACTGCGGAAGAGGCGGCCGCAACTAAATATGGCGGTCGGGCCGGTAGCGGGGCGGTAGCGGGGCACTGCGCACACCGATGACGTCATCGGTGGCGGCGCAGCGCTACTGGCTAACGCCGCCATTACTGCAGCGCTGAATATCGGCGCACTCTCAGCAAGTGGCGCAAAAGCCCTCTTTGGGCGAAAACTGGGCGCACAGCCTACTGAATTTCTAGCCCTATGACTCTATAACCTCCAACTTCCACCCTGCATAACATAGAAACATAGAAGATAGGAGCAGGAGTAGGCCATTCGGCCCCTCGAGCCTGCTCCGCCATTCAATGCGGTCATGGCTGATCATCCAAATTCAGTACCCTGTCCCTGCCTTCTCTCCATATCCCTTGATCCCTTTAGCCTTAAGAAATATATCTAACTCCTTCTTGAATATATTTAATGAATTGGCCTCAACTGCCTTCTGTGGTAGAGAATTCCACAGGTTCAACACTCTCTGGGTGAAGAAATTCCTCCTCATCTCTGTCCTAAATGGCTTAACCCTTATCCTTAGACTGCGACCCCTGGTTCTGGACTCCCCGGCCATCGGGAACATTCTTCCTGCATCTAGTCTGTCTAGTCCTGTTAGATTTTTATAAGTTTCAATGAGATCCCCTCTCATTCTTCTAAACTCCAGCGAGTATAAGCCCAATCGATTCAATCTCTCCTCATACGTCATTCCTGCCATCCCAGGTATCAGCCTGGTGAATCTTCGCTGCACTCCCTCCATGGCAAGAACATCCTTCCTCAGATAAGGTGACCAAAACTGCACACAATACTCAAGATGTGGTCTCACCAAGGCCCTGTACAACTGCAGCAAGACATCCTTGTTCCTGTACTCAAACCCTCTCGCTACGAAGGCCAACATACCATTTGCCTTCTTAACCGCCTGCTGCGCCTGCATGCTTACCTTCAGCGACTGATGCACAAGGACACCCAGGTGTCGTTGCACTTCCCCTTCTCCCAATCAATTGCCATTCAGATAATAATCTGCCTTACTGTTTTTGACACCAAAGTGGATAACCTCGCATTTATCCATGTTATGTTGCATCTGCCATGCTTCTGCCCAATCACCCAACCTGTCCAAATCATACTGGAGTTTCTCGGCATCCTCCTCAAAGCACACATGCCCACCCAGCTTTGTGTCATCTGCAAACTTGGAGATATTACATCTAGTTCCCTCGTCTAGATCATTAATATATATTGTGAATAGCTGGGGTCCTAGGACTGATCCCTGCGGTACCCCACTAGTCACTGCCTGCCATTCGGAAAAAGACCCATTAATTCCAACTCTTTGCTTTCTGTCTGCCAACCAGTTCTCTGTCCAAGTCAATACCTTGTCCCCAATCCCATGTGCCTTAACTTTACACGCTAATCTCTTATGCAGGACCTTATCGAAAGCCTTCTGAAAGTCCAAATACACCACATCCACTGGTTCTCCCTTATCTATTTTACCAGTTACATCCTCAAAAAATTCCAGTAGATTAGTCAAGCATGATTTACCTTTTGTAAATCCATGTTGACTTTGTCCGATCCTGTCACTGTTTTCCAAGTGCTCTGCTATTACATCTTTTATAATGGACTCTAACATTTTCCCCACTACCGATGTCAGGCTTACCGGTCTGTAATTCCCCGTTTTCTCTCTACCACCTTTTTTGAATAGTGGGGTAACATTAGCTACCCTCCAATCCATGGGTACTGTTCCAGAATCTATAGAATTTTCGAAGATGACCAGCAATGCATTTACTATTTCTAGGGCCACTTCCTTAAGTACCCTAGGATGTAGATTATCAGGCCCTGGGGATTTGTCGGCCTTCAATCCCGTCAATTTCCCTAACACCATTTCCCTACAAATACTGATTTCATTCAGTAAGCTCCCAACTCATCCAAATCTCAGCCTCCTGTACCCAATATTCCCCCTAATTATTTTGGGGTGCACTGTCACTTTAGCGGGCTGCGCAGCCCACTCAAAGTTTTGTGCATGCGCAAAATTTCATATTGGAACATCTGGTCCCGGGCTATGCGACAGTTGAGAGGAAACCTTGCCCATAACCTGTCTTGCACTACATCCAGTTTGCCCCTCACTCTTGTTGTCACTGATCCAGATTGTCTGCTTGTTCCCGGGGTCGATTTTCATTCAGCAGTCGGGAAGGAGTCGTGACTACAACTTTCGGGTTTTAGTCCCGCCTACATCGACGTCCGGCCAATCCATGCGATTTTCCCTTGATTGACCTTGTTGAGCCCGCCCAGCAACAGGTGACGTCACAGACTGAAATTTCATCTGTCAAGAGGTCTTGGCAGATGAAATATCAGTGTTTCACAGCTGTTTGAAGCTGTCAAACACTGACAGTCTGACTTCTAACCTGAGTCCTTCTACACAGACACAGTTAGAACTGTCACCGGCAATGACAGCTGAAGGCTGTCACTTTTGACAGCTCGCAGCCATTTTGCTTTTAGTGCCGGCTGAGTGATGGACTCCTGAAACCTAGAGGAAGAAAGGCTGTTAAGATAAGTACAGGTAAATTAAACTTCTTTACACACTTTAGACACACCAAACACACTTACCTTTGCACTGATGCACCCATCACTCACCTAAACACTGACATCGCGACCCCTCCAAGTTCTTCAACCCAACGGCCCGACTGCTGTAACCTGGCGTGGTTTGGAGCCGTCGTGAAACCCACATGACACTCCTCAAAATAGGGATTAGGCTAAAAACTGCCTGTTAACTACCTGTTAACAGGCAGTTAATTGGCACCAATCCCTTCCCGCCACGGGTCGGCGGGTCCCAGTGCGGGGCGGGTACCCGCCTCCCCTGAAACTTACGTGGAGGCGGGTTTTGGGCGGGATGGTGTCGGGACCCCCGATTTCAGGATTTTTCCCCCCCCACATGCCTGAAACCCCACCGGACGGCTCCAGGAAAATCGACCCCAAAGTCTCTCCCCAAACTCCCCCACCTCTCTACTTCTCCACCTTTAAAAACCTTTTTGAAACCCATTTTCTGACCAAACCTTTAGTCACCTCTTCTAACTCTGTCCCTCTGGCTAGATGGCCATTCATTTTTATTAATTTTGCCCTCTGTAAAATGCTTTGGGATGTTTATGTATGTTAAAGGCACTGTATAAAGGCAATGTTTTGATTCTAATAATGCTGATCTGTAGAATTATCACAAGTTTTAAATTATCGAAGATGCTGATCCATCGTTGCCTTCACGTTAAGTACTTCTAATAACAAGCAGTTACCTTGTCTCTTTAAATACTTATCATTGATAACACTAACCAGCAGAGTTAAGTTTCTCTGTAGGTACCTAATGATATTAACTCCTATGCCATTACCTATCCCTTTAACTACTTACCATCGATAATAGTAACCTGAAGAGGAACTGCTGTAGCTTTCACAAGGTGAACTGTGCGTCATATTTACCAGAATAGAACACAGACAAACAGCTCAGTGACGTTTTGCAATGCAGTGATATTTTGTGGTGCAAGTTATGCATTTATAAAAGGCATCTATTCTTTAAAAGGACGACTTCTCCTTTGCACGCTCCCTGTCTTCTCTTCCCATGCAATATGCCGGACTGAGAAGATAAGAGAAGAATAGTTGAGGGACTTCAGTTACGTGGATAGACTGGAGAAGCTGGGATTGTTCTCCTTAGAGCAGAGAAGATTGAGAGGAGATTTGATCGAGGTGTTCAAAATCATGAGGCATCTAGACAGAGTAGATAGAGAGAAACTGTTCCCATTGGCAGAAGGGTCGAGAACCAGAAGACACAGATTTAAGGTGATTGGCAGAAGAACCAAAGGCGACATGAGGAAAAACTTTTTTATACAGCGAGTGGTTAAGATCTGGAATGCACTGCCTGAACGAGTGGTGGAGGCAGATTCAGTTCAAAAGGGAATTGGATAAGTACCTGAAGGAAAAAAATTTGCAGGGCGATGGGGAAAGGGCGAGTGAGTGGGACTAGCTGACGTGCTCTTGCAGAGGCATGGGCTTGATGGGCCGAATGGCCTTCTTCTGTGTTGTAACCATTCTATGATTCTAGTTACCAACACATCTGCCAATAGCATTCTGTGACTCGCTTCACCTTTAAACTCATATCTCCTGTAACAGCTGGCATATAAGTTACGACATCATACATTTTTATTGTCTCTTAACTATTGTGTGAGTCACTTCTACATCATTGGACTACAATATGGATTTGTAAATTTTATACTCTTCACTGTGAAGGATGCTAAGGCTAGAGAATGCAACACATTTAAGCATACACTGTCAGCACCAAGGATTCCTAGGTCAGGCATAGCATGGTAAGAAGCAGTCTACCACACCCACATTGAATCCCAACCTTCGAAGAGCACTTCTGACTATATTTTCCAGCTATCCACAGCCTTTCTGGGTGAGTTTGTGAACTCGCTGCAAATTAGGGCACTTGTCAATTAACAATCGGATTGATATTGCCCAAATGTGCTTTTTTTTGCACTCTAAATGAAAACTGTAAAACAGTAGAGATTTATACAGCATGTTTTACGGTATTACAGTGTCGAGTACTGCAATGTACACTATGATTTTACCCTTTAATGAGATATGCAAATATACTATTTTATATGTATGATGATGTCACTGCAGGTGATTAATCTCTTCTGATAATACTAATCATATTAGTTTTAATTGTTGACAGAATAATTAAACAACTGACAAACTAAGAGCTCTCCAGAGCATTGGTAACATAATTTTTTTTAAATTATGTCTATACATACATAACTATATAACGTAGCAGATGCTACAATCTGAGTCACATGGAGCAATAGACACCAATCAGAGGCTGCAGTATGTTCCAGCAAAGGGAGGAAAATTAGATAGGAGAATCATGTGGCTGTTCTCTGAAACCTTCCAATTGGTTGCTATAGGGATCTTGTCTGTAGGTGTCAGGACAGCTGGATGAAACAAAGGGATTAAAAATATAAAACTACATAGGGAATAAAATATAGGGCCATAAAAAATTAAATTCCCCAAAAGACTAATACCACACAAATTGTGACATGGGCTCAGTGGTATATACCTGCTTATTACTGACAGATCTCCCTGAATTGCACACTGATTGCATGCATCCCTAAGATTTGAGCAGCAGACGTTTCTGACAGAATGGTGAGCTTCTGGACACATGGTCAGATATTAACAGCGTAAGATGGCTGAGGCACCTGTCTGTGGCTGACTGACAACCTTGTTACTGTCCCTTCATTGTATAGGAATGAACTTCCTTTTAGGGTCATTCTTGTATTTTAAGACATTTGACGGACTAAACAAAGGAGGTAGTAACAGTTGCTGTCTCCAAAAATCAACACCAAATGATTCTGACTTCCCGAAGTTTCTCCTCAATCATAACCTTCCCTATGTATGCTCATCTTGTATATCTACAACATGTTAGCACCTTAATTCCACATCTGAAGTATTTTTTCCCATTCAGTGATTGCAGCAACATGTTATTTAAATACATAATGCATAATATTATTACATTCATTAGTGTCATTTAATACTTAACAGAGGTTGGAAATATAGGGCCTTATTTGATTTCTATTGCGTTGACCTTTTTGAATTGATAGAATGCACTAGTGGTTAAATATATGTGCTTATCAGTGCCGAATGGATCTGCCATAACAGTGCTGCAACCTGAACACTGCTGCTACTTGAACTCATTGCTGCTCTGAGGTCCAGGCCACTAAAAGGAACAAGTAGAGAACTTGATCAGAAAGAGGGTGGAAAACCCTGTCAGGATTTGTCCCATCTCCTAGAAGCACCCTTGCCAATCATAAAACCGCATTGACAAGGGTTATTGAATAGCTCCCATGGACTAGGCCATGTGAACTCTGTCTGTCCCCGCTGCCTCAATCAATAAGCAGGAAGTTGAGCAGGAACAGGCATTTGGGTCTTTTGGTTGGTTAAAGCTGACTGTGTTTAGATGATTTGATGACCCAAACTCTGGCTTCAGAGAAATAAACCAATTAAAAGCAAAACTTGTCTTTTGTCTGTGGACAATTTGCACTGAGGGGAAATCCAAATACTTAAAGCTCAATGCTGTCAACAAAATGAAATGGTTGGGGGTGTAGTGATCAATAGCATGTCATTCTATAGTGGACACTAGGTGGAGCCGGAGAGCTGCATATAGCTGTATGTATAAGACTACACTACCCAGCTATATATTATATTAAGACTACATTACCCACGAGGTTAGGCTACCCACAAGGCAGCAGTCAAGATGGAAGCCTCTACAAGATGCTGTACAAGTCCACATGTGCTCAATAAAATAACTAGCAAAAGCTAGCTGTGTTCATAATAAGAATGTCTAGTTATTAATGAACATAACAGGGGGGACCCAGAGAAGGGAAGGGGCTGCATTACACCATCCTATTGTATTAGGCCTTGGTAGTGCTTCAAGAGTGGTTGCAATAGGCTACTTGAATCTGTATTGGTACAGTTGTTGCTACGATTTGAAGGGTGAGGCATTTAGCTGAGTCCTTTATACCTGTATCAGATAACTGCCCTGATACCTTTTCAATTAGTGCTGTGGAATATTTACCAGTTAAGTTTATAACAATTTCACGTTTTGCTCATTAATTCTCATTAGCAATATTATGAGCCTATGATTATATCTCCATAAACATCTGCATTGGTGTTCTGCAGCCCAGTAATTTCGGTAGAATGTGGAATGCAGCATGTAGGCTGTGGAATGTAGAGTTTTGAGCAGCGTGACCATCTCAAAAAAAAGGCTTCAGGTCAGGTTTATCAAAGCAATTGTGAAAAGGTTATCAGTCCATCCACAAACAGGGACATCAATCCTGGAAATCTCTCTGCTGGCAGATAGCTTAATTGCAGTGCAGAGAAAGCAAGGAGCCCTTGTCCATCTGTCTGGGACGAGTTCAGATCCATTACCTGTTTGTCAGGTTGGGGCACTGGAATGAATACTGAAGTACAAAGGACTTGGAATGATCTCACTTTTTTTAGTACCGTCTGAGAGGAGAAAATCTCATTTGGATTCTAAATCGAGAATAATAGTTTCTCGGGAGTGATTACATGGCACTGATCTCATTGAGGGGGTCCGATGATATCATAAACCACAGGAGCAAAACAAGAGCAGTTTTTAATTTATCACCTAAGCCCTGATCACTGGTTTGAAGTTGTATCTGTTATTTTCCATAATATGTACTGGGGAGTTGGGACGCCTCGGGACATTTTACTATGTTAAAGGCGCTATATAAATGCAAGTTTTTGTTGTTGGTGAGTTGCTGGAGACAGTATTTTACGTTTAGGGGTGAGTATCATGGTAGACATCAGCCAGGAGGCTCTCTGCAGTTCTTACTTGATAATATCCTCACCTGAAGGTTTAGCAAGTGTGAAAGAATCCTTAACAATTTACTGAGTGCTAATCAGAAGTTAATTACTAAAGAAAAACATAATCAGGGAGCTCCAAGTTTTGGTTATAGAACACGTTGAGTTCAAGCACCCACTGTCTTATGTTTCTCTGTAGGAAACGTGAATGGCAGAATACAGTCAAGAGGGCTGAGTACCATTAATGCTACTAGTGTCTGGACCAGAGATGGTACATGAAGAGAGAGCGTGTGTATTATATATCAGGTTTACAGGCTATTTGCATCTAATTGGCTCTAAGTATGAAATCCTTTAGGATAATTAATGACAGGTTTTTTTTTCGGATCAGTATTTCATAATGTTCAGAGATACAGGTACAGAGACACCTGCCCTGGAGAGTAGTTTTTCTACATTGCCCTGTCCTTTTACCTCTGGGACCTATGTTTGAATTCAGCTCAGACTGATGGTATAGAAATCTCCCGGCCGAGAAATACGTCTTCAGTGATGGCGCAAAAAGGGCAGGGATCCGATACCACCCGAGACGAATTTCTAGAAACATAGAAACATAGAAGATAGGAGCAGGAGTAGGCCATTCGGCCCTTCGAGCCTGCTCCGCCATTCAATGAGATCATGGCTGATCATACAAATTCAGTACCCTGTCCCTGCCTTCTCCTCATATCCCTTTAGCCTTAAGAAATATATCCAGCTCTTTCTTGAATATATTTAATGAACTGGCCTCCACCGCCCTCTGTGGCAGAGAATTCCACAGGTTCACCACTCTCTGGGTGAAGAAATTCCTCCTCATTTCAGTCCTAAATGGCTTACCCCTTATCCTTAGACTATGACCCCTGGTTCTGGACTCCCTGGCCATCATAAACATCCTTCCTGCATCTAGTCTGTCCAGGCCTGACAGAATTTTATAGGTTCCGATGAGATCCCCTCTCAATCTTCTAAACTCCAGTGAGTATAAGCCCAATCGACACAATCTCTCCTCATACGTCATTCCTGCCATCCCAGGTATCAGCCTGGTGAATCTTCGCTGCACTCCTTCCATGGCAAGGACATCCTTCCTCAGGTAAGGCGACCAAAACTGCACACAATACTCAAGGTGCGGTCTCACCAAGGCCCTGTACAACTGTAGCAAGACATCCTTGTTCCTGTACTCGAACCCTCTTGCTACGAAGGCCAACATACCATTTGCCTTCTTAACCACCTGCTGCACCTGCATGCTTACCTTCAGCAACTGGTGCACAAGAACACCCAGGTCTCTTTGCACTTCCCCTTCTCCCAATCTATTGCCATTCAAATAATAATCTGCCTTCCTGTTTTTGCCACCAAAGTGGATAACCTCACATTTATCCACATTATAGTGCATTTGCCATGTTTCTGCCCAATCACCCAACCTGTCCAAATCGTACCTGTAAGGTAAAATGGGTTTGAGGTAGTCTCCACCTCATTCATAATAGGCTGGATTCAGCACCTAATTAGCACCAAATTTGCAATCTGGCTCAGAGAAGTCATAAAGACACTTGGGACTAGAAATTCGGCTCCTTTGCGCCTCCGTGGGGGGGGGGGGGGGGGCGGCGCTAACGGGGTGCAAAGGGCGTATCGCCCGGGGAGTTTGGGGGGGGGCAAAAAAAGCGCCTCCCGAGAAATTTGACGGGGCGTTGCTGAGGCGCTACCCGATAGCGCCGCGCCCCCACCGGTAGCGCCCTGGACGGCAGCGCCGCCGGCGATGATGTCATCACCATGCGCCACGACCCCTTAGTGCCCCGCAGCAGAAATTCAGCTGTGCCCCACGAGGCTGCCACAGGCGATGTCAGCTCCAGCCTCGCGGGTCGCGGACTGGGCCGACCTCTGCTTGTGGGGCGGTATTTAAATGGGAGGTGCGGCTGTGACCTGCACCGCCATTTTCTTTTGGAGGTCGGCCCTTCGTGGTGGGCCATGGTGTGGTCCTGGCCGCCATCGCGCAGCCTGGCACTGTGTCTCATTGACGCCCTGGCAGCCTAGTGTGGGCCATCAGCGGCCCTGCAGAGTGCGCAGCAGCCTACCCCTTTAACTGAAGGGGAAGGGTGTTGAAACATGGCAGCGCTCCACAGAGCCTCCACCGAGCACTGCTGATCGTGCCCTGAATCGCCTCGGTTACCGCCCCACCAAGAAGTGGAGCGCCCGAGATTGCGCTCCATTTCCTGTGTGGGGTGGTAAGCCAAATTTAGTGGCTGGGGCGGTACTTCCGCGCCAGGCACTAAATGTGCGGCCTTAACTCAGTTACTGCCCCCAAACGGGACGTAACCAAATTTTGCGCCCTTGGCCTATTGCCTTAAATTGGGTATTGCAGCAGTACAATCTACTTCACAGGTTCATGGACTTAGAGCAAGAATTCTCTGCAGTTCTTGAGCTTGTGTGGGATTTTATACCCCTGATAGTAAAACAGAAGTTGAAGAACAATTTTAGTAATGAACTTGCAATACAAGAAAGTGTTAATTAAAGGAGTTGTGAACTACAAAGCCAAAATATTTGGAGACTCCTTTCATGAATATCATAGCAGGGACCCAACAGATTTTAACAAGAGTGCTTGTCTGAAAAGCCTCAAATTTTAGTCAGTTTACAGCCAGTATGTGCAATGGTGTGAACATACACCCCCTCATAGTTTGATTACGAATTGTTATCCTTTTCTGGAGATCCAAAACAGAGAGAGGAGCAAGTAAACATTAATTATAAATTGAGAAATCTGCATTGCACATTTCAGTTCAATGGAAATTCCCAAATGGAAAGAGTCAGACAGCAATTATTAAAATAAAACTTCAGTTATAAATACAGTATTTAAAATAGGTGCTGCGAGACAGATTTGTTGAAAAAAGTCTCACATGAACTTTCCAGTGCTCCCGTGGAACACTAGGGATTCAGATACAGTCCAGGCTGCGGTATTCTAGCTGATTTTAAGAGGTTTTATTGGGAACATAAATAAATAAACAGAATCATAACAAGGAAAAGCTACAAATATGAAACAAAAACAAACAAAAAAATGCTGTAAATCCACAGCAGGTCAATCAGCATCTGTAAAAACCTGTCCTTTCTCTAAATAAACAGAAACAGTCTTGCAGGCTGGTTGGTCTTCGTTCAGTTGTTGGTGAACTCCTAGAATTTAAAATACAGAATACATACAATAAATATTTGGAGAAACATTAGCCAGTCATAACCAGTCAGCGTGGATTATAAAAATACATTTCTCCCAGATAGAGCCGCCTGATTGGAAATCAAATCCAGGAAAATATAATTCTCTCAGCAGCTTGAACACAACTCGACACAACCCTGGCTCCATAATAAAGGGAAGACCTTCAAGGCCCAATGGGTATAATGGTTTGTATTCTGTTTCTATCACCCCATCTACTCCAATCCCCAGTGGGCTGCTGTGTTCCAATCCTGCCTTCCCATTAATGTGCTTTGTTTATCAACTCCCTCCCACCACTGTGACCCAATCCTCAGGCAACCCTCCCCAATCGAGTTACATCGGCCGCGATTTTACGAACCTCAGCGGGCGACGTCGGTGGCGGATCTTGGCCTCACTGCTGGCTCTAGCCCTGCCTCAGAAATGCTTTGCGATGATTGGGCTTGTTAAGCACTCCCAGCGAATTTCCCGGCCAATTGAAGGCAGCTGGTCTGATGACGTCATTCACGTCATCAGCCGGTTTCTTTAAAGGGACCATGGCCAAATTTATTTTCACATTTGTGCTGTCAGTGTTCTACAGCATTGAGGTGCTGCAAACACTGACAATGACTGCACAGAGGCACAGGGCTGCACTCAGGCTCTCCCATGACTCCCTCCATATTCTTATGGAGGGAGTAACAGCACGCAGGGAGGTTCCCTTCCCTTCCAATGGGCAGAACAGACCTCCTCAGGACACCAACGCAGCCTGGTTGCACATTGCACAGGAGGGCACAAGCAGGGATGTTGTCAGGAGGATCAGACTGCAGTGGCACAAACCTTTCAATGATCTCAGTAGCTCACAAAACGTTACTGTAAAGCCACACTCATTCTCATCCTGCTGTGCCACTCAACACAACCCCATCACTCTGCCTTCCCTACCCTACTCCTGCACATCCTTACTCACACCAACTTACCTTGCACCTCCACCTATCCCTCTCTATCTACATTATCACTTCCCCAGCTCACTAGCCACCCCTCCTAGTGAAATCATACCAACTAACAACACACAAGAGTAGGCACTTGGGTGTTTTATGCAATGTTCATGTAAAGTTTCTGTTAATGTGCTGTCAAACATTGAAACCTTTATTTTCAACACTTTGCATTCTTGGACAGATTTGTGTGCACCTTTGGAAGTGGATTAGTGAGTTGCAGTGAATGGTGAGACATAACGGTACCCCCGCAATGGTGATGAGTGTGAAAGGAATGAGTTGGGCATTGTGGGGCTGCTTTATATTATTGGTGTGGGGTGGTGCCAACCTGGCGCATCATGTGGCAGCCAGGGTGTACAGCATCAAGCGAAGTAAATGTAGCCATGGTAAGTCCATCCCAGGCCTCCCGGGCAGCAATGTAGTCGAATACTGATGCCTTGTGTCCTGTGCAACATCAGGTGATTGTGGAGAAGATTGGTGTTGTTGTTGGTGCTGCTGGTGTGCATGGTGATGCTGGTGTTGGGGCTGATTGTGGTGGGATTCTGAGAACCAAGGTGAGAGAGTATAAAGTGCACCCATGCTGATGGAATAGATGGCAGGTGAAGTAGAGATGACAGAAGTGATCTGTCAATGTTGGGAGAGGTAATGAGGTCAGACTGGATGGAGACTTGTGTAAAGACTTGTAGCATCCTGAATCTGTAGTGGAAATGCACTTTAGAGAAGCTAATGTTTAGGGGAACATATCTCAATCAGCTGGGAGCTTTGACTTGACATTTGAAGCTGTCAACTCATCAGCTGATTCAATGGTCACTGACCTCCCACCTCAGATTCACAGACAAGGTCTAGGCACAGCGGGAAACTGGTGCGTAACCTGCCAAATCCAAAAAGCTGTGGAAAAAAACATTGATAAATGGCTGTAAACAAGCCACTGATGATTTTAATTGCTTCCCCTGCCGCTGCCTGTCGGGTCTGCTCAGCGCTGGCAGATCTGACATCGGGAAAGTCCAGTGTGCGCGTTGGACAGTGGTGCCTACGTTATTAAATGTGGAGATTTGGTAGCCATGGTTTAACATCTACATCTGATCTACAGTAACACACAGTCTACAAAGAAAAACTTGCAATCATATAGTGTCTTTCATGCCTCAGCGTGCCCCAAAGCCAATGAAGTACTTTTGAAACGTAGTCACTGTTGTAATGTGGGAAATGCAACAGTCAATTTATGAACAGGAGCCCACAAACAGCAATGAAATAAGTGACCAGATCATCTGTGCTTTAAGGTGTTGGTTAAGGAATAAATGTTGGCCAGGACACCGCCCTGCTCTTCTTTGAATAGCACCATGGGACCTTTTACATCCTCCCAAGAAGGCAGACAGAGCTTCATTTTAACATTTCAGCCAATAGACGGCATCAGCAACAATGCAGCACTCCCTCAATCCTGCACTGGAGTATTAGTAAATTTTGTACTCAAGTCTCTGGAGTAGGACTTGAACCCACAACCATGCTGCCACTGAGCCAAGGCTGACACCTTGTATAATACTCAATACTCCCAGTATTGATGTTAAGGAATTGCCAAACAGATCAATAATACTTACATTTAACTTGCACTTTTAAGGTGAAGTGTTCTGTTGTGGCGGAGCCACCAAAGGACTCAGAGCGGTTGTACATAATTCCTTTAACAGCAATGTAGTTACTGCCTGTGTCTGTACCTTTAATTACACTGTTTAACTGAACTATGTCTAGTTACCTTTACAGCGCGGTTTCAACGTGATGACATCATGCCGTTAGTCACGTGATTCCCCAATGGCGGGAAGAACGTGATGACATCATGACGTCAGCTTTCAGACCAGAGGATCAGTCCTCATGGAGCCTTCAATGAGAGCAGACCTGTATTCGATATATTCCAGCAGTTTCCAGTTAAAACCTGTTTTGTTCCATTAAAGTTCGTTATTTTGATTGCCTGAGTCGAACTCAGTCTTTTCGTTAGGAACCTCCGTTCCTACACTGTTATGATTTCACCTCTGGCCTTTGCAATTGATTTTGCTCAAATAAAATAACGCATTCACTTTTTTTTTCCAATTTGAATTCTTTGAATGATAACCTATTTAAAAAAGTCAGGTTCAAATAATGTGATAGTGCTGAATTCACAAAAGAAGTAGTAGTAGGAGTGATAAGGGAATGATTTATATCTTAGGTGCATATCTTTAACTGACAGTAATGGATAGATTCAAGCAGAATTATTCAAGGGAAGTTGGAGCAAATCCTAGGAGTGTGCACTAGAGAAATTTAAAATCCAGAAGGTTTTGGACTCCATGATGCATGGTCCAATCAATAACATTGGGACAAATGTTTGGCAAATCTTTCATATTTGCAAAGCAAACTATAACCTACATTAGGTCCCAGTGTCCCCAATGCCTCACATTTAAAATTCTCATCCTTATGTTTAAATCCCTCCAGGGCCTGGCCTCTCCCTATCTCGCTGTAACCTCCTTCTGTGCTACAACAACCCCTCCCCACCTCTGACTCCCACTCCTCTGACCCCAGACTCTTGGGCACCCCCATCCCTTTTCCTTACCATTGGCGGCCGTGCCTTCCGCCATCTAGGTCTCATGTTCTGGAATTCCCTCCTTAAATCCCTCCACCTCTCCAGCTCCCTCTCCTACTATAAGGCCTTCCTTAAAACTCACTCTTTGACCAAGCTTTTGGTCACCCCTTCTAATATCTTCTCTTTTTCAAGGCCTCTGAGTGCTATACAAATATGAGTTTTGGTTGTATTATGTGATATGAGTTTGGGCTGACTCAACCTAGTTCCAAGAAGGTAATATTCATAGCACAGAACTGCTATGCATAAAAGAATTCCCCAAACTTCTCAGAGTACTCTGCTAATATACGGAGAGACAGTTCTTTTTAAATGGGAAATCCAGGTGAAGGATCAAGGCCCATGATGTAGGACACCACCAAGGTTGAAAAGAACAGGAAAGGAGGTGCAAGAAATTGAGGATTAATGGTTATATGATGCCAAGCTTAGGTTTTAAACGCCTGTAGATTGCAGGAGGAAGAGATGATTGATGTGATGAGGAGTTCTACGGTTGTGAGAGCCTGTGCTGAATGAGTTGGAGTAACAGTCAGTGTGCTGAATGAATTGAATGAAGACTGGGGGAAATCAGGAGTTCTGTTTATGCTATGTTGATTGGCTCATTGAGAAAGTTGCTGGATAAATATGTTTAAGGGTGGGACTGAAGATTCTAAGCATAGACCCAGGTGATCATGCTCTACACAACACAGTCATTCCTGCGTTAAAACAGAAATAAAGTATTGCCGATGCTGGAAATCTGAAATAAAAACAGAAAACACTGGAAACACTCAGCAGGTCAGGCAGCATCTGTGGAGAGGGAAACAAAGTTAACGTTTCAGGTCGATGACCTTTCATCATTCCTGCATTGTTGGGTGCAGAGATGAGTCACCTGTGTAGTACAACTGCACAGTCAATGCTGCGAGTGAGATCAATATTCTGAAATTCCTTCGGAGTTGGTAGGTGGGGGGAACTTCACTTTCTTGGAGGTTTTGCCTGTGATTAACTGCCTCCCTCACGAGATTGAGTCAGTGGGGTGGAGCCCATTATAGTGCCAGTTGTACATGGACTGGAGAGTTGGTTTAATAGTCTTTTTTTCTTCATAACTTCTTACATTGTTTGAAGTTGGTTTAAGCTAACATTAAATTGGCAGCCTTAGTGTTGGCAACACTCGCAATTCATTCATGAGCCCCAAGATTTGCACAAGGAATGTAGGCATCAGTTGCTGCATGTTTCGATGTCCCGCATTGAATCATGAGCAGTAAAATAAAATTCCAACTCGAGAGTGAATCGGGAGTGAAGCATTGCTGCAGTCTCACGCTGAGAAGCCACAAAGGTGGCTGGTATGGTAAATGGAAATGTCACATTGATACAGGAGGGGCAAGTCTTCTGAGACTGAAGCTGAGGCAAACCCGTGACAGAGTAGGGGGGGCTTTACTCTGGTGCTATATCAAATCTGTGAGTGTTTGATGCTGGCATGACATGCTGAAAGTGTAAAATGTTCCATTCCTCAGAATGCGGATTCCTTTGATGCGCACAAGCAGAAAACATTACTATTGTTAAAACAAATCATAGATGGTGCACACCAGGTACTTTTTATAAGAAGCACGTTATTATGAGTCACTTGACAAGTCGCTTTCACTCTTAAGCTTCAGAGATGTCACTCTGACCACGGGAATGTGTTCAAACGGAATGCTTTATTCATTTACTTTGATGCTGTGAGGGGTGGAATATTTTTCTACACTTGTCTCCAAGGTCAATTACAGTACAAGCCAGATGTGATATAAATCTAAACAAAGCAAGCTACGTAGGTATGAAGGGCGAATTGGCTAAGGTAGATTGGGAAACTACATTAAAAAGGTATGATGGTAGACAAGCAATGGCTAGTATTTAAAGAATTAATACATAATTTACAACAAATATACATTCCTTTAAAGCACAAAAACTCCACAGAAAAAGTGGTCCAACCGTGGCTAACATGAGAAGTTAAAGATAGTATTAGATCAAAGGAAGATGCTTATAATGTTGCCAAAAAGAGTAGTAAGCCTGAAGATCGGGAGGATTTTAGAATTCAGCAAAGAAGGACCAAGAAATTGATAAAGAAAGGGAAAATAGAATATGAGAGTAAACTAGTGAGAGACATAAAAACAGACAGTAAAAGCTTCTAAAGGTATGTAAAAAGGAAAAGATTAGGGAATGTAAATGTGGGTCCCTTACAGGCTGAGACAGGAGAAATTATAATGGGGAATAAGGAAATGACAGAGAAATTAAAAAAATTATTTGGACTGGATTTTGTCAGCCCCGAGGAGGTAGGTGTGGTGTATGTAACCTGTTCCACCTTAAGAGAACTTAAGCCTGTTCCACCTTAAGAGATGTACTACTTTCTCTGGCTGCTGTATACGTAATACCGGTGGTGACCACCGGTATATAAGTACTGTGTAGTGATATTGCTGTTAGTATAGCCCTGACCTCCAACTAGTAAAGACCTGTTGAAACGTTATTCTTGTAGTCTGTGTCAGTAATTAATCTTAAATACAACTAGAACACACAGACTTAACAGTAGGTATGGAGGCGGGACTGCTGGTAAAGTTGCAGAATGTGGGGGCGGATGGCAAACCCGCCCCCACCCCACCTCCATGCCCTTTTGCCAGGAGGCGGGAATTCATCCTGCTCCGGGTTCTTTCTGTCTCGAGGTGGAAAAGGGATTAAATCCTATTAACTCCCTGTTAACGGGTAGTTAACAGGCAGAAAACAGGATTAGAGCAATTTTACCTTTCCAAGTACAGGCTTCCCGACCTCGGAGAACCCCGCCGAGGTGTAGGATGTAAGTAGGAGGTCTGCGGGGGTCTGCGGGGTCTGAAAGTGAGATGTAGAGGTGAGTGATGGGTGGAAGTGTTGAGTGGTAAGTATGTAAAGTGAGTGTTAAGTGTTATAAAATGTTCACTTACCTTTGTTTCTGCCTGCAGCCTTCAGCCGCTGTGGAGCCGGAGTCCCGACATCTTCATTGAAGATTTCACAGACTGGCTGTTGGATCCTCCGAACCAACAGCCAGGTGATTTCTGCAAAGTTGAAAGGTTTGATGAGTCCTGAACACAAGGGCACATAGAAACATAGAAACAAAGAAGATAGGAGCAGTAGGCCATTCGGCCCCTCGAGCTTGCTCCACCATTCAATGAGATCATCGCTGATCATCCAAATTCAGTACCCTGTCCCTGCCTTCTCCCCATATCCCTTGATCCCTTTAGCCTTAAGAAATATATCTAACTCCTTCTTGAATATATTTAATGAATTGGCCTCCACTGCCTTCTGTGGTAGAGAATTCCACAGGTTCACCACTCTCTGGGTGAAGAAATTCCTCCTCATCTCTGTCCTAAATGGCTTACCCCTTATCCTTAGACTGTGACCCCTGGTTCTGGACTCCCCGGCCCTCGGGAACATCCTTCCTGCATCCAGTCTGTCCAGTCCTGTTAGAATTTTATAAGTTTCAATGAGATCCCCTCTCATTCTTCTAAACTCCAGCGAGTATAAACCCAATCGACCCAATCTCTCCTCATATTTCATTCCTGCCATCCCAGGTATCAGTCTGGTGTATCTTTGCTGCACTCCCTCCATGGCAAGAACATCCTTCCTCAGATGCGACCAAAACTGCACACAATACTCAAGGTGTGGTCTCACCAAGGCCCTGTACAACTGCAGCAAGACATCCTTGTTCCTGTACTCAAACCCTCTCGCTATGAAGGCCAACATACCATTTGCCTTCTTAACCGCCTTCTGCACCTGCATGCTTACCTTCAGCGACTGGTGCACAAGGACACCCAGGTCTCGTTGCACTTCCCCTTCTCCCAATCTACTGACATTCAGATAATAATCTGCCTTCCTGTTTTTGCCACCAAAGTGGATAACCTCGCATTTATCCACAATCTACTGCATCTGCCATGCTTCTGCCCAATCACCCAACCTGTCCAAATCATGCTGGAGTTCCTCGGCATCCTCCTCACAGCACACATGCCCACCCAGCTTTGTGTCATTTGCAAACTTGGAGATATTACATCTAGTTCCCTCATCTAGATCATTTATATATATTGTGAATAGCTGGGGTCCTAGGACCAATCCCTGCGGTACCCCACTAGTCACTGCCTGCCACTCGGAAAAAGAGCTGTTTATTCCAACTCTTTGCTTCCTGTCTGCCAACCAATTCTTTATCCAAGTCAGTACCTTGCCCCCAATCCCATTTGCCTTAACTTTACACACTAATCTCTTATGCGGGACCTTATCGAAAGCCTTCTGAAAGTCCAAATACACCACATCCACTGGTTCTTCCTTATCTATTCTACCAGTTACATCCTCAAAAAATTCCAGTAGATTAGTCAAGCACGATTTACCTTTTGTAAATCCATGTTGACTTTGTCCGATCCTGTCACTGTTTTCCAAGTGCTCTGCTATTACATGTTTAATAATGGATTCTAGCATTTTCCCCACTACCGATGTCAGGCTTACCGGTCTATAATTCCTCGTTTTCTCTCTACCACCTTTTTTGAATAGTAGGGTAACATTAGCTACCCTCCAATCCATGGGAACTGTTCCAGAGTCTATCGAATTTTGGAAGATGACCAGCAATGCATCTACTATTTCTAGGGCCACTTCCTTAAGTACCCTAGGATGTAGATTATCAGGCCCTGGGGATTTATCGGCCTTCAATCCCGTCAATTTCCCTAACAGCATTTCCCTACAAATACTGATTTATTTCAGTTCCTCCCTCTCATTAGACCCTATGTTCCCCGACATCTCTGGGAGGTTATTTTTGTCCTCCTTTGTGAAGACAGAACAAAAGTATGTATTTAATTGGTCAGCCAGTTCTTTGTTCCCCATTATAAATTCCCCTGATTCTGACTGCAAGGAACCTACGCTTGACTTCACCAATCTTTTTCTCTTCACATATCTATTAAAAGCTTTTACAGTCAGTTTTTATTTTCCCTGCAAGCTTACTCTCATACTCTATTTTCCCCCTCTTAATTACTCCCTTTGTCCTCCTTTGCTGAATCCTAAACTGCTCCCAATCCTCAGGTTTACTGCTTTTTCTGGCCAATTTATATGTCTTCTCCTTGGATCTTATGCTCTCCCTAATTTCCCTTGTTAGCCACGGGTGAGTCATCTTTTTTGATTTTTTTTAATGCCAAATAGGGATGAACAAATTCTGTAGTTCATCCATGTGATCTTTGAATGTTTGCCATTGCCTATCCACCGTCAACCCTTTGAGTAACATTCCCCAATCAATCCTACCCAACTCGCGCCTCATACCATCGTAGTTTCCTTTATTTAAATTCAGGACCCTAGTTTCTGAATCAAATACTTCACTCTCCATCTTAATGAAGAATTCTATCATATTATGATCGCTCTGACCAAAGGGGCCTCGCACAACAAGATTGCTAATTAATCCTTTCTCATTACATAATACCCAGTCTAAGATGGCCTGATCTCTAGTTGGTTCCTCAACATATTGGTCCAGGAAACCATCTTGTATACACTCCAGGAATGCCTCCTCCACAGTATTGTTACTAATTTGCTTAGCCCAATCTATATGTAGATTAAAGTCACCCATGATAACTGCTGTGCCCTTATTGCACACATCTCTAATTTCCTGTTTAATGCCATCCCCAACCTCCGCATTACTGTTTGGAGGTCTGTATACCACTCCCACTAACGTTTTCTGCCCCTTGGTATTTCTCAGTTCTACCCATACAGATTCCACATCATCAGAGCCAATATCCTTCCTTTCAATTGTGTTAATCCCCTCTTTAACCAGCAATGCTACCCCATCTCCTTTTCCTTTTTGCCTATCCTTCCTGAATATTGAATTCCCCTGGATGTTGAGTTCCCAGCCTTGGTCACCCTGGAGCCATGTTTCCGTAACCCCAATCATATCATTATCCATTTACTCATCAAACTACACAGGATGTCAGCTTCACAGAGCTGTCAAACGGTGACATTTCTTATTTCAAGAAATCTTGACAGATGGCAAGTCAGACGTTGATGTGCTCTGTCAGTGACTTCCCCCTAATTGGCCTGCTGAGCCCGCTGGGCAGGCCTAACAAGGTCAATCAGGGGAAAATCCCGCTGGTTGGCCAGAAGCTGATGGAGGTGGGACTGAGACCCGGCAAGCAGCACTCCCATCTCCAAAAGCTTCCCATTGACAAAATCCAGCCCTTTGTGTCTGTCTTCACGGAAGAAGACGCAAAACACTCTCGGAAATAATGGAGAACCAAGGGTCTTGTGAGAATGAGGAACTGAAAGAAATTAGTTTTGGTAAAAAAAAGTACTGGAGAAATTAATGGGACTGAAAGCTGATTAATCCCCTGGACCTGATGGCCTACATCCTAGGGTTTTGAAAGAGGTGGCTATAGAGATAGTGGATGCATTGGTTGTCATTTTCCAAAATTCCATAGATTCTAGAACGGTTCCCGTGGATTGGAAGGTAACAAATGTAACCCAACTATTTAAGAAAGGAGGGAGAGAGAAAACAGCGAACTACAGACCAGTTAGCCTGACATCAGTAGTAGGGAAAATGCTAGAATCTATTATTAAGGACATGGTAACAGGGCACTTCGAAAATAATAATAGGATTGGGCAGAGTCAACACGGATATATGAAAGGGAAATCATGTTTGACGAATCTGTTAGTTTTTTGAGGTTGTAACTAGCAGAATTAATAAGGGGAACCAGTGGATGTGGTGTATTTGGATTTTCCGAAGGCATTCGATAAGATGCCACACAAGCGGTTATTAAACAAAATTAGGGCTCATGGGATTGGGGGTAATATACTAGCATGGATTGAGGATTGGTTAACAGACAGAAAACAGAGAGTAGGAATAAACGGGTCATTTTCGGGTTGGCAGGCTGTAACTAGTGGGGTCGCGCAAGGATCAGTGCTTGGGCCTCAGCTATTCACAATTTTTATCAATGATTTGGATGAGGGGACCAAATGTAATATATCCAAGTTTGCTGATGATACAAAGCTGGGTAGGAATGTAAGTTGTGAGGAGGATGCAAAGAGGCTTCAAAGGGATACAGAGAAGCTAAGTGAGTGGGCAAGAACAGGGCAAATGGAATATAATGTGGAGAAATATGAAGTTATCCACTTTGGTAGGAAAAATAGAAAAGCAGACTATTTTTGAAATGGTGAGAGATTGGGAAATGTTGGTGTTCAGAGGGACCTGGGTGTCCTTGTACATGAATCACTGAAAGTTAACATGCAGGTACAGCAAGCAATTAGGAAAGCAAGTTGGCCTTTATTACAAGAGGATTTGAGTATAAGAGTAAAGATGTCTTACTGCAATTATATAGGGCCCTGGTAAGACCACACCTGGAGTATTGTGTACAGTTTTGGTCTCCTTACCTAAGGAAGGATATACTTGCCATAAAGGAAGTGCAATGAAGGTTCACCAGACTGGTTCCTGGGATGGGGGGAATTGTCCTATGAGGAGAGATGGAGTAGACTAGGCCTATATTCTCTAGAGTTTAGAAGAATGAGAGGTGATCTCATTGAAACATACAAGATTCTTACAGGACTTGACAGGGTAGATGCAGGGAGAATGTTTTCCCTGGCTGGGGAGTTTAGAACCAGGAGTCACAGTCTCAGAATAAGGGGTCAGCCATTTAGGACTGAGATGAGGAGAAGTTTCTTCACTCAGAGGGTGGTGAATCTTTGGAATTCTCTTCCCCAGAGGGCGGTGGAGGCTCAGTCGTTGAGCATAATCAAGACAGAGATCGATAGATTTTTGGATATTAAGGGAATCAAGGGATATGGGGATAGTGCAGGAAAGTGGAGTTGAGGTAGAAGATCAGCCATGATCTTATTGAATGGCGGAGCAGGCTCATGGGACCAAATGGCCTACTGCTGCTCCTATTTCTTATGTTATGTATAAAATTCTCTCTGCCCGAACAAAGTGCCCTAGCACCAACCTTAGCAGAGCACTTCCTATTGCAGCGACACGTTATTTCCTATGCTGTCTTCCCGCAAGCAGAGTGTCAATAACATTGCTATATTAAGGCCAAATTCTGCGCAGTCTTATACTTTTCTCTTATGTCTATTGGCAACACTAATGAGGCTAAAACCACACTCATTTCAGTGAGGACCCTTAATGGGCAATTTTAGCAGGGGAAATGATAGATGCATCAGCTGTGATGAATATGATGAGCAGGAATATCATGCACAGGTTACGTGATGATATTTTTGCAATGCTGTGCCTTTTTCTGGCACAATTTTTGTTCTGTTATCAATTTAAATATGTGAAAGGTGCTATATAATTGCAAATTCTTTTCTTTCTTTCTATCTTTCTTTCTTTCTCATTTTTCCTTTTCTTTCTAGAAGATGCCTTCTTGCACTTCACAGAATCACAGAATCACAGAAACCCCACAGTGCAGATAGAGGCCATTTCGGCCCATCGAGCCTGCACCGACACATATCCCACCTGATCCCCGTAACCCCTACACCAACACATATCCCACCCTATCCCCACGTATTTAATCCCCCTAACACTAAGGGTCAATTTATCATAGCCAATCAACCTAACCCGCACATCTTTGGACTGTGGGAGGAAACCGGAGCACCCGGAGGAAACCCACACAAACACGGGGAGAATGTGCAAACTCCACACAGACAGTCAGCCGAGGCTGGATTTGAACCCGGGTCCCTGGCGCTGTGAGGCAACAGTGCTAACCACTATGCCACCGTGCCGCACTTGTTCCCTGAATGTGGAAGCTGAGTGGAATGAGGCTTGAGCCTCTCTTTGTTCTCACCCCATGGCCCTGGGGGTTAGTGTGCTAATCATCAACAACCGAGCTGTTCCATTTTTCTTTTACGTTAATATTCATCAAGTTTTATTACCTGGGACACTAACTGCAGTGATACCAACAATAAGATCCCCAGTAAGAAATCCCCGTATCCAGCTTCAGAAATTACTTTGAGCCTGGTGACAGTTAAGCTCAATTAAGACTTTTCTTCACTTAGTAAAAGCAGTACTGGTTAGAGTCACAGTGAGGTTTAATTTTAATGGGATGGAAATGTTCTAATAGACACCAGGCTAATAGCCCTATACACACCTTAGTCTGTGACTAATGTGGCAATTTGTCTGTGTAATTTATTACACAAATTCAATTTAAAAGCTATTTCATACTTTCCTAATTTCATAGAAAAACAAAACCTATTTCTTCACTTTAGATCCTGTACTCCTTTATTTCAAATTTGATATGAAGGCCAGGTGGAAGGAGATCAGAAGTGCACTTGGGTTATTTTAATTTTCTAGCTTCACTTTCTTTTTCTAGAGAGAATTTCCAGCTTTTTACGAATTTTTTAAAAATATGCAATAGGAGTATCAATTGGATATTTTCCAGATTCTTGATGCAGAAATCATTGGGTTACGACATGACGTGACTGCCACTGGGCAGCGCAACTTCCCCAATCAGTTTCTACTCTCCTATCTCGACCCCGCCACTGCCTCTGACTTGTCACGCTGCTTGTCCAACATCCAGCCCCGGATGAGCAGAAACTTCCTTCAATTAAATGCTGGTAGACCGAAGCCTTTGTCTTCGGTCTGCGCCACAAACTGCGTTCCCTAGCCACAGACTCCATCCCTCTACCTGGCCAATGTCTGAAACTGAACCAGGCTGTTCACAACTTTGGCATCCTATTTGACCCCAAGCTGAGCTTCCGACCCCATATCCTCTCCATCACCAAGACCCCCTACTGCCACCTCCGTAACATCGCCTGTCTCCGCCCCTGCCTCAGCCCACTTGCTGCTGAAAGTCTCATTCATGCCGTTGTTACCTCCAGACTCGACTATTCCAACGCTCTCCTGGCCGGCCTCCCACTCTCCACCCTCTGTAAACTTCAGCTCATCCAAAACGCTGCTGGTCCTATCCTAACTCGCACCAGTACTCATTCACCCATCACCCCTGTGTTCACTGGTCCGGCAACACCTCGATTTTAATATTCGCATCCTTGTGTTCAAATCCCTCTATGGCCTTGACCCTCCCTATCACTCTGACCTACTCTGGCCCTACAACCCTCCACGATCTCTGCACTCCTCCAATTCTGGCCTCTTGCGCCTCCCCGATTTCCATCGCTCCACCATTGGCGGCCATGCTTTCAGCTGCCTAGGCCCTAAACTCTGGAATTCCCTCCCTCAACTGCTACATCTCCCTACCTCTCTCTCCTCCTTAAGACACTCCTTGAAATCTACCTTTTTGATCAAGCTTTTTGGTCATCTGTCCTAATATCTCTTCATGTGGCTTGGTGTCAAATTTTGTCTGATAACACTCCTGTGAAGTGCCTTGCAACATTTTAATACGTTAAAGATGCTATATAGTACAAGATGTTGTTATTGGCACTTTAGTTTTAATCACCATGTTTTAAAGTGCAGCTGATTTGCCTTTCTGGTAGTGCTGGTGAGCAGAGCTGAGCGTTTACTGATTGTAAGACCAACTGTGACCAGTTGAAATTTGCTTCAGTGTTACACAGGTAGAGAGAGGTTGGCACTGACACTTTAAAATACACTTCTGATTAAAATGAAGTTGCTGGTGAGGAGAGAAGCCAATTGAGACTGACTGGGTCACACAGGAAGAAATAGATCCACAGCAATTGTCTGCGAATTTTTGCCATTTGCCCTCACAACTGCCCCGCAGTTTTAAAGGGGCATTGCTGTGGATTTTGGAGTAGGCTCAGTTCTTGGAACAACTCAGAACAGGCTGCTCCAAAAACTCCGCTTCAGAGCCACTGCGCTGACAGACTATGGAAACTGGCACTGGAGCAGATACCACATCCGGTGAAGCCTGTATCTTGAGGAAGTATTGTGGTGGGGCTTTCATGTTCATCCTTTTAAAAAAAAAAGAGAGGAATATAATAGACATTATTGGTAATGTGATGACATCACTGCATCACCAACCTCATAATTTACAATGGGCCAAGATGAAGAATTCCTCTGGTTGCTATGCAGATGCATTTGTACTTCCTCCAGTGTTCATGTCTAGTAAAATTGCAAACAAATTGTAAAGGAAAGTATTTATGATTTTTCTAGAGTTACCTAGCAGAGGGAATCTTACACTAACACACATGCACTGATACGACACATGGTGCCCAGAGGAAATCTTAGGTTGTTTAAGGTATTGCTGAATTTCATTCCAGTGAAATTCCAGTAATACTGGGGGCGATTTTGTGACTGAGGGCGCTTTGGAGGCGGGACTGCTGCTTGTCGGGTTGATGTCCCGCCTCCATCGATTTGTGGCCAACCCACGCTATTTTCCCTTGATTGACCTTGTTAAGCCCGCCCAGCAGGCTCAGCAGGCCAATTAAGGGAAAGCCGGTTGCCGAGCACGACAACATATGGGCCCTGAAATTAGGATCGGGAGCTTGCTGCGCGTGCAAGCCCCCGATGTGCACTCACCCTGCGCGCCGACATCTGAAGCCCGGGCCTGCTTGCATTTCCTGTCACTGGCCCGGTTCAGATGTCGGCGCGCTGTGCTTACCTGATCCAGCGGCGTAGTTAGTGCGTTGTGCCGGCTGGGATCAGGTGAGCACTGTGCAGCCAATCAGGGGAGGGGAAACTCATTCATGAGTTTGACAGTAAGAGCTGTCAAACTTGTGGTGTATGTAACCGTTCCACCTTTAAGAGAACTATTTTAAGAGATGCACTACTTTATCTTGGCTGCTGTATACTGTAATACCGGTGGTGACCACACCGGTATATAAGTGCTGTGTAATGATTTATTGGGCAGTTCAGCCTGACCTCCGACTAGTAAAGACCTGTTGAATTTACTCTTGTGGTCTGTGTGCAGTGATTCTTATTAACAATAACTACAACACACAGACTTAACAGTGGCGACGATGACGACCTTACCCTGCGGCAGAGATATATCCAAGGCAGTTTAACGGGCGTCGAGAAGAGGCATCCGCCCTCATCATCCTGCTGAGAAAAGACTCGGGTCTGAAGAGCAAGGAAGAATCCTGACATGAAGCCTTCCATCAGCAACAGGCAGTGATCATCCCTTCTATCACGGTGGTGGGTAAGCCGATCAGCGACGAGCAGCAAGTCGGCCACGTTGGCTGTGAAGTAGGGGAGGGAAAAATGGAGGATATAAGGGCGGAGAACTCGACCACGGCCGGGGAGAAGAGCCGGACAGAAGTCGGGGCCAGAGGCACTGAGACTGGGGCAGCGTAAGGCACGGGAGCCGCAGTGAATGCAAACGCAGCCGGTGTAAAAGACCGGGCTGCAAGCAGGCTGGGAGACGCAACAGCGTCGAGAGAGAGCTCGACCGTGGAAAAAGGCCGGGCAGCTACCGAGGCTGCGAGGCGCGGGATAAAATTTTTAAAAAAACGCGGAGAACTCAGCCGCAGCCGGGGGAAAGGGCCGGACTGCAAGAGGGGCTGGGAGGCACGATTTGAGAACCGCTGGGGAGGGCGAACGCAGCAATACGGCAATCGCCATTACAGCCAGCGGGGGAGAAAGGCAAACGCGGGAAGCCGCCATTTTCATAGGCGGGGGAAGAAGACAAGCGCGGGAAACCGCCATTTTGAAAAAATAAAAAAATAAAAATTTCTTTTTGTTTCTCAAGAAGATTGCGAGGATGCCTAAGCATGGTAACATCAACGATTTCGATCCCGATGTTGAAGATTGGGCCACGTATGTAGAACGCATAGAGATTTATTGTAAGGCAAATAAAATATCAGATGAAGATAAAGCACTAACCTTACTAAACTCAATGGGTGCGAAGACATACGGGCTATTGAAGCATCTTCTATCACCAGCTAAACCGGCGGATCAGGCTTTCGCTAATATTGTTGCTGTCCTGAGAAATCATTTGAACCCCACACCGCTGATGTTAGCGGAACGATTTAAATTTTATGCGAGAACGCAACTGAAAGAGGAAAGCAACGCAGAGTATTTAATTGAACTGCATAAGCTAGCGAAATACTGTCAGTTTGGGGAAAGACTGACAGAGGCACTGAGAGACAAATTCGTGTGTGGATTGTCGAAAGAAGGAACACAAAAGCAGCTGCTTGAAGAGAATGATCTTACACTTGATAAGGCTGTCACTATTGCAGCATCGCACGAAGCCGCAGCGAGAGGCACTGCGGAAATGCAGCTGAAGGCAGCGGTACTCAGCGTAGATCAAATGGCTTTGGGTACAGCGAAATGTTATCGTTGTGGAAAGACAACACACGATCAGAACCAATGCTGGTTTAAAAATCAGGAATGTAGAAAATGTGGCAAGCTTGGTCACATAGCTAAAGTATGCCGGTCAGGAAAGAAGACCAGCAACAAAAAGTCACCGCAGGAAAAGTGCAGAAAGGTACATAAGGTGGCTGAGAAGAGTTCGGATGAACAGAATTCGGATTCAGACTCCAACAGCAAGGAACTGGGTAGTCTGAGAATTCACAATGTGAGTAAGGAAGCTGACCTACAAACTATCTGGGTCACACTTCAGATAGCAGGAGTCCAAGTGAAGATGGAATTGGACACCGGATCGGCGTTGATGGTCATGAATAAGCAAGATTACAAAAGGCTATTCACACATATTCCCCTACGGGATACGGAGATAGTATTGCAGACATACACGGGGCAAAGAGTATACCCCATCGGAAAGATAAAAGTCAAGGTGGTACACAAGGGCAAAGAACATCAAGGAATGGACTTATATGTACTACCTGAGGGAGGTCCACCACTTCTGGGACAGGAGTGGATCAGGAAAATAAATATGGACTGGCACTCCCTAAAAGCAATAACGGTAGATTCCGGAAAAAAAGATGTCAAACCTGAACGATTGTCCAGAATATTGGATGAGGTTAAAGAGGTGTTCCAACAGGGACTGGGAACACTGAGAGGAATTACGGCAAAAATCAAGATTGCAGAACATGCAAACCCAAAATTTTTCAAAGCCAGACCGGTACCTTATGCGATACGACCTGCTGTGGAAGCTGAGCTGGAAGGGCTAGAATGTTCAGGAGTACTGTCTAAGGTGGACTGGAGTGAGTGGGCCACGCCCATTGTTCCCGTCATGAAGCGTTCATCGAGTAACAAGCCAGGGGAACCGGGGAAGGTCCGCATCTGTGGAGACTTTAAGATCACGGTTAATCCGGTGCTTCACACGGTGCAATATCCGCTTCCGCGGATTGAGGATATCTTTGCTTCATTGTCTGGCGGGAAACACTTCACCAAGATAGACCTGGCGCAAGCGTACTTACAGATGGAAGTTGAGGAAGAGTCGCGCCAGTATCTCACAATCAACACGCACAGAGGCTTGTATCGATATAATAGACTGGTTTTTGGAGTGGCTTCAGCTCCAGCAATTTGGCAGAGGGCCATGGAGCAGGTATTACAGGGAATTCCAAGCACTCAATGTTACTTGGACAATATCCTGATTACAGGAGATGACGATGAGGAACACCTTGCAAATTTGAAACTGGTGCTCACCAGATTGAAGGAATATGGACTTCGAGTTAATCGCCAGAAATGTGAGTTCTTTCAGAAACGGATCTCGTACTGTGGTCATGTCATTGACCAGGAGGGGCTGCACAAGTCACCTGACAAGATCGAAGCTGTTGTGAAGGCTCCTGCTCCGGAAAATGTATCCCAGTTGAGGTCGTTCCTATTACCATAAGTTTCTGCCAAATCTATCCACGGTGCTGCACCCGCTGAACGCTGTTTTGCAGAAAGAAGTACCATGGAAGTGGAGCGAGGACTGTAAGAAGGCCTTTCGCAAAAGCAAGGCATTGATCACCTCAGAGGAAGTGTTGGCTCACTTCAACCCAACGCTACCTATTCGTTTAGCTTGTGATGCTTCTCCTTATGGTATTGGAGCAGTACTCTCACACAAGTTGCCAAATGGCTTGGAAAGGCCAGTCGCATTTGCATCCAGATCATTGACCTCCGCTGAGCGCAACTATGCTCAGATAGATAGGGAGGCTCTCAGCCTTGTGTGGGGAGTAAAGAAGTTTAATCATTACCTGCAGGGCCAGAAGTTTACACTGCTGACAGACCACCAGCCGTTGGTATCCATTTTTAACCCTAAGAAGGGTGTTTCAGTGATGACAGCACAGAGGCTCCAGAGATGGTCCCTTTTCCTAGGGGCACATCAATATCAGATAGAATTCAAAGGTACAAAGCAGCATGGTAATGCTGATGGGCTGTCGCGCCTGCCACTACCTACTGAGGAGGAGGCACCGACGGTTGACCCGGTGGAGTTATTTCACTCGACCATCATCGAATGTTTACCTGTCACCAATGCAAATATTGAAAGGGAGACTAGGAATGACCCGACACTGTCCCGGGTCTACGAATTGACAGTAAAGGGATGGCCAGCCCATAGTGATCCACTGTTACCGGCATTCTCAGCTAGATGAGAACAGCTGTCCATCTGTCAGGGAACATTGATGTAGGGAACAAGGGTGATTATCCCTCCTAAGTTAAGAGAGAGAGTTCTAAAAGAACTACATGAAGGTCATCTGGGGGGAGTCAAGATGAAAAGCCTTGCTAGGGCTTATGTGTGGTGGCCGGGTATCGACCAACAGATAGAGGATCTGACGAAAAGCTGCTCAGGGTGCCAAAAAGTCCAAAATGCACCTCCAATTGCACCGCTGCATCCATGGGAATGGCCTTCAACCCCATGGCAACGTGTACATATTGACTTTGCTGGTCCATTCATGGATTCCATGTTTTTAATTGCGGTGGACGCACATTCTAAATGGCCAGAAGTGATTAAAATGACTACCACTACCTCGGAGAAGACGATCGCGGTGCTAAGAATGATATTTGCAAGAAATGGATTGCCAGAGCAAATATGTTCAGACAACGGACCACAGTTCGTGTCAGAGGAATTCCAGAAATTCCTGAAGAAGAATGGGGTGAAACATTATACCTCTGCCCCATATCATCCAGCTACGAATGGGCTGGCCGAGAGGTTTGTACAGACGTTCAAAAAGGCAATAAAGGCCATGAGCGAAGATCAGATTCCACTGCAACACAAGGTGGACAATTTCCTACTGGCATATCGAAACGCCACCCATGCAACAACAAACCAAAGTCCTGCCATGATGTTCTATAACAGGAGGTTGCGGTCCAGGTTGGACTTGTTAAAACCAAATGTGCGGAGGGAAGTCGAAAACAAACAGTTCCAGCATATCAATAACAAGCCCACTCGGAGTTTTGAAATAGGACAACCGGTGTTAGCCAGGGACTATAAAAACGAGAAATGGCAATCTGGAACAATTCGGGCCAGACAAGGACCCCTGATGTACACGGTAGATGTTGGTGAAAATGTAATGCGACGTCATGCTGACCAACTGGTGGGATCGAGAACAAGGGTCGAGCCCATGGTTACGACAGAGACAACCGTGGAGGAAGTTAGTGAACCTGAAGCATCTACCTCAGAAGTGAATATACCTGATGATGATGTCCTATCCATAGGGGATCAACTAGATGAGTCACCCCAGCAACGAGAACCAGAGACCCCTGAAAGGCATTATCCGTCTCGGATCAGGAGGCCTCCTCAGAGACTGAATCTGTGAACTGTTTTTACATGAAGTTGTGTATATATGTTATTATGTTATGTTTAATGGGGAATATATACTGTTAAGCTAAAAAGGGAGGATTGTGGTGTATGTAACCGTTCCACCTTTAAGAGAACTATTTTAAGAGATGCACTACTTTATCTTGGCTGCTGTACGGTATATAAGTGCTGTGTAATGATTTATTGGGCAGTTCAGCCTGACCTCCGACTAGTAAAGACCTGTTGAATTTACTCTTGTGGTCTGTGTGCAGTGATTCTTATTAACAATAACTACAACACACAGACTTAACAAAACTCATGAAAACTCCTGGCCCCAAAACACTACCTAAACCTGAAAGAAAATTTAAAAAAAATTGCACTACTTAAATGAACAATAAAGAACTCTGAAAAACTATTTTAAACAATAATTTTTAAATTTGAAAAAAAAAATTATATACAAAATCGCTGCTAAAACTAAACTTACCTTACTGTAAATTCTTTAAAAATAACAAACCTGTGGAAAAAAAATTTCTCAATTGTACTAAAAGCCCACTTACCTGAAAAACTAAGTACTTACGTGTGGTTTTTCAATGCGTAAAGACCGGAGGCCTTTACACACGCGCAACTCTGGAAAAAAAAAGGAATTTCACTGCGCACGCGCTGCCTGTGCAGTCGCGCGCATTCTGCCTCTTAACCCCTTGGGTCAGAGGACAGGAAATGCCGGTTTTCAGCGCATGCGCTGTGCATGCTGAAAACCGGCAATTCCTCCGGGCACACGCATGAGTACCCCGTCCGTACTCACGCGTTGTGCCCGGAATTACTGGGCCATGATGTTTCATCTGTCAAGCTGTCAAACACTGACATTCTCTGCAGTTTGATGAGGTCTTGCATACAAGGCCTCATCAACCTTCTTTCTTTTACAGAAATGAGATGTTTGTTACATCTGAGAATGCAACGGGCATCTCTCATCTCCAACACGGAGGTCCGAGACTCTCCGTATACACATCGACTGAAGCCTGCAGGAAGAAACAAAGGTAAGTACACTTTTAAAAACACTTTGCACTTACCTCAGATACTCACCTCTCCACTCTTGCACCCATCACTCGCCTTCACACCACACTTTTGCACCCCACCCCAACCACCGCAGACCCACTACTTGCCTCGCTGAGCTGGCGTGTTTTGGAGCCTTCGGGAAGCCCACACTTGTGAGGGCAAAAAGGGGATAATCCTATTTTCTGCCTGTTAACTACCTGTTAACAGGCAGTTATAGGCTTTAATCCCTTCCCGCCTCCAAGGAGACGGGACCCGGCGCGGGACGGCTACCCGCCTCCTGGGACGATGGCATGGAGGCGGGTTGGGGGCGGGTTAGGCATCTGCCCCCAAATTCTGCCATTTTCCCGGCAGTCCTGCCTCCATACCCGCCTCCCCAGGGCTGGCAAAATCGCCCCCTCTATCTATATCATTTATTAATTAGTTGGCAATCACTGACCAATCTAAATTTCCTATAAAACTGAAGTGAAAAGGAGAAAAAGTAGTAAAGGCAGTCAGTAATCTTTTTTCAGCTTGATGTGCAGATGGTGACGTCAATGAGTTGGCCTGGTAGCTTTATTAGATGTGCGGATGGGATGGGAGGCGAAGGATTTATGAAACAGCATTGCCTGTATGTAAGGGAGAGAGGCTCCTGTTTTTACCTAACTCAGTGATCTGTTTCCTAAATAAAATGGCTGCTTCCAGCATACGTAGCTATAGGTGACCGAGAAAGATCTTGTTGGGGATCTACTATTCTCGATGTCGTTTGCAGTCTAGTAATTTGGAAACAAATTGATTCCTAAGGAATATGTTTGGGGTTGCTTTCTCAGACCTTTCCTTTACCTGACTTTACAACTAGAAATATTACAGCAGGGCGTGATCTGTATGGCACTTCCTGTACTCTGTCAGCACAACAATCGCCACTGGCGAATAAACTAAGGAGTCCATTGGCCTTTTCTCCTTTCCTGTCAGGCAGCAGCTGAATAATTATAGCACAGCCATTATTTATGGGATTGGACACGAACTACAAGGATGTTGCAGGGAAGTAGTTCATTGGCTGTGGCCTGAAAGCACTTTGGGAGAACAATCTGTTCGGAGCAAAATGTCACAGATCAAAAGACGTTAAGATTATTTATACTGAAGCCCATGAAGTGTATTTGAAAATTCAAGCTTGCTCTGGGGTATTTTTTTTATATTTTGATGTTGGTTCTAGGATTATTCACTGAACACTGGCAGCAATTGCTGTTGTTTGTGTCTGTTTATATTTATTGGTCATGTATTGCATTCTCCTCCTTTCTCTTCCCCCGCAGTCCCACATGCCATAACTCCATTCTCGAGATTTTGCTCGAAAAGAACGTGCCAGAATTCTCCAGTGGTTTCCACTAACCGACCCATCACTCAGTGTCTGCCCCAGGCTCCCTATGCCTGCTCCATGGTCAGGTACAGGGAAGTAAAATTATGCTGGCAGATTCTTTCCTTTAATTAAATGTGTACATTCTCTCTCCCTTCATAGTTACTGTGAGTGTCTCTCAGCAATCTCGTTGGATTCCACAGCAACTTATTTAGGTAACCTAGGTTCCCGTGACAACATTGGTGGAAAGAAGAAGTATATGGAAGTGATTTAATTGAAAGGTCCCAAGTTTATCGTTATGACTTTGTAAAACAGAAGGCGTCAGCCTGTTCTGTGATAGTGTTGCTGTACTTAAGAGCAGTCACGTGGCTCAGTGGAGAGATGGCAACCGTAGCATCGACAAGACCATCGTAACTGATAGAGAATACTGGTGTGAGAAATTAGACTGTAGAAAAGATCATAGAACCATAGAAACTTACTGCACAGAAGGAGGCCATTCGGCCCGTCGTGCCTGTGCTGGTTCTTTGAAAGAGCAGTCGTGCTTAGTCCCACATCCCCGCTTTTTGTCCATAACCCTGTAAGTTCCTCATCCTCAAGTACCCATCCAAATCCTTTTCAAAATTATTATTGGAATCAGCTTCCACCCTGTTTTCAGGTAGAGCGTTCCAGATCCCATCAATCTCTGAATGAATAAATTGCTCCTCATCTCCCCTCTAGATCTTTTGCCAATGATTTTAAATCTATGACCTCTGGTTATTGACCCACTCACCAGGGGGAATAGTTTTTTTCTATCTACTCTATCATGTTGCCATCATTTGGTACAAGCATGCATCAATTATGTGATTGTGGGAACCAACAGAAGTACCAGTGTCAAAAATAATCCACCACAAATAAACCATCAATATTCAGTCCGCATGAGTAGTGTAAAAAGGAAATATGTACACTATATTTGAGGAAAGAAATCCCCTCTGTAGCTCATGTCACTGCCAATGCAGTACTGAGCCATACAGACCAGGTCGGTCCTAGGTACCATTCCCATTTTGTGGAGTGTTAGCTGGACGATGATGGGAACACTACAGTTGGCCCCATGTCCTGAGAAGCTACAAACATAAAAAATGTAGCCATGGTTCCAACTGCTGATCATTATCCAATGACCTCTGCTAAGTAAGTCAATGGAGTTGAATTTCCATGGGGGTTCTCCCGATCCTCTACCATAACTTTAGTAGAAGATTCGCAGAAACCCCGGAGAGATGGTGCAAACAGCGTTCTCTGGGGTTTCAGCGAATATTCTGCCAAAGTTACGGAAAGTGATTAGGAGGATCCCGCCCTCATCCTCCCCCAGAAATTCAACCCTATGTGTACAGACATCAGGTTAAAGCTGGACTGACCATGCCTGTGACAGCACTGTAGGGGTGAGCCATTTTCTAAAACATTAAGAATGGCCGCTTGGACAAGATACATGAATCAGCACCTTCAGTAGGGCAGCAATTTGGACCAAAAAACCCTGCTTCCTTTATACAAGTGCAACAGCTGGTGGTTATTTTTACACCAGATGTCCTGATCAAATTATGCAATGGCATTTTGTGACACAATCAAACTTAGGAACATAGGAACATTGGAACAGGAGCAGGCCATTTAGCCCCTCAAACCTGTTCCACAATTCAATTAGATCCTGGCTGACCTGTATCTTAACTCCAGCTAGTCGCCTTGGTTCCATAACTCTTAATACCCTTGCCTAACAAAAATCTATCAACCTCAGTTTTGAAATTTTCAATTGACCTCCAGCCTCAACAGTTTTCTGGGGGAGGGAAGTCCAAGGGAGAGAAATTTAGTTGTTAGCGCCACCCGTTAGCGCCTTAAGAGGGCGATAAGTGGGGCGCGATGCGGCTAGCGCCCGGGAGTGGCGAGACCTGCGCCTCTCGCGAAATTGAGCGGACATTTAGCGGCGGCGCAAAACCGCAAAGCCCGCTCAGCTGCGCGCGCAGATCCTGATGTCATTTCATGGTGCAACGCCCTTGGGGCGCCCCGAACTGGAACTTCAGTGGCGCCCCCCTCCTTTCCGTTTGGCGCTCCCAGCGATTGGTTGACTGGAACGGTTCCCAGTCGCTGTGGGGCTGGGGGGCTGCTATTTAAAGGGGGCTCTTCCTGGCTTCTTTGTGGTAGCCATTTTTGGACCACTCCTTCAGTGAGAGAGAGAGAGATTTGCAGAGAGACAAAGGGAGAGAGCTTTCTGCATTGAGGCAGCGCTCACTGAGGTACTTCTGGCTTCGGCCCAGAACTTTGTAGTTGTTTGCTTTTTCACTGGCATAACCTTGAGTGGCCACATACTATGGGGGCTGCAATGGGTGGAAACGTTGGGTTTCTCCATTACATTGAGAGGGCTCAGAGACGCCGCGAGAGAGTGCCAATCATGGCCAGACGGAGGAGGGCCAACAGGCGTCGGTACAGGAGACCTTACCCTCCCAGGGTATTCTGCCAACAGTTCTCATACCTCAACATGTCTGAGGAGCAGTGTTTTCGGAGGCTTCGATTCAGCAGGGAGGTGGTCACTGAGCTCTGCCACCTGCTTCAGCCAGATCTGCAGCCTCAACTGAGGAGCAGGACATCTGTCGGTGGCAGTGAAGGTGACAGTGGCTCACAACTTCTATGCCACTGGCTCCTTCCAATCCGCTACTGGGGACATTGCCAATATCTCCCAGTTCGCGGTGCATTGCTGCATCTGTCAAGTCATGAATGCCCTCTTTAAAAGGAGACGTCAGTACATTTCCTTCCCCATGACCCTTGACAAGCAGCAAGAGCGCGCAATGGGATTTGCAAGAATAGCGGGCTTCCCCATGGTCCAGGGCGCCATTGACTGCACGCATGTGGCTTTGCGGGCGCCGCAAGAGAATGCCGAGGATTACCGCAACCGGAAGGGGTTCCATTCATTGAACGTCCAGTTCGTGTGTGACCACAGACAGCTGATACTCGCTGTCAATGCCCGCTTTCCAGGCAGCAGCCACGACGCCTTCATCCTGCGCCAGACTTCTGTGGCAGACCTTTTCAAAGCCCCGGCTCACCCAGGAGGCTGGCTTCTCGGGGACAAGGGCTATCCTCTGTGCACCTGGCTGATGACCCCGCTCCGTGCACCCAGCACCCCTGCTGAAGAACGATACAAGAGCCATCAAGCGACCAGGAACATCATTGAGCACACAATCGATGTGCTAAAGCAACGGTTCCACTGTCTGGACCATTCCGGGGGAGCCCTTCAGTACTCACCTGAGCGAGTCTCCCATTTCGTTGTAGTGTGATGCATGCTGCATAACCTGGCAATCCTCAGGACTCAGCCACTGCCACCAGACATTGGAGCACCAGCAGAGGAGGAGGAGGAGGAGGAGCACCAAGATGGGAGGGAGGCACAAAGTGCAAGGGCCGTCCGTTCGCGGCTTATTGCAAGTCGGTTCTAGGCCCCCTCTGAGGGAATGGCTTGTGCCATTGAAAGAACATGAATGGAACCGTTCCGCAACCCCTGAGCCGGTCAAGGCAACAAATAGTTCAAAGAGCAAACATGCCCAATCTGAATAAAGACACTTCTTTATTTAACAAACTGTGTGCCCTTCCCGCATGACAAAGTAATAGAGAGAAACCCCAAAAAAAGCAGTCAGACACATAACTGGCTCTCACAACCTGGAGACAATGAACAAAAGAGTAACCAAAAAATGACCACGATCCTCAGCCTTCAGTAAAAAAATTTACAGCATTTTGCCACACCTCCTACTTTTTGCCCTTTGAGGGTGATCTGCTTCGCTTGCAAGATTGGCCCCTTCCCACCCTGCAGCTCCTCCGCAATGGGTACCCCAGTGGCTGCAGCAAGGCTGGGGGAAGGCTGCTGAGTGTCAGAAACTGAGTCGGCAGATGCCCTTGAGGTACGGCCTGGACCAGCTCTGGGCCTGGAGGGCCCGGCTGCTGACTGCTCTAACTCTGCATGGGCGGCAGCAGTCTGTCCTACAGGTGGTGGCAGCTGCAGTGGAGAAGTGACAGTGTTGGCAGCAGGAATGCTGCCATCCTCACAGAGGACAGCCACTCCCTGGTCGGACAACACACTGGCACTCCCACGGGGTAGCACTGCAGCATGCGGAGCAATCTGCTGAAGCACAGACTGCTGGCCTGCTGCGGCGCAGCGAGGGCCCCGGCGATTTGTGCCCGATCCAGCGAGGGTGGCAGCAGTCAGTTCTCGTGTGGCCTCAATCTGCGTCTGCATCAGACCAGCCACTGACTGCATTGCACCACTAAGCACTTGCGTGGAAGCCGCCTGTGCTGCGCCGAAGTCCTGCAGACTCCTTGCCTGTGCTGCGCCGAAGTCCTGCAGACTCCTTGCCAATGCTGCGCCGAAGTCCTGGACACTCCTTGCCAGTGACTCAATGGATTCGGGCATCCTTACCACTGCAGCCATGAGCTCAGTGTGCCTGTCCTCTGCCTGGGTGCCCATTTCAGCGAGGAGCCGCACCTCTTCTGCGCTCACTGTAGCAAGACTCAGAAGGCCAGACTCTCCGTCCGGGGAGAAGGCCGCCGAGTTTCCCTACCCCCCCCGCGTTGCTGCAGCCCGCTGGGCCCCGGAGCTTCACCCTCCTCAGACCATTCCCCCCTGCTCCCCTCCAGGGAAGACGTGTCCCCATTAAGGCCATGGGCTGCCTCGGCTGAGGGTGGCACTGATGGTCCAGCTTCCTCTTCCTCCTCGCCTTCAGAATCACTCACAGTGGCAGCTTGATGGCCCACCTTCTCATCTGGCGAATCAGCATCTGAAAGCACGGAGGTACAAGAGTTGCTTTAGCATGAGGACAGGGCGGCAGCAAGAGAGGCACGAGTGCTGCAATGCACTGTATTGGTTCGATAGTGGCAAAGGATGCTGGTGTGAGGCACAAGTGGAAGGAGAGAGGTCAAAAAGGTGATGACCTTACCATTGCTGTCCAGAACGGGGTCGGCATCTCCAGTGGCGGCGGGGCCATTCATCCGGCCTGCCATAATCCGCTGCACTCACTGCTCCAGATCGCTGAGGTCTTGAAGGTGAGGCCGGCCTCCCCCAGTCCGTTGCTGCTGCCTCCTGTTATGGGCCAGCTTGCCCTGCAAGAGAGAGGACGGGCTCTGAGTACAGTGTGAAGCCCTGATCTTGGCTGCACTGCCTCCCATGGTCGAATAGCCCTTACAGTGTGAAACCCTGATCATGGCTGCACTGCCTCCCATGGTCGAATAGCCCTTACAGTGTGAAGCCCTGATCATGGCTGCACTGCTTCCCATGGTCAAATAGCCCTTTCACTGTGAAGCCCTGATCTTGGCTGCATTGCCTCCCATGGTCGAATAGCCCTTACAGTGTGAAGCCCTGATCTTGGCTGCACTGCCTCCCATGGTCGATTAGCCCCTACAGTGTGTAAAGTGTTGAATGTGCGTGTGAGTTTCATGAAAGGACCATAGGTGTTGGATGAGGGCTGGGCATTGGGGCTTTCAGGACCCTTTGGCCATAAAGTGAGGTGGACATGCAGGGATGAAGAGGATACTGAAAAGGGTACTCACCCTGACGACCCGAGTGAGGTAGTTGAACTTCTTCCTGCATTGCACAGGGGTCCTAGGCACCATGCTGCTGGAGGTCACTCTGTGAGCCACCTCCCGCCAAGCTTTGCGATAGTCGTTGGGCAGCGGCCACCTGCGACTGTCCGGAAACAGGATAGATCACCTGCGCTCCACTGCGCCAACCAGAACCTGCAGAGCCCCCTCACTGAACCGCTGCGCTCGCTCCCTGGCCCTCTCCATGGTCCTAGGTGTTCGAATGTGGCAGCAGGTCTGTCCAGGCCGAGAATCAGGGCTCCGATGTGCAGGGTGTGGCTACAATCCAAGATCGAACCTCCCCTTTAAGAGCTGACCGGCGCCAGCGTGTCTGCGTGCAATTGCTAACTGGCCGCACCTGCGCTGCGCCCACCCTCGGTGGTAGCGCCTCGCTTCTCCGGCTTAGCGCCTTAAGACAGTCGTGCAGCGCCTGTTTTAGCGCTCCAAGCACCTCATGGGGTGAAGCAGGTCAATTTAGCAGTAGGTGGCGATAATTTGCGCCGGGCGCTAAATTTCGCACCCGCTCAAGTATAACACCCCAAATGTGGCGATACTGAATTTCTCCCCCAAAATGCCCACTACCCTTTGTGTGAAGAAGTGCTTCCTGACATCACCCCTGCATGGCCAAGCTCTAATTTTAAAGTTATGCCCCCTTGTTCTGGGCTCTCCCACCAGTGGAAATAGTTTCTCTCTAGCTAGCCTATCAACTCCTTTGATTATCTTAAACACCTCAATTATATTTTGCATCATTGCCTCACATTCTTTGGGAAACAGTTAAGAGGTTTGCCAAATACTTCAGCAAGGAAGGTGCTCTTTAAACTTGATGCATAATCTGGAGACTGGATGCCAGCCACCTACTACAGAGGAGCTATGGGGAGTTCCTGCAGTTGTTGATATGTCTGGTGAGTTGGAAAGGCAACAGCTTCTAACCCTCCCATCATTACTGTTGCTACGGTGATGTGGTTTGTTTACAGGGCATGTGGATTTTTGTGTTTTTTCTTCACATAATCATATATAAAATCTCAGTTGCATCGATTTGGAGAAATAAGGACCATGATAAGCATGCGCAGGGCAGATGACCAGTAAATTTGTTCAGTGAAACATGTGTAAAAGGAAACTGGGCCACAGGGACCTTTTTTGCCTGCAGTTTGTAGCCAGGTGTGCTCTTGACTGTAACTGGAATCTGAAGATTTACATTGTGGGAGCATTACGCATTGGCACAACATCAGCAAAGCACAGAAACAAAAGCTCTTGGTTGCATCTGCTGGAGACAAATATTATGAAATATATGCTACATATTTCAGACTTTTCCTCTCTTGTTCCCCTTAATCTGTCAATCTGCCATCCTTCACAGTCTCCCTCCTCTGTGTATTCTAACTGTTTTGAAATCAAGACTGCTCACGTCATCCTCTACCATAACTCGTTTCTCAAAACTTCAATTCTTTGCCTGCCCCCATTCCTCTTAAAATCTACAAGGGTTTTATCACCTCATCACCTAATCACGACTTCACCTGTCCTTTCACCTCTCTCAGCCAGAGAATATTGTAGGGAGCAAAAGCCAAATAAAATAAAAAGAAGAGAGAGAAAATTAATATTTTAGTCATTGAAGGAGGCTGCTCCTCTTTTCAACCTTGCTGGTGTCCTGCATTTCAAACTCAACCATCAGTACAGCCACAGCCACACACCAGGTGTTCACGATAACTTCAAATTTCATCTCAGTAGCAACTCAGAATCAGTTCATGGCCTTGATCCTTCACGTAGGTTATGAACACATGAACAATGATGGGCAGGTAAAGACCCTCTGGTCTATGCAGCCTGTCCCACACGATTGTGATACCTTGTGTATCACAAGATATACACCCCAACCAAACACCATGAGATCTCCTGGGCCAGGTGAAAAACCACATAAAAACCCAGGCCAATTTGGGGGAAAGAAATCTGGGAAATTCCTCTATGAGCCCCCCCCCACTAGCCCAGGCGATCTCTCAGGCCCTAAATTCCCTGCAGTACCTACCTTTTGTAAGAGGTGACCTCCGCCCCAGCCAGAAACTGGTCCAGCTCTTGCTTGAAGGAATTCAGCAAATCGGTGTACATGCACAAGCTGGCAGACTGTTTCAGAGGTCCACTATTCTCTATGAAAAGTACCACTTCCTGACATCCAACCTAGATCTGGCTTTATACAATTTAAAATTGTGACCTCTGGTCCTCCCTAACCTATTTAATTGGAACAAACTGTCAACTTGAACACAATCTCTTCCCTTCATCGTCTTATAAAACTCAATCAGATCACCCCGAAGTCTACGGTTCTATAAAGTGTAGAGTCCCAAATCTTTTAGCCTATCTTGATAACTAAGATGCTTTAAACTGGGAATTAGTCTAGTGGCTCCTCCTCTGCACCCTTTCCAAAGCCTCAATATCACCCATCATGTGAAGAGACCAAAACTGGACACAGTATTCCCAGTGAGGCCTGAGCAAGGTCTTGTACAAGGACAAATTTGTATGCATTGTCTTATAAAAATTGTCCTATAAATGCACCCCAGCACCCTATTCGCTCTTGCTATTGTTTCACGGCATTGTTCATTAATCTTTAGAGATCGGTGCACTAGAACACCAAGATCCCTTTCTTTCTCCACCTTCTTTAATGCTTTTCCCTGAAGACTGTATGTATGTACAACATTTGCCCTGCCCACATGCAGAACACTGTACTTTTCCAAATTAAACATCATTTGCCAGTCATGAGCCCAATCCCCCAGCACATCAAGATCTGCCTGAAGCAGTAGAGCATTGCCTTAATTAAAAAGAACCTTTATGCAGGGTTATATGAAATGCAAATCAGGGAAGGATTTAACTAAGTGTTATGTTATGTATTTTACTCAGCTTTCAGTAATATTCAGAGACTTCAATACATGAAACTTTCAGATTTGGGAGGGGCGGTGGATTGGCAAAATTAACTCTGATATCCTCCAGTGAGGTTTTTCTAGTGCTGCTTGATGTGTCAGCCAACGGCTCAGTAGGTAGCATTTTTGCCTCTCAGTCACGAAGTTGTGGATTCAAGTCCCACTCGAGAGACTTGAGCACATAATAGAGGCTGACACTCCAGTGCAGTGCGGAGGGAGTGCTGCACTGTCAGAGCTGCCGTCTTTCAAATGAGACATTAAACTGAGGCCCTGTCTGCACTCTCAGGTGGATGTAAAAGATCCCATGGCACTATTTTGAAGAAGAGCAGGGGAGTTATCCCCGGCGTCCTGGCCAATATTTATCCCTCAATCAACATCACTAAAAAAACATTATCTGGTCATTGTCACATTGCTGTTTGTGGGAGCTTGCTGTGCGCAAATTGGCTGCCACGTTCCATACATTACAACAGTGACTACACTTCAAAAAGTAAAGTGCTGTGGGACGTCCGGTGGTTGTGAAAGATGCTATAGAAATGCAAGTCTTTCTTTTAATTAATGCGAGTTATCAGAGAAATATATCTGTGGGACTCTGGATTCCCCACTGGTAAGCGTTCCCCTTTCTAGTTAAGTATTGCACTAACGTCTTTGTATTGTAGAGCAGATAACAAGAAGAACGAACCCCTCATTAGTTGTGTAGTTTCGGTTTTTGTGTTCTTTTCAATTTCCTTCGCTGGCTATTTGTCATCCTGTCAGAGTAGACCCACTGTGTCATTTGTATTCGAGTGCATTTATAGCCTGTAACAGGTTAACCTGGCAGTAAATCTGATGCTTTGACAGTTTGATGTGGTACTCTTGAGTTTCTATTACAGCCAATTCATCCTCTGATGCCTGGGATTTTTCTTCAGGTGGATTGGGGAAGGAGGGTATCAGGCTGCCTGTGCTTCTCTCACACTTTCCCCTCCCACACTTCTTTCCTGCATGCAGTTGTGCTGTTGGGGCGATACCAAGAATAATCTTGCTTTCCTCCACCCTCGTGTTTCTCTCCTCCCCCGATCCCCACCCCAGACTTCACAAAAGAGATGGCAGAAAACTGTTAGCTGAATTACCAATTGGATTGAATTTTTTTCTAGAGATCGATAGAGTTTTGTTAGGTAAAGGTAGCAAGGGATATGGAGCTAAGGTGAATAAATGGAGCTGAGGTATGGATCAGCCGTAATCTAATTGAATGGCGGAGCAGGCTCGAGGGAACTGAATGGCCTACTGTTCCTATGTTCCTGTTATCATTTCCCATCTGATTGAGCATCAACCCTCTCTCTCAGCCAGAGGATGTAGTAGGGAGGGAAAGAAAAATAAAATAAAAAGAGAGAGCAAAATAATATTTTAGTTATTGAGGAAGACGTCCTGGGCTAGATTTTCAGTTGCTTGCGCCAGCAGTTAGCGCCTTAAGAGAAGTGATTTTTGGGTGTTATGCGTGTAGCGCCCGGGCGCAGCGCAGTTTGCGCCCCACCCCAAATTAAGTTGCCCGTTAGCGCCGGCGCAAAGTTTAGCGGCCGCCCGGATGCGCGCGCAGAAAATGACGTCACATCCTCGTGCAACGCTCTTTGGCCGCCCCGAATACAAACATCAGTCGGACCGCCCCATTGTGCGGCTGGCGTCCAGAGCGTTTGTAAAATGGAACGCAACACACCCTGGGGAGCGCAAATTAAAGGGCACTCCTCCTGCACTATGAAAGGCAGTCTGCATGTGTTGTGTGGATGGATCCAGTGTGTTGTTGTGAACGGTGTATTTATGTTTCCGGCCACCACGGCCTCCTCCTCCTCCTCCTCCTCCTCCTCCTCCTCCTCCTCCTCCTGCTCTTCCCCCCCAGACTCTGCCTTTGAAAAAAACACATGCACCCTTCCCCTTTAAGAGCTCACTGGCACCAGAGTGTCTGCCGTGCGCTGCGCCCAAGCTCGGGTGTTGCGCTCTGCACCGCCGGCTTAGCGCCTAAAGATAGTAGTGGAACGCCTCTTTTAGCGCTCCACCAACTTCTTAGGGCGAAGCCACTGAATTTCCGGCAACGGGGCGCTACTTTGGGGCGGGCGCTAACTTCGGGCGGGCGCTAAGGTTAGCGCCCCAAAACTGTCTATACTGAAAATCTAGCCCCCTCTCTTTAAACTGTTTAATTTTCCCTCCTTTTTCCTTAATTCTTGGCATCCATAGCATCGTCCATGATGCATTCATAGTCCTGTATGAGAATAGTAAATTAAGATGAGTAGCATGGGGAAGGGGTAGCCAGTTGCTTTTAATGGAGACAGTAATCTGTTCTCTAGCACAGGAATCCCGGTCAATAATTGTACTGAAGAAGTCAGAGTGAAATTCCATTTTGAGCTTGTGCCAACTTATTTTTTCGATAAAATTATGAACAGGAGGCATTGGAGATTGCGATGTCACCTGCTCTCTAAAGCGGGAGATTGTATCAATTCTTGTCAAACTATGGTTGTACAGTTCTGATGAGCTCTTGGGGTGACTCAGTTCCAGGATGGCATGTTGGAAAATCATCAAGGTGGCAAATTTGCATTCTGTATGGCAGGACTGAGATATCCCTTCCTCCTTCTCTCTCACTCCCACCTGTTCATAGCCAATAGTCAAAAATCTCACCTCCCTGCAATTATATCTTCATGTAATATATAACAAGGTGACCACATTTCAAAATTCATTCATTAGGCATGAAGTGATTGGAATATCCTGATGAATATTGGTAAACATAATCAGTGATAGAGTGAAATGTGAGGGTTGCAGTGAAGTGACCTCCTCTGTTTGCAACATACCTCTGAACTTTTCATTTTAGTTGGGATGTCCTGACATGAAGCAATAACAACAACAACAACTTGCATTTATATAGTGCCTTTAATGTAGTAAAACCTCCCAAGGCGCTTCACAGGAGTGTAATCAGACAAAAATTGACACCGAGCTAAAAACGGAGACATTGGGACAGGTGACCAAAAGCTTAAGCAGCACTACTGAGAAAAGCAGCAGCAATGTACAAAACTCAGTTGACTTGGAGGTTCTACAGAAAACTATGCTCATGCCCCAATTGTGGGTGCAGATTTCACCCTCCCAACACATTGCATGCTGAGAAGTATGGATTATAAAGAGTTGGCATTGACAGCACCGTCTTTATAAAGTGAGAAAACCCCCATCACACCAAGGTCAGTTTTCCCATCTTGCTTTATGGTATATGTTTTATCTCCCCACAACTATCATAAAACTGTCTTCATCCTCAGTCAAGGCTGATTGTGTCTATTCCTCCTGTGTGTGATGCCTAAAATGGCCGCTCAGAGTACATAACTCCAGGACTATGCTCGCAAATCACTAATGTATGCTATAAAGCGCATTATCTACTTCATGTTATCTAGAGGGAGAAAATGGTCATTTTTTTTATTGAGCCAACTTTTTGGAACACCTTCTGCTCTTTCATTTTGTAATAGGAGAATAGAACCCCAAACATTTAAAACCAGAAAGTAAACTAGCTGTGCGTTAGTGCAGGGGTATTAGAACTTTTTGTGTTTGTGGGGGCACAGGTGCATATTATGGAGCCTGAGGGCCATATATAAAGTTTAAATCCACATTCACATTAATTTTCATATATCTCAAGATGCTGATACTAATACATCTTGGTGTTGAAAATTCAAACAGGACAAACCAGGAAATAAGAAACATAAGTTCAAATAAGGGCTTCCAGGCCAGGATTGCAGGGGTCTAGGACCCCAGTTTGGATATCCTGCTGGGAAGATCCTAGGTGTATGTGTGATGCAAAAAGATGGCCTGTTCCCGTATTTTCACCTTTTCAGAATAGACTATTACCATAGTCAGACACGTTTTGCAATGTCGCTCTGAGTGATTAATGGTTAAAGGCTACAACACAACATGAAACAAGGTCACCTTTAGATTGCTGGGATGTGCTGCAGGTGGAAAAATGTGTTAATAAGCATAACATCTTGTAGGCACTCAGAATCCGCTCCCATGGGAGTAAATGGGAAAGCACTCAAATGTGGATCAGCTTGCATTAATGAGATGATGAGTACAAAATGCTGCCCACTCAGAGGACATTGCAATAGTGTGATGGAATTTTCTTGTGAGTCAGAAAAGAAAGAAAGACTTGCATTTATATAGCGCCTTTCACGACCACCGGACGTCTCAAAGCGCTTTATAGCCAATGAAGTACTTTTGAAGTGGAGTCACTGTTGTAATGTGGGAAACGTGGCAGCCAATTTGTGCACAAGCTCCCACAAACAGCAATGTGAAAATGACCAGATAATCTGTTTATGTTATGCTGGTTGAGGGAGAAATATTGGCCAGGACACCGGGGATAACTCCCCTGCTGTTCTTCGAAATAGTGCCATGGGATCTTTTACATCCACTTGAGAGAGCAGACGGGGCCTCGGTTTAACGTCTCATCCGAAAGACGGCACCTCCGACAGTGCAGCACTGCAGCCAGGGAGTAGTAAGCTCAGTGTTCAAAACGTCCAGGTCATTGTGTTCCAAAAGTGAGTGCTGGACCCCTGCAATGACCAAGAGATAAAATATTAAAAATGAAATGCCTTGGCATGAGGGCATGAGTTAACTTCATATGTCACCTGTACTACATTCTCTGTGAAAGAAAGCACTCGGAGAACCTATTTTTCATTTATTTACAAACACGGAATGCATTCAAATGACATGATTGGTGTTGACATCATTGTGATGTAATGAAACATGGATCTCCTGGCTTTTCTCCTTTCCTGAACAAAATGTGCCCCTTTAAGGAAGCCTTGGCTTAGTGGCAGCACTTTTGTCTCTGAATCAGAAGCCTGTGGGTTCAAGCCCCAATCGACAGACTTGAGCACCTAATCTAGGCCGACACTCTAGTGCTGAGTGGGTGCTGCACTGTCGGAAGTGCTGTCTTTCAGATGAAATGTTAAACTGAGACCCCATCTGGCCCCTTAGGTGGATATAAATGATCACATGGCACTATTCAAAGAAAAGTAGGCGAGTTTTCCCAGGTGTCCTGGCCAATATTTATCCCTCAACCAATATCACCAAAACAGATGACCTGTTCATTCCCACATTGCTGTTTTTAGGACCATGCTGTGTGGAAATTGGCTGCCACATTTTCCTACAACAGGGACTACACTTGAAAAGTATTTCATTGGCTGTGAAACACCCGGGGACATCCTAGGGTAATGAAAGGTCCAGTAGAACTACAAGTTCTTTACCTGGTAAAGGCTCAGACAAAAACCATTCAGTTGATTTTGTCTAGAGTACATGAGGATTAACAAGAACCCTTTGTTTATTGCTGTTTCTGTACTGCTAAAATTGTATGCATTGTAAGTTTGTAATGTTGGCTAGCACCCACTGGGATTTGGGGCTGTGACTGCACAAACTGATTTCAATTAGAACCCTTACAACCAGCAGAGAGAAGTTACATTTTATTCCATCATTCTGGATTTGATTGACACCTGGCCTTGATAGGTGAAAGGTCAGTGTATTAATGGCACCCAGATGAAATATTATACTGAGACCCCCAGCTTTGAGAATTTATAAAAGCAATTTGAGTGCACAGAAAGGAAGCAAAGTGTTATAGAAAGAGTGAGAGGGTGGTAAAAACACCAAATTTGTCCATTAATCTACCCTATTTATATATGTTGTCAAACACATTACCAAAATAGTTTGTTCAATAAATTTGTCACAGAGGGAGGGGCAAGATTGGCAGCTCAATATTCCGGGGTATAGAATCTTCAGGCGAGACAGAGGGGGGGGGGGGTTGGTAAAAGAGGAGGGGGTGTCGCAATATTAATTAAGGAGTCAATTACTGCTGTAAGGAGGGATGATATATTAACAGGTTCCTCTAATGAGGCCATATGGGTAGAACTTAAAAACAAAAAGGGGGCAAGCACTTTGCTGGGAGTGTACTATAGGCCCCCAAACAGTCAGGGGGAGATAGAGGAACAGATATGTAGGCAAATCTCAGAGAAATGTGCAAATAATAGGGGGGGATTTCAACTTCCCCAATATTAACTGGGATAGTCAGAGTGTGAAAGGCTTAGAGGGTGCAGAATTCTTAAAGTGCATCCAGGAGAGCTTTTTGAGCTAGCATGTAGAAAGTCCTACAAGAGAGGGGGCGGTACTGGACCTAATTCTAGGGAATGTGGTCGGGCAAGTGGTAGAAGTGTTAGTAGGTGAGCACTTTGGTGACAATGACCATAATTCGGTGAGATTTAAGGTAGTCATGGAAAAGGACAGAGATGGACCGGAAATAAAGGTTCTAAATTGGGGGAAGGCCGATTTTAATATGATAAGGCAGGACCTGGCCAAAGTGGACTGGGATCAGCTACTTGTAGGAAAATCCACATCGGAGCAATGGGAGTCTTTCAGAAAGGAAATTGAGAGAGTACAATGGCAACATGTTCCCGTAAAGGTCAAGGGTGGGACCAACAAGCCCAGGGAACCTTGGGTGTCAAGGGATATACGAGAATGGATTTGGAAAAAAAGGGGGGCTTTTGGCGGATACAAAGGACTAAAGACAGAGGAAGCCCTAGAGGAGTATAAAAAGTGCAGGGGGATACTTAAAAAAGAAATTAGGAGAGCGAGGAGGGGCCATGAAATAACACTGGCGAGCAAAATAAAGGAAAATCCTAAGGTGTTTTATAAGTATATTAAGGGCAAGAGGATAACTAGGGAAAGAGTAGGGCCCATTAGGGACCAAAGTGGCAATCTGTGTGTGGAGCCAGAAGATGTAGGTGGGGTTTTAAATGAATTTTTTGCATCTGTGTTCACTATGGAGAAGGACGATGTAGACATAGAAATCGGGCAGGGGGACTGTGATATACTTGAAGATATTAGCATCGAGAGGGAGGCGGTACTAGCGGTTTTAGCAGGCTTAAAAGTGGATAAATCCCCAGGCCCGGACGAGATGTATCCCAGGCTGCTGTGTGAGGCAAAGGAGGAGATTGCAGGGGCTCTGACACAAATTTTCAGAACCTCTCTGGCCACAGGGGATGTGCCAGAGGACTGGAGAACAGCTAACCTAGTACCATTATTCAAGAAGGGTAGCAGGGATAAACCAGGGAATTACAGGCCAGTGAGCCTAACACTAGTGGTAGGGAAATTATTGGAAAAAATTCTGAGGGACAGAATTAGCCTCCACTTGGAGAGGCAAGGATTAATCAGGGATAGTCAGCATAGCTTCGTCAAGGGAAGATCATGTCTGACCAATTTGATTGAATTTTTCGAGGGGGTGATTAGGTGTGTGGATGAGGGTAGTGCAGTGGATGTGGTATACATGGATTTCAGTAAGGCTTTCGATAAAGTCCCGCATAGGAGACTGGTCAAGAAGGTAAGAGGCCATGGGATCCAGGGTGCCTTGGCACATTGGATCCAAAACTGGCTTAGTGGCAGAAGGCAGAGGGTGATGGTCGAAGGTTGCTTTTGTGACTGGAAGCCTGTGTCCAGTGGGGTACCGCAGGGATCGGTGCTGGGTCCCTTGCTGTTTGTGGTCTACATTAATGATTTGGATGTGAATGTAAAAGGTATGATCAGTAAGTTCGCAGATGACACGAAAATTGGTGGGGTGGTAAATAGCGAGGAGGGTAGCCTCAGTCTGCAGGACGATATAGATGGGTTGGTCAGACGGGCGGAACAGTGGCAAATGGAATTTAACCCTGAAAAGTGTGAGGTGATGCATTTTGGAGGGACTAACAAGGCAAGGTAAGACCCTAGGAAAGACAGAGGATCAGAGGGACCTTGGTGTGCATGTACATCGATCCCTGAAGGCAGCAGAACAGGTGGATAAGGTGGTGAAAAGGGCATATGGGATACTTGCCTTCATTAGCCGAGGCATAGAATATAAGAGCAGGGAGGTTATGATGGAGCTGTACAAAACGCTGGTTAGGCCACAGCTGGAATGCTGTGTGCAGTTCTGGTCGCCACATTATAGGAAGGATGTGATTGCTTTGGAGAGGGTGCAGAGGAGATTCACCAGGATGTTACCTGGGCTGGAGCGCTTCAGCTATGAAGAAAGACTGGACAGGCTGGGGTTGTTTTCCTTGGAGCAGAGAAGGCTGAGGGGGGACCTGATTGAGGTGTACAAAATTATGAGGGGCATAGATAGGGTAGATAGAAAGGAACTTTTTCCCTTAGTAGAGGGGTCAATAACAAGGGGGCATAGATTCAATGTAAGGAGCAGGAGGTTTAGAGGGTATTTGAGGAAGAACTTTTTCACCCAGAGGGTGGTTGGAATCTGGAACTCACTGCCTGAAAGGGTGGTAGAGGCAGGAACCCTCACAACATTCAAGAAGCATTTGGATGAGCACTTGAAATGCCATAGCATACAAGGCTACGGACCAAATGCTGGAAAATGGGATTAGATTAGACAGGGCTTGATGGCTGGCGCGGACGCGATGGGCCGAAGGGCCTCTTTCTGTGCTGTATAACTCTATGACTCTATAAGGTCGACTAATCTTGTCTTGCTGCATAGTTCTGAAATTCTCCAGAATCAATATATAGCGAAAATGGATTTAGTGGTGATTGTCTCCATGGACACCGAGTCGTCATAATGTTGTAATCCTTTGAAGAATCCAATTACATTTTTGTTTCCATGAATGTCAGTAATGCAAACTTGTGCAGGTCAAAATCCTGTTGCCTAGTTTTATTAGTGGAAGTTTGAAATGTGGCAACAAGGGATTGACTGGGAGACCTGGGTAAATGGATTGGCCTCCTCCTTGAAAATATTCGGGATTTTGTGCCAATTCAGCTTCCCTGAATCTCTGCCCAGTAAGCAGTGCTCTCATATTTGTTGAGACTTTGCAAGCAGATGTACTGCAACCTGCTAAATGTTACATTTTGGGAATGCCTTTCCCATTCCATAATCACATTAGGAGTCTCATAATAAATGGGGATCATCACATAAATCCGACATGCACTGGGTAAACATTCTGGCCAGGAGTTTCCGCTCGATTGGGCTGTTTTTTTTGGCACAATTCGGCAGAAATCAGTGTAACTGGCACAAAAGATCGCGGCATTTTCAGCACAATTTGCGTTCAGCACAATTCGGATTTCCGCGATCTTTTGCGCCAGTTTTAAAAACATCGGCCTAGAAATTCGGTATGGCCCCGCCAGGTCTTTTGCGCCCGAAATTTTGCGCCCGCCAGGATTCCCGTAGTGCCCGCCTAAAATTCAGTTGCGACGGGCCAAGATGGCGGCGGGCGCTATTGCAGGGTTTGGCCGCCTCGCTAGGGGCGATGAATGTCACTTTCAGGCGTCCAGCTCCCGCTGTGGCACCCGGTGCGGTGCGGCAGGCTGGGGTACTGCAGGCCTCCTCCTTCTCTTAAGGAGGAGCTGCCTGCAGCCGTCAGATCACCGGTGGATTCCCCCGGCAAATGAGCCCGGCACCACGGAGAAGTGCCGGGCTCGCGGGACTCAGACATCAATGCCGCGGGGGGGTGGTGCAGGAGTCCGGGGAGGGAGGTGCGGGCAGGCGGCCGCTGGGAAAGCGGCCGGCCGCCGCTCCACCTTTATGCGCCGGCCTTTCGGAGCTGCAAGACCCCGTTTCACAAACGCTGTTTGCGGCTGCCACGGGCGAGGCGGCCGCAACTGAATTTGGCCATCGGGCCGGAATGGCATTGCAACTGGGGTGCTGCGCACACCGATGACGTCATCGGTGCTGGCGCGGCGCTACCGGCTAACGCCGATGTTAGGGTCCATCTGAATTTCGGGCGATAAAAAACTTCAGGCGCAAACCACTTTATAGCCAATAAGTGGGCGCAAACGCGACTGAATTTCTAGGCCATCGTGCTGGAAGCAGACCCCGCCCACAAAACTGGCCATGCCCCCAGGGTGAATTAATCACTATTGGGAGTTTCCGCTAATTGCGCTCGTTGGCAGGCCTTCAGGGAGGCTTTAAAAATTAAGCCGGTTCTTTTGGGCGCAAGGACACTAAAAGGTATGTTGTAAAAGCTTTTAAATGTGATTTTTGTTTGAATTTACTAAGAAACTGATTAATGTACCCCAATATAACTAGAAAATAGTTTATATATTTTTTTTAAGTGAATTTCATTCATTTAGATCGGGTTACTCAGACATGATAAATTGACACTGATTAAACATGCTTATTTTTTGTGATAAACCTATTAACTTCACCAAGTTGCCAGGTTTAAATATATCAAGGACCTTTTTTTATAGCAAAATGTTTTTTTTTTTAATTACATTTTAAAACGCTGCCCGATTGCGCTGGTTAATGTCAGATTTTGCGTTCGGCATTATGCAAATAAGTTTGAGCGGAAACTTGTGGAAAAAAATACCTTTCAAAACGGGCGCAGTTTTGGGCGCAATTTGCCCCGAAATCGGCAACTGGGCCCAAAGCAGAAACCCTACCCCTCTGTAGTTCCTGGCATTCTGTTGTTCTAGCCAAACCATCACAAAAGAAGTTAAAATGGTGCTTTAGGGTTCAAGGTAAAAGGATGCAAAGGTTGTCATGAAATGAAGCGAAGCCTTTGAGTTCATGTTCTGATTTAAAGCTGATAAGTATCACCTGAAATTTGTGCAGTGAAGTGAAGCAGTAATTCGTGAAAGGGACAACCAGTGTTAGTGATGAAGAATTTTTAGCTAACAGGGAAGTTTTCAAATTTGGGGGTAGAAATTTTGTCTTGGATGGTAGCGCAAAACGGGCAGCATTGCATCGAATGCCCGTTATATACGCCCTACCCAATATTTATTTCCATGGCAGTCAATGGAGTTGAATATCAGGCGGGGCTATCACTCAAGACAATTTTCTACCCCATACTTTTTAATGCTGTATGTGGAGTCTGTGACTTCTCCACTAAGTGTGACACCTAGCGTTCCTAGAGAGATAGCAAAATCAGTGAGAGTAGAGAGGCAACGACTAAATGACACCTCATGTTTTTTTAGTCATACTTGGGATGTGGGTGTCGCTGGCAAGGCTGGTAATTATTGCCCATCCCTAGTTGTCCTGAGAAGGTGATGGTGGGCCTTCTTCTTGAGTCATTTGATACAATTGGATGGCTTGTTAGGGCACTTCAGAGTCAACCACATTGGTGTGGGACTGGAGTCACACAGACTCACATAGGCAGGTAAGGATGGCAGTTTTCTTTCCCTGAAGGACATTAGTGAACCAATTGGATTTTTACTGCAATCTTACAACCTCATTATCACTTTTACTGTTACCAGCTTTTTATTTCCACATTTTTTTTTAAATGTCCATGGAGGGATTGAACTCGCATTCTCTAGATTATTAGCCCTGGCCATTGGATTACTAGTTCTGTAACATAACCACTAAGTTATCATATCCACAGCCTAACTACTACGCTACCATACTCAAATGTAAAATTCTATAATACAATTTGGTATAGTTGAGAAAAGTTTATAGTTTGAATTACAAAAACTGAGACGTCACACGATAGATAAGATTGAGAAGGGCCATTCACCCATTTAAGCTTTCCTGTCCAGAAAGGCATCCCTCTGTTTCTTAAATTATTTAAGGCTTTCACCTGTACTACTCGACCCAGAGCACATTCCATGCGTTGATCATTATTTATGCAAAGAACTTCCTGACATCAGTCCTAAAAAACCTTTTCAGTGACTTAAACCTGTGCCCCTGGTCCTGCTGTCCTGGTCTAGTTAAAGTAGTGTTGTAGATCTATGCTATTTATTATCTTACATCTATGAGGTTACTTCGCGGTCACCTACTTCCAAGAGCCCAGAATGCGCAGTCTTTCCTGATTAACTCTATCCTCTGTCGCTAGATCAATCTTTTTCCTCTTCCCTGAACAACCACTAGGACCTGAGCTTCTTTCTTGTCTCCTAGTGACCAGAACTAGGTGTGGATTTCAGGGTACCATCTTCATAGAAATAAAAATGTTTGGCAGATGCTTAATTTGTTTGCAAACACATAATACACTGTTGTAAGTCATGTCAAAAGGCAGCATTGCATCACTTGTGCTAATGCCTTAGTGATATAACGGGCCAGAAATTCCAGGCCAGAAGCGTGAGTACGGTCGGGTTACTCACGCATCTGGCCGTTGGAAATGCTGGCGTTCAGCAGGAACAGCGCATGCGGGGAACGCCGGCATTTCCAGACCCGAGGTCTATTCACAGCGCGTGCGACTGCACAGGCAGCGCTTGCGCAGTGAACTTTGTAGATTTCACTGATGGATTCAGTGAGGGTAAGTCCCTAGAACTTGCACTTAAAAAAAGCAAGTGTAAAGTTGTTCATTGGCTGGGGAAGGAGATATATTTTATGGAGGAGCTTATGAAATGCAATATTTAGGTTTGGGAAAGGGAGGGAAGTTATTTTAAGAAATTATAACTAAGTTTTAAAGTTTAATTTTTTTTTTTTAAACGGATTTTCAGAACGGTAGGTAGAAGGAGCAATTGTGGCTGTGTGAATGGAATGTGAGAATGAGTTATGTATGTATGTCCACATATATTCCTTTACGTATATGTATGTATGTTTTATATTCCTTTACTAATGTGTATGAATGTATATTTTTAATTATGGTTTTCCAATAAGTTACTTTCTCTGAAAGTCATAATTAAATAATACATTCATACACATAAGTAAAGGAATATATACATAACACGCAAAGGAATATATACAGACATACATACTTTCAGAAGCTCCACGATAAGAAATATCTTCCTCCGCAGCCTCTGGAGCAACTGTACCCATGCTTTTTTCATGTGTAAGTTGTAATGACTGGACCTCACTGAAAGCATTAATGAAAGCGGCAAATTATACTGCGCACGCGCTGCCTGTGCAGTCGCACGCGTTCTGCCTCTGAACCCCTTCGTTCAGAGGACAGGAAATGCCGGTTTTCCCCACATGCACTGTGCATGCTGAAAACCGGCATTTCATCCGGCCAGATGCGTAAGTACCCCGACCGTACTAGCGCATTTGGAAGGGAATTACTGGGCCAACATTTTACATGTCAATAAAATAAAAAATTTAACATTTGCACAACTTGCCCCCTCGCATCTGCGACTGAGGGTCCAAGGAGGTGCATTGCGCAAGAGGTCATCATCGTACGTATCCTCACACTGTTCCCTTTGGGGAACTGTATGAAGTGGTGGAAGGATTTATGGCCGTGATTAACGCTCATTCCGTGACCGTAACCATCTTTGAACCAGCCATTAGGGTGGTTAGTCCTATGGCGGGCGGGTTTTACGGGCTCCCACAACCCATCTGAGGGGGGGGGGCCACCAACACCCACGGACGCAAGCATCCCGCTGGATGTCCACCCAGAATTTAAAGTTGGAGCTCCGACTACACTTGCCGGGACTGTCTGGAGTGGGGTTCAAAACTCTACTCCTTCTGGCCCAGCGGCGGGGATGCTTACTGCTACGCAAAAGGCCCACTCCGCACAAAAGGTGACACCCATACGTTTCCTGCGCCTTTTCCCTCCCCGTGACTGGAGCCCTATGCTGCCACTTGAAAGACCAAGCTATCATCTGCCCTTTTTGCGGCGCCTTTGACTTCTCATTACCAATGATGAGCAGGCGCTGCGCCTCCACCTCCTTGAGGAGATTGCTGAGGTCATCATCAGTTCAATTGTGAGTTCTTTTAATGCCGTGAATTGTGCTCATTCCAGCCATTTCACGTTGCTAATCGGATTGGGCCTTTGGCATAGCGGTAGGATCCCCGCCGCTGGGCCAGATCAGGGTAGGGTTTCTGAACCCCGCTCCAGACAGTCCCGGCAAGTGGAGTCGGAGCTCCGGCTCTAAATTCTGGGTTGACATCCAGTGGGATATTTGCGTCCGTGGGTGTGGGTGGCCCCCCCTCCTTGTATAGCTTGTGGGAGCCCGTAAAACCCTCCCGCCATAGGACTAACCGCCCTAATGGCTGGTTCAAAGATGGTTACGGTCACGGAATGAGCGTTAATCATGGCCATAAATCCTTCCACCACTTCATACAGTTCCCCAAAGGGAACAGTGTGAAGACACGTATGACGACGACATTGCTAAATAAATAAATGGAATTAAAAAAATTCTTTTAGGGCTTTTAAAAGTCTTTAAATTGCTTTAATTCGCTTTAAAACTACTTCAGATTACTCAAAATAATGTAAACATTTTAAAAAGTTTATGAAAGTTACCAAAATCTTCAAAAAACTTCCAAAAACCTATTTAAACTGCTGCTTTGCATGTAAAAATGGTTAGCAGCTTGACAGAAACATTGGGGGCGTGTCCAGTGAAACTGAGACCTCAAGGGGCGTGTCTCACTTGCACTGCACGCTCCTTACTTCGCGCTGGCTGCACTCCTGGGCGGCGTGACGTCATACGCTGCCCGGGATTCTTCTTCTGGAAACACCAATTCCAGGCATCCCTGGAGCTGATCGGCAGTAGCGCGGGGTAAGTGTAAATACGGGGCTTGCACGCGCTGCAAGCCCCGTTCTGGAATTTCTGGGCCAATAAGTCTTCTCTTGCCCTGAACAACAAAGGCATTGTCAAGCCCTTATTAGAACATAAGAAATAGGAGCAGGAGTGGGCCATATGGCCCCTCGAGCCATTCAATAAGATCATGGCTGATCTTCTACATCAACTCCACTTTCCCGCCCTATCCCCATATCACTTGATTCCCTTAGTGCCCAAAAATCTATCGATAGCCTTACATATACTCAATGACTGAGCATCCACAGCCCTCTGGAGTAGAGAATTCCAAAGATTCACAACCCTCTGAGTGAAGAAATTTCTCCTCATCTCAGTCCTAAGTGGCCGACCCCTTACTCTGAGACTATGACCCCTCGTTCTAGACTCCCCAGCTAGGGGAAACAAGACCATGTCACCTTTAAATAAGTGATCTAGCCATAGTAACATTGCTTTGGAGAAAATCAGTACATCGCAGTGCAAAATCTAGGCCACAACTGTTGACAAACTATGCAATTTGCTTAGTTCAATTCTTACTCTACTAATTGGAATTCAGCAGCTACCAATCAATTTTCATTTAACGTGTTTACTGGCAAGGATACCTATTAACAAGAAAAAAAATGTTCAGTACACCGTTCTTGCTGATCCAATTTCTTTGAGGACATATGATACTACAATTCCAAGTCTTTAGAAAAAGGGAGTGAGTATGCGAAAATTAAAGAAAAAATACAACTCCCCTGATGATTCAGTGGGTAAATACACAAACAGAAGCAAGGTCCCAGATTTAATCCTCAGTCTGTGCTGACTTAGCTCATCTGAACTGGAGTTGCAATAGATGCAATTGCTACAATTTAGCTTTCTCCCAATACTTTTAACTTGTGTTCACAGTTACTGTGTACAGACTGAGTCTCAGTGCCGTGAATGGGATAGTAAGAGACAAGACCAACCACAAAGGATGTCTACTGCACTCTCCTGTATACTTTGTGAAGCTGGAAATGCTAAATTATCAGACTATTAGCTTCGGGCTAAAACTAATAGAGAAATTTATTTGTGAGTAATATAATTACACAGAATCAGTAACACACAGTAAGTATTAATGTTACAGATACTTAAGGGGAAATTTTAACTCTCCTCGATCAGCGGGAATGGAGCGGGGGAGCAGTAAAAATGGAGCAGTCCCTTTCCCACGTGTTCGGCGATTTTAACTGCTGGTTTTGGCGGTGGCTGAGCCTCCCGCCAGAATCCTGTGGCTGCCTCATTAATAAATGCAAATAGGGGTACCATGATCAGCAATGCTCCCCTGTGCCCCACTAGGAAAGCCTGGGCTTCCACTGTCCTGTGGTTCTCCACCCTCCCCGGCAGCAAGAGCTTTGAAACCTACCCCCAACACCCCCCAACCCCTCGGACTTGCGCGCTGCTGGCATCCTTCTTCTGCTGGCCTGCCCCATCTTCGTACTCTCCCACCGGCCAGCTGCCACTTTCCACCGGAAACAGCCAACCCGCTGACCAGTGGGATTCAAATTAGGCCCAGCAGTTAAAATCTGCCCAGCCTCCGAACCACATCATTGCTGCCAGCTCCTGCCAGCTTCCCACCGGGAATTAAAATCAGCTGTTCAGAAATCAATAAGGATAAGTCAATCTACAGGGGACTAAAATATCTTCCTCTTAAACATATTCTGTACGTAGTCCAATAATCAGCAAGACTTTGAAGGAAACAGTTTTGCTTAGATTTCCAAATATGATATTTGTACATGCCTAAGGGAATATTCCTGCCCACTGCATGAAGTACAAAGCTTGCATGCTCTGATTGGTGCTATTTTAACACTTGTGTGTTACCACCTGCACTAAAGTAATGATCGTTGGAACATCCAGGCTCAAGAGTCCAGAAATTACATGCAAAGCTTGATGTCTGAACTAAAGCGAGTTACTGTGACAATGCCGCTCTGTCAAAAGAAGCCATTTATGACACAGGTGTCAATCATGAGGTTTTACATCTCCCTGCCAGGTATAGTCTTCGATGGGTTAGCCACTAAAGAGACTGCTGAGGGTTTTCTGCTTTTGTGCTTGCCAACCCATAATTTTCCACCCATTAAGATGAATGGGTCGAGAATCGAGGGCCAGTGAGCACGGAAGTGGAAAGCTCCAGCCATTGAATTAGTCTGCTTCCTCAGCTCTGCCATCTCCCAGATATGAACACTTGCCAGCAGTAATCTCTGATTGACAGTTCTGATTGACAGTTGTTGATATAATGGGCTGGATTTTGTCAATGGGGACGTGATGGAGGCGGGACTCCCACTTTTTGGGTTGTAGTCCCGCCTCCATTGATTTGTGGCCAACCCACGCGATTTTCCCTTGATTGACCTTCTGAGCCTGCCCAGCGGGCTCAGCAGGCCAATTAAGGGACACCTGGTTACAGGTGATGTCAGGGATTGACATTTCATCTGTCAAGAGCTTTTGACAAATGAAATATCAGCATTTGACAGCTCTGTGAAGCTGTCAAACACTGACAATCTGACTTCTAACTTGAGTCCTTCTCCACAGACTCAGTTAGAAATCTCTCCAGAACAGAAAGCAGAATGCTGCAACTTTTAACAGCTCGCGTCCATTCTGCTTTCTGTGCCGGTGAGATGAGGGACTCCCGAGACCTGAAGGAAGGAAGCCTACATTAGTAGGTAAAGGTAAGTAAAACTTATTTAAACACTTTGCACACACCAAACACACTTACCTCTGCACTCATGCACCCATCACTCACCTGAACACCGGACATCTCGAACCCTCCAAGCCCTTCAGCCCGACGGTCCGCCTCGTTAACTTGGCGTGGTTTGGAGCCGTTGGGCAGCCCACACTTCAGGGCTAAAAATAGGGATTAGGCCAAAAACTGCCTGTTTACTACCTGTTAACAGGCAGTTAATTGGCACTAATCCCCTTCCCGCCTCGGGGCGGCAGCTCCCAGCACAGGTCGGTACCTGCCTCCTGGGAAACGGGCATGGAGGCAGGTTGGGGGCAGGAAGGGTTCGTGCCCCCCGATTCTGCAATTGTCCCCCCACTCCCGCCTCCAAACCTGCCTCCACGGGGCTTGGAAATTCGAACCCTTAGAGATCTAATGTCTATTGTTTCTTTAGGGGACCACTAATTCATTTAATGGCTAGAAAAAAAGCTCAGAATGTCCTTTGACACCACTGTGTCAGCCATGAGTTGGAGGCGGGGTGGGACCTACGGCAAGAATCACAGCAAACAGTCTATTTTAGAGCAAACAAAGTCTATTTACTCAGCAAACAGAGTCTATTTAAAAAGAGTCTCTACGAACTACAGCAAATAGAACTCATGACCAAAACTGCAGCAACGTCTCCCAAGAAAAGCAGGATTATTTCTCCAGCAAAATATAGTGAGTGGAGGATAGTTTCATAATACAAATTATGTGCATAAAATCAATCCTAGTTAGTTATAGCAGTGTGGGCTCCAGGCGTGATTGACAGGGCAATTACCCAATCATCTCCATTCTGGTCGGGAATAGAGGTGTCACTATGTGCAGCCAAAAAAGCTTGCCTATTCTATGTGGCTTGCATAACAAACAACGTGCCGGTACCGGGTCACAGAGACAATTCACCTCTTTCTGGAAAATGTGGATGCCTTAGGACCGTTTTGCATATTGGCTACCTCTGTGTGAAATCTATTCTATTTATACTTTTTTATATGAAAGAAAGACTTGTATTTATACAGCGCCTTTCATGACCAACGGATGTCTCAAAGCGTTTTACAGCCAATGAAGTACTTTTTGAAGTGCAGTCACTGTTGTAATGTAGAAAACGCGGCAGCCAATATGCACACAGCAAGGTCCCACAAACAGCAATGTGATAATGACCAGATAATCAGTTTTTGTTATGTTGGTTGAGGGATAAATATTTTCCAGGACTCCCCTACTCTTTTTCAAAATAGTGCCATGGGATCTTTTATGTCCACCTGAGAGAGCAGACGGGGTCTCGGTTTAACGTCTCATCTGAAAGACTGCACCTCCGACCGTGCAGCACTCCCTCAGCACTGCACTGGAGTGTCAGCCTAACTTTATGTACAAGACTAGATTTTCCTCCATTGCCATTATTACTGCCAGGATGGCTACAGGCAGGGTTCAGACAGACTGACATAGAGGTGGTTAGCATAGCTTCAGAATAAGCTTGGATGAATCGACAGAGCAGACTAGTAGTGGGAGAGAAAAATTGAGCATAATTCAAATTTAAAAGGATGGGGTCAATTAAAGGGTAATGTCTCAATAGGTGGAGGACAGTGGTTCTCTGTGCCATTCTACAGCACCATCCCTTTAGGGCAGCATTACATCATGCCTGCAAGGAGGTGAAGTTATGCTTGATGTTACAGCTGATTCTTTCTTTCACTAGATGTATAAGTGCTATACTGCAATTATCCTTGACCTTGATGATAAAGATCTGCATTTACCCAAGAAGATAGTTCCCGCGATCTTTGTCAGTTAGGTTAGCCAGGGCCTGTTTAATTTTTAGCTTTTAATAAACCTGATTCGTAGATTATATCCTAAACCACCCAATCTAACAGAGTAGATGTTCTTTCATTAATCAAAGATTAGGAGGACAGGAGAGTTTTCATCTCAAATCCGGTGAGCCAATTACAGTAAGAAGGATGTTCTGTTCATTCCCTGGATGGTTCCATGTTATCAGATATTTTGCTTAGAAGGTCACACTTTATTTCGTTGGGGGTGAGGGGTTATTTTTGGGAGTGATCGTTGGTGTCGAGCCTAAGTGAGCTATCTGGTTCAGACCAAAAATCTGTTCACATAAACAAAGGAACTATTTTTTCTGAAACCAATGTTAAAATCACATATAACTGGTCTATCTAAAGTCTAATCAAAAAACACACAAATCTTTCCCTACTTGACACAAGATAACAAAACTCTGCTTTTACCAAGGCAGTGTCCAATATAATGGTGGTGTTGCTTTAAGAGTGATCTGGGATCGTGGCACATCGTGTCTAGATGTACATCAGTAATCCACTTGCTTTGCTTAAGTATGTAACCAGAGGACTGGTCATTGTGGAGTGAGTACAGAGAAAGCATGAAGGAAACTTTCAGTATGTAGTTTCTTTATTAACATGTTTCTATAAAAGACACAGAGATAGACACATTACGATATACATGGTGCAATTGCTTTCAGTGTCCCTGGGCTGGAAAAGGCAGAAAAAGGCTGGGGGTTCTGCTGCTGACTGATATCAAGAGACCCCCCAGCAGGAAATTACACTTGGATTTGCTTTGGCCCTTGTGACTGATTAACCTGCTGACACGCGATGCCTCGGCAGACACATGGGGCTGGATTTTACTCACCGAGACGAGTTGGGGGCGGGACTGCTGCCTTCCAGGTTCTAGTCCCACCCCCAGTGATGTCCGACGCACAGACACTATTTCCTCCCCTGATTGGCCTTGTTAAGCCCGCCCTGCGGGCTTGCCGGCCAATTCAGGGAAAGCCGGTGTCAGATGATTACGCTTCATCTGCCAGTTTTCTTAAAGGCGCATGAAAGATACATTTTTGACAGATGATTTGGTAGTGTTTGACAGCATTGAGGTGCTGTCAAACACTGACAATCACTGTACACAGGTGAGCCCTTGAACCCAGGCTCTCCAGTGACTCTCTCCTTAAGATGAAACAGATGGCAGCTGCAGGTATGGGTATAGAGCGATCTGTCACTTCACCCATTGAGGTGAGGCCACACAAACACTTCAAAGCTTGTCACCTACAGAAAAGCCAGTGTCCCATTGCATCCTTCACACCACTTCTGCAGCTGTCATCTGTTCACCAACAGTACAACAGACCCACATCAGGCCTCACTTACCTTGGTGGGGTTCCCCGACGTCAGGAAGCCTGCAGCAGAAGTCTAAAAATTGGAAAAAGCCTTTTAACTACCGGTTAACAGGCAGTTAAGTGGCTATAATCCTCTTCCTGTTGCTAGGAATCGGGTCCCTGTGCAAATCGTGGACCCGACTCCCAGGAACATTGGTTGGAGGTGGGTTGGGAGCGGGTTCGGGACCCGGTCTCATTCTTTTTGACTTTCCCAGCAGTCCCGCCTCCAAACATGCCTCCTCAGGGCTGGTAAAATCCAGCCCATGAAGATTGATCACTTGGGCAAGGTCCTGGAGAGCAGTTTCTGGTTGTGGAAGCAAACTTCAATATTATTCACTACCTTCAGGAAAGGAGGGGAAAGAAATTGGGAGAAAGAAAAAGAAAACACAGACTGTTTAAGGGTCCATCCAGGATATTCAGAAGAGTGCAAAGAGGATGGAAATTTGTATTCTATATACACGCTGCATTCAGGAGGGGAATCTGAATTCCATATGTATGCTCCATTCATCTATCTCTAGTCATTTATACAGTACTTTTTGGGGGGGGGTGGAGGAAGGAGAGTTAATAAATATATCAGTACCCGTTTGAATAATGTAGCGATTCTAAATGGTCCGTAATACAATTCATAATTAGAGCTAAATTCATTACTTTTAGCCTCTGACATGATATGTCCACAACACAGCAGCTGTGGTAGAAGCTATAGCTAATATAGATTTTCTTGACATGTGCCTTGAGGGAAATACATAGGCCGGGACACAAGTTTGCTCATTCATGCAGATAACATTACTGACAGTTAATTCATGTGGAATTAACTATTTTTGCCCGATCTTATTCTAAATTTTTCTTTTTGCTTTGGTTAGTTAATTTTCTGTTGTAAAGAAGATATTTATCAGGACTTATATGTTTACAACTCAGGAATATTACAGCGTGTTTTAATTTATTAAACAGTGGTGAAAGATGTAGGGGCCAATTTTAATGTGATTAGCACTCAGGGCACACTTATTCCATGGGTGCTAACCACAGGAAGTTGGATGGAGACCCGTGACACTTGGTCACCATCCCTTGACATTGCCCAGGGATTTCTGAGGAAGGGGCTCAGCAAATGGCCTGTGCCTGCAATGGTAGTAGGCTGCAGCAGTCATTTAGCCTAGGAAGTAAGGGTGGTTCCCACACATCCAACCTTATTTTCCTGTTCCTTCAATAGTCAGACAAGCATTTGACCCTAAGGTCTTATGTCCAGTCCAGTCATTCTCGATAAGAGAAGGGAAGAGGGACAGGAAGCAGACCTGTAGATAAATCCCCTTTTTTCTTTTCTGTAACATTTGAGCCAGGAATGTGCTGTAGGCCTTTTGACTACTGTCTGAAAAAAGGAACAGGAGTAGGCCATTCAGCCTCTCAAGCCTGATCCGTCATTCAGTTAGATCATGGCCGATCTGTACCTTAACTCCATTTACCCACCTTTTCTCACTATCCTTTGATACCTTTACCTAACAAAATTCTGTCGATTTCAGTCTTGAAAATTCCAATTGACTCAACACCCTCAGCCTTTTAGGGGAGAGAGTTGTAGATTTCCACTCCCCTTTGTGTGAAGAAGTCGTTCCTGACGTCACTCCTGAATGGCCTGGCTCTAATTTTAAGATTTTGGATTTCTGCCCCACCAGTGGAAATAGCTTCTTTGTATCTACTCTATCAAATCCATTTATCATTTTAAACACCTCAATTAGATCACCCCATCAAAACTCAAGGACTACAAACCAAGTTTATGCAACCTGTCCTCATAATTTAACCCTTTAAGCCCTGGTATAATTCTGCTGAATTCTACACTGTACCCATTCCAAGGCCAGTACAGGAAACCCTTTTTTATCCGGCACCAACGGGACCAGCATGGTGCCAGTTTATCAAAAAGTCCGGATCACAGAGAGGTATAGTAAAAGGTATGAGAGCTCCGTACACAGCAACAAATCCAGGCTTCCCTGTTGCTTAGCAACAGGTGCAGGAACTCCGACCACAAGATCCAAGCATCCCTGTTGCTTAGCAACAGGTGCAGGAACTCCGACCACATGATCCAAGCGTCCCTGTTGCTTAGCAACAGGTGCAGGAACCCGACCACAAGATCCAAGCGTCCCTGTTGCTTAGCAACAGGTGCAGGAACCCGGCCACAGATCCAGGAACAGGCCACTAATATGAAGTAAAACTTACCAGAACCTACTCCAGAATTTTGCCGGTTAACAGAGATTTCCGGTTATTTAGGTGCCGGATAAAAAAGAGTTTCCTGTATATCTTTCCTGAGGTTTGGTGCCCAAAACTGAATGCAGAACACAAATGGGGTCTGACCAAGGCTCTGGACCACTGAAGCATCACTTCCTCACTTTTGTATTCCAGCCCTCTTGAGATAAAGGCCAATATTTTATTAGCCTTTCCGGTTATTTTTTGTACCTGTGCACTACCTTTTAGTGATTTGTGTACATGGACATCTAAATCGTTTTGCTCCTCTACATCTCCTAGTCTCTCCCCATTAAGAAAATAAGAATTACACCTGCCATAGATTTTCCCACTCACTTATTCTGCCTAAGTCCCTTTGTAACTTCCTGCTCCCATCAAGACAACTTACTGGGACAGAAATTCGCGGCCAAAGGCGTGAGTGCGCTCGGGGTACTCACGCATCTGGCCGTTGGAAATGCCGGCGTTCAGCATGAACAGCGCATGCGGGGAACGCCGGCATTTCCAGACCTCGAGCGCGTGCGACTGCACAGGCAGCGCTTGCGCAGTGAACTTCATAGATTTCATTCATGAAATCCGTGAGGGTAAGTCCTCAGAATTTACACTTGAAAAAAGCAAGTGTAAAGTGGTTCATTGGCTGCGGAGGAAGAAACATTTTATCGTGGAGCTTCTGAAATGCACTATTTTTGGTTGGGAAAGGGAGGGAAGTTATTTTAAGAAATTTTAAGTAAGTTTTAAAGTTAAAATTTTTTTTTTTTTAAAAGGGTTTTCAGAACGGTAGGTAGAAGGAGCAATTGTGGCTGTGTGAATGGAATGTGAGAATGAGTTATGTATGTATGTCCACATATATTCCTTTACGTATATGTATGTATGTTTTATATTCCTTTACTAATGTGTATGAATGTATGTTTTTAATTATGATTTTCCAATAAGTTACTTTCTCTGAAAGTCATAATTAAATAATACATTCATACACATAAGTAAAGGAATATATACATAACACACAAAGGAATATATACAGACATACATACTTTCAGAAGCTCCACGATAAGAAATATCTTCCTCCGCAGCCTCTGGAGCAACTGTACCCATGCTTTTTTCATGTGTAAGTTGTAATGACTTGACCTCACTGAAAGCATTAATGAAAGTGGCGAATTATACTGCGCACGCGCTGCCTGTGCAGTCGCACGCGTTCTGCCTCTGAACCCCTTCGTTCAGAGGACAGGAAATGCCGGTTTTCCCCACATGCACTGTGCATGCTGAAAACCGGCATTTCATCCAGCCAGATGCGTAAGTACCCCGACCGTACTCGCACATTTGGAAGGGAATTACTGGGCCAACATTTTACATGTCAATAAAATGAAAAATTTAACAATTGCACGACTTGCCCCCTCGCATCTGCGACTGAGGGTCCAAGGAGGTGCATTGCGCAAGAGGTCATCATCGTACGTATCCTCACACTGTTCCCTTTGGGGAACTGTATGAAGTGGTGGAAGGATTTATGGCCGTGATTAACGCTCATTCCGTGACCGTAACCATCTTTGAACCAGCCATTAGGGTGGTTAGTCCTATGGCGGGAGGGTTTTACGGGCTCCCACAACCCATCTGAGGGGGGGGGGTGCCACCAACACCCACGGACGCAAGTATCCCGCTGGATGTCCACCCAGAATTTAAAGTTGGAGCTCCGACTCCACTTGCCGGGACTGTCTGGAGTGGGGTTCAAAACCCTACTCCTTCTGGCCCAGCGGCGGGGATGCTTACTGCTACGCAAAAGGCCCACTCCGCACAAAAGGTGACACCCATACGTTTCCTGCGCCTTTTCCCTCCCCGTGACTGGAGCCCTATGCTGCCATTTCACGTTGCTAATCGGATTGGGCCTTTGTCATAGCGGTAGGATCCCCGCCGCTGGGCCAGATCAGGGTAGGGTTTCGAACCCCGCTCCAGACAGTCCCGGCAAGTGGAGTCGGAGCTCCGGCTCTAAATTCTGGGTTGACATCCAGTGGGATATTTGCGTCCGTGGGTGTGGGTGGCCCCCCCTCCTTGTATAGCTTGTGGGAGCCCGTAAAACCCTCCCGCCATAGGACTAACCGCCCTAATGCCTGGTTCAAAGATGGTTACGGTCACGGAATGAGCGTTAATCATGGCCATAAATCCTTCCACCACTTCATACAGTTCCCCAAAGGGAACAGTGTGAAGACACGTATGACGACGACATTGCTAAATAAATAAATGGAATTAAAAAAATTCTTTTAGGGCTTTTAAAAGTCTTTAAATTGCTTTAATTCTGTTTAAAACTACTTCAGATTACTCAAAATAATGTAAACATTTTAAAAAGTTTATAAAAGTTACCAAAATCTTCAAAAAACTTCCAAAAACCTATTTAAACTGCTGCTTTGCATGTAAAAATGGTTAGCAGCTTGACAGAAACATTGGGGGCGTGTCCAGTGAAACTGAGACCTCAAGGGGCGTGTCTCACTTGCACTGCACGCTCCTGGCTTCGCGCTGGCTGCACTCCTGGGCGGCGTGACGTCATACGCTGCCCGGGATTCTTCTTCTGGAAACACCAATTCCAGGCGTCCCTGGAGCTGATCGGCAGTAGCGCGGGGTAAGTGTAAATACGGGGCTTGCATGCGCTGCAAGCCCCGTTCTGGAATTTCTGGGCCACTGTGTATCCTAACTTAATGCCATCTGCAAACCTGGATGCACAACTCTCTATTCCTTCATCCAAGTCATTAATATTAATGGTGAAAAACTGAGGCCCCAGTATAGGACCCTGGGGAACACAACTTGTCACACCCCACCAATCAGAGAACGTTCCCTTTATCCCTACTCTTCATCTCCTACCTTCCAACCAATTACTGACCCTAATCACACAGCCATTGTTGCTGCAAGGTGCCCACATTGGGGTGTACTGATACTGGGTAAGAACAGCATACTTCAGGTGCACTGCACTTGTACAGCTTCTGGGCATGATATCTCAGGAAAATCAGCCCCAGAGTCTCTTGTGATTATTATCAGTATAAGACGGGCCACCTCTTTTCCAATGTGTAATTACAATGTCTTCTGGAAAGCCTGCAGGCAAATGACGGGAACAGAAGCAATTTCTTACATGAACTAACATCAGCAATGTTTTATAGTACTTGAGGCTACCTTCTGACTTAAAGATGAGAGTTACTGCCAACAGAACCAAGCTGACACAAAACTTTATAACTCACTCGAGGTATATAATTCATGACATTGTCAGAACTTAATTGCGTTGCTGCAAGTTATAAAAAAACCTTGTGGCATGCTCTATGTATCAAAGACCAGATAGCAAGCATCTTACGAGCACACATACTAATTACTCTCTCACCCTCTCCTCCCTATGGTAACAGAAAATACCATTCGCGAAAGTAAAGTAAAATCTCTGACTGTCGTGTATGGCAAAAGTCATCAGTGGTTGAAGGTGCCAATCCACAACGCATAACGTGAGGGGATTTGAACTGCTAGGATCAGAGCTCAAAAATTCTAGGCAGTTGATTAACTTATATGCAGATTTCTCCTAGGAAAATGAGAAAGGTAGTCATTTGGAACGTTAAGAACACACCACCAATAGAAAGTACTTTATTGACACAGAAGTCAGGTACTTTGTAGTGTATCACTTAAAAAGTAGCTTGGTAATCACACTTTATTTTTTTAAGAAGGAAGAAAACCAAAAATGTCATCCTGGGATCTGACTTGGAACCTGAACTCTGACTTTACCCTTGACAGTTCCCTCACCAAGCAATGAAATTCTGATTGGCCTGAGGCTCAGTATGATGGTACACTGTCAGTCATGCAAGTCAATCACTTGCCTTAAGGAATCACAATTTACAAAAAAAATGTTTTTGAGAGACAACAATCTGACCTGTCTTTCACCCAGGAAGGCACAGCCATTTTACTTTGTGGCCTCAAAGGGACAGGGTAAGTTATGCACTTCAGCAGAATAATACATTGTACGTCATAAGGCATACTGCTAATCTATCTATATATATAAATCGGTACATCTGTCTGTCTGTCTGTCTGTCTGTCATTCTGTCATTCTGTCATTCTGTCTGTCATCGCCTGTGCGTCTGTCGGGCTATGCGCTCGAAAGTTACAGGGCGTACCTACGCGCGCGTTACCTCCAAAGAAAGCTTACGCTTCCGAGACGGTTTTAAGCGTATTTACGTTTCGGCCAGGCTAAAATCGCGCCCGCGGTATCCCAAAAACCTTCAACATTCCGCTCATTAGCATCTCATTATCCGCTCATTAGCGACAGAGTGACCTCGAGCTCGACCAATCGTACGCTGGGTTGCTGGCGTGTGCCGCCGGGCCAATCGGTGTGTGTGTGGCCGGGCCTTATCGTTCTGAACCGAGGTGAGTCGCCGCCATCTTGATTCCAAACTTTTCCTTTCTTTTTCCCGCTTTCTGCGTCTTAAAAAAAAACGTTGCTTTTAAAACACATATTGTTTTAAAAAAAAATGATTTAGAAAGTAATTAACTTATCTAATCTCATTAATTTTCCTACCTTTCGCCATTTTTCCAGGTAGGCCTAGAAGCCTCGGCGTCTCCTCCGCACCCACGCCTGAGCTAGGCACCTCCCGGCCCCACTCGAAGGCTGGAGGGCCGAGCCTCAGCCCAGCGCCGCTAGGGTGCGCGCGCAGCAGGAGCTGAGACGCGGCGTCTCTCTCTGGCTCGGCCGGGGGGCGGGGCTTGCTGAGCGTCAAGCGTTACCCTGGCAACCGGGCCCGCCGGCCGTCTCGCACAGCCGCAATCGGCGGTCTTCACCTCGGGGGGGGGGGGCCGCGACCCTCGGGGGGGGGGCCGCGACCCTCGGGGGGGGCGCGACCCTTGGGGGGGGGGCCGCGCGCGCAGCAGGAGCAGCTGAGACGCGGCGTCTCTCTCTCTGGCTCGGCCGGGGGGCGGGGCTTGGTCAGCGTCACGGTTACCCTGGCAACCGGGCCCTCCGGCCGTCTCGCACAGCCGCAATGTTGAAGCCAGCTCGGGAGGCCGGTGCTCGGAAGATCGCGCCTCCGGAGTTCGGTGCTTGGTTGGTGGGGGGGGGCGAGCCTCGGGGGTGGGTGGGTGGTGGGCGAGCCTCGGGGGTGGGGGTGGGGGTGGGTGGTGGGCGAGCCTCGGGGGTGGGGGTGGGGGTGCGAGTCTCGGGGGGGCCAACCTCTGGAGTTCGGGGGGTGGGGATCAGGGGGCTCGGGAGTTTGGGGGGATGGGGATCAGGGGGCTCGTGGACTCTCCCCCTTCCCCTCCCCTCCCCCCCCTCCTCTCTCCTCCTCCCTCCTCCCCCCTCCTCCCCTCCCTCCCCCCCGCCCCTTCTTCCCCCCTCCTCTCTCCTCCTCCCTCCCCTCCACCCCCCTCCCCCTCCTCCCCCTCCCCTCCCCTCCCCCCCCTCCCCCTCCCCCCTTCCCTCCCCTCCCCCCCTCCCCTCCCCTCCCCTCTCTCTCTTCCCCCCAGTCGCTCTCTCTCTTCCCCCCAGTCGCTCTCTCTCTTCCCCCCAGTCGCTCTCTCTCTCTCTTCCAACAACAACATGCCCTCGAAAAAGCCTCGGCACCGCCGGGCACTTCAGCTAGTCTATATATATAAAAGAGTTTGTCTCTCTGTCTGTCTGTTTGTCTGTCTGTCTGTCTGGCTATACAATCAAAAGTTATAGAGCGTACCTACATGCATGTTATATTGAAACAAAGCTTATCATTAGGGGAGTCTCATAGGCATATTTACGTTTTGGTCAGACAAAAATTGTTCGGACAGTATACAAAAAACTTTCAAAAATCCTCAAAATTCCGCTCATTAGCGGTTGACCAATCCTACCTCTCATTAGCGTTGAGTGACGTGCTGGTTGACCAATCCTACAGTTCAGTGACCTCATGGTTGACCAATTGCTGCATCACGGGCGGGACCTAATCCTCCAGTCTCCCAAAACTTCGCCGCCATTTTTTTCATCCCCACAGCCACAGCACCAGCCAAACAAACCCCCACATTGCGGCTCCGGGAGCAGCAGGTCAGTTTACACACAGCGGGCGGCCGTCAACCACGCCACCCGCGGGGGAGCTCAGCTGGGGTCCGTCTCGGCCCAAGAGCCCGGCCGGGCCTGAAGCGCTAGGCCCCGCACGGCCGGTATCACAATGGCACCGGGCCTCAGGCGCTAGGCAGTGAGAGGGGATGGAGGGACAGAGAGCGGGGGAGGGAGGGGAGGGAGGGAGAGGAGAGGGAGGGACAGAGAGAGGGGACAGACAGGGGCAGGGAGACCGCGTGGCCCAAAATTGCCCTGGCAACGCCGGGCACCCACAGCTAGTGTCTTTATAAAAGAGCCCATCCTCCATCCTGCCATGAGATGCACAATGAGAGGTTTGCTAGTTAGTGAATGAAAATTATGAAGTTGCAATGACACTGTTAGTCATCAAACGCCAGTGAACTAGTGTGTAACTGCAAAAGTATTATTGTGATGTTAGTGCTTTATCTAAAGCTCCATTTACTTTGTAATTACTATGCTAAGTTATTCATCTGAAATATATGGTTATTGGTAGAACTACAGTGAAACACCATGTAATATCAGATGTATTAGTATCAATTAATGTTGTAATTGCTGTTATTACTTTAGAATACATCCATAGCACTATAATCCCTGGTAGTTTCAGAAATCTCCATCTCTGTTAACTCAGTACGGAGTACAGTGGGGAGCTGGGAGTGATTCTCGACTGTTTTTTGATCACACCTGATGTGCAGAAACCCATCAGCATGTTTAAGAGTCTCCAAGCCAAGCTGCCAAGATTTCCACACAAACAAAGTTCCTGTTGTCCTGATCTTCCTCTCTTCCTTTAGAAACACTTCCCCAGGTCCAGCCAGTGCTTTTGGATCCCTAAATGTGCACATAGATAATGCCAAAGTTTAACCAGCTAAAAGTGTGTAGCTTACCAGGACATGAGCACTGGAATGCTTAGAATCATAGAATGGTTACAGCACAGAAGGAGGCCATTCAGCCCGTCGAGCCCGTGCCGGCTCTCTGCAAGAGCACTTCAGCTAGTCCCACTCCCCCACCCTTTCCCCATAGTATGTCTTATGACGCCCTTCCCACTGCTTGCCCAGCTGGGTCTGTTAGAGCATGCGCTTGCAAGGGTATCTGAATCCCAGTAAGAAGTTTACCCCTCCAGGTTCCATTAATGAGCCAGGCTGACTAGTCAATCTTCAACAGTACCCGAGAGTACTGTGGACCTGCGTGGCTTAGTTATCTGATGAATTAGTCTAGCAGGGAAAATTGACTCAGTTCAAATCTTCCATTACTGGGGATGTCTCCTGTCCCAGGAAAGTACTCACCAGTTTGTCATTAAACAACTGGCAACTGAAATTTGAGCCCTCAGTAGGCAGACACCACATACCAGGAACTACTCACAAATGGCATGGTAAACAGCACAGCTTGCTGTAAAATGTGAGCCCATTGCCACCATTGTCCTGACCACAGCATGGACACACACCATACCCAATGGAAATGGTGGTTCCACCAGATGGAGGAGCAAAGCTTCAGCAGAATCTGCTTGCTTATCTGCCACATAAATACCAAACATGGATTATGTAATATTTCCAATGTGGGCAACACTGGCATGTCCGCATTTATTGCTCATCCCTAGTTATCCTGTACAACTGACTGACTTGCTAGTCCACTTCAGAGGGCATTGGGTCAAATTAACACCTGATTGGGTAAAGGTGACTGGTTCCTTTCTCTGAAGGACATTAGGGCTTCTTTCATGGTCATTTTTTCTGATACTACCCCACCAGATTTATTGAATTCAGTTCCAGAACTTACCATGGTGCGATTTGATCTCACAACCTCTGGGTTGCTAGTCCTCAATATACAAACATGTAGTCTCATGCTCAACTTCCTGCTAAATCCTCTGGGAGCTGTTGTGCAGAGTTTCTTCATCAACTATTCAAGGGGCATCTGCCATCAGCATAGAGGAAGGACCTGCCCAGGACAACCTGCCTTTATATTCTAGACATCCCAATCCAGTGCCACATGTCAAGTGTAATCATTACCAACTGCTTAATACCACATGTGAGAGAGTTTGGTAAATAGAGGTACCGAACGTGAAGCCGACTTCAATTGCAAGTTACTTAGCAACAGGTCAATGCAGACTGCAGGCTTCCTCCCTGTTGTTCTTGTTTGCCGTTGGAGAAAGATCAAAGCAACTACTCAGCACAATCCTGCCATCTTGTGTCCAAGCTAAAGTTGGTGTTCACCAGGACCCCCAGGTACCAAAACGTATCAATGTCTTCAAGATCCCTCTTGAGATGCAATGTTATACCGCCCCTGGCAGCCCCACCATCATAGCTCTGTTGCTCAGATTTCGCTAGATGTTCAAAAGATCGAACAAATAGGTTTGCAATTTTCCTTTTAGGGTTCAAATGTAAGTTTTGGTCTGAACAAACACACAGGCAACAGATTTTGTGTACAAAGATTTATCTTTAATAAATGCTTAACAAACACCGTTCATTATTTAAAGTACAATTCTAAAATATAAGACTCACAACTTATATTGATATTACCCTGATTTGGTCCGAGGTGATCAATCTCTGTCCAAACCTCTACGTAGGGTTTCTGTCCCCAGGTCCCTGCTGTCGGGTGTTGCTCCTAGGCCCTCGCTTCCTATCTGGGGTTTTTCCTCCTGGCTTATACTATCCTATAATCTGTCCCATCTCTTTGGTTACACATTTGTTACTGTCCCTGCACCCTGATGATTAGTTTACCCTATTCCACATCCTGTCTCATCTCCTTGATTAGTTTACATCTTACTTCATTTAACTGGCGTCTGTAGTGACCTCACTCGTGTCTGACGAGGTTACCTATGAGTCCTCTGTTTAGAACATTCCTGAACCTCTGCATTATTTATCCATTATCCCTTGCACATGGTGATTCCTTCACTTTTTATTTCAGTTTTCTTCCACAGCTCAGTAGTTAACCGATAATTCAGGATGGTGAGTAGAGCACACTAAGTCATAGGAACATAGGAATATTGGAACAGGATGGGCAAGGAAACCTCATACTGATTACCACCTACCACCCTCCCTCAGCGGATGAATCAGTACTCCTCCATGTTGAACACCACTTGGAAGAAGCACTGAGGGTAGCAAGGGCACAGAATGTACTCTGGGTGGGGGACTTCAATGTCCATCACCAAGAATTGCTTGGTAGCACCACTACTATCTGAGCTAGCTGAGTGAGAAGGACATAGCTGCCAGACTGGGCCTGTGGCAGGTGGTGAGAGAACCAACATGAGGTAAAAACCTACTTGACCTTGTCCTCACCATTCTACCTGTTGGAAATGCATCTGTCCATGACAGCATTGGTAGCAGTGACCACCGCACAGTCCTTGTGGAGACGAAGACCTGTCTTCACACTGAGGACACCCTCCATCGTGTTGTGTGGCACTACCACCGTGCTAAATGGGATAGATTCAGAACAGAGCTAGCAGCTCAAAACTGGGCATCCATGAGGTGCTGCAGGCCATCAGCAGCAGCAGAAATATATTCCACCACAATTTGTAACCTCATGGCCCGGCATATCCCTCATTCTACCATTACCATCAAGCCAGGCGACCAACCCTGGTTCAATGAGGAGTGCAGAAGAGCATGTCACAAGCAGCACCAGGCGTACCTAAAAATGAGGTGCCAACCTAGGGAAGCTGCAACACAGGACTACATGCATGTTAAACAGCGAAAGCAGCAGGTTATAGACAGAGCTAAGCGGCCTCCTCCTGAGCTCCCCACCATTGCAGAAGCCAGCCTTCAGCCAATTCAATTCACTCCACGTGATATCCTCTGGTACCTCCCCTAAACACCTGTTCCTTATTTGAGCCTTGAGTTTCAGTGATGTTGGTTGAGAGATAAATGTTGGCCAGGACACTGGGAGAACTCCCCTGCTCATCTTTATATATTTCCGTGGGATCTTTATATACCGCCTTTCGTGGCCTCGGGATGTCTCAAAGCGCTTTATAGCTAATGAAATACTTTTGCAGTGTAGGAAACGCGGCAGCCAATTTGCATACAGCAAAGTCCCACCAACAGCAATGTGATAATGACCAGATCATCTGCTTTTGGTGTTGTTTGAGGGATAAATATTGGCCAAGACACTGGGAGAAGTTCACTGCTCTTCTTCAATATAGTGTAATGAGATCTTTTGGAAGGGCAGGCGGGGCCTCGGTTTAACGTTTCATCCGAAAGACGGCACCTCCGACAGTGCAACAATCCCTTAGTACTGTACTGGAGTGACAGTCTAGATTTTGTGCTCAAGTCTCTGAAATAGGACTTAAACACATGGCCTTCTGACAAAGAAGATGATAATGAGGTTTACCACACTTTACCTGTTGCTGTGTTAACAGTCAATAGAGTAATAGAATTCAATTTGTATGTGATCATTTTGGATTTGGAGTTGCTTATGCTGAGGAAGGTCCTGCCAGCAATTTCTGCTCCCTACAGTCACGATGCTGGCAACTCTTTGCAGAATGCCAGAAAAGACTCGGGAAGGAATTGATGACCATGTGTCACAGCGAGCCATGAAATGCTATAAAATATCAATTGTTCGGTTTTGAGAGCACATTTAAGCCCCTAAGAGATCAGTTTCAGAATTGCAGACAGCTAAAATGAGCCTTCAGCTTTTTTCACGTGGGATTTTTCGACCAAAAGAAATGACAGAACTGTATTTTGACACAATTTCAAAAGCAGCTGACAAATGGGATTTCAACTTGGGAGCTTCCAGGTGTCTGCGGCTGATGTTGGCTGTACTTCACACCATTATTCATGAAACTAGAGCCCAAAGGATGCAAAGTTGATTTACGTGGATCCCAGACCGTTTGCACCACAGTATGTCTTAAAGCTGGAGGCTGCATTTAATTTGAATCTTAAGCATATTCACGTGCAGTGTCAAATGAGGTTACAACAATTTGGCAGAGGCACATTACTCTAGTTCATCCCAGTCACCACCTTTACCTTTGTTCTTAATACTTACATGACAATGGATCTGAACAAGCATCGTAAGTGAAAAAGAACTTGTATTTATATAGCACCTTTCACAACCTCAGGACTTCCCAAAGCGCTTTACAGTCAATTAAGTGCTTTTGAAATATAGTCACTGTTGTAATGTAGGGAAACGCGGCAGCCAATTTGCGCACAGCAAGCTCCCACACACAGCAATGAAATACATGACCAGATAACTTATTTCAGTGATGTCGGTTGAGGGATATATATTGGCCAGGTGGATGTAAAAGATCCCCTGCAGGTACGAGCTAACCATGGCACTTGGTAGCACTCTTGCCTCTGAGTCATAAATCCAGGTTTTTCTTCTATATGAAGGCCATTGATTCAGAATTAATTGGAGTCTTTAAAAAATAGTTATGTACTTGCAAAGTAATGGTTAAGACATATGAAGAAAAGATGGGAAATTTGGATTAAAAAGACAACGAATTACCATGGCTAACAAAATGGCAGAACAGGACGGCTGAACTGAATGGCCGACTCCTGATCCTTTGCTCCCAGTGTAGAGTTAATTTAGCAAAGTACCAAAGAGTGGCCAGACCTATGGCACTATACTCTAACATGAGTCAGTGCCTTCAAGTGAAAAAGGAGTAAAAAAATTCAATCTATTTGTTAGGTTGTTATATTCCAGTCACAATGTTAGCAATCCATCTTCCAGCTATGCCAGTTAAAAGAGCAAGATCAGCAATTAAAAGGCCGCGGCCATTACATTAGGGTGTTTTCTAACTGTTTCTATATGTATGATACAATGATGTACTGCCTATCAGAAAGCTTCATTGTGATACCGAACAAGCCGTACCTGTATGTGTTATTGTGATGAAAATGACTTCCAGGCTCTTTCCTTTTGCAATTGGCAATGTTCCTTCTATGTAGGCAAAGCACTCCTTCGATGATATGAGTAACAACGAGATTGTGGCGGTACCACCGGTTGTACCTTACATAAAGACACATAATTCCCTTTAACTTACCTTTTGGGGCCGTTGCCCTTTTAACTTACCTGTTGGGGCCATTGCCCCTTTAAGACGCGCCCTAGTGCGCTGACGTCACGTCACGTACGACGTGATGTGCGTGCGCCGGCACAGCCCGGCCTAGCGTCTTCGGCCTCAACGGCCAGCCGACGGGAGCGACGCGATCTTCCGCTCCCGCGGCAAGCACCGGCACAGCCTGGCCTCCCGACTTCGGCCTCAACGGCCAGCGACACAACGACGCGCATCACGTGATGCCCTAAGCGCGGGAAACGCGAACGGCGTGATGACGTCACAACACAAACGCGATGACATCATCACGCTCTCCACAGGACTGCGAACTCAGTCCTCGTGGAGTCCCCGCTGGGACAAGACCTATACCACGGTGCTCCTACAGTCAGCCATCTTACCTGCCACCTTACCTGATGTAATTAGTCTGTTCCTGTAAATAAACAACTTGTTAATAGTTCGTCGAAGTCAAACTCTCTTATTTAGTGGCGATCTACACGAACTGCTACAAGATAACAATAAGTCTCAGTGCAGTGTCCTCATCCTGAAGTTTACTGGCAAGTGGAATAATTATAACTACTGCCCACCAAAAAATGTTTTCTAAAGTATCGTTACCTTTTACAGAATGTTCAGACTTTGACTTGTTAGTCAAGTGTGTCTAACTGGTATCCTATAGCTTCATTAATTGAGTTAGTCGACTCCTTGAGTTACCTCATTATATTTCAGGAGTGACATCCTCCCTTTGGCTCTTATTTGAATAAACTAACTCATGTTCACACACACACGTACACACTTTCTCACACACTCACACCCACACTCAGCTTCCTTTCTCAGTTGACTAGAGAGGCCTTTGTGTACTCTTCTGATGGGTACATAAACAAATAGACTGTAACTAAAATAACTTTAAATAAAACTTAACAATTTAAATTAAGATTTCGTTGGCTGGGGTGATGATGCAATCCAGTCCCCGTGGCACCCACCGGTCGCGGAAGGTCTCGAGCGTATCGGCGGACACCGCATGCTCCATCTCCAGGGCCACCCAGGCGCGAACATGGCCGCGGAAGAGAGGCAGGCAGTCGGGCCGAACGAACCCCTCGACTGCCCGCTGCCTGGACCAGTTAATGGCCACTTTGGCCAGGCCCAGGAGCAGTCCAATGAGGAGGTCCTCCGATCTGCCCGCTCCCCTCCGCACTGGGTGACCAAAGATCAGGAGCGTGGGACTGAAGTGTAGCCAAAAATCGAGGAGCAGCCCCTTCAAATAATGGAAGAGGGGCTGCAACCTCTCACATTCTACATATATGTGGAACACGAACTCCTCCAGGCCGCAGAAAAGGCAGGTGGCCTGGGAGTCCATGAACCGACTTAAAACCATGAGGCCATTGTGTAATGACAGCTCCTGCAGTAAGATGCCATGCAAATGAGTTTCTCGCTTGTACAAGGCAAACATTTCAGGAGGTAAAGTCTAGTGTGCTGATAACAAGCTGGAATTCATCAATGCAGGTTAATCACTGCTGCCGCCATTGTTTCACATATTGAGAGTGATTCAGTATTTTGCTCACCTTGGTAGCTGGCGCAGTGGTTTTATTTAAGCACTCCTTTGCATGGTTGAGACAGTTTTTAAAATAAATCCGCAAAGAGGTACCAACCCACATTATCTGCCAGGGATCTCAGAAGCCAATTGGTCTGGGATGGGTTGATCTATTTGTGAATTTAAGGATGCATTGTGAATTGCTGCCATAAATTAACACTGGCTAGTCAGAAGTGAATGTAACTTGATTAATACAAAACTCTTTAAACCTTTAAGCTGACACTCTGTTAAATAAGGTCACCATCAATTAATGTGTTTCTGAAATAACAGGACTTCTGACTTGTCATTAATAATTAATTATACTGTTTGCCAAGAGAGGGCGGGGCTTATTCCTGCATAATTCTCTGTTACGTGGACTGGAGTTGGCAAGGAAGCTTAAAGGTTTAAAATGGCATAGCCATTTCCTGATGCAGAATCTCATTTTGAGGATTTGCTTAAGTCTCGGTCGTGACCATGAAGCTGAGAGAAGAGGATTACAGGGTAGCTTGATAGTATATCACTCTGATCTCTGTAATTAATAGCTTGCAACTTTCTATGCTTAACATTCCATCTGTTGACCAGTCGACAGCAGGCACTGAATACCTTAATGAGTGTGGACATTGAAATTCTCTCCACACAAACAGCAAAAAAAAAGAGACATGATCAGGGTTTGTTGATGCTTATTTGCCGGCAGTTCTTTGTTGTAAACTGTTACTTCCTAAGCATGCAAAAAACTTCTTAAAAAGGAAACAGTGAGGCCCACATGCCACCTTATCCAGTTTACCAGCCAAATACATCATGCTGGGATAGCTGTGACATTTAACAGATGCCGGATTTGATGGAAATTGTTGAGTCTGTGTTTCCAAATGTAGTTATGCTGAATAACTGGACACAGACTACAGAAATAATTAAACAGGTCTTTAGTAATTGAGGGTCAGGGCTGAACTGGAATACACTTTGCTCCACAGGGTTTATATACCGGTGTGGTCACCACCGGTACTACAATGTACAGGAGCCATCAAAAGGTAGTCCATCACCTTAAGGTATCCTCTTAAGGTGGTACAGGTTACATACACTACAATTCCTCCCCTTTTAGCTTAACAGTGTACACCCCAATTTAAACATTACATGGATAACATATATACAACTTTCACACAAAACTGTTCAAAGATTCAGTCTCTGAGGAGGCCTCCTGATCCGGGCCGGATAACGCCTTTCAGGGGTCTCTGGTTCTCGTTGCTGGGGTGACTCATCCATTTGATCTCCTATGGATTGAACATCATCATGTACGTTCGAGTCTGAGGTAGATGCTACAGGCTCAATAACTTCTTCAACTGGTGTCTCTGCCGTAGACATGGGGTCGACCCTTGTTCTCGATTCCACAAGTTGGTCAGCATGACGTCGTATTACGTTCTCTCCAACGTCTACCGTGTACATCAAGGGTCCTTGTTGGGCACGAATTGTTCCGGATTGCCATTTATCATTCCTATAGTCCCTGGCCAACACTGGTTGTCCTATTTCGAAACTCCGAGTGGCCTTGTTATTTACGTGCTGGAATTGCTTGTTTTCGACTTCCCTACGCACATTGGGTTTTAACAAATCCAACCGGGACTGCAACCTCCTGTTATAGAACATTATGGCAGGGCTTTGATTTGTCACTGCATGCGTGGCGTTTCGATATGCCATCAGGAAATTGTCCACCTTGTGTTGTAGTGGAATATGGTCTTCACTCATGGCCTTTATCGCCTTTTTGAACGTTTGTACAAATCTCTCGGCCAACCCATTTGTAGCCGGATGATATGGGGCAGATGTATAGTGTTTCACCCCATTCTTTTTCATGAATTTCTGGAATTCTTCTGACACGAACTGTGGTCCGTTGTCTGAATATATTTGTTCCGGCAACCCATTCCTTGCAAATATGGTTCTTAGAACTGCGATCGTCTTTTCAGAGGTAGTGGTTGACATCTTAATCACTTCTGGCCATTTAGAATGTGCGTCTACTGCTATCAAAAACATGGAATCCATGAATGGACCTGCAAAGTCGATATGCACACGTTGCCATGGGGTTGAAGGCCATTCCCACGGATGCAGCGGTGCAATTGAAGGTGCGTTTTGAACTTTTTGGCATCCTGAGCAGCTTTTAGTCAGATCCTCTATTTGTTTGTCGATACCTGGCCACCACACATAAGCCCTAGCAAAGCTTTTCATCTTGACTCCCCCCAGATGACCTTCATGCAATTCCTTCAGAACTCTTCATGACAGGAACAATGGGTGTGGCCCATTCGCTCCAGTCCACCTTTGACAGTACTCCTGAACGTTCTAGCCCTTCCAGCTCTGCTTCCACAGCAGGTCGTATCGCATAAGGTACCGGTCTGGCTTTGAAAAGTTTTGGGTTTGCATGTTCTTCAACCTTGATGTTTGCTGTAATTCCTTTCAGTGTTCCCAGTCCCTGTTGGAACACCTCCTTAGCATCGTCCAATATTTTGGACAGTTGTTTAGGTTTGACGTCGTCCTCTTTACAGGAATCTACAGTCAGTGCTTGTATGGAATGCCAGTCCACATTTATTCTCCGGATCCATTCCCGTCCCAGTAGTGGCGGACCTCCATCAGGTAACACATACAAGTCCATTTCCTGACTTTCTTTACCATTGTAGACCACATTTACTTTTATCTTTCCGATGGGGTATACTATTTGCCCCGTGTATGTTTTCAATACAATCTCCGTATCCCTCAGGGGAATGTGCGAGAATAACCTTTTGTAATCTTGCTTATTCATGACCGTCAATACCGATCCAGTGTCCAATTCCATCTTCACTTGGACTCCTGCTATCCGAAGCATGACCCAGATAGTTTGGTGGTCTGCTGTGTTACCCACATTATGTATTTTTAGACAACCCAGTTCCTTACTGCTGGAGTCTGAATCCATCTTCTGTTCATCCGAACTGTTCTCTGTCACCTTGTGTACTTTTTTGTACTTCTCCTGCGGCGACTTTTTGCTGCTGGTCTTCTTTCCTGACTGGCATACCCTCGCTATGTGACCAAGTTTGCCACATTGCCTGCATTCTTTATCTTTGAACCAGCACTGGTTCTGGTCATGCGTTGTCCTTCCGCAACGATAGCACTTTACTGCGCCCAATGCCATTTCATTGGTGCTGAATTCCAATGGCCTTTGCTGTATCTCTGCAGCGCCTCGTGCTGCTGCCTCGTGCGATGCTGCAATGCTGAAAGCTTTGTCCAGCGTAAGATCCTTTTCCTCTAGCAGTCGCTTCTGGGTTCCTTCCCTTAGGAGCCCACACACAAACTTATCTCTCAGTGCGTCTGCTAGTCCTGTACCGAACTGACAGTACTTTGATAACTTGCGCAGTTCGATTAAGAATTCAGCATTGCTTTCCTCTTTAAGTTGAATTCTTTTGTAGAATTTAAATCGTTCCGCTATCAGCAGCGGCGTGGGGTTTAAATGCTCTTGCAGGATAGTAACAATATCCGCGAAACTCTTTCCTGCCGGTTTATCTGGTGTTACAAGGTTCCTTAATAACCCGTACGTCTTCGCACCCATCGAGTTTAATTGGGTTAGTGCTTTCTTATCCTCCGGTACCTCATTCGTTGTACAGTAAACTTCGACGCGTTCCACATAAGTGGCCCAATCTTCCACATCGCTATCAAAAGCAGTGATGTTACCCGTTTTTGGCATCCTTGTTGAGTTTCCTTTCCTTCGGATATGATTATTATTTTATTTTATTTTTTCAAAATGGCGGCTTCCCGCGCTTGGCGGCTTTTCCCGTGCTTGCCTTCTTCCCCCGCCGACTCAAAATGGCAATTACCGCGCTGTTGCCGTTCTCGCCTCCCAGCGGTCCTTTATTTTCCCCTACGCTGCTGCTCTTGTTCCCCACCGCTCCCGCGGTCCTTGTGGACATAAACGCTTTTCTGGCTGCTGCGTGTCTCTGCCCCGATTGCAGTCCGGCCCCTGACACCGGCTGCGGTCATGTTCTCCGCCCTTTTCGTCGTTTCCCTCCCCTTCTCTTACTGACAACTCGGCCGACTTCCCCCCCGTGTCGCTCGATCGGGCTTACCCGCTGCTGTTGTCGAAGGGATGTTCACTGATGTTTGAGTTCGTGGCCAGAAACCAACCCGGGTTCCCGATTGCCACCCGTGCTATGCAGTGCCCAGCAGGATGTTGAGGGTGGATGTCCTTGATCGACGCCCGTTTCAGAGGCGAAGCTTCCTTTGATGCAACTGCCGTTAGGTAAGATCAGACTCGTCGCCACTGTTGAGTCTGTGTTTCCAAATGTAGTTATGCTGAATAACTGGACACAGACTACAGAAATAATTAAACAGGTCTTTAGTAATTGAGGGTCAGGGCTGAACTGGAATACACTTTGCTCCACAGGGTTTATATACCGGTGTGGTCACCACCGGTACTACAATGTACAGGAGCCATCAAAAAGTAGTCCATCACCTTAAGGTATCCTCTTAAGGTGGTACAGGTTATATACACTACAGAAATCTCCAGCTTTAATGAAAAATATTGTGAAGCTGTCCCGATGGCTTTGGCCTAATGTCTTCTTCTCTGCGCCATACTGAGCAGAAGACTGCAGGTTCTGTGGATCGCAGGTCTGGTCTGTGCTGAATTAGCTGATCTCAGCTGGGGTTGCAGAAGGTGAAGACAGGACCGGGCTTGACTGTGATTCCCTCTACAGTCAAATAGCCTGCCAGTGCTCACTGTCAAAGTTAATGAATGAGTCATGGCCCCCCTGGGCAAGATGTTGGAACTCTAGTACAAGCAGGTAAAAAGAAGCGAGAAAGATCTCCTGTTGCCTATCAGAATGAGAAGAGATAAAATGTTTCAATCAATGAATTTGTGGAGCTATTAGAAAGACTTGCATTTATATAGCGCCTTTCATGACCACCGGACGTCTTAAAGCATTTTACAGCATTAATGAAGTACTTTTGAAGTGTAGTCACTGTTGTAATGTGGGAAATGCAGCAACCAATTTGCACACAGCAAGCTCCCACAAACAGCAATGTGATAATGACCAGATGTTTTTGTTATGTTGGTTGAGGGATAAATATTGGCCAGGACACCAGGGATAACTCCCCTGCTCTTCTTCAAAATAGTGCCATGGGATCTTTTACATCCACCTGAGAGGGAAGACAGGGCCTCGATTTAATATCTCATCCGAAAGACGGCATCTTCGATAGTGCAGCACTCCCTCAGTACGGCACTGGAATGTCAGCCTAGTTTTTACGTGCTCAAGTTCCATGGAGTGGGACTTGAATCCACAACATTCTGATTCTGAGTCAAGTGTGCTACCAACTGAGCCAGAGCTGACACTTCTTTCAGTGTTGATTTTCAATGGGCCTCTAACAGGACCACTTACGTGCTGGGATGCTGGGATAAATGTATTGTATTGTACGTAAGGGCGACCACAACGGAATTTTTTTTTTACTGTATTAACTTGGCTCAGTGCATTCTCATCTCTGAGTCAGAAAGGTGTGGGTTCAAGTCAGACAGCAGGACTTGAGCACAGGGCTGACACTTCAGTGCAGTACTGAGGGAGTGCTAATTGTTGGAGGTCTTTTGGATGAGACATTACATGGGAACCCTGTCTATCTGTTCAGATGGAAGTAAAAAATCCCATGGCACTTTTTTGAAGAAGAGCAAGGGAGTTCTCCTGTTGTCCTGGCTAACATCTATCTCTCAATGTGACCAAAAGAGCTTAACTGGTCATTAATCCCATTGCTGTTTGATGGACTTTGCTGCATGAAAATTGGCAGTCGTCTATAAAACAACAGTACCTACACTTCAGGAATAATTCTATGAAACGCTTTGGAACATCCTCAGGACGTGCAAGATGCTATATCAACACAAGTCCAAGTTCTTTCTTCAAAGTGGAAACATATTTAATGGGGTTATTCCATTGCGGCTCAGTAGAACGGAGGCTCCTCTGATAGCTAATTGGGTTTAGTGAGTAGCTGAGCCATACAGGCCAGGAAGGTTGATCGGTTCAATCCCTGGTCTGGGCTGAGCTAACTGATCTCTGTGTCCCTTGGTTAGGGTGCGAAAAATCAGTCTGACTTCCTGCTCCTGATTACTATTCAGCAACCCCGGCTGGAAGTGCGCATGTTTGGACATTGGGTGAGGACTAGATAGTGCTGACATGTGATGCCCCACTGCTGAATAGCTTGATACTACTCTTCAACTATGGGGGCATCATATTTGAGATAAATGAATAATAGCCACAAGGGCAAGCTAAGAGAGGAACTTTACTCCAGCCAGAAGTCAACCCCTTCAGAAAAGGAATGGAGAAAATTAACAAGTAAAAGCTTATTTCATGACTTTTGTCGTGAAGATGTACTGATTTCCAAAATCTGAAGAGAGGAATATTTTGATGCCTTTTTTGGGGACCGGTCATTGTAGAGCGATATAGAAGAATATATTTTTCTTCTTGTTATGCAAGAATTTAATTTTTTCCTAGCCCTCGGTCTCCCCGGGCCACGTACCATGTGCGGCACTATGAGACGTTTGCGAGAAAGTATGCAAGGTGGGATCAGAGGTGAGGCTCCCTCCGACTTTCTTTCCCAAGTGTAATGTTCTCTCAAGGCAATGTCACTAAGAAACAGTTCAATATCATGGAATCAGCAAGTGAATAGCTCGGCCAAATAGACCAGGAAGATGGCTGGTTCAATTTGCTGGGTTAGCTTGTCTGAGCCAGGACAACAGTACTCCCCTGTTAGGGAGGAGAAGATCAGTCAGGATTCCTGCTCTTAGTAGCATGTTACAGATCCTTTGAAAGATCTTTTAAAATTTACAATATTTTATTTCCTTAAGCACATGAAACCACAGTATGTCAAAATGGAGGAAACACTTGCTCATCATAAAATTTGTGTATAATACGAAACAGTATAAAAAGATGAAGAGAAAGAAAAGTTTGCGTGCTGTTGAGCTGGGATTGAGCTGCCAGTTGTGGCTCAGTGCTGGAACTGAGTCAGAAGGTTGTGGGTTCAAGTCTTACTCCAGAGACTTGAGCACAAAGTCTAGGATGACACTCCAGTGCAATGCTGAGGGAGTGCTGCACTGTTGGAGGTGCTGTCTTTCAGATGAGACATTAAATCGAGGACCCTTCTACCCTCGCAGCTGGAGATATGGATCTTATAGTACCATTTCAAAGAAGGGCCGGGGAGGTCTCCCTGGTGTCCTGGCCAACATTTATCCCTCAACCAACATCACAAAAACAGATAATCTGGTCATTATCACATTGCTGTTTGTGGGACCTAGCTGTGTGTAAATTGGCTGCCGCGTTTCCCACATTACCGCAGTGGCTACACTTCAAAAGGGCTTTATTGGCTGTAAAGTGCTATGTACGTCCTGAGGTTGTGAAAGGCACTTTATAATTACAAGTTCGTTCTTTCTTTTATTAGAGATGTAGTTGAAACTCTAAAAGAGCATAGTTTAGCCTTTCAGATCTAGTTGAAATGTGATTGTATTGCAAACAAAGAGCTGGCACATCCCAGCATTCCCAAACTGCATATAACCTCCCTGACAGTCTGTGTGCTCTTGAAGCCACATTTTTAACATCCATTGTAAAGTTTTGTCACCTCTTCACTGGTGGGCACCATTGTTACAGTGTCTCAACACTTTTTAATGGCTAGGATCAGAAATGTTAAAAGCATATCTTTTTGGAAAAAAAAGATCAGCAGAGATTCCCTAAAATAACTATCACTGACTGAAAAGATATGCTCCTGGATTTCCTTCCTAATTGATTTTGCAAAGACCCAAAGAAAGTGCCTCGGTATTCTTAGATGTGCTCTTAATTTCCTGTGAATGTTTGAGACGTCCTGTGATTCTATAAGCCTGTGTACGGCACTTCACATTATACACTTTATCCAATAAAAAAGCTTCAAGATATTTTGCATGCTACGAACATCGTCATCTGCCAAATGTCATGAGGATGTTCACTTGGATGTTGTAATGCATTTAATTAAGTTCCACATGTGAGGCTTTTAAAGATGATTAAAGCTGTGGGAATTAATGACAAGTAAGCTGGCTGAATTGAGAGTTGTTTAGGCAGTATGGAGCAAAGGGTGATGATCAGTGGAAAGAAGCTTTGGCTAAGGGTTGGGCACTGGTACATTCTAGATCCTGCACTGTTTGCACTCTTCATGAATGATATGAAGGAGGTTAGTTCTGTTAATAATATTGCACTTGATGACAGCAAGATGAACAGATGATCAGTTTAGGGGAGATTCACTGCATTCAAAGTAATCTAAATCAATTAAGTGACTGTGTAGAGGAGTAGCATTTTCATGTGGGTAAGTGAAAGAAAATGTACAACTTTGATGAATGGGTATCTGTTAGCAAAAGTGGAAAACTCAAAGGGGGAAAGATTCGCTCATGCCCCCTTTGGGGCGGTAACTTCGCCAGGGCACTAAAAGTAGCACCCCGAAAAAGTTAGCGCCCCCACGCCATAACTGGAGTGGTAGCGCCCCAAGGAGGAAGCGGGGCGCTACTGCAAGCACTTCCCCTCCTTCCTGGGGTGTTACCGTTCAATATCACGGCGCTACGTGCAACAGCGCCACGCACGTCGGCACATAGTGCCGCTGTATTACAAGCCTCCCTCCCCTGATTAAAAGGGAGGGGCCTAGCGCAGCACACACCGGGGCCCTGCTGGGCCACTGGAGAGCGGGGTGCCGGGAAAACAGTTGAATTTCACGGCAGGCGTTAGTGGTGCCGCGCCTGTTAGATCCGTGGTTCAGTGGATAAAGAATTACACGGATGCTGTACATAAACAAACAACAGGTCTTTACTGGAGGAGGGTCATCTCTAGACTGGAGTACAGAGGCATGCGCACAGCTTATATACCGGTATGGTTACTGCCGGTACTACAGTATACAGGAGCTGTAAAAAGTAGTTCTGACTTAAAGCACATACACTACAATTCCTCCCTTTTTAGATTAATAATACCCCCTTAATATTCAAATAACCATTACATTTTTACATGTACATTCAATAAGAAAAAGTCCATTTATAGATTCAGTCTTTGGGGCGGCTTCCTGACCCTTTCGGGATAGCGCCTTTCCGGAGGCTCTTGTTCTTGGTGCAGAGGCGATTCTGACCCCTTTTCATCGGGTAGCTCATCGGGTTCTACTGCTACTGGGTCTGAAGTAGATGCTACCGGTATGTCAGGTTCATCCCCAGGTACTCGAGACATGAGGTTGACGCCTTCCTGTAACGCTAAGATCTGATCGACGTGGCGTCTCACAATGTTCTCCCCAACATCCACTGTGTACATTAATGGCACCTGCCTTGTACATATCGTTCCGGGTTGCCACTTCTCTGTTCGATAGTCACGGGCCAAGACTGGTTGCCCTACATTGAAGCTCCTTGTCGGCTTCTCGTTGATGTGCTGGAATTGTTTGTCCTCAACATTTCTTCGCACATTTGGTCTGAGCAAGTCCAGACGAGATCTCAACCTTCAGTTAAAGTACATCATGGCCGGGGTCTGGTTGGTAACTGCATGTGTCGCGTTTCGGTAGGCTAATAAGAAATTGTCCATCTTATGCTGTAGTGGAATTTCCTCGTCGCACATGGCCTTTATTGCCTTCTTAAAGGTTTGTACGAACCTCTCAGCCAATCCATTGGTGGCTGGATGATACGGGGCGGATGTGTAATGCCTTACCCCATTCCTTTTCATGAATTTTTGGAACTCGTCGGACACAAACTGTGGTCCATTATCAGAGCAGATCTGCTCTGGCAAACCGTTTCTGGCAAATATGGTCCGTAGGACTGCAATCGTTTTCTCTGTAGTGGTTGAAGACATCTTTATCACCTCAGGCCACTTTGAATGAGCATCCGCTGCTATTAAGAACATTGCGTCCATGAATGGACCAGCGAAATCAATGTGCACCCGTTGCCATGGAGAGGAGGGCCACTCCCATGGGTGTAGAGGGGCATGTGGTGGTGCATTTTGGACCTTCTGGCATCCTAAGCAGCTCTTAGTTAGGTCTTCGATTTGTTGATTGATTCCCGGCCACCACACATAAGCCCTAGCAAGGCTTTTCATTTTCACTCCCCCCAGATGACCTTCCTGTAGCTCCTTTAGCACTCTCTCCCTTAACTTGGGTGGAATCACCACTCTGGATCCACACATCACTGTCCCCTGGCATACTGACAGCTGTTCTCTTCTGGATGAGAATGCTGGCAACAGTGAGTCGCCATGTGTTGGCCATCCCCTCACCGTCAATTCATATACCCGTGACAGCGTCGGATCATTGCGGGTCTCCTTCTCTATATCCGCGTTTGTTACTGGCAATCGTTCAATTATCGACGAATAAAATATCTCGATAGGGTCCACTGCTGGTGCTTCCTCCACCGTAGGCAGTGGCAGGCGTGATAGCCCATCAGCGTTCCCATGCTGTTTCGTGCCTTTATATTCTATTTCATATTGATTCGCCCCTAGAAACAAGGACCATCTTTGTAACCACTGTGCAGTCATTACTGGCACGCCCTTCTTAAGATTAAAGATGGAGACAAGTGGTTGGTGGTCAGTCAGCAAGGTGAACTTCTGCCCATGCAGATAATGGTTGAATTTTTTTACTCCCCATACTAGGCTGAGGGCCTCCCTGTCAATCTGGGCGTAGTTGCGCTCGGCTGAGGTTAGTGACCGAGACGCAAAGGCCACTGGCCTCTCCAACCCGTCTGGGAATTTGTGCGACAGCACCGCTCCAATGCCGTAGGGTGATGCATCACATGCCAAACGAATTGGTAGTGCTGGGTTGAAATGGGCCAACACCTCTTTTGATGTGATCAATTCTTTACACTTCTGGAAAGCTCGTCTACGTTCGTCATCCCACTCCCATGGTACCCCTGTTTGCAGTAGGGTGTTCAGCGGGTGTAGTACCGTAGACAAATTTGGTAAGAACTTGTGGTAATAGTTTACCAGCCCGAGGAACGACCTCAGTTGTGACACATTTTCCGGTGCTGGAGCCTTGACTACTGCCTCAATCCTGTCAGGGGACTTATGTAACCCCTCTTCATCGATGACGTGGCCGCAATACGAGATCTGTTTCTGGAAAAACTCGCACTTGTGGCGATTAGCTCATAGCCCATATTCCTTTAATCTGGCGAGCACCTTCTCCAAGTTAGCAAGGTGATCACCGTCATTTTCGCCCGTGACCAAGATGTCGTCCAAATAACAATGGGGCCCTGGAATCCCTTGCAGGACCTGGTCCATCGCCCTTTGCCAGATAGCCGGAGCCAAGGCTACTCCAAACACCAGCCGGTTGTATTGATAGAGACCTTTATGGGTGTTGATCATAAGGTAATGTTTTGAAGCTGCTTCTACCTCCATTTGCAAGTACGCCTGGGCTATCAATTTTGGTGAAGCGTTTACCACCAGATAGCGAGGCGAAAATATCCTCAATTCGTGGAAGCGGATATTGCACCGTGTGAAGGACTGGGTTCACTGTCACCTTAAAATCCCCACAGATGCGGACCTTCTTTGGTTCCCCAGGCGTATTACTCAACGACCTCTTCATTACAGGGACGATGGGTGTAGCCCACTCGCTCCAGTCCACTTTGGACAGTACTCCTGAACGTTCCAACCCTTCCAGCTCTGCTTCAACCGCTGGTCTGATCGCATAAGGCACTGGTCTGGCCTTCAGAAACTTTGGGCTTGCATTATCCTCTATTTTAATTGTTGCTGTTATTCCTTTTAGTGTTCCTAGTCCCTCCTGGAACACTTCTTTTGCGTCAGTTAGCATTTTTGACAGTCGTCCAGGTGTGACGTCGTCATCCTTTTTGGCCTCCACCTTCAGTGCCTGTATGGAATACCAATCTAAATGTATCTTCCGGATCCACTCACGTCCTAGCAGTGGTGGTCCTCCATTTGGCAATACATATATATCCATTTTAGGTATTTCCTGACCTTTATATGTCACTTTCACCCTTATTTTTCCTTTGGGGTAGACTTTTTGCCCCGTATACGTCTTCAAGACAATCTCTGTAGCTTTCAAGGGTATGTGTGAAAATAGCCGCTTGTAGTCTCTTTGATTTATGACTGTTAGAGCTGACCCTGTGTCCAATTCCATTTCCACTTGGACTCCGTCTATCTTGAGTGTAACCCAGATAGTCTGGTGATCCTCTATTTCGGTTACCTTATGTAGTTTCAGACAACCCAGCTCCTTGCTTCTGGAGTCTGTGTCACTTTTCTGTTCGTCTGAACCACTGTCCATCACCTGGTGTACCTTTTTGTACTTCTCCTGTGGAGATTTCTTACTGTTGGTTTTCTTCCCAGACCTGCAGACTCTTGCTATGTGTCCTGCTTTCCCACACTGTCTGCACACTTGGTCCTTGAACCAACAATCTTTCTGGTCATGTGTTGTTCTGCCGCAGTGATAGCACTTCCCTGTTCCATAGGTCATTTTGTTGGTGCCGTATTCTTGCGGCCTCCGTTGTATCTCTGCAGCGCCCCTTGCGGCTGCTTCGTGTGATACTGCCATATTGAAAGCGTAAGGTCCTTTTCTGATAGAAGCCATTTCTGGGTTCCTTCACTTTGTAGCCCACACACAAACTTGTCCCTTAACGTGTCTGCTAGTCCCGCTCCAAACTGGCAGTATTTCGATAGCGTGCGCAGTTCCGTTAGGTACTCAGCATTGCTTTCGTCTTTGTGTTGGTTCCTTTTGTGGAACTTAAATCATTCTGCTATCAGCAGCGGTATGGGGCTTAAGTGGTCCTGTAGGATTTCTACTATGCTTCCAAAATCCTTGTTTCCCGGCTTCTCTGGGGTTATTAGATTTCACAGTAACCCATAAGTTTTTGCACCCATGGAATTTAACAGAACCAGTGCTTTATTAGCATCTGGCACTTCATTCGCCCTGCAGTACACCTCAATACATTCCACATATGTCGCCCAATCTTCGACTTCATTGTCGAACGTAGAGATACTGCCACTCTTCGGCATCCTTGGTTGTGCGTTAACTATCCCCAATGGCGCCTCCCGCGCTTCCCTTCTCCGCTGGCACAAAATGGCGTCTCCCGCGCTTTCCTTCCTTCCCGCGCTCGCCCATCTTCTCCGCTGCGGCTTCGCAAAATGGCGTCTCCCGCGCTCTTCCTTCTTCTCCGCGGCTCAATGGCGCCTCCCGCGCTCTCCCTGCTTCTCCGCGGCTCAATGGCGTCTCCCCTTGCTTCGCCCCACGGACTCTGATCAGCCCGTGATCCCTGGCTGTGCTCTGCGCGTTTTCTCTTGATATTTGTCGATGCCACTCAGTCTAGAACCCGGCTGTTTCTTACCCTCTCTCTCTCCGGTTTGCAGTATTTTTCCTCGACGCCGCTCAGTGATCAATCCCCGGCTGCGCCCTGCTCTCTTCACCCTCTTTCTTACCCCGTCGACGCTGCCCGGCTCTCTCTCTCTGCCGTCGGTCGGCTCCAGCCGCCGCTGCTCGGGAAGGGTCTGCTCTGGACCTGTCGTCGGTCTCTTACTGCTCGTTGTGGCTGGGGAACCAAGCCCGGCTCTTCACAGCCTCCCCAGCGAAGTTGGATCTCTGCCTGACTGCTGGGCGGTTGCTCACGGTCGACGCCCGTGTTCCTGGACTCGACCTTTTTTTTTGTTTTTTGTTTAATGCTGCAGGTAGATTCGCATCAACACTCGTCGCCACTGTTAGATCCGTGGTTCAGTGGATAAAGAATTACACGGATGCTGTATATAAACAAACAACAGGTCTTTACTGGAGGAGGGTCATCTCTAGACTGGAGTACAGAGGCATGCGCACAGCTTATATACCGGTGTGGTTACTGCCGGTACTACAGTATACAGGAGCTGTAAAAAGTAGTTCTGACTTAAAGCACATACACTACAGCGCCCAGGCGCTTGGGGCTTTGCACCCCATTAGCACCCCCCCGGGGCACTAACGGGAGGTGCATAGCAATCCAATTTTTCCCCCAAAGGATTTTTGTGTGAGTATTGATATTCATTGTAAGTATCCCATCAATGTAAGACTATTGGCAATGAAATCAATCAAGTATTGGGTGCACTTCAAGGCATTTAACCTGTTCAAATCAGCCATGTTTAAACCTGATTAAATCACTGATAAGACAGCAATTGGAATATTCTGTGCACTTTCGGGTACCTTATCTTGAAAGGAACATTAATGCATTGGACAGGGTACAAAGAAAAACAACAAGGGTGATTCTGGTACTTAAAGCTACAAGTTATGAAGGTAGACTCCCAGAACTTAACCTGTAATCATAGCATAATAGAAGGTTGAAAGTGAACATGATGTAGATCCTTTATGCAATCACAAGAAGAATGGATAATGTAGATGCAAACAGGTTATTTAATGAATGTAGAACTAGAGGACATGAGTTTAAAAACAATGACCTGCCCAAAACAAGATTCAAGATGAGAAAGATATTTCCCCCTCACGGAGTACCAGGTACAGTATGTAGAATGGCCTCCCATGCAAACCAGTAAATGCTGTGTCTATTTTTTTGTTTAAAAAATCTGGATAAAAATCCATTGATGAATGGATTGCAGGATATAAGGGTAAATATAGAGCCCTATGGTCAAATACACTAAAGGACACAACTGTGAGCCTCTGACACAAGAGATAAGGGGTCTGTGGATTGCAATTGGGCAGAGCTGAACAGAATAGGTTGTGCAGTAGGATCAATGGCCTAGAAATTCAGTTGGCTGCGCCAGGTGCTAACGCCAAAAAAGGGCTATATTTCCGTCGATAAAGCCTTAGCGCCGTAATGCAGACCGATCTGCGCCGACGCCCAAATTCATTTGAGATTTAGCGCCGGTGCAAAGTGTCAGCGCCCACTCGGGTGCGCGCGCAGCTTATGACGTCACATCCTCGCGCAACGCTGTTTTAGCGCCCCAACCCGGAAATTGAGTGGCGCCCGCCCAATGTGGGCGTGGCGCTATTAGGAATTGTAAAATGGAACGTTGCAGAGGCCCTGTGGGCCTCGGGGAGCGCAAATTAAAGGGCACCTCCACTGACCTATAAAGCCCAGACATTTTGCTGCAATGACTTCACTGCTTTGGATTTCTACACAGAGACCAAGGGACAGAGATTCCAGATTTGGGACAAGATACGAGAGGTCTTTCTGGCTTCTGGCCAGTGCTTTGACATTTGACTCTTGCTGATTTCACTGTTGCGACCTTGATTATGGGGGCTGCATGGGGGGCCAACATTGAGTTGCAGCATTATGTGCGGAGGGCTCGCAGACGCTGTGAGAGACGGCCAGCCATGCGTAGACACAGAAGGGCCATCAGGCGTCGCCAACGTAGGCCTTACGCACCCAGGCAATACCGGCAGCAGGTGTCCTATGTCACCATGTCTGCGGCACTTTGTGTAAAGAGGCTGCGCTTCAGAAGGGAGGTGGTTGGAGAGATCTGCCAGCTGCTTCACGCAGATTTGCAGCCACAGCTCATGTCCAGGACGTCTCTCTCGGTGGAAGTGAAGGTCACGGTGGCTCTCAGCTTTTATGCAAGTGGCTCGTTCCAAGCCGCTGCTGGGGACATCGCGAACATCTCCCAGTTCGCCGTACATCGCTGCATCCGGCAGGTCACCGATGCACTGTTTGCGAGGAGACACCAGTTCATCTCCTTCCCCATGACCCAACAGAGGCAGCAGCAGCGTGCAGTGGGATTTGGCAGGATCGCGGACTTCCCCATGGTGCAGGGCGCCATTGACTGCACGCATGTGGCTGTGCGGGCACCTATAGACAATCCCGAGGTTTACCGCAACCGCAAGGGCTACCATTCCCTCAATGTGCAGCTGGTGTGTGACCACAGGCAGCGCATCCTAGCTGTAAATGCCCGCTTCCCAGGAAGCAGCCACGATGCTTTTATCCTGCGCCAGACTACTGTGGCTGACATGTTCCAGGCACAGCCTCCACCAAGGGGATGGCTTATCGGGGACAAGGGCTACCCTTTGTGCACATGGCTCATGACCCCGCTCCGCGCGCCCAGGACCCCAGCGGAGGACTCATACAACGAAAGCCATCAAGCAACAAGGAACGTCATAGAGCAAACCATAGGCGTCCTCAAGCAACGCTTCCGCTGCCTGGATCGCTCCGGCGGCTCTCTACAGTATTCGCCGGATAGAGTGTCCCAGTTCGTCGTCGTGTGCTGCATGCTGCACAACCTGGCTATCCGCCGGACGCAGGCACTGCCACCTGACATTGCACCACCACCTGAGGAGGACGAGCAGGAGGACCATCAGGAGGAGGAGGGGGAGGAGGAGGAGGAGCAGGCTAGGAGGGGGCCAGAAGGCCCAAGGGCCGTACGCCGGGGGCTTATTGCTCGACACTTCTAGGCCCGCTGTGAGGGAATGGCCTGTGGGAATGAGCGCACCTGAAGGCAGCCGCTCCGGAAGCCGTCAGCCGGTTAACGCAGCAAACACTTGAAACATGACACCTGGACAAGCTGAATAAATAAAAACCTTTATTTAACAAACTGAGGCCCCTTCCCACATGAAACTCAAAAACACAGAACACACCCAAAAAACAGTCACAAACATATGTCACTCCCCCAACCTGGGGAGGACTAACAAAAGTTGGCCATCCACATGGCCTTCAACATTGGCCGTAACAAAAAAAGGGCCCCCCTCGCCAACAGAAAGACCCCCATAAAAACAAAAAATGCCTTCAATTTCGGCCATCCACAAAAATCAGCCCCCAAAACACAATCCCCCCCATATATACAATGCCGCAGAGACCACACTCTAGCGGCTGTGCCGAGAGGGCGAGTCCTTAGAGAGCCTTCCCTGGCCCCTGCCCGGCCTGCTGCTCCGCCTCAACGTGGGCCCTGTGGCGGCCTCAAGGCTGGGGGAAGGCTCATGAGGGCCCCCATGCGTCGCGACAGATGCCCTTGGGGGTCGGCCAACACGACACACGTCCCGGGAGGGGCCGGCTGCTGACTGCTTCGGCTGTGGCTGGCCAGCATCAGTGGCAGCAGCAGCTCCTCGCACCCTGGCTGGGGGAGTGGCAGTGTCGGATGCTCCAAGGGGGGCAAGCTGGCTGCTGCCAGGCGCGCGAGGCTCAGCAGACACAGTGGCAGTCGTCCGGCCTGGCAGTTCAGCTGGCGCAGCTATGTGCTGGAGGCCAGCCCGCTGTGTTGCAGCAGGGCGGCGGGTGCGGGTGCGACGCCTCTGCGTCAAAGCGAGTGTGGCAGAAGTCAGTGACCGCACTGCCCGGGTATGTGCCTCCAGCTGCTGTGACAGTGTGTCGAAGGAACCACCTCTCTGGCGACTCTCCTCCTGCAGTGCCGCGAGTAGTTCGACCCCCCTGGCGTGCGCTGCGGCCAGTTGCTCCACCCCCCTGGCCTGTGATTGGCCGAATGCTGCCACACTCTGAGCCAGGGACTCGATGGCGTGCGGCATCTGCTGCACAACCCCCATGAACTCATGGTGGCGCCGGTCAGACGCCACCGAGATCTCTTGCAGGAGGCGCACCTCCTGGCCGAGGCCACTCTCCGGACTGGAGAGAGGACTCTGCAGCTGGGGAGAAGCCGGCCGAGTTGGCCGACCCCTGCCGCCTGCCTGGACCCCACTGCAAGCAGGATCTGCCCTCCCCTGCAACACCTCCCCCTGGCTCTCCTGCATGCCAGACGTCCCCCCTTCATTGCCATCCCCTGGCACGGCTGAGGGCTCGCCCGATGGCCCGGCTTCCTCCTCGTCCTGGACGTCCTCCTCCTCCAAGGGCCTGGCACCCGGCGCCTCAGGGACCACCTCCTCCTCAGCAGCTGAAAGCAGGAAGGCACAAGAGTAGCTTTAAAGTGAGGACAGGGCGTCAGCGAGGGACGCCTGAGCGGTGGCATTATGCGCATTTGTCCGTCAGTGGGAAAGGATTTAGATCGGAAGCACTAGGGCAACGAGAGAGCTGCAAGCGGTCATCTCCTTACCAGTGGCTTCCAGCACAGGGTCCGCATCCCCGATGGCTACAGGGCCAGTCACCCGGGGACGCAGGAGTCCAGCGACGCTCTCCTCCAGAGCACTTAGAGCCTGGTAGTGGGGCCGTCCACCACCGGTCTCCAGCCGGCTGCGCGCATTTCTTGCCAGCTTGGCCTGCAAGAGAAAGGACGGACTCTAAGTACAGTGTGGTGCCCTGTTGCTGTGTGTACTGCCTCCCATGGTGGAATAGCCTGGCCAGTGTGGTCAGTGCAGAAAGTGCTGCTGATGATCATGCCAGTGGCATTGCTGCGTGAGGAGGGCTGCCCACTATGCCTTTGAGGTCCCTTTGCCCATAGTGTGAGGCTCACATGCAAGGATGAGGAGGACAGTGGAAAGGGTACTCACCTTCACCAGCCGACAGAGGTCATTGAACTTTTTGCGGCACTGGTCCGCAGTCCTGGGCACATCTGAGTTTGAGGAGACCCTGCGTGCGATGCTCCTCCAGGCTTTCCTGAACTCTCTCCTGGGAGCCTTTCTGCCATTGTCCGGGCACAAGATGGGTCTTCTCTCCTGGACAGCATCAATCAGCACCCTCAGTGCATGGTCTGAGAAGCGCTGGGCTCTTTCACGGGCCATCTCCATCTGTTCTGGCGCTATTTTGTCCCACCAGCACTGTTGAGGCCCAGCAGCAGGGCTCCAGTGTGCAGGGCGTGGCAGCAGTCAAAGTTGACCCTTCCCCCTTTAAGAGCAGGCCGGCGTCAGGGTGTCTGCTGTCAAGCAACACATGACCGCACCTGCGCTGCGCCCGGCATCGGCGTTATCAGGCCGCAGCGCCGGTTTAGCGCCGGAACCGAGCATTGCAACGCCGGTTTCAGCGCTCGCCAAAACTCTTGGCCAAATCCACTGAATTTCGGCGCGGTTGCCTGCAGTTTCCGGCGGGCGCTAAATTTACCGAACGCCCGACTTTAGCGCCCCAAAACTGCAAACTGAATTTCTAGGCCAATAGCTATTATTACTTGACTACCTTTGAGAGTGGAAGAAATCTAACAGTCTTGAGCTTTATCTTGGAGGTTCTATCTGTAGCTAGTTATTTCCCTCAGGAGATCTAATGGGTTGATAGGTTCTGCGCAAGGGCAAAATGTTTATGGTCTGTGGAGGGATCAAGCTTGGTGATACTGTGAAAGGTGTAACCTTTTCCTGCTCTCTTTTTTTATGTTCTTAAGAGTGATGTGCTGCTGTGTCATGGGAAAATCTGATTTGTAATGCTGTAGATGCTCAATGTCAATTTAAAAGATGCTTACGTTAATAATTGAATCTTCATTGTAATGAACTAGAACCTCAAGAAGGCCCCAGTGAACTGCATTAGGCCCACAGACTCTCATTCTTCACCTGTCATCTTCAATTGCTGAAGAGTGTTCTAGACTTTAAAAAAATCTGTCCCTGTTTTGGAAGAGTCACTACAAGTATCTTTCAAACATATCCCAGGAGCCAATTTATCACAATGGAATTAAAGCTGAATTTTCTCGCTCTCTGTCTTCTAGAATGATGAGGCAGCTTTGATGATAACCCATATGTCTTGCCCTTTTGCATTTTTCCTCGCTCTCTTCATGTTCTCAATCCCTCTCTTTCTCAGTCTCAGACTCTTACTCATTTAGATTTTCAGTTTTGTCCTGCCACGCCTCCCAAAAGCTTTCCTGCCTGATTCTTGTGCAGAGACCCAAGCGTAAGATGGACTCAAAGTAGATTGCAACCATCGTTAATGTGTTTATATAGTAGGAAAATGTGCAACAATTTACGCATATCCACTCTCCATATTGCCCCTGGATTCTGATCACAATTTCCATGTGTACAGAGGTGGAATCCAACTCCCTGTGGCATCGATACACAGGAGGTTATAGCTGAGGCAGAGCAGAGGAGATTTTACCCAATGGCCTGTACTATACCTAACCTGAGAGATCTGGATGATTCTTTTCCCCACAAAACATAAATTTAATCAATACTAGATTCGTTAACCAGATGATTTTTAAGGAGTGATTCTGTAATCAACTGATCCCTGTGGCTGTACGGCCAACATTCCCTAGGATACATTCCTTTTCAAGTGTTGCTCCCTGTTGGAAGCACTGGATTGTGCTAGCACCCATTTAGAAGTGTTAGAGGAAAATTCGTATTTATTTATAAAAAAACATTTATTTAACGAGTACCTCTAGTACACCTTGAAGTTGGGTCCCTTTGAATATCCATATATGAATGCTTAATGTATGATTGAACTTGCTTTGTCCACTATTTTAGCAGTGCTAACTCATGTATTTTATCTGGGGAGTGCCTGCGTTAAATAGCAATGGAGTTCTACATAAACACATTAAAAATTTATACTGTAATATTCAAAGAACCCAATTTCAAGGTATTGTTTTAGTGCCCTTCGATTGAGCCTGAAATGTTTACAACACGAAATTTCTCTTTGTAGAATGAGCGTTACCATTGTCAAAGGAAATGCAAGTACAGGGACAGTCGGGGAGCTCGGAAGAATTTAATCACTGATCCACAGCAACATCAGCTAACCAGATAGACTAATAGAGTAGAGCAGTAAATGGAATCACAACCAATGTTAAATTAGAATAATGTAGGGTCGATTTCTCCTTCAGCATGTAGCAACCAACAGCCAATGCTTCAGACTGATAACAGATTTTTATCACAGATGATGAGCACAGTCACAAATACCTCACTTGACTACCATTTTTTATTTGTAGCCATAAGGGAAATGCTTCCAAAGAGTTCTTTTTAACTGGGAATGTTGTCAAAAATAGAACACGATTTGTCTGGTATTTTTAAGCATGCAGGTAAAGCTGCAAATAGATACTGTCCCGGACCTTACAAAGTTTTAATACTTCTTTATTCTGTTAAAGTGGCAGCAGGATACAGGAAAATGAATTTGTGTTTTGTGTAGTCTAATCCAATAGAGAATGGCTGAACTCCTTTCTAGTTAATGAGCTTGTGACTTGTTTCAGTTTCTAGAGGGTTTACTTCCAGGTGCATTAATGCTGTTGCTTAGTGGATTGTACAGTGTGACTTTTTTTGCTGGCATGGTTGGAATTTGGGAGGTAATGGAAATTTTGGTGAGGGATTTAATTGTGATTGTTCTGGCCAAAACCGATGAACCAATGAATAAGTATTACTTAGCCTGGAAAAATCTGCATTGCTACCACGAGTATTAGCATCAAAGAAACACCAAATGTGGCTGTACCTTATAGCTCAGTCTATATCAGGCCGAAATATAATTTTCCCCTATGTATTAAATATGTGGCCTTAGAAATCTCATTCCATAAGAACATAAGAAATAGGAGCAGGAGTAGGCCAATCGGCCCCTCGAGCCTGCTCCGCCATTCAATAAGATCATGGCTGATCTGATCCTAACCGCCAATCTACTATCACAGAACCATCTCCTGAATCTAACTGAATTAGACACATGAAATAGGAGCAGGATCAGGCTACACGGCCCCTAGGCCCGCTCTGCTACCCACAGGGCCATGTCCGATCCGAACCTAGACTCATGTCCAAATTCCTGCCCGCTCCCCGTAACCCTTAATTCCCTTTACTTCTAGGAAACTGTCTATTTCTGTTTTAAATTTATGTAATGATGTAGCTTCTACAGCTTTTTGGGGCAGCATATTCCATGGACCTACCACCCTCTGAGTGAAGTAGTTCCTCCTCATCTCAGTTTTGAAAGAGCAGCCCCTTATTCTAAGACTATGCCCCCTAGTTCTAGTTTCACCCATCATCGGGAACATCTTCCCCGCATCCACCCGATCCAACCCCTTCACAATCTTATATGTTTCAATAAGATCGCCTCTCATTCTTCTGAACTCCAATGAGTAGAGTCCCAATCTACTCAACCTCTCCGCTTATGTCCATCCCCTCATCCCCGGGATTAACCGAGTGAACCTTCTTTGTACTGACTCGAGAGCAAGTATGTCTTTTCTTAAGTATGGACACCAAAACTGTATGCAGTATTCCACGTGCGGTCTCACCAATACCTTGTACAACTGAAGCAATACCTCCCTATTTTTATATTCTATCCCCCTAGCAATGAAAGCCAACATTCCATTGGCCTTCTTAATCACTTGCTGCACCTGCATACTAACCTTTTGAGTTTCGTGCACCAGGACCCCCAGATCCCTTTGTACTTCAGTACTTTCCAGTTTCTTGTCATTAAGATAATAACTTGCCCTACAATTTTTCCTGCCAAAGTGCATAACCTCACACTTTCCAGTATTGTATTCCATCTGCCAAATCTCTGCCCACTTACTTAGCCTGTCTATGTCCCCTTGCAGGTTTTTTATGTCCTCCTCACTCACTACTTTCCCTCCCATCTTAGTATCATCTGCAAACTTTGATATGTTATACTCGGTCCCCTCCTCCAAATCGTTAATATAGATTGTAAAGAGTTGGGGACCCAGCACTGACCCCTGCGGAACACCACTAGTTACTGATTGCCAGTCTGAGAATGAACCATTTATCCCAACTCTCTGCCTTCTGTTAGATAGCCAATCCTCTATCCATGCCAGAATATTACCCCCATCCCGTGATTTTTTATCTTAAGCAATAATCTTTTGTGTGGCACCTTGTCAAATGCCTTTTGGAAGTCTAAATACACTACGTCCACTGGTTCCACTTTATCCACCCTATATGTTACTTCCTCAAAGAACTCCAGCAAATTTGTCAAATATGACTTCCCCTCCATAAAACCATGCTGACTTTGTCCTATTAAATTATGATTATCCAAATGTCCTGTTACTGTCTCCTTAATAATGGACTCCAAAATTTTACCTACCACAGATGTTAGGCTAACCGGTCTATAGTTTCCAGCCTTCTGTCTACTCCCCTTTTTAAATAAGGGTATTACATTAGCAGTTTTCCAGTCTGCCGGGACCTTTGCTGAGTCCAGGGAGTTTTGGATAATTATTACTAATGCATCCACAATCCCTACCGCCACTTCCCTCAAGACCCTAGGATGTAAGCCATCAGGTCCAGGTGATTTATCCGCCTTGAGTCCCATTATTTTACCGAGTACCACTTCCTTAGTGATTTTGATCATGTTTAGCTCCTTCCCCCCCCCATAGCCCCCTGTTTGTCCAGTGTTGGGATATTCTTAGTGTCCTCTACTGTAAAGACTGATACAAAATATTCATTCAGTGTTTTTGCCATCTCCATATTTCCCACCATTAATTTCCCGGTCTCATCCTCTAAGGAACCAACATTTACTTTAGCCACCCTTTTTCTTTTTATATAACTATAAAAACTCTTACTATCTGTTTTTATATTTTTTGCTAATTTACTTTCATAATCTATCTTCCCTTTCTTAATCAATCTTTTTGTTATTTTTTGCTGTCTTTTAAAGTTTTCCCAATCCTCTATCCTCCCACTAGATTTGGCTACCTTATATGCCCTTGTTTTTAGTTGAATACTATCCTTAATTTCTTTACTTAGCCACGGATGGCTGTCTTTTCTTTTACACCCTTTTCTTCTCAGTGGAATATATATTTTTTGGAAGTTGTAAAATAACTCCTTAAATGTACACCACTGATCATGTATCGTCTTACCCTTTAATCTATTTTCCCAATCCACTGTACTCAATTCCGCTCTCATACCTTCATAATCTCCTTTATTCAAGCTTAGCACACTTGTTTGAGATCCAACCTTCTCACCCTCTAAGGGCAGCACGGTGGCATAGTGGTTAGCACTGTTGCCTCACAGCGCCAGGGACCCGGGTTCAAATCCGGCCTCAGGTGACTGTCTGTGTGGAGTTTGCACATTCTCCCCGTGTTTGCGTGGGTTTCCTCCGGGTGCTCCGGTTTCCTCCCACAGTCCAAAGATGTGCGGGTTAGGTTGATTGGCCATGATAAAAATTGACCCTTAGTGTTAGGGGGGATTAAATACGTGGGGTTACGGGGATAGGGCTTGGGTGGGATGGCTGTCGGTGTAGGGACCGGGTGCTAGGGTTTGGATGATCAGCCATGATCGCGTTGAATGGCGGAGCAGGCTCGAAGGGCCGAATGGCCTACTCCTGCTCCTATCTTCTATGTTTCTATGTAATATGGAATTCAACCATGTTATGGTCACTCATTCCAAGGGGATCCTTTACTAGGACATTTTTAATTAATCCTGTCTCGTTACACAGGACCAGATCTAACGTTGCTTGCCCCCTGGTCGGTTCAGTTACATACTGCTCAAGAAACCCATCTCTAATACACTCAATGAACTCATCCTCAAAGCAGCCCTGCCCAATTTGATTTGTCCAATTAATATGATAGTTAAAATCCCCCATAATGATAGATGTTCCCTTATTACAAGGGTGTATTATCTATACAAGTGGTAAACTGTGACAGGGATTGAATATATAGTGCTGAGACACTGGCCTGGGCCTTTCTTTTCTCTTTGCTTACTGAAGATGCTTACTCTCAAAATGTATTCCTAATTTATCACATTCCTTCCCTTCCCATCCCATCAGCTGTCATCATAGGTGACTTTAACTTACATATAGATTGGACTAGCCTAATCAGTAAAAATAATGAGGAGGAGGAATTCCTTGAGTGTTTAAGGGATGGTTATCTGGATCAATATGTCGAGGAACCAACTCGGGAACAGGCTATATTGGACTGGGTACTGTGCAATGAGAAGGGACTAATCAGTAATCTTGTTGTACGGGGACCCTTGGGTCAGAGCGATCATAACATGATCGATTTCTCACTCGAAATGGAGAGCGAAGAAATTGACTCAGAGACTAAGGTCCTGAATTTAAACAAGGGGAATTATGATGCCATGAGACGGGAACTGAGTAGGTCTGATTGGACAACGTTCCTGAGAGGACTGGAGGTAGATAAACAATGGCAAACATTTAAAGATAGAATGACAAAATTGCAAAAATTGTTTATACCAATCTGGCATAAAAGGAAATCTAAAAAGGTGACTCAACCGTGGATAACAGGGGAAATTAGAGACAGCATAAAATCCAAAGATAGGGCGTATAAAATAGCCAAAAAAAGCGCCAGAGCGGAAGATTGGGAACAGTTTAAGATAGAGCAAAGGAGGGCAAAGGGCATGATCAAGAGGGGCAAAATAGCTTACGAAAACAAGCTGGCGGAAAATATAAAAACTAACTCCAAAAGCTTTTATAAATATATCAAAAGGAAAAGACTGGTGAAAACCAAAGTTGGTCCATTGCAGTCAGATACGGGGGAATATATAATGGGAAATAAGGAAATGGCAGATCAACTAAATGCATACTTTGGGTCAGTCTTTACGAAGGAAGACACAAAAAACCTCCCTGGGATATCGGGAAAAATAGGGACATTGGCAAAGGAGGAACTGACGCAAATCAATATCTCTAAGGATATGGTGTTAAGGAAGCTAAAGGGATTGAAGGTGGACAAATCCCCAGGGCCTGATAACATGCATCCTAGGGTACTGAAGGAGGTGGCCCTAGAGATAGCGGATGCACTAAGGATGATTTTTCAGAATTCATTAGACTCGGGAACAGTGCCGATGGATTGGAGGGTAGCTAACGTTACCCCACTATTCAAAAAGGGGGGTAGGGAAAAAGCAGGTAATTACAGACCTGTAAGCCTTACATCAGTTGTGGGCAAAATGCTGGAGTCCATCATTAAGGATGAAATAGCGGAGCACTTAGCAAATGGGGACAGGATAGGACAGAGTCAACATGGATTTACAAAGGGTAAATCGTGCTTGACTAATCTATTGGAATTTTTTGAGGGAGTAACTGGTAGAATAGATGGGGGAGAGCCAGTAGATGTGGTGTACCTGGACTTCCAAAAGGCCTTCGATAAGGTCCCACATAAAAGATTAGCATGGAAAATTGAGGCTCATGGGATAAAGGGGAAAGTTTTGGCGTGGATAGGGAACTGGCTGTCAGATAGAAAACAGAGAGTTGGAATAAACGGCTCATTTTCTGAATGGCAGGCAGTAACAAGTGGGGTACCACAGGGATCTGTCCTGGGCCCCCAGCTGTTCACAATTTACATTAATGACCTGGATCAGGGAGTCGGATGCAGCATTTCCAAATTTGCAGACGACACTAAACTAGGAGGGGGGGTGGGCTCAGAGGAAGAGACCAGGAAGCTCCAGAGCGATTTGGACAGACTGGGCGATTGGGCGGATAAATGGCAGATGCACTATAATGTGGACAAGTGCGAAGTTATCCACCTTGGGTGCAGGAACGGGAGGGCAAATTATTATTTAAATGGCAATAGATTGGGAGAGGGGGAAGTACAGAGAGACCTGGGTGTTCTTGTACACCAGTCACTGAAGGCGAGCATGCAGGTGCAACAGGCGGTCAAGAAGGCAAACGGTATGCTGGCCTTCATAGCAAAAGGGTTAGAATACAGGAACAGGGATACCTTGCTGCAGCTGTACAGGGCACTGGTGAGACCACACCTCGAGTACTGTGTACAGTTTTGGTCGCCTCATCTGAGGAAGGATGTTCTTGCCATGGAGGGGGTGCAGCGGCGATTCACCAGGCTGATACCAGGAATGGCGGGAATGACCTATGAGGAGAGACTATGTAGTTTAGGGATGTACACACTGGAGTTTAGAAGATTGAGAGGGGACCTCATAGAAGTGTATAAAATTCTGACAGGTCTAGACAGACTGGATGCAGAAGGAATGTTTCCCTTGGCGGGTGAGAACAGAACTAGAGGACATAATTTAAGGATAAGGGCTAAACCATTTAGGACAGAGATGAGGGGGAATTTCTTCACTCAGAGAGTGGTGAACCTGTGGAACTCATTGCCACAGAGGGCAGTGTACGCCAGCTCATTAAATATATTTAAGAGGGAATTAGATATATTTCTACGGGCAAAAGGGGTTAAGGGTTACGGAGAGAAGGCGGGGACGGGATACTGAATTAAAGGATCAGTCATGATCTCATTAAATGGCGGAGCAGGCACGAAGGGCCGAATGGCCTACTCCTGCTCCTATCTTCTATGTATCTATGTATCTATGTATCCCGCAGAACAACTTTATTTTTGTCTAATTTCATTTTCTTCAAATGCCCTCGTTAAAGATAGTTGCATAGGTCGATTGAATTGTTTGTAATATATTGGCCTTCTTAAATAATTTAACTTTAAAGGTTATTGAGACAGAAGAGTATCCAGCAGATGAAGGTGCACATTTATCACGGACTTTGAGCATTAATTACTTTCTAGGTTTAACCATATAACATTATTTTGCAATAGTGCTGCGGAGTTAAATTTTTTTCCACTTTTCCCACATGTCAAGCACTCCCGGGTATGCCTTCGCCTCAAGCTAAGAAGAGAATGTCCTGCTGCCAGTGGCACATAGATCCTCCTTGGGTAATGTTGCAAATTTAATGCCAATTAGTACATTAATTCTAACTGACTTCCTTCACCTCAACATTGGCAGCCGTGCCTTCAGCTGCCTAGGCCCTAAACTCTGGAATCCCCTCTCTAAACCTTTCCACCTAGAATCATAGAATCATAGAATGGTTACAGCACAGAAGAAGGCCATTTGGCCCATCAAGCTTGTGCCAGCTCTCTGCAAGAGCACTTCAGCTACTCCCATTCCCCTGCCCTTTCCCCGTAGCCCTGCAAATTTATTTTCTTCAAATACTTATCCAACTCCCTTTTGAAAGCCTCCACCACCCTTTCAGACAGTGCATTCCAGATCTTAACCACTCGCTGCATAAAAAAAGTTTTTTCTTACGTCACCTTTGGTTCTTTTGCCAATCACCTTAAATCTGTGTCCTCTAGTCCTCAACCCTTCTGCCAATGGGAACAGTTTCCTTCTATCTACTCTGTCCAGACCCCTCATGATTTTGAACGCCTCTATCAAATCTCCTCTCCATCTTCTCTGCTCCAACAAGAACAACCCCAGCTTCTCCAGTCTATCAACGTAACAAGTCCCTCATTCCTGGAATCATTCTTGTAAATCTTTTCTGCACCTTCTCTAAGACCTTCATATGCTTCCTAAAGTGTGGTGCCCAGAATTGGACACAGTACTCCAGTTGGGGCTGAACCAATGTTTTATGTAGGTTCATCATAATTTCCACACTTTTATACTCTATGCCTCTGTTTATGAAGCCCAGGATCCCGTAAGCCTTCTTAACTGCTTTCTCAACCTGCTCTGCTAACTTCAACAATTTGTGCACATATACCCCCAGGTCTCTCTCTTTGTGCACCCACTTTATGATTGTACCATTTAGTTTATATGTCCTCTCCTCATTCTTCCTACCAAAATGTATCACTTCACACTTTGCTGTGTTAAATTTCATCTGTCACCTGTCTGCCCATTTCACTTGCCTGTCTATGTCTTCCTGAAGTCTACCACTCTCCTCCTCACTGTACACTATACTTCCAAGTTTTGTGTCATCTGCAAATTTTGAAATTGTGCTCTGTGCACCCACGTCCAAGTCATTAATATATATCAAGAAAAGCAGTGGTCCTAGAACTGACCCCTGGGGAACACCACTGTATACCTTCCCCCAGTCCTAAAAACAACCGTTGACCACTACTCTCTGATTCCTATCACTTAGCAAATTCCGTATCCATGCTGCCACTGTCCCTTTTATTCCATGGACTTCAACTTTGCTGGCAAGCCTATTATGTGGCACTTTGTCAAACGCCTTTTGGAAATACATGTACACTACGTCAACTGCATTACCCTCATTAACCCTCTCTGTTACCTCATCAAAGAACTCAATCATGTTAGTTAAACACAATTTGCCTTTAACAAGTCCGTGCTGGCTTTCCTTAATTAACCAACATTTGCCCAAGTGACTGTTAATTTTGTCCCTGATTACTTTTTCTAAAAGCTTCCCCACTACCAAGGTCAAACTAACTGGCCTGTAATTGCTGGGTTTATGTTTACACCCTTTTTTGAATAATGGTGTAACATTTGCAATTCTCCAGACCTCTGGGACCAACCCTGTATCTAAGGAGGATTGGAATATTATTTCCAGTACCTCCATGATTTCCTCCCTCAATTCCCTCAGCATCCTAGGATGCATTCCATCCGCTCCTGGAATTTATCTACACTTGCTAGTGAGTATATGAATAGGAGGATAGAGCAGATGAATGCGTGGCTAAAGAGTTGGTGCAGGAGGGAGGGCTTTAGTTTCCTGGATCACTGGGCCTGCTTCTGGGAAAGGTAGGACTTGTACAAGTCGGACGGGTTGCACCTGAACCAGAGCGGGACAAATATCCTTACGGGGAGGTTTGCTAGCACTGTTCGGGGGGGTTTAAACTAAAATGGCAGGGGGTTGGGAACCTGAGCAGGGAGACAGAGGAAAGGAAAACAGGGATAAAAGCAAAAGATAGGAAGAAGAAAAACAAAAGTGGCAGTCAGAGAAATCAACGGTTTAAATCAAACGTGGCCACAGTAAATAATAATTCTAATAGGTCGCAGAGCATTAAAAAAACAAGCCTGAAGGCTTTGTGTCTTAATGCGAGGAGCATTTGTAATAAGGTGGATGAATTGGCTGCGCAAATAGAAGTAAATGAATACGATTTGGTTGGGATTACAGAAACGTGGCTCAAGGATGGCCAAGACTGGGAACTCAACATCCAGGGGTATTCGATATTCAGGAAAGATAGGCAAAAAGGAAAGGGAGGTGGGGTAGCATTACTGGTTAAAGAAGGGATTAATACAATTGTAATGAAGGATATTAGCTCTGATGATGTGGAATCTGTATGGGTAGAATTGAGAAATACTAAGGGGAAAAAAACATTAGTGGGAGTGGTATATAGACCTCCAAACAGTAAGGTGGAGGTTGGGGATGGCATTAAAAGGGAAATTAAAGAAGCGTGCAATAAGGGCACAGCAGTCATCATGGGTGACTTTAATCTACATATAGATTGGGCCAACCAAATTAGTAACAATACTGTGGAGGAGGAATTCCTGGAGTGTTTACGGGATGGTTTCCTGGACCAATATGTCGAGGAACCAACCAGAGATCAGGCCATCTTAGACTGGGTATTATTTAACGAGAGAGGATTAATTAGTAATCTTGTTGTACGAGGCCCCTTGGGTCGGAGCGATCAAAATATGATTGAATTCTTCATTAAGATGGAGAATAAAGTAGTTGACACAGAGACTAGGGTCCTGAATTTAAATAAAGGAAACTATGATCGTCTGAGGCGCGAGTTGGGTAGGATTGATTGGGGAATGTCACTCAAAGGGTTAACGGAGGATAGTCAATGGCAAACATTCAAAGACCGCATGGATGAACTACAGAATTTGTTCATCCCAGTTTGGCATAAAAATAAAAAAAAGGTGACTTAACCCTGGCTAACGAGGGAAATTAGGGATAGCATAAGATCCAAGGAGAGGACATATAAATTGGCCAGAAAAAGCAGTAATCCAGAGGATTGGGAGCAGTTTAGGATTCAACAAAGGAGGACAAAGGGATTAATTAAGAAAGGGAAAATAGAATATGAGGGTAAGCTTGCAGGGAATATAAAAACTGACTGTAAAAGCTTTTATAGATATGTGAAGAGAAAAAGATTGGTGAAGTCAAGCGTAGGTCCCTTGCAGTCAGAATCAGGGGAATTTATAATGGGGAACAAAGAAATGGCAGACCAATTAAATACATATTTTGGTTCTGCCTTCAAAAAGGAGGACACAAATAACCTCCCAGAGATGTCGGGGAACATAGGGTCTGATGAAAGGGAGGAACTGAAAGAAATCAGTATTTGTAGGGAAATGGTGTTAGGGAAATTGATGGGATTGAAGGCTGATAAATCCCTAGGGCCTGATAATCTACATCCTAGGGTACTTAAGGAAGTGGCCCTAGAAATAGTAGATGCATTGCTGATCATCTTCCAACATTCGATGGAATCTGGAACAGTACCCATGGATTGGAGGGTAGCTAATGTTACCCCACTATTCAAAAAAGGTGGTAGAGAGAAAACGGGGAATTACAGACCGATAAGCCTGACATCGGTAGTGGGGAAAATGCTAGAGTCCATTATAAAAGATGTAATAGCAGAGCACTTGGAAAGCAGTGACAGGATCAGACAAAGTCAACATGGATTTACTAAAGGCAAATCGTGCTTGACTAATCTACTGGAATTTTTTGAGGATGTAACTGGTAAAATAGATAAGGGAGAACCAGTGGATGTGGTGTATTTGGACTTTCAGAAGGCTTTCGATAAGGTCCCACATAAGAGATTAGCATGTAAAGTTAAGGCACATGGGATTGGGGGCAAGGTATTGACTTGGATAGAGAACTGGTTGGCAGATAGAAAGCAAAGAGTTGGAATAAACGGGTCTTTTTCCGAGTGGCAGGCAGTGACTAGTGGGGTACCACAGGGATCGGTCCTTGGACCCCAGCTATTCACAATATATATTAATGATCTAGACAAGAGAACTAGATGTAATATCTCCAAATTTGCAGATGACACAAAGCTGGGTGGGCGCGTGTGCTGTGAGGAGGATGCCGAGAAACTCCCATATGATTTGGACAGGTTGGGTGATTGGGCAGAAGCATGGCAGATGCAGTATAACGTGGATAAATGTGAGGTTATCCACTTTGGTGGCAAAAACAGGAAGGCAGATTATTATCTGAATGGCAATAGATTGGGAGAAGGGGAAGTGCAACGAGACCTAAGTGTCCTTGTGCACCAGTCGCTGAAGGTAAACATGCAGGTGCAGCAGGCGGTTAAGAAGGCAAATGGTATGTTGGCCTTCGTAGCGAGAGGGTTTGAGTACAGGAACAAGGATGTCTTGCTGCAGTTGTACAGGGCCTTGGTGAGACCACATCTTGAGTATTGTGTGCAGTTTTGGTTGCCTTATCTGAGGAAGGACATTCTTGCCATGGAAGGAGTTCAGCGAAGATTCACCAGGCTGATACCTGGGATGGCAGGAATGATGTATGAGGAGAGATTGGGACGATTGTGCTTCTACTCGCTGGAGTTTAGAAGAATGAGAGGGGATCTCATTGAAACTTATAAAATTCTGGCAAGACTGGAGAGACTAGATGCAGGGAGGATGTTCCCGATGGTCGGGGAGTCCAGAACCAGGGGTCATAGTCTAAGGATAAGGGGTAGGCCATTTAGGACAGAAATTAGGAGGAATTTCTTCACCCAGAGAGTGGCGAACCTGTGGAATTCTCTACCACAGAAGGCAGCAGAGGCCAATACATTAAATATATTCAAGAAGGAGTTGGATATATTTCTTAAGGCTAAAGGGATCAAGGGGTATGGGGAGAAAGCAGGGACCGGGTACTGAACTTGGATGATCAGCCATGATCACATTGAATGGCGGAGCAGGCTCGAGGGGTCGAATGGCCTACTCCTGCTCCTATCTTCTATGTTTCTATGTTAACCTGACATCAGTCATGGGGAAAATGCTAGAATCTATTATTAAGGACGTGGTAACAGGGCACTTAGAAAATAATAATAGGATTTGGCAGATCAACACGGATATATGAAAGGGAAATTGTGTTTGACGAATCTGTTACAGTTTTATGAGGTTGTAACTAGCAGAATATATAAGGGGGAACCTGTGGATGTGTTGTATTTAGATTTACAGAAGGCATTCGATAAGGTGCCAAAAAAGAGGTTATTAAACAAAACAAAATTAGGGCTCATGGAATTGGGGTAATATACTAGCATGGATTGAGGATTGGTTAACGGACAGAAAACAGAGAGTAGGAATAAACGGGTCATTTTCGGGATGGCAGACTGTAACTAGTGGGGTACCACAAGGATCAGTGCTCGGGCCTCAGCTATTCACAATCTATATCAATGATTTGGATGAGGGGACCAAATATAATATATCAAAGTTTGCTGGGTGGGTGGGAATGTAAGTTCTGAGGAGGTTGCAAGGAGGCTTCAAGGGGATATAGACAGGCTAAGTGAGTGGGCAAGAATATAATGGAATATAATGTGAAGAAATGTGAAGTGATCCACTTTGGTAGGAAAAATAGAAAAGCAATGGCTGGAATTTTGCTGGTCCTCAGAGTGCGGGATTGGAGGCGGGACTGCTGTCAAAATGGCAAAGATTGACAGCGGGCAGGAAACCCGCTGTTAACCCGCCTCCAATCAATCTTCCCAAGTGTTGGGTCCCCGATTTGCGCATGGACCCGACACCTAGCAGCGGGAAGAGGATTATAGCCACTTACCTGGCTGTTAACAGGTACTTGATACTTGTTAACAGGCTCTGTTTTAATTTTGCTGCTTCTGCCTCGGGTTCCCAGTTAAGTATGGTGTGTTGAGTCTGCTGTAATATTTCTGCATTGATGACAGCTGCAGAAGTGGTATGAAGGATCCAATGGTGCACTGGTGAGTTTCAGAGGTAAGGAAATGTTGGGAAAATCATTTTTACTGCATTTACACTTTTCTGTAGGTAACAAGTTTTGAATTGTCTATCTAGTCCCACCTCATTGGAAGAACCTCTTTCACCAGTGAAAGATCTGTAACCTCATCTGCAGCTGCCATCTGTTCTAGCCTAAGGAGGGATTCACTGGAGAGCCTGGGTGCAAGAGCTCACCTGTGAACAGTCATTGTCAGTGTTTGCAGCACCTCAAGGCTGTCAAACACTGAGAAATGAACTGTTAAAGAAAAATTGTACGTGGTCCCTTTAAGAAAACCAGCAGATGACGCGTCATCAAATGACGTCATCTGACCGGTTTCTTCTTAATTGGCCGGCAAGCCCGCAGGGCGGGCTTAACAAGGCCAATCGACGTAAAATCACATCTGTTGGCCAGATACAGTTGGGGGCGGGACTGGAACCTGGAAACCAGCTGAACCGTTCCCAAGCTGCATCCATTTGCAAATTTGCGGCCGAGAAATTGTGAAATATTGGTGTTCAGAGGGACCTGGGTGTCCTTGTACATGAATCACTGAAAGTTAACATGCAGGTACAGCAAGCAATTAGGAAAGCAAATGGTATGTTGACCTTTATTACAAGAGGATTTGAGTATAAAAGTAAAGATGTCTTACTTCAATTATATAGGGCACTGGTGAGACCACACCTGGAGTATTGTGTACAGTTTTGGTCTCCTTACCTAAGGAAGGATATACATGCCATAGAGGGAGTGCAATGAAGGTTCACTAAATTGATTCCTGGGATGGGGGGATTGTCGTATGAGGAGAGATTGAGTAGACTAGGCCTATATTCTCTAGAGTTTAGAAGAATGAGAGATGATCTCATTGAAACAGACTAAATTCTTACAGGGCTTGACAGGGTAGATGCAGGGAGGATGTTTCCCCTGGCTGTGGAGTCTAGAGCCAGGGGTCACAGTCTCAGAATAAGGGGTCAGCTATTTCGGACTGAGATGAGGAGAAATGTCTTCACTAAGAGGGTGGCGAATCTTTGGAATTCTCTACCCCAGAGGGCTGTGGATACTCAGTCGTTGAGTATATTCAAGACAGAGATTGATAGATTTTTGAATATTAAGGGAGCCAAGGGATATGGGGATAGTGCAGGAAAGTGGAGATGAGGTAAAAGGTCAGCCATGATCTTATTGAAAGGCAGAGCAGTCTCGAAGGGCCAAGTGGCCTACTCCTGCTCCTATTTCTTATGTTCTTACATTCTTATGTCTATGGCAGCATCCTCTTCCTTGGTAAAGACAGATGCACAGTACTCGTTTAGTACCTCAGCCATACCCTCTGCCTCCATGTGTAGGTCTCCTTTTTGGTCCCTAATCGGCCCCACCCCCTCCTCTTACTACCCTTTTACTATTTATGTGCCTATAGAAGACTTTTGGATTGCCTTTTATGTTGGCTGCCATTCGATTCTCATACTCTCACTTTGCCCCTCTTATTTTCTTTTTCACTTCTCCTCTGACCTTTCTTTCTATAGCTTGATTCTCATATGCATTTGCAACCTGGCATCTGTCATACGTGCTATTTTTCTGCTTCATCATATTCTCTATCTCTTTCATCATCCCCCTAGTGGGAATGTACCTCAACTGTACCTGAACTATTTCCTCTTTAAAGGCAGCCCATTGTTCCATTACAGTTTTGGCTGCCAATCTTTGATCCCAGTTTACCCGGGCCAGATCCGTTCTCATCCCACTGAAATTGACCTTCCCTCAATTAAACATTTTTACTCTAGATTGCTCCCTGTCATTTTCCATAGCTAATCTAAACATTATGATACTATGATCACTGTTCCCTAAATGTTCACCTATATATATTGCTCCACTTGACCTACCTCATTCCCCAGAACCAGATCCAGCAATGCCTCCTCCCTTGTCGTACCGGAAACATACTGATCAAGAAAGTTCTCCTGAACACACTTCAAAAATTCTTCTCATTCTCTCCCCTTAACACTATTACGATCCCAGTCTATATTAGGATAGTTGAAGTCCCCATTATTACGACTGTAGTTCTTGCACCTCTCTGTAATTTCTCTGCAAATTTGCTCCTCCATATCTTTCCCACTATTTGGTGGTCTATAGAATACACCTAGTAGTGTAATGGCATCTCTATTATTTCTTAACTCTAGCCATATAGATTCTGTTTGGATGGCCTCTCTATCTTTCCTCCGTAAACTTGAGGTCATCCAAAACTCTGCTTATCCTAACTCGCACCAAGCCCTGTTCACCCATCACCCCTGTGCTTGCTGACCTACATTGGCTCCTGGTTAAGCAAAGCCTCAATTTTAAAATTCTAATCCTTGTTTTCAAATCCCTCCATGGCCTCGCCCCTCCCTATCTCTGTAATCTCCTCCAGCCCCACAACCCCCCGAGATATTCTGGCCTCTTGAGCATCCCTGATTTTCATTGCTCCACCATTGGCGGCCGTGCCTTCAGCTGCCAAGGCCCTAAGCTGTGGAATTTCCTGCCTAAACCTCTTCACCTCTTCACCTCTCTCTCCTCCTTTAAGACGCTCCTTAAAACCGACCTCTTTGACCAAACAGCCCTAATGTCTCCTTATGTGGTTTGGTGTCAAACTTTGTTTTGTAATGCTCCTCTGATGCGCTTTGGGACATTTTAATACATTAAAAGCACTATATAAATGTAAGTTGTTGCTGTTGTTGAGACTCTCCTTAAAACCTACCGCTTTGATTAAGCTTTTGGTCATTAATGCCTCCTTTGGTTCGGTGTCAATCATTGTCTGATTATGCTCCTGTGAAGCGCCTTGAGACATTTTACTATATTAAAGGTGCTATATAAATGCAAGTTATTGTTGTAGTGCTGAATTATGGGCAGTACTTTAGGGGAAAATGAGGGCAGCGGAAAAGGAAGCTTTTTTTATCAATTAATTTGTAAATCTATGTATTACACCAGTTGAGGTGTTCTGTCTTTTGCAGTAAAATTCTTTATTATACCTGATAGCCTGTGTTTGTAATCAGAAACATTATTATGCAATAATTTTTGCCTTGCATTTCTGAATTTTACAGGGAAATAGTAAAGCAACATGATTACATGTTTATGAATTTGACTCCTTTTTTAAAAAAAATCTTTGAAATGAAAGCAATTTTCTGCTCATTAAGCTAATCACTGTAAGTTTAGGCTGGAAACTATAGACCAGTTAACCTAACATCTGTGGTTGGTAAAATGTTGGAGTCCATTATTAAGGAAACAGTAACAGGGCATTTGGATAAACATAATTTAATAGGACAGAGTCAGCATGGTTTTGTGAAGGGGAAGTCATGTTTGACAAATTTGCTCAAATTTTTTGAGGACGTAACATACAGGGTGGATAAGGGGGAGCCAGTGGATGTGGTGTATTTGGACTTCCAAAAGGCATTTGACAAGGTGCCACACAAAAGATTACTGATCAAGATAAAAAATCACGGGATTGGGGGTAATATACTGGCATGGGTGGAAGATTGGCTATCTAACAGAAAACAAAGAGTTGGGATAAATGGTTCATTCTCGGGCTGGCAATCAGTAACTAGTGGTGTTCCGCAGGGGTCAGTGCTGGGACCCCAACTCTTTACAATCTATATAAACGATTTGGAGGAAGGGACCGAGTGCAACATATCCAAGTTTGCCGACGATACAAAGATGGGAGGGAAAGCAGTGAGTGAGGAGGACATAAAAAACCTGCAAAAGGACATAGACAGGCTAAGTGAGTGGGCAGAGACTTGGCAGATGGAATATAATACTGGAAAGTGTGAGGTTATGCACTTTGGCAGAAAAAATCAAAGAGCAATTTATTATCTAAATGGAGAAAAACTGCAAAGTGCTACAGTACAAAGGGATCTGGCGGTCCTGGTGCATGAAACACAAAAAGTTAGTATGCAGGTGCAGCAGGTGATCAGGAAGGCCAATGGGATCTTGGCTTTTATTGCAAGGGGGATGGAGTATAAAAACAGGGAAGTCTTGCTGCAGTTATACAGGGTATTGGTGAGGCCACACCTGGAATACTGCGTGCAGTTTTGGTTTCCATATTTAAGAAAAGATATACTTGCTCTCGAGGCAGTTCAGAGAAGATTCACTCGGTTGATTCCGGAGATGAGGGGGTTGCGTATGAGGAAAGGTTAAGTAGGTTGGGCCTCTACTCATTGGAGTTCAGAAGAATGAGAGGCGATCTTATCGAAACATATAAGATTGTGAGGGGGCTTGATCGAGTGGATTCGGTGAGGATGTTTCCACTGATGGGTGAGACTAGAACTAGGGGGCATAATCTTAGAATAAGGGGCTGCCCTTTCAAAACTGAGATGAGGAGAAACTTCTTCATTCAGAGGGTAGTAAATCTATGGAATTTGCTACCCCAGAGAGCTGTGGAAGCTGCAACATTAAATAAATTTGAAAGAGATAGACAGTTTCCTAGCAGATAAGGGAATTAGGGGTTACGGGGAGAGGGCAGGGAAGTGGACGCGAGTCTAGGTTCGGATCAGCCATGATCCTATTGAATGGCGGAGCAGGCCCGAGGGGCCATATGGCCTACTCCTGCTCCTACTTCTTATGTTCTTATGTACCAGTGCCACCCCATGGTGAGATATAATATGGTGTGGACACAGGGTAGCTAGATTCCCCTACTATGTCCCAACAATGGAGAAAGATACCCTCGGCACCATATGTAACAAAATCATGATCATGTTTATATAGAACGCTTTCAGGATTTCACTACACACAAGATGTCCTCCAGAATATGCTTTAGTTACAACCTCAGAACACTCCATTCTGCAACAACATGACATTTTCTACCTTCCACCTTGTGGTCCCTATGATCTTTGAGCGCGAATGTCCATTACCTCTAAATTAAGGGCACTTTTGTACTGTGGACCCAGATCCCCCAAGATCTTAGTTGAGACTGATGCAAACTTATTTAATACTTATGACACTTTAGGTTTTTAATTCCCTCTGTGCACCATTTTAAGTGAACTCATTAATGTATTTGCATAAATTCCTGTCTGCACCATTTTTATTGCAGACAAAAATTCATATAAATGTGTTAACAAGTGCATTAAAAAATAATGTACAGGGGGAATTAAACCCATTAAAGTAATTAGCGAGAGGAGACTTTTCATCTCATCAGTCTGGGACTAATAGAAATCTCATGTGCAAAAGGGGAGTGCTATAAACTGCTGCGTCACTCAGTTCCCCCGTGGAGTATTTTTATATTGAAGTTCAGTCAGAAATGTGCTTCAGTTCAGCAGAGGAATCAATACATGAGACAAAGTGGTACGTTAATGGATAGTCCTTCACTTATTTTTACTTGTAACTTAGGAAGTTGTAGTGTCCGTGTGTAGATAAAGACACTGAAGACAGGAGTTGGTTCATAGGTATTTACTAAGCAAGTCTGGGGGGGGGGTTCTAAAGGATATACACAATACACAGGCTTATATAGCCCAAGTGGCAATTACCGGCATTGCGCACACCTGGGGCTCTTAAAGGCACATACACCACAATTGCTTTTAAAGGCACATACACCACAATTCCTCCCCTTCTAGCTAACTAGTACATCATATTTTAAGTAATTATTAATTACATGTTATATGCAAAATAATATACATTGCTGTATTAATTAATTATAAGTTAGCCTCTCAGGAGGCTTCCTGATTCGGTCCGGATAACGCCTCGGGGGTGTAGTAGTTTCTGGTGGTGTAGTAGGTTCTTCTGGTAAGGCTGGTTCGGCTTGAAGGCCAGTGTCGGGTTCATCGGGCTCCATTATCACCGGATCGGAGGTAGATATGGGTATCTCGACTTCATCGTTAGATGTATAGCGTGGTGGTGTAGGTTGTCCCTTTTTGGATGACTTGATGATTTGGTCAGCATGGCGCCTTATTATGCTTTCTCCGATGTCCACGGTATACATCAGTGGTCCCAGTCATGTGCAGATAGTTCCAGGCTGCCATTTCTCGGTACGGTAGTCCCAGGCCAAAACCGGTTGGCCTATCTGGAAGGCCCTAGTTGGCCTTTCATTCATGCCCTGAAACTGCCGGTTCTCCACGTCCCTTCGGATGTTGGGCTTGACCAAATCCAGCCGGCATCTTAGGTTTCTATTGTAGAATATCATGGCGGGAGTTTGGTTTGTAACCATATGTGTTGCATTCCTATATGCAAATAAGAAGTTATCCACCTTGTGCTGAAGTTTTATGTTTTCATTACCCATGGCCTTTATGGCCTTCTTAAAGGTCTGGACAAACCTTTCAGCCAATCCATTGGTGGCGGGATGGTATGGGGCGGATGTGTAGTGCTTTACCCCATTGTTCTTTAAGAACTTTCTGAATTCTTCGGACACAAATTGCGGTCCATTATCAGAACATATCTGTTCCGGCAGCCCATTCCTGGCAAATATGGTCCTTAATACTGTGATGGTTTTTTCCGTGGTGGTGGAGGACATCTTTATTACCTCCGGCCACTTGGAGTGTGCATCAACTGCGATTAAGAACATTGAGTCCATAAATGGACCAGCAAAGTCGATGTGCACCCTTTGCCAGGGAGATGAGGGCCACTCCCATGGATGTAGAGGGGCCTGTGGCGGAGCATTTTGGACCTTCTGGCATCCTAGGCAGCTCTTGGTCATGTCTTCGATGTCTCCATCGATACCTGGCCACCATACAAACGCCCTAGCTAGGTTCTTCATTTTCACTCCACCCAGATGCCCCTCGTGAAGCTCCTTTAGCACTTTATCCTGGAGTTTGGGTGGAATCACCACTCTGGATCCACACATCAAGGTTCCTCGGCACACTGACAGCTGTTCTCTTCTTTGCGAGAATGCTGGCAACAGTGGTTCGCCATGTGCTGGCCATCCCTTCATTGTTAAATCGTAGACCCGTGAGAGAGTAGGGTCATTTCTGGTCTCCCTTTCAATGGCAGAATTTGTCACCGGTAGACATTCCACTATGGTAGAGTGGAATATCTCTACTGGGTCTACTGTAGGTGCCTCTTCTATCGTTGGCAACGGCAGGCGCGATAAACCGTCAGCATTCCCATGCTGTTTTGACCCTTTGTATTCAATGTTGTATTGGTGTGCCCCTAGAAAAAGGGACCACCTCTGTAGTCTTTGTGCCGTCATAATGGGGACACCTTTCTTAGGGTTGAATATGGAGATGAGGGGTTGATGGTCAGTCAGCAAGGTAAATTTTTGTCCGTGTAGGTAATGGTTGAATTTCTTCACTCCCCATACCAGGCTGAGTGCTTCCCTGTCTATCTGGGAATAGTTACGCTCAGCTGAGTTCAATGAGCGTGACGCAAAAGCTATCGGCCGTTCCGAGCCATCAGGGAATCTATGGGACAATACCGCTCCTATGCCGTAAGGGGATGCATCGCACGCCAGTCTGATTGGTAGTGATGGGTTGTAATGAGCCAAAACTTTCTCGGATGTGATTAAGTCTTTACATTTATGGAAGGCACGTTTACAGTCTTCGTTCCATTTCCAAATCACTCCTGTGTGTAGAAGATCATTAAGAGGGTGTAGAATAGTTGATAAGTTCGGTAAAAATTTATGATAGTAATTTATTAATCCCAGGAATTACCTCAATTGTGAAACATTTTCAGGTGCTGGGGCTTTTATAACTGCTTCAATTTTTTCAGGTGACTTATGCAACCCTTCCTTATTAATTATGTGGCCACAATATGATATCTGATTTTGGAAAAATTCGCACTTGGGGCGATTTGCTCGTAGGCCCCGTTCTTTCAGCCTAGTGAGCACCTGCTCCAAATTGGCAAGGTGCTCGTTGTCGTTTTCTCCTGTTATAAGGATGTCGTCTAGGTAACACTGAGTCCCCGGAATCCCTTGCAGGACTTGCTCCATAGCTCTTTGCCAGATAGCTGGAGCTGATGCTACTCCAAAAACCAGTCGATTGTACTGGTACAGGCCTTTGTGTGTGTTTATTGTGAGATACTTTTTAGAGGTCTCCTCAACCTCCATCTGTAGATATGCCTGTGCCAAGTCAATTTTTGTGAAACGTTTTCCTCCGGATAGTGAGGCGAAAATATCTTCTATCCTCGGAAGAGGATACTGTACCGTGTGAAGGACCGGGTTTACAGTCACCTTAAAGTCCCCACAGATGCGAATTTTTCTCTGTTCCTCAGAGTTATTTTTCAATGCTTTTTTCATGACTGGAACGATGGGTGTTGCCCATTCGCTCCAATCTATTTTGGATAATACGCCTGCCTTTTCCAAATTCTCCAGCTCTGCCTCGACTGCCGGACGTATTGCGTATGGCACCGGTCTTGCTTTAAAAAATTTTGGAATTGCTGCATCTTCCACTTTTATTGAGGCGGTGATGCCTTTCAGGGTTCCTAGTTTCTCTTGAAACACTTCTTTGGCGTTGGCCAAGATGTCTTTTAATCGTTCAGGTATGATGTCATCATTGTTTTTTTCCTTACTGGTCACCGTCAGTGCCTGAATGGAGTGCCAGTCTAAACGTATCTTCCTTATCCATTCACGTCCCAACAACGGTGGACCACCATCTTGTAGAATGTATAAATACAACTTTTGTATTTCTTTGCCGTTGTATACCACAGGCACCTTTATTTTTCCTTTGGGGTATACTTTCTGCCCCGTATATGTTTTTAAGATAATGGATGTGTCTTTTAGAGGTATATGCGAAAATAGCCTCTCGTAATCTCGTCGATTTATTACGGTTAGAGCTGATCCTGTATCTAGCTCCATTTTAACTGGGGACCCTGCTATTATGAGGGTAACCCAAATGGTCTGGTAATCTTCATTGGCAATTACATTATGTAATTTGAGAGAGCTTAGTCTCTTGTTCCCGGAGTCGCTATCGCTCTTCTGGTCTTTGGAGCTACTGTCCGTCATCATTTGTACCTTTCTGTGCTTTTCCTTATTGATTCTTTTCCCATTAGTGGATTTTTTATTTTCAGATCGGCATACACGTGGAATGTGTCCCATCTTTCCGCATCGCCTGCATGCTTTTTCTTTGAACCAGCAATCCCTCTGGTCATGGTTGGATCTGCCGCAGCGAGAACATCTTTCGAAACCCCGTGTCATTTCATGGGTGCCGAAGTCCTGTGGCCTTTGCTGTATCTTTGCCGCTCCTATTGCACTGAAAGCCTTGTCCAGTGTTAAATCTTTTCCAGAAGATACCTTTTTTTGTGTTTCTACACTTAGGGGATCGCAGATGAATTTGTCTTGCAGAGAATCTGCCAGTCCTGCCTCGAATTGGCAGTGTAGGGTATCAACAATCTCCTCAAAATTCTTGTCCATCGGTTCGGCTGGAGTGATTAAGTTGCGTAACAGCTTGTATGTTTCTGCGCCCATTAGATCCAGAAGCACTGAAGCTTTTTTTTCATCTTCTATTCCATTTGCGGTGCAAAACACCTCCACTCTTTCTACATATGTGGTCCAATCCTCTATCTTGTTATCAAAAACATCAATATTGCCAAAGTTAGGCTCTGTTTCGTTCTCAAAAGCACCAATATTGCCAGACTTAGGCATTTCAAAAAAAGATATGGCGCTTCCCGCGCTTTTTTTTTTTCTCTCTGTAGCAACGATATGGCGCTTCCTGCGCTTTCCCGCCGCTGCTACCGATAACAATGCTGTTTTACTGTGGTTTCTGTTTATTCACTGTTGGAGACTCGTTCCCGATGGTGGTCTAAACGCTGACCTGCTTGCCGCGCCGGCCGTCTCCCGAGTGCACCCTCCCAGTCCGTTATTGCTTGCCTCCGATTTCGCTGCCTGTCTCAGCTGTAGAGCCCGCCGCTGGAGCCCCAGCCTGACGCCCAGGAAGGATTAGCGCAGTACCTGCCACCAGCTTGGCCAGCTGGTGAAACCACAGTTTCTATTACTTCCTTGAGTCTTCTGGACGCTGGAGGAATCGATGTCCTTGAGGTGCTGCCAAATTGCAGGTAAGTCCGTTTCCACTTCGTCGCCACTGTAGTGTCCGTGTGTAGATAAAGACACTGAAGACAGGAGTTGGTTCATAGGTATTTACTAAGCAAGCCTGGGGGGGGGGTTCTAAAGGATATACACAATACACAGGCTTATATAGCCCAAGTGGCAATTACCGGCATTGCGCACACCTGGGGCTCTTAAAGGCACATACACCACAATTGCTTTTAAAGGCACATACACCACAGAAGTTGTCTCCTGAGGAACGGTGTTTTGCTTGGTCGAAGTTTATTATGGGAAATTTAAGTGTGAGGATTTACTTCAGGCCAGCACTGCTTTTTTACTGCCCACTCGTATTCTTCAGGGAGCTTCAGAGCTGTTTGTAGCATTGTTAATTATAGAGGACTTCTAACCTAAACCACTGGTTAGCCAGTGTGAAGGGGAACTATCTTCTTGGGTATCTGCTGAGAGTACATTAAGATGAAATGATATGACAAAACAACATTCTGTATTAATCAATTAACTTTCTTTATCCTTATCAAATCATATTTTGAAACATTCAGTGAAAGGGTAGGAGTGCTTTCCACATACTTCCTACTTCCATCATCTTTTTCTTAAATCCTGACTGTTTGGAAAGAGAATTACTTTTTTACATTATTTCAAGAGACCTATTTCAGGTCTCTGCTCCCCGCCTGAGCTGCTCTGAAACAACCCCATTCATCCACAGGAGCTCATGCTGTTGACTGACCAGGAGCTGCGAAAGCCTGGAAGATAATGGTACTGACTGAGTGTGCTGATGCTCACTGTCCAGATTTGCATGTGAAGGATGGCACTTATGGGGTAGTATCTGAGGGCTTGTAGTGCCAATGGAACTGTACCATAGAGCCACTACCTTCAGGACAAGAAGGACAAAGGAAAAAAATTAAGAAATTAGAAAAAATGCAGGAGGTTGATTACCTGAGAAGCCACCATGAGGGAAATGGTGAAAAGTCTGTTCTGGCTCTTGTCGCTCCTAAACAAGACATGGTTTCTCAAACCCTTTACCATGAAGATAGTTCTCCTTTAGGATGGCAGCTGTATTTAACCTGCTACTGCTACTGGCAGCAATGAGCATCCATTGCTTAACCACCTTCAGCTCTTGGATACAATCCACCCATGGGGTCCAGTTCCCTGGGACTGCTTGTTCAATTTGTGATTTTTTTGGGGTGAATTTATGTTAATTAAGGAGATGTTGATGCTTGAAATGGAACACTTTCCAATTTGGGGTCCCACTGTCAGCATCAAACCCTCCCAGTTCTGGTCAAATGCCAAATAAAGGTCCATACACTCTGCCCCAACAATGTGGCTTAGCTCCAACCTCGGATGAGGCCCGCCACTACCACCACACTACATCAGCATGGCAGTTTTACATTTCTCACAACAGACAAAGAAATTGCACTTCTACGGAACCTTTTGTGCGTTCATGACTTTGCAAAACTCTTTGTGGTCAATGATTTACTTTTGAAGTGTAGACACCTTTTGTTATGTAGGCAAACACAGCAATGTCGCACATGCCACAAATGAGTCGAATGATCACATAATTTTGTGTTTGGTGGTATTGATTGAAGGAGCAGAGTTGGCCAGGACAATGGGGGATCTCAGCGCTCTTCTTCAAATAGTAGCGTAGGATCTTTATGTCCACTGGAATAAGCAGCTACAGCCTCAATTTAACATCTCATTGCCAATAATGCTGCACTAAATTATCTAGATCTATGCTACAGTGGGACTTGAACTCACAACCTTCTGACGCAGAGGTGGCAATGCTGCCAACTGAGCCAAATTGACTCAATCAGCTTCAAAATAATATTTTTGAGTGAGAGTGCTGCTTTACAGCTTTAATTTCCTCTGGTAATGCACTGGTTAATGGTTTCACATACAATTTCTTTGTGGAACACTAACCCATTTAATGTAGAGGAACTTAAACTCTATTGTGCTAATTTTGGACTGTGGGCCTACCAAGAATTGGATTGAGTCTGCCCAGCCTCATGCCATATATAGGTGTATTACATAGAAACATAGAAGATAGGAGCAGGAGTAGGCCATTCGACCCCTCGAGCCTGTTCCACCAATTAATGAGATCATGGCTGATCATCCAAATTCAGTACCCGGTCCCTGCTTTCTCCCCATATACCTTGATCCCTTTAGCCTTAAGAAATATATCTAACTCCTTCTTGAATATATTAAATGAATTGGCCTCAACTGCCTTCTGTGGTAGAGAATTCCACAGGTTCACCACTCTCTGGGTGAAGAAATTCCTCCTCATCTCTGTCCTAAATGGCTTACCCCTTATCCTTAGACTGTGACCCCTGGTTCTGGACTCCCCCGCCATCGGGAACATCCTTCCTGCATCTAGTCTGTCTAGTCCTGTTAGAATTTTATAAGTTTCAATGAGATTACGTCCAGCAGACAGAGGAGACTCATCCCATTGATCTGGGCTGCCTTCCAATGTAGGTCCCAAAGGTGAGAGTACAGTGTCTGGCCCACTGAATCTTAATATGTGTAATTATTATCTTTCGACACACATACAAGCAGAATGATGAGAGTTTCAAAGATGGGCTTGAAATGTCCGTGATGAAGACTTAATAATAAAATATTAATGGAGAATTATAAAAATGTATGTCAGCTTCACTCTTTACAGATGTAATATCTGTCACACATAATCAGACATTGTTGATATCTTTGATCACTACCACTATTGTGTTGGAGCAACAAAGTCAAAGCCAAGCCCTTCTGCATTGATCATTTTTTAAAATCTTTTTAGAATTATTGACCTGTTATTATTGTATTTTCCAGAATTTATAATCGCATGTATGTTTTATCAAGGCATTGTACCTAGTTCTTCCAAGAGGAGTACATTGATGCACTAAAGTTTCTTGGCACAATTGTGGATTCGCTGGAAGCAATGCAAGTTTAAGAGTTAAAGAAATGTATTTGTTCTTGGTCCTCATGGTTGAGATCATTGTCCTTGTCTCTCTATGAGTTGGTGGTGTTGTTGGTCACATTCTCTTCATCAGAGTAGGTTTGCGTGTTGTGGGAAGGAAAGATTTGTGCTGGATGAGCTTCTGATCATCCAAATGTTCTAGTTGTGGGGAGGGTGTTACAATCCAGATCTTTCATGCTGCTATTTATCCCCATTGAGCATACCTAACATTTTCCAACTATGTAGGGATGAGTAAACTTTCTCAAAAAATGGTTTGGTGTCTGGGTTTTATTGCAATATTTGTCACATTTTGTCGATGATCAGAGTGAGCACACACGCTGTGTGTAGATCATCAGCTTAGTCAAGTAGCAAGGAGCAGCTGCAGTAAGTAACTCAGGCCGTGGTATCTTCCTCCACATCCTTTCATTTCACCCATTAACTACCTTGCTGACATCCAGTCACATGCTGCATCCATCAAGTGGATGGCTCATGAACCAGTAGGGGTTGGGTTCCCTTGGTAACCAACTATCTATCCAGCTGCCTGACTGCACTGCTTCAACCCAGCAGGGATTACTATTTGCAATGTCAGCAAATATTGGATGATATTCGATACATAATACTGTACACTCAATTTTGGTTCGACCGTAGATATCCACTTGGGTTCAGAAATGCTAGTCACTCCCGTAACTGGCCCCCATGCCTTAACGTTCAGGAGTGTCCCAGTACTGCCCAATATCCAATAGCATAACTTAGAGGAGTCATACTTTTAAGGAGATGAGGTAAAATACAAATTCACAACTAGGTTATTTCCTAATTGTTAAGTGAGCAAACGGAAACATTTGTGGTAGTTGTCACCATACTATGATGTGTTTCTGTATCACTGGTGAGATTAATGGCGCTCGCTGTTATTTATGCACAAATGCAAGCAACTTCATGGAAGGGGCAGATGCGCGGTTTAACTCAAATATCCCAAAGTTGCTGTCCGAGGTGTGCAGCTCTGCCTTTAGCTTTGCGAAAATGGTATCTCGCTGTCTGCCTCACCATTGACCTGCATTGAATGGTGTGAAGTTGCTGTATTTGCACGATAGATACGAACTAAACTCGCCACAGAAAGTTAAGTATTAATGACGTGATAAGTATTAATTACAGCTGATCAACCTCTCTGGCACTGAAAATTAACTGTTATAAGTGTGGAGTCTCATTTCTTCAGGTTTTAATTGTTGTTGGAGATTTTTTAAATGTCAAAATTAAAATTGAAAATTTTTATTTTTACTATTCCTTCCTGTCTCTTTTCTCTCTTAATTCAATCTTTCCTTCCTTCTCTTTATTTATCTTTCTGTACCTGATTTGACATTGAATTCACCCACTCTAATTTACATTTCTTTCTCAGTCCTTGTGCTGTGACTTTCACAATCCTTCAATCAGATTGGTTAAGGAGATACACAGTTGCTTGCCCAGGTCCCAGACACTTAGGGGGTAATCTTGCCAATGGGGGCATGTTGGAGGTGGGACTGCTGCTTGGCGGGTCGATGACCCGCCTCCATCGATTTGTGGCCACCCCATGCTGATTGACCTTGTTAAGCCTGCCTAGCGGGCTTAGCAGGCTAAGGGAAAGCCGGTTGCAGAGAACATCAACGTATGATGTTTCATCTGTCAAAAATTTTTGACAAATGAATTGTCATCGTTTGACAGCTCTGTGAAGATGTCAAACACTGACATTCTCTGTTGTTTGATGAGGTCTTGAATTCAAGACCTCATCAAACTTCTTTCTTTTACAGAAATGAGATAGTTGTTGCATCTGAGAATGCAACGGCTATCTGTCATCTCCAACACGGAGGTCCGAGACTCTCCGGATACACATCGACTGAAGCCTGCAGGAAGAAACAAAGGTAAGTACACTTTTACTAACACTTTGCACTTATCTCAGTTACTCACCTCTCCACTCTTGCACCCATCACTTACCTTCACAGCACACTTTTGCACCCCACCCCAGCCGCCGCATACCCAGTACTCGCCTCGCTGACTTGACGGGTTTTGGAGCCTTCAGGAAGCCCGCACTTGTGAGGGCAAAAAGGGGATAATCCTATTTTCTGCCTGTTAACTACCTGTTAACAGGCAATTAATAGGCTTTAATCCCTTCCCGCCTTCAAGGAGAGGGGACTCGGCGCGGGACGGCTACCCGCCTCCTGGGAAAATGGCATGGAGGCGGGTTGGGCACCCGCCCCCAAATTCTGCCATTTTCCTGGCAGTCCTGCCTCCATACACACCTCCCCAGGGCTGGCAAAATCACCCCCCCACCCCTGTTTCCCTCACTGCACCATTATCAGCTCACACTTCCGGCAACTTGCCATGCAAAACATTAAAAAACCTAAATGTGCAAGGGCAAGTCTAACCAACAGCAAACACTGTTTGATGCCCTGCCACAGCAAATTATGGCCCAATGAAGCATCCACACTATCCCCATTAGTAGGATCACATTACTTTTATTCTCGTCAGTCTTATCACTGGCTCTCCCTAGGCTCAGTTGACTGTCTTAAACAAGGGAATCTATCCACCCATTGTCTTTCTTAACAGATCTTACACCAAACTGAATGGCACATATGGTCCTTTCTCTTTTTTCTTTCTTTTGCCATAGGAAGTAGGAGGGGATTTGTCTTGTCTGACTTCCTCCCTGCTCATTGATTTGCCAGTGGGCCTGTCAATAAAGCCAGCCGCCTACCTCCCACATCCCCCCCATCCCCCCGCCCGCCCAATCCCACTGCCCGCCCAACCCCACCAAGAATGGATTCTCAGCAGACACCCCATGTTGGGCTAAAATGAGTAGGGTCTTCTGAACGATAATAGGTGTGGGTGTTTGTAGGAATTCTGAAATGAAATAATAAATCAACTGTTTTTCCGGTCATTGTGCAGCTCATTAACGTGTAAACTCTTCTTTATTTCAGTGGCTGCACCATATGGCTGTAAGTAGATCTTTACACTGTTTAAAATGTAGCTTATTTCCAGACTCTTTCTGTACAAAATTGGCCATAAAATCCTGAAATGTGACAATGGTACTAAGCCATACATACCAAGAAGACACCACAATTCAATACTATTCTATGTTGAATTAACTCCTCTTAATCAGGCAACACTGGGGCATTACTGTGGACCTAAGTCTCCATCTCGAATTTCTCTGGCTCAGAGTCATTGAGCTGGAGTGCGAGTTGGAGACACTCCGACGCATAAGGGAGGGGGAGGGATTTCTGGACAGTTTTATCCGGAATACGGTCACACCCCAGAGGAAAGCATAGGTTCAGGAATGGGAGGGTGTGACTGTGTGGGAGACGGGTAGCGGGGATTTAGGAGAGGTTGAGAAGGAGGTCCCGCAGACACTGGTCCTGTCCAACAGGTACAATGTGTGATAAAAATGATAACTTCGGGGAAGTTATGTCATCACTTCCTGTGAACTATGAACTATGAACTGTGTACGTACCTCACTTCCTGTCATATGTCACTTCCTGTTGGACTGGTATAAATACTGGTCTGTTCAGTATTGTAAGAGGCTTCTACCAGAGGCATGGTAAAGACCTCTCTTGTGTATATAGTGTGTTTATAAGTTACTTAAAGCTTACTTTAAAGTTACTTGATGGTAAGTCTCCTTTTTCTTACATCAATTTAAGTAACTTAATATTTACACTGACAAATACTAGACCTTCAGACAAACTCGGAAGTTAAGGATCCAGGGAACCACCCATCATGGAGAAAATCCTTAGACCTATTCGTCTGGACTTGGACCCGAATACACCAGCAGCTGGCAGGGTATGGAAGCATTGGTATCGTACTTTTGAGAATTTTCTGGATGAATGTAAAGCGGATGCTCCTGCTAAATTGAAGATACTTGTCAATTATGTGACCCCAAAAGTGTTCGAATATGTTGATGACTGGGATAATTATGAAGAGGTGATTCGGGCACTTAAGAAACTGTATGCGAAGACCCCAAATGAGGTCTATGCTAGACATCTACTGGCCACAGCCCGACAAGGGCCAGGGGAATCAATTGACGAATTCCTGCAAGAACTTCGCAGGCTCAGCGTAGATTGTAACTTTCAGGCAGCCTCAGCTGAGCTGTACCGCCAAGAAATGATTCGTGATGCTTTCATCTGCGGGATTGCCTCTCCATTTATACGCCAGCGTCTACTAGAAAGTAAAACACTTGAGCTACAAAAAGCTTTTGACCTAGCTTGTTCACTGGATTTGGCAAAGAGAAATGCAGACCTCTATCAGCTGCCCAGATCTCGATCTGCTGCTGTAGCTGCAACCAGACAATTCAAGCGGTCTCAGGTGAACCCTATCATGGGGAAATCTAATTCTGATAATTCTGATGAAGAAGAGGAGGACGACCCCACTTTAGCAGCCTCTTGGCAATCTAGGAAGGAATGCTTCTTTTGTGGAGATGCTTTTCACCCTAGGAAAACCTGCCCTGCTCGCAATGCAATCTGCAGTTATTGCGGGAAAAAAGGACACTTTGCTAAAGTTTGCCTATCAAGGGCCTCTACGAGGGCCAATCCAGCTAAGGCCTACCGAACTGCCCCAATTAGGGCCTATCAAGATGCTCCAGCTAGGACCTATCAAGCTTCCTCTCGAGCTCTCTCCCGAAGAAGCACACCGAGAGTTTTAGCCACTCTCTGTGCAACGACACCAATTACAGCTGCTTGCCCACAGAACCTGTCTCATGCAGCCACAAAAATTTCAATTAAAGGGCATACCTTAGATGCCTTAATTGACTCAGGAAGTACTGATAGTTTCATTAAGGAACAGATTGTTGCGAAATTGAAACTACATGTCTTCCCATCGGACCAGGCAATTGCGATGGCCCAGTCATCACTTAATACCAGAATCTCCGGCTTTTGTGTTGTTGATATGACACTTCATGGTCGTATGTATCCCTCCACCCGACTTTCGGTGCTCAAGGACTTATGTAGTGATCTCCTCTTAGGGCTGGACTTCCAAAAACAGCATAAGAAACTCACCATTGAGTTTGGCGGATCCAAACCCGGACTTACTATTTCTAATATACCGTCTAAATTACCATTTTGTGCATTATCAGCAGCTTCACTTGATGAACCCTTATTATTTGCCAGTATTCCGCCTCAATGCCAACCGATAATAACGAAATCGCGGCGCTTTAATCAGGAAGACCAATCTTTTATTGCGGCTGAAATCTCTCGACTTCTAGCAGAGGATATCATTGAACCATGTTCGTCGCCCTGGCGTCATTGTCAAGAACCCTCTAAAACCTCACAAACAGCGACTATGCATCGATTATTCGCAAACCATCAATCAATATACCGACTTGGATGCCTACCCATTGCCACGCATTGATGATATGGTTAATAAACTGGCCGAATACAAAGTGTTCTCAACTTACGATTTAAAAAGTGCCTATCATCAGTTACCCTTGAAGGTCTCAGATAAGCAGTACACAGCCTTTGAGGCTAATGGACGGCTGTACCAATTTCGTCGCCTCCCATTCGGGGTTACTAATGGAGTGGCTGTCTTTCAACGGGCAATGGATGGCCTGGTTAAGCAGGAAAACCTAAGGGACACTTTTCCCTATCTTGATAACATTACCGTTGCAGGTCACGATCAACAGAAACACGACTCCAACCTCCAAAAATTTCGGGATGCCCTCCATCGCCGTAATTTGACCCTGAATGAATCCAAATCTGTTGAGTCGCAACCAACCATCAACATCCTTGGCTACTGCGTAGGCAATGGTATCATTAAGCCAGACCCAGAAAGACTTCGCCCGCTCCAAGAGCTCCCGTCACCTAAGAATCCGGCTTCTTTACGTCGGGCTCTCGGTCTGTTTGCATACTACGCTAAATGGATTCCTCATTTTTCGGACAAAATCCAACCCTTGCTGCATGCTAGATCATTTCCACTGGGAACAGCGGCTGTTGCAGCCTTTAACCTTCTCAAAAAACAGTTGGAGAAAGCGGCTCTTCACTCCATTGATGAGAATCTCCCTTTCGTGGTTGAATGTGATGCCTCGGAGGTGGCGATCTCGGCTACTCTGAATCAGGAAGGTCGTCCTGTAGCATTTATGTCCAGGACCTTACAAGGTGCCGAGCTACATTATCCTCCGGTTGAGAAAGAAGCCACAGCCATCATAGAGGCAGTACGGAAGTGGAACCATTTTCTAGCTCGCCAGCACTTTACATTGATCACGGACCAACGATCAGTTGCCTTCATGCTCGATAATCGAAAACGAACCAAAATTAAGAATAATAAAATACAACTTTGGAGGATGGAACTGGCCTCTTTTGGTTATACCATTCTCTATCGGCCTGGCAAGGAGAATGTGGCCCCGGACACCCTCACACGGGCATTCTGCTCCACTATGTCATCCTCCACTCTCATGGATGTCCACAATGGTTTGTGTCATCCTGGCGTTACGCGCATGCTACATTTCGTACGATCACGGAATCTCCCTTTTTCCACTGGAGATGTAAAGAAAATATGCTCAGAATGCCGGCTTTGTGCGGAATTAAAACCTCAGTTCTTCCGCCCCTCAGATGGTATACTCATACATGCAACCCAACCGATGCGACGACTTAGCATCGATTTTAAGGGCCCAGTGCCCTCTTCAACTCGGAACACATATTTGCTCACCATGATCGACGAATATTCACGTTTTCCGTTTGCCTTCCCCTGCTCCAATATGCTGGCGTCCACGGTAATCTGCTGCCTTGAGCAGGTATTTTCTCTCTGTGGCATGCCGGCTTATATTCACTCAGATCGGGGTCCATCCTTTATGTCAAGGGAAGTCAAGGACTACCTCTCAGAACGGGGAATTGCTACAAGCAAAACAACACCATACCATCCCATCGGAAATGGGCAGGTAGAGAGGTATAACGGTATCATCTGGAATTCCGTACGTCTCGCTTTAAGATCTCGGGGCCTACCAGACCAGCAATGGGAAACAGTGCTTCCGGATGCATTGCACTCTATACGGTCCCTGCTTTCTACAGCCACAAATACTACACCTCATGAGCGGTTCTTTGGATTCCAGCGTCGCTCATCTCATGGGACATCACTCCCGCCATGGCTAACTACTCCTGGACCTGTATTACTCCGAAGATACGTTCGGACGTCTAAAAATGACCCTCTTGTAGACGAGGTCGAACTAACCGATGCCAACCCCACCTATGCAAACATACGATATTCCGACGGCCGAGAATCTACCGTATCATTACGGGATCTGGCTCCCTGCCCACCAGGACCTAGTGGGACATCGGGTGATGGCATTTCACCAGGAAACTCTTGGGACCTATCGGGTACCCCTCTCCAGGATCCTGATCGGACACCAACTAGCTTGGTGCCGGTAGAACCCCGTGCTCAAGGTTGCGACCCTCCCAGTACCGCGCATGAAAGTACTGATCCGCCACAGACCAGCTCTGCACCTCCCTCTGAACAGAGGCAGTCCGACTTTGAACCTATTGGGGCTCGTACTCGAAGCCATGATCTCCCCGACCCTTCACAGGGCAATCCAGGCCACACAGACTCTGACCAATGGCCAACCGCATGTAAGCGGACCAGCGACCCTCTACGACGGGAATCCAAACGGGTGCGACTCTTCCTTGTTCGGCGGCTGCGGACCAAAAGGTAGACCACAGCCTCCTAATCCTGCAGGAGGGAAGAATGTGATAAAAATGATAACTTCCGGGAAGTTATGTCATCACTTCCTGTGAACTATGAACTATGAACTGTGTACGTACCTCACTTCCTGTCATATGTCACTTCCTGTTGGACTGGTATAAATACTGGTCTGTTCAGTATTGTAAGAGGCTTCTACCAGAGGCATGGTAAAGACCTCTCTTGTGTATATAGTGTGTTTATAAGTTACTTAAAGCTTACTTTAAAGTTACTTGATGGTAAGTCTCCTTTTTCTTACATCACAATGTACTCACTACCTGTGAGGATAAGGAGAAAGACTGCAGGGAGGACAGCCACAATGCAGACCAAGGCACTGTGGCTCAGAAGGCTGTCCAAGGAGGGAGAACAGCAGATTGGAAATGCGGTAGTAATAGGAGGATAGATAGCATCCTCTGCAGCCAAGAACGAGAATCCCGAAGGGTGTCTTGCCAGGGTAAGGGATGTCTCATGGTGGCTGGACAGGAACTTGGAAAGGGAGGGGGTAAATCCAGTTGTCATGGTCCATATTGGAACAATCGATATAGGTAGGAACAGGGAGGAGGTCCTGCTGAAAGAGTTTCAAATTAAAAAGCAGGACCTCGAGGGTAATAATCTCTGGACTATTGCATGAGCCACATGCAAATTGGCATAGAAGCAGACAGATCAGAAGAATTAACACATGGCTAAAGGTCTGGTTGGGAAAGCGGGGTTCCTTTTCATGGGACACTGGCACCAGTTCTTGGACAGGAAGGAGCTGTACCGATGGGACGTGCTCCACCTGAACTGGGATGGGACCCATGTCATAGCAGAAAGGGTAAATAGGGAGGCAGCAAAGGCTTTAAACTAGTAAGAAGGCGGGAGGGATCTACAAGAAACGTAAGCAGCCTAAATATAAACAAATCGGGAAAAGTGAGCATAGGAAAGAATAATGTAAGGGAGGATATTGACGGCAAGGGAACAAATAGAGTTATAGAACAGGAGTCCAAAAAGATTGTTAAACATAATGTGAGAGGAAATCCTATTAAAAATGAGTTAAAGGGGGAAAATTTGGTTGCTTTGTATCTCCCGTTAGCGCCCCACGGCACAAAGCAACTAGCGCTTGGGCTCCCTTGCCAGCACCCCGCTCCCCGGTGGTCCAACTAACTTTCTCAGGGTGCTAAAAGTAGCGCCCCGGCGAAGTTATCGCCCAAAGCGGGCACAAGCCAATTTTCCTCCCAAACTGTCTGTACAGCAATGCACACAGTGTCCGTAATAAAACAGGGGAGCTGGAAGCAATCATGCGTTGGGAGGAACCAGACATAGTAGGGATTACTGAGACATAACTACAGAAAAATCAGGACTGGGAATTAAACACTGCAGGGTATAACATATTTAGAAAAGATAGAGAGGTAAAAAGGGAAGGTGGAGTAGCTGTACTTATTAGGGATAACATAATGGCAGCAGAAAAAAGGGATGTAGATATCAGCAAGACAAAAATAGAATCCATATGGATAGAGATAAAAGATAATAAAGGATCAATCACACTAATAGGCGTAGTCTACAGACCACCGAATAGTGGAAGGGAGGCGGAGCAAGAAATATACAGACAAATTAGAGAAATGAGTAAAAAGCATAGAATAATAATCATGGAGGATTTCAACTACCCCAATATTAATTGGACAGAAGAGGTGGGTAAAAGGGATCAGAGCATGGAGTTCCTACAATGTCTACAGGACTCCTTTCTAACCCAATATGTATAAAGCCCAACAGGGGAGGATTTGCTATTGGATCTAGTATGGGGAATGAGCCAGGGCAGATAAGAGAAGTAAAAGAAGTGGAACATATAGGCAATCGTGACCATAATATAATACGCTTTAAGATGATTAATAGAGAAGGAAATAAGTATGACAAAAACCAAGTTAATAGATTGGAGAAAAGCTGATTTTGAGGGGCTGAGAATAGAACTTGGGAAGATAAAATGGGCAACAATATTGGCAAATAACAATGTAGAACAACAATGGAAAACATTTAAAATGGTGTTTAACAGAGTGCAGGAAAAATATATTCCGCTGAAAGGAAAGAACAAACTAAACACTAATGAGACTCCATGGATGAATAACGACATAAGGGAGCAACTGAGGGTAAGGAAAGAGGCAAACATTAAGTACATAAACAGCAGAGAGCTGATAGCATGATAAGAGAGAATACAAAGGGATTATGAGAGAAGACAAAAAAAACAATTAGGATGGCAAAGAGGAACTATGAAATTAAATTATCAAGGAACATAAAACAACATAGTAAAATATTTTACAGGCACATCAATAAAAAAAGGAAGGTTGGGATGGGAATAGGGCCATTAAGCGATGGACAGGACAATACCACAGGTAATGATAGGGAGATGGCAGAAATATTAAATCATTATTTCGCTTCGGTATTTACCAGGGAGATAGAACAGGTAAACAAGACATTGGATGATGAGATGCGTAATGAGATAAGTGCATTTAAAATAAAAAAGGGGATATATTAAATAAACTAATCAAACTCAAAGAGGATAAAGCCCCTGGTCCGGATGGATTGCATCCACGCATTTTAAAAGAGTCCAGGGAAGAGATAGCAGAGGCATTACTACAAGGCTTTCGATAAGGTCCCACATAAGAGATTAGTGTGCAAAATTAAGGCACATAGGATTGGGGGCAAGGTATTGACTTGGATAGAGAACTGGTTGGCGGACAGAAAGCAAAGAGTTGGAATAAATGGGTTGTTTTCCGAGTGGCAGGCAGTGACTAGTGGGGTACCGCAAGGATCGGTCCTAGGACCCCAGCTGTTCACAATATATATTAATGATCTGGACGAGGGAATTGGATGTAATATCTCCAAATTTGCAGATGACACAAAGCTGGGTGGGAGGGTATGCTGTGAGGAGGATGTCGTGAAACTCCAGTACGATTTGGACAGGTTGGGTGATTAGGCAGAAACATGGCAAATGCACTATAATGTGGATAAATGTGAGGTTATCCACTTTGGTGGCAAAAACAGGAAGGCAGATTATTATTTGAATGGCAATAGATTGGGAGAAGGGGAAGTGCAAAGAGACCTGGGTGGTCTTGTGCACCAGTCGCTGAAGGTAAGCATGCAGGTGCAGCAGGTGGCTAAGAAGGCAAATGGTATGTTGGCCTTCGTAGCAAGAGGGTTCGAGTACAGGAACAAGGATGTCTTGCTACAGTTGTACAGGGCCTTGGTGAGACCGCACCTTGAGTATTGTGTGCAGTTTTGGTCGCCTTACCTGAGGAAGGACGTTCTTGCCATGGAAGGAGTGCAGCGAAGATTCACCAGGCTGATACCTGAGATGGCAGGAATGACGTATGAGGAGAGATTGTGTCGATTGGGCTTATACTCACTGGAGTTTAGAAGATTGAGAGAGGATCTCATCGAAACCTATATAATTCTGTCAGGCCTGGACAGACTAGATGCAGGAAGGATGTTTCTGATGGCCGGGGAGTCCAGAACCAGGGGTCATAGTTTAAGGATAAGGGGTAAGCCATTTAGGACTGAAATGAGGAGGAATTTCTTCACCAGAGAGTGGTGAACCTGTGGAATTCTCTGCCACAGAGGGCGGTGGAAGCCAATTCATTAAATATATTCAAGAAAGAGTTGGATATATTTCTTAAGGCTAAAGGGATCAAGGGATATGGGGAGAAGGCAGGGACAGGGTACTGAATTTGGATGATCAGCCATGATCTCATTGAATGGCGGAGCAGGCTCGAGGGGCCGAATGGCCTACTCCTGCTCCTATCTTCTATGTTTCTATGTTACACATATTTAATAATTTGTTAGAAAAAGGTGTAGTGCCGGAGGACTGGGGACTGCTAACGTAATACCTATATTTAAGAAGGGGGATAGAACATGTCCAGGGAATTATAGACCAGCCAGCTTAACATCGGTGGTAGGAAAAATAATGGAATCCCTACTAAAGGAGAGAATAGAAGAACATCTAGAAACAAAAAGTATAATAATGAATAGTCAGCATGGATTTGAAAAGGGAAAATCTTGCTTGACCAACCTCATTGAACTTTTTGAAGAGGTAACAGAGAGAGTAGACAATGGTAATGCAGTAGATGTAATTTATCTAGATTTTCAAAAGGCCTTTGATAAGGTACCCCATAATAGATTAATGAATAAGGTCAGAGAATGCGGAGTCAGGGGACAAGTGACAGAATGGATTGCTAGCTGGCTTCAAGACAGAAAGCAGAGAGTGGAAGTAAAGGGGAGCTATTCACAGTGGCAGAAGGTGGGTAGTGGTGTTCCACAAGGATCAGTGCTGGGACCACTGCTGTTAACAATTTATATTAACGATTTAGATTTTGGAATCAAAAACACAATTTCTAAATTTGCGGATGATACCAAATTGGGGGGGGGTAGTCAATACTGAAGAGGACTGCAACAAATTACAGGCGGACATTAATAAACTTGCAGAATGGGCAAATAATTGGCAAATGAAGTTCAACACAGATAAATGTGAGGTATTACATTTTGGTAGGAAGAATATGGAGGTCACCTGGAGGGTGCGAGTCGAGAGAGGAACAAAGGGATCTCAGAGTACAAATACACAAATCACTAAAAGTTGCATCACAGGTTAGCAAGGCCATAAAAAAAGCAAACCAAGCACTAGGGTTTATTTCTAGAGGGATTGAATTGAAAAGTAGGGACGTTATGCTAAACCTGTATCGAACCTTGGTTAGACCACACTTAGAGTACTGCGTGCAGTTCTGGTCGCCATATTATAAAAAGGATATAGAGGCACTGGAGAGGGTGCCGAGAAGATTTACAAGGATGATACCAGAAATGCGAGGGTATACATATCAGGAAAGGATGAACAGGCTGGGTCTCTTTTCTCTTGAAAAATGAAAGCTGAGGGGTGACCTAATAGAGGTCTTTAAAATTATGAAAGGTTTTGATAGATTGGATACAAAGAGAATGTTTCCACTTGTGGGGAAGAGCATAACTAGAGGCCATCGATATAAGATAGTCACCAAGAAATCCAATAGGGAATTCAGAAGAAACTTCTTTACCCAAAGAGTGGTGAGAATGTGGAACTCGCTACCACAGGGAGTGGTTGAAGCGAATAGTATAGATGCATTTAAGGGGAGGCTAGACAAGCATATGAGGGAGAAGGGAATAGAGGGCTACGCTGATAGATTTAGATGAGGGAAGACAGGAAGAGGCTCGAGTGGAGCATAAACGCCTGCATGGAGTGGTTGGGCTGAATGGCCTGTTTCTGTGCCATATATCCTATGTAATCCTATGTAAGTGCCAGCAGGTTTCGAAACAGCTTCTACCCCCAGGCCATAAGACTCATGAATGAATAATTTATTATTATTTATTACTGTTGTTTTATTTATTATTACTGTATTTCTATTAGTATTTTTATCATTGCTATGCCATATTTATTCCAATGTTGGGAGGACTCGTAAAAATCAACATTTCATTGTGCAGTACACACGTTTGCTGCATATATGACAAATAAAATTGAATTGAATTGAATTGAATTGAAGTGCCCACAAGCTAGTGAGGGGAAATTTCAGCCAGGATTCCCAGTTCCTGATCACTGCCCAGAAATGCTTGCTGGAAGGTGCACATATTTGAATGACAGGATTGGGCTCAACTGTGATGTTGCCCACAGTCAAATAGTCCTGTTATTTTTTTCAGAACAACAATCCTCTGCAAATAATGGAGAAATGCAAACATATTTTGCTTGTAAATTAAGACTGACTTATGGATAAATATATCTGTGTTTTCAGCACTGTGAGCTACTGTGCTATCCTCTCGTGACCCATGTATTACATAGAAACATAGAAGATAGGAGCAGGAGTAGGCCATTCGGCCCCTCGAGCCTGCTCCACCATTCAATGAGATCATGGCTGATCATTCAAATTCAGTACCCTGTTCCTGCCTTCTCTCCATATCCCTTGATCCGTTTAGCCTTTAGAAATATATCCCACTCCTTCTTGAATATATTTAATGAATTGGCCTCTACGGCCTTCTGTGGTAGAGAATTCCACAGGCTCACCACTCTCTGAGTGAAGAAATTCCTCCTCATCTCTGTCCTAAATGGCTTACCCCTTATCCTTAGACTGTGACCCCTGGTTCTGGACTCCCCAGCCATCGGGAACATCCTTCCCGCATCTAGTCGGTCTAGTCTTTTTAGAATTTTATAAGTTTCAATGAGATCCCCTCTCATTCTTCTAAACTCCAGCGAGTATAAGCCCAATCGACCCAATTTCTCCTCATACGTCATTCCTGCCATCCCAGGTATCAGCCTGGTGAATCTTCGCTGCACTCCCTCCATGGCAAGAACATCCTTCCTCAGATAAGGCGACCAAAACTGCACACATTACCTTGTTAACATATAATTTTAAAGACTAATAAATGTCCCAGTGGCATTGCTCATGGTAGATGATATGTTATTTTATAAGGATAGATAGGATTATACCAAGTTAAGTGCATTCTTCTGCTAAGGTGCGACTGTGACCTTTGGATTACAAAGCCTAATTGCTTCTAAGTAAACACAGGGTGGGGTCAATCAGAGTTCATTGTAGTTTCGAAGATGCTTAGTAATTTTAGGTTCCAGGTCGATGACTTTCTTTTTTTTAGATTGCATTGGTAACCAGCTGCGATGTCTGGTGTGTGTCATTTGGAGTGTGTTGGATGCATATTGGCTGCAAGGTTTCTTATTTTTATATATGCATAATGTAGATGATTCCTGCTGATGGTGATTGTGAAGGGTGAGCAATTCCAGTGATTCTTTCAGCTAAATAGGTCACAATTTTAACATTTTAAGCTTTTTTTTAAAGCATCTGGTTTTTGCAAAGGGTTTGTGAGGGTTTTTAAAATGAAACAGTCCCAACTGGGCTTTGCAATACTGTGATGCGCAACTCACCGGCATAAACTGCACATGACTTTGACACCGACGTCTATCTATCTATATATAAAATAATAAAAGAGTTGGTTTGTCTGTTTGTCTGTTTGTCTGTCTGTCGGTCTGTCCGCTATATACTCAGAAGTTATAGAGCGTACCTACACGCATGTTATATCAAAAGAAAGCTTATCATTAGGGGAGTCTCATAGGCATATTTACTTTATGGTAAGACAAAAATTGTTTGGACAGTATACAAAAAACGTTCAAAAATCCTCAAAAATCCGCTCATTAGTGGTTGACCAATCCTACCGCTCATTAGCGTTGAGTGACGTGATGGTTGACCAATCCTACAGTTCAGTGACCTCATGGTTGACCAATCCGCCGTCTGTTGGCGGGCCTAATCCTGCAGCTTCCCGAAACTTCGCCGCCATTTTTTTCATCCCCACAGCGACAGCACCAGCCAAACAAACCCCCACATTGCGGCTCCGGGAGCGGGAGGTGAGTTGGGGTCACTCGGGCCAGGCCTCACAACCGCTCGGCCCGAGACACAGTGCGGGCAGGGGAGCGTCAGCGGCTGTCCATAAACCGCGCTACCCGCGGCGGCCGGGCGCACTGGGTAATCAGCTGAGGTCCGTCTCGGCCCTGGAGCCTGGCCGGGCCTGAAACACTAGGCCCAGCATGGCCACCGCGGCCGGGCTCAATTTTCAAAGCCCTTCCCCGGGTACCAAAAGAGGGGGAGGGAGGGAGAGGAGAGGGGGAGAGAGAGGGAGAGAGAGAGGGGACAGACAGGGGCAGGGAGAGAGAGGGGGCAGGGAGAGAGAGGGGCAGGGAGAGAGAGGGGGAGGGACAGAGAGAGGGTCAGGGAGGGAAAGAGTGACACAGAGCGCGGGAGTGGCAGCGCCCAGCCGTAAACCGCGCGGCCCAAAAAAGCCCTGGCAACGCCGGGCCCCCCCTAGCTAGTATGCCATAAACCACTTTGAACCAGGTGTAGCTGTAAGCCACTCGCACGTCTGATCAACATGGCTTGACATCATCTGCTGGCTGACTGCCTGTTTGAACATTTTGTGAAGATTGCGCTGCATTAAATTCTAATGATAGGTTGGAAAGTAGCTCTAGCTGCACAGCTGACCCTGCTGTTGCAAGTAGGGGGGCAGTGAAATAAAATATACAAGAGTGAGGGAGGATAACTTAAGAAATGGAAAAGCAAAGCTGGTGTGAGGTGTGTATAAACAAAGGATGCAATCGTGTTTTTGTAACAAGGTGGGCTCCATAAATTATTGTTAAATTCTGTTTAATAGATTGCCTTCACACAGAACTTTTCTTGTTGGTCAGGTCCAAGGGTTCTCCACTCCTTCGAAAAATGGAGTCAAGCAAAGTGATAGTGGCAGGGACACCAGGCTGGGGTGAAACTCTGATGAAGGCAAGGCATGTTCGTGCTAGGGAATGGAATACTTTTCCATTTTAGGCATGCAGTGTCAACATAAAGTACACCCAAATGAAGTATAGCCTGGCTGAGATGCAAAACAAAGCTCTCTCTGCAACACTCGATCATGCACCTTAATAATGATTGCAGAGTAATCTCTACTTTTTTTTAATTTAATTTGCTGTGTGCAAATTGGAAGCCGCGTTTCCTACATTACAACAGTGACTATACTTCAAAAGTATTTCATTGGCTGTAAAGTGCTTTGGGATGTCCTGAGGTTGTGAAAGGCGCTTTATCAATGCAAGTCTTTCTTTCTTCTTTACCACACCTGTATGAATTTGTTTTCTCACACCAATCATGCTTATGGCATTTCTGAATGAGAACCTTTTAATTAATTGTCACATAGTTTGGAATTCTAGGTAGATTTAGTAGCCGGATTAAAATTGTCCAAACTCATTTCATGTAAGACACTTACAGCCAGGCAGTGAAGATGAAATCCACCCCACTGTTTTAGTATAATGAGGCATTGTGTCACATCAACATTCCTTAGTATTGCAGGCACAGGGTGATGTGGCTCATTAACATGTTATGTTACCAACTGTGTTTTCTCCTGATTTTGATTGCCCTGATTTGTATCCAGAAGCTGCGTGAACCTGAGGATAAGCATGATGAGCTTTGGTTAAATCAGTTCACGTAATACACTTGACTTATCACAGGTCTGTGCCAATGTGACAAGATAGGATTACAAGGAGCTATAGGTGTGCATGATTATTTATTGCTCAAACACAATTGTAAGGACTCTAGGAAAGGGACTGGGGCCTAGAAATTGGCCTGAGGCGCCCAAGCGGTGCAAAGTTCGCCTGGGCGCTGGAATTTGCGCCGCGATCGCCACATTAGCGATCGCCGCAAATTCAGTTGAAATGCCCCTAGAGGGAGACGGGGTGCGGCTCGAGGCGCTCCGCGTCCCTCTTAGGGCGCTGAAAGTGAATTTCGCAGCGCTACATGCCGCAGCACCACACGCTGCGGCACGGCATGCTGCGGTACTGCAGGCCTTCCTCCCACTGCTAAGGGGGAGGGGCCTGCAACAGCGCGAGCCCCGATCGCGAGTACCGGCAAACGAGCCTGGCACCAAGGCGAAGTGCCGGGCTCTCGGGAGACAGCCGGCAATGCCGCGGGGGGGGGGGACCAGGAGGCCGGGGACGGAGGTGCTGGCAGGCGGCCGCTGAAAAAGCAGCCGCCCCGCACCTCCACCTTAACTTGCACCTCTGCTGGCGCAGCAAGGCCCCGTGAACCGGGCGCGGGTAGCGAATGGCGCTACAGCGGCGTTCGCTACCAAATATCGTGATTGGGGCGCGAATGGGGCGCTGCGCACACCAATGACGTCATCGGTGGCGGCGCAGCGCAAAAGGCTAACGCCACCATTAGCGCCCCTGCTGAATATCGCGGGAGGCGCAGCCAGTGGCGCTACAGCCACTGACTGCCTCTTTAGGCGCTAACAGGTGGCGCTACTCACCCAATTTCTCCCCCTGAGTATCTTAATAAACATTTATTATGTTGGTCTAAAAAAAAAGTTTAATGTTTTCACCGCATGAAAATTAAGTAATTTAATTTATGATGTCTAATCTGCTTCTGCTTAACTTTACTTCTGGCAATAAACTTGATTAATAATATTTAGCCTGAGCTATATGGTCTGCCAGAATGATGCTGCAGTTGATTCAGAGATATGAAGGACACAGTGTGCACGCTGTACTATTTCTGCTACATACCCAAATTGTATAATGATTCATTGTTTGCCCCGTAGCATGCTCTGTCATATATGTTAAGCATAAGGTGTAGTTTTGGGTTATACTAAGTGTGCAGGCTTGTTTATTGAAGCTGACATTTACACAGAGCAAAACTAAAAAGCACTGGCAAATACCTTGAATTGTAACAAAAGCTACTTGGAAGAGTTGTTCTTGCACCTTTAACTATGCACATTAGCTGCAGTTTAGATTCAGCTACTAGAAAGGCCCACCAAAAATAGGCAGCTGTAGCAATTCATGTGCATCGCCACTAAATAATTGAGTTTGACTTCGACGAACTATAAATAAGTTGTTTATTTACAGGAACAGGTTAAATACAACAGGTAAGGTAGCAGGTAAGATGGCTGACTGTAGGAGCACCGTGGTGTAGGTCTTTCCCCAGCGGGGATGCCACGAGGACTAACTAGAAGCTTCCGAGCTCAGCTGCCAGCAGGTTCCGAGCTCAACTGCCAGCAGGTTCCGAACTCAACTGCTAGCAGGTTCCGAGCTCTACTGCCAGAAGGTTCCAAGCTCTGACGTCATCACGCAGAGTACAGGAATGAAACCTGAGTGCAGTAACAGATACATTTAAAGGTAAGTTAAAGGGAATTATGTATCTCAATGTAAGGGACAACCGGTGGTACCGCCACATAGGCCCCCCCAGAATTCGCTTCAATGAAAGTCCAAGGATGAGATGGTCTGACGAGCTAGTGGTCACAGCAGTCGTGCTGTCTCGACTTGGTAGGCGAGGTCTGAATATGCTGCTCGTGAGCGGATCCTTACGCACGTCGTGGTGATTAAAACGTATCCGTCAGGCGAAGGACCGTGGAAACGTGCGAAACAGCAGGCCTTGTCAGAGTGACGGGCAGGTCGGGCGGATGCGGGCGATGACTCTGTTGATGTTGGAACAAGTCCTTGTTCTGACGAAATCTGCAGGAACGCCGATGGGCGATCCAGAAGGACTTGACTGGCGAGGTCGGTGAACTCACCGACAGGTGAGCGAAACCTTCAGGAGGCTGGAACACGCGGAATGGTGCGTGCTACGACGTTAACACAACAGAGGGTGAAGAGTTGCTGCGTTGATCAGTGATCGGTGATGCCAGCAACTTTCACGTGGCTGATCGCGGCTGCAGGATGCCCGTTGGACCCATCCTCTGTGTGCAGCGTCAGTAGAGGTTTGCGTTTGTTAAAGGGAAAACTGGAGAAAGGGCAGCAATGGTCCGGGTTGTTGTTGCTTTCAGGAGGGGTCAACTCTGCCTGGAGGGTGGCAACACTTGTAACTATTGTAGATTTAGGAGAACACAGCCGGGAGGGCGGCACGCTTTTTGTTCACGCCGAATCGTGTAGTAGGTAACACAACCAGCAGGCTGAAGGGCTGGTGCATCGTCGGCGGAGAAGGAGTCGTTGTTTTTCATGAGGGATAGGTCCTCGTGGTTCGCGAGGAATGGGTCCTCGTGCGTGAGGAGTGCATCCTCATGTTTCATGGGGGTGAGTCCTTGTGGTATCCCTGCAGGGCGCACTCTGATTTTGTGGGCCCGAACATGCTGTACCCCGCGCTTGGAGAGATGTACACTTGCTGTTGCTTTGGACGTAGAGGCGGACGATCCGTGTGGCGGTAGGAAAGACGAGTACGGGGACCGTAAGCAAGTGTGTGGTCGGCGCCGCATCGATGTTCTCGTCGAACAGGGCTTCTACCTTTAAAAGCACGAGGGAGACTGTGGCTCCCTAGACTGCGGTAGCAACAGCAAAACGGCTGGTGCTTCCATGGCATGCTTCTTTTGTGAAAACTGCTCACAAAAAAACGGGGTCCGGTTGAGTTTTGTCCGTGTCAAACGGGATCTGCTCCAGACTGCGCTTACCTTGCGAATACGTTCGCAAAGCCTTTGGAGGAATCGGTGTTAGGCGGTTGCTGTTCCGTGGTTGTTCGTCGGTTGTGCGTCGGTCGTCTTGTGGGAAGACGAGCTTCAGGCGCGCGTTGCTACCGTGAAAATCGTTCACGGATATGGGTTCACCAATTGTAGTGTTGGAATTGATGAGCTCCCGTACTCACGTCGTTGGGTCACCAATGTAGCGATTCATGTGCATCGCCACTAAATAATCGAGTTCGACTTCGACAAACTATAAATAAGTTGTTTATTTACAGGAACAGGTTAAATACAACAGGTAAGGTAGCGGGTAAGATGGCTGACTGTAGGAGCACCGTGGTGTAGGTCTTTCCCCAGCGGGGATGCCACGAGGACTAACTAGAAGTTTCCGAGCTCAACTGCTAGCAGGTTCCGAGCTCAACTGCCAGCAGGTTCCAAGCTCTGACGCCATCACGCAGAGTACAGGAATGAAGCCTGAGTGCAGTAACAGATACATTTAAAGGTAAGTTAAAGGGAATTATGTATCTCAATGTAAGGGACAACTGGTAGTACTGCCACACAGCGATTTATTTTTCAAAAGGGAAAATGGCCGCCCTTCTACTGCCGTCCAGATTTTCAAAAAGTGGAAACTACCTTGTCAGCTCAGCTTAATCGTTAAAATGTTCCCATAAGACTGAACAAGCTGGTTCCATGGATCTGAGCCCACATCTAGAACTTTGCCTTCCCCAACTTCCCAGAAAGGTGAGGTGCCAACAGCTTCCCAATTCTGTATGTGCAACACTGCAATATAAAGGTGATATAAATTTCACAGCTTTATTACCCAACTAGTACACACTCGTACAGTAATAATATCCCTGGATTACCTAGGCTAGTTGATGTGCCAAATAACTGCCTGAATCCATGAGGTTAAAGCTTAAAACTAAAGGCTTTTATTAAGTAAGAACATGGCATCAAGTTAACACAGTCATCACCGACCCAGCCCTTGGTAGAACATTCCAGAATAGCAGCGGGGCTAGGGAGGAGCATTAGTGGTTACACCGGTGGAACATTCCAGGCATTAACAAGTACAACAACAACAATACAAATGCCAGAACACAGAGTTATTTAATCACATTCACCCCCTGCTATAGATTCAGTCTGTCAGGAGGTCTGATAATCCTCTGGGAACAACGTAACTCTTGCTGAGGCTCCTCCCGGAGTACTAACTCTGGTTCATTCGAATTCCCAGAATCATCAGTGTTTTCCACACTGAGGGTTTGTGTCTCTGAAGGTCCAATACCACGATTGAAAACTCTACTCTGAGTCGAACTCTTTTCGAGCTCCAGCAGGTGCAAGATCTTTAATAGAGACCGTATCCTCTCACCCATCCAGATATTGAATATACGCATACTGGGGATTAGCATGGAGGAGTTGTACTTCCTCCACCAGTGGATCAGTCTTGTGGCCTCTCACATGTCTGCGCAACAACACAGGGCCCGTGGTCGTCAACCATGTGGGTAACATTACTCCATTAGTAGCTTTTCTTGGAAAACTAAACATCCTTTCATGAGGGGTGGCATTCGTCGCTGTACACAAAAGAGACCTTATGGAATGCAGCACGTCTGGCAGGACATCCTGCCAGTGAGAGGTCGGCAGGCCTCGCGACTTCAGAGACAGTACGATAGCCTTCCACACTGTCGCATTTTCTTTCTCGACCTGCCCATTACCACGAGGGTTATAGCTGGTAGTTCTACCGTTGCAATCCCTTTCGATAGCAAAAACTGTCGTAATTCTTCGCCCATAAAGGAAGAACTCCTATCACTATGTATATAGTTAGGCATGCCAAACAAGGAAAACAGTTGGCAGAGGCATTTAATTACAACAGCACTATTCATATCCGGACAGGGGATAACAAAAGGGACTGAGAGTACTCGTCTATAATATTAAGAAAATAGACATTATGGTCGCTTGATGGAAGGGGACCTTTAAAATCGAGACTCAAACGCTCAAATGGTCGAGTTGCTTTCATAAGATGAGCTGGCTCGGACGGCTTATAGAAGCGGGGTTTGCATTCAGCACAAACACGACAGGTTCTGGTCATTGTCCTGACCTCCTCAATAGAGTAGGGTAGATTGTGGGACTTAATGAAGTGGTTCATTCTGGTAACCCCAGGGTGGCGGAGTGCGTCGTGGAGACTTTGAAGCTTATCTATACCTAGACTAGCACATACTCCTCGTGACAAAGCATCCGATGGCTCATTAAATACTCCAGGCCTGCACTGAATATCATAGTCATATGTTGACAGTTCTATTCGCCATCTTAAAATCTTATCATTTTTGATCTTGCCTCTCTGCTTAGTGTTGAACATAAAGGCCACAGACCGCTGGTCAGTAATGAGCGTAAAATGTTGGCCAGCGAGATAATGTCTCCAATACCTGACTACTTCAATAATTGCCTGTGCCTCCTTTTCCACTGAAGAATGTCGAACTTCTGGTCCTTGCAATGTACGACAGAAGAAAGCTACTGGTCTACCAGCTTGGTTAAGAGTTGCTGCCAACGCAAAATCAGATGCATCACTTTCCACTTGAAAAGGGATCTTCTCATCCACGGCGCATACCACTGCCTTCTCAATGTCCCGTTTGATATTAAGGAAAGCCTCCTGAGCTTCCGCCGATAGCGGAAAAGATGTCGACTTAATAAGAGGTCGGACTTTATCTGAGTAGCTAGCCACCCACTGGGCATAGTACGAGAAGAATCCCAGACACCTTCTTAAAGCTTTTACAGTGTGAGGTAAAGGTAATTCGTTAAGTGGGCATAATCTTTCAGGATCTGGCCCGATTACCCCATTCTCCACAACACAACCAAGAATACACAAACGTGTAGTATTGAAGGTACACTTGTTTTCGTTGTAGGACAGTTTTAACCTCTTTGCAGTCTCTAGGAACTTCGCGAGATTTTGATCATGCTCCCGTTGGTTGCGCCCACAGATAGTAACATTGCCCAGGTTGGAAGACGGATACCCCATTCGTCACTCCAAAGGGCACCCTAAGGAATTGGTACAGGCGCCCATTAAATTCGAAGGCCGTATAAGGTCGGTCTTCTATTTTAATGGGGAGTTGATGGTAGGCAGACTTTAAATCAATGGTGGAGAACACGCGGTACTGAGCTATCTGGTTCACCATCTCAGAAATACGAGGCAAAGGATAGGCGTCTAATTGGATATACAAGTTTATAGTCTGGCTATAATCGACCACAAGTCTTTTCTTTTCATTAGTTTTAACCACCACCACCTGGGCACACCACAGGCTATTACTGTGTTCGATGATTCCCTCCCGTTGAAGCCTTTCCACTTCCTCTTTTATAAATGTTTTATCTTCTGAACTATACCGTCGACTCTTAGTCGCTATAGGTCTACAATTAGGAGCAAGGTTCACGAACAAAGAAGGCGGACTTACTTTTAAAGTAGAAAGGCCGCAGACTGCGAGTGGAGGCTGAGATCCACCATACTTCAGGGTAACACTCTCATGCTGACACTGGAAGTCCAAGCCTAAAATTAAGTTCACACACAACTGAGGTAATATGAGGAGTTTAAAGTCCTTATACTCCGTATCCTTAACGGTCAATGTGAATTTACAATATCCAGTTACTTCCGAAGTAAGGGACTTGGACGCCATCACAATTTCACTTCGAGTAGGACACACCTTCAATGAACAGGAGTTAACAAGGTTGGGGTGTATAAAACTTTCAGTACTGCCACAATCTATCAAACACCCAGTAGGACGACCATTAATCTTGATGTCCATCATAGATTTCGACAAGGAACACGGTATGGTCTGGTCAACCGTAGCCGAGGCTAGAGTAAAACGATGGGCGGCATCAGAGACTTCATCGGGTACAGGATTACCCTTACACACTTTACTAAAATGTCCCCATTTCTTACATTTAAAACAGGTAGCCTCTCTGGCTGGGCATCTTTGCCTGGGGTGTTTAGATTGGCCACAAAAATAACACTTAGACCCATGGGGTACAGCCGCAACAATAGGATTAAGTGGAGGCTCCATTGGTGTTATGGATGCCTCCATACTCAGAACACACGAGGCTGAGAGAGATGCATGGGCTGATGCATACACTTCTAAATTCTTCTGGGCTACATCTAACGATCGAGCAGTAGCGATGACCGTTTTTAAAACTAACGAGTCATTCTCGAGGAGTCTCTGTCTAATATAATTAGATCGGAGGCCAGATATGAAAGAATCGCGGATGGCTTCTTCCTGATACACTATGGCAGGGACAGCCTTGTAGTTACAATCCTTAGCCAAAGCCTTAAGGTCCTGCAGGAAATCATCCAGGGATTCCTCGGGTAATTGCCTGCGAGTAGACAAAAGATACCTGGCGTATACTTCGTTAACCGACTTAAGGTACTGGGCCTTAAGGGCTGCGAGGGCCTCTTTAATATATGTAGTAATATCTTCAATTATCGAGTAAGTTTGATGACTTACCAAGTTGGTTAGCAGACCCAACTTGTTAACCGTCGAATTGACCGATGCGATGAAGTGTTCAAAACATCGAAGCCAATGCGTAAATTTCTTCGACGCATCTGCCGAAAGGGGATCGATATCCAGAAGCTCTGGTTTCAAAAATCGATCCATCTTCCAAAAGTTGTTACTTAATAAAATTGATGTGCCAAATAACTGCCTGAATCCATGAGGTTAAAGCTTAAAACTAAAGGCTTTTATTAAGTAAGAACATGGCATCAAGTTAACACAGTCATCACCGACCCAGCCCTTGGTAGAACATTCCAGAAGAGGAGCGGGGCTAGGGAGGAGCATTAGTGGTTACACCGGTGGAACATTCCAGACATTAACAAGTACTACAACAACAACAATACAAATGCCAGAACACAGAGTTATTTCATCACACTAGTACTGTTGCCACCTCTCATACACACTGCAAAGTCACACAAGGATGATCCAGTGCCATTTTCATTTCTATCATTACCTGACTGACTTACCTCATCTCTTTCACTCTTTTCTACCTTAGAGGTGTTCTGCACTGCTGGCCTTGGCTCTTCAAGCTGGTTTTTTTTAGTTTTAAAGAGAAAGCTTTCTTCCCCTGCTTCCCCAATCTTTATGCACTTTTACACTTGTGTTTCTTTATTTACGATTCGGGGAGACTGCGAGCTGTGTGCCAGGTCCCAGGGTTTAAGTTGCTAAATCCGCCTCTCTTGTGCTGTTGGCAGAATCAGAGCCAGTTTTTTCATGACACTGTGAGGTTTTGCTACAAGGATAAGGGACTCACATTTAGAAGCTGTGAACAGGGAAGCCTACAAATGGGTGCCAGGCTTTTGGAATCTCAACTGTAATTGCACATTGTAACAACCCAGCAAAGACCTATTTCCCTCCCCGCTACTCCTGCATCAAAACAATAATCTTAAGGGAGGCTCCAAAAACACATGCTAATTGTCAGGCATCAGTGACTTCCTTATGTTCTTGTAATTTTACAATGTGTCACAAAACATTGATCAGTCGTTTTGCAGTGGTGCAATGAGAAACGTTCAAATCCTTTTGGCTGGAGAGCACATTGTGCTTGTACTGACACAGCCCATGGAGCACTTAATGTTATGCAAATGATCTTTGAATACCTAACAATTTTACTGATCCAAAATTAATAGACTACAAAACCCTTAAGGTTGGTCAATGACAAATGCCAATTATATTCTGTCTGTTAGCTTATCATGGAACGTAAGATTTAATTAACAGCTAACAGAAGCTGCTGTGTATTGTGTAATAGCATTACTGTCTGCAAATCCTTGCATACCTGAGTCAGTATTGGAATTATAATTCAATTCTGGATTTCTGCAGTCCGGGATTGTATGTGTCTGTGATCTGTAATATTTGCCTACAATCTCTGTAATGCTATAATTCTCTGGCACTCTGTCTATATTTTGTAATCAACCATTCACACAAATCGTATTCATTGGACAATATTTTATGTAAAAATATGACATTTTTCATGAATGAATTCTAAGGTAAATTACCACGATGAACAATGTGACTTTTAACCTGCTGTACTCTGATTTACGGTGTGTTATAGACTTGGTTGAACTGGCTGGGATTGCACATGCATCTAAGATTTGGAAGTAACAAAGTAACATGCCTGCTCATAAGGTAACAAGATAGTTACAGATGAGGAAAATCATTCGACTCCTCTTAAATCAGCCATCCAAAGAGATCCTAATATTTGCCCATTGTAGCATCCAATTGTTTCCAGGATTTTTGCTTCCGCTACTCTATCTGGAAGTTTCTTCCACATGTTGATCACTCTATGTGGAAGAGTTTCCTGTTATCAGTCTTAAAATTTCCTTTTACTAGTATGAACCTGTATCCCCCAGTTCTACTCCTGCCGTTTAATTTGAAGTAATATTCTGGGTTTACTTTTTCTGTACCCTCAACAATCGTATGAGATCACTTCACAGATCCCTCCTTTCGAGGTTGAAAAGCCCCAGTCTCTGTAGTCTTTCCTCATAACTGAGACCCTGACACTGGCAATCAGCCTCGTGGCTATTATGTCCGTGTATAATTGAGACACGGACTGCAGGAGTTGATTATAACAAGTCTTTACTGAATGGAGACAACCTGGAAACTGAAACTACAGAAGCCTGCTAGGGCCTTTTATACAGGAGTGGTCACTGCCGGTACTGCAGTCTGAGACCAGTTATTCCCTTAAAGGTACATACACAACAATTCCTCCCCTTTTAGATAAACAGTACATAACATTCATTTAACAACTAAATAATAACTAATTACAATTACAATTACGGTTGCTAGATATATTGGTTGAAGTTAAGCAATTATAAGTTCAGTCTTTGAGGAGGCTTCCTGATTCTGTCTGGATAACGCCTCTTTGGGATATCAGGTTCTTCTGGTAAGGTTGTGTCAGGATCAATGTCGTTGTTTGGTTCGTCTGCTTCCAATATCACCGATTCTGCGGTAGATGCAATTGGTACTTCGGTTTCATCGTCAGGTGTATCAGATCGTGGTGTGGAGTTGACGTTTTCCAGTGACTCTAGAATCTGGTCAGCATGGCGTCTTACAATGCTCTCCCCAACATCCACGGTATACATTAGAGGTCCTTGCCGTGTACAGATCGTTCCTGCCTGCCATTTATCTGTGCGGTAGTCCCGGGCCAAAACTGGTTGACCTATCTTGAAACTCCTGGTCGGCCTTTCATTCATATTCTGAAACTGCCTGTTCTCCACATCTCTTCTGACGTTTGGCTTAACCAAATCCAAGCGGCATCGTAGTCTTCGATTGAAGAACATCATGGCTGGAGTTTGGTTGGTAACCGCATGTGTCGCATTCCGGTAGGCAAACAAGAAGTTATCCACCTTGTGTTGTAGGGGTATATCTTCATTACCCATTGCCTTGATAGCCTTCTTGAATGTTTGAACAAACCTCTCGGCCAATCCATTAGTGGCTGGATGATATGGGGCGGATGTGTAATGCTTAACACCATTGTTCTTTAAGAACCTCCGGAACTCTTCAGACACAAACTGTGGTCCATTCTCAGAGCAAATCTGTTCAGGCAGCCCATTCCTGGCGAATATGGTTCGTAAGACTGTGATAGTTTTTTCTGTGGTGGTTGAGGACATTTTTATTATCTCTGGCCACTTTGAATGTGCATCCACCGCAATTAAAAACATCAAGTCCATAAAGGGACCAGCAAAATCAATGTGCACCCTTTGCCATGGAGATGAGGGCCACTCCCATGGATGTAGAGGGGCTTGTGGTGGGGCGTTTTGGACCTTCTGGCATCCTGTACAGCTCTTGGTCATCTCTTCGATTTCTCTATTGATTCCCGGCCACCACACAAATGCTCTGGCTAAGTTCTTCATTTTTACCCCTCCCAGATGACCCTCATGAAGCTCATTGAGCACTCGATCCTTCAATTTGGGTGGAATTACTACTCTGGATCCACACATCAAGGTTCCTCTGCACACTGACAGCTGTTCTCTTCTCGGCGAGAATGCTGGCAGCAGTGGTTCGCCATGTGCTGGCCATCCCTTCACCATTAAATCATAGACCCAGGAGAGTGTCGGGTCATTTCGTGTTTCCTTTTCTATGTTTGCATTCGTCACAGGGAGACATTCGACTATAGTCGAGTGGAATAACTCCACTGGATCCACTGCCAGTTCTTCTTCCACCGTCGGCAACGGTAGGCGCGACAATCCATCAGCATTCCCATGCTGTTTAGTTCCTTTGTACTCGATGTCATATTGGTGAGCCCCTAGGAAAAGGGACCACCTCTGTAGCCGTTGTGCCGTCATTATCGGTACGCCCTTCTGAGGGTTGAAAATGGAGACGAGAGGTTGATGATCAGTTAGTAGAGTAAATTTCTGACCGTGCAGGTAGTGATTGAACTTCTTCACCCCCCACACCAGGCTGAGGGCCTCTCTGTCAATCTGCGCATAGTTATGCTCGGCTGAAGTTAACGAGCGTGACGCAAAAGCTATCGGCCTCTCTGAACCATCAAGGAATTTATGTGACAGTACCGCCCCAATGCCGTAGGGAGACGCATCACACGCCAGTCTTATGTGATGGGTTGTAGTGAGCCAATACTTTTCTTGAAGTGATTAGGTCCTTACTCTTCTGAAAGGCCCGCTTGCATTCATCGCTCCATTTCCATGCTGCTCCCGTTCGTAGTAGGGCGTTCAGTGGATGAGGAATTGTGGACAAATTCGGCAAAAACTTAGGGTAGTAATTCACCAAGCCGAGGAATGACCTCAGTTGCGACACATTTTCAGGTACTGGAGCCTTAACTACCGATTCAATTTTGTCAGGGGACTTATGCAACCCCTCTTCATCAATCACGTGGCCGCAATACGATATCTGTTTCTTAAAAAACTCGCACTTGGGGCGATTGGCTCGTAGCCCATGTTCACGTAGTCTAGTGAGCACCTGCTCTAGGTTGGCAAGGTGTTCACTGTCATCTTCACCTGTCACTAGGATGTCGTCCAAGTAACACTGAGTCCCCAGAATCCCTTGCAGGACTTGTTCCATCGCTCTTTGCCATATCGCCGGAGCTGATGGTACTTCGAATACCAGTCGATTATACTGGCAAAGACCTTTGTGAGTGTTTATCGTGAGATACTTCCTAGAGGATTCTTCAACCTCCATCTGCAAATATGCTTGTGCTAGGTCAATTTTTGTAAAACGCTTCCCTCCAGATAGTGAGGCGAAGATATCTTCTATCCTTGGAAGAGGATATTGTACTGTGTGAAGGACTGGGTTCACCGTCACCTTGAAGTCCCCACAGATGCGAACCTTCCTTGGCTCCTCAGACTTATTGTTTAACGTTTTTTTCATGACAGGAACGATGGGTGTCGCCCACTCGCTCCAGTCTACCTTAGATAACACGCCTGCATTCTCCAGATTCTCCAGCTCTGCCTCGACGGCTGGGCGAATTGCATATGGTACCGGTCTTGCTTTGAAAAACTTAGGAATTGCATTCTCCTCTATTTTTATCGAGGCGGTTACGCCTTTAAGAGTGCCCAGTTCCTGTTGAAATACCTCTTTGGCGTCAGCTAAGATTGTTGACAATCGTCCAGGAGTGACGTCGTCATCCTTTTTACCAGCCACCGTCAGTGCCTGAATGGAGTGCCAGTCTAAACTTATCTTTCTGATCCATTCACGTCCCAATAACGGTGGTCCACCATCTTGCAGAATGTAGAGATACAATTTCCGTATTTTCTTGCCGTTGTATTCGGCAGGCACCCTTATTTTTCCTCTGGGGTATACTTTTTGCCCCGTATACGTCCTCAAGACAATGGATGTCTCTCTCAAGGGTATGTGTGAGAATAGCCGCTCGTAGTCTCATCGATTCATGACGGTTAGAGCTGATCCTGTATCCAATTCCATTTTGACTTGGGACCCTGCTATCGTGAGGGTGACCCAAATGGTTCGGTGATCCTCTTTTGCGATTACGTTGTGAAGTTTGAGACAGCTTAGTCTCTTGTTCCCGGATTCACTATCGCTCATCTGGTCTTCGGAACTACTGTCCGTCATCTTTTGTACTTTCCTGTAGCCTTTTTGTTGTCGTTGGTCTTCTTCCCAGACCTGCAAACTCGTGCAATGTGTCCCATTTTTCCGCATTGCCTGCATATTTTGTCCTTGGACCAGCAGTCCTTCTGGTCATGGTTTGTTCTGCCGCAGCGATAACATTTTGCAAATCCCCGTGTCATTTCGTGGGTGCCGTATTCCTGTGGCTTTTGTTGTATTTCCGCAGCTCCCCTTGCTGCTGCTTCGTACGATACTGCCACGCTGAAAGCCTTATCTAGCGTCAGCTCTTTCTCTGAGAGTAACCTCTTCTGCGTTCCTTCACTCAGGAGTCCACAGACAAATTTGTCCCGTAGGGTATCTGCCAGTCCTGCTCTGAACTGGCAGTGCTTTGATAGCTTGCGTAGTTCCGTAAGGTAATCAGCATTGCTCTCATTTTTATGCTGATTTCTTCTGTGGAATTTAAATCTTTCTGCTATCAGCAGCGGTGTAGGATTTAGGTGTTCCTGTAGGATAGCAACAATTTTGTTAAAACTCTTCGCCTTCGGTTTGGCTGGAGTAATCTGGTCCCGCAATAGGCCGTACTTTCTTGCGCCCATTAAATTTAGCAATACCGATGCCGTTTTCTCATCGGCTGTTTCGTTTGCCTCACAATATACCTCAACTCTTTCCACATACGTGGTCCAGTCTTCTATTGCATTATCGAAGGCAGTGATATCGCCAGTCTTTGGCATCTTGAAAATCTAAGATGGCGCCTCCCACACTTTTCCTTTTTCCCCGCCGAGTTAAGATGGCGCCTCCCGCACTTTCCGCCGCTGCCGCTGCTGCCAACGCTGTTACTGGTGATTATATTTATTTTACTATCCTGTAATGGCGACACCCTATGGTCTTCGCGCCTCCCCGATCGCTGCTGCCAAAGCCGCTCTCCGCGGTATTTTTCTTTTTCTTTCGCGCTTCAATATTTGCTCCGTTAATTGAAGAACCATTCCCGTCGTGGAGCGGACCCTCTGGGACACTTCCCTCCCTCTTCTTAGGTCCGAACGCTGCCCGGCTTCGAAGTACCGGCTGCGCCCAGTGTGCTCCACCCTCTCTCTCTCTCTCTTTGCTTCCCGACTCGCTGCCCGGCCCCGTTGCAGAGCCACCCGATCGAGCTCTAGCCCACCGCAGCCCAGGAAGGATCAGTGCACTACCTGCCACCAGCCCGATTAGCTGGGAAACCACAGACTGGAGAACCAAGCCTGGCTCTCGACAGTCTCTCCTGCAATTTTTCAATTCGATGATTTGGAGGGCGGTTGCCCACGGTCGACGCCCGTTTCTCGAGTTTCTTTGGAATATTTTTTTCTTCTTTCTTCTGGCTCTGACCTTCAATAACGTCGCCTGAGGTGCTGCCGAGTTGCAGGTAAGCTCGTTTCTTACTCGTTGCCAGTATTATGTCCGTGTATATTTGAGACACGGACTGCAGGAGTTGATTATAACAAGTCTTTACTGAATGGAGACAACCTGGAAACTGAAACTACAGAAGCCTGCTAGGGCCTTTTATACAGGGGTGGTCACTGCCGGTACTGCAGTCTGAGACCAGTTATTCCCTTAAAGGTACATACACAACAGTGGTTCTTCTCTGCACTTTCTCCACGGCCCAAAGGTCTCTCTTGTTCTTGCTGACCAGAACTGGATGCAGTACTCAAGGTGCGGCTTGACAATTTGATCATTATTTCCACTGTTTTGACTATGTAGTTCAAAGAAAGACTTGCATTGATATAACGCTTTTCACAACCTCTGGACGTCCCAAAGCGCTTTATGGCCAATGAAGTACTTTTGAAGTGTAGTCACTGTTGTAATGTAGGAAATGTGGCAGACAGTTTTTGCACAGCAAGGTCCCACAAACAGCAATGTTTTTTTTAAATGTAGTTTATGTATTTCTTTCTATGTGTAGTTCAACATCCTACTGGCTTTGTTGATTGCTTCTCTGCATTGGTTGGACATGTTCAGTATAGAATCGACTAAGACTCCTAGGGCTCTCTCAGGTTTATCCTTCGATGTGTGCCGTTTAGTTTTTCTTCCTTTGTGTAGCACTCTACACTTGTCTGCATTAACTTTCATCTACCATTGTTCTGCCCACTTGCATATTTTGTCCGCCGCACTCTGTAATTTCTCAGCTGCTTCCTCCAATTCCACTGCCTTTCCTAGTTTGATATCATCTGACCACTTGGCATTGATGTTCTAAGTCCAGATAAATTCGATAAATTCGATAGTGGTCTCAGTACCGAGCTCTGAAGTATCCCTTCGCCCCCTGCCACCCACCCCCCCACAACAACTCTGAGCTTTACTTTGAATCCAACAGCTTTCAGTTTAATTAATAGCCCTTTGGAAGTCAAGGTACACCACATCTTGGTGCTTGCAGCAGTCCACTTGGGTTGTCACCTCCTAAGAGAAGTTGAGGAGACTGGTTATGCCCAACCATCCCCTGTTGAATCTATGCTGACTGCTGTTAACCAGATTATTGTTGTCCAGATGATCCTCACATTCACTCCTCATAATCAATTCCATTATTTTACATGGGTTGTAGTTGCCTGTGTCTGTTGTGACACCCTTTCTGAATATGGGCACCATATTAGCCTGTTTCCAATCTACTGATACCTCCCAAGTGTGTCTGATGCCTCCCAACCTACACCGCCCACCCCATCCCGCCAATACCACACTGTAGGACTCTAATGCCACAACAGCCTTCAATTCTGATACCTGTTTTTGCTAAATTCACCATTTTGTAACTTGTGGCATTGGCTACCAGACCATTATTCAATCTGGGAAGTTTCTTTTAGAGACAAACTCACAGCTGAAGCTGTTGAGACCAGGCCAGTTCTTCCCAGGAAACAGAGGTGCTGTTTATTTACACTCCTTTATTATTCTGTGTTTCTTTATGGTTGTCAGACTTTTGTGTCAATGTCTCAGTTGGCACCCCTAACATCATATATGCATTCTTTATTACCCATGTCCTCCTCACATGTCAGAATTTTCCCCTGAGGCAATGTTAGCCATACCTCACCAGCACAAAAAGACATTTTAAGACTTAAAAAAAAATCATTCCACAGTGCATTCTGAAAAAAATAGAAAGCAGAATGATGCGTGTACTATGTGAGTGTCATGCCATGATTAGTTTTAGTCGAGAGTTTTTTGGGAGATTGTATTTTATTTTAATTTTTGGTGTTTCATTTTGTTTCTCGTAGTAACGTTCATGTGGATCTGAGGCTGCGGGGCTTCTACCACATTGATTTCAATGGAAAGTAAAATTGGGCAGCTTGTAATATGGGCACCCAATCTGATCCTGCCAGTTACCCGCTGGGCGAGTTAGGTTAAAATCCCCCGCCTGCAGTTTAGAAAGCTCTGACAGTTTGACCTAAGCATTGCTGACAGGGCAGCCCCCACTGTGCCAGTTAGAAAGGAATATCGGCCCAGATGTTCCGATCGCAGGCCTCCCGCTGCTGGGCCTCTCCAAACTGCCGGTGTGCAGGGCCCACGTATCTCAGAGGCGCAGATAGTTTGCAGCATCCCTGGGATCACGTGGGCCATGGGGAGCCAATCAGAGAAGGGAATCTCCCTTCATACATTTGACAGGCAGACCTGTGAAATATATGAATGGAGATTACCCCCAAAACATAGTAAAACTTTAAATACATTTTTTTAAATCACATTTTTAAAATGACTTGAAAGTCCAATAAATTAACTATTTTAAACAAAACTTTAAATTTTTGAAAATTAAAAATAAACTTACCTTTTTTTAAAGTATTTTTAAATGATAAATCAGTGGAAATTTTTTAAAAACTTTTTTCAACTCTTATCCTGGTAAAAGCAGGCCTTATGCCTGCTTTTACCAGGCGCAAGAATTGTAAGTGTTTTCTGCGGGCGGAGGGTCTCCAAAAAGCGGAACTCTCCGCCCGCAGAGGCCCTTCTCCAGGGCAGCCGGAGCTTTCTTGACAGATCAGAAATGCCAGTTTCCAGCACATGCGCAGTGCATGCCTAAAACCGGCATTTCCGATGTCCCTACGGGTGGGTACACAGCGCATACCCACCCGTAGGGATTGAAATATCTGGCTCATCAATTCTTAAGGGGCTTGACAGAGTAGATGCTGGGAGGATGTTTCCCCTGGCTGGGGAGTCTAGAACGAGGTGTCACAATCTCAGAATAAGGGGTCGGCCATTTAGGACTGAGATGAAGAGATATTTTTTCATTCACACGGTTGTGAATCTTTGGAATTCTCTACCCCAGAGGGCTGTGGATGCTCAGTCGTTGAGTATATTCAAGACAGAGATCGATAGATTTTTGGATACTAAGGGAATCAAGGGATATGGGACATTGTGGGAAAGTGGAGGTGAGGTAGAAGATCAGCCATGATCTTATTGAATGGCGGAACAGATTCGAAGGGTCGAATGGCCTACTCCTGCTCCTATTTCGTATGTTCTTATATTACCATGCATGCCTGCTGCAAGGGACAGGAGGCATTGGAGCCGTTTCCTATAGTAACAGGTCAGCGTGACAAAGCAATTCGGGATCATAACGGGCTCTCTATAGTTTGGTGGCAGTCTAGCATGTTAACTACAGGAACTTCTAGTTGGAAAAAATGTCTAGGAAATAATTCTTTTCAGTATGTAAGCTTAAGCAACATTTGTAAATCAACTCCTGGTTTGAGGCTACATCCCAGAATTGTCCCTTTAACGAACCTTTAAATGACGTCTTTTTAAAAAAAGTGCAGTTCTTCTCATAATCTATATGGAAGATTAATATTACGATAATATCTGATGCATGAGCCTAGAATTTAGCAGAATGAGATATAGTGTTGGGAGCTCAAAGATATTAGTCAGTGTTTAAAAAGCAGACTTCAAATGAATTTGTGCTAGATTTCTGAGGAGGATTGTGTGCTTTGAATTTCAGTACCAGAAAATGTTAAAAATACAAATAATACGTATCATTACTTTTTTTTTAACATGTATATTTATTTTAAAAATGTGGGGATTGTGCTGCCTAAATGAATCTGTGCAAAGATGGTTTCCATGGATACAGGGTCAGATCATGGATTCTGAATCTAGAAACCGAAGAGGCTCTAGGCCAACCCTCCCCAGTAGCATCGTCCCCAAATAATCTTCGTAGAAATGCCTGGAGCATGGTACACTGCAAACTAGTAGCAAATGATTGCTGTAATATTATTTCAATATTATTCCAAAGGGAAGTTCACATTTTCATTCTGAGCTGTATTAAAAATGTGTAAACACTCTGATAATTGAAAAAAGCGTTGTTGGCTACCTTAACAAAATTTCTCAGTATAGGTTTGCGGAGGGATTTTTTTGGCCATCCTCTGTTAATATATTTTTCCTGTGCAGTTATGTTTAACTAAAAGGAGGCACAGGACTCTCTTATTGTTGCTGAATATTAAATCACTTGTTCCAACTACTCCCTCTGTCAGCTATTGCTGGTGTTTCTGAAAGATTATAAACTTTGGTTATCATGGTGGCAAGCTGTCTCATTTGTTTAGTTCGAGTTAGTGGTCTGTCAAACCTCTAAGAGTATCTCGTCTTTTTCTATTGCTGCTAAATCAATTTATGGAAAACAAATGATGTATAGTTACCAGTTCTTAAAGAAACGGAACAAAAACAAATGACGGGAGTGATTTTGTGCTCAAGTTGAAGGATATGTCAGTGCAGGAGAATGATGTGCCTTTTTTGTTTTTGAACCCAGCGTTACCATCAAGCACAGGTTGAATCCAGTGTAAAGGTCCCTCTGTTCCACCCCAATAATGTGCCGTAACTCCAGCCTCAGAGAAGCATGATGTAGAACCAGGGGTGGACTGGCTCCGAATAGGATTCTTTGGGCGTCTCGTGGGAAAAGGGACGCCCTGATAATACAGCACTGCAGGACCATTCGGGAAATCTCCCAAGTTCCCATATGGCCAGTCCAGCCTCTATGTACAACTATGCCAACATACTTATTAGGGCCAGTTTTAACTCCTGGTGGGGAGCCTGCAGGAGGCCCAACAGCAATCCTGCACGGGAGTCTCTGTCAGAGTCCCGGCAGATTTTAACTTGGAGATGTGAGGGTCTTGCAGCTGGGAGTGGGGTAGGGGGAAAGGCCAGTTCAGCATAAGACTCTTGTGGGGTCCGTCCTGGCCCTACCAAAGAATGTTTTTTTAACTTACCTTAAGCGGGCCTTGTTGACTCCCTGACTGCTTTACCTGGTTGGCGGCCACAGTAGGCATCCCACTCAGGAGGAGGTTAAAATACCAACAGGGTCCTGTGTATTATGGGGCTCCGATTTGCATTTACTAATGAGCCTCCTTCCAGAGTCCGACGGGACGCTCATCGGTCGCCAATACTAGTGGTGTTAAAACGGGGAATTGATGGGACCAGGACAGGAAATGGAGCCGCTCCACTTTAACTGGCCCCACCCTCCTTTACTGCCAATTGGGGAGAGTTAAAATTCCCCCTATTGAATTGACATGTGCATCTGCAAATGCCATGTACACCAAATATACAATTATGTAAATCAGTGTAAGAACCTGCAAAAATGAGAGAAGAGAATGTTACTCTGGGAGGAGGAGAGTTCCTAAATATAAACTACAACCCTCCTCTCCCCAGTAAATATAGTTTTAAAAAAGTATCTAGTTAAGAGTGTGTCATGCCTTAGTGAAGAATTCCCCTCTTCCCAAGTGAGAAAGCAATGTGCCATGTTGGCTCTCCCAACCAGGAGACCTTTTTAACATTTTAATCCTACATGACCTCTATGAAAAAGTGCTAATATTTCCCATGGTTTGATATGGAGCCATTACAGACTCTACGCTTCCCGTCTGGAGCTAACATCGGAGCAGTTTTGATGTAGCCTCTCATCCAATTAGGAATCTGATTGCAGATACGCAAAATCATTTTATTTGGAAGCCTTTCATTCTGTCAGTATGGATTGGATTCCAACCCACTCCTCAGTTTGGTACTTCTTCAAGAGCATTGAAATAGTTCATACTGGAGCAACTCCTAAGTGTTGAGTTTGTACGGTCTCAACTGAAGATTGTGTTACAAGTCGATGACCTTTCATCAGAACTGGAAAATGTTAAGAGATGTAACAGTTTTAAGCAAGTACAGAGGCAGGGAAAGGGGGAGGAGAGGAAAAAACAAAGGGGAAGGTCTGTGATAGGATGGAAGGTAGGAGAGATCAAATGGCAAAATCTACTGCATACATCCCTCACCTCAATTAGCTCAAATACTAACTAGGAAATAAGTAGCTAGACCCTATGAGTAAGTGAATAATGAATCATTAGACAGCTGAGCAAAGGTTGGAGCTAGGCCATCAATCGGCTGTGTTGCGTCAACATTGTGTGTGCAGCCTACAAAATGGGACTATGTTTCGAATGTGCTTATAAATGATGCTTTGAACGCCTCGATTTTAAAATTCTCATCCTTGTGTTCAAATCCCTCCATGGCCTTGCCCCTCCCTATCTCTGTAACCTCCTCCAGTCCCACAACCCTCCGAGATCACTACGCTCCTCCAATTCTGACCTCTTGCGCATCCCCAATTTTCATTGCTCCACTATTGGCAGCCGTGCTTTTAGCTGCCTGGGCCCTAAGCTCTGGAATGCCCTCCCTAAACCTCTCCGCCTCTCTACCTCCTTCCTCCTTTAAGACGCTCCTTAAAGCTTGCCTCTTTGACCAAGCTTTTGGTCACCTGTCCTAATATCTCCTTATGTGGCTTGGCGTCAAATGTTGTTTAATAATGCTCCTGTGAAGCGTCTTGGGATGTTTTACTACGTTAAAGGTGCTATATAAGTGCAAGTTGTTGTTGTTGTTAAGCCTTTATATTCTGCACGCCACTGGTTCTAATGGGTGGGTGAAATGTGGGTGAACGCACGTAAAACCTGGATATATACTTGAAAAGGAAAAATTTGCAGGGCTATGGGGAAAGAGCAGGGGATTGGGACTAATTGGAAAGCTCTTTCAAAAAGCCAGCACAAGCACGATGGGCCGAATGGCCTCCTTCTGTGCTGTATAATTCTACGCAGATTGGTTAACTAAGTTGGAAATTGTATTGTGCAATATTAGTGAGGAATGTTAACATGCCAGTGTGAAATTCCTCTGTCTGCTATTTAACAAATGTGAATGTAAGGCTTGACGCCTGCCACATTTCAGGATTCTGGACTATTAGACCAGGGGAGGGTCTTGGTGTAATTGATGTTAAAAATGCTCCTATTAAGTTAAATATAGGTCTGCAAGGATTAAATTCACAGGAAAGCAGAGCCTGGCTAGATAGGTCAGCATTCAAACAAGGCATCTGAAGCAGATTGCTTTATACAATTAAAGTTAGCTTAGCGATTCCAGCGCACATTCAGACCATGTGAGGTGAGGATGTTTCTGTGCTGCTGATAATATCCGCTTGGGAGATGGGGTGGTCAGCTTGGTTGACAGCCTTGCGGATCCCTTCCACCGCCTGCAAATACTCAGAGACAAAAGGAAACAGAGACACGTGGGCAGTCAGTTAGATTATAAACAGGAGACTGCAAGCTCCCAAGCTGGAAGCTAAAATGCAGATGGTCAATTCTTGCAGTTAGAAGTTGTCTAGAAAGAAAGGTAATTCCAAAAAGCAGTCAGTCATGAAAGGGACAGGGTGCATTATATTTCTTCTCATTTTCCCAGCAGAGAAGTAAGATTGAGTAATGGAAATGGGATTTGTTTTGACTGATGCTCTGTATGTTCACTTGCTATCAGTACAATAAAGCAGCTTAATGATGTACATCAGTCCTCATCTCACTAAAGTGCTTCTTAGTCCACCTACTGAAAGATTGGGGAATTGCACACAAGAGCATGTGCGAAAGACACACAGCTGGATTTTACCAGGCCCGAGGAGGCGGGTTTGGAGGCATGTGAGGTGTTAAAATTGCAAAAAATGACGGGCAGCTCCGATCCCACCTCCAGCCCATCTCTGGTCAATTTTGCCAAAAGTGGCCTTTCAGACCCCGTCTCGATCCCGCCTCCAAGAGGTGGGATTGGCCCTTAAGGACCAATTAATTGCCTCTATAATGTCATTTTGAGAGGCCTTTCTAACTTTAACACATTTCCCCTGTGCTGCACGTCTCCTCTGGAACACACCAGTTATTCCTGGCGGCCTCACAAGTGGATTGCTTACTAACAGCTGCAGCTCCACCATTAAAAAGGAATTTTCAACAATGATCATTTGCTGGTGGCAGAACTTTGTTTTCTCAGGTCTGACAGAACTTTTAGCAGGCCTACTCATTGTGGAAGTTTTGAGGCTGAGATCCACCTCCTGGGAAACCCCTCTCCCCACCTTGACTGAGCGCTTCCACAACTGAGGTATGTACCAAAAGCATGGGAACCATTTATTTCCTTTCCTCCTGGACATCAGATTCGGATGAAGACCAGCCGCGGCAGCAGCAGAACCATAAGCAACAGCACCACCAACAGCAGGAGCAACAACAGGAGCGCCAAGCTGCTGCTCACCCACCTGAAGCTGCACAGGTCAGAAGGTGCCAGTGCAGGGAAGGACGTCGCCGCAGGAGATACCCCCCAAAACAGGGTCTACAGACAGAGGATGAGCTACCTCAACATGATTGAGCAGCAGTGCCAAAGGAAGCTCCGACTTTCGCAAGAGGTAATGGGTGACATCTGCGCAATGCTGCAGCAAGACCTGGAGCTCAGAGGAGCGGGTGGACACCCCTTACCAGTGGCCGTCAAAGTCACCACCGCACTCAACTTTTTTGCTTCAGGCTCATTCCAGGGATCAACAGCAGACATCAGCAGCATCTCCCAGGCAGCCGCACACACTTGCATCATGCAGGTATCGCCATGAAACAACAACCTGCCACTTTAAGATGTTTTGAGCTTTGCTTTCATCGATTTAATGAGACTTTTTTTAATGGATTGTACACTTTTATTATCTTTCATTTAATGTGACTTTTATGAACCCTCATTCCTTATGAGGGTCCTGCTGCATTAACCAGACTGCACCCAGGTTAGTTAGCCTATTGTATCAGTCACTGTGCCAAATGGTGTATGGGAAAGGGTCTTTGTGTGAGACTGCTCAGTCCCCTCTCCCATCTACATTGCAATTGTGTTTGCAATTCAGTATTTTAAAATATATTGACTTGGAATTTGCATCCCATTAGTTAGACTTTTTCCTCACCCTGCAGCTCGAAAGTTTTTTGCCCTGTAAGTTGCTGGAAATGTGAGCTGATAAGTACAAAGTGGCATCTGGGACCTTGGTGAATGACGGGACCAACAGTGTATCTCCTCAACCAATGAGGTTTAAGGATTGAGAAAGAAACAGGAATGACAGAGACGGCAATAGGATGAATTAGAGTCAAATTAGATACAGAAAGCGAAATAAAGAGAGGGAAAGAAAGATTGGATTAAGAGAGAGAAAAAAGAGAAAGGAAAAGTAAGAAGAAACATTTATTTTTTTAAATCTCTAACAACAATTTAGGATTAAGACTCCACAGTTTCCATTGTTACCTTTCTGGACCGGCGAAGTGGAGCGACATTGCAGGAACATAAAATCTCCTCATTGAAAAGATATATACGCTGTTAAGTAACCAATAACTTTCTGGGATGAGTTTAATTAGTAATTAATGCATAAATGCAGCAATTTCTTGGAACTCACGGGGAGGTTGAGGGTGAGCTGCCATTTTCATGAGGCTAATGTCAGTGCAAATCGTCCAGCAACTTGTGGCATTTCGCAATTCACGGAGTATCTCCTCCTCGCCTCAAGTTGCTGGACGATTTACACATTAATAACGGCAAGCGCCATTAAACTCACAATCATTTTGGCAGCAAAATCTCGGCTATTGAGATTCTCATTGCCGGCAATGGCCGATGCTACCTTAAAGTCCATTTGCTTTGTAAATGTTCTGTTTTTATTCTGTGATGGTGGAAGCAAGATCCTGTGACTCTTTATTCATTGGACTTTGATGACAGCAGATATCAGCCTGTTAGGAATCTGTATACCCAAACTACTTCAAAGGTCATTTTACATGTTTAAATATGACCTCCGATTAGAGCTGGCAATAAAATAGAAAGACCCATCCATTTCAACACTATCAATACTGGCCTCACAGCCAACTGTAAGCAACGTTCCTTTGGTGCCTGAAGGAATTGCAAAGTTCACATGCCTATATTATCAGAGCAGATAGATTTGATTGTTCAGGCAGAAACTGAAGTAACAGCAGTTTTTCGACATGGCCTTTTGCCACATTTGGAGGAGATATGTCAATAGATGGGAAAGTAGGAGGTGACAGGCCATTGATGTGGGTGTGACTGTTTAGGTGTGGAGAAGGTTGGTGGTGATGGGGAGGGGTTATAGAAAACAGATTCCTCCTGCAATTGATTCCATTGCACAGCCTCCACTGGATGAGGTGGAGAGTTTCTGAGCACTCTGCAGGCTCAGCATTCGAAGCATAGTTTATTGCTCATTGACATTATTCACATTCAGCACAACACAATGGCCTTTGACACACTGGGCCTATAGAGGATGGATTTCTCCTCCAGCTAATTGCTCGAAAAAGGAAAAAGATTCAATTAGGACTGGATAGCACCATGTACAGTAGGGGCCTTATTACACACACTTTATTGTAACTTAATCTTTCTAACAATGCTTTCCTGCTGCTGACAAACATAGTCAATAGAAATAAAAACAGAACATGCTTGAAATACTCAGCAGGTCAGGCAGCATCTGTGGAAAGAGAAACAGATTTAACGTTTCAAGTCAATGATCTTTCATCAGCTCTGACAAAAGACCTTTGGCCTGAAACGTTAACTCTGTTGCTCTCCCCACAAATGCTGCCTGACCAGCTGAGTATTTCAAACATTTTGGGCTGGATTTTCATTCAGCAGTCGGGAAGGAGGCGGGACTACAACTTTCGGGTTTTAGTCCCGCCTTCATCGAAGTCCGGCCAATCGACACGATTTTCCCTTGATTGACCTCGTTGAGCCCGCCCAGCAGGGCTCAGCAGGCCAATTAAGTGCCGCCTGGTAACAGGTGACGTCACAGACTGAAATTTCATCTGTCAAGAGTTTTTGACAGATGAAATATCAGTGTTTCACAGCTGTTTGAAGCTGTCAAACACTGACAGTCTGACTTCTAACCTGAGTCCTTCTACGCAGACTCAGTTAGAACTGTCACCGGCACTGAAAGCTGCAGGCTGTCACTTTTGACAGATCGCAGCCATTCGGCTTTCAGTGCCGGCTGAGTGATGGACTCCCGACGCCTAGAGGAAGAAAGGCTGTTAAGGTAAGTACAGGTAATTTAAACTTCTTTGCACACTTTAGACACACCAAACACATTTACCTTTGCACTCATGCACCCATCACTCACCTGAACACCGACATCGCAACCCCTCCAAGTCCTTCAACCCGATGGCCCGCCTGCTCTAACCTGGCGTGGTTTGGAGCCATCGGGAATCCCACACGACACCCTTCAAAATAGGGATTAGGCTAAAAACTGCCTGTTAACTACCTGTTAACAGGCAGTTAATTGGCACTAATCCCTTCCCGCCTCGGGTCGGCGGGTCCCAGTGCGGGGCGGGTACCCGCCTCCTCTGAAACTTACGTGGAGGCGGGTTTTGGGCGGGATGGTGTCGGCACCCCCGAATTTGGGATTTTTGCCCCCCCGCACGCCTAAAAGCCCGCCTCACGGCGCACTGAAAATCTGGCCCTTTCTGTTTTTATTTCAGATTTCCAGCATCCACAGTACTTTGCTTTTGTATTAATAAAATAGAACCCTGTTACACAGTGTTACTTTGCCACCAGTGAGACAGACATGCACAAACAGACACAGAGGCCGAGATTTTCCTTACCTCAGCGGGTCCGGTGCGGCTGGGGTCGGTGGCGGGTCATGGCCCTGCTGCTGGCTCCATCTCGCTCTGGAAAATGAATTTCCCTTGATTGCGCTTGTTAAGCCCACCCAGCGCGCTTCCCAGCTCGATTAGAGGAAGCGGGTCTGGTGACATCATTCATGATGTGTCATCAGCTGGTTTCCTTAAAGGGACCATGGCCACAATCATTTTGACGGTTGTGCTGTCAGCATTGAAGTGCTGCAAACACTGACAAGCACTGCACAGAGGTGCAGGCCTGTGCACCCAGGTTCTCCCATAACTCCCTCCTTATGCTTATGGAGGGAATCACAGCATGCAGGGAGGTCCTCTTCCCTTCCAAAGGGCCTCCCCAGTGGATCAACGCAGCCTGGTTGCACATTGCACAGGAGGACACAAGGAGGGATGTCATTAGGAGGACTTGGTGCAGTGGCACAAACCTTTCAATTATCCCATTAGATCACGAAACGTTAGTGCAAAGCCACACTCACCTTCATCCTGCTGTGCCTCTCATCACATCCCCATCACACTGCCTTCCCTATCCTACCCCTGCACATCCTTGCTCACACCAACTTACCTTGCACCTCCACTCATCCCTCTCTATCTACATTATCGCCACCCCTCACACTCACTCTCATCCTAGTGCAATCATACCAACTAACAACACACAAGGCTAGCCACTTGGGTGTTTTATGCAACGTTCATGTAAAGTTTCTGTTAATGTGGTGTCATACATTGAAACCTTCATTTTCACCACTTTGCATCCTTGGACAGATTTTTGTGCACCTTTGGAAGTGGCTTAGTGAGTTGCAGTGAATGGTGAGACATAACGGTGCCCCCCGCAATGGTGGTGAGTGTGAAAGGAATGGCTTGGACATTGTAGGGATGCTTTATGGTGTTGGTATGGGGTGGTGTCAGCCTGGCGCATCATGTGGCAGCCAGGGTGTACACTGTCAAATTAAGTAAATCTGGCCATGATGAGGCCATCCCTGGCCTCCCGGGCAGCAATCTGGTCAGGTGCTGATGCCCTCTGTCCTGTGCAGCATCAGTTGATTGCGGAGAAGGTTGGTAGTGTTGTTGGTGCTGCTGATGTGCCTGGTGCTGCTGGTGTTGGGGCTGATCGTGGTCAGATTCTGAGGACCAAGGTGAGACAGTATAAAGGGCACCCATGTTGATGGAATAGATGGCAGGTGAAGTAGAGATGCCAGAAGCGATCTGTCAATGGTGAAAGAGTTCTTCCAATGAGGTGAGACTGGATGGAGAGCAGAAAGTGGAACGCCTGCAGAATCTGTGCTGGAAATGGGCTGAGAAACAGCTTGTGTCTGAGGAAAGTGATGATCTGTCAGGTGGGAGCATTTACTGTACATTTGAAGCTGTAAAGTAATCAGCTTGAGCAATGGCCACTGAACTCCTGCCTCAGGTTGACAGCCGTGGTCCCCAAACAATGTGGTTCCCATGGTCATGCAGTTAAAGTCAAAAGGTAAGTTAAAAAGCCCGTTAATCATCTGTCAACTAGATGCTAATGATTTAATTGGGTCACCCGCCACTGCCTGTTGGGTCTGCTTAGTGCTGACAGACCTGACATTGGGAAAGACGCGTTGCAGCGGTTTCCCGGCCCGCTGTCAAAAAAAAACATATTCCCACCGACCCGCCACCAATCTCTATCCGCTGACCCCCCAGAAAATCTCGGCCAGACAGAGAGAAACACACAGAGAGATCAGCTTTTTACTTCAGTAACTATTGCTGCCCCATTAACATCAGATGGAACAAGTTAAAGTTGTCCCCAGACAGAGACACACAAACAGACTCTGACTCCATCCCATTAATCTGTGCTAAATTCAGAGGCAAAAAAGCAATTTGGACCTTTTCACTTTTAACAGTATTTTTCTTTTAAATAACTGAAGCACCACAACACATTGCTTATTTGCCTTTAAAAGTCGCTGCTGCTAGTGACAGCATTCATTTTATTTGTGTGTCAATGATTGAGATTATTAACAACAATGCTTGCCTGTACAGATGGAGTCTGATAAATTAATGGATGAATACAATTAAAGGCATAGTTCAGAGAGCTGATTTTTGAAAACAGTCAAAATATGACTTGTATATTTTACCATTTAAAAGGGGAAATATAGTCTACTGAACTGCTCTATAATTCAAAATGCTATAAAGGAAAGACATACGGTTGTCTCCCTCAGGCACTTCTTGCTATCATGTTTGATGTTTTAGAATGAAACTACAGTCTGCTCTCTCAAAGCACCCGACTGTTTATTGAATTATTCTAGGGTTGAACTCGAATGATGCTGAACTATATGACCAAGGTAGTACATGCCAGCGGGTGTCCAGTGCTCTGCTCAGACCATACTTTGAGTGCTGTGTCCAGTTCTGGTCACCAAGACCTAAAGAAGACTTTCAAGCCCTGAAGACAATGCACAGAAGACTGAATTATGAGGAAAGACTGGAAAAACCTTGGGCTTTTCAGCCATTAGAAGAGGAAACTGGCCGCAGAGAGATAAAATGGTAAACATTATGGAAAAGGGAAATCCAAAGCACCACTTCAAATTAAACAGGTTCAAACTAGTGAAATGCAAATTAAAGATTGCTGTCAGGAGGTTCTTCACATGTAAAGTTCTGGGTAGGATAGTGGAGGCAAAACCTCTAGAATTATTTGTTCTGATGATTAATGCACGACAGTGATTGGACATGTTGACTTGTTGAGTCTACTCATATCTGTAGGTCCTTTATATCTTAGGTATTTCAATACCATTCATGAAGTAATTATGCCAGTCATACTTTACAGTTGTCCATATTAAATTTCATACACCATTGTTCCATGCACGTAAATATTTTTTCTAACTAATTTTCTAGTTCCTAGGCTTCCTTCACAGAGTTAGTTAGCTGCCACTCCTAGAAGCCGACTGTGCTGCCGTGAAGTCCTGCAGACTCGTGGCCTGTGCTGCCGCGATGTCCTGCACACTCCTGGCCTGTGCTGCATTGAATTGTTCCAGACTCCTGGCCTGTGCTGCACTGAATTGTTGCAGACTCCTGGCCTGTGCTGACCCGAATTCCTGCACACTCCTTGCCAGTGACTCTATGGAGTCAGGCATCCGTGCCACTGCAGCCATGAGCTCAGTGTGCCTGCGCTCAGCCTGGACGGCCATTTCCTCTAGGAGGCGCACCTCCTCTGCGCTGACCGTCGCAGGACTGGAGGCCGCACTCACCCTCTGGGGAGAAGTCCGTCGAGCTTCCCCACCCCTCCCGCGTTGCTGCAGGCCGCTGGGCCCCGGAGATTCACTCTCCTCCGACCCTTCCCCCCGGCTCCCCTCCAGGGAAGACGTGTCCCCTACATCGGCATGGGCTGGCGCGGCTGAGGGTGGCACTGATGGGCCGGCTTCCTCTTCCTCCTCCTCGTCTTCCGAAGGGCTGACAGTGGCAGCTTGAGGGCCTGCCTCCTCACTTGGTGATTCACCATCTGAAAGCAGGAAGGCACAAGAGTAGCTTTCGAGTGAGGACAGGGCGGCAGCGAGGGAGGCATGATTGGTGCCACTCACCGCATTGGTCGGACAGTGGCAAAGGATGCTGATCTGATGCGCAAGTGGAACGAGAGAGGTCCAAAAGGTCATGCCCTTACCATTGGTGCCCAGAACAGGGTCGGCATCTCCAGTGGCGACTGGGCCAATCAGCCGGCCTCCCATAATGCGCTCCACACGCTGGTCGAGGTCGGAGAGCTCTTTGATGTCAGGACAGCCTCCCCCGGTGTCAGTTTGGTTGCGCCGGTTGTGCGCAACCTTGGCCTGCAAGAGAAAGGACGGCCTCTAAGTACAGTGTGTAGCCCTGATCTTGTCTGCAATGCCTCCCATGGTCGAATAGCTAGTACAGTGTGTAGCCCTGATCTTGTCTGCAATGCCTCCCATGGTCGAATAGCTAGTACAGTGTGTAGCCCTGATCTTGTCCGCAATGCCTCCCATGGTCGAATAGCTTGGACAGTGTGTAAAGTGCTGAATGTGCAAGTGATTTTCATGCCAGTCCCATAGCTGCTGGATGAGGGCTGGCCATTAGGGCTTTCAGGTCCCTTTGCCCATAATGTGAGGTGCACATGCAAGGATGAGGAGGACACTGGAAAGGGTACTCACCCTGACAACCTGAGTGAGGTCGTTGAACTTCTTCCGGCATTGCACAGCAGCCCTGGCAGCCCCGCTGTTGGAAGAGACCCTGTTGGACACCTCCCTCCAGGCTTTCCGGTAGGTGCTGGGCAGCGGCCTCTTGCCACCTTCTGGGTACAAAACATGGCGCCTGCGCTCCACTCCGCCAACCAGCACCCTCAGGTCACCGTCGCTAAAGCGCTGCGCTCTCTCCCTGGCCTTCTCCATAGTCCTGGGCGTTGTACAGGTGAAGCTGAAGTGGTCAGGCCTAGGTTGAGGGCTGCAGTGTGCAGGGCGTGGCAGGCAAACAAATCGACCCTCCCCCTTTAAGAGCTGACCGGCGCCAGAGTGTCTGCCGTCAATCAAAAACTCGCCGCACCTGCGCTGCGCCCGGCCTTGGTGGCATCGCTCAGCACCGCTGGCTTTGCGCCTAAAGATAGTCGTGCATCGCCTGTTTTAGCGCAGCAGCAACCTCTTGGGGCGTTGCGACTGAATATCGGCGAAGGGGGTGCGACTTTGCGCCGGGCGCAAACTTTAGCGGCCGCCCGACTTTACCGCCCCAAAAGTGGCTATTCTGAATTTCTAGGCCCAAGTCTCCTAAAACCTTCACAGCAATGCTACTTTTGCATATTTTAAAGCAAGTGATCTTCAGATTGAAACGCCCCTGCGCCGTAAATTCAGTGGTAGTGCCCCAAGCAGGAGGCGGGGCGCTACTGGAAGCGCTCCCCCTCCCTCTTGGGGTGCTACCAGTGAATTTCACGCCGCTGCATGCAACAGCGCCACACGCATTGGCACGTAGCACCGTGTAATTGCAGGCCTTCCTCCCCTGATTAAAGGGGAGGGGCCTAGCGCTGTGCACACCATGGCCCTGCTGGACCACCGGGGAGCTGGGTGCCAGGAAAACCCCAAAGGGAAAGAGGAAAGGGGCAGGTGCTGGCAGTCAGCCCAAAAATAAATGGCCGCCCGACACCTGCACTTTAAGTAGCACCGGTATGGCTGCAAAAATGCCCCCCTGACCCTGTCGGACATATCGTCCGGCGATAGGTCAGGGGGTGCAACCCAAGTTTGTGACCGGGGCACTGCACATGGTGATGATGCCATCGCCGGCAGCGCAGCGCCATGGGTCATTACCGGCTACCACCGCCGCTAACCTCCCGCTGAATTTCGCGAGAGGCGTTAGCAGCACTGCACCCGGGTGCTATGGGGTTTGCGCCCTGTTAGCGCCCCCCAGGGGTGTTAATAGGAGGTGCAAAGCAACCCAATTTTTCCCCCATAGTGTAAACTAACAGCACAAATCTTGAACACCCAAAAGTAGACTGAGTAAGTTTGGCTTGGAAGCCAGAAATTCTTGATGGCAATCTCCCATCATAAATCAGCTTAACTCACAAGAAAGCCAAATCTCTCAGTGAAATGCTACAAAGAAGGGCTTCTCCACAGCAATGTATTGGGGAGCAATATATTCATCTTGCTCAGAAAGTGAGCAACACGGAATATGAATTTTAGTGTAAAATATAATACAAAATCATTGAGGGGGGATAAAAGCTCAATGGCCATTTTGCCACTGCATTTGGTTATTAAATAGTATGCAGCAATTTAATATAAATTCTAATGTTGTTCTGGCCCAGGATGTATAATGTTGGATGGAAGATTAGTTAGGTATTCTGCAGTTTGGGTCATTTACTTTGGGAGGTCAGGATGAAAGAATCAGTTCTCGATGAGGTTAAATAGTTTGGGTAGAGATTCGATGAAATAGCAGATTGTAACATGGAGGGAATGGAAACCCTCTTTGTTCCAAGTTTTGTTTGGCCCTTTGTTTTTTTAAAGGAAAATTACATTCAGTTGAACTGGCACATGTAGGATATGCTTTCATTGCTAGGGGGATAGAATATAAAAATAGGGAGGTATTGCTTCAGTTGTACAAGGTATTGGTGAGACCGCACCTGGAATACTGCATACAGTTTTGGTGTCCATACTTAAGAAAAGACATACTTGCTCTCGAGTCAGTACAAAGAAGGTTCACTCGGTTAATCCCGGGGATGAGGGGATGGACATATGAGGAGAGGTTGAGTAGATTGGGACTCTACTCATTGGAGTTCAGAAGAATGAGAGGCGATCTTATTGAAACATATAAGATTGTGAAGGGGTTGGATCGGGTGGATGCGGGGAGGATGTTCCCGATGATGGGTGAAACTAGAACTAGGGGGCATAGTCTTAGAATAAGGGGCTGCTCTTTCAAAACTGAGATGAGGAGGAACTACTTCACTCAGAGGGTGGTAGGTCCATGGAATATGCTGCCCCAAAAAGCTGTAGAAGCTACATCATTACATAAATTTAAAACAGAAATAGACAGTTTCCTAGAAGTAAAGGGAATTAAGGGTTACGGGGAGCGGGCAGGAATTTGGACATGAGTCTAGGTTCGAATCGGACATGGCCCTGTGGGTAGCGGAGCGGGCCCAGGGGCTGTGTAGCCTGATCCTGCTCCTATTTCGTGTGTTTAATTCTGTTAGATTCAGGAGATGGTTCTGTGATAGTAGATTGGCGGTTAGGATCAGATCAGCCATGATCTTATTGAATGGCGGAGCAGGCTCGAGGGGCCGATTGGCCTACTCCTGCTCCTATTTCTTATGTTCTTATGTTCTTATGCATTGCCTCACCATTGAAATGCATTAAATGGCATTAAGTTGTTGTATTTGCTTGTTAGATATGAGGAGAGGAGGAGGACACTGATAGCGCAGTCATTTAGCACTATTTCCTTTCACCTCTGGGTTTGAGTGCAGCCAGAGTTGGGATGAAAATCATCTTCTGCTGCTGTGAACATCCTAAGTGAACATTTTTTGGGATGTCTGGTTTTTACTAGCTCTAGGTCCACAGAAGAAATCTGGCCAGATTTCTTCTTCAATTGAAAGTCCCACTCAGGCAATGTGGATTGCTACTGTGGGAAATGGAAGAAAAATCATAATGTTTAGTAGATGGGGCTTTCTCCTGTAGCTGAAATGAGGGCACATTGTAAAAGAAGCTGACCCAGGTGTCTGGGTACTGACATTGGGTGCCAAAGAATGAAGTGTTACATGTCTCATCTTGATATGCCCAAAATTCACAATAATATGTTTTAAATAGCATAATCTGCCAAGTGGACACTAAAGAATCGAGGCTCTTAATTTTTTTTTTTAATATAGGATTTCTTGACTGACATGACAGTTTTAATATTTTTGAATTTTGCCATAGAAGTTCTGGTAGCTGCAGTGGCAAGAATTGTTGTCATGGGCAGCATGTTAACATTGTGGTGGGCTTTTTGGAGTAATGTGTGCCCAACAAGTCCCCCAATAAGACTTTGAAGTGATAACATGCATTGTCAAGGAATGTAGTAGGCAATAAACAGCTTGGGAGCCAATTTAAGTCCTGAAGCCGGAAGCCCAGACAATTAATCCAACTAAGTATATATCTATTACTGAGGACAAGAACAAATTTGAAATGTATGTCTGTCGAATGGCATGGTGACATAGTACAGTGCAATACTGACATACTGGGGCATGGAGACGATGGGGGTGAGTTCATCTCTGACGCTTATGCCAACGTGTGGAGGCAGTGGTAGGGACGGTACATCCTGGCAGGGAAGGAGGAATAATTGAAGACGGAAGCCTCCCCAAGCTAGCCTAATTTATTTTAAGGGTCTGGCTTTAGAAAAGTGTTGACAGAAGTCTGGGAGCAGGTGATCTCCTTAGCCTTTCATCCCAAGATAGTGTATGACTCAGGCAAAGATATAAGTGTGAGAAAACCTTCAAAGTTGGTGTAACACTTTCAAAATGTGTATCCTTTGTTGGTTGTTCTGAAATCATAACATGTGACACACTTTGTTTGTTGTACTTGGGTGCTGTCATTTGTTATGTGTCAAAGCATAACTGTTAATCAAATTCCTCAGTTAGATGTTTTATGTTTGACCTATGATCACATCAGCTGGGGTTTTCCACTTCTGTGTTTGCCAGCTTGTGATTATTCCGGCCATTAGAACGACGGAGCAGAAGTTCTCAGGCTAGCGAGGGTGAAAGCAGAAAACTCTGGCCATTGTGTCCAACTAGAGCATTAAATATTCTGCTTCTTGGATCTTTGCCTGAGTCATACACTATCCAGGGTGTGGGAAGTGTCTGGATGGAGGAAAATGTCCACAGATACAAACCACGTTGAGTGGCTCAACATAGGAACATAAGAAATAGGAGCCATTCGGCCCCATGTAATACATCCTCACCTTCCTTTGTTGGTGTATGTGCAGTGGCCTTGGATTTGCTACCTGCTTGTGTTTGTATAGATGACGTAATGACAAGTTGGACTAGAGCATGCCCCCCGCATGGAGAGGCAAACTTGATATCAATGGATTGAGCATTGGCCAGTTAATATTGCATAGCACAATTTTCAGAATTAGATCTTTAAAAGCTGTATTGATGCATATAGTTTGCCTGATGTTAACCCCTTTCGCTGAACCTTTTTCCTCTTTGATGACGTTTTAGCAGCATATTACATCGGGCGTATAGTATTCTGGGTACAGTAATAAGCTGAGGGGGAGCTTGGTGAGAGGAAGAGAGAGAGATATTGTGGTCAATTGAAGTAATTCACATAAAATGTCATAATAAAAGCACAATTAGGAAAAAAATCTATAAGTTGTTAGTCTGTAGAGACTGGGCAGAACCGCTGATGTGTGGCATGGATTGGGGAGGTGGCAGCAGTCCAGCCAGCCTATCTCACTTGGTGACATGAGCTGGCACTGACCTTCAGCCTTAGCCTCAGGGCACTTTCCCACAGAAAATCAAAAGAAAAGGAAAATTGCACTCCTCAGCATGACTGGTAGAGAAAATATCCAGAAATGAGATCAGGTGAAGTAACATTTGCAGATATACATACACATTTGCCAGGATAAAAATTATGCAGCAGTGTTCTCAACTATTGCGATAGCAACCCCGCCAGATCGTAACAAGCCATATAGATTTATTTAAAAGGGAATATTGGCTATTATTCTTGCAGAAAAGGGACATAGCAAGAATTTGGATGGGATTCAGAAACAGAAAGATAGAGGGATGATGACAAAAAGTAGATTTTTCTTTTGATGAGCAATGCCACAGGCAATCAACTAGTCATCTCAGTTTCTCTACCATAAGTAACGTGTTAATTGTGAAATACAAACTGTTTGTAAGATCCTTATACTATATCACGCTGACTGCTGTGATATCACAGGAGCTTCCTCCTGCAACATTATATACCAGCCTAAATGTGTCTGGTATTTGTCTGAGGGGGCGATTTTGCCAGCCCTGGGGAGGCGGGTAAGGAGGCGGGACTGCCGGGAAAATGGCAGAATCTGGGGGCGGGTACCCATCCCGCCCCCAAATCTGTCTCCGTGCCATCTTCCCAGGAGGCGGGTACCCGACCCGCGCTGGGAGCTGCCTCCCTGAGGCGGGAAGGGGATTAGTGCCAATTAACTGCCTGTTAACAGGTAGTTAACAGGCAGTTTTTTGGAGAATCCCTATTTTCAGTCCTGAAGTGTGGGCTTCCCAACCACTCCGAACCTCGCCAGGGTCAGTGAGGTGGGCCGTCGGTCTGTGAGGATCGGAGGGGTTCAGATGCCCGGTGTGCAGGTGAGTGATGGGTGCAAGTGTGGAGAGGTGAGTGTGTGAGGTGAGTGTAAAGTGTTTTAATAAGTTTTACTTACCTTTACTTCTTCCTGCAGGCTTCATCCCTTCAGATCTCTGGAGTCCCGCTTCTCACTGGTACAGAAAGCAGAATGGCTGCCGAACTGTCAAAAGCTGCAGCCTACTGCTTTCTGCTCAGGAGAGATCAAATGAGCCTGAGTGGAAGGGCTCAACTTAAAAGACAGATTGTCAGTGTTTGACAGCTTCACAGAGCTGTCAAACGATGACATTTCATCTATCAACAGCTCTTGACAGATGAAACGTCACTCGCCGACGTCACCAGTAACCGGCTTTCCCTTAAAATCAAGAGAAAATAGTGTGGGTTGGCCCGACGTCGATGGAGGCGGGACTAAAACCCGACAAGTGGGAGTCCCGTCTCCAAAAGCTCCCCATTGAGAAAATCTAGCACTAAGTGTTTGGTTTTGCCTTTGTTCATGGGAAAACAATGCAGTAATGTAAACTGCATTAAAATGATCATCGTATCACTTGTTCATGACAAAAATTATGAGTGTTTTCCTGCTGTCTCTGTTCCTGAGTAGAACAGGTTTGTCAAACACTTTTTCACAAAATGATTCTCCTTTCAATATACTGCACTAATGTCTTTCATAGACTTCCCCCAAAAGAAAATGATCTGTAGAATAAATAACTGGCACGTGTGTAATGTCTATTTACATTTCACTGATGAGAGTCGCACTCATAACTCACTTGTGACTTTGTTATTGATGAGCTATAAGGGCAAATCTACCACTTTCGCCCGACCACTGCCGAGCCATGGCTGCCAGGTGTGCAGACGTGGGAATCCGTGGTTCAGAACCGATGATTTGCTCTCTTTAAAATGAATGGATGGAAAAGCGTGAGCCATGCGGCGTGTTTTCACGATGTGTTCTCCTGGCAGACAATGCTGCACACCTGGAGGGCAAGAGCAGAAAATTTACTGGATAAGATAATAATAATAATACCAGTGGGCAATACACATTCTCCAACAGAGCGTGCGGAGCGTAGATGCTCGGAGTGAACTGAAATCTCTCAAAGAAAATCTAAAAGGTAAGCAGAACATCTCACCAGGTGATGTTGCATCATTCTGATGTTCATTGGAAAAACCTTTATAATAAGATCCATCCTGCAGGTTTCCTTCCACTTGGAAACTGAGTATCATATTAAATTGATACTTTGTTGCTGCGTATAACCTCAGTAGAACCTCATTAGAGCACTGATGTAAGAAAACTACTAGGCACTAGGCCTAAGCGTTAAACAAAGCTTTAATCAACTGTTTTACAACATGGAGGTCTAGTTGTGTCCTTCACTAATTCCTGTTAAGAATGTCCCTGCGCAAGCTGGGCCCGTGCCCGAGTATTTATACTCTCCCTGGACAGCGCCACCCGCAGGCTGCTCCGCATCACTTCACAAGTCTTTCTTTCCATGAATGACCGATTCATGTCAAGCACTGTTTGGGAACAAGATAAATAGTGGATTATGATGAGGGGATGTCAAGGCTATATTGATTAACATACAGATGTGTTGGAGAATTTCAAAGGAGTAATTTCTTGCATACAGCGTCTTGCACAAGACTTCAAGTTTGAAAACAAAGGCATGTGCACGGATATCACTGGTGCTATGAGGAAACATTGGCCCCGATATTTACTGGGGTGGGATTTCCAAGCCTGGGGGGGGGGAAGAGTTCTGGTCGGGGCTGTGGAGTCTTAACACCACAGCGGCGTGTCTATTTTTTAACCATCTTCTCTGCTTGGAAGCCAGCCTGATTGCCCACTGGACAGGGAGCCAAGCGTATCAATGCTGCAGCATAGGCCGCAGCCCAGGAGCAGGTAGGTTTCCTGCTGCTTAGGGTAGAGATCGTGATTGCGACGGGGGGGGGGGTGGCGTTGGGTACAGTATGGTTTGGAGAGTGATCGTGGGGGTGGTGGGGTATGGAGAGAGATCAGGGGCAGAATGGTGGTTGGGGGTCCAGTAGCAGGGGCGGTCAGTGATTATAGGGGGAGCGTCGGTGATCATGCGGTGGGGGTGGGGGTGGGGGAAATCGGAGATTACAGTGAGTTCGGGAATCATGGGGAGGGGTTTGGTGATCGTGGGGGGGGTCCGAGCGCGTGGAGTGGGAAACAGGTTTGTTTGGGGGGCCGGAGGGAAGCCTGCACCTCCTGGCCCACAAGCAGTGCTGCAAAAGCACTTGCCTCTTCCATGCGGCAGTCCACCCCTCACTTTAGCTGCTGGGGTTCCTGAGGCCTGGGAAACCCGGCCAGTCAGCGTTAAAGCTGGAAGAGAGATAAAATCTGAGGCACGCAGCCTCATTAAAATATTTAAATGAGGGATCCGCCTCCTGGAAACAGGTTGGTTGCCTGCCCCCTCTCCCCCCCACTCCAACCCCATCCTGCCTCCGGCAAATTGGAAGTGGGTGGGTTTGAGGCTGGTTGGGTTCGGGTTTGAGATTTTTTACATTTTAACAGGCCATCCGACCCAAACCCATCATTTTTGGGGTTAAAATTCCCCCATTGTTTCACCAATTATACCCATCACTGTATTGTTTCAAAAATCAGCGTGAAAAGGAATGTTGTACGAAAATTCACACTCTGCTAGATGCAAACATTCAGATTCTTTTGACCAATTTGTTTATTTCCTCCTCCATTCTCCCCTTCCCTTTTAAGGGCAATGGGCTGCGGCACAGTTGCCCTGACAGCAGCTGTCTTCTGCGGCCTCCCTCAAATGAGGGTTCTTCATGTCTTGAGCCAAGGCAGTAAATGTTGACACACTGTTCAGACATAACCACCAGAATTTTCCGGGGGTCAGCGGACGGGAACGGTGGCGGGTCGGGTGGGAAATTTGAGATTTTTGTCAGCGGGTCGGGAACCCGCTGTCAACTCGCTCCCACACGCCTTTCCCGATGTCGGGTCTGTCAGCGCTGAGCAGACCCAACAGGCAGCGGCTGGCGACCCAATTCAGGTAATTAGTGACTTGTTTAGAGCCACTTAGGAATGAATTTCAGCTCACCTTCTGCATTTGACAGCTCGCCCACGGGGTCCACACTGGTTGTGGACCACGTCTGTCAAGCTGAGATGGGAGATCAGTGGCCATTGAATCAGCTGATGAGTTCACAGCTTCAAATGTACAGTGAAAGCTCCCACCTTAGAGATATTCCCTCAGCCACAAGCTCTTCCTCACTGTATTTCCACAACAGATTCACCATGCAGCAAGTCTTTACACAAGTCTCCATCCAGTCTGACCTCATTACCTCTCTCATCATTGACAGGTCGCTTCTTTCATCTCTAAATCACCTGCCATCTATTCCATCAGCATGGGTGCCCTTTATGCTCACTCATCTTGTTCCTCAGAATCCCACCATGATCAGCCCCAACACCAGCAGCACAAGGCACACCAGCAGCACCAACAACAACACCAACATTCTCCACAATCACCTGATGCTGCACAGGACACAGGGCATCAGCACCTGACCACATTGCTGCCCAGGAGGCCAGGGATGGCCTCACCATGGCCAGATTTACTTCACTTGATGCTGTACACCCTGGCTGCCACATGATGCGCCAGGTTGGCACCACCCCATACCAACACCATAAAGCATCCCTACAATGCCCAAGCCATTCCTTTCACACTCATCACCATTGTGGGGGGTACCGTTATGTCTCACCATTCACTGCAACTCACTAAGCCACTTCCAAATGTGCACACAAATCTGTCCAAGACCGGAAAGTGTTGAAAATAAAGGTTTCAATGTTTGACAACACATTAACAGAAACATTGCATAAAACACCCAAGTGCCTATCCTTGTGTGTTGTTAGTTGGTATGATTACACTAGGATGAGGGTGAGTGTGAGGGGTGGTTAGTGATACGGGGATGTGATAATGTAGATAGACAGGGATGGGTGGAGGTGCAAGGTAAGTTGGTGTGAGTAAGGATGTGCAGGAGTAGGGTAGGGAAGGCAGAGTGATGGGGGTGTGATGAGTGGCACAGCAGGATGAGGTTGAGTGTGGCTTTGTACTAACGTTTCATGATCTACTGAGATCATTGAAATGTTTGCACCACTGCACCCAGGTCCTCCTGACGACATCCCTGCTTGTGCCCTCCTGTGCAATGTGCAACCAGGCAGTGTTGATCTCCTGGGGAGGTCTCTTCTGCCCATGGGAAGGGAAGAGGACCTCCCTGTGTGCCCTGACTCCCTCCATAAGCATATAGATGGAGTCATGGGAGAGCCTGGGTGCAGCCCTGTGCCTTTGTGCAGTCATTGTCAGTTTTCACAGCACCTCAATGCTGTAGAACACTGACAGCAAAAATGTCAAAATCAATTTGGACATGGTCCCTTTAAGGAACCTGCTGATGATGTGTCATCAAAGGACGTCACCAGACCCGCTTCCTCTAATTGGTCAGGAAACATGCTGGGCGGGCTTAACAAGCCCAATCAAGGAAAATTAATTTCACAGAACAGGATGGAGCCAGCAGTGGGATCTGAACACTTCACCAGCGTCGCCCGCCACGGACCCGCCGAAGTGAGCAAAATCCCGGCCAACAGCTGAGCTCCATCCTATATCTCAGCTGACAGCCACACGTGGGACTTTTCCAGCGGAAGTCACTGGTTAGGAATCAGGAGCGGGAATCCTAGCTGATGTTCCCTTCCCTAGCCCGAGGCACTGAGACCATTTGCAGAATCCCTATAGCTGGGGGGGCGGGGGGCATAATTTCAAACTAACTCACTGGCAGGAAGCCCATGGAATCGGGTGGAAAGCTGGTTTAACACCAGCCCAATATTACACCCGATCTCATCAGTTTCTCGACGGGCGGGTTAGTTTAAAATTGCCCCACCCCCCGGTCTCCGCACAGACCAAAAATTGAACAGTTGACTCCCCCTGATCTGTATAGCTCAGTGCTACAATAGGCAGCTGGCCTCTGCCAAGTTTTTGAATGTAGTTTTTGGAACTGACAATTGTAGGAGTAGTATGTGATGGTAACGCATCCTTCCCCCCAATCGAAGCCTGGCTTTAGCTCCATCCGGAGGCTATTCACAGGTCACTCTTTGGGCGGAATCTTACCTTCCAGGCCGAATTCGAGGCGAGGCGGGACTGCTGGTTTTCTGGTTCCAGTCCCGCCCTCAGCGACGTCTGATGAACAGACGCTATTTTCCCCTGATTGGCCTGGTTAAGCCCATCCTGCGGACTTGCCGGCCAATTAAGGGAAAGCTGGTGTCAGATGACGTCAGTTGATGACGCTTCATCTGCCGGTTTTCTTAAAGGCATATGCACCACACTTGTTTGACAGATGATTTGACAATGTTTGACAGATGATTTGACAGTGTTTGACAGCATTGTGGTGTAGTCAAACATTGACATTGACAATCACTGTCCAAAGGTGAGCCCTTGCACTAAGGCTCTCCAATTACTCTCTCCTTAGGATAAAACAGATGGCAGCTGCAGCTGAGATTGCAGAAGCCATCTGTCACTTCTTCCGATGAGATGAGCCTGCACAAACACTTCACAGCTTGTCACCTGCAGAAACATCTAAAACACATAAAAAATTGCTTTCATAACTTCCTTACCTGTGATACTCGCCAGTGTCCCATTCAATCCTTTAAACCACCCCTGCAGCTGTCATATATACACAAAAATTACATTAGACCCATTTCAGGCCTCACTTACCCTGGCAGGGTTCCAAAACGTCAGGAAGCCAGCAGAAGGCTCAAAATGGGAAATAGCCTCTTAACTGCCTGTTAACTACCTGTTAACAGGCAGTTAAGTGGCTGTAATCCCCTTCCCGCCTCTAAGAGTTGGGACCCTGCGCAAATCGGGGACCCGACTCCCGGGAAGATTGGTTGGAGGCGGGTTGGGAGCGGGTTTGGGACCCGCCCACATTTTGGGGGATTTTCCTAGCAGTCCCGCCTCCTCAGGGCTGGTAAAATCCAGCCCTGTATATCTAGCAGCTGACAGATGCTTTCTTTAATTCCTCAAGCATAGCACACAAAATTGGAATTTATTTAAATGTTTTATAGTCGTTGATTTTAAAAGCTAGGCATCCCCAAACGTACATCTATATTTACAGCTTTTTATTACCTGCCAATCACTGGTAACAGAATTCAGATGCTGTAAACAGTGGCACTGCAAGAAGGCAGGAGGGTGGATTTATATACACGCTGGTATGGCAGGATTTCATTTGACACTATGCAATTGTGGCTCAATTCAATAAACAGGTTTAAGGCTTAGGCAAAGTGCTGTTTAAATTATGCTTCAAATAATCGGCCTCTGTGTCACTGGATTCGAGAGAGGAAAAGTGGACCCAGGCTCTCGCTCCTGATTGCTATCCATTGATTTGTGCTAAATGATGCACATAAGTAGACACCCACTAAGGGCAGAATTGGGCTTGGTTGTGACTCCCCTTTAGTTGAATAGCCCACCAACATTTGGAGGTTGAAATAACCTCATTTAGCAAAAAGTGGATGAAAGCCAACTTTCTCTGTAGCTGATGACCCACTAACTAAACCATATTCTCAAACATCACATGGTTGCAACACGGTTTTGCTAATGGGCGGGGGAAAATTTGGCTTGCTCCCATTTCTTGTTTTGTGTGTCTGGGCTTATAGATGAAAAAAATGGCCACTTGCGTGAGGTATTCGGCTACAGTTGGTATCTGTGAAACCGTACACTTGCATGTGTCAGCATGTTCGGGAGAGTAGTGTAGAAGGGAAATTGAAAACAAATCATGAAGAATGAATCACTGTCTTTCCGTTCCCCCTCCTGTTCGATAAATCAAAGTGCTTTGGTGTCCATCCTCCAGCCACTAACAACTGAATGCAGCAAGGTCAATTTGATCCTGAATTTATTAAAGTACTCCAGTGATTCTGCACAGATAGAGCTTATTAATGGAGTGCAATTGAATGAAAATGTACATGGAGTCCTACACATTTACTTTCCATGTTCCTTGAATCACACATGCCCTTCAAAATACCACCGGGTAGATTTTATGAATTCCTGCTTCCAGCACAAAGCTGCACAATGTGAATTTATAAAATCTCCCTGAATATTATTTCTGCTCATCAAGGTGAGGCTGGTCAGTCATGGAGAATGAGCCACATTTCCACATTTCTCACCCGGGTGTGTTCCAATGTAAATTTAAAGAAAAATGATTTCATTAAACGGTCATTGGTGTGTAAAATCATAGATATTTCAGCACAGAAGAAGCAGGCCATGTGTCAGTGCTGGCTCCACACCAGAGCCATCTACTCTAGTCCTATTTTGGCATTAGTTCCCGGTGCACTTTAAGATTTTTCTTCTTCAGGTGTTTTATCTAATTCCCTCTCAAATGCCATGATTTTTAGCAGTCCTTGTGGTAATGTTTTCCATGTTCTAATAGCTCTCTATGTGAAAGGCAATCTGCCCTTTATGCTTCTGCTAAGTTTATGCCCCTTTGCTACTGATTCATTGACCATGCCAATAATCTTTCACTGTTTCCACCCTTGCGTCAGCCTATTTGCTGTTGAAATCTTCATCCATGCATTTGTCATTTTCAGACTCATCTGCTCCAATGCTTTCTGAGCCAGCCTTCCACCCTTCAACATCTGTAAACATCAGCTTATCCAAAACTCTGCTGCTCATAACCAATAACTCCTGTTGGCTGCTGGTCCCCCAACACCTCAAATTTATAATTCTCATCAACGCGTTTAAATCCCTCCAGGACTTTGTCTCTTCCTATCTTTAACCTTTTTCTGCACGACAACTCTCAGAGATCTCTGCGCTCCTCTAATTCTGACCTCTAGTGCATCCACCACTCCTCCCTTCACCCAAGCACCAACATTGGCAGCTCTCTGTTCAGCCACCTAGGCCATACATGCTTTGGAATTCCGTTCCTAAACCCCTTTGGCACCCCACCTGCCTCTCCTCCTTTAAGAACCTCCCAAAAGATTTAGCTCTTTGACCAAGCTTTTGGTCACTCACCTTAATACCTCCTTATTTGGCTTGGCATCCATTTTTGACTGACTGTGCATCTGAAGCACCAGGGGACACATTTCCACAGTAACGGTTCTATATTAAAGCAAGTGGTTCTTGTTGATAGATAGCACACTGGGAAAGGCTTAGTTCTGTTTGGACAGAACCAGATTCTGAAGAGAGTATCTACATTTAAGACTTATCACAAGCAAGGCATTATTTCCTCTGTCAGTGTTGTTGAATTTGAGAAGAGCAGCTGACCTCATTAAAGACTGGTTCCTAGACACAGAGGTTTACTTGTGTGTATTGTATGTGCGGTATTGTGCATGGTTTACGGTACTATCTAGCGAGGACAGCAACAGTTTCTGAATAGAGTTTTATTGAATGCAAGCATCATGGCTAACTTGGGTTAAATAATTCTTCTAAGACCATTAAACTTTACCAACTTATTTGTTGGAGTTGAATAAAATTATAAATCCTAAAAGTTGAAAACAACCATTTTGAAATGCGAAATTGGGGAGCCTTCAGCCACTGTCAGTGTGTGGTTCCTGTAAAAATGGGACAGCATTGCTCTAAGATTAAAGCTCGTAAGAGCCACAGACTCAAAATGAAAATACAAATCTGTAGCCAATCAGTTGGATCATTCTTTCGGCTTTTACACAATAGCCGTTTGGGCCTGGCCTGTTTGCCAGGCTGCTGTATGTTGTCACGACTGTAGATTTTACCCAGCTGTGACTTATTTTCATGAAGTGATACATGTGACCCAGTTTAAGCTTTTGCCAAGTAAACAGAATGCATCTGAGAAGTCTTTTGTGTCTGTGATGTATCATGGTGTTAGTTGCTTTCCGTCTGTCATTGTGCATATGGGGATCTTCCACAGAAAATTGCCCAGCGTGTTTTGACGCACCAGAGCATCAGAATAGACGTTGGGGTAGATTTTCATCTGGGCCTGCTATCGGGCCTTTGGCCTGGTGGAAGCGGCACGTGCCCCAACCAAGAGGCCTGAGAATTGCCACAAATTGGTCCTCGGGCATCATCTACAGATTCGAGGCGAGCAGTCGGCACCTGCCGCACCTCCACAGGCAGCTGGCCCCACGAGAAAAATCAATTTGGGTTGTCTGCTTCGCTGGCAGCAGCACTTCAGGTAGTTTCCATGAGTGGGCAATGCGGGGGTGAGACAATCACAAGGACTGTGGAGTTGGGGGGAAGCACGTCTGCTGGCAGTTAGTTGCCGGCTGAAGAAACCAGAGAGGGGCAGGCCCGATGACGCCCACCCTGCTTATTGTTAACAAATTTTGTAGAAGTGTCCTTCAACAGGTGTTTGGCCCCTCTATCATATTCATTGATTGGGCCTTTTTTTGAATTTAACAGACACAATTATGCTTGGGCTCAACCATTTTTTGGAGTGATTATTGAGACTATGCAGCTACTTCTGGTATCTGTCATCCGATGATGTCACTTCCAGGTCGGGCTATGTAGCCACTTCTGGTCTCAGTGCTCTGATGATGTCACTTCCTTGCATACCAAATGCACTGGGCTCCACATGCAGTGGCTTATACCCACAGATCTTCAGAGTGAAGACCTGAAGTATTTGCCAAGGTGTGTTCAGCATTACATGCTATACTCGCGTGGGCTAGTCTAGCCAGGAAAAGTGTGAGGCCACGTGGAGCACAGCACCAGTCTCGTGAAATGATTAGGAGAACACGAGTCACTTTATATTTTCTTGCATTAAACTGTATTTGTCAACTTTTTCTGCCCACAAGCCCAGCATCTTCAAATACTTTTTTATTCACGTACATTGGTTCTCATTACATTTCACTAATCCGATTTTGGTGTCATTTGAAAACTTAGACACTCTTATCTCCAAGTCATTTAAAAAAATTCATTCATAGGACATGGGCGTTGCTGGCAAGGCCAGCATTTATTGCCCATCCCTAATTGCCCTTGAGAAGGTGGTGGTGAGCAGCCTTCTTGAACCGTTGCAGTCCATGTGGTGAAGGTACAGGAAACTCTTTTATCCGGCACCGGCGGGACCAGCGTGGTGCCGGTTGATCAAAAAGTCCGGATTACAGAGAGGTATACTTACTAAGGTACGAGAGCCCCATACACAGCCACAGATCCAGGCGTCCCTGTTGCATGGCAACAGGTGCAGGAACCCCGGTTACACGGCCACTAATATGAAGTAAAACTTACCTGAACCTACTCCTGAATTTTGCCGGTTAAGAGAGATTTATGGTTATTTAGGTGCCGGTAAAAAGAGAGTTTCCTGTACTCCCACAGTGCTGTTAGGGAGGGAGTTCCAGGATTTTGACCCAGCGACGATGAAGGAACAGCGATATACTTCCAAGTCAAGATGGTGTGCAACATTTTTTTCTAAATGATAAACATCAGTGATCCCAACACCAATCCCCGCGGCACTCCACTAGCAACTGAATCCTAGTCAGAGGCCCTCTCATTTACTGTTACTCATTGCTTTCTTTCAACCCACCATTTTTAATGAATTCAATGCTTTCTTTCAACCCACCATTTTTAATGAATTCAATGCATTTCCATTTATTCCACAACCTTTTGTGCAACAGTCTTTTATGTGGGACGCTGTCGACAGTCTTTGAAAATCTTGGTGAGGACTGGAACAGGGGTGACTCTACAGTTGAACAGCCTACCAGCACTCACTATCTAGCCTGAGACATGAAGAATGGCCACTTGATTTGTCAAGTATCAGTGAACTGTGCATGAGCATGAGAAAGCACCTTTAGTAAAGGAGGGCAGAAATAAGTGTTTAAGATGATTAAACGGTTTGATAGGGTAGATAGAGAGAATCTATTCCCGCTGATGGGGGAGTCCAGACAAGGGAGTAGAACCTTAAAATTAGAACTAGGCTGTTCAGGGGTGATTCAGGAAGCACAAAGGTTAGTGGAAATCTGGAACTCTCTCCCCCCCAAAAAAACTGATGAGGCTGGGGGTCAATTGAAAAATTCAAAACTGAGATTGGTAGATTTTTGTTAGGCAAGGGTATTAAGGGGTACGGAGCCACGCCAGGTAAATGGAGTTAAGATACAGATCAGAGATGATCTAATTCAATGGCGGAATAGGCTTGAGGGGCTGAATGGCCACCTCCTGTTCCTAAATAAGAGATAAAGAACCAGAGGGAAGGAACATGGTGTGAAAGGGCAATAATGGGATGCCACTGTTGATACCGTTCTCTGGGACTGAGGCACTCGTCGAAATGCTGACACTAACTGAGGACATCCCCAGAGCCTCGTGTGACTCTATTAATAGCGACAGGGGATTAAGGAGATACTTGATAGCATGTTGCAATTGAATGGAAAAATCCCAATGGAATATTGCGATTTGGTAGAATGAATTGCTGTACAGGCAGTCACTGTTTCCATTTGTACATAGTACCTTTATACATTGATTTTATTTAACTACTTTTATACCAAGTACTGATGGGGATTTAGAATCCAGGGTGCTGTATCATCACAATACTATAAACAGGGACTCAAAATGCATAAAGCACATATGTTTCTTAGATGAACGACTTATTTACTCTAGACTTATAGGCCTAGAAATTCAGCTGTTTGCGCCAGCCGTTAGCGCCAGATTTCCGGCGCTAGCCACTTAGCGCCCGGGCACCGCCGGATCTGCGCCTACGCCAAAATTCAGGTGGGATTTAGCGCCGGTGCAAAGTGTTAGCGCCCGCTCAGCTGCGCGCGCATCTTATGACGTCATTTCGTCGTGCAACGCCGTTTGTGCGCCCCAAACCGGAAATTCAGTGGCGCCCGGCTGATGTGGGCGTGGCGCTGCTAAGAACTGTGAAATGGAACTCAACAGAGGCCCTGTGGGATTCGGGGAGCGCTAATTAAAGGGCACATCCACTCACCCATAAAAGCCAGCATTTCGCTGCAATGACTTTACTGCTTTGGATTTCTGCACAGAGAGCAAGGCACAGAGATTACTGATTTCGGACACCATAGGAGAGGTATTTTTGGCTTCTAGCCAGTGCTTTGACATTTGCATCCTTGTGATTTTGCTGTTTGGAACTTTGTAATGGGGGCTGCATGGGGGGCCAACCCTCAGTTGCTACATTTTGTGCGAAGGGCTCGCAGACGCTTTGAGAGAGGGCCAGGCATGCCTAGACGCAGAGGGGCCATTAGGCGTCGCCAACGTAGGCCTTACCCAGTCAGGCAATACCGGGAGCAGGTCTCATATCTCACCATGACTGCGGCGCATTGTGTTAAGAGGCTGCGCTTCAGAAGGGAGGTGGTTGGAGAGATCTGCCAGCTGCTTCACGCAGATTTGCAGCCACAGCTCATGTCCAGGACGTCTCTCTCGGTGGGAGTGAAGGTCACGGTGGCTCTCAGCGTTTATGCAAGCGGCTCCTTCCAAGCCGCTGCTGGGGACATTGCGAACATCTCCCAGTTCGCCGCACATCGCTGCATCCGACAGGTCACCGAAGCACTTTTCGCGAGGAGGCACCAATTCATCTCCTTCCCCATGACCCAACACAAGCAGGAGCAGCGTGCAGTCGGATTTGCCAGGATCGCGGCCTTCCCCATGGTGCAGGGCATCATTGACTGCACGCATGTGGCTATGCGGGCACCTATCCACAATGCCGAGCAATACTGCAACCGGAAGGGCTACCATTCCCTAAATGTGCAGCTGGTGTGTGACCACAGGCAGCGCATCCTAGCTGTCAATGCCCGCTTCCCAGGAAGCAGCCACGATGCCTTTATCCTGCGCCAGACTACTGTGGCTGACATGTTCCAGGCACAGCCTCCACCAAGGGGATGGCTTATCGGGGACAAGGGCTACCCTTTGTGCACATGGCTCATGACCCCGCTCCGCGCACCCAGGACCCCAGCGGAGCTGGCATACAACGAAAGCCATCAAGCCACAAGGAACCTAATAGAGCAAACGATAGGCGTCCTCAAGCAACGGTTCCGTTGCCTGGATCGTTCGGGCGGGTCTCTTCAGTATTCGCCGGATAGAGTCTCCCAGTTCGTCGTGGTGTGCTGCATGCTCCACAACCTGGCTATCCGCAGGACTCAGGCACTGCCACCTGACATTGCCCCACCACCTCAGGAGGACGAGCAGGAGGACCCTGAGGAGGAGGAGCACCAGGCCAGGAGGGAGCGACAAGGTCCAAGGGCCGTCCGCCGGGGGCTTATTGCTCGACACTTCTAGGCCCCCTGTCAGGGAATGGCCTGGGCCACTGAACGCAGCTGAAGGCAGCCGCTCCGCAAGCCCTCAGCCGGTTAACCCAACAACCACTTGAAACATGACACCTGCACATGGTGAATAAATAAACATCTTTATTTCAAAAACTCAGGGCCCTTCCCACATGGAAGAGCAAAACAGAGAAGACCCCCAAAAAACAGTCACAAACTTCTGTCACTCCCAAAACCTGGGGAGGACTAACAAAACATCAACATCCAAATGGCCTTCCTCACTGGCCTAACAAAAACAAGCCCCCCCCACAACACAAACACCCCCATAAAACCAAACAACATAATGCCCCCCAGAACAGAAGCCCCCGCATCACCCAAACCCTCGCTCACCACACTCTATTCGGTGTGGCGAGAGGGCGAGTCCATCGACAGCCGTCTTTTGCCCCGGCCCGTCCTGCTGCTGCGCCTCAAGCTGGGCCGTGAGGCTGTGGCGAGGCTGGGGGAAGGATCTTCAGGGCGACAAGGCGTCTCGCCAGATGCCCTTGGGGGTCGGCCTACACGAGGGCGGGCCCGGGAGGGGCCGGCTGGTGGCTGCTGCAGCTGTGGGTGGCCCTCTTCACTGCCTGCAGCAGCTCCTTGCACCCTGGCTGGGGGAGTGGCAGGCTCGCCTGCACCAATGGGGACAAGGTGGGTGATGCCAGGCGCGCGCTGCTCGCCAGACACACGTGCACTCGGGCGGCCTGGCCGGGGAGCAAGCGCGCCAAACTGTTGGTCGCCAGACCGGTGCGTGGCAGCAGGGCGGCGGCTGGCCTGGTGACGCCTCCGCGCCAGTGCGAGGGTGGCAGAAGTCAGTGCCCCAACTGCGCTGGCATGTGCCCGCATCTGCAGTGCCATTGTCTGCCCAGCACCTCTCAGCTGGCGACTGGCGTGCTGCGCTGCCTCGAGTTGTTGCACCCCCCTCTCATGCGCTGCCACAAGGAGGTCCACCCCCCTGGCGTGCGCTGCTGCGATTTGCTCCAGCCTCCTGGCCTGGGATTGGCCGAAAGCCACCACACTTTGTGCGAGGCTTTCGATGGTGTGAGGCATCTGTGCCACCACCTCCATGAATTCAACGTGCCGCCGCTCCGACGCCGCCGACATCTCGTCCAGGAGGCGCACCTCCTGGGTGACGTCCGAGTCCGGACTGGAGGGCACCTCCCCACTCTGGGCAGAAGGCTGGCGTGCCGCCGGAGCCTTGCCGCGTGCGGCCACGCCACTGGGAGCAGGTTCTGCCCTCCCCTCCACCGCCTCCCCCCTCTGGGCAGAAGGCTGGCGTGCCGTCGGAGCCTTGCCGCGTGCGTCCATGCCACTGGGACCAGGTTCGGGGCTCGCCTCCCCCTGGCTCTCCGGCACGCCAGACGTCTCCCCTTCATTGCCATCTCCTGGAGCGGAGGAGGGTTCCCCCGAGGTGGCGCCTTCCTGCTGCTCCTCGACGTCCTCCTCCTCCGAGGGCCTGGCTGTGTGGGCTTCAGGGAGCACCTCCTCCTCACCAGCTGAAAGCAGGAAGGCACAAGTGTAGCTTTAGAGTGAGGACAGGCCGACAGCGAGGGAGGCCGCACTGGTGCATTATGCGCATTTTTCGGCCAGTGGGGAATGATGTAGATCTGATGCGCGAGGGCAAGGAGAGAGGTGCACCCGGTCCTGTCCTTACCAGTGGGTTCCAGTATAGGGTCTGCGTCGCCGAGCGCCACAGGCCCAGTCACCGGGCGACGCAGGAGTCGGGCCACCCTCTCTTCCAGAACCGTTAGCTCCTGGTAATCGCGAGGGCCTCCACCAGTGACACGCAGGCTCCTGGCGTTCCTCGCCAGCTTGGCCTGCAAGAGAAAGGAGGGCGTCTAAGTACAGTGTGGTGCCCCGTTGGTGTGTGTGAGTCCTCCCATGGTGGAATAGCTTGGACAGTGTGGTGCCCCATTGCTGTGTGTGAGGCCTCCCGTGGTGGAATAGCTTGGACAGTGTGGTGCCCTGTTGCTGTGTGTGAGGCCTCCCATGGTGGAATAGCTTGGACAGTGTGGTGCCCTGTTGCTGTGTGTGAGGCCTCCCATGGTGGAATAGCTTGGACAGTGTGATAAGTGCAGAAAGAGCTATTGATTAACATGCAAGTGCCATTGCAGCGGGAGGAGGGCTGGGCATTTGACCTTTGATGTCCCTTTGGCCCTAATGGGAGGTGCATATGCAAGGATGAGGGGGACACTGGAAAGGGTACTCACCTTGACCAGCCGACATAGGTCATTGTATTTCTTGCAGCACTGGTCCGCACTCCTGGGAACATCGGAGTTGGAGGAGACCCTCTGGGCAATTTTGGTCCAGGCCTCCCTGAACTTGCTCCTGGGAGCCTTCCTGCCACTAGCCGGGCACACGACCCGTCTTCTCTTGCGTATCCCATGAAGGAGCACACCCAGCGCATGGTCAGAGAACCGCTGGGCTCTTTCACGGGCCCTCTCCATTACCTCCAGGCGTTGATTTGGGACACAACCAGTGCTGAGGCCTAGTTGCAGGGCTACAGCATGCAGGGCGTGGCTGCAGTCAAAGTTGACCCTTCCCCCTTTAAGAGCTGGCCGGCGTCAGGGTGTCTGCTGACACTCAGCACATGATCGCACCTGCGCTGCGCCCGGAATCGGCGTTATCAGGCCGCATCGCCGGATTAGCGCCTGAACACAGGGTTCCAACGCCTATTGCAGCGCTCGGCCAAAAAGTTGGCCAAATCTACTGAATTTCGGCGAGGTCGCCTGCACTTTCCGGCGGCCGCTAAATTTGCCGAGCGCCCGACTTTAGCGCCGCAAGAGCGTCCGAACTGAATTTCTAGGCCATAGTTTATAAATCGTCTGGAATATCCAGTTGCATTTTTGAACTTCTCTTCTGAGTGTGAGGGATAGAATGTGCAGTGTATCTGTCTGGAGGGGGATTAAGTTTTTGTTTCAATTTCCATAAATGTGAAATCTTCAGACAACCCCCCCCCGCCCCCGACCCATCCCTACATACAAAGCCTGTATATTTTAACAATTTGAAATGCATGTGTCATCCGGAATCCATGGCCTAGGAATTGGATGGCGCCTGAATCGGGGTGCGATCCCGGTGCTGTGCACACTGTATGTGGCTAATGAAGTCGGTGGCAGGACTGAGGTAAATTGGTCCAGCTGCCTCATTGGTTTATTCCTGGCGAGCCGTGGATGCCAGTCACGGCCCCAGAGGCAGCTCGCTGATCCGGGAGGCACCAAGATCGGACGGCTTAGACGCTGGCTGAGGTCATAAGTGGAGGCACCAAGGAGATACTTGATAGCATGTTGCAATTGAATGGAAAAATCCCAATGGAGTATTGCGATTTGGGAGTACAGGCAGCCACTGTTTCCATTTGTACATTGTACTTTATACACTGATTAGGAGGGGGGTGGTATCATGAATCATAGAAATTTACAGCACAGAAGGAGGCCATTCGGCCCATCTTGTCCGTGCTGGCCAACAAAGAGCTATCTACCCAAATCCCACTTTCCAGCACTTGGTCCACAGCCTTGTAGGTTACGGCACTTCAAGTGCATATCCAAGTACTTTTTAAATGTGAGGAGGGTCTCTGCCTCTACCACCCTTTCAGGCAGTGAGTTCCAGACCCCCACCTCCCTCTGGGTGAAATAAATTCTCCTCAAAACCCCTCTAAAGCTCAGGCCAATTACTTTGAATCTATGCCCCTTGGTTATTGACCCTTCTGCTAAGGGAAGTAGGTCCTTCCTGTCTACTCTATCTAGGCCCCTCATAATTTTATACACCTCAATTAGGTCTTCCCTCAGCTTCCTCCATTCCAAAGAAAACAACCCAGCCTATCCAATCTTTTCTCATAGCTAAAATTCCCCAGCCCAGGCAATATCCTTGTAAATCTCCTCTGCACCCCCTCTAGTGCAATCACATCCTTCCTGTAATGTGGTGACCAGAACTACACGCAGTATTCTAGCTGCAGCTTAACTAGTGTTTTATACAGTTCAAGCATAACCTCTCTGCTCTTGTATTCTATGCCTCGGCTAATACAGGCAAGTATCCCCTCTGCCTTCTTAACCACCTTACCTACCTGTAGCAGAGGCAATGATAGCTGGTATATAAGAACATAAGTAGGAGGAGCAGGAGTAGGCCATACGGCCCCTCGGGCCTGCTCCGCCATTCAATAGGATCATGGCTGATCCGAATCTAGACTCACGTCCACTTCCCTGCCCTCTCCCCGTAACCCCTAATTCCCTTATCTGCTAGGAAACTGTCTATCTCCATTTTAAATTTATTTAATGTTGCAGCTTCCACAGCTCTCTGGGGTAGCAAATTCCATAGATTTACTACCCTCTGAGTGAAGAAGTTTTGAAAGGGCAGCCCCTTATTCTTAGATTATGCCCCCTAGTTCTAGTCTCACCCATCAATGGAAACATCCTCCCCGCATCCACCCGATCAAGCCCCCTCACAATCTTATATGTTTCGATAAGATCGCCTCTCATTCTTCTGAACTCCAATGAGTAGAGTCCCAACCTACTCAACCTTTCCTCATACGTCAACCCCCTCATCTCCGGAATCAACTGAGTGAACCTTCTCTGAACCGCCTCGAGAGCAAGTATATCTTTTCTTAAATATGGAAACCAAAACTGTACGCAGTATTCCAGGTGTGGCCTCACCAATACCCTGTATAACTGCAGCAAGACTTCCCTGTTTTTATACTCCATCCCCGTTGCAATAAAAGCCAAGTTTCCATTGGCCTTCCTGATCACCTGCTGCACCTGCATACTAACTTGGTGTTTCATGCACCAGGACCGCCAGATCCCTTTGTACTGTAGCACTTTGCAGTTTCTCTCCATTTAGATAATAACTTGCTCTTTGATTTTTTCTGCCAAAGTGCATAACCTCACACTTTCCAACATTATATTGCATCTGCCAAATCTCTGCCCACTCACTTAGCCTGTCTATGTCCTTTTGCAGGTTTTTTATGTCATCCTCACTCACTGCTTTCCCTCCCATCTTTGTATCGTCGGCAAACTTGGATATGTTGCACTCGGTCCCTTCCTCCAAATCGTTAATATAGATTGTAAAGAGTTGGGGTCCCAGCACTGACCCCTGCGGAACACCACTAGTTACTGATTGCCAGCCCGAGAATGAACCATTTATCCCAACTCTTTGTTTTCTGTTAGATAGCCAATCTTCCACCCATGCCAGTATATTACCCCCAATCCTGTGATTTCTTATCTTGATCAGTAATATTTTGTGTGGAACCTTGTCAAATGCCTTTTGGAAGTCCAAATACACTACATTCACTGGTTCCCCTTTATCCACCCTGTATGTTACATCCTCAAAGAATTCGAGCAAATTTGTCAAACATGACTTCCCCTTCATAAAACCATGCTGACTCTGTCCTATTAAATTATGTTTATCCAAATGCTCTGTTACTGTTTCCTTAATAATGGACTCCAACATTTTGCCAACCACAGATGTTAGGCTAACTGGTCTATAGTTTCCAGCTTTTTGTCTACTTCCCTTCTTAAATAAGGGTGTTACATTAGCAGTTTTCCAATCTGCCGGGACCTTTCCTGAGTCCAGGGAGTTCTGGAAAATAATCACCAATGCATCCACAATCCCTACTGCCACTTCTCTCAAGACCCTAGGATGTAGGCCATCAGGTCCAGGGGATTTATCCGCCTTAAGTCCCATTATTTTACTGAGTACCATCTCCTTAGTGATTTTAATCGTCTTTAGCTCCTCCCCCCCCCCATTGCGCCTTGTTTGTCCAATGTTGGAATATTTTTAGTGCCCTCTACTGTAAAGACTGATACAAAATATTTGTTCAGCGTCTTTGCCATCTCCATGTTCCCCACCACTAGTTTCCCGGTCCCATCCTCTAAGAGACCAACGTTCACTTTAGCCACCCTTTTTCTTTTTATATAGCTGTAGAAACTCTTGCTATCTGTTTTTATATTTTTTGCTAGTTTACTTTCATAATCTATCTTCCCTTTCTTAATTAATCTTTTAGATATTGTTTGCTGGCTTTTAAATGCTTCCAAATCTTCTATCCTCATGGTATGGCCCATGAATTTAATGTGCAGCTGGGAGGTGGACTCCCACAATAAGGTAAGTAAAAAAAACAAACTACTGAACTTAGTGCTGAGCGTAGCATGTGCGGTTCCAGCTGTGGTCAGTTGGAAATGAATTTTGAAGAGGGGACCTCAAACAGCTCTTAGGCCCTCTTATTTGCAGACCCTGCCACAGGAACCTTTACCAATATGGTGAGTGGTGCACTTCCGGTGCAGAATTAGTGCATGTTTTCTATCCGCCATATTGGATGGTTATACGCTTGTAACAGGGGCACAGCACCATCATATTTTGAGGTCCATGTCTTGACACTGAGGGCTGGGTTTTGTCATTGGGGCAGGCTGCGGTCGTGTCATCTGCTTTTCATGTTATCCACCCGATTCCAAATCGATGTGGGAGATTGATCCGATTTTCACATAATTGGGCAATTGAGTTCCAGCGTGTAGGAACCCATGGCCCAATTAGTTTTTTCAGTCTGAAACTCACCTCTGATGATGTCATCATTGCTGCTGCATTTAAGGTCTGCGAGAAGCCTTGTTTCTTCTGCAGACTGCCAACCTTTTGGCCTTTGCAGTGAGAGGGACCTGGAGGCAGAATGAGCAGCGGGAGACCGAAGTCTGCTCCCAGATTTGATGACATCACCCTGCAAGCTTTGGTGGAGGGAGCAAGAGCTAATAAGGAGGTGCTCTTCCCTTCTTCAGGGAGGATTCAGAAGCCTCCCCAGCAGACGAACGCTGTGTGGGTCCAGGTGGCCCAGGAGGTCAACTCGTTATCGATGATCTGCAGAACCTGGCTTCAGTGCAGGAAGAGGTTTCATGACCTTCTGCGCACTGGGAAAGTGAGTATGACTTTGCCATCACCCTCAATCTGATCCCCATTGCCTCTCCTCACCAGCACTCAGCTTTAGCAACCTCTTCCTCCACATCCCACTTGACACTGACATCCCTGCACCCTTGCCCATTCCCTCTCTATGGTCATATTCACCTAACTATTCGACTATGCTGCCCTCACTCTCCCTAACACTGAGATGCTATGAAAACAGCTTACAAAACACAGGGATGGCCCTTGGTCTTGCCAACTCACTCCATCTTTGTCTCCTTCTAAGCAGCTATGCTATGGATTCTCTACACTCACTCCTTCATTCTCACTTAAACTCCACTTGTCTCCCTCATTCCAGGAAAAGAGAACTCACAATAAGAGGGAAAGAATGAGGACAGGAGGAGGGCCACCCTCAGTAGCCCACCTCACCCCTTGGGAGGAGGCGGTCCTGGAGATAGTGGGACTCGAGGACGATGCACAAGTGGGGGATGGACAGACGGGTGCATCAGAGAAAGCTGGTGACAGAATAGTTTTTCATCTCTCTCACTGACATTGCATGAGTCGCTGATAATGATTCTGAAGCTCTAACAGATGGACTTATGATCACCTGCAATATGCAATGTGCGTGTAACCTTGGCCTCATATCTGACTCTTTCCTTTACTCCCCCACAGGAACCTCGCAAGCACCCGTCCCCACTATCCAGGAGGAACAGCCTGAGCCTCCAGACTCCTCAGAGGAAGCTGCAACCTCTGAGGGCGCAGCGTCAGCAGAATTCAGCCAACCCAGCACCAGCGCAGACACTCAAACCTTGGTGGGACCATCGCGAGATAGAGTAGTGTTGTCACCTTGTGTATCACAGCTCAGAAGTGAGCATCAGCAGATTGTGGAGACAGGGACAGCAGTGGAGAGTCCTAGTCGGAGGGCGCAGGACTCTCCCAGCTCGGCTCAGCTGCATGTCGACCCTCTGCCTCTGGATCCATCCAGAAGAACAGCGGTGTTGGAACTCCAGGAACAGGTGCAGGAGTCTGTGGCAAGTTTTGTCTCCAGGGTCGCTGCGAGTGTGGAGTGAATGGAGGAGTCCATCGCAAACATGAGCAGAGCGTTTGTGGAGTCATTGGCGCATGAACGCAGCACCACGGAAAGGATGGCAACGTCCATGGAAAGGATGGCTACAGTAGACGAGAGGATGGCTACGGCCATGGAGGAGCTAAGTCGCCAGAGTGTAGAAAACATGGTGAGTGTTCAGAATAGACTGACATCTCTGGAGGAGCGATGGTCAGCTATTGAACAGAGAAACTAGACCTTCATGGAAGAACTTCGGAGTAGGACTGCCAGTGCAGATACGGGTCCCCATGGCCCCCCCTGAGGTGCAGCAAGGTGCTCTCAAGCCACTTGTAAGCGTTTAGGTGGACCTGACCCATGAGAGGGATGTTGGTGGCAGAGAACAAGGAAGTGGGGGCTCCTCTCCAAGCGCTCACACTTCCATGCCACTGCCAAGTCCTCGGTCAGAGTCCCACCACAGTCCCCATCCAACGGAGATCGGCGTCTCAACCCCTGCACAGCCGCAGGAGCAACAGACTGTTGCCGAGCCCTCACAGGTTCGCAACCCCAGAGGACGCCCGCCAAAGGTGTCGAGACAGGAGCAGCAAGAAAGTGAGCAAGGGGCCTCCACATCTGCTGAAGCCACAGGGGAAGCACCCCGTAGGAGCACGCATAAGAGAAAGATACTGCACAAATAGTCACAAGGGTAGTCACTTGGGTGAAATGTGTTTATTTTTTAAATGCCATCAGTTGGTTATTGTAAATAAAATTTCTGATGGCAACTGTGGCGTGTGTCATTTCGCAAATGGGACTTCCACATTGAGGGCTTAGGATTACTTGCAATTGTCAATATGGTGGTCAGAGTGCTAAGAATCTGCTTGTTCTTGGCCATTGTCGATGCTCTGGCAAGAAGCTGCGAGGCAAAAGTGCTCGATTGGCTAGGCTAAGCAAATCTGGCCAGGATGAGCGCATTCCTTGCATCCCGGGCAGCAATGTTGTTGCGTACTGCAGCCGCTGGGCCTCTGCAAGATCATCTTCTCCTCGTCCTCCTCCTCCTGCTCCTCCTCCTCCTGGTCCTCCAGAATCTGCAAGCCACGACACTGTGCCATGTTGTGAAGTGCACAGCAAACCACGACGATTCTGGAGACCCTGGCTGCTGAGTACTGCAGGGCTCCACCTGATCTATCCAGGCATCTGAAGCACATCTTTAGCATGCCGATGGTTTGCTTGATTATGGATCTGGTGGAAATGTGGCTGTAGTTGTAGCTCTCCTCAGCTTCATTGGATGGGCTCCTCAATGGCGTCATTAGCCACGTCTTCAGGGGATAGCCCTAGTCTCCAAGTAGCCATCCGTTAAGTTTGTGTGGCAGACTGAAGAGCGGAGGTACACTAGACTGACACAGTATGAAGGAGTCATGGCAACTGCCAGGGTACTTGGCACAAACATGCAAAATTTCCTTCTTGTGGTCACACATCAGCTGCACGTTGAGGGAGTGGAAGCCCTTGCGGTTGACAAAAATACCTGGATTGCGATGGGGTGCCTTAAGGGCCACATGTGTGCAATCAACGACGCCCTGCACCCTTGGAAAGCCTGCCAGATTAGCTAATCCAACCGCACGCGCCATGACACTTGCTTGATCCTTGGAGAAATGGATGTGATTGTGCGCGATTTCAAAGAGGGCATCGGTTACCTGCGTGATGCAAGTGTGTGCGGCCGCCTGGGAGATGCCGCTGATGTCTGCTGCTGATCCCTGGAGTGAACCTGAAGCAAAAAATTTGAGTGCAGTGGTGACTTTGATGCCATTCAGTTTATTTAATAGGTACGGAGCTTGGGTCCACTTTGTAACAGATGGTGTGGCACAAATGCAGGCTTCCCCATGGTGCAGGGCGCCATTGACTGCACGCATGTGGCTTTGCGGGCACCTCTGGAGAATGCCGAGGATTACCGCAACCGGAAGGGCTACCATTCTCTCAACGTTCAGCTAATGTGTGACCACAGGCAGCTCATCCTAGCTGTCAATGCCCGCTTTCCAGGCAGCAGCCACGATGCCTTCATCCTGCGCCAGACTTCTGTGGCAGACATGTTCCAGGCCCAGCCTCACCCACGAGGATGGCTTCTCGGGGACAAAGGCTATCCTTTGTGTACCTGGCTGATGACTCCGCTCCGTGCGCCCAGCACCCCTGCTGAAGAGGGATACAACGACAGCCATCAAGCGACCAGGAACATCATTGAGCAAACAATCGGCGTCCTGAAGCAACGTTTCCGCTGTCTGGATCGTTCCGGTGGAGCCCAACAATATTTGCCGGAGCGAGTCTCCCATTTCGTGGTCGTGTGCTGCATGCTGCACAACCTGGCTATCCGCAGGACTCAGCCACTGCCACCAGAGATTGGAGGACCACCTGAGGAGGAGGAGGACCAGCACAGGAGGGAGGCAGAAAGTGCAAGGACCGCCCATCGGCGGCTTATTGAACGTCGGTTCTAGGCCCCCTCTCAGGGAATGGCTTGTGCCAATGTCACCAGATGAATGTAGCCGCTCCACAAGCCCTCAGCCGAGCAGGGCAGCCAGGACTTGCAAAAAAAAGCATGCACAGTGCGATTTAAGAACATTTATTCATTGGAAACCTCTGCCCTTCCCACATTACAACCTCATGGAGAGAAGCCCCCTCCAAAAACACAAAACGAACAGTCTTGGCCTTACAAAACAAAGAAAGACACCAGTCTCGGCCTTACAAAACCACAACTACACCAGTCTCGGCCTTTCAACAAACACAAAGCATTTGGCCAGACCTTCTACTTTTTGCCCTGCGAGGGCGATGCCTTTCGCATCCTTGCCTGACCCCTGCCCGCCCTGCAGCTCCTCCTCAATGGGAGCCCAGTGGCTGCAGCAAGGCTGGGGGAAGGCTGCTGAGGGTCAGATGGCGAGACGCCAGATGCCCTTGGGGTTTGGCCTGCACCAGCTCTGGCCCTGGAGGGTCCGGCTGCTGACTGCTCCAACTCTGCTTGGGCGGCAGCAGTCTGTCCAGTGGCAGCTGCAATGGCGGAGTGGCAGTGTCGGCTGCAGGAATGGTGCCAACCTGACAGATCGCAGGTACTCCCTGGTCGCCTGAGACATTGGCACTCGCACGGGCCAGCACTGCAGCATGCGCAGCAAACAGCTGAAGAACAGACTGCTGGGCTGCTGCTGCGCGGCGAGTGCCCTGGCGATGCCTGGCCGATCCAGCGAGTGTGGCAGCAGTTAGTGCCCGTGTGGCCCTGGTCTGTGTCCGCATGACACCAGCCAGTGAATGAACGGCACGACTGAGCACTTGGCTTGAAGCCGCCTGTGCTGCCGCGAGGTCCTGCAGACTCCTGGCCTGTGCTGCTCCGAATTCCTGCACACTCCTTGACAGAGACTCAATGGAGTCAGGCATCCTTGCCACTGCAGCCATGAGCTCAGTGTGCCTGCGCTCAGCCTGGACGGCCATTTCCTCCAGGAGCCGCACCTCCTCTGCGCTCACCGTCGCAGGACTGGAGGCCGCACTCACCCTCTGGGGAGAAGTCCGCCGAGCTTCCCCACCCCTCCCATGTTGCTGCAGGCCGCTGGGCCCCGGAGCTTCACTCTCCTCCGACCCTTCCCCCCGGCTCCCCTCCAGGGAAGACGTGTCCCCTTCATCGCCATGGGCTGGCGCGGCTGAGGGTGGCACTGATGGGCCGGCTTCCTCTTCCTCGAATTCAGAATCACTGACAGTGGCAGCTTGAGGGCCCGCCTCCTCACCTGGCGATTCATCATCTGAAAGCAGGGAGGTGATGTGCCTCAATAATTCCGAGACTCGAAGTTAGCAGAACAAAAACAAGGCTTTTATTAACTTAGAAAGTAACACGTAAGAGAGAGAGATGTCTTCCTTCTGGAGACTGAGGGCAGACTGAAGCTAGCTTACAAACGGGGCCAGGTATGGGCGGAGCCCTACACACAGCACATTCCAGTATACAATACAGCACATTCCAGTACACAATACAATGAGGTCTGGGGGAAGGGAAATGACACTGAAACCGATCTCAGTCACAGGCAGTGGTGAATGGAATATTTCATCACATTCACCCCTTCTATAGATTTAGTCTGTTCGGGGGTTTGATAGTCCTCTGCGACCGACGTGGCTGTTGCGGTGCCGCGGGTGTCGGCTGGGTGTCCCCGGTAGCCTCCTGGGTCTCTGCCGGGGTGCCGCCAGGGTTGTTGGAGGGGTAGTTGGTGGGGGTGCCGTTGGTCGGTGTTCATCCGGGGGTGATGAAATAGTAGTGGGTGGGTAAGAGTTGCTGTGATCGTCGTTGCCGCTATTGCCGTGGTTGTCGTCGATGCCGGCTGGGGCGACGTCTTTTATGGACACGGTGTCCTCCCTTCCGTCGGCGTGCCGGACATATGCGTATTGGGGGTTGGTGTGGAGTAGGTGTACTGGCTCCACGAGAGGGTCCGTCTTGTGGCCCCTCACATGCCTTCGCACGAGTACCAGACCTGGGGTGGAGAGCCATGACGGCATGGATACGCCTGAGGTGGATTTCCGGGGAAAGACAAACATTCGTTCATGAGGCGTGGTATTAGTGGCCGTACACAATAGCGACCGTATCGAATGGAACACATCCGAGAGGACTTCCTACCAGCGGGAGATAGGGAGGCCCTTGGTCCTTAGAGCTAGAGTGACTGCTTTCCATACTGTCCCGTTCTCTCGCTCCGCTTGGCCGTTACCCCGGGGGTTGTAGCTGGTGGTACGGCTCGTGGCGATCCCCTTGGACAGCATGTACTGGCGTAGCTCTTCACTCATGAAGGACGCCCCCCTATCCGTATGGATGTAGCTCGGCATACCGAACAGGCAGAACAGGCTGTTGAGGCATTTAATGACCGTGGCGCTGGTCATGTCTGGGCAGGGGAAGGCGAATGGGAACCGGGAGTATTCGTCCACAATGTTCAGGAAGTAAACATTGCGGTCGACGGACGGGAGGGGGCCCTTGAAATCAAAGCTGAGCCGCTCAAAGGGCCGTGTAGCTTTGATTAAGTGGGCTCTATCTGGGCGGTAGAACCGAGGCTTGCACTCAGCGCAAGTGCGGCAGTTCCTGGTCAGGGACCGAACTTCCTCAATCGAGTAGGGTAAGTTACGGGACTTTATGAAGTGGAACAGCCGCGTGACCCCTGGGTGGCAGAGGTCGTTGTGGAGGGTCTGTAGCCGATCCCCGGTGGTGCTGGCACACATCCCTCGTGAGAGGGCGTCAGGGGATTCGTTAAGGGCCCCTGGCCGGTAAATGATGTCGTACTCGAAGGTGGAGAGCTCGATCCGCCACCTAAGAATCTTATCATTTTTAATCTTCCCCCTCTGTTTATTATTGAACATAAACGCTACCGACCGCTGGTCGGTAAGTAGGGTGAAGCGTTTGCCGGCTAGGTAGTGGCGCCAGTGGCGCACTGCCTCCACGATGGCTTGGGCCTCCTTTTCCACGGAGGAGTGTCTGATCTCGGGCCCTTGGAGGGTCCTCGAGAAGAAAGCTACGGGCCGCCCCGCCTGGTTGAGGGTGGCCGCCAAGGCGAAGTCAGACGCATCACTTTCCACTTGAAATGGAGTGTTCTCGTCCACTGCCTGTAGCGTGGCCTGCTCAATATCCTGCTTAATGCTTTTGAAGGCGGCGTGGGCCTCAGCAGAGAGCGGGAAAGAGAATGCTTTCAAGAGGGGGCGGGCTTTGTCGGAGTAGTTGGGGACCCATTGGGAATAATAAGAAAATAACCCCAGGCACCTTTTCAGGGCTTTGGGAGTGTTGGGCAGGGGCAGCTCCCGTAGGGGGCGCAATCGGTCGGGGTCTGGCCCGATTTCCCCATTCTCCACCACGCTGCCTAGTATGCAGAGGCGCGTGGTGTTGTAAACGCACTTGTCCTCGTTGTAGGTGAGGTTGAGTTTGTGCGGTTTTCAGGAACCTCTCGAGGTTCGAGTCGTGATCCTGCTGGTTGTGACCGCAGATGGTGACGTTGTCGAGGTAGGGGAAGGTTGCCTGCAAGTGGTGGTCATCGACCATGCGGTCCATCTCCCTCTGGAAGACCGAGACCCCATTCGTCACCCCAAAGGGGACTCTGAGGAATTGGTAGAGGCGTCCGTTCGCCTCGAAGGCGGTGTACGGGCGGTCCTCTGGTCTGATAGGGAGCTGGTGGTATGCTGACTTGAGGTCGATGGTGGAGAACACCCGGTATTGGGCGATTTGGTTCACCATTTCTGATATGCGGGGTAGCGGGTAGGTGTCTAGTAGGGTGTACCTGTTGATCGTTTGACTATAGTCGATCACCATCCATTTCTTCTCGCTACCCCTTACCACTACCACTTGGGCGCGCCACGGGCTGTTGCTGCGTTCAATAATGCGCTCTCTCAGGAGCCTGTCTGCCTCGGTCGCGATAAACCGCCTGTCCTCCCAGCTGTACCTCCTGCTTTTGGTCGCTATTGGCCGGCAGTTAGGGGTAAGGTTCGCGAATAGCGAAGGCGGCTTTACCTTCAGGGTAGCCAGACCGCACACTGAGGGGCGGCAGGGACCCACCGTACTTGAGCGTGATGTTTTGGTGGTTGCACTGGAAATCCAGGCCCAAGATCACGCTCGCACATAGGTTCTTCATGATTAATACTTTAAAATTATCATATACAGTTCCGTTAACGCACAATTGTACCGTGCAGTAACCCAGAATGGTCGATGTCTGGGTTTTGTCAGCCATAGAGATGGTACCCTGAGTAGGGACCACCTTTAGGGAGAGTTGTTGTGCCAGTTCTGGGTGGATAAAGCTCTCCGTGCTTCCACTGTCAATTAAGCATTTAACCCAGCACCCGTTTACCTCGATGTCCACCATTGATCTGGATAGCGGGTGCGGCCTGGTCTGGTCCACTGTGACCGATGCCACTGTAGGGCCCTGATCGATACAAGATGGCGTCCACGCTGTCTGCTCACAAGATGGCGGACCCCACGAGGTCGGGCAAGATGGCGTCCAAGATGGCCGCTCCCACGGCGCACACGCGGCGGTGGCGGGTTTTCCGGCGGTTGGTTTTCCAGCGGGGTTCCCTCTGCACACCTTCCCGAAGTGCCCCTTCTTACCGCACTTAAAGCAGGTGGTGCCTTTCGCCGGGCACAGGTTTCTGGTGTGCTTTGGCTGCCCGCAGAAGTAGCAGTTGGGTCCCTGACGCGTCGCGGCTGTCGTAGGGCTTCTGGGGGGAGAGCGGGGCCCAGCCGGTGTCGGGCTGTCAAGATGCCTTCCAAGATGGCGGCGCCCTCGGTGCACACGCGGTGGCGTGGACGGCGCGGGCTGAAGAGTAGGCGTCCGAGTTTCTCTGGGCCACATCCATGGATCGCTCGGTGTCCGCAGCCTGTTTCAGGTCCAACCCCGTTTTTTCCAGCAGTCTTTGCCGGATGTAAGTGGAGCTGAGGCCTGTGATGAAGGCATCGCGAACAAGCTCGTCAGTGTACACTGCGGCTTTTACATCTCGGCACTTGCAGTCTTTGCCAAGCATTTTCAGGGTGCTTAGGAACTCCTCCACCGATTCCCCAGGTCGCTGTGCGCGGGTAGCGAGCAGGTGCCTAGCATACACCTCATTCGTAGGCTGCTGGTAATGCGCCTTTAAGATGTCGCAGGCGGCCAGGTACGTCTCGGCGTCTTGGATGAGGGGGTAAACCCGGTGGCTTACCCAATTCCGCAGAATTCCGAGTCTCATCCTCGCAGCGTCTTTGACGGCTGCGGAATTGTCCAGGAAGAATTCCATACACTCAAACCAGTGTCCGAAGCGTGCTGATGCGTCCGGAGCATGTTGATCCAAATCCAAACGTTCGGGTTTCAGGAGTTGATCCATAGTGTTGAAAAATAAGTTAATAAAATTGATGTGCCTCAATAATTCCGAGACTCGAAGTTAGCAGAACAAAAACAAGGCTTTTATTAACTTAGAAAGTAACACGTAAGAGAGAGAGATGTCTTCCTTCTGGAGACTGAGGCCAGACTGAAGCTAGCTTACAAACGGGGCCAGGTATGGGCGGAGCCCTACACACAGCACATTCCAGTATACAATACAGCACATTCCAGTACACAATACAATGAGGTCTGGGGGAAGGGAAATGACACTGAAACCGATCTCAGTCACAGGCAGTGGTGAATGGAATATTTCATCACAGGAGGCACAAGATTTGCTTTAGAGTGAGGACAGGGCAGCAGCGAGGGAGGCATGAGTGCTGCCATGCACTGCATTGGTCGGTCAGTGGCAAAGGATGCTGATCTGATGCGCAAGTGGAAAGAGAGAGGTCAAAAAGGTGATGCCCTTACCATTGGTGCCCAGAACAGGGTCGGCATCTCCACTGGCGACAGGGCCAATCAGCCGTCCTGCCATAATGCGCTCCACACGCTGGTCGAGGTCAGAGAGCTCTGACGTCAGGATGGCCTCCCCCGGTCTCACGTTGCTTCCTCCGGTTGTGCGCCACCTTGGCCTGCAAGAGAAAGGACGGCCTCTAAGTACAGTGTGAAGCCCTGATCTTGTCTGCACTGCCTCCCATGGTGGACTGGCCCTGACAGTGTGAAGCCCTGATCTTGGCTGTACTGCCTCCCATGGTCGAATAGCTTGTACAGTGTGTAAAGTGCTGAATGTGCAAGTGGTTTTCATGACAGTCCCATAGCTGCTGGATGAGGGCTGGCCATTAGGGCTTTCAGGTCCCTTTGACCATAAACTGAGGTGCACATGCAGGGATGAGGAGGATACTGGAAAGGGTACTCACCCTGACGACCCGAGTGAGGTCGTTGAACTTTTTCCGGCATTGCACAGGAGTCCTGGCAACCACGCTGTTGGAAGTCACCCTGTTTGAGACCTCCCTCCAGGCTTTCCGGTAGGCGCTGGGCAGCGGCCTCCTGCCACCTTCTGGGAACGGAACATGGCGCCTGCGCTCCACTCCGCCAACCAGCACCCTCAGGTCACCCTCGCTGAAGCGCTGCGCTCTCTCCCTGGCCTTCTCCATAGCCCTGGGCGTTGCGCAGATGAAGCAGAAGTGGTCAGGCCTAGCTTGAGGGCTGCAGTGTGCAGGGCGTTGCAGGCAAACAAACCCACCCTCCCCCTTTAAGAGCTGACCGGCGCCAGAGTGTCTGCCGTCAATCAACAACTCTCCGCACCTGCGCTGCGCCCGGCCTCGGGGGTATCGCTCAGGACCGCCGGCTTAGCGCCTAAAGATAGTCGTGCATCGCCTGTTTTAGCGCAGCAGCAACCTCTTGGGGCGATGCGACTGAATAGCGGCAAAGGTGGCGCGAACTTGCGCTGGGCGCAAACTTTAGCGGCCGCCCGACTTTAGCGCCCCGAACGTGGCTATACTGAATTTCTAGGCCTTCGTGTTGTAAACGTAAGGTGAAACAGAAACATATATGTATGTGTGTGTATGTATGAAAATCCATTTTTATCGATGTCTGTGTCTTTACCAGAGTCACGGCAACAAAATTGAAATGCATGGATGATCACTGTCTGTATTGGTGTCATTTCTAAGTCAATGGTCCAAAGTACTTTAATGCTGTAGACAGAAATTTTTTTGCTGGTCCAATTGATACAGTATTGTTGTATGGTAACCACCCCATGTCCTGATCTATGTAACATATACTCGTTGCTTATGAAGTGTGAGGCCAGTTCAGTTGGAATATTTTCAATGTCCAAGAACAGTCTTTTACATAGTTCCGTTCAGAGGCCTGGTCTGATTATTCTACCATGCACTTCCTTTTGTATAATTGTAATACTATTGATCTCTCTATACCACACAAATCTTCCTTCACAATAAATATTGATCCAGCTCCCTTTTAAAGTTGTAAGTTAACCCCAAGTGAACTATCTTCTTTGGAGATCTGTTCTATGCTTGGCTTTCTCCACAAAGAAGGGCCAAAGGATAAATCACAGCTTTAAAACAAAACCGTCCTTGTCAGTACAGATCTGTTTATATTTCAAAGGTTAGGTATAGTATTAATATTTGCACCTCCTAATATTTGGACCAAGTCCAAAAATGTTAAAGTGCCACCATAATCCTATTAGAAATTATAGAAGCAATGGTGTAATGCAATAATCTATTTTAAACCATACAAGAGCTTTGAAAGTCATTGACGTCACTTCTTCAGGTGTCCAATAAGACAACTTTTGAGCTGCTGAAAACTTGTATACAATAAAAAGTCCAGCTGCTCTTAGCATGATTGTGTTACTGAAATTATTTTAGCAGTATTAATAGCAGTCAAGTATTAATATTGTGAGTCTGGGGTGGGGGGGGGTGCATCAATGCTCATTTAGTTAGAATCATAGAAACTTGCAGCAGAGAAGGAGGCCATTCGACCCATCATGGCTGTGCTGACTCTTTGAAAGAGCGTCATGCTTAGTTCCACATCCTTGCTTTTAGTCCGTAACCCCCTAAGTTCCTCATCCTCAAGCAACTGTCCAACTGGGTTTTAAAATTATTTATGGAATCAGCTTCCATCACCTTTTAGGTAGAGCATTCCAGATCCCAAAATCTCCGTGTGAAAACATTTCTCCTCAACTCCCCTCTAGATCTTTTGCCAATAATCTATTACCTCTGGTTATTGACCCACTCGCCAGAGGGAATAGTTTTTCTCTATCTACTATCATCTTAAATCTATATTAAGTAACCTCTTAACCATCTCTGTTCCAAGGAGAACAGTCCTAACTTTTTCACCCTCTCCTAATAATTGAAGTCCCTCATCCCTGGTAACATGCTGGTAAACCTCCTCTGTACCCTTTCTAATGCCTTTACATCATTCCTGAAATGCAGTGCCCAGATCTGTCCACAATACTCCAGCTGAGGTCCAACCAGTGATTTATAAAGTTCCCACATGATCGCTTGGCTTTTATATTCTGTACCTCGGTTTATAAACCCAAGTAACTCTCATGCTTTTTTAACCACATTATCAACTTTATCAACTTGCCATTCAACATTTAAGCATTTGTGTATATGGACACCAAGGTCTCTCTGCTCATCTACACTTTTCAAAATCATGCCTTTTATAGTCCTCCCAAAGTGCATCACTTTGGGTACAGTAGCATAGTGGTTATGTTACTGCACTAGAAATCCAGAGGCCTCGACTAATGATCCAGAGACATGAGTTCAAATCGCACCATGGCAGCTGGGCAATTTAAATTCAATTAAAAAAATTTGGAATAAAAAGCTAGTATCAGTGGTAACCATGAAGCTACTGGATTGTCATAAAAACCCCATCTGGTTCACGAATGTCCTTTAGGGAAGGAAATCTGCCATCCTTACTTGGTCTGGCCTATATGTGACTCCAGACCCACAGCAATGTGGTTGACTCTTAACTGCCCTCTGAAATGGCCCAGCAAGCCACTCAGTTGTATTCAAGGGCAATTAGGGAAAATGCTGGCCTTACTGGCAACGTCCACATCCCGTGAATGCATTAAAAAAAAACACTTCTACGCATTGAACTCCATCCACCATGCTTCTGCCATTTAACCATCCTGTCTATGTCATCCTGAAGTCTACAACTATTCTCATCACTATCTACTACTTTGCCAAGTTTCATATCATCTACAAACTTTAGAATGCTGCTCCCTACACCAGAGCCTAGGTCATTTATAAAAATTGAAAAGTGTAAAGGACCCAAAACTGACCCTTGGGGAACACCACTGCAAACCAGCTCCCAGTCTGAAAAACATCCATCCACCACCACCCTCCGCTCCCTGACACTGAACCAGTTCCGTATCCATACCACCACTTTCCCCTTAACTCCATGGGCTTCCATCTTCTTAATATGCCTCCTGTGTAGCACTTTGCCTCTGCTATTTCTGCCTCTGCTATTTCTACCTTTGCTTCTTTCACCACCCTAGGATGCGTTCCATCTGGACCAGGTGACTTACCAACTTTCAATAATCTAATCTTTTTAGTATGTCTTTTCTATCTATTTCGATCCTGTCCATAACTTCTCTTTAGTGCAACCTTCATATCATCCACTTCCTTTGTGAAGACCGAAGCAAAGAACTCATTTAATGTTTTAGCCATGTCCTCAGCCTTTACATGAAGATTTCCCTTTAGGTCCTTAATAGGCCCAACTTTTTCCCCTAGCTAACCTCTTAAAACATTTAATAAACATATAAAGTGTAAGGTTTAATTTAATGCTGCCTGCTAATCTTCTCGTAACCTCTGTCTCCCATATTAACTTTCAATTCTCTCCTGTACTTTCCATAATCTTCCTGGTTATTAACTGAATCTTGGTCCTGACATTTGTCAGAAGCCTACTTTTTCAGTTTTTTAATTTTTATTTCCTGTGTCATGCAGGGTGCATCAGCTTTGAATGCTTTACCTTTTCCCTTCAAAGGAATATGCCTAGCTTGTACCTGAACTATCTCTTCCCTGAATGCCTTCCATTGCTCAGTTACTGCTTTACCCTGCAATCACCTTTTCCAATCTACCTGTACTAGGTCCCTTCTTAAATCACTGAAATTAGCTCTTCCCCAGTTGAGCATTTTTACCTTCAATGTGTTCTAGTCTCTTCATAATTACTCTGAACCGAATTATGTTGTGGTCAATGTTAGCGAGATGATCTCCTACTGTTACACACTCCACTTCCGACTTCATTTCCCAGAACCAGATCCAATGCTGCTTCCTTCCTTGTTGGACTGGAGACATATTGATTGAGAAAGTTTTCCTGTACACATCAGAAATTCCTCTCCTTCCCTACCCTTAGCACGGTTTTCCCCAGTCTATAAAGTCTCCTAATAATACGATTCCATTTTTGTTACATCCCTTTGAAATTTGCTCATCCAACTCCTTCTTACTGTTTAGAGCTCTATAAAAAAGAAACTCAGCAATGTAACAGCTCCCCCGCTGTTCCTTAACTCAAGCTAAATAGATTCAGTCCTAGAACCATCGAGTATATCCTTTCTTTCCAGAACTGTAACATCATCCTTAATTAATATGGCCACGCCCCTTCCTCTTTTTCCTTCTCTATCAATTCTGAATACTCGGTAAACAGAAATATTGATTAAGAATCCATTCCTGGCCTTGTTTGAGCAACTTGTGCTTGCATCTTACCAACCTTATTCGTTACACTACGGACATTGATGTACACACAGTTTAGTACCTCTATCATTTTTGCTATTTTCCTCAATCTGGTCCCTGCAATGTTTGGGATATTTCTAATTTTACTGCTGTTTATATCTGTCCTCTGATCTCATTTCTGCTCCTTTCTGGTTTTCTCCCCCTCCCTGACAAATTAGTTTAAACCCTCCCCAACAGTACTAGTTAACCTCTCAGCGAGAATATTGGTCCTGGCTTTGGTCAGGTGCAACCCGTCCATCCTGTACAGGTACCCCTTCCCCCAGAATCAGTCCCAATGCCCCAAGGATCTCAAACCCTCCCTCCTGCACCACCTCTCCAGCCACGCATTTACCTGCACGGTCATCCTGTTTCTATACTCACTAGCACATGGTACTGGGAATAATCCGGAGATAAATTCCTTTTGAGGTTCTGTTTTTAATCTTTTTCCGAGCTCCCAAAACACTGCCTGAAGGACCTCAACACTTTTTCTACCCAGGTCATTGATTCCAACATGGTGATTCCAACATGGGCCAACTGTTCTGGCAGTTCCCCTTCCCCTTGCAGAATGTCCTGCACCTCATTAGTTATACCTCATTCGTATGATGAAGTGGGATGGGCAAACTACTTTACCATTAACTCTGGGTCCTCTGAGAATAGGAATACAATCCAGTGGCACCTCCAAACAAGGTTGGGCAGCCTCCTGTGCCATTGACTGGTGATATTTCTCCCCCCACCCTTCTTGCCCCATGTAAAATGACCTTTTGTGGGTTTAAAAAAAATAAACAATTGACTTTGAATAAGGGCCACCACAGATATGATAGTCATGGAATCTTACAGCACAGAAGGAGGGCATTCGGCCCATTGTGACTGCGCTTGTTTTTTGAAAGAGCCATCCAATTAGTGCCACTCCCCGCTTCCCCCCCCCCCCCCATAGTCCTGCATTTTTTTCTTTTTCATGAATATATCCAATTCGCTTTTAAAGTTAATGAATTAAGTGCGAACAAAGAAGAGAGAGGCTTTGTAAACTGTAACATCTCCTAAGATGTCTACTTTGCTTCACGTGAGGTCATCCTCACCACCAGCAGAAATATTCCATCTCCATTGCAGTCGTTGGGTAACTGAAGAGCGGTTTGCCTTATTGAGCTGCGGTGTGATTTTGGCCAACTAAAATAAGTTGATTTGATTTCTGTGCCTGCTCTATGTCATATGACTATATAGTTCCACTGCAGCCTATCTGAGAGGGGTAATGTGGAGATCAGTGTAAATTTGGTGCATCAGCGTTGCTACTTCTCCAGGATATGCATTAAAGATATATGGGCCAGTGAGACCAAAAAGGGGAGAAAATGGAGAAAAATGATGGGCTAACACACGATCAAAACATGCAGCAGAGTTTTATAAAAGCTTTTTAGTGGAGAGACAGCTTGCTTGTTCTTCTTTCTCTTTTTAGTCATATATTTTTGTTTTGTTCTGGGATGTTTGTAAATGAAAGCCTTTACTATCCTGTACATTAAGTTACAGAGTAAAGCTTCCCTTGCTCTATCCTGAGAATGTCTCTTCACCTCTGAGCCTCAAAAGTGTACCAGTCCCTGCACCAGTGACAATTCCACTTCCCATATTCCAGTTCTGGCTTTTCTGCAACATCATTGTCTTCTGTACATGCCTAGAAGGCAATTTCCATAGACTTGAGCACATAATCTAGGCTGACACTTAAGTGCAGTAGTGAGGGAATGCTGCACTGTAGGAGGTGCCATCTTTTAGACGAGACATCTGCCTTTTCAGGTGGATGTAAAAGATGTAAAAGATCCCGTGGCATTATTTCAAAGAAGAGCAGTGGAGTTCTCCCCGGTGTCCTGACCAATATTTATCTTTCAACCAACATCTCTTAAAAAAAATGATCTGGTCCTTCATCACATTGCTGTTTATGGGACCTAACTAACTGTGCACAAATTGGCTGCTGTGTTTCCTACATTACAACAGTGACTACACTTCATAGAATTACTACACTTCATAGAATTACATGGAATATACAGCACAGAAACAGACCATTCGGTCTAGCCATTCCATGCCGGTGTTTATGTTCCACTTGAGCCTCCTCCTATCCTTCCTCATCTAACTATCAGCATAACCCTCCATTTCCTTCTCCCTCATATGCGTATCTAACTTCCCTAAGTGAATCTATACTATTAGAATCATAGAATGGTTACAGCACAGAAGGTCATCATTCGGCCCGTGCCGGCTCTCTGCAAGAGTACTTCAGTGAGTCCCACTCCCTCGCCCTTTCCCCATTGCCCTGCAAATTTTTTCCTTCAGGTACTTATACCATTCCATTTTGAAAACCACAATGGAGTCTGCCTCCACCACCCTTTCAGGCAGTGAATTCCAGATCCTAACCACTCACTGCGTAAAAATGTTTTTTCTTATGTCGCCTTTGGTTCTTTTGCCAATCACCTTAAATCTGTGTCCTCTGGTTCTCGACCCTTCTGCCAATGGGAACGGTTTCTCTCTATCTACTCTGTCTAGACCCCTCATGATTTTGAGCACCTCTATTAAATCTTCTCTCAACCTTCTCTGCTCTAAGGAGAACAACCCCAGCTTCTCCAGTCTATCCACGTAACTGAAGTCCCTCATCCCTGGAACCATTCTTGTAAATCTTTTCTGCACCCTCTCTAAGGCCTTCATATCCTTCCTAAAGTGCAGTGCCCAGAATTGGACACAATACTCCAGTTGAGGCTGAACCAGTGTTTTATAAAGGTTCATCTTAACTTCCTTGCTTTTGTACTCTATGTGCTCGAATTTCCCTGAGCCGTGGAGGTGGGAATGGAGGCATGTGGGGTGTTAAAATTGCAGAATTGGGGGGCACGAACCCTTCCCGCCCCCAACCCGTCTCCATGCCCGTTTCCCAGGAGGCGGGTACCTGACCTGTGCTGGGAGCCGCCTCCCCGATGCGGGAAGGGGATTAGTGCCAATTAACTGCCTGTTAACAGGTAGTTAACAGGCAGTTTTTGGCCTAATCCCTGTTTTTAGCCCTGAAGTGTGGGCTTCCCGATGACTCCAAACCACGCCAAGTTAGCGAGGCGGACCGTCGGGCTGAAGGGTTCGAGATGTCCGGTGTTCAGGTGAGTGATGGGTGCATGAGTGCAGAGGTAAGCGTGTTTGGTGCGTGTAAAGTGTTTAAATAAGTTTTACTTACCTTTACTTACTAATGCAGGCTTTCTTCCTTCAGGTCTCGGGAGTCCCTCATCTCATCGGCACAGAAAGCAGAATGGCCGCGAGCTGTCAAAAGTTGCAGCATTCAGCTTTCTGTTCTGGAGAGATTTCTAACTGAGTCTGTGGAGAAGGACTCAAGTTAGAAGCCAGACTGTCAGTGTCTGGCAGCTTCACAGAGCTGTCAAACACTGATATTTCATCTGTCAAAAGCTCTTGAAAGATGAAATGTCAATCCCTGATGTCACCTGTAACCGGGTGTCCCTTAATTGGCCTGCTGAGCCTGCTGGGTGGGCTCAACAAGGCCAATCAAGGGAAAATCGCGTGGATTGGCCACAAATCGAAGGAGGCGGGACTACAACCCAAAAAGTGGGAGTCCTGCCTCCATCACATCCCCATTGACAAAATCCAGCCCTATGCCTCTATTTATGAAGCCCAGGATCCCGTATGCTTTTTTAAAATCATTTCACCAGCCTGTCTCTGTCTTCTTGAAACCTATTACTATCCTTCTCACTGTTCACTATACTTCCAACTTTTGTCTCATCTGCAAATTTGAAATTGTGCCCTGTACACCCAAGTCCAAGTCATTAATATATATCAAGAAAAGCAGTGGTCCTAGTACTGACCCCTAGGGAACACCACTGTATACCTTCCTCCAGTCCGAAAAACAACCGTTCGGCACTACTCTCGGTTTCCTATCACTGAGCCAATTTCGTATCCATGCTGCCACTGTCCTTTTTATTCCATGGGCTTCAACTTTGCTGGCAAGCCGATTATGTGGCACTTTATCAAACGCCTTTTGGAAGTCCATGTACACCACGTCGACCGCATTGCCCTCATCAACCCTGTTACCTCATCAAAAACTCAATCAAGTTAGTTAAACATGATTTGCCTTTAACAAATCCATGCTGGCTTTCCTTTATTCATCCATATACTTGTCCAAGTGATTGTTAATTTTGTCCTGGATTATCATTTCTAAAAGCTTCCCTACTACCGAGGTCAAACTGACTGGCCTGTAGTTGCTGGGTTTATCCTTACACCTTTTTTGAACAAGGGTGTAACATTTGCAATTCTCCAGTCCTCTGGTACCAGCCCTGTATCCAAGGATGATTGGAAGATTATGGCCAGTACCTCCACAATTTCCACATTTACTTCCCTCAGCATCCTAGGATGCATCCCAACTGGTCCTAATGACTCATCTATTTTAAGTATAGCCAGCCTTTCAATACCTCCTTTATCAATTTTTATCCCATCCAGTATCTCAACTACCTCCTCTTTCACTATGATTTTACCAAGGCAGAAGATGCTGCCAAAGACAGATTCAATGTACTCATTTAGTATCTCAGCCATGCCCTCTGCCTCCATGCGTAGCTCTCCATTTCGGTCCCTAATTGGCCCCACCCCTTTTCTTACTACACGGTAACATTTTCAGGTTGTTCCTTTCCTTTAGGGAGAGATAGTCCAGACCTTTAGACCCAATTAAGCGTCTGTAGGATTCGGCTACCTCAAACTTTAGTTGAAAGGAAACGTCTGAGAAATATGTTACTGTCCTCCAGATAGCACTTTTAATAAGTTTAGCTAGACTGTAACGTTCCGGATATTATGAGGGTCTGGAAAACTCCCCCAGAATTTGATACAGAAGTCTTATGTGAGACAATTCTAAAAATATATAGATTTATTAAAGAACCGACATGTAATTTACAGTTGGTGTGTCAATCGCAACATTAACAGTTCCAAAAAGAGAAAGCTTACAATCCTATTATCAAAGAACCTTACACTCAAATCTTAACTTCGCTACAGTTTTACAGTTCTTAAAAGTTCTATTTAGCATATCCACCAAAATCGAATACCCGAGGTACAAAGAGTTGGAGACTTACAGAGCCGCCTCTAAAGCCGAGAATCGCTTTGCCCTTTTAAAGCGAGTCTACTATCCCATTTGAGAGTTCAATATTTATACCCTTTTCCAGTGGTAGTTCCTTTAAGGTTTTCTGCTGATGTAAGCTAATTATAGAAACATAGAAGATAGGAGCAGGAGCAGGCCATTCAGCCCTTCGAGCCTGCTCCACCATTCAGTGAGATCATGGCTGATCATCCAAATTCAGTACCCTGTCCCTGCCTTCTCCCCATATCCCTTGATCCCTTTAGCCTTAAGAAATATATCCAACTCTTTCTTGAATATATGTAATGAACTGGCCTCCACCGCCCTCTGTGGCAGAGAATTCCACAGGTTCACCACTCTCTGGGTGAAGAAATTCCTCCTTTCAGTCCTAAATGGCTTACCCCTTATCCTTAGACTATGACCCCTGGTTCTGGACTCCCCGGCCATCAGAAACACCCTTCCTGCATCTAGTCTGTCCAGGCCTGACAGAATTTTATAGGTTTCGATGAGATCCCCTCTCAATCTTCTGAACTCCAGTGAGTAAAAGCCCAATCGACACAATCTCTCCTCATACGTCATTCCTGCCATCCCAGGTATCAGCCTGGTGAATCTTCGCTGCACTCCTTCCATAGCAAGAACGTCCTTCCTCAGGTAAGGCGACCAAAACTGCACACAATACTCAAGGTGTGGTCTCACCAAGGCCCTGTACAACTGCAGCAAGACATCCTTGTTCTTGTACTCGAACCCTCTCGCTACGAAGGCCAACATACCATTTGCCTTCTTAACTGCCTGCTGCACCTGCATGCTTACCTTCAGCGACTGGTGCACAAGAACACCCAGGTCTCTTTGCACTTCCCCTTCTCCCAATCTATTGCCATTCAAATAATAATCTGCCTTCCTGTTTTTGCCACCAAAGTGGATAACCTCACATTTATCCACATTATGGTGCATTTGCCATGTTTCTGCCCAATCACCCAACCTGTCCAAATTGTACTGGAGTTTCACAACATCCTCCTCACAGCATACCCTCCCACCCAGCTTTGTGTCGTCTGCAAATTTGGAGATATTACATCCAATTCCCTCGTCCAGATCATTAATATATATTGTGAACAGCTGGGGTCCTAGGGCCGATCCTTGCGGTACCCCACTAGTCACTGCCTGCCACTCGGAAAATGACCCATTTATTCCAACTCTTTGTCTTCTGTCCGCCAACCAGTTCTCTATCCAAGTCAATACCTTGCCCCCAATCCCATGTACCTTAATTTTGCATGTTAATCTCTTATGCGGGACCTTATCGAAAGCCTTCTGAAAGTCCAAATACACCACATCCACTGGTTCTCCCTTATCTATTTTACCAGTTACATCCTCAAAAAATTCCAGTAGATTAGTCAAGCATGATTTACCTTTTGTAAATCCATGTTGACTTTGTCCGATCCAGTCACTGCTTTCCAAGTGCTCTGCTATTACATCTTTTATAATGGACTCTAGCATTTTCCCCACTACCGATGTCAAGCTTACCGGTCTATAATTCCCCGCCTTTTCTCTACCACCTTTTTTGAATAGTGGGGTAACATTAGCTACCCGCCAATCCATGGGTACCATTCCAGAGTCTATCGAGTTCTGGAAGATGACCAGCAATGCATCTACTATTTCTAGGGCCACTTCCTTAAGTACCCTGGGATGTAGATTATCAGGCCCTGGGGATTTAATCGGCCTTCAGTCCCATCAATTTTCCTACAAATACTGATTTCTTTCAGTTCCACCCTTTCATCAGACCCTATGTTCCCGGCATCTCTGGGAGGTTATTTTTGTCCTCCTTTGTGAAGACAGAACCAAAATATGTATTTATTTGGTCTGCCATTTCTTTGTTCCCCATTATAAATTCCCCCGATTCTGACTGCAAGGGACCTACGCTTGACTTCACCAATCTTTTTCTCTTCACACATCTATAAAAGCTTTTACAGTCAGTTTTTATGTTCCCTGCAAGCTTATTCTCATATTCTATTTTCCCTTTCTTAATTAATCCCTTTGTCCTTGTTTGTTGAATCCTAAACTGCTCCCAATCCTCAGGATTATTGCTTTTTCTAACCAATTTATATGCCCTCTCCTTGGACCTTATGCTATCCCTAATTTCCCTTGTTAGCCACGGTTGGGTCACCTTTTTTGTTTTATTTTTATGCCAAACTGGGATGAACAAATTCTGTAGTTCATCCAGTTGTTCTTTGAATGTTTGCCATTGCCTATCCACCATCAACCCTTTGAGTGCCATTCCCCAATCAATCCTACCCAACTTGCTCCTCAGATTATCGTAGTTTCCTTTATTTAAATGGGGGTCCCTAGTCTCCGAGTCAACTGCTTCATTCTCCATCTTAATGAAGAATTCGATCATATTCTGATCGCTCCGACCCAAGGGGCCTCGTTCAACAAGATTGCTAATTAATCCTTTCTCGTTACATAATACCCAGTCTAAGATGGCCTGATCTCTGGTTGGTTCCTCGACATATTGGTCCAGGAAACCATCCCGTAAACACTCCAGGAATTCCTCCTCCACAGTATTGTTAGTAATTTGATTGGCCCAATCTATATGTAGATTAAAGTCACCCATGATGACTGCTGTGCCCTTATTGCACGCTTCTTTAATTTCCCTTTTAATGCCATCCCCAACCTCCGCCTTACTGTTTGGAGGTCTATATACCACTCCCACTAACGTTTTTTTCCCCTTTAGTATTTCTCAATTCTACCCATACAGATTCCACCTCATCAGAGCGAATATCCTTCATTACAATTGTGTTAATCCCTTCATTAACCAGTAATGCTACCCCACCTCCCTTTCCTTTTTGCCTGTCTTGCCTGAATATCGAATACCCCTGGATGTTGTGTTCCCAGTCCTGGCCTTCCTTGAGCCACGTTTCCGTAACCCCAACCAAATCATATTCGTTTACCTCTATTTGCGCAGCCAATTTGTCCACCTTATTACAAATGCTCCTCGCATTAAGACACAAAGCCTTCAGGCTTGTTTTTTTAAACGCTCTTAGACCTATTAGAATTATTATTTACTGTGGCCATGTTTGATTTAAACCGTTGATTTCTCTGACTGCCACTTTTGTTTTTCTCCTTCCTACCTTTTGCTTTTTTCCTTGTGTCCCTTTCCTCTGTCTCCCTGCTCAGGCTCCCAACCCCCTGCCATTTTAGTTTAAACCCTCCCCCACAGCACTAGCAAACACTCCCCCTAGGACATCGGTTCTCTGGTCGTTTTTCTGCTGACCGCTGCAATTCTTGCAGTCACCTCAGCTGGTAGCATTAGAGAATTATGTCTCTTTTCTAGGTGTTCTAAGTTTACCATAAAAAACGGTGTTACGGCAGGTGTGTTTTTTACTTGATGTCATTTTTACAAAGGTAGAAATTTCTTAATTTTATGTGCTTCTTTACGAAGTGTAAATTAGAACAGCTTGTCCAGGGTGAACCATTATTTCATTCCGAAAGCTTCAGCCTGCCAGAGCCTTTAACCTTCTGTTTCAATAATGTTCTTGATTCAGTATCAACAACTTATCTTATCTCTATAGCCAGAATGCTATCACAGCTTTTCCATCGTTCGGTTTCTAGATTTCCAGACCCAGTTTGTCATGTTATAATAAGGCCAGAATTCTTTCCTGGAATGGTGTATTTTTCTCAATCGGTTATATGGCTCATTCCTTCACAGGTTCTCACTTGTATTTTCAACCTGGCATCTGTCCTACGCCCCCGTTTTCTGCTTCATCTTACTCTATTTCTTTCATCATCTGGGGAGCTATGGCTTTGGTTGCCCTACCTTTTCCCCCTCATGGAAGTGTACCTCGACTGCACCCAAACCAGCTCTCTTTAAAGGCAGCCCATTGTTCAGTTACAGTTTTGCCTGCCAATCTTTGATTCCAATTTACCCTGGCCAGATCCATTCTCAACCCACTGAAGTATTTTTACTCTAGCTTTCTCCCTGTGCTTTTCCATAGCTAGTCTAAAACTTATGATACTGTGATCACTGTTCCCTAAATGTTCCCCTACTGACATTTGCTCTACTTGAGCCACCTCATTCCCCACAACCTGATCCAGCAATGCCTCCTTCCTCGTTGGGCCAGAAACGTACTGATCAAGAAAGTTCTCCTGAACGCACTTCAGACATTCTTCCCCCTCTCTGCCCTTTACACTCTATCCCAGTCTATATTAGGATAGTTGAAGTCCCCCATTATCATTGCTCTATAGTTCTTGCACCTGTCTAATTTCCCTGCAAATTTGCTCCTCTATAATTTGCGACCCCTTTAAGCATGCGCGAAAACCTGGAACTTGTGATCTGTCAAGAATCGTCTTGACAGATCCTCCGCATCCCCGGGAAAAGGGCCTCTGCGGGCAGAGAGTTGATCTATTTGCCCAACTTCTGCCTAGTGAATGCCCTTGAAATTCTTACACCTGGTAAAAGCAGGTGTAAGGCCTGCTTTTACCAGCATAAGAGTTAAAAAAAAACTCATTTATACATTAAAAAATCCTGTCCAATAAGGCAAGTTTATTTTTAGCCCCATTTAAACATAATTTTTCCTCCAAAAATTAAATATGTTTCAAATATTTAATTAAGCAGCATTTTAATTCATTTTAAATGTAATTAAAAAAATTATTTCATGTGTTGGTGTATTTAAGTGATCCCCATTCATACTTATGGGCGTTCCATTCATACGGAATCCCCATAAGTATAAATGGGGATTCGCTTCTTTCATTGGTTGGGCTGGCCCACATGATCTCAGGGGTGCTTGCGAATGGCATGCGCCCCTGGGATACGAGGGCCTCTACCCGCGGGTACCCGGAGGGGCCCAGGAGCGCAAATCTCCATACTTCCCAGACCACCAGGTAAATTCGTAGATTTTTTGCAGATCGGAGGCATCAACCCGCGGGAAGCCTCCGACCACAAATTTGGGCCATCCATCCCACTAGCTGATGGCCTATAGAATACACCTAGTAGTGTAATGGCACTTCTATTGTTTCTCAACTCTAAACAAATAGGGGGAAAAATTCAGTATCACCCCGTTTGGGGCGCCATAATCGGCCGTGCGCAAAGTTTAGTGTCTGGTGCTAATTATCGCCTCCGACAGCAAACTTGGCTTTTATCGCCCCTGGAGGTGATTGGAGCGCTAAATCAGGCGCTTCACATCTGTCTTAAGGCGGAAAGGCCAAGGAGCGAGGCACTAACTCACAGCGCTGGTGAAGCTCATGTGATGTCAGTCAGCAATGGAACAGACACACTGGCACCGGCCAATTCTTAAAGTGGAGTTCTGATGAATGGTCATCGATCTGAAGCGTTAACTCGTTTCTCTCTTCACAGATGCTGCTTGACCTGCTGAGTTTCTCCAGCATTTTCTGTTTTTATCTTAAAAGGGGAGGGTTGATCTTGGTCTCCATCCACATCCTGCTCATTGCAGCCTTGAATCTCGGCCTGGAGAAACCTGTACATCAAATCTGCTGGAAAGAACAATGGAGAGACCCAGGGAAAGAGCTCAGAGTGCAGCCCCCACAGTCTCTTCTAAATAGATACAAGGAAGGGCAAATCAAAATGAACCTGCAAAGTGCTGCTCAGTATGCAAAACTCCTTCACAGTGTAGAATCTCTCCAGAAGTCTCTCTCTCTCCTGAATGTGCAGTGCAAAAATGTCATCAACAACAAAAGGCAGGAAGCGGTCGCCTTTAAATAGTGCTCCCCCAGTCCCTTTCTGACTGCAAAATGCTCCCCTCAACCTGTCGTTGCTAGCGGCAGGCGGTAAGGCAGGGGGCGCCACTCAATTTCCAGTCCGGAGCGCTACCGGGGTGTTGCGCACTCGACTGACGTCACGATCTGCCGGCGCAGGAGATCGTGGCGGTAGTGTTTAGCGCCGCCGCAAAATGTCTAGTTAATTTCACCAGCGGCGCAAACATTGCCGTGCCTGGGCACTAGTTGGTTTGCGCCCCACTTAGCGCCCTCTTAAGGCGCTAACGGGTGGTGCTACCAACTGAATTTTTCCCCCATAGATTCACTCCAGGATATTTTCTCCCTTTCCAGCACCTCCTTTCTTTCATAAGAACATAAGAAGTAGGAGCAGGAGTAGGCCATACGGCCCCTTGGGCCTGCTCTGCCATTCAATAGGATCATGGCTGATCTGAATCCAGACTCACACCCACTTCCCTGCCCTCTCCCCGTAACCCCTAATTCCCTTATCTGCTAGGAAACTGTCTATCTCCATTTTAAATATATTTAATGTTGCAGCTTCCACAGCTCTCTGGGGTAGCAAATTCCATAGATTTACTATCCTCTGAGTGAAGAAATTTCTCCTCATCTCAGTTTTGAAAGGGCAGCCCCTTATTCTTAGATTATGCCCCCCCTAGTTCTAGTCTCACCCATCAGTGGAAACATCCTCCCCACATCCACCCAATCAAGCCCCCTCACAATCTTATATGTTTCGATAGATCGCCTCTCATTCTTCTGAACTCCAATGAGTAGAGTCCCAACCTACTCAACCTTTCCTCATACGTCAACCCCTCATCTCCGGAATCAACCGAGTGAACCTTCTCTGAACCGCCTCGAGAGCAAATATATCTTTTCTTAAATGTGGAAACCAAAACTGCACGCAGTATTCCAGGTTTGGCCTCACCAATACCCTGTATTACTGCAGCAAGACTTCCTGGTTTTTATACTCCATCCCCCTTGTAATAAAAGCCAAGATTCCATTGGCCTCCCTGATCACCTGCATACTAACTTTTTGTGTTTCATGCACCAGGACCCCCAGATCCCTTTGTACTGTAGCACTTTGCAGTTTCTCTCCATTTAGATAATAACTTGCTCTTTGATTTTTTCTGCCAAAGTGCATAACCTCACACTTTCCAACATTATATTGCATCTGCCAAGTCTCTGCCCACTCACTTAGCCTGTCTATGTCCTTTTGCAGGTTTTTTATGTCCTCCTCACTCATTGCTTTCCCTCCCATCTTTGTATCGTCGGCAAACTTGGATATGTTGCACTCGGTCCCTTCCTCCAAATCGTTAATATAGATTGTAAAGAGTTGGGGTCCCAGCACTGACCCCTGCGGAACACCACTAGTTACTGTTTGCCAGCCCGAGAATGAACCATTTATCCCAACTCTTTGTTTTCTGTTAGATAGCCAATCTTCCACCCATGCCAGTATATTACCCCCAATCCCATGATTTCTTATCTTGATCAGTAATATTTTGTGTGGAACCTTGTCAAATGCCTTTTGGAAGTCCAAATACACTACATCCACTGGTTCCCCTTTATCCACCCTGTATGTTACATCCTCAAAGAATTCGAGCAAATTTGTCAAACATGACTTCCCCTTCATAAAACCATGCTGACTCTGTCCTATTAAATTATGTTTATCCAAATGCTCGGTTACTGTTTCCTTAATAATGGACTCCAACATTTTGCCAACCACAGATGTTAGGCTAACTGGTCTATAGTTTCCAGCTTTTTGTCTACTTCCCTTCTTAAATAAGGGTGTTACATTAGCAGTTTTCCAATCTGCCGGGACCTTTCCTGAGTCCAGGGAGTTCTGGAAAATAATCACCAATGCATCCACAATCCCTACCGCCACTTCTCCCAAGACCCTAGGATGTAGGCCATCAGGTCCGGGGGATTTATCCGCCTTAAGTCCCATTATTTTACTGAGTACCATCTCCTTAGTGATTTTAATCGTCTTTAGCTCCTCCCCCCCCCATTGCCCCCTGTTTGTCCAGTGTTGGGATATTTTTAGTGTCCTCTACTGTAAAGACTGATACCAAAATATTTGTTCAGCGTCTTTGCCATCTCCATGTTCCCCACCACTAGTTCCCCGGTCCCATCCTCTAAGGGACCAACGTTCACTTTAGCCACCCTTTTTCTTTTTATATAGCTGTAGAAACTCTTGCTATCTGTTTTTATATTTTTTGCTAGTTTACTTTCATAATCTATCTTCCCTTTCTTAATTAATCTTTTAGTTATTGTTTGCTGGCTTTTAAATGCTTCCCAATCTTCTATCCTCCCACTAGATTTGGCTACTTTATATGCCCTTGTTTTCAGTCGGATACTATCCTTTATTACTTTACTAAGTCACGGATGGCTGTCTTTTCTTTTACTCCCCTTTTTCCTCAGTGGAATATATTTATCTTGAAAGATGTGAAATATCTCCTTGAATGTAGACCACTGCTCTTGTACCGTCTTACACTTTAATCTGTTTTCCCAGTCCACTTTAGTCAATTCTACTCTCATACCTTCATAGTCTCCTTTATTTAAGCTCAGTATGCTGGTTTGAGATCCAACTCTCACCCTCAAACTGAATTTGGAATTCAACCATATTATGGTCACTCATTCCAAGGGGATCCTTTACTAGGACATTTTTTATTAATCCTGTTTCATTACACAGGACCAGATCTAAGATTACCTGCCCCCTGGTTGGTTCAGTTACATACTGCTCAAGGAACCCGTCCCTAATACACTCTATGAACTTTTCCTGAAGGCTGCCATTCCCAATTTGATTAGTCCAGTCAATATGAAAGTTAAACTCCCCCATGATTATAGCTGTTCCCTTATTACAAGCCCCAACTATTTCCTGATTTATACTCCGACCAACAGAGTTGCAACTGTTAGGAGGCCTATAGACTACGCCCACTCGTGACTTTTTCCTTCTTATTCCTTATCTCCACCCAAACTATTTCACTATCCTGATCCTTTGACCCAATATCATTTCTGACTATTGCAGTGATTCCATCCTTGATTAACATAGCAACCCCACCTCCCTTTCCTTCCTGTCTGTCCTTCCTAATTGTCAAATACCCTTGTATGTTTAGTTCCCAGTCATGATTATCTTGCAGCCATGTTTCCGTAATGGCCACCAGATCATACCCATGTGTAGTTATTTGTGCCGTCAACTCGTCAATTTTGTTACGAATGCTGCGTGCATTCAGATAAAGGACTTACAAATATGTTTTCTGACAATTTATTCTTGCTTTTACCCCTTTTACTACTTTACCATTATACATTCTGTCCCTTCCTGACACGCTATGGTTTTTAATTCCCCCACTGCTACCTTGCTCTATTGCCTTCTCCGCTGTCATTTTTATTTTTCGCTCTCTTAAAACCTTCCCCCCAATAATTAGTTTAAAGCCCTCTCTACAGCCCTAGTTATTTGATTCACCAGGACTCTAGTCCCAGCACTGGCCAAGTGAAGTCCGTCCCAACGGAACAGCTCTCTCCTGTCCCAGTACTGTTGCCAGTGTCCCAGGAAGCAAAACCCATTTCTCCCACACCAGGCTTTGAGCCACGCATTTAACTCTCTAATTTTATTTACCCTAGCCAAATTTGCACGTGGCTCAGGTAGTAATCCAGAGATTATTACCCTTGTGGTTCTGCTTTTTAATTTGGCCCCTAGCTGCTCAAACTCCCTCAGCAGAACCTCCTTCCTTGTCCTATCTATGTCGTTGGTACCAACATGGACCACGACAACTGGATCCTCCCCCTCCCACTCCAAGTTTCTCTCCAGCCCAGAGGAGATGTCCTTAACCCTGGCAGGCAACACAGCCTTCGGGACTCTCGCTCTCGGCTGCAAAGAACTCTATCTATCCCCCTAACGATACTATCCCCTACCACTACAACATTTCTTTTATCTCCCCTCACTTGAATGGACCCCCGCTCCACGGTGCTGTGGCCGGGTTGCTCATCCTCCCCACAGTCCCCGTTCCCATCCTCACAGGGAGTAAGTGCCTCGAACCTGTTGGACAAGAGCAAGGGCTGCGGCTCCTCCAACACTACCTCCTGGATCCCCGTACCTGCCTCACTTCTAGTCACACCATCCTGACCCTGGCCACGGACTACATCTGAATTAATTAATCTAATTGGTGTGACTACCTCCTGGTACACAGAGTCCAGGTAACTCTCCCCCTCCCTGATGTGTCGCAGTTTTTGAAGCTCGGACTCCAGCTCTTCAACACGGAGCCGGAATTCCTCGAGCAGCCAACACTTACTGCAAATGTGATCACTGTGAGCATCAATGGTGTCCACCAGCTCCCACATATTGCAGCAGCAACACATCACCAGATCTCCCATTCTATGTAATTAATTAAATTTATTATTATTCTTAAATACCCTCTGCCCCGATTCTAGATGATGAATATCGCACCTTAGAAACTATAAACCACAGAGTTTAAGCTTCAAAAAAGAGAGAAATACTCACCAACCAATCACTTACCTGCTTTCTGGTGACGTCACACTTGGATTACTTTTTACCTCTCTCCTTCCCTCTGAGGTCCGAGACTGGAGATTGGTAGGCCTTACCTGAGTCTCTGAATCCTTTTTAAGCTTCCCGCTCGCGCCTCCCGCCGACACCCGCGGTCTGAGGCCTTACCTGGGTCTCTGAATCCTTTTTAAGCTTCCCGCTCGCGCCTCCCGCCGACACCCGCGGTCTGAGGCCTTACCTGGATCTCTGAATCTTTTTTAAGCTTCCCGCTCGCGCCTCCCGCCAACACCCGCGGTCTGAGGCCTTACCTGGTTCTTTGAAGCCTTTTTAAGCTTCCCGCTCGCGCCTCCCGCTGACACCCGCGGTCTGAGGCCTTACCTGGGTCTCTGAAGCCTTTTTAAGCTTCCCGCTCGCGCCTCCCGCCGACACCCGCAGTCTGAGGCCTTACCTGGGTCCTTCCCTATCTTTCCTGAACACCTTGGAGGAAAAATTCAGTTGGTAGCGCCACCCGTTAGTGCCTTAAGAGGGTGCTAAGTGGGGCACCAGGCGCTAAACTTTGCACACAGCTGATAATGGCGCCCCAAATGGGGCGATACTGAATTTTCCCCCCTTATATCCAGGAATATTTAGTACCCAATCCTGTCCTTTTTTGAGCCAGGTCTCCCTTATCACCACATTCTGTCTTCATCTATTTCTTCTCCTAGTGCTATCTGTCTCTCCCAATCCTTTGTGCACCTTGTTTCTCCTTTCTAATGCTACATCCTGCCAAATTAGTTTAAACCCTCCCCAACAGCACTAGCAACACCCCCGTGAGGACATTGGTCCCAGCTCTGTTGAGGTGCAACTCATCCAGCCTGTACAGGTCCCATCTTCCCCAGAACCAGTCCCAATAATCTAAACCCCTCCCTCCTGCACCATCTCTCCAGCCCCACAATCATCTGCTCTCTCCTGCTATTTCTATATTCACTAGCTTGTGGCACTGGGAGTAATCCGGAGATTATTACCTTAGAGGTCCTGCTTTTTAATCTCTTTCCCAGCTCCCTAAAATCTACCTATAGGACTTCATCCCTCTTTCTACCTATGTCGTTGGTACCGATATTGACTGCGACCTCTCGCTGTTCACCTTCCCTCTTCAGAATGTTCTGCTGCCACTCAGTGACCTCCTTGACCCTGGCACCAGGGAGGCAACATACTATCCTGGAATCACATCTGCGGTCACAGAAATGCTTGTCTGTTCCCCTAACTATCATATCTCCTATCACTATTGCTTTCCCAATCTTCCTCCCCCCCCACAATACAGCTGAGCCACCCGTGGTGCTGTGGACTTGGCTCTGAGAAACCATCGCCCTCACCCGTACTGGTTGGAGAGCAAGATGCACTCAAGGGACTCCTGCACTACCTGCCTGGTATTCCTTGTCTGTCTGACGGTCACTTATTCCCTCTCTGCCTGCACACTCTTGCCCTGCGGAGTAACCACTTCCTGAAACGTACTATCCACGTTGCTCTCAGCCTCATGGATGCACCGCAGTGACACCAGCTGATGCTCAAGCTCTGAAATCTGGAGCTTGAGCTCCTCCAGCTGACGACACTTCCTGCACATGTGGTTGTCCAGGACACAGGAAGCGTCCTGGAGTCCCCACATGGCACAAGATGTGCATTTCATGGGACCGAGGTACCCTGCCACACCTCTAATTGATAGACTATTAAGTAACTTAACAGAAATAAACTTAAGACTTAAAAAAAGACTTAAAAAAAGACAATCACCAACTACCCGCCAATCAGCTCCTTCCCTTGTGCTGACTTCACTTACCTTGTTCCCTTGAAGGGATATTTACTAGTCCTAGCCCCTTTAGGGCTACCCCAGATCAGGCATATTTCTCAGACGTTATCTTACAACTAAAGTTTGAGGTAGCCGAATCTTAAAGACGTTTAATTGGGTCTAAAGGTCTGGGTTATTTCTCCCTAAAGGAAAGGAACAACCAGAGAATGTTACCGTACTCCAGATAGCGCTTTTAATAAGTTTAGCTAGACTAACATTCTGGATATTATGAGGGTCCGGAAAACTCTCAGAATTCTATAACTCTACACCAAAGAGTATACAGAGATTGAGTTCATGAGTTTTTGATACAGAAGACTTGAGACAATTCTAAAACTATATAGAGATTTATTAAAGAACCAGCATGTAATTTACAGTTGGTGAATCAGTCAATCGCAACTTTAACAATTCTAAAAAGAGAAAACACATGGGCCTAGAAATTCAGTTGCCTTAGCGCCGCTTTTGAGGCGCTAGAGGGACTAGCGCCAGAGTTATGGCCAGTTTAAAAATTCCCTGGGGCCCTAAATCGGCGTTGCACCGGTAGCGCTGCGCCGGCACCGATGACGTCATCGGTGTGCGCAGCGTCCCGGTTGCCGTGGTAACCCACCCGAACTCTGAAATTGAGTTGCGGCCGCCTCGCCCGTGGCAGCCGCAAGCAACGTTCTGTCAGAGGTGCCTTACTCCAGTTTGCGCCGGCGCATTAAAGGCCCCGCGGCGGCCGGCCACTTTCCCGCCGGCCCGCAGCTCCCTCCCCCCCCCCCGGAACAGATGCAAGCCCGGCACTTGTCCGAGGTGCCGGGCTCATTTTTAAGCTGATTTGCGCGGGCCGCGGCCGGGTGCAGGCAGCTCCTTAACGGGAGGAGGAGGCCTGCACGTCCCCAGCCTGCCGCACCGCATCGGGTGCCGCAGCGCCGGAATTGCGGCGCAAAACGGCAGTTAGCGCCGATGTACCGCCGCAAAGACCCTTCAGTAGCGCCGGCAGCCGTTTGGGCGCGGCACTACTGAATTTTTGGCGCGCGCAGGGGGACTTAGCGCCGGCACTAACTTCCGGCGCTAAAGCCCTGCCTACGCCAGAACCCAATTTCTAGGCCATGATCTTTTTAACAGAGAATCTTACTTTTAAATCTTAACTTTGCTACAGATTTCAGTTCTTAAAGGTTTCTTATACAGGATATCCATCAATATCAAATACCTTTGATCCCCGAGGTACAAAGAGTGGTAGACTGCAGAGCTGCCTGTGAAGCCGAGAATCACTTTGCCTGATTAAAACGAGTCTGATATTCCATTTGCGAGTTCAATATTTATACCTTTTTCCAGTGGTAGTTCCTTTAAGGTTTTATGCTGATGCAAGTTAATTATCTCTATTCATCTTTCTGCCAACCTCTGCAACTTTTACTGCCACATCAGCTAGAATCTTGTCTCATCTCCAGGTGTTCTAGGGTTACCATATAAAAACGGTGTGAAGGGAAGGTGTTTCTTATTTTATGTCATCTTTACGAGGGTGGTGTTCCGTATCTTATGTGCCATCTTTACAAAGTTTAAATTAGAACACCTTATCCAGGGTGAACCATTGTTTTGTTCCCAAAAGTTCAGCTTATCGGAGCCATGCACCTTCTGTTTCAATAACGTTATTTATTCAGGGTCAACAATTGTCTTATCTCAATAGCCAGAATGCTTTCATAGCTATTTCATAGTTAGGTTTCTAAATTTCCAAACCCAGTTTGTCATGTTTTAATAAGACCAGAATTCTTTCATAAGATAGTGTATTTTTCTGAATAGGTTATATGGCTTATTCCTTCACACCCTGACACTCATGTTCCCACCGGGTTCTTGGACCTACCTTTATCTGTGGCCGCTCCTCTCGCTCTCCCGCAGGTCTGCTCTCGTGTCTATTAACTTAGGGACCTTGGGTTCTGTGGCTCCACTCCTCCTTTTCAGTCAGACGTCTCCACCGCCTTCCTCCTCTCCACCGATTCCTGCACTCACAAAATTTCTCCACTGCTTGCGATTCACTCCATTTGCAATCTCCCAGCTCTGTGCTCAAATTCTGTGCTTTTGCAAACTAGTGCCTAATATATACCTTTTGAGAGTCAAACAATCTACAATTGCTTAATCAGCTTCTAGCTCACAGCTTTTACCACTACGCAAGCAACCACTTACAGCTGATAGCTATTAACTGCTAACTGCCATTGACCAGGCAGTTTCTTTTATGTTACAAGACAAAGCCAAATTCCAATCTGATGATCACTTACCTAACTTACCTTATACCTACCACTGAATTTCTCCTCTTCACCGATTCTTGCGCTCACAAAATTCCTCCACTCTGCTTGCAATTCACTCCGTTTGCGATCTCCCAGCTATGTCCTCAAGCTTTTCACCTCAACCACCCCCTGTGGTAGCGAGTTTCACATTCTCACCACTCTCTGGATAAAGAAGTTTCTTCTGCGTTCCCAATTTGATTTCTTGCAGACTATCTTGTATTGATGGCCTCTAGTTTTGCTTTTCCTCATAAGTGGAAAAACTCCTTTCATTAGGTCACCCCCCAGCCTTCTCTGAGACCCAGCCTGTCCATTGTTTCCTGATAGGCATTTCTGGTATCATCCTTGTAACTCTTTTTTTGCACCCTCACCAGTGCCTCTATATCCTTTTTAATAATATGGTGACCAGAACTGTACACAGTTCAAAAGTACTTAATTGGCTGTAAAGCACCTTGAAACATTCTGAGATTGTGAAGTACGCTATATAAATGTAAGTTCTTTCTTTTAAACAAACTGTGTCTCCTGCGAACCAAAACCTGCACCTTTTATATATGTCATGTATGGGTGGATGTGACAGATTTGACCTCTAACTGCAGTTGGAGAATACATGGGATGTCCACCATGTTCTCCTGTTTCTTCTAATAGATGGAAAATAAATGTAATTGAATCAATGTGTCCATGCTAAAACTACTTGGTTAGGTTTATTGACAAGTTAAATAAGATGCAGAAGGAGAAAGACAGCATAGCACTTAAAAAATAACATTAGAGTCAGACCACAGATGGTTAATGTACCCATTTTAGAACCCGTTTCTTTGAGTCTGACCAACAATGAGACTTGTGGATGGGTCAATCTTTTTCCTTTGTAGGCCTTTAGGACTCAATGGGGGTAATTTTCACTTTGAGCGCAGGTGGAAAATTAAGGCCACGATTTTGCCGGCACTTGGGCCTAATTTGGTGGTGGATCAGCTGTGAAATTTAAAATGATTTGACAGCAGGCCGGGAACCCACTGTCAAAACGTGCACAGCTGCATTTCCCAATGTCGGGTCTGCCAGCACTGAGCAGACCCGACAGGCAACGACGGGGAAACAATTAAAATCATTAGTGGCTTGCTTACAGCCATTTAACAATGCTTTTTTCCCAGCTTTTTGAATTTGAAAGGTCTTCCACCGGTTTCCTGCTGTGCTTAGACCTCGTCTGTAGCTGAGACGGGAGATCAGTGACCACTGAATCAGCTGATGAGTTGACAGCTTCAAATGTCAAGTCAAAAATCCCAGCTGATTGAGACATGTTCCCTTAACCACTAGCTTCTCTAAACTGCATTTCCACTACAGATTCAGAATGCTGCAAATCTTTACACAAGTCTCCATCCAGTCTGACCTCATTACCTCTCCCACCATTGACAGATCGCTTCTGTCATCTCTACTTCACCTGCCATCCATTCCATCAGCATCGGTGCACTTTATACTCTCTCACCTTGGTCCTCAGAATCTAACCACGATCAGCCCCAACACCAACATCACCAGACACACCAGCAGCACCAACAACCACACAAACCTTCGCCTGATGCTGCACAGGACAGAGGGCATCAGCACCCGACCACATTGCTGCCCGGGGCACCAGGGATGGCCTCACCATGGCCACATTTACTTCACTTGATGCTGCACACCCTGGCTGCCACATGATGCGCAAGGTTGGCACCACCCCACACCAACACCATAAAGCATCCCTACAATGCCCAAGCCATTCCGTTCACACTCATCAGCATTGTGGGGGGTACCGTTATGTCTCACCATTCACTACAACTCACTAAGCCACTTTCAAAGGTGCACACAGATCTGTCCAAGAATGCAAAGTGTTGAAAATAAAGATTTTAATGTTTGACAGCATATTAACAGAAACCTCACATGAGCATTGGCTAAAACACACAAGTGCCTACCCTAGTGTGCTGTTAGTTGGTATGATTGGACTATGATGAGGGTGAGTGTGAGGGGTGGCTAGTGAGATGGGGAAGTGATAATGTAGGTAGAGAGGGATGGGTGGAGGTGCAAGGTAAGTTGGTCTGAGTAAGGATGTTCAGGGGTAGGGTAGGGAAGGCAGCATGATAGGGATGTGATGAGTGGAAATGCAGGATGAGGTTGAGTGTGGCTTTGTACTAACGTTATCTACTGAGATCATTGAAATGTTTGCACCACTGCAGCCAGTTTCTCCTGATGACACCCCTGCTTGTGACCTCCTGTGCAATGTGCAACCAGGCTGTGTTGATCTCCTGGGGGAGGTCTCTTCCGCCCATGGGAAGGGAAGAGAACCTCCCTGCATGCTGTGACTCCCTCCATAAGCATATGGAGGGAGTCATGGCAGAGCCTGGGTGCACCTCTGTGCAGTGCATGTCAGTGTTTGCAGCACCTCAATGCTGTAGACCACTGACAGCGCAAATGTCAAAATAAATTTGCACATGGTCCCTTTAAGGAAACCGGCTGATGACATGTCACCAAATGATGTCATCAGACCCACTTCCTTCAATTGGCTGGGAAACTCGATGGGCGGACTTAATAAGCCAAATCAAGGGAAAGTCATGTCAGAGACCGGTATGGAGCCAGCAGCGGGGTTGCGACCCGCCACCGGCTTCACCTGCCACATACCCTCCGAGGTAGGGAAAATCACGGCCTAAGTGTTGCAGGTGGGCTGCCCGAGCAGCCTAATTTTGAGAAGACCCAGACTGGTGAGCTGCATTGGGATGCCCCATTGGTGTCCACAGCTCGCTGGTATTATGTAGATGAGGCCCGAGGCCCAATGTCCAGCGAGCCGTGGGCCTTCACCCTCGGGCGCATTGCCCACTTTGTGCGGCTTTCCACACCAATTTCCTCAACAATGTATGCAATTTACCACTAAAAGTAAAGGACTGAGCCAGTATTTGGAAGACTGCCGGGGTTGTCTGCCAGGAACGCTGTGCAGATCTCAAAGTTAGCACTTGACTCAATTCAACCATATGTTCAGGTCATTGCAGGGATGTGTGCATTTATGTGAAAATTTCAGGTAAAAGGCATTAAAAGAGGATTACAAGAACCTCAAAACATCTAAGTATCCAAGAGCGTTAACTACTGTTTTGCTATTTGATCTAATTTAATTTGCTTTTGGTTCATATTTCTTTCTCATAATAAACAATTCATAATTTAGCCTGAGGTATGGTATGGGAGCATAGCATTTTTCAACCTATTGGAGAGATTCAGAATATATGGTAGAAAATCTCTCATTTCCAATATAACCCAGCAATAAAAGGTAGATTGTTATCCTTAAGGCATTCACTACACGCATAAGGTATTGGCTCATAAGAGGTATGGGCCTGTTTCTGGAAGCTTCCTTGTGTGATGAGCATGAGTAAAGAGCCAAATTGTAACATTAGCAACCAGCTGTGTTTCGAATGTCCCTCGTGTTTCTATCTCTATTATCCCACCTGAAATCTCATTCCAAACATGAATTAGAAAGAGCAAGACTCATTGCAAGCACACTTAAACATAATGGGCCAGAAATTCGTGACCAAATGCGTGAGTACGGTTGGGGTACTCACGCATCTGGCCGTTGGAAATGCCGGCGTTCAGCATGCACAGCGCATGCGGGGAACGCCGGCATTTCCAGTCCTCGGAACGAAGGGGTTCATAGGCACAGCGCGTGAGACTGCACAGGCAGCGCTTGCGCAGTGAACTTCGTAGATTTCATTCATGGATTCAGTGAGGGTAAGTCCTTACAAGTTACACTTGAAAAAAGCAGGTGTAAAGTTGTTCCAAGGCTGCGGAGGAAGATATCTTTTATCGTGGAGCTTCTGAAAGGCAATATTTTTGTTTGGGAAAGGGAGGGAAGTTATTTTAAGAAATTTTAAGTAAGTTTTAAAGTTTAAATTTTTTTTTTTAAACGGGTTTTCAGAACGGTAGGTAGAAGGAGCAATTGTGGCTGTGTGAATGGAATGTGAAAATGAGTGTTCTAAAATGAGTAATGTAACATTTCCAGCACTTTTAAGAAAGAAACTTTTCATCAGTAATAAGTAATTATGTATGTATGTCCGCATATATTCCTTTACGTATATGTATGTATGTTTTATATTCCTTTACTTATGTGTATGAATGTATGTTTTTAATTATGATTTTCCAACAAGTTACTTTCTCTGAAAGTCATAATTAAATAATACATTCATACACATAAGTAAAGGAATATATACATAACACGCAAAGGAATATATACAGACATACATACTTTCAGAAGCTCCACGATAAGAAATATCTTCCTCCGCAGCCTCTGGAGCAACTGTACCCATGCTTTTTTCATGTGTAAGTTGTAAGGACTTGACCTCACTGAAAGCATGAATGAAAGCGGCGAATTTTACTGCGCACGCGTTCTGCCTCTGAACCCCTTCATTCAGAGGACAGGAAATGCCGGTTTTCCCCACATGCGCTGTGCATGCTGAAAACCGGCATTTCCTCCGGCCAGACGCGTAAGTACCCCGACCGTACTCGCGCATTTGGAAGGGAATTACTGGGCCAACATTTTACATGTCAATAAAATGAAAAATTTAACAATTGCATGATTTGCCCCCTCGCATCTGCGACTGAGGGTCCAAGGAGGTGCATTGCGCAAGAGGTCATCGTCGTACATATCCTCACACTGTTCCCTTTCGGGAACTGTATGAAGTGGTGGAAGGATTTATGGCCGTGATTAACGCTCATTCCGTGACCGTAACCATCTTTGAACCAGCCATTAGGGTGGTTAGTCCTATGGCGTGAGGGTTTTACGGGCTCCCACAACCCATCTGAGGGGGGGGGCCACCCACACCCACGGACGCAAGTATCCCGCTGGATGTCCACCCAGAATTTATAGTTGGAGCTCCGACTCCACTTGCCGGGACTGTCTGGAGTGGGGTTCGAAACCCTACTCCTTCTGGCCCAGCGGCGGGGATGCTTACTGCTACGCAAAAGGCCCACTCAGCACAAAAGGTGACACCCATACGTTTCCTGCGCCTTTTCCCTCCCCGTGATTGGAGCCCTATGCTGCCACTTGAAAGACCAAGCTATCATCTGCCCTTTTTGCGGCGCCTTTGACTTCTCATTACCAATGATGAGCAGGCGCTGCGCCTCCACCTCCTTGAGGAGATTGCTGAGGTCATCATCAGTTCAATTGTGAGTTCTTTTAATGCCGTGAATTGTGCTCATTCCAGCCATTTCACGTTGCTAATCGGATTGGGCCTTTGGCATAGCGGTAGGATCCCCGCCGCTGGGCCAGATCAGGGTAGGGTTCCGAACCCCGCTCCAGACAGTCCCGGCAAGTGGAGTCGGAGCTCCGGCTCTAAATTCTGGGTTGACATCCAGTGGGATATTTGCGTCCATGGGTGTGGGTGGCCCCCCCTCCTTGTATAGCTTGTGGGAGCCCGTAAAACCCTCCCGCCATAGGACTAACCGCCCTAATGGCTGGTTCAAAGATGGTTACGGTCACGGAATGAGCGTTAATCATGGCCATAAATCCTTCCACCACTTCATACAGTTCCCCAAAGGGAACAGTGTGAAGACACGTATGACGACGACATTGCTAAATAAATAAATGGAATTTAAAAAATTCTTTTAGGGCTTTTAAAAGTCTTTAAATTGCTTTAATTCTGTTTAAGACGACTTCAGATTCTTCAAAATAATGTAAACATTTTTAAAAGTTTATAAAAGTTACCAAAATCTTCAAAAAACTTCCAAAAACCTATTTAAACTGCTGCTTTGCATGTAAAAATGCTTAGCAGCTTGGCAGAAACATTGGGGGCGTGTCCTGTGAAACTGAAACCTCAAGGGGCGTGTCTCAGTTGCACAGCGTGCTACAGGCTTCGCGCTGGCTGCACTCCTGGGCGGCGTGACGTCATACGCTGCCCGGGATTCTTCTTTTTGAAACACGAATTCCAGGCGTCCCTGGAGGTGATCGGCAGGCGCGTCGGGTAAGTGCAAATCGGGACCTTGCACGCGCGGCAAGCCCCGTTCACGAATTTCTGGCCCAATGGCCCAGAAATTCGGGTCTCCACGGGTGAGTACGCACTGGGTACTCACCCGTATGCCCGATGGAAGTGCCGGTTTCCTGCATGCAATGCGCATGCGCGGGAAACCGGCACTTCCGTTCCTCTGAAAGCAGGGGTTCAGAGGTCAAACGCGTGCGCGGGGGAGGCTGCGCGTGCGCATCGAACTTACGTTTTTTTTACAGGTTTTTCCGTGAGGGTAAGTCTGCAGAAGTTAGAAATTTAAAAAGCAGGCGTAAGGCCTGCTTTTTACAAGGCAAGTGGTGAATTAATTAAAATTAAAACATTTTTTCCACAGGCTTATTATTTTTAAATACTTTAAAGCAAGGTAAGTTTATTTTTAGCCCCGTTAGAGTATAAAATTATTTTTTTCAAAAATGTAAATTATTGTTTAAAATAGTTATTTCATGTAATTTATAGTTTATTTTAAAAATGTGATGTTTTTTAAAAATTTATTTGAAGGTTTAGTGCTATTTTGGGGCCATAGTATTTATAAGTCTTGACAGCACTTCCTGTCAGACTTATGAATGGAGCATTCCCTGCTCCGATTGGCTCCCCATGGCCCACGTGATCCCAGGGGACGCATCGAACTAACTGCGCCCCTGGGATACGCAAGCACTGCGCGCCAGCAGCTGGACCAGGCCCCGGATCGGAATTCCACGGGGCTCTACAGCTCAACTGCCGGCGCGCAAGGTAAGTGTAGGTCGGGGGCTTGCACCCGTGGGAAGCCCCCGACCCGAATAGCCCAGTCGTTGTTTACAGCTTTAACTCAGGTTAAAATAATTGACAAAACAATATTGCAATCTAAGAATGAGAAAGATTAAAATGGGTTTCATTTGAAAACGACATGAGTGAGACTTGCCAAGAGAGAGAGAGCGAGCAGAGCTACATCCCATCATTTTAGGCTTTATTCTAACTTGGCTGCCAGTGGTGAAAGGATAAGATTCAAACCCACTGCACCAGTCAGATGGCGAGAAACCCCAGGGCTGATTCCAAGGAGTGTCATTTGCAGGGGTCACGGGTCTGGAAATTGCAGGCCTGCAGGCTCAGATTTTCTGACCATTAATTTAAATGGTCGGAAAATGAGGGTCTGGGGACCCGCGATTTCCTGACCACTGCTCATGGAAAGCGCCATCCCTTGCTTGGAGTGCCCAATTGGAAAATCGGCCCGAATACCTTTTAATCTGAAAGATTATCAGCATAATGTTTAACATGTGTGTCTGCTTCCCCCCCACCAAACAAAAATCTTTAGCCTACGCAAGATTTACGACATACTTGCAGCAGCACATACTGTGGACATATCTATTTGGAATGGAATTGGCGCATTAGCAAGTAGTAATGTAGTAATTTGTTTTCCAGGCGTGTGGGTGGTTTATTGGCAAAATATGAAACCTGTGCTTGGGAACAGGGGAGTACTGAAGTGTTTTGAGGCAAAGCGTGGGTGCAAGATGAGTTTCGTGCTGCAGTAAATTGAAATATGGATTTGGAACTTCCAAACTTTCATCTTGTGCAGGATAATTTAAAATGAAGAGCTGCTAGGCATTTTATGAAAAATGAATTATCCTTTAATGAGGCAACTGAAGATTATGTTTTAATCACACTGGAAGAGAGAAAAAAAGATTTTTTTTTTAATATACTGTATCCATTTATTAATAAAAATGAGCCACTTTTACTGTCGAGTATGAAACACTTTTGTTACAATTTTCTTCTCCCACTTCCCCCCCCCCCCAACCCCACTCCCTGCTGATGGCGTTGACCCATGGTGAGAGCACATCTCCATGGGCATCAACTGCCCTGCGGTACCTCCGCTAAGTGGCAGATCTTCATAAGTGAGATACTGCTGTGAGTGCCAGTGAGCTATTCACCCGCAGGAGGCATCGTGTTTGAGCCCGATCCTTTCGATGCTCATAAACTTTTCCAGTGAAAAGCATAGCGCCTTTCACCACCTCAAGACATCCCAAAGTGTTTTACAGCCAATGAACTACTTTTGAAGTGTAGTCATTTTTGAAATGTAGGAAACGCGGCAGCCAATTTGCACACAGCAAGCTCCCAAAAGCAATGTGATAATGACCAGATCATTGTGTTTTTTTTAAGTGTTGGTTGAGGGATAAATGTTGGCCATGACACCGGGGAGAAATCCCCCGTTGTTCTTCGAATAGTGCCATGAGATTATTTGCACTGACCTAAGAGGGCAGACGGGGCCTCGGTTTAACATCTCATCAAAAAGACAGCACCTCCAAACGTGCATTGCCCCCTCAGTACTGCACTGGAGTGTCGGTCTAGATTTTGTGCTGAGGTCTCTGGAGTGGGGCTTGAACGCACAACCTTTAGAGGCGAGAGTGCTATCACTGAGCCACAGTTGACAATGATATGGCGTATATGATTGCCACCTGGCATATGTGGAGTGTTGTGTGGGGCTAGTACAGTTTCCTTTCTTTGTCCATTTGTTTTGTTTTGTTTTCTTCAGTACCGAGTGCAAGGCAAAGGCGAGTCTGGCTGGGCGGGATATGTAACATCTGGATGTGCTGCACTTCACCACTGGATGGTACACACTGCAGCCACGGTGCGCCGGTGGTGGAGGAAGTGAATGTTTAAGGTGGTGGATGGGGAGCCAATCAAGCTGGCTGATTTGTCTTGGATGGTGTCGCGCTTTGAGTGTTATTGGAACTGCATTCATCCAATGATTCAGGTGGACATTAAATATTCCATGACAATATCTGAAGAGCAGGAAGTTCTCCTAATGTCCTGGACAATAGTCCTCCTTCAATCAGCACCAATAAAGATTAAAACTCAGCATTTGTTTCATTTCTGTTGTACCTAGAAATGGCTGCTGTGTTTGCCTACATAATAACAGTCTTACAAAGTAGTTAATTGGAGGTGAAGAGTTCAAAAGTGATGAGGCATTATATAAATACAATTCTTCATACTTCCATGCATGACCTGGCAGCCAGAGATAGAACAATGGGAATGTCCAGAGCACAGCTCACCTGCTCTTTCAGGTGGAGACAGTATATTGTTCGATATCTTGGAGCGTTATATGTTGGACATCTTGGTGCGTTAAGGGTTAATAATTGAACTTCAGTGTATCTTGGAGCAACAGGCTCTCCAGTATAAACAGGATGACTCTGAAGTGTTATGAAAGGAAAACATGGCTTGTCTTCTCCCTTTAGCATCTTGAGTGTTGTACAAAAAGTGCTTGTGTAAGGAAATAAGCGACAGTAATGACGTCAGCCATGAGTGATTCAGGTATAACTTTAGTGGTTAGTGTAATAAACATGGGTAGAGGGATCCATTAACTATAGTATAGAAAGATAACGGTTAGTAAACCTACTCTTCAAAGGATTCGAGAACAGTTAAGTCAGGAAGTCTTGTTTGAGGGCTGTAGGTTGGAGTAAACAAGTACAACTGTTTACATGAATAGACTGTTTGTAAAAGATTCAGGAATAGATACATCATGAGGTCTTATCTGTGACATGTACCCTTGATGTAGGAGAAATATTTGGTGTATAAAGGAACATGGTTTTCAACAGTTCTTCAGAGTGCTTGAAAGATAGAACTAGAAACCGAAAGCCACTCTCTGTGTCTAGTTGGGCCGATCAGCTATACCAGATATCAATGAAGTCTGTTCTATATACTCCACCATCAGGTGTCTTGAAACATGTCATTGTGAACCAGAGAAGGGAGGAGGTTGATTGACAGTTGAATGTTAACATATAACTTTGTAGGTTAATCAATATTTACTAACTATTTGAATATTCCTTTTACTGGCACGGTCTTCAATCTTGTATCTCCATGAAACCCGTCAGCTTGCTCAAAGTTGAAAAGGCAGTTTCCGTTTCCATGGATCAGCAAGCCACTTTCAGATATTCCCAGTAAACCAGCCAACACTCCTGCAGTTGACTTAGAAAAACGAACTGTCAGCATTTGATGACTGTAATAAAATAGTCATAAAACAGCAAGACCTCAGGGAGAAATAAACTACAGAAGGTCACAGATGAGGCAATGCACTTGTGTAGGTTTTCAATCCTGACTCATGAGAAGAGAAAGCTGAAAAGTGGATTAAATCTTTAGTTAAATTCAAATATAGTGTAGCAGCCCCGAAGTGGAGCTTATTTTTGAACTACTGAGGAATGTACATGAAGGGTCAAGGCCCATAATGCAGGATATCATCAAGGTTAAAAGAGTTAGTACAATGCAGATGTTTGGCCCATTATGATAGTGTGGCGGAGACCACATAGGGACAATAACACAATTCACAATGTATAGCCAATGTTGTTATATGTATGTACTTGGTTGGGTTATCGTGGCAGGGTCCCTTTAAGAGCGTCGGTAGCGTGATGACGTCATGCGTCGGTAGCGTGATGACGTCATAGGCCTGCAACAAGGCTGAGAACCTCAGTCCTCATGGAGAGTGAATAAAGTAACACGCGTTTTGCCTTTGCTGCAACAAAAGTCTCAGAGCCTGTTGATTTCTAACGACTCCAACATTGGTGACCACGCTGCTCTTTTGGACGATTCCAAAGACCGCATTCGAAATGGCAACGAACGCCGTTTCCATCAAATTACCCGCGTTTTGGGAACGACAGGCAGTCGCTTGGTTCGCCCAAGCCGAGGCTCAATTTGCACTCCGGGACATCACCGCGGACGACACGAGGTACTACTACATTGTCTCTGCTCTCGGCAGCTCCACCGCGGCCAGAGTCGTGAACCTGCTCGAAAACCCCCCGGAGCTCAACAAATTCGAAACGCTGAAAACGCACCTCTTAGAAACTTTTGGACTCACCGAAGCCGAGCGCGCACGCCGGCTTCTCTCTCTACCCGGGCTTGGCGACTCCAAGCCCTCGGAGCTGATGGACCACATGCTGGCCCTCCTGGGCACACACAGGCCGTGCTTCCTCTTCAAGGAACTGTTCCTTCAACAGCTGCCAGGTCAGGTACGGTCGGCTTTAGCCAACTCTTCCATTACCGATTTCCGCGACCTGGCCAAGGAGGCCGACAAATTTTTCTCCACCGGGCAACAGTACTGCGTGGCCACGCGGAGCCCTGCCCCCACCGATACAGCCCAACGGCGGCAGCCCCCAAGCCTCTGCTTCTACCACGCGCAGTTCGGCCCCAAACAGGCAGTTTGTTATTTATTACGGACGCCGACTCCGGACGTCATTTTCTTTGCGACATGGGTGCCCAGGTGAGCGTCCTGCCCGCGTCAACCATAGACATGCAAGGGGGGAACCACGGCCCTGTCCTCGAAGCCACCAACGGCAGTTCCATCCGCACCTTCGGGAAACGAAGCGTGGTGCTTTGTTTTGGCGGGCAGCGGTTCACCTGGGACTTTGTCACGGCAAAAGTGTCCACCCCCCTTCTCGGCGCCGACTTCCTCTGCGCCAATGGCCTTTTGGTGGATGTCAAGAACCAACGTCTCATCAATGCTGAGACTTTCAGCTCGCTCCCGTGTTCCCTCAGCGGGTCTAGCACAACGAAGTTGTCCAGCGCACTCTCGGCCTCTGACGAGTTTTCCCGCCTCCTCGCCAAGTTCCCAGACCTCATGAAGCCCACGTTCTCGTCTGCCGCCACCAAACACGGGGTAGAACACCACATCTCGACCACCGGTCCACCCGTCTACGCCCGCGCTCGGCGCCTCGACCCGGGGAAACTCGCCATCGCTAAAGCCGAGTTCGACACCATGGAGCGCCTCGGCATCATCCGCCGGTCGAACAGTCCGTGGACCTTGCCCCTCCACATTGCTCCGAAACCAGGTGGTGGCCGTGCGGCGATTACCGGTGCCTCAGCGACGCTACGACCCCCGACTGCTACCCGATTCCACACATCCAGGACTTTTCTGCCCGCCTGGCCGGGAAAGTGGTATTCTCGAAAGTGGACCTCATCCGGGGTTACCACCAGGTCCCTGTCCGGCTGCAGGATGTCCCGAAAACCGCGGTGATCACCCCGTTCGGGCTGTTCGAATTCCTCCGCATGCCATTCAGCCTCAAAAACGCCGCCCAGGCTTTTCAACGCCTAATGGACACCGTGTTTCAGGACCTGACATTCCTGTTCGTATACCTGGACGACATCCTCATCGACAGCGCCTCCAGGATGGAGCATGTGTCGCACCTTCGGACTTTCTTCCAACGTCTCAGCCAGCACGGCCTAATCGTTAACCCGGCCAAGTGCCAGTTCGGGCTGTCCTTGATTGACTTTCTCAGGCATCGCATCACGAAGGATGGGGCGGTGCCACTGCCATCGAAAGTGGAGGTAGTGATGGACTTCCCGCGACCCCTCACCGTGAAGGCCCTGCAGGAGTTTTTGGGCATGGTGAACTTTTACCATCGCTTCATCCCCCGAGCAGCCCAGCTTATGCGGCCCCTTTACGAGGCCCTCAAAGGCAAGCCCGACAAGCTCGCCGTCGACTGGTCTGAGGAGATGGCCAATTCTTTCACGGACACGAAAAGGGCCCTGGCTAACGTGACCATGCTGGCGCATCCGTTACCTGATGTGCCGATCGCTCTCACCACCAACGCCTCGGACTATGCGGTCGGCGCCGTCCACGAACAGTGGGTCAATGGCACCTGGCAGCCGCTCGCTTTCTTCAGCTGGCAGCTCCGCCCCAACGAGCAGAAGTACAGCACCTTTGATCGCGAGCTTCTCGGCCTCTACCTCGCTGTCCGACACTTCCGTTTCCTACTGGAGGCTCGCCCGTTCACAGCGTTCGAGGACCACAAACCGTTGACCTTCGCCATGGCCAAAGCTTCCGAGCCATGGTCGGCCCATCAGCAATGCCAGCTGGCCTTCATCTCAGAGTTTACAATGGACATCCAGCATGTGGCTGGGAAAGACAACCCCGTCGCCAGCGCCGTACACCTCGGCATCGACTACACCCACATGGCGGCCGACCAGGCCTCCGACCCGGACGTCCAGGCCTACAGGACGGCGGTCACGGGCCTTCAACTAGCGGACGTCGCATTCGACAATGCCGGCACCACACTCCTGTGCGACGTCTCTGTTGGGCAGCCACGTCCCGTCATGCCCGCTGGGTGGAGACGGCAAGTTTTCGACGCCATCCATAATCTTTCCCACCCGGGCAGGAAGCCGTCACAGAAGCTGGTGGCGGCTAAGTTCGTCTGGCATGGGCTCAGGAAGGACGTTCGCGACTGGGCCAGCACCTGCATGGTACGCCAACGCTTGAAAGTGCATCGCCATACTAAGGCCCCGTTGGCGCCTTTCGCGGTGCCCGAGAGACGGTTCGACCATGTTAATGTGGACCTGGTGGGGCCCCTGCTGCCCTCCCGCAGGTTCACCCACCTCCTCACAATGGTCGACAGAACCACCCGATGGCTGGAAGCCGTCCCACTCTCTTCAACGACATCCGCCGATGTGGCTCGGGCGTTCATCAGCACTTGGGTCGCCCGGTTCAGCGCCCCATCTGACATTTCCTCCGACCGGGGGCCCCACTTCATGTCGGAGCTCTGGAACGCTGTCGCCCGAGGCCTCGGGTTGAGACTCCACCGCACCACAGCATACCACCCTCAGGCTAACGGACTGTTTCATCGCTCCATGAAGTCCGCGCTCCGGGCCAGCCTCCGGGACGACAGTTGGATCGACAGACTCCCGTGGGTCATGCTGGAACTCAGGACCACCCCCAAGGAGGACCTACAGTCCTCGTCCGCCGAGCTCGTCTACGGACAGGCACTGCAGGTTCCCGGGGATTTCGTCCCCAACGCAACGGAACCTTGGTCCGCAGCCCGTCAACGGTCTGACCTTCTGGACAACGCCAAGGTTTTCGCGCCGGTGCCCACGTCGCAGCACGGCCTCCCGCAGTCCCACATTCTGCTCGACCTTCGTGCGGCGGAGTACGTTTTCGTCCGCCACGACGCCCACCGGGGACCTCTTCAGCCACCCTACGATGGACCATCCGCGTCCTGGAAACCGGGGACAAGACCTTCATAGTGGATGTCGGCGGTAAGCCGGACTGCATTTCCGTGGACGGTCTTAAGCCGGCCCACCTGGATCTGGACCGACCCGTTGAGTTGGCACAGCCCCCGAGGCGGGGCCGAACTCCGGTTTCTGCACCCTCAGTCGAACACCGAGCGCCCGAGGTCCCTCCGACGAACCCCCCGGTCCCCGCCCCGGAATTGAGGAGCCGTTCTGACCGTGTGATCCGGCCCCCCCAACGACTGACATTGCCAGTGCTAGTTAATTCTGGGGGGCCGTATGTGGCGGAGACCACATAGGGACAATAACACAATTCACAATGTATAGCCAATGTGGTTATATGTACCCAAACACAATTCACTATGTACAGCCAATGTTGTTATATGTACGTACTTGGTTGGGTTATCGGGGCAGGGTCCCTTTAAGAGTGTCGGTAGCGTGATGACATCATGCGTCGGTAGCGTGATGACGTCATAGCCCTGCAACGAGGCTGAGAACCTCAATCCTCATGGAGAGTGAATAAAGTAACACGCATTTTGCCTTTGCTGCAACAAAAGTCTCAGAGCCTGTTGATTTCTAGCGACTCCAACAATAGAAGGGTTCAAAATTATGAAAGGATGGGACAGGACAGCTGGAAGCAGACTGCTTCTGGTAGTTGCGGGGAAAGAAGGAGGGGCCATAGATACAAGATTAAATGTAAAAGATTTAGAACAGAGAGCAAGAGAAACTTCTTCACACAAAGTTGTGGGGCTATGGAATTCACCGCTAGGAGCAGAGGTTGATGCAAAAACTATGTCAACATTCAAGATTAGATTGTATAGGTGAATGAAGGAAACGGGTTTAAGGATATGGGTAAATGTGATTAGAGCTATTTGCTCATGTGGAGGGTATACGCTGATATGGACTGGATGGGCCAAATGGCCTGTTTCTGTGTTGTGACTTTTACATATGTATGAGCAGGTGAAAGCAAGAAGGAGTGGCTGGGTGCCGGCAGTTTTCCTCCTCCCCCCTCCTTTTTCTGCCCTCTTCCTCGACAATATTGAGAGATGCACAGGCCTGAGACACCCTTCGCTACCTTGGCTGACTGCCTTTTCCTCATGTATGAGCCGAGACCATGAGCGTCGGCAGGCTAATCAAATCAAGGACTTCACAGTGAAGCTCGGCCCAAAGACTATACACTTGTACTTCCAGCAGCTGGACTGCGAACATTAGTACTCGAGCAGCTGGATGGGGATTGTTAGTACTCAAGCATTGAGGTTGGGATTGAAGCCATGAGCAATGAGATTGGAGATGCTGACACGAAAAGGGGAATTTTAACTGGGAGCCGGACGGGCGGGGGACGGGGTGGGTGTCAATGCACATGATGTCATTAGCGAGAGGCCTGGGTTGATTTTAACTCTCAGGCCTCATTAGCAGCTGCCCGTTGGCAGGAGTGAAAGGTTGGGTGGCAACTGGCCACTAGCAAGAAGAGAATTCATGGGGAGGAGTTTCGGGAGGGTCTTGCAGGAGGGAAGATGGGGAGCCCAGGGCAGGAGAGCCCTAAACATTCCTTGTGGGGCCCGGAGAAACATTTCTGTTCCTCCTGTGTCAGCTGTGGCTCAGTTGGTAGCACTCTCACCTCTGAGTCAGAAGGTTGTGGGTTCTAAGTCCCACTCCAGGAACTTGAGCACATAAAGCTAGGCTGACACTCCAGTGCAGTACTGAGGGAGTGCTGCACGGTCGGAGGTGCAGTCTTTCAGATGAGACGTTAAACCGAGGCCCCGTCTGCTCTCTCAGGTGGACGTAAAAGATCCCATGGCACTATTTTGAAGAAGAGCAGGGGAATTATCCCCGGTGTCCTGGCCAATATTTATCCCTCAATCAACATAACAAAAACAGATTATCTGGTCATTATCACATTGCTGTTTGTGGGAGTTTGCTGTGCGCAGATTGACTGCTGCATTTCCCACATTACAACTGTGACTCCACTTCAAAAAGTACTTCATTGGCTGTAAAGCACTTTGAGACGTCCAGTGGTTGTGAAAGGTGCTATATAAATGCAAGTCTTTCTTTCTTTCCTGGCCCCACAAAGAAGTAAAAAAAACTTACCTCTGGTCCCACCTCCTCGTCTCGCTGTTTTCACCTGGCAGGAAGGCCGCAGCAGCTTCCCCCTAGAGGCTAGATGTAAAATTGCAGTTGGGGCCCAATGATATCATTGGACCCCAATTTGCATATTTAATGAAGGACCCCGCTGGCTTCAGGCGGGCGCCTTTGTCGCCTGCTCAGAAGAAAAGGTTGAAATGGAAATTGGCGCGATCCTGGCGTGCAAGTCACCCAGTGGATTTTAACCGCCTACCTTCCCCAGTTTCCACCAGGCAGGTAGGGATTCAATCACCCCCCTAAGTTTCTCAGGTTGCTGGTCAAGGATTGATTGGGTTGTCGAGGTTGCTAGCAGTCAGGAGGCTTGGCCAGCAGTTGCGAAAGCTGAAATGACTATGCTGGAATTGCTAATCCTAGCTTGGTTAAGATGGAATTTCTAATCCTCAAGCTTTCAGCTCGAGGTTGCTAATAATGGGGCATTGGGGCCAAAGTTCCTAACACTTCAGTGACCAGGTTAGGCTTTCTAGTATTTGAATGACGAAGGCCGTACTTATAGGCTGAAACACTTACTCTGATTACTTCAGTTATGGGAACACCACAGCTGAGCTCAGCAGCCCGGAGATCCGTCTGGCCGCTGTTAGCATAATTCATTTTGTTTATGCCTTTATTGCACAACATTATGGAGCTGAATGAGATTTCTTTATTGGTTCTCCCCTGTGCAGTGGAGTGTGAAACAGGAATCACGTTATTTAGGAGGTCCAGAACCTAGCCTGAGTTAGAAACTCATTCGCGATGTCGGATTTCAGGCATGATCTATATGTAGGTGTCGTGTTTCATCACAGCACTGTAAATTGAGGTGGAAGGCCATCCATTAACTGTTCCAAACATTGTGAGAGCTTAAAATGAACCAAAGATTGGAGCATCATTGAAGTTTCAGGCCATTTAGTTGGAGAGAGGAATGAAAGACAAAGAAAAGTAATATGTAGCTATTCAAATAATTTGTTTTGTATAATGGCATGACATATAATTTTATGTGATCATTTCCTACAACAGTTCAATACCATGTCAGTGGAATTTGCATCAGTTCTATGAGAAATGTCCAACGCAATAACATCATGGGGCAGGCTTGAGGGTTGGGAGCATGGTTTGATTAATCTTTTCACTTAATCTATTATATATCCAGAACTCAGGACAAGAATTTTGATGGGAATTGGGTTAACAGTATCAGTATTACGGCAATATCTTGCTGTGCTGATGGTATGTTTATGTGCAATTGGAGTAATGCAGTGAATGGTATGTAGATCATTGCTACTGATCCTCCAAGTTGGGCCATTCTGTTCATCACCCACTTACTCCTTAGAAAGTAAGGGGGGGATTTTGCCTCAGGGAGTGGGTTTGGAGGCGGGACCGGTGGCAAAATGGTAAAAAATGGGAGCGGGTCCCGAACCTGCTCCCAACCCGCCTCCAAACGATCTTCCCGGGAGTCGGGTCCCCGATTCGCGCAGGAACCCGTCTCCTAGTGGCGGGAAGGGGATTAGAGCCAATTAACTGCCTGTTAACAGGCAGGCAGTTAAGAGGCTTTTTCCCATTTTGCGCCTACTACTGTGGGCTTCCCGATGTCAGGAAAACCCGCCAGGGTAAGTGAGATGAGCTGTGTGTCTGTTGTACTGTAACTGTAGAAATGACAGTTGCAGAGGTAGTGTGAAGGCTGCAGTGGGACACTGGTAAGTATGACAGGTGAGAGAATATTGGGGAAATGTTTTTTACTGTGGTTTGATGCTTCTGCAGGTGACAAGCTGTGATGTGTTTGTGCAGCCTCATCTCATCGGGAGAAGTGATAGATGTCTTCTGCAATCTCACATGCAGCTGCCATCTGTTTCACCCGAAGGAGAGTGTCATTGGAGAGCCTGGGTACAACGGCTCACCATTGGACAGTGATTGTCAGTGTTTGACAGCACCTCAATGCTGTCAAATACTATCAAATCAACTGCCAAAAAATTATGGTGCCTGTCACTTTAACAAAACCGGCAGGTGAAGCATCATGCACTGCCATCATCTGACAGTGGCTTTCCCTTAATTGGCCGGCAAGCCCGCAGGGCGGGCTTAACAAGGCCAAATCAAGGGAAAATAGCGTCTGTTCATCAGACGTCACTGGGGGCAGGACTGAAACCCAAAAACTAGCAGTCATGCCTCGACCTCCGGATCTAAGGTAAAATCCAGCCCTAAGAGTCTAAATGGGGTAGAGGTGCAAAGGAATCTAGGGTTATAGATTTACAAATCATTAAAAGTAGCAACACAGGTTGACAAAGCCATAAAGAGTGCAAAGAAAGCACTGGGGTTCATTTCTAGAGGAATAGAATTCAAAAGCAGAGAAGTTATGTTAAACTTGTATAGAACCTTGGTTAGACCACACCTAGAGTACTGTGCACAGTTCTGGTCTCCATATTACACTTTCTCCAGTGCCTCTATAACGCTGTTGTAACAAAGATTTACAAGGATGATACCAGAACTGAGAGAGTACAATTATCAGGAAAGACGGAAGAAACTGGGGCTCTTTTCTCTAGAAAAGAAAAGACTGAAAGGTGACCTGATCGAGGTCTTTTAAATTATGAAGGGGTTTGATAGGGTAGACGTAGAGAAGATGTTTCCACTTGTGATGGAATATAAAACTAGGGGTAATAAATATAAGCTAGTCACTAAGAAATACAATAAGGAATTCAGGAGAAACTTCTTTACTCAGAAAGCAGTGATAATGTGGAACTTAGTACCACAAGGAGTAGTTGAGGCAAATAGCATGGATGCATTTAAGGGGAAGCCTGATAAGTACAGGAGGGAGAGAGGAATAGAAGGATATGTTGATGTGTTGAGATAAACTAAGTTGGGAAGAGGCTCATGTGCAGCATAAATGGCTGAATGGCCTGTTTCTGTGCTGTAAAATTCTATACAATTTTATGTAACAACATATCATAGATCTACGTCAGCTTGTCAAGGCTTTTGGTCAGCTTCTGCTAGTTTTCTAGTTTAACACATATGCTTTTACAGCCGGCTGAGAGAGAGGGGAGCTTCATCCCATCAGTCTGGGAATGGATTCACACCAGAGCCCAGATGTTCAAAGAATAGTATGCTAGCTTTTTTTCCACCGATTCAACTACAATGAGAATTTGACAGAGGTAGAAATAATTGGTGATCAGACACAAGAAAACACAGATTAGGAAGGAGATCATTCCCAGCAGGTGCAAGTGATAAAGGAACCTGTGTGTGTGTGTGTGTGTGTGTGTGTATATTTATATATATACAAATCTCGATCTTCCTTGCTGCAATGCTCCATCTCACCCTCAGTGAGCTCCCCACTGGAGTGGAGCTAATTTACAGAACAAACAGGAAACTATTCAACCTCCGTCACCTCCAGTCCAGATCCAAGGTCGTCCCATCCTCTGTCATCGAATTACAGTATGCAGACGATGCTTGCGTCTGCGCTCACTCGGAGGTCAAACTCCAAACCATCGTCAACACCTTCACCGAAGCATATGAGAGCATGGGCCTTACACTAAACACCCGTAAGACAAAGGTCCTCTACCAACCTGTCCCCACCACACAGTACTGCCCCCCGATTATCAAAATCCACGACAAGGCCTTGGACAGCATGGACCACTTTCCATACCTCGGGAGCCACCGGTGGGCAGAGGAAACGCTTCAAGGACACCCTCAAAGCCTCCTTGAAAAAGTGTAACATCCCCACCGGCACCTGGGAATCCCTGGCCCAAGACCGCACAGAGTGGAGGAGAAGCATCCGGGAAGGCGCCGAACACCTCGAGTCTCTTCGCCGGGAGCAAGCAGAAGCCAAGCGCAGGCAGCGCAAGGAGCGCACGTCAACCCAAGCACCACACCCACCCGCCCCTTCAACCACCGTCTGCCTCACCTGTGACAGAGACTGTAGGTCCCACAATGGACTAATCAGTCACCTGAGAACTCATTTTTTAATGTGGAAGCAAGTCATTCTCGGTTCCGAGGGACTGCCTAAGAGAGAGAGAAGAAATATATATATATAAAAATGTATTATTTTTAGAAAGCAGACAAAAGTATTCATCAACAAGAGAAGCGCAAATAAAGCCTAGGTGTACAGCCCATAACTCAGGGCTGCAGCAGTAAAGTATCAATGTCACATGGTTACACTGAGTCCCAGGTAGCTCTGACTAATGCATTGTGTTGTTTACCCACTGTGGGCTCGCAGCAGGGAGCTGATGCGGACTAACACCGCCATAATTGTCATCAGAGAAACACTGTGGAAGCCCAGGCTGAGTCACAAATGGGAAGGCAAGCAGCCAGCCTTCTAAACCTTTGGGAAGGGAAGTGCAAGTCTGATTCTGTTGTGCTAGGTTCTTTCGTGTTGTTGGAATTTTACTCTGGCATCAATCATTTCCTGTATATATAAAAAAGGTTACATTAATCCTTCTATGCCAGTTTTGCACAGTGTGTGGATTTGACAGTTACTCAGCTTAATGTCAAGTCCAGGCCCACTCATTGTTTAAATGTTTTATTGCACCCAGGGATGACAATAGGACATGCATTGGCACTGGGCCCCAGGCGAATCCAGTGAAAGGTCACCTACGCAAGTCAATCCCTGATCATTTTGTCAACTATTTTTATACTACCTATTGCAAACATGCTTGTTTATGATTGTACATGTGCAGATTTGACACCAGCTTAAGTAGGTAGTACAATCCCCACCACTTATAGCGGGAGCGTTTGTGCGAACACTATTTGCATCTATATGCGATGGCCGGTGTAATGTGGTAGTGTTAATTTTGAGTTATGGTAATCTACTAGGGAGCTTTGCTAATTCTGTCTGTTAATGAAACAAAAAATGTATTTTACAAAAAAGAGGGGAAATGGTGCGAGACACCAACTCTGAAAATAAGAACATAAGAAATAGGAGCAGGAGTAGCCCATTCGGCCCATTGAGCCTGCTCTGCCATTCTATAAGATCATGGCTGATCTTCTACCTCATCTCCACTTTCCTGCACTATCCCCATATCCCTTGGTTCCCTTAAAATCCAAAAATCTATCGATCTCTGTATTGAATATACTCAACGACTGAGCCCCCACATCCCTCTGGGATAGAGAATTCCAAAGATTCACCACCTTCTGAGTGAATAAATTTCTCCTCATCTCAGTCCTAAATGGCCAACCTCTTATTCTGAGACTGTGACCCTTGGTTCTAGACTCCCCAGCCAGGGGAAACATCCTCCCTGCATCTACCCTGTCAAGCCCTATAAGAATTTTGTATATTTCAATGAAATCAACTTTCATTCTTCTAAACTCTAGAGAATATAGGTCTAGTCTATTCAATCTCTCCTCTTAGGACAATCCCCCCATTCCAGGAACAGTCTGGCGAACCTTTGTTGCACTCCCTCTATGGCAAGTATATCCTTCCTTAGGTAAGGAGACCAAAACTGTACACAATACTCCAGGTATGGTCTCACCAGGGTCCTATATAATTGCAGTAAGACATCTTGGGGGAGAAATTGAGTATAGCCCCGTTTGGGGCTCCAGCCTCGCCAGGGCACTAAAAGTAGCGCCCCAGAAACATTCGCGTCCCCGCACTGGAAATTGAGTGGTTGCGCCCCAAAGGGAAGCGCGGCGCTACTGGAGGCACCCCGCATCCCTCTTGGGGCGCTGCGAGTGAATATCGTGGTGCAACGTGCTGCAGCGCCACACGCTGTGGCACGTCGCACTGCGGTATTGCAGGCCTTCCTCCCCTTCTTAAAGGGGAGGGGCCTTGTGCAGCAGGATATGGGGCCCAGCTGGGCCCCCGAGGATCGGGAGTGCAGGCAAAAGAGCCCGGCACCGAGGAGAAGTGCCGGGCTCTTGGAGCGCAGCCGGCACTCCGCGGGGGGGCGTTCAGGAGGCCAGGGGGGCGGCCAACAACAAAAGTGGCCGCCCCGCACCTCGCCTTTAATTTGCACCTCCCCGGCCGCAGGTACGTCACCCTGACCCTGTCGGACATAGCGTCCGGCGGTAAATCAGGGGGCGCTGCCGAATATCGCGGCCGGGGCGTCAGCGGGGTGCTGCGCACACTGATGATGTCATCGGCAGCGGCGCAGCGCTAACTGTTAGCGCCACCACTAACGTCCCGCGGAATTTAGCAGGAGGCGTGGGCAGTGCCGCGCCCGGGCGCGAGTTGGCTTGCGACCCACTTAGCGCCCTCTTAAGGCGCTAATGGGTGGCGCAACCAACTGAATTTCTCCCCCCTTTACTTTTATACTCAAATCCTCTTATAATAAAGGCCGACATACCATTTGCTTTCCTAATTGCTTGCTGTACCTGCATGTTAACTTTCAGTGATTTGTGTACAAGGACACCCAGATCCCTCTGAACACCAACATTTCCCAATCTCTCACCATTTAAAAAATACTCTGCTTTTCTATTTTTCCTACCAAAGTGGATAACTTCACATTTCTCCACATTATATTCCATTTGCCATGTTCTTGCCCACTCACTTAGCCTGTCTATATCCTCTTGAAGCACATTTGCATCCTCCTCACAACTTACATACCCACCTAGCTTTGTATCATCAGCAAACATGAATATATTACATTTGGTCCCCTCATCCAAATCATTTAGATAGATTGTGAATAGCTGAGGCCCAAACACTGATCCTTGCGGTACCCCACTAGTTACAGTCTGCCAACCCGAAAATGACCAGTTTATTCCTACTCTCTGTTTTCTGTCCATTAACCAACGCCCAATCCCATGAGCCCTAATTTTGTTTAATAACCTCTTGTGTGGCACCTTATCGAATGCCTTCTGAAAATCCAAATATACTAGATCCACTGGTTCCCCCTTATCTAATCTGTTAGTTGCAACCTCAAAAAACTCTCACAAATTTGTCAAACATGATTTCCCTTTCATAAATCCTTGTTGACTCTGCCCAATCCTATTATTATTTTCTAAGTGCCCTGTTACCATGTCCTTAATAATAGATTCTAGCATTTTCCCTACTACTGATGTCAGGCTAACTGGTCTGTAGTTCCCCATTTTCACTCTCCCTCCTTTCTTAAATAGTGGGGTTACATTTGCTACCTTCCAATCCACAGGAACAGTTCCAGAATCTATGGAATTTTGGAAGATGACATCCAATGCATCCACTCTCTCTATAGCCACCTCTTTCAAAACCCTAGGATGTAGGCCATCAGGTCCAGGGGATTTAATGGCTTTCAGCCCCATTAATTTCTCCAGTAGTACTTTTTTTTACCAATATTGATTTCTTTCAGTTCCTCATTCTCGCTAGACCCTTGGTTCTCCACTATTTCCGGAAGATTTTTTGCGTCTTCTTCTATGAAGACAGACACAAAGTATTCATTTAATTTCTCTGCCATTTCCTTATTCCCCATTATAATTTCTCCTGTCGCTGCCTGTAAGGGACCCACATTTACTTTCACTAATCTTTTCCTTTTAACATACCTATAGAAGCTTTTACAGTTTGTTTTTATGTCTCTCGCTAGTTTACTCTCATATTCTATTTTCCCTTTCTTTATCAATTTCTTGGTCCTCCTTTGCTGAATTCTAAAATCCCCCCAATCCTCAGGCTTACTATTCTTTTTGGCAACATTATAAGCCTCTTCCTTTGATCTAGTACTATCTTTAACTTCTCTTCTTAGCCACAGTTGGACCACTTTTCCTGTGTGGCTTTTGTGCCTTAAAGGAATGTATATTTGTTGTAAATGATGTATTAATTCTTTAAATGCTAGCCATTACTTTTCTACCATCATACCTTTTAATGTAGTTTCCCAATCTACCTTAGCCAACTCACCCCTCATACCTACGTAGTTTGCTTTGTTTAGATTTAAGAACCTAGTTTCGGATTTAACTAAATCACTTTCAAACTCAATATAAAATTCTATCATATTATAGTCAGTCTTCCCTAAAGGCCCCTTTACTGCAAGGTTAATAGTTAACCCTTTCTCATTACACAATACCAGATCTAAAATAGTCTGTTCCCTAGTTGGTTCCTCAACATACTAATTTAGAAAACTATCTTGTATACATTCCCACCAATGTTTTCTACCCCTTGCTCTTTCTTAGCTCCACCCAAACTGATTCTACTTCTTGATTTCCGGAGCTAAGATTCTTTTTCTCTATTGTCTTTATCCCATCTTTTATTATCAGAGCTACCCCTGCTCCTTTTCCATTTTTCCTATCTCTTCTAAAAGTTAAGTATGCTGGAATATTTAGTTCCCAACCTTGGTCACTTTGCAACCAACAGTAGGAAAGTAACAGTAAAAAGCAATCCAAGGTGTTCTTCAGCCAGCTGTTTTTCACTGCAGTTTGGGGAAGCCCTGTGGTTTCCCCCAGAGTTTTTGATTTTGGGGCAGCAGTCGTGGCAGCTCCCCGCCATGGCAGAGAATTCATTTGCAGATGAACAGAAGTCAAGGGAAGGAAGTTCGTGGATTGAATATAAGCTAAAGAAAATGCAGTGATTATTTGCACGAACACCTTTGCGGCCTTCTGCGCATGTGCGCGGTACACCGGAGCCGCCCATGTGCAATACCCAACCGTTGCAACCTGCACTGTGGGCCACGCTTTCTTCGGTTCCGTGTGGAGAAAATCAGGGGATCCATTGGTGGCCAGTGGTTGGGGGCGGGGGTGGGGAGGGGGAAAGAGAGAGGATCGAAAGGGGGAGATAAAGGATCAAAGTGGGGTGAGAGAGGGAATCGGGGGGGTAGTTGAAGGGGGTGACAAGAGACGGTAACGGGCGGAGAGAGAGAGAGGTGATTGGAGGGGGTGAGGGGGGAAGATCAGAGGGAGAGAGGGGAGATCAGAGTTGGGGGAAGAGAGAGGGGGTATCAGAGGGGAAATCAGAGGGGAAAAAGAGAGAGGAGATCGGAGAGGGAGAGAGAGGATCGGAGGGGGAAGAGGAGAGGGGCTCAGAGGGGGAGAGGAGGCCAGAAACTTGGGGCAGGGATGGGGTAAAGAGCATGGAGAGCATAGTGGGGATGGGGGATGAGCATGATCCAGGTCTAAAGGGAGGTGGGGGGGTGTGGTGAGACTGAGAATGTGATCCAGATGGGAAGACAGATCACATTCTTCCAACCCCACCCCCACCCCCTTTACACCTGCACCACATTTTTCCTCATCTTCCCCTTAACCTGGTTGATTTCCTGGAAAGCTTGGTGCGTGTGTGGTAAGTGACATCATTGGACTGGATGAAATCCGGAAGTCATGACACTGTCTCTATTCACTTCATACCCAATAAACCTGTTAACAATCCATGACCCATACACAAGAGGAAGGTCAGGAACGTGGGCAGGGGTAAGTCAAGACCCAGGAGTGGGGTGGGCAGACAGAGAGGGGGAGGTCAGGAACCTGGGAGGGAAAAGATCAGAAACTCAGGGTGGGGGTGGAGGGGAAGGTTAGGAACTTGGGCAGGGGGAAGTGGTCAGGAACTTGTTTGCATGGGGGTGAATGTCCTAACCCATGAGGGTGAGCACTGTCTGTTCTCTGTGAGCTCTGTCTGAACCATGGCAGTCAGAATGAATGGCTTGAATTACACATTGCAAAGTACTTGATTACTTAGGCAGGCAGGAACTAATTATACATTCCAGATAAACTGCTAGGTGTGTCTTGTCCTCCCAAGTGGACCAATCAGAAATCTGGTGTTGCAAATAGTTGCAACCTTAAAGAAAAATGATAATGGAGAAAATAATGGGACTTAAGACAGACAAATCTGCAGGACCTGATGGTTTCCACCCCAGAGTATTGAAAGAAAATAGGCAGTGAAGCATAGTCCATTTCCAAATAAATCATATGTATGAAATCAGGTGCCCGGGAGGCATCTCACTGTAGTGCGTCTCACTGTGGCTACGGCATGCTTTCTAAAGAAACATAGGACATGTGTCGATAGCAAAATACTGCGTATGCTGGAAATCCGAAATAACAACAGAAAACGCTGGAAAAACTCAGCAGGGCAGGCAACATCCATGGAGAGAGAAACAGAGTCAACGTTTCAGGTTGAAGACCCTTCATCAGGACTGAGAAAAAAGCAGGAAATGAAACAGATTAAGAAACAAGTTTGGGGGCTGGGAAATGGAGGAGGGGATGAAAGAACAAAAGGGAAGGTCTGGAAGGGGTGAAGAGACATTAAGAAATATTGAAGGTGAGATGAGATGGTAATAGGACAAGTAAAGAGACAAAGGATGGCGCTAGATGAAGTGTGAAATGCGCTGGCAGAACTAGACAATTTCATTCACTTTGCCTCCAATTTCCACCCTTCCCTCATCTTCACTTGGTCCATCTCCGACTCTTCCCTTCCCTTCCTCGACTTCTCCGTCTCCATCTCTGGGGATAGGTTATTGACCAACATTCACTACAAGCCCATTGACTCCCACAGCTACCTGGACTACACTTCCTCCCAACCCGCCTCCTGTAAGGACTCTATTTCATTCTCCCAGGTTCTCCATCTCCGCTGCATCTGCTCCGACGATGCCACCTTCCACACCAGTGCTTCCGACATGTCTTCCTTTTTCCTCAACCGAGGATTCCCCTCTACCATGGTTGAAATGGCCCTCGACCGTGTCCGTTCTATCTCCCGCACTTCTGCCCTCACCCCCGCTCCTCCCTCCTGGAACCACGATAGGGTTCCCCTTGTCCTCACCAGCCTCCACATTCAACGGATCATCCTCCGGCATTTCCGCCACCTCCAACGTGATCCTACCACCAAGCGCATCTTCCCCTCCTCTCCCCTCCCCTTTCAGCATTCCGTAGGGACTGCTCCCTCCGAGACACCCTAGTCCACTCCTCTATCATCCCCAATACCCCTTCCCCTTTGCCCGGCACCTTCCCGTGCATACGCAGGAGATATAACACCTGCCCTTATACCTCCCCCCTTCCCACTGTCCAAGGCCCCAATTACCCCTTCCAGATGAAACAGCGATTTACTTGTACTTCTTGCAATCTAGTATACTGTATTTGCTGCTCACAATGTGGTCTCCACTACATTGGGGAGACCAAACGCAGATTGGTTGACTGCTTTGCGGAACACCTCCATTCAGTCCGTAAGGGTGACCCCGAGCTTCCGGTCGCCTGTCATTTCAATTCACTGCTCCATTCCCACTCAGACCTCACTGTCCTCGGCCTCTTGCATTGTTCCACTGAAGCTCAGCGTAAGCTCGAGGAACAGCACCTCATCTTCCAATTAGGCACTCTATAGCCTTCAGGGCTCAATATCGAGTTCAACAATTTCAGATCATAACCTCGGCCCCTATTATCACAGAATCACAGAATCACAGAAACCCCACAGTGCAGATAGAGGCCATTTTGGCCCATCGAGCCTGCACCGACACATATCCCACCCGATCCCCGTTACTCCTACACCAACACATATCCCACCCTATCCCCGTAACCCCACGTATTTAATCCCCCTAACACTAAGGGTCAATTTATCATAGCCAATCAACCTAACCCGCACATCTTTGGACTGTGGGAGGAAACCGGAGCACCCGGAGAAAACCCACGCAAACACGGGGAGAATGTGCAAACTCCACACAGACAGTCACCCGTCTGTTTTTTTATATATTTTTATATATTTTTAATCCACACTTTTGGTTTGTGCCTTTTCCTTTTTTTTTTCTCTCCCACATGGCAGCTGTCTTTCATTCTGTTAGCGCATTTCATACTTCATCTAGAGCCATCCTTTGTCTCTTTACTTGTCCTATTACCATCTCATTTCACCTTGAATATCTCTTAATGTCTCTTCACCCCTCCCAGACCTTCCCTTTTGTTCTTTCATCCCCTCCCCCATTTCCCAGCCCCCAAACTTGCATCTTAGCCTGTTTCATTTCCTGCTTTTTTCTCAGTCCTGACGAAGGGTTTCGACCTGAAACGTTAACTCTGTTTCTCTCTCCACGGATGTTGCCCGGCCTGCTGAGTTTTTCCAGCGTTTTCTGTTGTTATATAGGACATGTGTCTCGGCCCATGATTCATTTTTGTGTGTCGCATTCCTGATTTCTGGAGGGCAGCGATTGGAAGCCTTTGTATGGGGAAGTGGGAAGAATGGGTGGAAGAAGGGGAAATTAGAGGATTATTTATTCCAGGATGCAATCTGGGAGAAGATCTCCAGCTCACCTTCCTGCACAGACAGTAACGTGTGGTGACCCAAAAGAAGGGTAAGAAGATAAATTGACAGGAGGGTCAGTAATAATGAATAGATCAATAATAGTAATAATAGTTCTGATTATGTGCAACAACACCATCAATATATTTATGAGGCTTTCTTATAGTGCAGTAAAGGGTAGAAATAGTGAAAGAAAAAATCCATATTTATGATGTTGCTATACATTAGCTTTTATTTATTCATTATTCCTGACCCTTCTGTGAATTTATCTTCCTACCTTCTTTATACGAGTTCCCCAGCTCTGCCATTTTGTAGTAAAATAAATCCCTGCTGTAAGATCAAAAGCTTCAGTTTAATAAAAAGAAATGGGTTAATCTCCAGATTTCAGCATTCAGCCAATAAAACCTTTCCAGTGAATAGCTGCCTTGGTAAATGTGAGTAACATGATTTGTCTTCTGCATTTAAATCCTTCAATGGAAATTAATGTACAGCTTTTGTAAACTAAACTGGGGAATCATTTTTGAATTGGCTACTTGTTTTTCTCCTTTATCTTCATTTAGCATGCCGTCACTTTAATAACTGGTTGATATTGTCCAAACTTAATTTCTCCCAGCATTCTCATCAACCTCCTCCTGTAGAACAACCTCTTTAAAAAGCAAACGATACTCAGGGCATTATCTTTATCAAAACGTGTTTAGCAAACTTTTGTCTCTGTGTTTGCCAAGCGCTGTGAACAGTGCGGTCAGTGGACTAGTCTATCGCATCATGAAAATATGGTAACCTCATCGTGATGATGATACTCTGTGGATGTTTTCTCTCTCTCAGGGACCAAGACAGGCCCGTCTATGGATGTAGATGTTGTTCATCCCCAATACAGGTACTGACACGTTCTTGCTGTTTCGCATTTCTTTGGAAAAGCACTCAGACATGGATCGTGTGTGGTGTTGTCTTGTGCCCTTCTTCCCCCACTTCCCCCTAGATTGGGCTCAATCATCAAGCCTTTTGCTGCACTGACAGCGTGATTGGATACGATCCAACAAATGTGGGACTTTTTTTTCCCTTATTTCAAGCTGATTGCTAGTATCCGCTGTTTTTTTCAGGTAACAGTGTCCTCTCCAAACTGTGGTGTGGAGATGCCGGTGTTGGACTGGGGTGGACAAATGTAAGAAATCACACAACACCAGGTTATAGTCCAACAGCTTTATTTGAAATCACAAGCTTTCGGAGCACTGCTCCGAAAGCTTGTGATTTCAAATAAAGCTGTTGGACTATAACCTGGTGTTGTGTGATTTCTTACATCTCTCCAAACTGGGTGGAAGAATGGGTTAAAACAAGGGCTCTTATTTTACTTTTGAGAACTTGGTGTTAATCAGCCCAGGCTGATGGTTTATGTCTTGGTTTTAAGGGTCCTGTGTCAAATGAGCTTGGATTCACACCTACTGACAACCGGGAGGGAGGCTGAAGATGCCCTACAGCAAAAACTGCCCACAAATTGGCAGTGTGAGGAGGATGGCTGGTGTGGAAGATGGAAATGTCATTGCCGTACAGTAGAGGTGCTCTTTTGAGGTTCTTGCTAAAAAGTATGGCCGTGAAATTGGTCACCTTAGCACAAGCAGTTAAGGCCAGTTTTGGAAGAAAAATGGCAGCCGCCTGGCTTCCGGTGTGGCCCGCGCTGGTCGCTATCTTGGTGAGGACAATAGCGCGGGTGGGACGCGCCTGCACCAGCAGTATGCAGAGAAGGCAGATCGTGAAATCAGTCCATGTGCAACGCTGATTTAACACACGACCTGCCATTTTGGACGTCACCATTCCAAACAACACCCTCTCCTAAACACGCACAGCTGAAAATGCGTTCACCTGCACAAGTGACCCCCACCCCACTGGTGCTATTTAAGTTGTTTTTTTTCTCTTGTACTGGCTCTTGCAGACTTTATATCAACACTGGCTTGCTGGAAGACAAGTTCCAGCTTGTTAAAGTGTGCAGGGGCTGCTGTTGGACGTTGGGAAGGTGTTGGCTGCAACTGACTCTGACTACACCACTTTCTCCCAGTCATGGGGGCTCTTCTTGCAGTCCCCATCATGCTGCAGCATGACAGGGAGATGGAGCAGAGGCAGCAAAGACAAGCTGCTCGCAGAGGGAGGAGGAGGAGGGGGAGGATGATGGTGATGGTGTCTCTTCTTCTACTTATTCCTGTACAGGCTGGGCTGGTGGCAGTTCTTGGGTATCTGAAAGGAGAAAGGCACAGTGGTCAGGTTGTGGTGAGGAGAGGCGAACAATGCAAGATGTGCATGCATACCCCCACTCCCTCACCCCCCACCCCCCGCCTGTTTGACCTTGCTAACTCCAGTTGTGAGCCACCTTGGCCTGCAAGAGAAAGGGAAGTGTGTTAGTGAGTGGGGCAATGTGTTTGGGTGATGTACCTGTCATGGTTGAATAGTTGGCATTGTGTGCAAGGTGTGAAATGTGGTCGTGAGGCTTGCAGCAGTAGTAAATGTGTAAGGGTGAGTTGAAGCTATGATTGTGAGGACGGGTCGTGATTGCTAGAGATGTTGGTAGATAAGTGATGGTGGTGTGGTGCATTGAACAGTGTGTGAGGCTCGTGGCGCATTTAGTGGGATATGGTATTTGAAGATGCATTCACTCACCTTGACCACTCATGTGAGGTCATTAAACTTCTTCCGGCACTGGATCCATGTCCTAGGGAAAGATTGGTGACACTAGTACACTAGGCTGGGGAACACTGAGAGCAGGGAGTGGCAACCAAGGCCATTGCATAACCTTCACCCGCCCACTCAAATGGAATGAATTAAAACACGGACTACGAATTGCCTACTGGCTGGCTACTGTAAAGTCAACACATTGCATCTTTGATGGCTTTGTATAGGTAGGGACCCCCTTGAGTTGCAGCCACCAGCAACATGACCCTGCTGTCACAAGCTATCAGCTCCTTCCAGTTCAGTCTACACTGCCCGCAAAGTGTCAGGACCACCAGTCAAGGAGGCCTGCGGTTAGTGTCATATCAGCCCGTTGCTGAATCCTTGGTGACCACCCACCCCCAGTCTTTAAGTCTGCTTATTGTATACATTTGGTGATTAGCAATGTGAAACACTTGAACATATTCTGACCTGGCTTTGCATGTATAGTGTAGAACAAGGTTAGACTTCATAAATATAAAACAGCCCATATTGATTCTCATTATGTTCCCTGGAACCATTCCCTAGGTATCTGTGCTGAAATTTGGTGTTGACCGATAAGTAAGGATGTTACTTTTCAATTTTTATATTTATTTGTGCTAGTGATAAATCAATGATTAAAATCAACCTTTATTTTGCTTCCTAAATGTGATTGTTTTAGATTCTTGTTATTACTTTTGATGTAAAATGTATTGACTGGTGCTTTATCGGTTCTTTGTAATACAAGGAGCTGTAATTGAATGCCCGATTATTTTGTTTGGTACACTTTTAATCTAAGATCAGAAATGTGGTCATTTACACACAATGGCCTGGAGTGTGTGTGTCTTTTTTCTCTTCATACCTTACCTAAGCCCTGCCAGCTATGCTGGGATACCTCACTCGGAGGGTTATTATATGTCAGCCTGGACACTAAAGTGTCAGCAGGATATTCCACTGTGGGAACATTACAGATGAGCCAGGCTCTGTCCTCAGCCAACACCCATATCCACACGTTCATTTCCCAGCAGTGGGGACTAGGTAGCAGTCAGAAAAAGGACCATAATGAAGGCCTGGAATGAGAGAGGCCTTGCAGCCCATCAAGCCTGCTTCTTCGACAAATGGTATACAACTTTTAATTGATTCCACCCCTCCCGAATAGTTATTCTGAAGATACTCTGCTGTGCAGAAATATAAACCTCTCTATATAAATTATGTATAGAGTTATGGAGGGTGATTAAAAGCCACTAATCGCATCAAGCGATTCACCGTCTGTGATAACACAGAGCAGAGTGTTTATCGTGTTGGTCCAAGATAGCTGGCAGTGCACCACGATACGATTGTAGTGTTGAAATGACGACAGGGTATGTATTAAATATTTATCCTGTAAATTCACTCAGGATCTGGTGATTTCTGACTGCACCAGAACTTCCCAGTCAAATTCCATCCTGGTTATTACAGCTATCCATCTATTATCCAGTATGTACATATCATTGTCTATTAAAGGGAGGCTTATAAAGCAGGTGTTAATATATGCAAAAAGGAGATTATTGCAATTATTAGCTCTTATAAATTAAAGTATATACTTTATGGAAAGTTTAGCACTTTTTGTTCAAGAATTTTTATATTTTAATAATATACATTTTTTTAATGTTCTGAGTGAATATAGGAGTTTTCCATTGTATTATCCCAGCAGTGACCTGCTGAAGGGGAACCTAATAACCATTGTGTTGACTACTGTGTGTTCTGGAGCACTGGCACTTTATTGTCGTAATCCTGAGGAGGCCTTGCGCTGTGGGAGAGTTTGTGATAAAACTGTCAACGCGTTAGTATGAAATGCCTTTGTCTGGCATTTTAACACCGCTATGCACCCACATGTTTCAGACAGAGGAATTTCATACAAACACATCACTGTGTTGGTTACTAACACACAAAATGCATCTGATCACCTGAGTGGAGCTTTCCAAGTTTTGTATGTTGTTTGTCCACAGGTATAGTACAGTTCATCACTGACAGTGTAATCTCTGCTCTGGGCTATAAATGAACTGCCCTTGTTGGACGATACTCACCCATCACTGCACCCATGGTCCTATCCTTCCCTTACCCATCCTTTTTCTCCCACCCACCCCCCTCCCCTTCCTTTCCCGTCCCTTATGACATTATTGTTTTTCATTTGCAGCAAAAGAGCTCAGATCAAAATAATTGATGATGAGGAGTATGAAAAAAACAAGATGTTCTTCATTGAGCTGACGGACCCACGCATGGTGGATATGAGTTCACAGAAAGGTGGAGTACTCGCCAGAATGAGCCACTGCTGAAGGCCCTCCTCTCTCCTCCTTTCTTTCCTTTTCCTCTTATTCCCCCCACCCCTTCTCTTTGTCTTGTTTGACTGCTTGATTCCCAAGAGATATTTAACACTGCTGCACTCTCGCAGTCAGATCTGTCACATGCTGCCCATTTCAATCTTGGCGTATTAGTGAGCTTCTAATCTGGCCCATCGTCACTGCTTCAATAACCTGCCAACGCTGAGCCTTTCTTGCTGACACTGCACCTTTTCCTGTTGCCGACAGCTTGCCTGCTTTTACAGTCTCTTGTGTCCCAGTAGAAAGTAAGGCACATGATCATAGGTCAGTGTGCGGGTCCAGCTTTGGCCCTTGCATGCTAAATAATATGTCCCCTTGATAGAATTGAACTGCTTCAAGCAGAACGGTGCTGTGGAATCCATCCTGTTACTTTTGCAGAATGAATTTTACAGCATGGCTGACAGGGGAGTGCCGTTGCATATTCACGCTGTTTAAACTACGCGAATTGTGACGTTCAGATCTGGGAGGGGGAGACCTGTACAGCTCAACACCATGGTTGTTGCATTACTGGGCTGCCAGCGGTCAGAAAGAAATGGCCGCTGCAGCCTTGGTAGGAGCAGACAAGCAGCACCTCTGGAATCCTCTTCTCCTCTGCTAGCAGGCGCACCACATCATTTATACTAGAGAGTTGCCGTAAAGGTCGAGACCACCTCCACTGGCAACGTTGCACTGTAAAGAGGGCACAAAGGCCTCGACATACAAGGCACGGCATGAAATCAAGACAGTGCATGCCAGCGTTCAATAAACACAGAATGCCAACAAGTGAGCCGTGTCATGGAAACAAACAGAAGAACATTCCTGCCACTATATGGCTGAGCAATAAACAGTGAATAAGGAATCCCATGAAAAAGGAATTTCAGCTCAAAATGAATTTTTCATCACGTATAGACCCACCAAATATCAAATATCAAAACATCACATGGTTTCTGTGTAGTTTCAAACTCCAGATCAAATAACTGAGAGGGAGGATTACATTGACCCGGTGAGGTACATTAGCGGAGGTTGGTGGCCTGGTGTGGGAGTGGTGCATTGAGTAACTCGCAGCACGGGAGTGGTGCATTAAGTAACTCGCAGCACGGGAGTGGTGCATTGAGTAACTCGCAGCACGGGAGTGGTGCATTGAGTAACTCGCAGCACGGGAGTGGTGCATTGAGTAACTCGCAGCACGGGAGTGGTGCATTGAGTAACTCGCAGCACGGGAGTGGTGCATTGAGTAACTCGCAGCACGGGAGTGGTGCATTGAGTAACTCGCAGCACGGGAGTGGTGCATTGAGTAACTCACAGCACCTCGACTGCTCGGTTTATTCTAAAGCTTGGAGCAGGCCAACATGCCTGAGCCTACGTAGTGGAGCTCCAGTGATAATGGTTACACTGTCCATTGCTACAGTATTCCACACTCAGGAGCACTTTCTAGCATAAATAACTCAACCTTGGAAGACCTGATGGCTATCAGCAAATTAAATGCACACAGCAGGATTCCATCACTTTCAGCAAGAGGGGTCGGGGTCTTGACTTGGAGTGGCAGCAGGAAGGGAATTAAAGGAACATGGTAGTGTAGTGGTTATGTTACTGGAGTTGTAAACCAGATGCCTGGGCTAATAATCCGGTAGAACATGAGTTCAAATCTCAGTCTGAGAATTTGAATTTAGTTTTAAAAAAGGATCTGTTTAACCTAGCTGATTCACTAACTTGGGGAAGAAAATGTTACCCGGTCTGGCCTATATGTGACTCCAATCCCATACCAACGTGGTTGGACTTTTAACTGCCCTCTGAAGTGGTCCAGCAAGCCAGCCACCGATTACACGTCCATGCCTGTGAGCTGGCAATGAAACTTTGAGCTTTGGTTGAAACCAGACTGCAATTTGACTGGCCTGGAGAAGCCTTCCAGGGCGAGTGAGGTGGCATTAAAGGCGCCTCATTTGTGGTGGGACGCTTCCCTCTCAAAAAGCCGAGGCCTGTCCCTACCTGTAGGCTATACAATAATAATCACTCAATACATCGGAAGCAACTTCTCTATCTGTCTTGACCGACGGCACATACTGCAACAGGATTTCACCAGGCAAGCATGCAGCCACAGAGGCGTCCAAACAAAAACTGGGTACTTTTTGTTTTGCCCATTTGTCTCGAGTTGTGATTAAGTTGGCTTCAGAGTAAAAGTGCTGCGAGTTTGACACTTGAAGGGCTTGGCAGGTTATGTGACTGGAGCTCTTGCCATTCCTTTGGGGGGGGGGGAAAGCCCAAATTTAGCTCAACACATTCTACTAATAAGCCAAGAAAATGGTGGCATGTGACATCAATCTGGGTGTGCCGCAGGCCGCCTCCCACTAACCGTCAAGCAAGTTTACAAAAAACAAATCGCATGTGTGACTGCAGTGGTTTTGTAGCAACCCATTGTACATGTTCTTTCTTATATCCTTACAGGAAAACCATAAGCGTTAAAATAAATGATGATGAGGAATACGAAAAGCAAGAACATTTCTTCATTGTGCTTGGTGAACCGAAATGGATGAAACGAGGAATATCAGGTGTGAGATCCTGAGACGTAACGGCTTTTTGAGAAAATCTATTATTTTTCCTCCTGTATTCCCGCTCTCACCCTGTTTCGGTCATCTACGCCTAGTGCTTTTTTTGTTTCTCTCCCAGATGACGTGCACTGTATTGCCTCGGCCTAGTTTACTACTGGTACTTATTGTCTCGCTGCCGCAGGGCGTGAGGCTGCTGCTTTATTTCTGTAAGCTGAACTCCAAAGTTCCCGAGGCAATGCACATGTCTTCATTTTCCTGTGATCGGCTTAATCCTGTTGCTCTTTTATTATTCATTTTATAAGAAATTATTATTATAAGATTGGCATCTTTGTGGGACGCTTTCCAGCCATCAGCCATTTACATTCATCACTGAGGAGACAGCATCCCCTCTGTTTGAATGACAAAGAATGTTCTTCAAATATTTTGTAAAGCTCTGTGTGTGTGGGGCTGGGAAAGGGGGGGGGGGTAACTCCAGCAGAATCCCAGAGGCCTTGCAGAGCCACAACCAATTTATTTTCTTAAATTTACTGCAGTGAAGCACTTGTACTGTTTCAATTTACTGCACACAGAATGACAGTGCTATTGTTTGTTACCCGCCCCCCACCTCACATTCCTTCCCTCCCTTCTTGTGGAGAGACGAGAGAAGCTGGGATTGTTCTCCTTAGAGCAGAGAAGGTTATGGGGAGATTTAATAGTTGTGTTGAAAATTATGAGGGTTTTGATAGAGTAGATAGAGAGAAACTGTTTCCACTGGCTGGAGGAATGGTAACCAAAGGACACAGATTTAAGCCTAATTGGCAAAAGAACCAGAGGGGAGATGAGGAGACATTTTTTTATCCAGCAAGTTGTTATGATCTGGAATGCACTGCCTGAAAGGGTGGTGGAAGCAGGTTCAATAATAACTTTCAAAACGAAATTGGATAAATACATGAAGGGGAAAAATAGACAGGACTATGGGGAAGAGCAAGTAAGTGGAACTAATTGGATGAAGCACGATAGGCCAAATGGCTGTATGATTCTGGGTGCTGACTCATGCAGGGGTAAACAGCACCCCCAAGTGAGCATTCTTCATTGAGTGACAGGAGGCTCTTCAAGTACCATTACAACAGCCTCTGGTCTTGCCCTTGCTCAATGCCCACAAAAGGGCATTTTATACTAAAGGTCAGCAATGGCGAGTGACCCCTCACATTACACTGTGAACCCTCGCATTACACTGTGACACCTCGCACTGCACCGTGACCCCTCGCACTGCAGTGTGACCCCTCGCACTGCAGTGTGACCCCTCGCACTGCAGTGTGACCCCTCGCACTGCAGTGTGACCCCTCGCACTGCAGTGTGACCCCTCGCACTGCAGTGTGACCCCTCGCACTGCACCGTGACCCCTCGCACTGCACCGCGACCCCTCGCACTACACCGTGACCCCACGCACTGCAGTGTGACCGCTCGCACTGCACTGTGACCCCTCGCACTGCAGTGTGACCTCTCGCACTACATTGTGACCCCTCACTCTACATTGTGACCCCTCGCACTGCACCGTGACCCCTCACACTGCACCGTGAGCCCTCGCACTGCACCGTAAGCCTTCACACTTCACCGTGACCCCACACACTGCAGTGTGACCCCTCACACTACACTTTGACCCCTCGCACTGCACCGTGACCCCTCGCACTACACAGTGACCCCTCACACTACACAGTGACCCCTCGCATTACACAGTGACCCCTCGCACAACACAGTGACCCCTTGCACTAAACTGTGACCCCTTCGCCTACACCGTGACCGCACGCACTGCAGTGTGACCCCTTGCACTACACAGTGACCCCTCGCACTACACTGTGACCCCTCGCACTACACAGTGACTCCTCGCACTACACAGTGACCCCTCACACTACACCATGACCCCTCACGCTGCACCCTGACCCCTCGCACTGCACCGTGACCCCTTGCACTGCACCGTGACCCCTCGCACTGCAGTGAGACCCCTCGCACTGCAGTGAGACCCCTCGCACTGCAGTGTGACCCCTCGCACTACATTGTGACCCCCACGCACTACACCGTGACCCCACGCACTACACCGTGACCCCTCGCACTACACTGTAACCCTTCGTACTACACTGTGAGTATCATGAGTGGGGTAACAGTGTAGTGCGAGGGTTCACAGTGTAGTGCGAGGGGTCACAGTGTAGTGCGAGGGGTCACAGTGTAGTGCAAGGGGTCACAGTGTAGTGCGAGAGGTCGCAATGCGAGGGGTCACAGTGTAGAGTGAGGGGTCACAGTGTAGTGCAAGGGGTCACAATGTAGTGCGAGGGGTCACAGTGCAGTGCGAGGGGTCACAATGTAGAGCGAGAGGTCGCAGTGCGAGGAGTCACAGTGTAGAGTGAGGGGTCACAGTGCAGTGCGAGGGGTCACAGTGTAGTGCGAGAGGTCGCAGTGCGAGGGGTCACAGTGCAGTGCGAGGGGTCACAATGTAGAGTGAGGGTTCACAGTGTAGTGTGAGGGGCCACAGTGTAGTATGAGGGCTCACGGTGCAGTGCGAAGGTTCACGGTGCAGTGCAAGGGCTCATGGTGCAGTGCGAGGGGTTCACGATGCATTGCGAGGGGTCACGGTGCAGTGCAAGGGGTTCACGGTGCAGTGCGAGGGGTTCACGGTGCATTGCGAGGGGTCATGGTGCATTGCGAGGGGTCACGGTGCAGTGCGAGGGGTCACGGTGCAGTGCGAGGGGTTCACGGTGCAGTGCGAGGGCTCACGGTGCAGTGCGAGGGGTCACGGTGTAGAGCGAGGGGTCACGGAGCAGTGCGAGGGCTCATGGCGCAGTGCGAGGAGTCACGGTGCAGTGCGAGGGGTCACGGTGCAGTGCGAGGTGTCACGGCGCAGAGGGAGGGGTCACGGCGCAGAGGGAGGGGTCACGGTATAGTGCGAGGGGTCACTGTGCAGTGCGAGGGGTCACAGTATAGTGCGAGGGGTCACGCTACATTGCAAGGGGTCACACTGCAGTGTGAGGCGTCGTGGTGCAGAGCGAGGGGTCATGGTGCAGTGCGAGGGGTCACAGTATAGTGCGAGGGGTCACGCTGCAGTGCGAGGGGTCACAGTATAGTGCGAGGGGTCACGCTGCAGTGTGACGGGTCACAGTATGGTGCGAGGGTTCACGCTGCAGTGCGAGGGGTCACGGTGCAGTGCAAGGGGTGACTGTGCAGTGCGAGGGGTCACTGTATAGTGCGAGGGGTCACGCTGCAGTGTGAGGGGTCACGCTGCAGTGCGAGGGGTCACGCTACAGTGCGAGGGGTCACACTGCAGTGCGAGGCCTCATGGTGCAGAGCGAGGGGTCACAGTGCAGTGCGAGGGGTCACAGTATAGTGCGAGGGGTCACGCTGCAGTGCGAGGGATCACAGTATATTCTGATTCAAGACAGCTTGAAGGTCATGGCAACGGCAGTGTCAGCGGCCTGTGTCACTCCTCATACTTTCAGTTACATCCCTACTTCTTTGAAGGCAACTTAATTACTTCTGGATTAAAAGATTAGGTTGCACGGAATATTTTCCATATCCCGTGATTATTAATGCGGTCACTGCCTGGCCAGTGTTGATGGGAATGCACAGTATGTACGCGAGTTGTCTAGAAAGTTTGAAAATGGAAGCCAGACACTGAAAGTCCAGTTTTAAGAACAGAACACATTTTATTCCACTTACTTATTGTCTTAAAATATGGTAGAACTAGCTATTGAAATCATTAATATTTCCAATGAATATTCGTGGCTGCTTGTTAAAAAGCACCCTGCAATATTAACCTCCCATAAAATGTTTTGCCTGATTAAATGCTGTTTACCTTTTAAAAGATGAAATAGTAAATGAACTGCTTGAACAATTTCAAGTTGTGACTTTTAAATGTCAAATTATTTTCCTTTCCTTCCTCACCTCAGAGAGATAACATTCCTGTCCAGGTGATAGTTTTCAGCTTACCTCGTGCTGAATAATAATTACAAAGGGGATGCTGATTCTTTATACACGTTTTCATTTGTGCTTGTGATATGTTTGGTAGGGCTGTCAGCAGTTGAGTACACTTCTTGCCATTTTTTTTGCACTCCTGTTCTGTTGCTGTCCTGCCTGTTGAATGACCAGCTGTGTTGCATTGTGGTTTGGTTGAAGAAGCATGCCAGTGAAGCTCTGAGACTCACCCATGGCAGAAACTACCAGCAAAGTGAAGGCTCTGCAGGTTTGACATAGCAACAGTATCATTCTTGTGATCTACACGAGCCGGATTCAATTACCATGTGAAAATGTAACTTGCAGTGTTTCCCCATCCCAAATCCTTTAACCTTCTCGGTAATTCTGCATCTTTTTAGTTGCTTTGGCAATATGAAGGAAATCAAAAAAAATCTGAGGTGGAAGGGTCACTAATCTTTGTTTATGCATATTGCAAAGATTGCAAAACAATGTCTAAAATATTAAGCACAGACACTGCAGCTTGGCTCACTTTTGACAGCATTTGTTTTAGGGGAATGTAACACACCAAGGTATGCTTTGTGGGGTGGAATCTTACCGTTTAACATAAGCCAGGACCTGATCGCCAGTAATTCCTGAAGAAGTCCATCCACTGTGCCTTTTTTGAATTCTTTTCCTGAAAGCGATCTGGAGTTGTGAGCGTGTGCAGTGCCGGGCCGGGAGCTTGGCTTGCTGCAGCCGATACCTCGGGTTAAGACATGGTAAACGGCTGGGTCACCTCAGGCCATGAGCAGCTCCCAGTAAGCACGTCCCAAACAGAAACTTCTTTCGTAAGTAAGCGGTTTTGGGGTTTTATTTGATTTAAAAGATTGATGCTGCAAATTTTCACTAATGTAGTTCCATGAAGCTATGCATTTCTCCATCCTGTGATTTAAAATTACTATTGGTGGTACAGTATGATATATATGGGTGGTATATATACCAATACATAGGATTTACAGCACAGAAACAGGCCATTCGGCCCAACAAGTCCATGCCGGCGTTTATGCTCCACTCAAGCCTCCTCCCGCCTTTCCTCATCTAACCCTATCAGCATAACCCTCTATTCCTTCTCCCTCATATGCTTATCTAACCGCCCCTTAAATGCATCTTTACTATTTGCTTCAACCACTCCCTGGTAGCGATTTCCACATTCTCACCACTCTCTGGATAAAGACATTTCTTCTGAATTCCCTATTGGATTTCTATACATGCTACTGTGGAATGCTGCAACATGGATTTGATTCCTAGCACCTCCCTAACCCCTGTTCTGCTGAGGTCCTGCTTTCAGCTGTGATGAGGGCAGGTATCTCCCCACTGGGGGAAGGGGAATGAGAGGGAGGGCAGTCGTCAGGTGGCTGCTGCTCCCCACCTCTCAGCAGCTGCCTCAACGGGGGTATAAACAAAGGCTTGGAGCAGATCACTCGCTCACTCCGTTGGTCACGGGTTACGTGACGAACAGCAGTGCAACAGGGTCAGAAATATGAGAAAATACTGAGAAGGTAACATGATCAGATTAAAAATTGCAAATGCTGGAAACCAAAATACAAAAGTGAACATACTGGAACTACAGAGCAAGCCCGGGAGCATTTAAAATGAGAAAAGACAGGTTAATGTTTTGGGTGTAGGCCCTTTGGAGTTATATTGTCATGCACTGAGGTCAGGAAAAGGCAGTTCAGTTGAAGGGTCCACACCCAAAACGTTGAAATGTTTTTTCTATCTGCAGCTACTGAGGGCCCTGCTGTATATTTCCAGTATCTTCTGTTCTTACAAAAAACGGAAAAATTAGCCACTTGTATTAAAGAAAGTTACATACAAACATACAAAAGTGACAGGCAGGAAAAGTCCAGCTGGTCCATCTAGTCCACCCCACACTCACGGTGCCTGGAGTATCATGACTAGACACTTCCTACTTCCCCCCACCACCACTCCATCCCACCACAGCCATGTAATCTCCTGGGAGAGGCAAAAAACCCCAGGGCAAATATGTTTGGTGGGGGGGGGGGGGAGGGAAAATCTGGAAAATTCTTCTCTAAATCCCTCAGGTGATCAAAACCAGTCCAGGAGACCACATGGACCATGTGGACATTTTGGGCCAGATTTTCACTGGCCCATGGAGGCGGGATTGGAGGTGTGTGGGGGGGGGGTTAAAATCTTGAAATCGGGGGCACAAACCCATCCCGCCCCCAACCTGCCTCCATGCCAGTTTCAAAGGAGGCGGATACCCGACCTGTGCTGGGACCCGCCACCCCGAGGCGGGAAGGGGATTAGTGCCAATTAACTGCCTGTTAACAGGTAGTTAACAGGCAGTTTTTAGCCTAATCCCTATTTTTATTGCTGAAGTGTGGGATTCCCGATGGCTCCAAACCACGCCAAGTCAGCGAGGCAGACCGTCGGGCTGAAGGGCTTGGAGGGTTCGAGATGTCCGGTGTTCAGGTGAGTGATGGGTGCATGAGTGCAGAGGTAAGTGTGTTTGGTGTGTTTAAAGAAGTTTTACTTACATTTACTTACCTTTCCAGCCTTCCTTCCTTCAGGTCTCGGGAGTCCCTCATCTCACCGGCACAGAAAGCAGAATGGCCGTGAGCTGTCAAAAATTGCAGCATTCAGCTTTCTGTTCTGGAGAGATCTCTAAATCAGTCTGAGAGGAAGGAATTAACTTGGAGTACAGATTGTCAGTGTTTGACAGCTTCAAACAGCTGTCAAACACTGATATTTCATCTGTCAAAAGCTTTTGACAGATGAAATGTCAATCTGCGACGTCACCTGTTGCTGGGTGGGCCTTATTGGCCTGCTGAGCCCGCTGGGTGGGCTCAATAAGGTCAATCAAGTGAAAATCGTGTGGGTTGGCCACAACTCGATGGAGGCGGGACTACAACCCTGAAAGTTGTGTAATGGGTTTTGGTTTGGGGTTTGTGTCTGGTCAGTCAGTCGTGTGCCTGAGCTGCCCCAGCCCCGTGCGGTTCGAATCGCTTCCCCTTTGGTTCTGACCACCGGACTTATTTACAAGTAGCGACATAGACAAACGAGACCAGTGGTTCGGTGCAAAGAAAAAACAATGTTTATTAAAATAGAGAACAATTACTATACAGAGAAAATCACGATGGATACAGCACAATTACACTTAATGGGGGAGGAGAAACGGACACATCGAGGGAAAATGACCAGAATGACACTTTAGCAATTCTCCTTAACTCCCACCCTTTACATCTATCTAGGTTATCTTGTGATGGGCCAGAAAATTGATGCTCACCAGTCTAGGATGTTGAAACGCCTGCTCCATGCCCTGTTGCCTGCCGATGTCTTAGGTTTTCACCGCCCCAAAGCAGAGATACCCCAAAGCAGAGAGAGAGAGAAATGGCCTCCTGAGGGACTAGTTATACCCTTCCCGGTAGCCCTTATCCCCCGCCAGATCAGCTCATTACTTTTGTCTAATCTGGACGTATTGAAACTCGTACAAAAGGTACCGATCTGGGCCCATCGACCTGGATGGCCGGTAATCGGTTTTAAATGCCTCATCAGTGTTCCCCTTTGTCCAACTGGTTTCATGATGGGGCCATTCAGTCTGAATGCCCCGTTGATCGTTTTGAAGCAGTTGGGTAAACAATGTTGACATCCTCTAAACGAAGGCCTGAATGCAGCCGAGCTTGTCCCACTACATATTGAATAGGCCTTGTCTGCTCTTGATTGTTTGTGCAAACAACCTTGATGGCTTTTAATCAGAGGCCCGAATGCCACTGGGTTTGTTTCTCATGCATAAATGCAGAAGGTCTGTCTGCATTCAAGTTCTGGAAAGTTCCTTCTCACAGTCATCAGAATACAAGCTTGTCAGTCCAAACTGAAACTTACAGGCTTTGGCCATGAGGCTGATCGCAGCCATCTTGTTGAGCCCTGGATTCCAAACTCAGTCCTACCAGGGCTTCTTTAATAAACCAAAAGTAAATCCTCGGGGGAGACATGACATTTGCGAATCCTTTCAGTTGTAGTCCCGCCTCCTACATGCCTCCTCAATGAATATCCAGCCCTTTACGTCTAAGTGATTTGACTGAGTTAATGCACCCAACTGAGTTATTTCAAGATTACTGGGGTTTTAAATGCAGGTAAGTATATTTTACATGGGGCAGGTTTGATAAACCAGCTTGTCTTTTCTATTTTCATATGTCCATATACTTTGTAGCATATTAAATTTGCAGAAGAGAGGCCCCTTTTTAAATTGAAATAGCCAATTAGTCAATTTGGTTCGAGCTAATTAGATGTGTAAGTCTGCATTGTCCAGTCAGCTGACTTCTCTCCCCAGGTCACCATGTCTCTGGGTGCAGTCAATCAAAATTATTCAGATGACAGTTAGCTTAACATAGATCGTTGCATTTATCTTAAACATTTTTTAATTGCACATTAAAACGCTTTATTTTGTTGCTTTCTCCCTTTATTTAAAAAAGTATGGCCAGAGGGCTCAAATAATTACTAAATGGGATATATATTCTGGAGAAGAAATGCAAGCTCCGCCTAGCCATTTTACACTGTGTGTTGTTAGTCAAGCTCCTGTTGTGTATATTTTGTTTTAGGTTGTTGGAAATCCGGCCTGTGTGCGTTGAATTGAATGGATACTGTTGACTCCCCATGGTTTTCTGTTTGACTCATTACCTAATCCCTTTGCACAGCAAACAGTTGCTACAAAAAGCATTTCCTAATAAAATAAGCAATATTAAAAAGACTGTGTAGGAATGCTTTCTTTGATGTGGAACAGGACCTTGGAGGTGGTGTCGTGTTCCCTCATTGCGGGACATGAGAGCCAGTGATTGCAGTGCACTATTAGCAATTCAGACTCCACTCTGAATAAAAGTTTGTTTGATCCATTTGAGTTTTGTGTCCCAAAGCAAAGTTCCAGTATGCGGGATGACTTTTCCTTCATCCTCATTATGCAGATATCCTGATCTAGGCATATTTGTAACATGTGTAATCCTGATCCCAAATTTCCCCAATTACACAATTTGCATTTTAATGCAGCGCCTTATCACATCATGCTCCATGGAATCAATTACTTTGAAGTGCAGTGACTATTAAATATGCCAATCTGCCAGTCATTCTGCATCAGGAACATCACACTAATGAGATGAACGACCAGTTAAACTGTTTCATTTATGATGCAGTATGTTGATAATGTTCAGGATATAGAATATTGTCAAGCTATTGCATCATTGAACTTGAAAATAATATCCAATTGGAAGCCTAATTCTACGGGTATGAACAACAATTTTATACATTTATCTCCTGTCCATCACAAAATTCATCTGCTTCCACCCCCTATAGTATCCTCTGTCCATGTTTTTGTTACCTCCCATCTTCCACCCTGTATAAATTTGAGATCATGCAAAATCCTGCTGCCCATATCCTAACTTGCACCAAGTCCCGTTCAGCCATCACTGCTTTGATCGCTGGCCTGCATTGGCTCCTGCTCCAGTAATGCCTCGAATTTAAAATTGTCATCCTCATATTCAAATTCCACCATGGATTTAACCCTCCCTATCTCTGTAACCTCATCCAGCCCTACAACCCTTCGAGAACTCTGTGTTCAACAGCAACAACAACAACTTGGATTTATATAGCACCTTTAACATTGTAAAACCTCCCAAGGCACTTCACAGGAACGTTATAAAACAAAATTTGACGTCGAGCCACATAAGATATTAGGGCAGATAAGCAAAAGCTTGGTCAAACAGGTAGGTTTTAAGGAACATCTTAAAGGAGGAAAGAGGGGTAGAGAGGTGGAGAGGTTTAGGGAGGGAATTCCAGAGCTTAGGGCCTTGGCGGCTGAAGGCGTGGTCACCAGTGGTGGAGTGATTAAAATCGGGGATGCTCAAGAGGCCAGAATTAGAGGAGCGCAGATATCTTGGAGGGTTGTGGGGCTGGAGGAGATTACAGAGAATGGGAGGGGCGAGGCCATGGAAGCATTTGAAAACAAGGATGAGAATCTTAAAATCAAGGTGTTTCTTAACTGGGAGGCAATGTAGGTCAGCGAGCACAGGGGTGATGAGTGAACAGGACAACTCTGGCCTCTTGTGCATCCCCCACTTCCTTTGCCCCATTATTGCCGGCCGTGCCTTCAGCCGTCTAGGCCGCAAGTTCTGGAATTCCCTCCCCAAACCTCTCCACCTGTCCACCTCTCTCTCATCCTTTAAGACACTCCTTAAATCTACCGCCTTGACCACCTGTCCTAACGTCTCCTTCTATGGCTCGATGTCAATTTTTGTCTGATTATGTTCCTGTGAAGTGCCTTGGGATGTATTACTACGTTAAAGGTGCAATATAAATTCAGCTCCCCCTCCAAAAAAAAAATTGGATTGGGTGGTTGAAACATGTTATAAAAAGCTTCTCAAAGTAATTGCAGACACATTTAGCAGCCAGCTAGGAGATATGCCCCAGTTCAAGTGTAAAATGAATGCCCCCTGCTTTATGCCTTGGTCAGGATGTAATCATATTGCATAATGGCATAATATTTCTTACTGTTCCATATCCTTAAGGTGCTATTTTGGATGCGCTAATGAAATATATTTTAATATATGCTGTGGAAAAGTCACAACAATAAAAACTGGATTAAAATGGCAAACGTTTCAAGCCAAGGAGATGAAATGATTTGAGTGATTGCTCACTGCAGTCCACCTCTTCTGTTCCAAGCAAAATGTAAAGATGCTAACAATTGTACTTGAGATTTGATCCTTTCTCTCTTTTCCTTCTCTTTCTCCACAGCGCTCTTGTTGGCACAGGGTAAGCAGATCTTTCCTGTTTTTTTTTCCTAATGTAATTTTTTAACCCATTCTGCATGAATGTACATGGAGATCTGTTTTGGAGGTGAAAGTTCTGGTAGCAAAGTGACCTTATTTTTAAAAGGTTAGAGTTTATCTTTTTAGAAGTAGGACATCGGTTTCACGCAGGAAGCGTAATGGGCTCGACGCTGAGAATATGGGAGAGATGGACCAAGATCCCACACTGCCGGTGGAACATGGCATGCTGCCTGCACGGATTGGAAAATGGCAGGCACACTACCTCCAATTTTCCGCTCGTGTTTGCCGTGTGCGAGGTTCCCGGCATTGGCACACAGGCTTGAAAAATGTACCCTCCCATGTCTAGGTAACACTCTTTATATTAAGATTAGAAGAAAGAAATTAGCAAATTAATACAAATTTTTGTAAAGTTTCCATTGATGCCTCTCACCATCAAAATCTGCCCCCTTCAGAAAGAGAGCAGGGTGTTGCTTGGTACTGGTTCAGCTGAGAGAGTCCCTGCCATGTTTCTTCCTTCTTTAGCTGGGATGGTGGCAAGGCCCAGGCAGTGAACTTTAACGCAGCCATCAGTGCTGTTCTGTAATCAGTTGCCACAAGCCAGGCTCCTAGAGGGCAGAACAAAATAAAGGATAGACCATAGAAAGGCCATTTAAAAACATAATGGCCCAGAAATTCGGGTCGGGGGCTTCCTGCGGGTGCAAGCCCCTGACCTGCACTTACCTTGCGTGCCGGCCGTTGAGCTGTGGGCCCCCATGGAATTCCGATCCGGGGCCTGGTCCAGCTGCCGGCGCACAGTGCTTGCGTATCCCAGGGGCGCAGTTAGTTCGATGCGTCCCCTGGGATCACGTGGGCCATGGGCAGCCAATCGGAGCAGGGAATGCTCCATTCATAAGTCTGACAGGAAGTGCTGTCAAGACTTATAAATACTACGGCCCCAAAATAGCACTAAACCTTCAAATAATTTTTTTTTTAATCAAATTTTTTAACTAAACTATAAATTACATGAAATAACTATTTTAAACAATAATTTAAATTTTTGGAAAAAATAATTTTATATTCTAACGGGGCTAAAAATAAACTTACCTTGCTTTAAAGTATTTAAAAATAATAAACCTGTGGAAAAAATGTTTTAATTTTAATTAATTCACCACTTACCTTGTAAAAAGCAGGCCTTATGCCTGCTTTTTATATGTGTAAATTCTGCAGGCTTACCCTCACGGAAAAACCTGTAAAAAAAACCTAAGTTTGATGCGTGCGCGCAGCCTCCCCCACGCACGCGTTCGACCTCTGAACCTCTTCGTTCAGAGGAACGGAAGTGCCGGTTTCCCGCGCATGTGCAGTGCATGCAGGAAACCGGCACTTCCATCGGGCCTACGGGTGAGTACTCTGTGCGTACTCACCCGTGGAGACCCGAATTTCTGGGCCTACCTTTTAGGAGCAGGAAAAAAACATTAGGTCCAATCCCACTTGTCACCATATCGATCAACCCCTTCTACCTCCAGAAATGAATCTACAGGAAACTTTCGATTATCCGGCCCCTAAATATCCAGAAATGTCAGTTAACCGGCAAAATTCAGGAGTAGGTTCAGGTAACTTTTGTTACTTTTATTACTTTTTTTACTCCATTTGTTGCTGTGCAAGGGTGTAGCTGCAGCTGTTGCTAAGCTACAGAGACGCTTGCAACTTGTGCCGATTGTTCTGAAGCTGTAAGCAACAGGGTTTGTTGCTTTATACGGAGCTCGGAGCTCCGTATCTTTTACTATAGCGTTCGGTTATCCGGAATTGTTGATGAACCGGCACCACGTCGGTCCCATCCGTGCCGGATAACAGAACGTTTCCTGTAATTGTCTCTTGAAACCATTTACATTGCCTGCTTCAATGCAATTTTCCCACTGATTATATACAGTTGGCTATATTGTGGACTCTACATAACCAGGTATAGATGTGACTATAATATATATTTGACATTAAAGAAAATGTTTCTTATGATGATATAACCCAAAATGCCAAGATTGTAATTTATTTAGGTTTAGTCCTATATTTATCTCCTAAAGTGACTCATGAGTCACACTGGGTTGAAATTGCACTATTAACAACAGATTTGTTTATTTTAAATGGGTTAACTACTGGCTTAAAATAGCAGATAAAGGAATTTGACATTAACATATTTGTTATAATACTGCACTGCACAATTTCAACCAAAATGGCTTTAAAATCATCTTGAGATCTTCATTTACATTCGTGGATTATTTAGTCCTCCTCACTGGTCTTTGCATCATTGTTTATTTCTGATTTATAATTTATAATTCTGATTTATTCTGATTTTCTGAGAAGACCATGGTTTGGAAAAAGTCAGACTGTGGATAATAGCTTGTTCATTGTGCAATTCATACCTAAATGAATGATGTAGTGAATGGATTCTAATGCTAGTACTTCTGGTCTCCTGTGTACTTGTTTTGGTGCTATACATTACATAACTCAGTGATTTTATCCCTGCATGAGATACATATTTCGGGAGAGGCTTAGTTGAAAGCAACATTTTTCTTTGTTGAGTTATTCTGTGTGAGCTTCATTGAAATGCATTCTGTGGAACTCATTGCCACAGAGGGCAGTGTACGCCAGCTCATTAAATATATTTAAGAGGGAATTAGATATATTTCTACGGGCAAAAGGGGTTAAGGGTTACGGAGAGAAGGCGGGGACGGGATACTGAATTAAAGGATCAGCCATGATCTCATTAAATGGCGGAGCAGGCACGAAGGGCCGAATGGCCTACTCCTGCTCCTATCTTCTATGTATCTATGTATCTATGAAAGCCAACAGCGCTCTTGCTATCAGCCGATCCAATAGAATAGGTTTAGATTTCTTGCTTCACATCTCCTTGACTGTGGGGAACACCAGCCAGGCCTGCCACTCAAGTCATCTAGCAATATGTGTTATGAGCTTCATGACCTCTCAGCCAGGCTGCAGCAGAGGAAAGGACGGTGAAGATGGGGAACATGCATTCCTCTATACAAGAGCAAGACCAGCCTTCTCACATTGAGAATGATCCAGGTGATTTTCTTCTTGTATCTACGCCAGGTGTAACTATTTCCAACTCTTTCCCTCAACTATGGTACATTCGTAAATGAGGGTTATAAATTTAAGATCAGCACCAGAAACAGAAAGGTGGAGATCAAAAGAAATATTTTTATTCAATGGATTGAAAGGTGAAGTGATGCATTTTGGATTAGGCAGAGTCAATATGGTTTTATGAAAGGGAAATTGTGTTTGACAAATCTATTAGAGTTTTTTGAGGATGTAACTATAGGGTAGTTAAAGGGGAACCAGTGAATGTAGTATATTTGGATTTTCAAAAGGCATTCGATAAGGTGCCACATGGAGTGTTGTTACACAAGATATGGGCTCATGGGGTTGGGGGTAATATACCAGCATGGATAGAGCATTGGTTAAAGGAAAGAAAACAGAGAGTAGGAATAAACAGGTCATTTTCAGCTGGGAAGGCTGTTACTATGGGGTGTCGCAAGGATCAGTACTGCGGCTTCAGCTATTTACAATCTATATTAATGACTTAGATGAAGGGACCGAGTGTAATGTATCCAAGTTTGCTGATGATACAAAGCTAGCTGGAAAAGTAAGCTGTGAGGAGGACACAGAGTCAGGTTAAGCGAGTGGGCAAGAAGGTGGCAGATGGAGTATAATGTGGGGAAATGTGGTTATTCACTTTGGTAGGAAGAATAGAAAAACAGAATATTTTTTTAAATGGTGAGTAACTCTTAAATGTTGGTGTCCTTGTACATGAAACACAGAAAGTTAACCTGCAGGTACAGCAAGCAATTAGGAAGGCAAATGGTATGTTGGCCTGTATTGCAAGGGGGTTGGAGTTAAAGAGTAAGGAAGTTTTGCTGCAACTGTACAGGGCTTTGAGACCACACCTGGAGTACTGTGCACAGTTTTGATCTCTGTACCTAAAATAGGATATGCAGCAAAGGTTCACTAGATTAATTTCTGGGATGAGAGGGTTGTCCTATGAGAAGAGATTGAGTAGATTGGACCTATACTGTCTGGAGTTTAGAAGAATGAAAGGTGATCTCATTGAAACATATACGATTCTGAGAGAGCTTGACAGAGTAGGTGCTGAGGGGGATGGATGTTAAATTGACTGGCCTGTAATTGCCAGGTTTATCCTTCTTCCATTTTTTTGAACAAGGGTGTAACATTTGCAATCCTCTAGTCCTTTGGCACCACCCATTAGGAAACATTTTTTTACGCAGGGAGTTGTTATGATCGCGAATGCACTGCATGAAAGGGTGGTGGAAGCAGATTCAAGAGTCAGTTTAACGTCAGTGGTGGGGAAGCTTTCAGAAACCATAGTCCGGGAGAAAATGAATGGCCACTTGGACAAGCATGGAATAATAAAGGAGAGCCAGCATGGATTTGTGAAGGGAAAATCGTGTTTGGCTAACTTGATTGAGTTTTTTGATGAGGTAACAGAGAGGGTGGTTGAGGGCAGTGCAGTTGATGTTGTGTATATGGACTTCCAAAAGGCATTTGATAAAGTACTACCTATTAAGCTTGTTAGCAAAGTTGAAGCCTATGGGATAAAAGGTGCAGTAGCAGTGTGGATACAAAATTGGCTAAAGGATAGAAAACAGAGAGTTGTGGTGAATGGCTGTTTTTTGGACTGGAGGGAGGTTTGCAGTGGCTTTCCCGATAATTCAATAATAGGACCACTGCTATTTTGATATACATTGATGACTTGGACTTGGAGGGTACAGGGCCCAATTTCAAAATTTGCAGATGATACGAAACTTGGAAATGTAGTAAACATTGAGGAAAATAGGAATAGACTTCAAGATGACATAGACAGGCTGGTGGAATGGGTATACACATGGCAGATGAAATTCAATGCACAAAAGTGTGAGGGGATACATTTGGTAGGAAAAATGAGGAAAGCCCATGCATACTAAATGGTGCAATTTTAAAGGTGGTGCAAGAACAGAGAGACCTGAGGGTGTTTGTGCACAAATCTTTGAATGTGGCAGGACAGGTTAACAAAGCAGTTAATAAAGCATATGGGATCCTGGGCTTTATAATAGAGACATCGGGCAGGATTTTCATTGGGCCGTGGAGGCGGGATTGGAGGCATGTGGGGGATTAAAATCCCGAAATCGGGGGGCACGAACCCATCCTGCCCCCAACCCGCCTCCATGCCAGTTTCAAAGGAGGCAGGTACCTGACCCGCACTGGGACCCTCCTCCCCGAGGCGGGAAGGGGATTAGTGCCAATTAACTGCCTGTTAACAGGTAGTTAACAGGCAGTTTTTAGCCTAATCCCTATTTTCATTGTTGAAATGTGGGATTCCCGATGGCTCCAAACTACGCCAAGTTAGCGAGGCGGGCCGTCAGGATGAAGGGCTTGGAGGGGTCGAGATGTCCGGTGTTCAGGTGAGTGATGGGTGCATGAGTGCAGAGGTAAGTGTGTTTGGTCTGTGTAAAGAGTTTAAAGAAGTTCTACTAACCTTTACTTACCTTTACAGCCTTCCTTCCTTCAGGTCTCGGGAGTCCCTCATCTCACCGGCACAGAAAGCAGAATGGCCGCGATCTGTCAAAAGTTCCAGCATTCAGCTTTCTGTTCCGGGGAGATCTCTAAATCATCCTGAGAGAAAGGAATAAACCTGGAGTGCAGATTGTCAGTGTTTGACAGCTTCAAACAGCTGTCAAACACTGATATTTCATCTGTCAAAAGATCTTAACAGATGAAATATCAATCTGTGACGTCACCTGTTGCCGGGTGGCCCTTAATTGGCCTGCTGAGCCCACTGGGCGGGCTCAACAAGGTCAATCAAGTCAAAATTGCGTGGGTTGGCTAGAACTCGATGGAGATGGGACTACAACCCTGAAAGTTGTAGTCCTGCCTCCTACCCGCCTCCTCAATGAAAATCCAGCCCATCAAGTACAAAACCCAGGAAGTTATGTGGCACCTATATAAAACACCATTTCGGCCCCAGCTGGAGTATTGTGTCCAATTCTGGGCACCACACTTTAGGAAGGACGTGAAGGCTTTGGAGAGGGTACAGAAGAGATTTACTAGAATGGTTGCAGGGATGAGGGATTACAGTTACATGGATAGACTGGAGAAGCTGGAGTTGTTCTCCTTAGAGCAGAGAAGACTAAGAGGAGATTTGATAAAGGTCTTTAAAATCATGAAGGGTTTAGATAGGGTAAATAAAGAGAAACTGTTTCCAATGGCTGAAAGGTTGATAACAAGAGGACACAGATTTAAGGTGATTGGCAAAAGAACCAGAGGCGACATGAGGAAAAACTTTTTTAACACAATGAGTGGTTAGGATTTGAAATGCACTGCCTGATAGGGTGGTGGATACAGATTCAATAGTAACCTTCAAAATGGAATTGGAGAGGGAACAGAATTGGAGCCGGCACAGACTCGATGGGCCGAATGACCTCCTTCCATGCTGTACTATTCTATGATTCTAATAGTAATTTTAAAAAGGGAATTGGATGTATACTTTAAAAGGAAAAACATTTGCTGTGCTCTGGAGAACGAGCAGGGGAGTGGCACTAATTAGTAGCTCTTTCAGAGAGCAGGCATAGGCACGATGGGCAGAATGGCCTCCTTCTGTGCTGTATGACTCTATGATTATGAGAAGCCAGGAAGTTATGCTGCACCTTTATAAAACACTGGTTCGGCCCCAGCTGGAGTATTGTGTCCAATTCTGGGCACCACACTTTAGGAAGGACGTGAAGGCTTTGGAGGGGGTACAGAAGAGATTGACTAGAATGGTTCCAGGGATGAGGGATTACAGTTACGTGGATAGACTGGAGAAGCTAGGGTTGTTCTCCTTAGAGCAGAGAAGGATAAGAGGAGATTTGATAAAGGTCTTTAAAATCATGAATATGTTACCACAGTGGGTATTAAAGCAAATTTAACCACAATATTTAAGAGGGAACTAGATAAATATTGAAAAAAGAAAAGTATGAAATGGTACAGGGAAAGAACAAGAAAGTGAGATTAGAGCAGATAGCTTTAGTGTGGAGCTAGCACAGATACAGGCACAATGGGCCAAAATGCCTTCTGTGCTTACATTTCTATGATTGCAAGCATTACAAAGCAATAAAGCACACTAGCTGTTAGTCTGTTGCTACTTAGGACAGTGGATGTGTATAAGTGTGAGTACAGATGTATCAAAATCCCTAGTCACAGATATTTTAATGAAACACATCTAGTCCCACACGAGCTATCTTTCATATATTTTCTAAAAGCTCTATATACAGCATTGCACAACACAATTACCGTACTCATTATCACCAGCCGATTCCTGTGCTCCTGTCTTCCCCCAGTCATCAAGGATACTGGCTTTCCTCTTCCAAAGGATGTGCACATGTACTGCTCACTAGATCCAGCATTAAGATAGAAGAAGCAGAATAGTTTAGTGATCTGTCCTCCATTTTATTCCATGTGCTAAATGTTGACCAGGACTTTCCTGGCCATCCCAGGTGATGGATGCTGCATTGTAATGAGCACTACTTTTGGCAGAGTTTGTATCTAACTATGCTGACTGGGAGTTCTCATCCAATCCCTGTCAATGTCTCCCAGCACCATGTGTCACAGCCTTGCCCATGAGAGTCAACAGTAAACTTCTTCAGATGCAGCACGGTGGCATAGTGGTTAGCACTGTTGCCTCACAGCGCCAGGGACCCGGGTTCGAATCCGGCCTCGGGTGACTGTCTGTGTGGAGTTTGCACATTCTCCCCGTGTTTGCGTGGGTTTCCTCCGGGTGCTCCGGTTTCCTCCCACAGTCCAAAGATGTGCGGGTTAGGTTGATCGGCTATGATAAATTGACCTTTAGTGTTAGGGGGATTAAATACGTGGGGTTACGGGGATAGGGTGGGATATGTGTTGGTGTAGGGGTTACAGGGATCGGGTGGGATATGTGTCGGTGCAGGCTCGATGGGCCGAAATGGCCTCTATCTGCACTGTGGGGTTTCTGTGATTCTGTGATGTCACCTTTGACCTGGCTGCTGGGAGTCCAAGAACAGCACGGGGTTGGGGGGAAGCTGATCCTGCTTCCCATAGATGCATGGTATAGGGGAAAAAAACTTAAAGAAAATTAATCAACTTTACATTTACATCAGAATGTATTATACATACACACAAAACTCTAACATTCCCATGTATCCACAACTCTCTCTGAAAGCATAGATCAAGCCCCATCCACCAGATTAGCAAGGCACTTCTCATTATACACAATTCCTGATCCAATTTAACATGTTCTAGCACTAAACATTAAACTTTCAGCAGTTATTCATTTTGCCGTGAATAATCATAAACAAATATCATCCAGTAATAATTCACACGTTCTCAAATGTTTCTGTGTTGTACAACAGCATGTTAGTTTACAGCCTGAGTGATCAAATATTACAAATTCCTCCTCACTGCTTTGCCTGGGTAATAGAGAGGAGAGTAAAGGGGGCTGTACTGTCAGTGTGACCTTTTCCATATATTTTCATTGTTCATGCAAGAACCACAGCTCCAACACTTGCTAAACTTTAGAAGGAATTCTTTGTTCGAATAATAGAACCTCACAGTATTGAAGTATGCTGAGACACACATATGGTTAATTACACTACAATTGCCTTCATAGACCAAAAAAAATGAATCCTAACTTTAAGGACCTTCAAGGGCATAATCTTGTGTTGTAGGGGTTAAAGTATTAATAAATGATGCTAATTAGACCTACTACAACAGCTTTTATATTTATATAGCACCTTTAACTCAATAAAACGTCCCAAAGCACTTCACAGGAACGTAATCAGACAAAGCGAAAATTGACACCGAGGTGGGGTGAAGGAAGTCGGGGATGCACAAGAGGCCAGAATTGGAGCTTCGCAGAGTTCTTGGAGTGTTTTAATGCAGGAGGAGATTACAGAGATAGGGAGGGGCCTAATTTACACAGGAGACTTTCCCTAAGAGTGCTAATTTACATATCACAAATGGCCATCCATCATAAATGTCTGCCATATGGACAGCACATTACAACATCACGATATGTTTCATGAGCAGGCACTTCCTCTTCAGTGTTTCTAGTCCAGGGAAGCCCTTTCCCTCTTGTTACCAGGTTCTACTGGCGTCCTGATTTTTGTTGAAAACAAAACAAGTCAGTGATTTAAATAACACGTAACACAGCACTGATCACTTCAAGCCGCCATGTTGCATTCTGTTTCATCATTACATCCAACAGAGCCACTTTGTGTACAGTTTATTAAGGTAATTGAATCAAATGGCTACTGCAGTTTCATACACAGTATGTCACAAGCTACTAGCAGGATGCTCACAGCTATTACAGTTGCACCATTTGCCCAGTCCAAAACCAAATGGGGATGGGGAAAATGGGAGGTTAAAATCATAGTGGGGCCGATTTTAATTTTGGGTGCCTGTTACCCGGACATTATTTGAGGCCCGGACCTCCTTTGTGTGGCACTGATGCCAAACTGGTGCTCCGAAGCAGCTCACCACTTGGAGATGGTGGGAAATGGGCCGGCTTCTAAGTGGAATTAACCAACGTTTGGAGTATGGAAGGGGAGGCAATCCCTGAAGGTGCCTCGGACAGATGGCATAAGGCCGGAGTATTTTTTTGTGGGCAACTCCTCCTGTTCCTCCTGGTCCCACAAAAATAAAAGATAAACCTACCTCTGTCTGTTCTTTTAGTGGCTGCCAGCGGTCTCTTTAAGCACTGCCGGTTAGGCCGCTCAGATCCCGTATAAAAGGGTGGAGTGGCGACGGTGCACATTATACACACAAACACACACACATCGGTACCTCAAGATTGCAACTGGGGTCCTGTGCATGTCATAGGACCCTAATTTGCAAATCACAAATGGCCATCCACCTGAATTAGACGCTCCAGCTGCCCATTGTCAGGACCTTACTCAAGATGGCGGGAGCCGGAGTGCCAGCTAAATGGGGTTGTAAGTGGCTCAATGGTATTTTCAGGCCGCTGCCTCCTGCTTTACGCCAGGGGAGGCACTTTGAATGAGTCCGATCATGCATGTGAACCTGGTTCATTCATAAAAGTTGCAGTCACAAGTTGTGCACAGTGTTTAATTTGAAGTGCAGCAGCCAATAACTGGACTTCTGCTGTCCAATTTTTAATATCAAAATGACCACTTACTGCTCGCCCCCGCCACCCCGCCCCCCCCCGCCCCGAAATGAGGCTGTCTGATTCGAAATTGGACAGGAGCAACCCTGCCTGTCACACAAGCGGCACGTTACTGAAGCTGATCAAAGAAAGAAAAAAGCCAAGCGTCAAGGGGAGAAAGAGATAAAAAGAGAGTGTGGATCAGACTGAGAAGCTGAAGAGAAAAGGACAGCATTTCAAAATCCAATCAAATTATACTAGAATTACTTTTTTTTTAAAAAACTGGTGGCTTTCCTGTCAGATGTCGAACTTGACATGAGTTGACTCCGCCAGTATTGTCAATGCAGTGGCCTTTTTACAAGTTTGATGGGGAGGGGGAGCACATCACTGTTGTGCCCTGCTAGCAACCATGGCTGAGATTAGCTAACTCAGTGCAGACCAAGTACTGAATCTTGAATCTTCTTGGTTTGCGCGGTTCAATATACACCAGGTGCTGCATTGACCTGTGGAATAATCAGGGAGCTGTGCTGATTTAGGTCCAATGTATGACCCAAAGCAGAACTCAAACATAGCACCTGAAATAGATAGATATTTTTTAAATCAGCTATTGATTAACAATCAATGTGAATCCTCAAACAGAATGCCACCCTCCCTCTATTACATAGTTGTAACCAGCAGAATAGTGGTTTAGAAACACAAGCCGCCCCTCCCATATTGCCTACAATTACATGTTCATAAAAAAATCTCAGACGGCATGACCAAATCTAATTTTATGTAAGGCCACCCTGCATATTGAAACTTACCTGTAAAAGGATTCATTTCTAAAGGGCTTCTGAGTGTGAGGCACCTTTACCCTTCTTTGTGGTTTGTAACCCGAGGAAGTAGATAAATTAGTTTCTACTATTCAGTGTTCCTTACCAGTAGAAAGTGGACTGCTGTTTATTTCTTTGGTGAGAGCAGGCAATCAGAAGTGCAAGATGATGGACAGTGGCAGGCACAACCTCAGGGTCACTTCCAGATTGAACATCAAATGCATCAGAGCATGAAGCAATTTGTTTATCTGCGGTGACACGGGATGCTGACCTGAAAGTCAAACTACTCCAGAGGGCGACGAGGGGGCAAGGCAACTGCACATGCTTCATAACACTGAAAGGTCATATTCATCACACAGCGGAGCTCTGAGCTGTGCTCTCAGCCTGCGAAAGATAGAGCCCGTTGTGTACGAAGGAGAAATGTGATGTGGCACATTGGTGCCGTGGCATCATTAAATAGTCAACTATAACAGCAAACTGGCCTTCTGCTGGCTCTGTGAGAGCTCAAATAGACGTCTGAATACACAGTTAGGTTGATGCAGTCAAGCAGTGACAGTATCCCATAATAAGCATCCATGAGCCTTCTCCTATTGAACCTGCCAAGTTATCGCCAATTAGTGCCAAGTTATGGATAGGTTTGTTGCATGCACTCCTACCCATTTGGAACGGTGCTGAAATTGCCCACTACAATCTGGCTGGACTCAGCTGTGATGAACCCCTACAGTCAAATAACCTGCCCACACTGGATCTGTAGGCTTACACATGAAGCGTGGTCACTTGAATAAAGTACTGGGTTGCCAGAAGTGGGGCAACAGATAGACATTCAAGCTTGTTGTGGTAAAAATGATCAATAATATATTTCCAATCATTATACTTATCGGTATTAAAATACCAAATGATTTTTCATAGTCTGTGTCCTTGCAGATGTCATTTATCACAACTAAGCAGTTGTAGGCCTTTGGCCAGGGCAGGATATTGGTCTGTAACTGGCACATTGTAAAATGATCTTGCGTGGACATGGAAGAATTGTACTCCATTTATCAAGGCTTAAAATTCGCAATACTATGGCTGCCCTAGACTACTAAATGAGAGATTGAAATTCTGTTGGAATCCCAGTAGGCTGCTTGTTTTTCCCAGTTAGATTCCTTTATTGTAATGATGATGACACATGCATTTTGATACCTTTACATAGTAGAATTATACATGGTTTTACAATGAGGAGACTGCTGGCTTTAGGAATATAACCAACAAGGACTGAATTCACTTATTAATAATCAACGCATTTGTGCTACAAACATTTTTGATGGGCTATCAGATTTAATCTGTAAGTAATCCTATTGGCTATCAACAAAGGGGGATATTTTTACTTTCTGGTTCGCTGGGAGTGGAAGTCAGGTTGCACACGGGAAATCCGGCAGTCTGGGTTTCCCTACACGCTGTGGAGATTTAACTGCACGGCGTGCAGCGCTTAGCCCTGACGGGTTCACTGCCCAGAAGTCAGCCTGATGGCCAATCTTGGCTTCCAGTCAAGCGGGGAACATTCTGGAGGAGGCCGCAGGATTATGTAGGTCTGATCCCGGGAGTGGGGTCCGGTCCCAAGGGGAGTCCAATGCCTGACCCTGGGGGGCACTGTCTGATCCCAAGGGAGGCCTGATCCCTGACCCTGGGGGGATTCAATCCTGAAGGAGGGTCCAATTTCTGTCCCCGGGGGGAGGTTCGATCCCTGACCCCGGTGGGGTGGGGTGGGGTGTTTGTATGGGGGGTGTGTTCTGATGGTGGGGGAGCTTGGGGGCCGGGAGGATGCACTCCTGCTCCTCCTGGCCCACAAGGAGTGTTCCCTGATAATTGTCCTCGCCTTGCTGCAGCTGCCGGGTTTCCCGCGGTCCGGAAAACCCAGCCACCCACAGTGAAACCTGCACAGCAGGTTAAATCTGATTAACATATTTAAAATGCCAACCCGCCCCTTGTCCAGCCTCAGTAAAACCCAGAAGTCGGTGGGTTGGAGCCGGTTTCCCGACACGCTTGGAATTTTTGCCCATTTAACCTCCCACCCGCACCCACTCTCACTCGCTCACCTATGTTAAAATTCCCCCCAAAAAGCCCAGCTCTAGATTTAGTATTGGTTTCCAATCCACTTTTAATCTCTCCAGCTCCTCCACGCCCCTTGAATTCTTCTGTAATACTTCCTCTTCCTCCTTCAGATAGGGTAGCAAGGCAATCTGGGTCATAAACTTCTCCTTACTGTTAACATTGCTCCACAATTAGCTGACAGAAATTATGCTTCCACTAGGCAGAGTGGGTCCTCTTACATATTTATTTTTATTCCCCTCCTCTCCCATTCCAATTTGAAGTGGAACACAGTTGACACACCATAGTTCTTCAGGGATGAGAAAGTTGGCACTCATCCATTGAGGTAACAGTGCTCAATTGTCACATGAAATTACCATGTGAACATACAATTCTATGTTTAAGATTTCAATGCTCCAGTATTGGCACTACTGGCCTGTTCCACATTCTTTTACATGTCAGCAACTCCCAGCTGTTAACAAGGCGTTGCCACGTGGTAAACTCAGTCGTGCAATAAATTATTTGACACAGAAACAAATTTGCTGTGCACGATCTGTGCATAGCCAGGAAGCATTTTGTGGATGAACATGTCATAAAATGCCTTCAAAATACCAGATCACAAAACGATGAATTCATATAAAGTAGCACTAAGCAGTCTCTTCCATCCCTGGTTCATAGTTCTCAAGCGATCCATTAAATTATTATAAATGTGTGTGACCTGGTGTGTGACTAAATATACCATTACAAATTGTGATTTCAAAACGGATTTATCAAACAAATGATCACTTTGAGCAGAATCGCCAGGATTACATTTCACCTTTTAAATATTGATTTTTCTGGGCATTTTAATACTGTTTAATGGGATTTTTTAAAACTGCCTGAAACTAATGAATGTAGATGGAGATTAAAGATATTCCATCCCAGAGCTTATACATAAAAGTTACTCATTGAAGTTTTCAGTCACAAAGTGAGTTGAGAGGAATTCTCCCTCAGGCTTGCAGTATCATAATATTTCTGCACAGGTATATCCATTTTACTTCTACATTTGCTCAAATGATTTTAATCTGAATACTTAATTAGTACTATGTTAGGGTGAACCTAATTTCATCTTATTGTGTTGAAACATATCTCTACTTTAGCTTTTCTTTGCCAGAACCTCAAAATAGAATTCTTTACCTCCCTCAGTATTCCCTTCCTCCTACAATCTCCAGGCTTTTTAAGTCCACTGCTTCTCGATTTATCTCATCTTTTGTCCAATTGTGTTTAAATTTGGTTGTGTTGTGCAACATGAGACTTCACCCTTCAAGTATGTTTCTCACTGAAAATTCTAATTAATTTAATCAGACTTAGAATATATTGAGCATTCTGATTAGAAAATTGTAGATCTTTGAAAAGAAACTGTCAGCAGTCGCACCTTCTCTGGACAACCAGCAGTGCCCACCAGTTCAGAAAGCTTTCAATCATCATATCAATAGAAGCAACGACAACAACAACTTGTATTTATATAGTAACTTGAACATAGAAAAACCTAAGAGATGTAGGCCGCAATTTCACCAACTGAGGTGGGTCTGGGGTGGCCGGGGTCGGTTCGCAGTCCCGGCCCGCTGCCTACTGCAGTCCGCACTCTCCAAGCGATTTTTCATAGATTGTGCTTGTTAAGCCCACCCTGCGAGGTTCCTGGCCAATTAATAGGAAGTGGGTCTGATGACGTCATTTGATGACGCGTCATCAGCCGGTTTCCTTAAAGGGACCATGTCCACATTCATTTTGACAGTTCTGCTGTCAGTGTTTTACAGCACTGACAAGCACTGCATAAAGGTGCACGGCTGCACCCAGGCTCTCCCATGACTCCCTCCTCCATATGCTTATGGAGGGAGTCACAGCACGCAGGGAGGTTCTCTTCCCTTCCCATGGGCAGAATAGACCTCCCCAGGAGATCAACGCAGCCTGGTTGCACATTGAACAGGAGGGCACAAGCAGGGATGTGGTCAGGAGGACCAGGCTGCAGTGGTGCAAACCTTTCAATGATCTCAGCAGATCACGAAACGTTACTGCCAAGCCACACGCAACTGCATCCTGCTGTGCCACTCATCACATCCACATCACTCTGCCTTCCCTACCCTACTCCTGCACATGTTTACTCACACCAACTTACCTTGCACCTCCACCCATCCCTCTCTATTGACATTATCACTTCCCCATCTCACTAGCCACCCCTCACACTCACCTTTATCCTAGTCCAATCATACCAACTAACAACACACAAGGGTAGGCATTTGGGTGACTTATGCAATGTTCATGTACATTTTATGTGTTGTCAAACATTGAAATCTTTATTTTCAACACTTTGCTTTATTGGACAGATCTGTGCTCACCTTTGGAAGTGTCTTAGTGAGTTCCAGTGAATGTTGAGACATAACTCCAACCCCCCCACCCCCACCCCCAACAAATGTGAAGAGTGTGAAAGGAATGGCTTGGACATTGTAGGGATGCTTTATAGTGCTGGTGTGGGGTGGTGCCAACCTGGCGCATCATGTGGGCGTACAGCGTCAAGTGAAGCTAATCTGGACATGGTGAGGCTATCGCTGGCGTCCCGGCCAGCATTGTGCATGGGTAATGATGCCCTGTGCTCTGTGCAGCATCAGTTGATTGCAGAGAAGGCTGGTGTGGATGATGGTGCTGCTGGTGTGCCCGGTGATGCTGGTGTTGGGACTGATCGTTTTGTGATTCTGAGGACCAAGGCGAGATTTTTTCAAGGGCACAGATGCTGATGGAATAGATGGCAGGTGAGGTTGAGATGACAGAAGTAATCTGTCAATGTTGAGATAGGTTGTTCCAAGGAGGTGACAGTGAATAGAGAGATTACTCCAAACACTTCAAAAATGCATAAAGCTCAAAAGTGGGTTCCAAATATTGAAGACTGAAGCTTCTGAGATTGGAAAGTGAGCAGCTGTAAAATGGTAGCTTTTATACCACCTTTGCAGCTGTAACCTAATGAAAGAAATGGAGAGTTGTTCAGAGCACGACATCCTTATCTGGTGTGATCCCTGAGCGACGGGAATCTCGAGGAAAACTTGGGGAAAAGCTTTGGATGTGGTAAAATGTTGATTCAATTGCTTTAACTACCCTGCTAACTATCTGAATTGCCTGACCCGCCACTCAGTGCTGGGTCTGCAAAGCGCAGGCAGAGCCGGCACTAGGGAAACTCACAAGGAGGCGGGTTCAGAGCAGGATACTGCCACGCTGTCAATCTTTTTGATTTTGACAACGGACCCGCCTCCAAATCCGCCCTCTGAGCGCCGGCAAAATTCAGCCCGTAATCAGGCACAAATTACACCAAGCCAGAGAAGGAGTTAACAGGACGGGTAACCAAAAGCTTGGTCAAAGAAGTAAGTTTTGAGGAGAGTCTTAAAGGACTGAAGGAAGTGGAGAGGCGAGGGAGTTTAGGGAGGAATTTCGAGAGCAAGGTGCGTCGACAAGGCTGTGAATGGTCAGCTGAAGGGATGTGGAGGATGAAAAAGAGGCCTGAATGGGAGCAATAAAAAGTTGCGGGGTGGGTTGCAGGGCTGGAGGAGGGTGCGGAGATGGGGAGAGGCAAGGCCATGAAGGTACTTGAACATGAGTATAAGAATTTTAAATTGGAGGTGTTAGAGGTTTAGGCCAATCTAGATTAGTGACAGGTGAGCAGGACTTGGTGTGGGATAGGATATGGGATAGGAGTGACAGGTGAGCTGAAGTTTATGGAGGCAGGAGGATGGGAGGCCAGCCAGGCAAACATTGGAATAGTCGAGTCTGGAGGTGGCAAATGCATGAATGAGTGTTTCAGCAGCTGATGGGCTGAGGCAGAGGTGGAGGTGGGAAATATTACTGAAGTGGAAGTAGGCGGACCTTAGAAGCTCCACTCGGGGTCAAATAGGATACCAAGGTTGCGAACAGTCTGGTTCAATCTGAGACAGTGACCAGGGAAGGGGATGGAATCGGTGGCAGAGTTTGTAGCGGGGGCTGAAGATGATGCCTTTGGTTTTCCCGTTGTTTAACTGAAGGAAATTGTGACAAGCAGTCTGATAGAACAGAGGCAGTGAAGAGGTCAAGAGAGAATTGGGAATGAGAAAATAGCAACTATCCCACACATTTCCCTGTTGCTCTAGACAGACATATCTATCATTACCTTCCTCCAAATCTTGGTTTGTACAGTCATTCCCTTGTTAATAGAAGATTTGCCCATTTGTCTTGTAAACAGTTCAACATATTTTGCTTTCACTGTGCTCAGTGCCAGATCATTCCACAACTCTCAAGTGTGAAGTATTTTTGTCCTAACCCAAATTTTTAGTTTCAAGTTTCCTAATCTTTTATTTATTTCTCCTAGTTTTTCATTCCTGGTTATCAAGTAAGGTTTTTCCAGCTTTTTTTTTAAAACTTCATAATCTTAGACACGTTAACGTATTCTCCCCCACTGCACTGAATCTTTGTTTATTCTCAACAAGAATAAGTTGGGGTCTTGTACCCTTTAATTTTAATTCAAAGATTGAAGTCCTGTTATTGCCTTCATAACCTTTTTCACCCTTTCCAAACTCAACACTGTCCTGGTGATATTCATAAATCAGTCATAATTTACTTTTAGTCACAAGCTATATCTCGGTCAATAATCTGTTATCAATAACCAAGGATTATTTGGTAGAAATTGGCTAACATATTACAAACATGGTGTAGCAATACTATATCTTTGTGGAAAGCTCCATGTGCTTAAAAATGGAGTTAAAAGGAAGATTGACATGCAGAGATTTTAACAATGGGTGTCAGAGGTCCTAATTGAAATTGCGGGTCTCATTCAATGGCTCTTAAACCCACCCTAAGATGTGATCTGACCTAATCTGTTTTAAATCCTTTGTGAAGAAAATGTTAAATTTGCCCAAATTCTAAATACTAAATATTGGTGAAGACATGCAAGTCCAACTCGTGCCCAGAATTGTCTACTGAGGTGTAACCAACCAGCGTTTGGCCAAGTGAAGCATCATCTGACAGGGCTGATCTCTGTTACTCCATATCATGTATGGCTAGGCTCTGTTTCTTTTTCCTGTTGCCCCTTCAAACCTGTCACCGTCAGAGGAAATTGAAGAATTTCTGGAGTTCGGATGTAAAGAGGCTCCTTTCCAATGGAACTTCTTCTGGAGCCCAGCACTTGACTTGCTCAGACTGTTTCGATATGTCTCTTTATCTTTGTGTTCCCTATGACCAGATCATGAGTTAGCGGAAATGGTTGGAAATGTTGTACAAGGATGAGATCTGCACTCAATCACATTACCTTCTCATTGACAGTAAGCTGAGTAACCAGCCAAGATCTATCTTAATTGTTCCACGTTATCTTTTATTATGTGTGACTGAATGAGTACCTTTGTTCCCACTATGTTCTTGATACCTTGTCAGATAAATGTGTGCATGATTACTGATAAAGCCCTCTTAGTGATGAAGTTGATTAGTTTACAACAGAGTCTTGAGCTCACCAAGTCCTCAGTTAAGACAAATTTAACTGCAAGCTATTTGAGGTTAGTACGATGGTATCATGCAACATGAAGGGTATTAATAGCCCCATTAAACAGACCAAAGCCCTGACAAGCTAAACTCTCTCAAATGTTATTGAGGGTTACTCCAAATAACATGCTTCATTGGTAATGAGGGCATCAAATTGTGGGAAAGCTAGGTGGACAGTGTATGTCAGTTTACCAGGGAATTCGATACTTAGGAAACCCTCAAGGCTCATGATCATTAAAATAATACTTAGCTGGCAGGATGCTTTGCCTTATTGATGATAGCAAGGCAATTATTATAAATACTTAGGGGGAGAAACTCGGTTGCTTAGCACCTCCGGGGGCGCTAATGGCACGCTAGGAACTTAGCGCCCGAGTGCGGCGATTTTAGCGCCGCTCGCGAAATTGACCAGTCGTTTTTGCGGTGGCACTAAACACTATTGCCACGATCTCCTGCGCCCACAGATCGTGAAGTCAGTCAAGCATGCAATGCCCCAGACTTGAGTCGTGCCCCCTGCCTTAGCGCCTGCCGCTAGGAACGACAGGTAGCGGGGAATGTTTTCAAGTCGGGAAGGGGCTGGGGGAGTGCTATTTAAAGGCGGGCGCTTCCTGTCTTTCTTCTCGGCAAAATTTTTGGTTTTAACGCTGTCCTAAGGAGTTTTGGCCCTCAGCACCACTTTTGAGGTTCCTAAGCGTCGAGCTCTCACCGTGGGCCTATCCATTAGTGCTTCCAATACAATTGCTTTTGAGGTCTCTCCAGGCCAAGATTCAAGGCTGCAATGAGCAGGGAGTGGCTGGCCAGCAAGATGGCCCCTCCCCTTTAAGAACTGGACGGCGCCAGTCTGTCTGGCTTCCATAGTAACTGACATTGCCTGAGCTTCGGTAGTGTTCTGAAGTAGCGCCTCGCTCCCTGACGTTTGCGCCTTAAGAGAGGTGTGTAGCACCTGATTTAACACTCAAATCACCTCCAGGGGCGATAGAGGTGAATTTTGCAGTCGGAGGTGATAATTAGTGCCGGGCACTAAATTTTGCGCCCGGCCGATATTAGCGCCCCAAACGGTGTGATACCCAATTTTTCCCCCTTATGCTCTTAACTTGTATGTCTTTCCCTTTAATATAGTACTGTTAAATTAGTTAATGTCCTACTCTTTATAAAGGGGCTTTGGGGTCCTGTTTAAACCCTGTCTGCTAAGATCAGTCCTTGACCTTGGCTCAGAGCAAATGGGTTTGGAAGAGAAATCACACCGCAAAAGCACAAAAGCTTACCATAACAGGAAAATCATTCCTTCTGTCTGATTTAAGAAATGAAAGGGAATCCTGGAGAAATCCAGCATGAAGATGGAGATCAACACCCTGAAACCGAGAGCATGCAGTCCCAATTAGCACTGACCTTTTCAAATATCTAAAGATTACAAAATCTAAACTGAATTCAAACATCTTCAGTTTACATTAAATCCCTATAATGGTACTTTTGACACAGGAATAAAAAGAGGATGCTGCTACTGGTTCATTAGCTAAAACAAAGAGAGACATCTCAAGCTATTACCAGCATCAAATTACCTAGTGCCACAACCACATTTAAGCCATGCATGCCTCTTAAAGATTTATTTTAGTTTCTTCTGAATAGATCAGAAGGTTTCCCATTAGAGGAGACTTTCTGTTGTGGTTTTTTTTGTTTAGAAGGATTAACATCCCACAATTTTCAAAAGATGTTACTTGACTGAAAGAAAGTTCCCATTGACATTACAGCACAGAGGAAGCCACTTGGCCCATTGTGTCTGTGCTGACCTTTAGCTGGAGCAATCCAGAACTAATCCCACTGTCCCCAGTTAATCAGCTCAAACAACACTACAGATTGCAGGTTGGATGGCTTTTCATCTGCTCTTTATTAAAAAAAAGCACAAACTGAAGTCATTCTTATTGCGACTGAAGAATGAGTGTTCCATGGTGCTCATATTTCAGTCCTGCATAAAACGAATAAAGGCCAATTGGAATGTTTTTTAAAAATTCATTGATGGGATGTGGGCGTCGCTGGCTAGGCCTGCATTTGGTGCCCATCCCTAATTGCCCTTGAGAAGATGGTGGTGAGCCACCTTCTTGAATCGCTGCAGTCCATATGGTGTAGGTACACCCACAATGCTGTTAGGAAGGGAGTTCCAGGATTTTGGCCCAGCGACAGTGAAGGAACGGCAATACAGGTCCAAGTCAGGATGGTGTGTGGCTTGGAGGGGAACTTGTAGGTGGTGATGTTCCCATGCGTCTGCTGCCCTTGTCCTTCTAAGTGATAGAGGTTGCGGGTTTGGAAGGTGCTGTTGAAGGAGCTTTGGCGAGTTGCTGCAGTGCATCTTGTAGATGGTACACACTGCAGCCACAGTGCGCCGGTGGTGGAGGGAGTGAATGTTGAAGGTGGTGGATGGAGTGCCAATCAAGTGGGCTGCTTTATCCTGAATGGTGTCGAGCTTCTTGAGTGTTGTTGGAGCTGCACTCATCCAGGCAAGTGGAGAGTATTCCATCACACTCCTGACTTGTGCCTTGTAGATGGTGGAAAGGCTTTGGGGAGTCAGGAGGTGAGACACTCGCCGCAGAATTCCCAGCCTCTGGCCTGCTCTTGTAGCCACAGTATTTATATGGCTGGTCCAGTTCAGTTTCTGATCAATGGTAACCCCCAGGATGTTGATAGTGGGGGATTCAGCGATGGTAATGCCATTGAATGTCAAGGGGAGATGGTTAGAGTCTCGCTTGTTGGAGATGGTCATTGCCTGGCACTTGTGTGGTGCGAATGTTACTTGCCACTTGTCAGCCCAAGTCTGAATGTTGTCCAGGTCTTGCTGCATATGGACACGGACTGCGTCAGTATCTGACGAGTCTCGAATGGTGCTGAACAGTGTGCAATCATCAGCGAACATCCCCACTTCTGACCTTATGATGGAGGGAAGGTCATTGATGAAACAGCTGAAGATGGTTGGGCCTAGGACACTGCCCTGAGGAACTCCTGCAGTGATGTCTTGTGATTGAGATGAATGACCTCCAACAACCACAGCCAACTTCCTTTGTGCTAGGTATGATTCCAACCAATGGAGAGTTTTCCCCTTGATTCCCATTGACTTCAGTTTTGCTAGGGCTCCTTGATGCCACACTCGATCAAATGCTGCCTTGATGTCAAGGGCAGTCACTCTCACCTCACCTCTTGAGTTCAGCTCTTTTGTCCATGTTTGGACCAAGGCTGTAATGAGGTCAGGAGCTGAGTGGCCCTGGCGGAACCCAAACTGGGTGTCAGTTAGCAGGTTATTGCTGAGTAAGTGCCGCTTGATAGCACTGTCGACGACACCTTCCATCACTTTGCTGATGATTGAGAGTAGACTGATGGGACGGTAATTGGCCGGGTCGGATTTGTCCTGCTTTTTGTAGACAGGACATACTTGGGCAATTTTCCACATTGCCGGGTAGATGCCAGTATTGTAGCTGTACTGGAACAGCTTGGCTAGGGGCGCAGCTAGTTCTGGAGCACAAGTCTTCAGTACTATTGCCGGAATGTTGTCAGGGCCCATAGCCTTTGCAGTATCCAGTGTCTTCAGCCGTTTCTTGACTTCACGTGGAGTGAATTGAATGGGCTGAAGACTGGCATCTGTGATGCTGGGGACCTCAGGAGGAGGCTGAGATGGATCATCCACTTGGCACTTCTGGCTGAAGATAGTTGCAAATGCTTCAGCCTTGTCTTTTGCACTCACGTGCTGGGCTCCACCATCATTGAGGATGGGGATATTTTTGGAGCCTCCTCCTCCTGTTAACTGTTTAATTGTCCACCACCACTCATGACTGGATGTGGCAGGACTGCAGAGCTTTGATTTGATCCGATGGTTGTGAGATCGCTTAGCTCTGTCTATCGCATGTTGCTTCCATTGTTTGGCATGCAAGTAGTCCTGTGTTGTAGCCTCACCAGGTTGACACCTCATTTTTCGGTATGCCTGGTGCTGTTCCCGGCATGCTCTCCTGCACTCTTCGTTAAACCAGGGTTGATCTCCCGGCTTGATGGTAATGGTAGAGTGAGGGATATGCCGGGCCATGAGGTTATAGATTGTGGTTGAATACAATTCTGCTGCTGCTGATGGCCCACAGCGCCTCATGGATGCCCAGTTTTGAGTTGCCAGAACTGTGTGTACTGGCCGTGCTAGACGTGCTCCCATCTAGTTATCCAGCAAGTTAAACACTTATTCAAAAATAATTCTTCGTGAAGCCATTTGCTGTTTTGAAGCTTTACTTGAACAAATTTGTGAAACTGTAAAAGAAGATAAAGTATGTTTTGTACATAAACTGAGTACTATACATTCGATATTACATAAGATATAAACATATTTACAACAGTAGAATAGACTAATTGTATAACTAACTAACATTTGGACTAACTTCTATAACTATCAAATATTAACCTTTTATAAACATATTATCATCAAAATACTACTCTGACAATGTTGCTATTATGCTAACAAACAAAGATACTCACAGATATTGTGCTTGGCCTAACATATGAAATCAGATTACATTGGATTGTGAAACCCTTATGGAATCCTCCATTACTGCCAGGTTCTTCCTGGAATTCTACTTCCTGGGATTCTACTTCCTGGGTTACACAGGAAGAAAGGTACGAAGGTCAAATGACCTCTCACAGGAAGAAAGGAATAAAGGTCAAATGACCTCACACAGGAAGAAAGGAACAAAGGTCTAATGACCTCTGTTTCATACAAACACACTGCTAACACATAACCACCACCAGAGGGTGCTATCTGCATGTAAAATGGTCCATCGGTCCAGAATACTGTGCGAGTTATAGGCCATCTTCATCATGAGTACTAACTATGAAATGTGGCCAGTCATTTAGAAAGGTGTTTCCTGGGATCCTCCACCCTAATCAACAGTGGGTCAGTGCCACAATATGTTTAGAGCATCAATGTGCTGGGAGATGGATGATGCATATTTGCATCTTTGGTTGCGCACACAGAAAGTGTGAGCATTCATCCAGGGATTAGTGAGCGGTTGAATGGTCCAATGGGCCAGTAAATGTTCTGGTGCCAACATGTGCTCATTGCTCTGTGATCCCCACGCTCCAGAAGTTTCTTCTGCTGTGTTTTTTTTAATAAACTGCTCCTAGAATATTTGTGTGCATTAGGCACAGTGTTTGTTACAGTGGTGGACCATTAATGTCATCAGCTGTTGCTTTTGTTGAGGTTCTTCAGAGTAAATTGTGAGGTGTGCAGTCTTAAGTGGCTATCAGAGGAAGGCAGTGAGCAAAAGATATGAGGGCAATTCAATTCAACTTATCCCTCATGTACCTTCTTGCAGTGACTAAGTGAAACAAATGCATGCTGAATTAAAAACAGAAAATGCTGGGGTGTTCAGCAGGTCAGGTAACACCTATGGAGAGAGAAACAGAGTTAATGTTTCAGGTCGGTGATCTTCTGCTAGAACTGGAAAATGTTCGAGATTTAAAGCAAGTACAGAGGCAGGGAAAGAAAAGGAGGAAAGAACAAAAAGGAAGGTCTGTGATAGGGTGGAAGGCAGGAGTGATTAAATGACAAAAGGGATGATGGAGCAAGGCGAAAGGGGGTGATAATGGGACAAGTAAAGTAATAAAAGATGCGCCTAGAGCAGCTGTATATGCCAAACTAAGTGAACGGGTTTCTTGCTGTCCATCGTACCTAAAAATTTGCACTGGGAACTTAAAAGTGAGAATATAATTTTAAAAAAAGACATAAGAATTATTTTTAAACTAGGTTTTCAGTTCACCTTTTCTTAGTCCTGTTCTGTTGTGTTGAAAGACTAAAGACTGATCGCAAGGAGGTCCCTTTCTGTGAGTTTCATGCTGAGCTTATTATTTATCAGTTGAGCCCTGGTTACTTTCCTATCTTATGAGGTAGAAGGGTTTGGGTACTGGAGTTTCCTACAAATGTTCATCAGCACCAGTGAAAACATCAGGTTGTGAGGGGCGTTTTCTTTTGAATGTTACTATTGAATCTGCTTCCACCACTCTTTAAGACAGTGCCTTCCAGATCACAACAAAATGTCATCACTGGATCTTTTGCCAATCACCTTAAGTCTGCATCCTCTGGTTACCGCCACTTCTGCCACTGGAAACAGTCTCTCCTTGTTTACTCTATCAAAACCATTCATGATTTTGAACACCTCTATCAAATCTCCTCTTAACCTTTGTTGTAAGGAAAACAATCCCAGCTTCTCCAATCTCTCCACATAACAAGTGCCTCATCCCTGGTACCGTTCTAGTAAATCGCTTCTGTACCCTCTCCAATGCCTTGATATCCTTCCTAAAGTGTGGTGCCCAGAATTGAACACAATGGCCCAGAAATTCCATTCGCAGCCCTCCCGCGGGCGGAGGGCTGCGATTTGGAAAAATCTCCGCCTGGACTGGAAGGCTCCTGGAAGGCACAGAATTCCATTGCTGTGCCTTTTCAAACTGCCGGTGCGCAGAGCACGTGTATCCCAGGGGCGCAGGTAGTTCCCAGCATCCCTGGGATCATGTGGGCCATGGGGAGCCAATCAGGGCAGGGAATCTCCATTGAGAATTGAGATCTGCCGCAAAACATAATTAAAACTTCAAATAATTTTTTTTTTAAATCACATTTTTAAAATGACTATAAATTAACTATTTTAAACAAAAATTTAAATTTTTGAAAAAAATAATTAAAGTTTTTAACAGGGCTAAAAATAAACTTACCTTTCTTTAAAGTATTTTAAAATGATAAATCAGTGGAATTTTTTTTTAAATTTCTTCAACTTTTAGCCTGGTAAAAGCAGGCCTTGCGCAGCTGTTTCAGACTTACCTGGACTGAAGCAACTGTGAAAAAAACGGAAGTTTCAGCCATACGCGCTGCCTATCCGGCGCAGGTGTTTGACCTGTGTAGCCCTTTCTTCAGAGAACGGAAGTTCCGGTTTCCAGCGCATGCGCAGTGCATGCATAAAACCAGCACTTCCGTTGGCCCTACGGGTGAGTACACAGCACGTACACACCCGTAGGGAACGGAATTTCTGGGCCATAATATTCCAGCTGAGGCCTAACCAGTGTTTTAGAAAGGTTTAGCATAACTTTCTTGCTTTTTTACTCTATTGCTCTATTAATAAAGCCAAGGATCCCATATGTTTTTTAACAGACTTCTCAACTTGTCCTGCCACCTTCAAAGATTTGTGTACATATACGCTGAGGTCTCTTTTTTCCTGCACCCTTTAATTTGAACCATTTAGTTCATATGCCTCTCCTCGTTCTTCCTACCAAAATGTATCACTTCCCACTTCTCTGCATTAAATTTCATCTGCCATGTGTCTGCCCATTTTACCAGTCTGTCTATGTCCTCTTGAAGTCTGTTACTATCATCTTCATTATTTACTACATTTCAGAGTTTGACATCATCTGCAAAATTTGAAATTATACCCTGTATACTCAAGTCTACGCATTAATATATATCAAAAAGAGCAGTGGTCCTAATACCGACCCCTGGGGAACACCACTGTATATGTCCTTCCAGTCTGAAAAACAATCGTTCACCACTACTCTATGCTTTCTTTCCCTTAGCCAATGTTGTATCCATGCTGCCACTATCCCTTTAATCCCATGGACTTTAATTTTGCTAACAAGTCTATTATGTGGTACTTTGTCAAATGCCTTTTGAAAGTCCCAGATACACAACATCAACCGCACTACCCTCATCAACCCTCTCCATTACTTCATTAAAGAACTTGATCAAATTAGTCAAACATGATTTGCCGTTAACAAATCCATGCTGATTTTAGGTTATTAGCCCGTACTTTAATCTCGGATTATTGTCTCTAAAAGTTTCCCACCACCGATGTTAGGCTGACTGGCCTATAGTTGCCAAGTTTATTCCTCTCTCTGTTAAACAGGAGTGTAACATTTGCAATCCTCCAGTCCTCTAGCAACATCCCCATATACAAGGAGAATTGGAAAATTGTGACCAGAGCCTCTGCAATTTCCACCCATACTTTCCTCACTAATCTAGGATGCCCCTCTTTTTTAGATCTCCTCCGTACTTTCTATATTCAGCTTGCTCCTCTACTGTATTATGAACCTTACATTTGTCTTAAGCCTCCTTTTTATGTCTCATTTGAACCTCTATATCTTTAGTCATCCAGGGAGCTCTAGCTTTGGATGCCCTTCCATTCCCCTCATGGGAATGTGTTCACTCTGTATCTGAACCAGCTCCTCTTTGAAGGACTCCCATTGTTCAATTATTGTTTTGCCTACCAATTTTTGATTCAGATCTACCTGGGCCAAATCTGCTTTCAACTCACTGAAGTTAGCTGTCCTCTATTTAAATATTTTTAGGCTTGTCCTTTTCCATAATTATTCTAAACCCGATGATAAGATCACTGTTCCCCAAATGCTCTCCTACTGAAACATGCTCCACTTGCCCCAACTCAATCCCCGAACTAGATCCAGCATTGCTTCCTTCCTCGTTGGGCTGGAAACACCCATGGGCTAAATGGGTGCAGGGATCACGATGCAAAATTAACCAGCGCCCGTTGTTTAAAGTGCAGGCAGCATGCTATTTTTGTGCTGCCTGCTCATTAGTATAATTTTTGCATGCATCCAGCACTAACTGCTCTGTTCATTGTCTGCACACATCAGTAGGTGGCCAAAAATCATAACTTCCTAGCACTGCTTAAAGCTAGCCTGCACCTCTTAAAGGGGAGGTGCATTGTGGCTGGAGCAGATGCTGGGTGTCATGCAAGAAGTGAATCTGACCTTGGAAACAGTGAAGAAGGGCATAACATGGGAGAGAGTGGATGCCAAGGTTTTCCGACGCAGCATTGGAGGTCTTGATGGAGGAGGTGGAAAGGAGGAGCAATGTCCTGTATCCGCAGTGCGTCAGGAAGCCCTCCAGACACACGGTCAAAAGGCAGTGGGAGCAGATAGCCATGGAGGTCAATGCCAGAAGTCTAGCCCCGAGGACCTCGATGCAGGGGCGTAAGAAGTTCAATGACCTCACAGGAGTGGTCAAGGTCAGTGAATGCATCTTCAAATGCAATATCCTGCCAACTGCACCACTAGCCTCAGCCACTCTTCAATTCCCCACACCCCCATCACTCACCTACCAACAATCGCTATCATGACTCGTAACTCACATTCTTGTGCTCTATCACACCCTCACACTTAGCACTGCTGCAAGCCTCACACCCATATCTCACAGCCTGCAAATACTGCCATGACAGCCACATTACCCAAACAGATTCCACAACATTCACTGAGACACTTCCCTCTCTTTTGCAGGACAAGGTGGCACACCACCGGAGGCAGCAGGAACTAACCGGAGGGGGACTGGTGCGCCTGCATGTCCTAATGCCCATGGAGAAGACAATGCTGGACATTATTGGTGCAGCCATTGCTGAGGCCATGGCCAGCGGTGGGGCTGAAACCATTGAAGATGACGGTACCCTCATATCTAATCCTTCTTCTCACATCCCACTTCCCCCTCATCCCACAATCTCTTCTGACTTACAAGCTGCAGATGGTGTAAGCATGCACCTCTTACTTTCCCCCCTCTCTCCGCACCACAACCTTACCCTTGTTCCTTTTACCTTTCAGATACCCAAGAACAGCAACCTGGCCAGGCAGTGGAGGAAGACTAGGAAGACAGTAATGATGAAGACACAGCACCGTCACTTGATTTCACACTTGCAGCCACCAGCTCAGATACTGACACTGCGCGTTTCTTAGTGGATAGCATAGAGGTGGGGTCTGTACCCTGTGAGACATTGGAACCCATCCTTTCCAGCATGGAAGCGGCGGCCAACTCCATGAGCACACTTGTGGAACCAACCATGATGCAGCGTCTGATGGCTGATGTCTCAGCTTCCATTGCAGCACAAGTAGCAGCCACCCAATGCCTGGGTGCTGCAGTGGAAGCTCAGACTGCTGCCATCATGGCTCCAGATACCAGTGTGCAAACAGGCTTTCCAGGCATTACAGCACTCCTGCAATCTGTTCTCCGACAGATCTGCTCCTAAAGACTCTCTGCAGATCTGGCCTCCTGCCCCCCTCCCCCCACCTTCCTCCTCCTCGCTCTTCTAGCAGCTTGTCCTGCTCTGCGTGGCCTCTACTCATTCTCCCAGTCATGCTCAATGCCAAGAGGAAGCCGTACTCTGCCACCCATGCCTGGGAGCTGCTGGTTTGTGCAGAATTCTTGAAGTCAGCAAAAAGTCCTTCAGCACCTGCCACACCACTGCCTGTAGGCTTTTGCAACTTGAAACAACTATAGAAAGCACCAAACTACTTGTAGAATTGCACTAACAGCCAGAAGAAATCAACCGGCAACTAACCTGTAAGTAGTTGATGATCCCTTGAAATAGCGTTGGTGGGGGATCCTTCCTGCTGCTTAACGTCTGTTCAGCTGTGTGAGGTTAAGAGAGGGCGTCGGCTGGAGTTCCAAAATGGGACCATACAGCCCGGGACCGGTTTTTTCAATGTTAAACTGTGCACATGCGCAAAACTGAATGGGCCGCTCAGCCCCTTAAAGGGGCCACGCACTGAAAAAAAAAAATTAGAAGGAACATTGGTTGTCAACCCTCCATATAATGAAACATATAAGATACTGAGGGGGCTCGACAAGGTAGATGCAGAGAGGATGTTTCCCCTCGTGGGGAAATCTAGAACTCAGGGGCAGAGTTTCAGAATAAAGGGTCACCCTTTTAGAACTGAGATGAGGAGGAATTTCTTCTCTCAGAGGGTCATAAATCTGGAATTCTCTGCCCTAGAGAGCCATGGAGGCTGGGTCATTAAATACATTTAAGATGGAGATAGACAGATTTTTGCAAGATAAGGGAATGAAGGGTTATGGGGAGCGGGCAGGGAAGTGGCTTTGAGCCCAAAATCAGCCATGATCTTATTGAATGGCGGAGCAGGGTCGAGGGGTCAAGTGGCCTATTCCTGCTCCTATTTCTTATGAGTAATTCTGCAATTGTCCTGCTCGCAGACATAGGGCGACAACACTGGTGCCCCAATTCTCCAACTCGTGCTCCCAGTGAGTGCAGCTCCCACCGGGTGTACCGACGTGCCAAATTACTTTTAATACCAGAAAGGCAATAGGAAATGCAAACTGGTGCAGTCGGGAAAGAATAAAGGAATTTTGCTGCACATTAAGCTATACTATGCATCTCTTGAGAAGTTTGGGGAAAACAATATTTTGCTTAATGTTAAGCCACCCCAGTATTTGTAAAATAACTTTATACACAGAGAAAAATATAGCCCCAGAAATAAAGAGTTTCATTGCTCAGTTAAGAAAGTTAAACCTTGACAAGGATTTATTATTAACTTTAACTCCCTGTTAATTTTTTTGTCTGTTTTTTGTGGATGCCTTTAATAAAGAGTGAGGTGCTGTAATGGGAAGGTGGAAGGCTAGGGGCTAGATTTTCAGTATAGACAGTTTTGGGGCGCTAACCTTAGCGCCCGCCCGAAGTTAACGCCCGCCCCAAAGTAGCGCCCCGTTGCCGGAAATTCAGTGGCTTCGCCCTAAGAGATTGGTGGAGCGCTAAAAGAGGCGTTCCACTCCTATCTTTAGGCGCTAAGCCGGCGGTCCAGAGGGATAGCGCCCAGGCGGGGCGCAGCGCGGGTGCGGTCATTTTTGGACTGACAGCAGACCCCGTGGCGCCGACCAGCTCTTAAAGGGGGAAGGGACGAATTGGTCTGCTGCCACGCCCTGCACACTGCAGCCTTGCAAAGAGGCCTCAACACTGCTGCTCAGCCCCAGGGAGTCATGGCAACGCCAGAGAAGGCCCGTCAGCGTGCCCTGCGCTTCTCAGAGGGTGATCTGGACATAATGGTCACAGCTCTGGAGGTGAGGCGCAAGATCTTGTTCCTAGAGAGTGGGAGGAAGCCAACCCACCACGACTACACCAAAGCCTGGAAGCAGATCGCCCAGAGGGTGACGTTCACCGGCGATGCCCCCAGGACCCACAAACAATGTCGTAAAAAATACAACGATCTGACCAGGATTGTGAAGGTGAGTAGCCTTTCCAGTCTCCTCCTCATTCTTGCATGTACACCTGACATGATGGGCAAAGGGAGCTGAAAGTCCTATTGGCCAGCCCTCAGCCAGCAGCATTGGGACAGTCATGAGCATCACATGGCCATTTGGCACTCTACACTTTGTCCAAGCTATTCCACCATGGGAGGCAGTGCACACTACATCAGGGCTTCACTCTGTCCACGCTATTCCACCATGGGAGGCAGTGCACACTACATCAGGGCTTCACTCTGTCCACACTATTCCACCATGGGAGGCAGTGCACACTACATCAGGGCTTCACTCTGTCCACGCTATTCCACCATGGGAGGCAGTGCACACTACATCAGGGCTTCACTCTGTCCACGCTATTCCACCATGGGAGGCAGTGCACACTACATCAGGGCTTCACTCTGCCCACGCTATTCCACCATAGGAGGCAGTGCACACTACATCAGGGCTTCACTGCGCACTTACAGCCCATCCTTTCTCTTGCAGGCTAAAGTAGCGTTTAATCGCCAGGCGCGTGCCAGGGGTGGCCGCGCCAAGCTGCAGAAGCTCACTCGGCTGGAGGAGCACGTGTGTGTGCTCATGGGAGCCCGTGTGATTGTCCCCACAGCGTGCGGAGTATCCGACCCTCCACTGCCCGGCAATGGTAAGGACCTCGCCTTTTGGCCCTCTCGCGTCGCACTGGCTCATCCGAGCTACCTCCTTTGCCACTGTCCCACCAATGCACTGAATGCCACCAGTCCTAACTCCCTCGCTGACGCCGTCTCCTCACTCTGAAGCTACTCTTGTGCATTCCTGCTTTCAGCTGGTGACGACCAGGACCCTGAAGCTGCCAGTGACAGCACCTCCGACGAGGAGGAGGAGGAGGAGTAAGCCGGACCTTCGGGGGAACAGTCACGTCCCGCAGGAGAGGAGGAAATGCTTGACACCTCCTCACTGGACGAGTGCCTGGAGGAACTGTCGCAGGGCAATGCAGCTTCTTGGACCAGTGGCATCCAGCCACCCAGGAGCCGTGCGCGTGGCCCGCGGCCTTCCCCCCAAAGGGGGGAAGGATCAGAGGGGAGTGCTGCTGTTCGGCACACTCGCCGCCACCAACGCGGCAAGGGTCCCCTAGTTCGGCCCCCTCCTCCCCAGCGGGAGAGTCGCGACTCCAGTCCGGACACCTTCACCTCGGAGGAGGTGCGGAAGCTGGATAAGATGGCCGAGGATTCGGACCGGCGCCACACGGAGCTCATGAGCGTGGTGGGGCGCATGCCTGAGGCCATCGAGTCGCTGGCGACCAGTGTGCGCGAGTTCGGGGCAGCAACTGCCGCGAGTGGCCGCATGCTGACTGATGCCGTCAAGACCCTGGCGGCTGTGATGCGCGCGCACAGCAGGACCACAGGGGCACTCACTGCTGCCACACGCGCTGTCTCAGGCAGGCATCGCCAGGGCAGCCGCCGCGCTGGACCATCCCAGCAAGCCGCCCCTCGGCTGATTGTTGCGGATCCTGCAGTGCGGGCCCGGCCGAGTGCCACCGCGCCACAGCACCAGCCAGCGCATCCCAGACGCCAGCTGGCCCACATTGCGCCATCCGTCGCCGCCATTCCCCCACTGGGGCGTCAAGGGCAAGCGGCTGCAGCTGATGGTGGCCAGGCTCAGGTGCGCCACTCAGCAGACAGCCCCTCGAGGCCCAAAGGCCGTGTAGGCCGCCCCCCAGCGGCATCTGGCGGAAGGGCATCTGAGCCTCAGGCGCCTTCCCCCAGCCTCGCAGCAGCCACTGGGCAGAGCTTGCGAAGGAGCAGCAGGCCGGGCAGGGGAGGCAAAAGGCTGGGCAAGGTCTCGCCCTCGCGGGCCACTCAGTAGAGGGTGTGGGCAGCTTTCCTTTTATATGGCGGTGGCCATCTTTATTTTGCCCATGGTTGTGTTGTTGGAGGGCTTATTTTTTGCGTTAGGCCGACGTTGAGGCCCGGTTTGAAGAAAGGTGGAGTGACTCCTCCCCAGTTTGTGGGAGTGAGTCGTTTGTTGGGCTTTTTGTGGGCCCGTTTATTGTTTTTGGGGATTCATGTGGGAAGGGCTTTTCATTTTTGTGTAATAAAAAATTATCTTTATTCATGCAGTCTCCATGGTTGTTCTTCTTAGTGTTTGTTGGCTTCGCCGGCTGAGGGCTTGCGGAGCGGCTGCATTCATCTTCCCTCATGGCCCCTGGCCATTCCCTGACAGGGGGCTTAGAAGTACCGTGTAATAAGGTGGCGTCGTGCGGCCCTTGGCCCTGGTCGCTCCCTCCTGGGAACGTACCCCTGCTCCTCCTCCTCCTCCTCCTCATGCTCCTCCTGCTCCTCCTCCTGAGGTGCTGGTCCAACGTCAGGTGGCAGTGCCTGAGTCCTGCGGATAGCCAGGTTGTGTAGCATGCAGCAAACCACCACAAATTGGGAGACCCGGTCCGGCGAATACTGGAGAGCTCCTCCGGAGCGATCAAGGCAGCGGAACCGCTGCTTGAGGACCCCAATAGTTAGCTCGATGATGTTGCGGGTGGTTTGATGGCTCTCGTTGTAGGCCTCTTCAGCAGCGGTCCTGGGCGCGCGGAGCGGGGTCATGAGCCAGGTGCACAAAGGATAGCCTTTGTCCCCGAGTAGCCATCCTCTTGGGGGAGGCTGTGCCTGGAACATGTCATGCACAGTACTCTGCCGCAGGATAAAGGCATCGTGGCTGCTGCCTGGGAAGCTGGCATTGACTGCCATGATGCGCTGCTTGTGGTCACAGACCAGCTGCACATTCAGAGAATGGTAGCCCTTCCTGTTGCGATACTGCTCGCCATGCTCCAGAGGGGCCCGCAAAGCCACATGCGTACAGTCAATGGCGCCCTGCACCAAGGGGAATTCCCCGAGTCTGGAAAATCCCAATGCGCGCTGATGCTGGCTCTCCAGGGCCATGGGGAAGGAGATGAATTGGCTTCTCCTTCTGAACAGTGCTTCGGTCACCTGGCGGATGCAGCGATGCGCGCCGTACTGGGAGATGTTTGCTATGTCCCCAGCAGCGTATTGGAAGGAGCCGGTGGCATAGAAGTTCAATGCCACCGTCACCTTCACTTCCACCGACAGAGACGTCCTGCACCTGAGCTTTGGCCGCAGATCTCGGCGAAGCAGGTGGCAGATCTCTGCAATCACCTCCTTTCGGAATCGGAGCCTTCTAACACATCGCGCCATGTTTAGGTAGGAGCGCTGCTGGCGGTATAGCCTGACTGGGCAAGGCCTACGTGGCCGACGCCTGTAGCCCCCTCTGCCTCTAGCCAGGGCTGCCCCTCTCACAATGCGTCTGCGAGCCCTACGGACATGGAGCTGCAGCTCCGCGTTGGCACCCCATGCAACCCCCATCAAATCCTGGCAAACACGCTAATTTCCAAAAGGCCACTTGCAGCGCTCTGGCCTGAGTCCAAAAATACCTGGCTCTTCCTGCTTGAAACCAGTTAGCTATCCTCCTTGTTGTGTCTCCAGAAATGCGTTGCACAAGAGTGTTTTCTGAAAAAAGGCTGGCCTTTATACTGGAGAGTACATCCCCTTTAATTTGTGCCCCCCGGGGCCCGCGCTGGTTGTGTTGCGTTCCTTTTTCCAAACGCTCCGGCCGCCAGCCGCACAATGGGGCGGTCCGACTGAAGTTTGGAATCGGGGCGCACAAAGGGCGTTGCACGAGGATGTGACGTCATTTTCTGCGCGCGCATCCGGGCGGGCGCTAAACTTTGCGCCGGCGCTAACGGGCAACTTAATTTGGGGCGGGGCGCAAACTGCGCTGCGCCCGGGCGCTACACGCATAGCGCCCGAAAATCACTTCTCTTAAGGCGCTAACTGCTGGCGCAAGCGACTGAAAATCTAGCCCTCGATATTCTGGAAGCTGATGGGCCATCTTCTCCAGACCTGTCTACTGTTCTTGGAGTAAATGTAGTTTTGTTCCAATAGAGGGAGAATTGCCAAAAAGTGTTTCTGAGCTGGTTTTACTTCTGTTTTTAAAATTATGCTGAAACAGTAGCTTATATTTCTCGAGTGCATTATGGCGGCAATGGGGTAACTCAATGGCCACCAGTGCCTATCAGAAAATCGTGGGCGCGCTGCCTGTGATTTTGCCTCCATTGATTTCAATGGAGGGAAGATTGGAGGGAGTGTGTCTGCCATTCATCGATAACCACTTGTCACAGGCGAGGTTTTCACATGCTCAGAAACTCAGCCCCAGTGGCAGAATGGCCTCGGTAATAACCAACCCCCCATGACAGGTGGGTGGAGGTTGGGGAGTGGGGGGTAAATTCTAGAAAACGCAAACCGCAACCCCAATCTGCCGCAGCGGCGGGTAGCATGCCATGTGAATGTCCCATCCTGGAGAGATGGGAAACTTCATTAACATATTTAAATTGGGCTCCTAGAGTGTGATTGCGAGCCTGCTTTAAATTTAACAGTTGCCGGCCGGATAACCCAGGGCTCGGGAAACCCGGCAGCGAAAGGGAGGCGGGAGCTGCTGGCTCCAGAAGGTAAGTCATTTTATAGCACTCCTTGTGGGCCAGGAGGAGCAGGAATGCTGCCCCCACTCCCTCTGCCCCCCAACCCTTTGGCCTCCCTCTCACTAGCCCCTGCCGCAGCCATGTTCGACCACCCCCCCAATCCCCGATCTGCAGCTTGTCCAGCGATCCGGTTGTCGCGGACTGTCCCGAAGTCTCCCCAGCTGCGGCCTTCTGCCGCTGGTTTTCCCGCCCAGCAGCCGGCTAGCCTGCCAATTTGGCTGGCCGCCGGGCGGGAAACAAAAGACAAAAATTATAATGTGGCCCAGCCATTAAATTCAGCAGGACCTCCGCATCCCCGAGATACATAGAGCATTGCTGTTGAGCCTCACTCTTTGACATAAAAAGATCCAAACAAATGATGCAATACTATGTTTTGGAACTGTATCTTTTATAGAAAGAAAGAAAGACTTACATTTATATAGCGCCTTTCACGACCACCGATTTACAGCGAATGAAGTACTTTTGGAGTGTAGTCACTGTTGTAATATTGTAATGCAACGTCATAGGTAGGCAAACTAGCGTGCATGCAGATAATGACGGTGATTCACTTATTTAATGATCTGGCACATCAGATACTGATAGGGAATTTGTATTGCACTACACATTTTGTTTTAGTATTAATGCATTATTATACACACTGTGAAATTGGTTTGAATCGTAGTAAAGGCTTTTCATATTTCTAGTATTTCCCGAGAGCATTGTATAATCAAGAGGCTTTATTCTTCAGAAAAGAAATGACTCCTTATAGTTGTCCTGCAGAAAAATAATTAATTGTAGTCCTTGTTAAATTGTTGCTCAGCGATGCCTCCCAAGTTTACTGTGCATGAAGGAATGTCATTAGCCTGCAGTTTAAGCTCGGCAAACCATGCTATCAGAATAACTGATGGGTTAATAGTTGTAAGGTAATTTTGTCTATCACTATACCAGCAGTTGGACAGCCCCCGAAGAGCAAGGTGGTATATTTGGTCAATGAACTTCTGTTCATTACCAAGACATCATTTCATTGCTCAGTTAGAAATAGCTATCCCTAGTTCACCATCCAAAAATAAAGTGAAAAGCATCTGCAGTAGCCTTGGGGCTGCCATTTTTAGAAGGATTTATTCCAAAGCATTTAATTCTGTTATGAACAATTATTTGGAGCAGAGATGTGCATACACACTGCGCCTCGAGAGGACAATAAGAAGAAAATCATAGTCACAACGTAAATACTTTTGACCCTTCAAGGATGCTACTAAAGCTGTCAGTGAGTAGTCAAATACTGGAGTGTGCAATTGTACTTGAGATTTGATCTCAGAGTTGATTTATTTTCTGCATGACGTTCGACAAGCCCTGAGATGCACCTTAGACAAAATAAAACAAAAATGACAGTCTACGAGGACTGAAGATGGAGTCAGCTAGCACTGGTCAGGGCCCATTTTAGGATAGAGGAGGAATGAGAAGACAGCCGCCATTTTATTCATAGGTCAAATCAACAGGAAGGATCAAATATTCAAGCTCAGTCATGTACTAGACAATGCAGGGCACTTAGAGTTTTCCACTAATCTACTGTAAGCTATTTACTGATAATACTGCATAATGATGTGACAGAGAAGGGCAATAACCAATTGTTTATGTTAATGTGCAATGCACAACAGTGCTCCTTCTGAGGATAACATGATATTCATGAGCGCCGATACTGAAGAAGATTGTAAAGCAGAATTCTTTTTAAGACTGAGTGAAAGAGGAAAAAGAATGCTGGCTAACAATAACAACAGCAACTTGCATTTATATAGCGTCTTTAATGTAGTAAAACAGGATCGACTCCTAACCTTGAAGGATAAAAGGCTGGGAGTCATTCCTGATTGAGCTTAATTGCCTTTAAAGATTTCTTCAGGCTATACTGCCTTGCCTTGATCATTGACATCTTATATAATTTCTTAAAGCTGTAACCCTATAGTGGATACAGAGCTCTCAAAAGCCTATGGGGGAAAAAATTGGCTCGCGCCCCCTTTGGGGCGCTAACTTTGCAGTGCCCCAAAAAAGTTAACGCCCTCGCGTCCGAGATTGAATGGTAGTGCTCCAGGCAGGAGGCGGGGTGCTACTGGAAGCACTCCCCCTCCCTCTTGGGGTGCTCCCAATCACTATCGCAGCACTATGTGCAGCAGCAGCAGCATGTGCAGCAGCAGCAGCAGCGCCACATGCGTCGGCACATAGCGCCGCGGTACTGCAGGCCTCCCTCCCCTGATTAAAGGGGAGGGGCCTAGCGCAGCGCACACTGGGGTCCTGCTGGACCACCGGGGAGTGGGGTGTCGGCAAAAGGCCGATCACGGCCGGCACCCCGCGGGAGGAGGCCAGAGGCGACAGGTGCTGGCAGGTGGCCACAAAAAAAAGACTGCCCGGCACCTGCCCTTTAATTTACGCTGCCCCGGTCACAAAAATGCCACCCCGACCGGCCGGGGCGCGAGCGAGGTGCTGCGCACGGCGATGATGTCATCACCAGAGGCGTAGTGCCGCGGGGCACTACTGGCTACCACTGTTGCTTACCTCCTGCTGAATTTCGTGGGAGGTGTTAGTGGCGCCGCACCCGGGCACTAGGAGCTTTGCGCCCCATTAGCGCCCCCCTCGGGGTGCTAACGGGAGGCGCAAAGCAACCAAATATTTCCTCCTATGGCTTATATATCGTCCCTCTCTCACAGCGTTACACTGGTTAAAGTGCTGGTGTAAAATTCCTTTTTAACTCATTATTAAGATGGTAGGAGATGCAGTGGGTATCCTATGTTACTACAAAATAAGGCATTTATTAATCCTGGGACACACAGCCGAAAACACACAATCCAGGATCATGAGGGGTGCAACTCACTGACAGGGAAATTGGAACAACAACAACTTGTATTTATATAGCACCTTTAATGTAGTAAAACATCTCAAGGTGCTTCACAGGAGCGATATCAAACAAAATTTGACACCGAGCCATATATGGATGAGGGTTTCAGCAACAGATGAGCTGAGACAAGGGCAGAGTGAGGACAAAAGCCAAGCTGATAACAATTAAACGGGTTAACCATTTTAAGACTAGCACATAAAGGAATTTTACACAAGCAGGTTAACCAGCGCACTGGGAATAGCACTCAGCGGACTTCCAACTCCATTCTGGATACAAAACTGCCACTGACCCTAACTGGCAGTAGATTAACTCAAATTTCCTGGCTTTCTTCTGATCACTTACATTATGCCATCCTTCCAGCGGCTGTTTTCATTTCACTATAATCCTAAAACCATGAGACATTTTGTCCACAGGCCAATTAATTCAGTTCATTTCCACCCCTGTATCCAATATGAATGAATAAAGCAACACGTTGCCTGGAGGTTTCACTTAGTGACACTGAAAATGGGGAGATACATCAGGACTAATTGACTTTGGTTAGACGTGCCACGCAGGAGGGACTGAATTGCCATCTTAAATTAGACAAAATAATGACTAATTTAATAGAAAGATATCTCCAGACCAGTGTCATCTGGTGGGTTCGTTTCGTATTTTGGGTGAGGTTGCAGGGTACAGATACAGACTGAAATGTGGAGCATTCAGAACGAAATCTGCAAGGTCCTAGGGGGAGAAATTCGGTTGGTTAGTGCCTCCCGTTAGCGCCTGGCGGGGGTGCTAGCAGGGCGCTAATGAAGTAGCGCCGGGACGAGATGAATCCAGCGCCGCACATCAAATCCAGTCGCTCCTTAGCACCGCCACTAACAGTTAGCGCCTGGGGCTTTAGCACCAGGCAGATCATGACATCAGTGAGCGTGCAATGCTCAGTGAGCGCCCGATCTGCCAAATTGATTTTCGTCCCCTGCCTTAGTGTCTTGCCCTGACAACGACAGGGTGAGGAGGCATGAAGCAGGCGGATGGCAGCTCCAGGGGCGCTACTTAAAGGAATGAGTTGCAGCTGTCAGGTTAGTGCTGTTTCACTGCTTCCTTGTCAGTTTGCGATTGTGCAAGAGTTTAACTCAGTCAATGAAAGGTTCTTTAGTATCAGGAGTGTTGTGGCTACTAAAAATCTGTTACATTTATTTTGACAAAATTTCAAAGTGCTACACATCGTTACATTAATGGGGGCTGTACTGGCAGTCGACCTCGCCCTCCAGGATCTACTGCGAAGGGAGCGGAGGCAGCGAGAAAGATTGCAAGATGTGGCCAGAGGGAGGAGGAGGGCCTTTAGGGCTCTCAACAGGACGCGTTAACCTCCGAGGGTATTCTGAGAGCACTTCTCCTACCTCCAATTAAACCAGGAGCAGTGCATTAGAAGGCTCCGCTTCAGCAAGAATGCGGTTACCGAACTCTGCCACCTCCTGCAACCAGACCTCGAACTTCAGATCAGGTTGACCACAGCTCTCTCAGTGGCAGTCAAGGTCACCGTTGCCCTCAATTTCTTTGCCAGCGGTTCCTTCCAGTCTGCAACAGGAGATATAGCAAACATCTCGCAGTTCGCCGCCCATCGCTGCATCCAGGAGGTCACAGAGGCTCTCTACAGTAGGAAAAGGGATTACATTTCCTTCCCCATCACCAGAGAGAGGCAGGACGAACATGCATGTGTCTTTGCCAGGATAGCGGGCTTCTCCATGGTGCAGGGCACCATTGACTGCACCCATGTGGCTTTGCGGTCACCACATAACAATCCTGAGGTCATCTGTAATCGTCAAGGCTACCACTCACTTAATGTGAAGTTGGTGTGTGACCACAGACAGCGAAACCTCAATGTGAATGCCCGCTCTCCTAGCAGCAGCCATGATGCATTCATCCTGCACCAGACTGGTGTGCCAGCATTCTTTCAGCCACCACATTAAGCTCGAGGCTGGCTGCTCGGAGACAAGGGGTATCCGCTCTCCACCTGGTTCATGACTCCACTCCACAACCCCAATACTCCTGCTCAGCACTCATATAATGAGAGCCATGCTGCCACCAGGAACACCATTGAGCAGACCATCGGGGTGCTCAAGCAACGGTTCCGCTGCCTTGACTGCTTGGGGGGAACCCTCCAGTACTCGCCGGAGCGGGTGTCCCATTTCGTCGTGGTGTGCTGCATGCTCCACAACTTGGCCATCATGACAGCCCAGTCCTTACCACCAGGGATTGCGGGACCACCTCAGGAGTAGGAAGAGGGAGAGGAGGAGGATGAGAAGGAAGAGGAAGACGAGGAGGAGGAGGAGGAACAGGTGCGAGTGAGGAGACAGCCACTCGATCGGCCTTCCGGAAGGGCAGTCCATGATCACTTCATCAGACTGTTGTTCCAATAAATTAAACCCCAGATCCCCGTTGCTCACCACATCCCTATCATTCTGTCCCTGTCGCAGACCATATCACAGCGCAAAGCTGAAATGAGAGACACCACAAAATCATTCAAAGCCAATTAGTAAATGTATCAATAATCAGTGAACACATATTTAACATAGAAACATAGAAGATAGGAGCAGGAGTAGGCCATTCGGCCCTTCGAGCCTGCTCCGCCATTCAATGAGATCATGGCTGATCATCCAAATTCAGTACCCTGTCCCTGCCTTCTCCCCATATCCCTTGATCCCTTTAGCCTTAAGAAATATATCCAACTCTTTCTTGAATATATTTAATGAACTGGCCTCCACCGCCCTCTGTGGCAGAGAATTCCACAGGTTCACCACTCTCTGGGTGAAGAAATTCCTCCTAATTTCAGTCCTAAATGGTTTACCCCTTATCCTTAGACTATGACCCCTGGTTCTGGACTCCCCGGCCATCAGAAACATCCTTCCTGCATCTAGTCTGTCCAGGCCTGACAGAATTTTATAGGTTTCGATGAGATCCCCTCTCAATCTTCTAAACTCCAGTGAGTATAAGCCCAATCGACACAATCTCTCCTCATACGTCATTCCTGCCATCCCAGGTATCAGCCTGGTGAATCTTCGCTGCACTCCCTCCATGGCAAGAATGTCCTTCCTCAGGTAAGGTGACCAAAACTGCACACAATACTCAAGGTGCGGTCTCACCAAGGCCCTGTACAACTGTAGCAAGACATCCTTGTTCCTGTACTCGAACCCTCTTGCTACGAAGGCCAACATACCATTTGCCTTCTTAACCGCCTGCTGCACCTGCATGCTTACCTTCAGCGACTGGTGCACAAGAACACCCAAGTCTCTTTGCACTTCCCGTTCTCCCAATCTATTGCCATTCAAATAATAATCTGCCTTCCTGTTTTTGCCACCAAAGTGGATAACCTCACATTTATCCACATTATAGTGCATTTGCCATGTTTCTGCCCAATCACCCAACCTGTCCAAATCGTACTGCAGTTTCACGACATCCTCCTCACAGCATACCCTCCCACCCAGCTTTGTGTCGTCTGCAAATTTGGAGATATTACATCCAATTCCCTCATCCAGATCATTAATATATACTACAACAGTAGCTATTCACCATTGTGCAATCCCATAGTGCCTCTTGTTACTGTGCCTTTGCCTACTCTAGTGCTCCTACGAAGTGTTAACCCAATGGCTGCAGCACGGTGGGTGGACGGCTGCTCAGTGTCCATGCGGGAGACTTCAGATGGCCTTGCAGGACGCCCTTGACCAGCTCTTGGTCTGGAAGGCCCAGCTGTAAAATGCACCACCTCAGCATGGGCGGCAGCAGTCTAGGCTGGCTGGATGACAGGCAGTGACAAGAGCAATGGCGGAATGCCAGTGGTGGCAGCAGGAATGCTGTCATCCTGAGAGAGGACAGCAACTTCCTGCTCCACTGACCCACTGCCACTCCCCCAGGACAGAACCTCAGCATCCCGAGCAATCTGTTGGAGCACAGATTGCTGGCCTGCTGCGACACCGTGAGATCACCGGTGGACTGTGGTAGACCCAGCCATGATGGCAACAGTCAGAGCTTGCGTGGCATTAAGCTGAGACTGCATGAGAGCAGTCTGAGATTGGATGGCAGCAACCATTGACTGCATTACAGCACTAAGATGTTGCGTCACTTCCACCTGTGCTGCAATGGAAGCTGCGACATCACCCATCACACGTGGCATGAGGTCTGGATCATCACGGTCTCTCTGGGTGTCTACCATCCTTTGCAGACTGCAAATGATGGACTCCATGGTGTGTGCAGAGCTCTGTGCAATGTTGGAGGTGGACTCCTCCATGGTCCTTACCATTGCCGAGAGGCTCACGGGCACCCTTGCCATTGTACCTATCATCTTCGTGTGCATGCCCATCACCCTTCTTCTAAATGCCTTCCCATCGAGGTCCTCATCTGAGTCCTGTGCAGCAGAGCTCGCCCTCCAGGGAGCTGACCCCTGAGCTACCCTTTCCCCCTGGCCTTGCTGCAACCCGCTCGTCCCCGGTGCATCACGCTGTGCAGATCCCACTACTATACTAGCCTCTAAAGAACACGTAGTGCCAGTATCTGAGCTGGTGCCTGAGGGTGAAACATGCAGTGACGCGGTGTGTTCTTCCTCCTCCTCCTCTTCTCAAGCCTCGCTCTCAATGGTGCCCTCAGGGACAGGCTGTTCAGCTGCTTGCTCATTATCTGAAAGCATAAAGACACAAGTGACGGGTTAAGGTGAGGGGAGGGCGCAGGAAGGGAGAAAGGCATGCATACAGCATGATTAACTGAAAAGTGGGTGAGGGCTGGGGGTATGGTGCTTTGGGCAGTGTCTGAAGACTGTGGTTCAGATGGTGGTATGTAGCATTTGCTGAAGCATTGACTCACCCTGACCACCCGAGCGAGGTCGTTAAATTTCTTCCTGCACAACGTGTGGGTCCTGGGGACCACGGTGCTGCCCGAGACCTGCTGGGCTACCTCCCTCCACATGGTGCGGAGGACTTGTGGCAAGAGCCTCCTGCCACTTGCCGGGTACAGCACCGCCCTCTGTCTCTCCACAGCGAAGACCAAGGCCTCCAATGCCTCATCGCAGAATCTGCGAGCTCTCTCCCTGGGCCGTTGATCTGCCATAATGACATCTCCTTCAGTGGTCTGGTTCCTTCTCCTTGGCCTTCTGCTGCTGGCTGAGACAGCTGCAGAACCAGCAATGCTGAGAATGAGGTTCTGCAGCATGAATGAGCCTCCCCTTTTAGAACTGGAAAGAGCCTGTGGCAATGATGACTAACGATTAGACTGCACCTGAAATTGCTTAGCGCTTTGAGTCTAACGCCACTGAGCTGGTCATTAGCACTTGATTTAGTGCTCCCAACCTTTCTTTGAGCGATGACACTGAATTTTGCGTGCAGCAAGATTCATTAGTGCCTGGTGATAAATCTCAATCCTAGAGAACAAATAATAAAAATGACAACAGAGAAGGTCATAGACTTAGGTAGCAGTGGGGAAATGAAAAACCAGAGCGTGTCAGGAAGGGGCAGAAGGTATGGAGTAAAAGGTAAAGTAATAAAAAGAGCAAAAGCAGGAATTAAGTGTCAAAAAACACATTTGAAAGTTCTCTATCTGAATGCACGTAGCATTCGTAACAAAATAGACGAGTTAATGGCACAAATAGCTACATATGGGTATGATCTTGCGGCCATTACAGAAACATGGCTGCAGGGTGACAATGCCTGGGAATTAAACATACCAGGTTATTTAACGATCAGGAAGGACAGGCAGGAAGGAAGGGGAGGTGGGGTGGCTATGTTAATAAAGGAAGGAATCACTGTAATACAGAGAAATGATATTGGGTCAAAAGATCAGGATAATGAAACAGTTTGGGTGGAGATAAGGAATAATAAGGGGAAAAAAACACTAGTGGGCGTAGTCTATAGGCCTCCGAACAGTTGCAACTCGGTTGGACGGAGTATCAATCAGGAAATGGTTGAGGCTTGTAATAAGGGAACATCTATAATTATGGGGGATTTTAACTATCATATTAACTGGACAAATCAAATTGGGCAGGGCTGCCTTGAGGATGAGTTCATTGAGTGTATTAGGGATGGGTTTCTTGAGCAGTATGTAACTGAACCGACCAGGGGGCAAGCAACCTTAGATCTGGTCCTGTGTAACGAGATGGGATTAATTAAAAATGTCCTAGTAAAGGATCCCCTTGGAATGAGTGACCATAACATGGTTGAATTCCATGTTCAATTAGAGGGTGAGGAGGTTGTATCTCAAACAAGCGTGCTAAGCTTGAATAAAGGAGACTATGAAGGTATGAGAGCAGAATTGAGCAAAGTGGATTGGGAAAATAGATTAAAGGGTAAGACGATACATGATCAGTGGTGTACATTTAAGGAGTTATTTTACAACTTCCAAAAAAAGTATATTCCACTGAGAAGAAAAGGGTGTAAAAGAAAAGACAGCCATCCGTGGCTAAGTAAAGAAATTAAGGATAGTATTCGACTAAAAACAAGGGCATATAAGGTAGCCAAATCTAGTGGGAGGATAGAGGATTGGGAAACCTTTAAAAGACAGCAAAAAATAACAAGATTGATTAGGAAAGGGAAGATAGATTATGAAAGTAAATTAGCAAAAAATATAAAAACAGATAGTAAGAGTTTTTATAGTTATATAAAAAGAAAAAGGGTGGCTAAAGTAAATGTTGGTCCCTTAGAGGATGAGACCGGGAAATTAATGGTGGGAAATATGGAGATGGCAAAAACACTGAATGAATATTTTGTATCAGTCTTTACAGTAGAGGACACTAAGAATATCCCAACACTGGACAAGCAGGGGGCTATAGGGGGGGAGGAGATAAACACGATCAAAATCACTAAGGAAGTGGTACTCGGTAAAATAATGGGACTCAAGGCGGATAAATCGCCTGGACCTGATGGCTTACATCCAAGGGTCTTGAGGGAAGTGGCGGTAGGGATTGTGGATGCATTGGTAATAATCTTCCAAAACTCCCTGGACTCAGCAAAGGTCCCAGCACACTGGAAAACTGCTAATGTAACACCCTTATTTAAAAAGGGCAGTAGACAGAAGGCTGGAAACTATAGACCGGTTAGCCTAACATCTGTGGTAGGTAAAATTTTGGAGTCCATTATTAAGGAGACAGTAACAGGACATTTGGATAATCATAGTTTAATAAGACAAAGTCAGCATGGTTTTATGAAGGGGAAGTCATGTTTGACAAATTTGCTGGAGTTCTTTGAGGAAGTAACATACAGGGTGGATAAAGGTGAACCAGTGGACGTAGTGTATTTAGACTTCCAAAAGGCATTTGACAAGGTGCCACACAAAAGATTATTGCTTAAGATAAAAAATCACGGGATTGGGGGTAATATTCTGGCATGGATAGAGGATTGGCTATCGAACAGAAGGCAGAGAGTTGGGATAAATGGTTCATTCTCAGACTGGCAATCAGTAACCAGTGGTGTTCCGCAGGGGTCAGTGCTGGGTCCCCAACTCTTTACAATCTATATTAACGATTTGGAGGAGGGGACCGAGTGTGACATATCAAAGTTTGCAGATGATACTAAGATGGGAGGGAAAGTAGTGAGAGAGGAGGACATAAAAAACCTGCAAGGGGACATAGACAGGCTAAGTAAGTGGGCAGAGACTTGGCAGATGGAATACAATACTGGAAAGTGTGAGGTTATGCACTTTGGCAGGAAAAATAGTAGAGTAAGTTATTATCTTAATGGCAAGAAACTGGAAAGTACTGAAGTACAAAGGGATCTGGGGGTCCTGGTGCACGAAACTCAAAAGGTTAGTATGCAGGTGCAGCAAGTGATTAAGAAGGCCAATGGAATGTTGGCTTTCATTGCTAGGGGGATAGAATATTAAAATAGGGAGGTATTGCTTCAGTTGTACAAGGTATTGGTGAGACCGCACCTGGAATACTGCATACAGTTTTGGTGTCCATACTTAAGAAAAGACATACTTGCTCTCGAGTCAGTACAAAGAAGGTTCACTCGGTTAATCCCGGGGATGAGGGGATGGACATATGAGGAGAGGTTGAGTAGATTGGGACTCTACTCATTGGAGTTCAGAAGAATGAGAGGCGATCTTATTGAAACATATAAGATTGTGAAGGGGTTGGATCGGGTGGATGCGGGGAGGATGTTCCAGATGATGGGTGAAACTAGAACTAGGGGGCATAGTCTTAGAATAAGGGGCTGCTCTTTCAAAACTGAGATGAGGAGGAACTACTTCACTCAGAGGGTGGTAGGTCCATGGAATATGCTGCCCCAAAAAGCTGTCGAAGCTACATCATTACATAAATTTAAAACAGAAATAGACAGTTTCCCAGAAGAAAAGGGAATTAAGGGTTATGGGGAGCGGGCAGGAATTTGGACATGAGTTTAGGTGCGGATCGGTCATGGCCCTGTGGGTAGCGGAGCGGGCCCAGGGGCCGTGTAGCCTGATCCTGCTCCTGTTTCATGTGTCTAATTCTGTTAGATTCAGGAGATAGTCCTGTCATAGTGGATTGGCGGTTAGGATCAGATCAGCCATGATCTTATTGAATGACGGAGCAGGCTCGAGGGGCCAATTGGCCTACTCCTGCTCCTATTTCTTATGTTCTTATGTTCTTATGTTCCATTCCTGGGCGATAATGAATTTCATCCTCCTAGACTTTAACTAAGGTGCTGAATAATTAGGTTGCTCACTCCTTAAGGTGTGCACGTTGCTATTCAACATAGATATTTTCCTGAGAAGTGTTACTTAAATAAAGGAGAAGCATACGAAGGAAAGAGGTATTGGGGCTTCTTTTGCTCTGCATACTGTCCCATGCATGCCTATTTCCAGGACTCTACATTAAAGAAAAAGGGGCATTGATCCCTTACACACAGGTCTGCCCCACTTGGACCTGACGTGCATTTCCAGTTGCAGGTTGGGCAGGGGAAAAGACATCAGGCCTGAAATGGGCGCAGGCATTTACGTTGAACGTGAAAGAGCAGGAAGTTATGTCATTCTGGCCTGCGTGCCTATTTCTCCCCCAGCATAGGTCACAGGTCATGTGCTAATACCGTGCATATCAACTGTTAATTCACAGTTGCACGGTTGTTTCAGACTTGCACGCACGCTTAAAGAGACAAGAGACCACAGTTCGTATGCAGTATGCAGCTGCAGTTGCGCAGCACTGCGTCCCAGAGCATTTCAAAAGATCATAAAATAATTACGGATGAGGGAAGCCATTTCAGCTCACCCATCCCTAATGTCCCCTCATTGCAGCATCTAATTATTTCTTAAATAATTCCATGGTTTTTGCTTCCATTATTCTATCTGGGCGTCCATTTCATGTATTGCTCACTTTTAGTGAAGAAAAACTTCCTGATATCAGAAGGTATGATTGTGTAGCAATTATGTTACTGGATTAGAAATCCAGAGACCTGGACCAATAATCCAGGGAACAATCCCACCATGGTAATTTGAGAATTTATTTTTTTTATTTGTTTTTATGAGATGTGTGTGTCGCTGGTAAGACCAGCATTTATTGCCCATCCCTAGTTGCCCTTGAGAAGGTGGTGGTGAGCCGCCTTCTTGAACCGCTGCAGTCCTTGTGGTGAAGGTACTCCCACAGTGCTGTTAGGGAGGGAGTTCCAGGATTTTGACCCAGCGACGATGAAGGAACGGCGATATATTTTCAAGTCAGGATGATGTGTGACTTGGAGGGGAAATTGGAGGTGGTGGTGTTCCCATGCGCCTGCTGCCCTTGTCCTTCTAGGTGGTAAAGGTTGCGGGTTTGGGAGATGCTGCTGAAGAAGCCTTGGCGAGTTGCTGCAGTGCATCCTGTAGATGGTACACACTGCAGCCACGGTACGCCAGTGATGGAGGGAGTGAATGTTTAAGGTGGTGGATGGGGTGCCAATCAAGCGGGCTGCTTTGTCCTGGATAGTGTCGAGCTTCTTGAGTGTTGTTGGAGCTGCACTCATCCAGGCAAGTGGAGAGTATTCCATCACACTCCTTACTTGTGCCTTGTAGATGATGTAAAGACTTTGGGGAGTCAGGAGGTGAGACACTCGCCACAGAATACCTAGCCTCTGACCTGCTCTTTTCATCACAATATTTATGTGGCTGGTCCAGTTAAGTTTCTGGTCAATGGTGACCCCCAGGATGTTGATGGTGGGGGATTCAGCAATGGTAATGCCGCTGAATGTCAATGGGTGGTGGTTAGACTCTCGCTTGTCAGAGATAGTCATTGCCTGGCACTTGTGTGGCGTGAATGTTACCTGCCACTTATCAGCCCAAGCCTGAATGTCATCCAGGTCTTGTTGCATGCGGGCATGGACTGCTGCATTATCTGAGGAGTTGTGAATGATGCACTGCAGCAACTCACCAAACTTATTTTGACAGCAACTTCCAACCGCTTGGCCTCTGCCACCAAAAAGAACATGAGCAACAAGATTATAGTAACACCATCACCCCCAAGTTCCTATGCAAGTCACACACGATCCTGACTTAGACACATACTGCCATTGTTTCAGCATCACTGGGTGAAAAACTTGGTATTTCCTATCTAACGTTAGCGTGGAGGCATCATTAGTACAAAGACTGCGGTGGTTACAAAATATTGAATTGTATTAAATGGAGTGGACTTGAACAGAGTGTTTTATTTGGGAATTTGGAAAGAGTGGGAATTTGGAGAAGAGAGGGAAGGAGTTGCTGCTTTTTGCCTACACTACTTGTAGTGCTTTGTGTTACAGGTAGATATTTAATTTCAGTACCCTTAACTTAATCTAGATCAAGTAAGTAGTCAGGAAACTACACTGTAAACTAAGTTACCTAATTACAAATTTAATTAAATTTAATTAAATAAAACAAGGTCATATAGGGATGGCAGTGCAGGTGGTGTGCCGCAACTGCAGCATGTGGGAGTTTGTGGAGAGCATTGTGATCCCGGACAACCATGTTTACAGTAAGTGCCTGCATCTTGAGGAACTTCAGCTCAGAGATTTTGAGCTGGAGTCTGAGGTACAGACTTTGCGGGACATCAGGGATGGGGAGAGTTACACTTTGATCCAGGAGGCAGTCAAAACCCTTAGGGTAGGTAGTGGTACAGGTCTGGTTAGTGGTCAGGGACAGGAGGGTGTGACTGCAACTCAGGCAGGTAAGGGGACCCCAGGTGCGGTGCTGGAGGAGCCTCAGCCTTTGCCCTTGTCCAACAGGTATGAGGTTCTTGCTGCCTGTGTGGATGAGGGAAAAGCCTGTAGGATGGATGAGCAGGCTGACCATGGCACCATGGTGCAGGAGGCCATTCAAGTGGGGGGAGTGAAAGGGAATGTAGAACTGGTAGGGGACAGTATAGTTAGGGGAATAGATACTGTTCTCTGTAGCCGCTACCGAGAGTTCCAAAAGTTGTGTTGCTTGCCCGGTGCCAGGGTTAAAGACATCTCCTCGCAGCTGGAGAAGAACTTGGAATGGGAGGGGGAGTATCCAGTTGTCGTGGTCCACGTAGGAGCCAACGACATAGGTAGAACTAGGAATGTGGTTCTGCTAAGGGAGTTTGAGGAGCTAGGATCCAAATTAAAAAGCAGAACCTCAAAGGTAATAATGTCTGGATTGTTACTTGAGCCATGCACCAATTGGCATAGGGATAAACAGATTAGAGGTTTAAATGCGTGGCTCAAAGAGTAGTGTGGGAGGAAGGGGTTTCTGTTCATGGGGAAAGTGGGAGCTGTTCCGTTGGGACAGGCTCCACTTAAACCGGGCTGGGACCAGTGTCCTGGCGAATTGAATAACTAGGGCAGTAGACAGAGCTTTAAACTAATGAAGGGGGTGCGGGAGGATTCAGGAAAGAGTAAATTTGAAAGCAGCGACAGAAATGTGAAGGCTCTGGAGCTGAGTAGCGTTTTGGGTTAAAATAATCAGAGTGGGTCAGGAAGGGACAGAGAGAGTAACAAAGGTAATAAGGCATCAGTGACTAAGGTGACATCAGGAAAAAAGAGAATTAAGTCAAAGCTAAAGGTACTATATCTGAATATGCAAAGCATTTGCAACAAAATAGATGAATTAATAGCGCAGATAGAAATTAAAAGGTTTGATCTAATAGCCATAACGGAGATGTGGTTGCAAAGCGGCCAAGGCTGGGAACTAAATATTCCAGGATACATAACTTTTAGAAGGGATAGGCAAAATGGAAAAGGAGGAGGGGTAGCCCTGATAATAAAGGATGGGATAAAGGCAGTAGAGAGAAAGGATCTTAGCTCCAAAAATCAAGAAGTAGAATCAGTTTGGGTGGAGCTAAGAAACAGCAAGGGGCAGAAAACATTGGTGGGAGTTGTTTATAGGCCCCCAAACAGTAGTTGTAATGCAGGGCAGTGTATAAATCAGGAAATTAGAGGCACATGTAACAAGGGTAAGACAGTAATGATGGGGGACTTTAATCTATATATAGACTGGGCAAAACAAATTTGCAGTCAAAGTGTGGAAGACGAATTCATGGAATGTATGTAAGATAGTTTTCTAGATCAGTATGTTGAGGAACCAACTAGGGAACAGGCTACGATAGCAAAATACTGCAGATGTTGGCTATTTTAGATCTAGTATTGTGCAATGAGAAAGGGTTGATTAATAACCTTGTAGTAAAGGGGCCTTTAGGGAAGAGTGACGCAAAATACTTCCCAGAAATAGTGGAGAACCAAGGGTCTAGCGAGAATGAGGTACTGAAAGATATTAGTATTAGTAAAAAAGTAGTACTGGAGAAATTAATGAGACTGAAAGCCGATAAATCCCCTGGACCTGATGACCTACATCCTAGGGTTTTGAAAGAGCTGGCTATAGAGATAGTGGATGCATTGGTTGTCATTTTCCAAAATTCCACAGATTCTAGAATGGTTCCCGTGGATTGGAAGGTAGCAAATGTAACCCCACTATTTAAGAAAGGAGGGAGAGAGAAAATGGGGAATTACAGGCCAGTTAGCCTGACATCAGTAGTAGGAAAAATGTTAGAATCTATTATTAAGGACGTGGTAACAGGGCACTTAGAAAATAATAATAGGATTGGGCGGACTCAACACGGATTTATGAAAGGGAAATCATGTTTGACAAATCTGTTGGAGTTTTTTGAGGTTGTAACAAGCAGAATAGATAAGGGGGAACCAGTGGATGTGGTGTATTTGGATTTTCAGAAGGCATTCGATAAGGTGCCACACAAGAGGTTGTTAAGCAAAATTAGGGCTCATGGGATTGGGGGTAATGTACTAGTATGGATTGATGATTGGTTAACTGACAGAAAACAGAGTAGGAATAAACGGGTCATTTTCGGGTTGGCAGGCTGTAACTAGTGGGGTACCGCAAGGATCAGTGCTTGGGCCTCAGCTATTCACAATCTACATCAATGATTTGGATGAGGGGACCAAATGTCATATATCCAAGTTTGCTGATGATACAAAGCTGGGTGGGAATGTAAGTTGTGAGGAGGATGCAAGGAGGCTTCAAGGGGATATAGACAGGCTAAGTGAGTGGGCAAGAACATGGCAAATGGAATATAATGTGGAGAAATGCGAGGTTGTCCACTTTGGTAGGAAAAATAGAAAAGCAGAGTATTTTTCAAATGGTGAGAGATTGGGAAATGTTGGTGTTCAGAGGGACCAGGGTGTCCTTGTACACAAACCACTGAAAGTTAACATGCAGGTTCAGCAAGCAATTAGGAAAGCAAATGGTATGTTGGCCTTTATTATAAGAGGATTTGAGTATAAGAGTAAAGACGTCTTACTGCAATTATAAAGGGCCCCGGTGAGACCACACCTGGAGTACTGTGTATAGTTTTGGTCTCCTTACCTAAGGAAGGATATACTTGCTGTAAGAGCCATAAAAGCTTAAGAAAATACTTTAAAATAGTGGCTAAATGGCATAATACAGTTAATTTACCTGAACGACTTATTGTATTAAGAAACCCCCTATTTTCTTGCTCCAGTAGTATAGTCCGACACCCCCTTCATTCTTGCCACAATGGAACAGTCCCTAAGCCACACATGGGTGCAGCCATCTTACAGTTTTAAACTGCACGTGGTGAAAGAGGCAGAAGCTGTGAGGTTTGGAGCAGTACAGTTTTTGACCGTGTTCGTTTATACGTGTTTGCTTTGTAATTCTGTTTGTTAAGTGTTATAGTAAACCGTTTAAAAGACAAAGCTACGTTTGGGAACGTTTTATTTCGACACGCGTCTACTCGATGTTAAAAGCCCCACAGCCCAGTGGCCTGCCTGTTTGGAAACTAAGAAGCGCCACTACACTTGCCATAGAGGGAGTGCAATGAAGGTTCACCAGACTGGCTCTTGGGATGGGGAGATGGTCCTATGAGGACAGATTGAGCAGATTAGGCCTATATTCTCTAGAGTTTAGAAGAATGAGAGATGATCTCATTGGAATATACAAAATTCTTACAGGGCTTGACAGGGTAGATGCAGAGAGGATGTTTCCCCTGGCTGGGAAGTCTAGAACCAGGGGTCACAGTCTCAGATAAGGGGTCGGCCATTCAGGACTGAGATGAGGAGAAATTTCTTCACACAGTGGGTGGTGAATCTTTGGAGTTCTCTACCCCAGAGGGCTGTGGAGGCTCAGTCGTTGAGTATATTCAAGACAAAGATCGATAGATTTTTGAATATTAAGGGAATCAAGGGATATGGGGATAGTTCAGGAAAGTGGAGATGAGGTAGAAGATCAGCCATGATCTTATTGAATGGCGGACCAGGCTCAAAGAGCCTAATGGCCTACTCCTGCTCCTATTTCTTATGTTCTTATGTATTTACAGTACAGAAACAGCCCATTCAGCCTAACAGGTCCATTCTGGTGTTTATGCTCCACACGAGCCTCCTCCCACCCCTCCTCATCTAACTCCATCAACATCTCATTCTATTCTTTTCTCCCTCATATTTTATGGTCGCGTTTATTTCCAACACCACATTTCTGATTGATTCCCTTGGAGGACAACGCACACCCAGCAATTTCTCTGGAATGTGTAATTAGATCCTGCCTGCCTAAGTAATCAATTACTTTGCAAAGTGTAATTTGAGCCATTCTGCCTGGCTCCAGACAGAACAGAACTCACATAGAACAGACAGGGCTCACCCTCATGGGTTAAGACCACCTCTCACCCCCCAAACAAGTTCCTGCCACCCCAACAAGTTCCTAACCTTCCTCTCAGCGCCTGAGTTTCTGACATTTTCCCTCCCCAACAAATTCCTGACCTTCTCTCCCAGCCCAAGTTCTTGACCTCCCCCCCGCCCCCGAGCTTTCTGACCTCCTCTACTCACCCAAGTTCCTGACCTTCCACCCCCTGCCCAAATTCCTGACCTACTCCCCCTGTCCACCCCATAGATGGGCCATTGTGTGTGGGTCACAGATTGTTAACAGGTTTATCGAGTATGAAGTGAATAGTGACAGTGTCATGACTTCCGAATATTGACCAGTCCAATGATGTCACTTGCCACACATGCACCGAGATTTCCGAGAAATCCACGAGGTTGAGGGGGAGGAGAGGGAGAACGTGGTTTGGGTGCAAAGGGGATGAGTTGGAGTTGGAAGAACGTGATCCGTCTTACCATCTGGATCACGTTCTCGCTCCTATCCACCACCCCCCCACTCCTTCGCCCTGGATCACGTTTTTCCTCCATCCCCACTGCTCTCTCCATGCTCTTCCCCACGTCCAAGAATTCCTAACCTTCTCTACCCCCGAGTTCCTGACCTCCTCTCCTTTCTCCTCTGATCCTCCTCTCCCTTCTCCTCTGATCCTCCTCACCCCTCCCCTCTAATCCTCTCTCTTCCCCCTTCGATCCTCTCTCCCCCTCCGCTCTCCCCGCTCCGCTCTCTCACCCCCTCTTCTCTAACTCCCCCTCCTCTCTCTCCCCCTCCTCTCTCCCTGCTTAACTCATTGACCCCTCCTCTCTAACTCCCCCTCCTCTCTCTCCCCCTCCTCTCTTTCCCCCTCCTCATCTCCCCTCCTCTCTCTCCCCCTCCTCTCTCCCTGCTCCTCTCTCTCATGCCCTCCTCTCTAACTCCCCCTCCTGTGTCTCCCCCTCCTATCCCCCTCCCCCTCCTCTCTCCTTCCCCCTCCTCACTCTCACCCTCCGATTCCTCCTCTCTCCCCACTCCGATTCCACCTCTCTCCCCCCTCCGATCCCCGCTTTCTCTCACCTTCCGATCTCTTTCTCCCCACCCTCCAATCCACTCTCTCTCTCCCCCTTCCCTCTCCCTCCGCCTCGATCCCTCCTCTTTCCCCCTCCGATCCCTCCTCTCTCTCCCCATCCAATCCCCTCTCTCTCCCGCCTCTGATCCTCTCTCTCTCCCTCCTCCTCTGATCCCCTCTCCCTCTCCCCCTCCAATCCCCTCTCCCTCTCCCCCCAATCCCCTCTGCCTCTCCCCATCCGATCCCTTCTCTCTCTCTTCCCCTCCGATCCCACCCCTCTCCCCCCCCACTGATCCCCTCTCTCTCCCCGTCTGATCCCCACTCTCCCCCCCTGTTACCTTCTCTCTCCCCCCTTCGATCACCTCTCCTCTCCCCCTACGATGCCCTCTCTCTCTCCTCCCTCCAATTCCCTCTCTCTCCCCTCTGATCCCCTCTCTCTCTCCCCCTCCGATCCCCCCCTTTCTCTCTCCCCCACTGATCCCCTCGCTCCCCTGTCTGATCACCACTCTCTCCCCCTCTGAATGCTTCTCTCTCCCCCTCCGATGCCCCCGATGTAAAAAGACTACTGAGCACTTGGTTTGAGTATAAAACAAGGCTTTAATCAACTGTTTCAAAACCTTGAGATTTCTAGTTGCATCACTAGTTCCTGGTTACAGAAACATCCTGAGCAAGCTGGGCCCACGCCCGAGTATTTATACTCCTTGGACAGTGCCACCAGCTGGCCGCCCAGTGTTACTTCATGAGTCATGATAAGATTCATGACACCCCCTCTCCCCCTCCTCTCTCTCCCCCTCCTCTCTCTCCCCCTTTGATCCCTCCTCTCTCCCCCCTCCGATCCCTCCTCTCTCTTCACCCTCCGATTCCCTCTCTCTCCCACCTCTGATCCCCTCCTCTCTCTCCCCTTCTGATTCTCTCTCTCTCCCCCCTCTGAATCCCTCTCTCTCTCCCCTTTTGATCCTCTCTCTCCTGCCCCCTCCCACCAACCAGTCACCGACGAATCCCCTGACCTTCTCCTCATTGAGCCAAGGAAAGCGTGGCCCACGGTGCAGGCTGTAACTGTTGGGTACAGGTCATGCAAAGCTTCGGTAAACAGCGTGCATGCGCAGAAGAGGATCGGGTGCGCATGCGCGGCTCCGAGATACCACGCACATGCGCAGAAGGAGGCAAAATGTTCGTGTAGATAATCACAGCGATGTTTTATCTAGCTTCCCATTGAATGCATCGATGCTATTCGCCTCAACCACTCCTTGTGGTAGTGAGTTCCAAATTCTAACCACTCTCTGGATAAAGAAGTTGCTCCTGAATTCACTATTAGGTTTATTAGTGCCTATCTTATATTTATGGCCCCTAGATCTGGTCTCGCCCGCACGTGGAAACATCATCAAACCCTTTTATGATCTTGAAGATCTCTATCAGGTCACCCCCTAGTCTTCACTTTTCTAGAGAAAAGAGCCCCAGCCTATTCAATATTTCCTGATAGTTATAACCTCTCAGTTCTGATATTATTCTAGTAAATCTTTTTTGCACTTTCTCCCATGCCTCTATATCCTTTTTTCTAATATGGAGACCTGAACGATACTCCAAGTGTGGTCTAACCAAGGTTCTATACACTTTTAACATAACTTCTCTGCTTTTCAATGCTACCTCTCTAGAAATGAACCCCAGTGCTGTGTTTACTTTTTTTTAAATAGCCTTATTAACCTGTGTCACTACTTTTAGTGGTCGGTGTATCTGTAACCCCAGACCCCTCTGTTCCTCTACCCCATTTAGACACTTTTTTCCCAAGGTGTATATGACCTCCTTATTCTTCCTACCAAAATGTATTACCTTGCACTTATCTATATTGAAGTTAATTTGCCATTTACACGCCCATTCTGCAAGTTTAATGCCTTCCTGTATTTTGTCGCCATCCTCCTACACCCCCTAATTTGGTGTCATCACCAAATTTTGAAATTGTACTTCAAATTCCTGAGTCCAAATTGCTTATGTAAATTGTGAACAACAGTGGTCCCAGCACTGATCCTTGTGGAGCACCACTTCCCACCTTTTGCCAATCTGAGTAACTACCTTTAACCCTTACTCTTTGTTTTCTGTTTTGTAGCCAGCTTGCTATCCATTCTGCTACTTGTTTCCTGACTCCTCATGTTCTGACCTTAGTCATGAGTCTACTATGCCATAACTTATTGAAGGCTTTTTAAAAATCCAAATATATTACTTCTACTGCATTACTCTTATCTACCCTGCTGTAACTTCTTCAAATAATTCAGTAAGGTTGGGCAAGCATGACCTTCCCTTTTGGAAATTGTGCTGACTGCTGTTTATTATATTTTCAGTTTGTAGATGTTTTTCTATTACATCTTTGATTAAGGATTCCATTATCTTTCCTCCCACTGACGTTAAGCTATAGTTGCCAGGGCTTGTTCTAACTCCTTTTTTATATATAGGATTCACATTAGCTGTCCACCAGTCTTCTGGCACTTATCCCTTTTCTAGTGACATTTTATATATGTAATAGTGCTTCTGCTATCTCTTCCCTAACTTCTTTTAAATGCGTGCAGATGTAATTCATCTGGACCAGAGGCTTTATCCTCTCTAAGTTTGATTAGTTTATCAATTTATCTCTCCACTTTCTATCTTAAATATCTTTATATCCTTTTTGATCTCTTCTTCTAATGTCATGTCCACCATGTTAGCTTCCCTGGTAAATACCAAGGCAAAGTAATTATTTAGTATTTCTGCCATTTTGCTGTCATTACCTGTGACTTTATAACGTGTATAACTTAGTGGCCCTATCCCTGTCCTGATTTTTCTTTTGTTATTGATGTATCTGTAGAATACTTTACTATTTCTTTTCATAATCCTTGATAATTTAATTGTGTAGTTTCTCTTTGCATTTCTAATTTTGTTGGACTTATTTTCTAATCTTTTTGTATTCCCTTTTGTCATCCTCTCCTTTTTGACTATATACTGTATGCTTTTTTCTTTAGTATATTTCTTTATTCCTCCATGGTGTGTTATTACTGGCTAGTTTGTTCTTGCTTTTTAGTGGGATATATTTCCCCTGGACTCTATTGATCACCATTTTTAATATTTCCCACTGCTGTTCTATTTCTTTGTCAGTAAATTTCTCTAGTTTATTTTCCCTAGTTCCAATCTCATCCCCTTAAAATCAGCTTTTTTTCCCATTTATTACTTTGGTCTTTGTCTTACTTATGTCCTTCTCAGTCTTTACCTCAAACCTTGTTATGTTGTGATCGCTATTGCCTAGATGTCCCTCTACACTTAGTTCTCTTATCTGTATCCCTTTTGCTGCCTCTTCTTGCCAGTTCAATTTGGGGTAGTTAAAATATCCTATGTCCTTTAGTCACTTCACATATTTCTTCCTCCACCTTTCCACTATTAGGTGGTCTGTGCTAGACTATTAGCATGATCGATTCCTTGAGCTAGAAATTTGATGCCTTAGCACCTCCCGTTAGTGCCTCCAGGAAGTGATAATGGGGCGCTAAGGACTTACCACCCGAGTGCGGCGATGTTACTGCTTCCCGCGAAATTCACCTGGCGGTTTGTGGCGCCGGTAACCCCTAGCACCACGATCTCCTGCGCCCGGAGATTGTGATGTCATCCAGCTGCGCATCACCCCGATAGTGTCCCGGACCCGAAATTCATTTCCGCCCCCAGCAGCATCGCCGGGCGAAAATAGCGGCAGCTGCAGGAGATGTTCATCGGGAGGCCGGGCGTTTCAGGGGCGATACTTAAAGGCAAGGTGGCCGAGGTAAGTTAAAAAAAAACTGAAATGCTCTTTGCGGTTATTTTTTTGTTTCGTCACCAGTCATCGATCAGCCCGGCACTCTGCTGCCGTGCATCGGGCTGATCGGGCCGATCGCGGCTGCCGTCGGGGACCAGGTAAATTTTCCCCTTGCAGAGCCTGCAGCGATGGCCCTTCCCTTTAAGGGAGGGAATGAGCCTTTGAACGCGGCAGTGCTGCACGGCCCAGTGTGCAGCTCTGCTCACCTACCGCCCCACCTGCTGCCTGTTGCGCATCAGGAAGGAAGTGGAGCACTTGATTTAGTGCTCCACTTTCCTTCCTGGAGCGCAAAACTGAATTTTTTTATAAGTTGAGAAACATTAGCGCCTGGTGTTAATTTTCTCAACTTTTAAAAGTTAGCACCCCAAATGGGGCTATAATGAATTTTCCCCCCCTTATCCTTTTATTTCATCCATATGGATTCTGTTTCTAACCTTCTGTTAGTTATGTCCCTTTTTTCTACAGCCATTATGTTATCTCTAATTAGTGGAGCTGCCCCTCGCCCCCCTCTTCCTTCCTACCCTTGGTCTGATCTTTACTCTCATCTTCTAATTCTTTTGTCTTCAGACTTGGTCATTTTCACCAGATCCCTCCCCCTTCATACTAGTTTAAAGTCCTATCGATAGCCCCATTTATCCTTTCTGCTAGGTCCCTGTTCCCACCCTGGTTCAGGTGGAGCCTGTCCCAGCGGTACAGCTCCTTCCTGTCCCAGTACTGGTGCCAGTGTCCCATGAAATGGAACCCCTCCTTCCCACATCAGTCTTTTAGCCACGCATTCACCTTCCTGATCTGCCTATCCCGTGACTTGGTTAGTAATCCCGAGATTACCACGCATGAGATCCTTTTTTAAATTTAGTTCCTAACTTCTGATATTCCCTTAGCAGGACCTCTTCCCTTTTCTTCCCTATGTCACTGGTCCCAACAGGGACCTAAAACTACTAGATCTACCCCTCCCTTTCCAAGTTCCTCTCCTGTTGCTCTGTGATATCTTACCTTTGCATCCGGTAGGCAACATACCCTCCTGGACTCTCGGTCGTGACTGCAGAGGGCACTACCTATCCCCCTAATTATTGAATCCGCTATGGTTCAAGGAGCAGGCCCACCACCAACAAAGGTTGGCCAGTAAATGCAGCTTTGACAGAGGCATCCACATCCTGAGAACAAGTTAAAAAAAAATGAAAATACCTTTTCACTCTGAGGTATCCTTATTTGTATAAATTATGTACACAAAGGAGTGAAATTCTGGTAATCTATTGTTAAAAAATAACCTAAGTCACAAATTTAACACACCTTCAAATCCCATGCCATGAATTATTTAAGGTCCTCTATGGGATTTTGAAACAGCAACCCAATGCCACTGAAGAAAATCTAGTGCTTTGTGCACGTTGTAAGAATTATTATGCCCTCTTCAGGTGGCTCTCAACACTGACAGAGGCATTGCTGCCACCTCTTTACATCAGCTGCTGTTGAATTCAGGCTGCAATTGGCAGAAGTGCTTTGATGCGAAGGGATCATGAGACAGTTCAGTGAATTTATGGCTCTTCTAGGGTTCAGGTGATGAATGTAATCTGCTTGAGTTTTTCCTTCATTGGTTTGTGACATCACATCAATTCTGAGATCGGAGTTCTGCCGTGTAATGTTCTGGGAGATTTGCACCGTCCAATCCCCAGTCTATGCCTTTGTTACCTTTAGACTTGACTATTTGAATGCACTCCTGGCCGGCCTCCCATATTCTACCCTCCGTAAACTTGAGGTCATCCAAATCTCTGCTGCCCGTGCCCTAACTCGCACCAAGTCCCGTTCACCCATTACCCCTGTGCTCGCTGACCTACATTGACTCCCAGTTAAGCAATGTCTCGATTTAAAAATTCTCATACTTGTTTTCAAATCCCTCCATGCCCTCGCCCCTCTCTATCTCTGTAACCTCGTGCAGGCCCACAACCCTCCAAGATATCTGCGTTCAACTTCTGGCCTCTTGATCATCCCGGATTTTAATCGCTCCACCATTGGCGACCTTGCTCCCAGCTGTCCAAGCACTAAGCTCTGGAATTCCCTGCCTAAATCTCTCTGCCTCTCTACCTCTCTTTCCCCCTTTAAGATGCTCCTTAAAACCTACCACTTAATCGCCCTAATATCTCCTTATGTGGCTCGGTGTGAAATGTTGTTTGATTACGCTCCTGTGAAGTGCCTTGAAACATTTTACTACGTTAAAGGTGCTACTTCAATACAAGTTGTTGTTGTTGTTATGATGGGGGAACAACTTCCTTGTAGTTGAGTGGGGATAATTTTTTCAGCAAAGCTGTTACAATGATGTCACACACCTATTATACAATAAGTACGTTAGAGATACGCCTTCTTGAGGACATGACGAGGGGAGAGCGTATGATTGAGGGTTTTAAAATAATGAAGGGATTGGACTCAATCCAATTGTATTTGTTTTTTGAGATAAAAATGATAAGACCTGAAGGCCTGCATAGACAATCCTTCAGCAAGCAGTTGAATTAAATCCCAGGAAGTATTTATTTTCTCAGAGTCATTGTCCTCCAGTACAGGCAATCAAAACGTGTGGTGGGTATGTGTTGAAATTAAGATCCATCACACAGCTTCCTACACTAACTAACTTATTGGCCCAGAAATTCAGGTCTCCACGGGTGAGTACGCACGGGGTACTCACCCGTAGGCCCAATGGAAGTGCCGGTTTCCTGCATGCACTGCACATGCACGGGTAACCGGCACTTCCGTTCCTCTGAACGAAGGGGTTCAGAGGTCGAACATGTGCGCGGGAGAGACTGCACGTGCGCATCGAACTTAGTTTTTTTTTACAAGTTTTCCCGGGAGGGTAAGTTTACAGAAGTTAGAAATGTAAAAAGTAGGCGTAAGGCCTGCTTTTTACAAGGTAAGTGGTGAATTAATTAAAATTAAAACATTTTTTCCACAGGTTTATTATTTTTAAATACTTTAAAGCAAGGTAAGTTTATTTTTAGCCCCGTAGTGAAAATAAAATTATTTTTTTCAAAAATTTAAATTATTGTTTAAAATAGTTATTTCATGTAATTTATAGTTTATTTAAAAAATGTGATGTTTTAAAAAAAATTATTTGAAGATTTAGTGCTGTTTTGGGGCCGTAGTATTTATAAGTCTTGACAGCACTTCCTGTCAGACTTATGAATGGAGCATTCCCTGCTCTGATTGGCTCCCCATGGCCCACGTGATCCCAGGGGACGCTTCGAACTAACTGCGCCCCTGGGATACGCAAGCACTGCGCGCCGGCAGCTGGACCAGACCCCGGATCAGAATTCCATGGGGGCCCACAGCTCAACGGCCGGCGCGCAAGGTAAGTGCAGATCGGGGGCTTGCACCCACGGGAAGCCCCTCAACCCGAATTTCTGGGCTATTATTTCTGTGGAACTCCTTACTTGCCTCAATCTTCCCTTCATACAACAGTCCTCAGGCATGTCACCAAGGTGTTATTTCTTGATTGGCCTCATCTGTTTTAGTCTTGCTAACCTTTATGGTGCCCTGCACTATGGGCCTTGATTTCTCAATGTAAAAAATAAAGTAAGGATTTGGATTGAGACGTATTATTGGGGCAGTGTAGAGGGAGTTTTATTGTGCTATATCTGACCTGGGAAATCACAGAATCACAGAATCACAGAAACCTCACAGTGCAGATAGAGGCCATTTCGGCCCATCGAGCCTGCACCGACACATATCCCACCCGATCCCCGTAACCCCTACACCAACACATATCCCACCCTATCCCCATAACCCCACATATTTAATCCCCCTAACACTAAGGGTCAATTTTTATCATAGCCAATCAACCTAACCCGCACATCTTTGGATGTTTGATGTTGGTTCCTAGTGCTAACACCCCTCACCTTGGTGGGCACAAAATATCACTGCAGATCATTCTATAGGATATACTTGTAAATGAAAACTCTTGAGTACATGGAAATAATTTCTTCTCTCGGATGACACTTGTAGCCTTTTGACCTTTGCCTTCATAATCTACCGAGTCGTTTGAACCTCTCGATTTAGATGACAGTGTTGTGGTCAAGCCCAGTTGACCATTATTCCAACTGCAATGTATTTGGTGTTATGACATCAGTTTCAGCGATGTGCATGATAGGTTTCTGTGCTTAAATGCATGTGGTTCAGAGGTAATGTATCCTTAGATCTGGGATCGCATTACAGGGATGGAATAGAAAAGCTATTTACTTCTGCCATCACACCAATTCAGAAAGAACCTACTCTACCCTTTAAACAGCATCCAGCTGTTGCTTACATTTTTTCAGGACTTGAGCTTACACCATCTTACCCAGGGATCCATTCCATGTGTTAATCATCCTCTGTGTGAAGAACTTCCTCATATTAATCTTAAATTTGTCTTTCGCTAGTTTAAACAAGTGACTCCTTCTTCCATTATCACTGTTCAGTTTAGTGTTCCTGATTTATGTTTTCTATAATGTTTACTCTTCTATAAAGCTCCATAAAATCACCTCTCAGTTACCTCCTTTCACACTTTATGAGGCTAATGATCCAGAGAGAGAGAGAGAGTGAGGATTGAAAAGGGGGAGAGAGAAATTGAAAGGGGGAGAGAGAGAGAGGATTGAAAGAGGGAGAGAGAGAGAATCGAAGGGGGAGAGAGAGAGAGAGGATTGAAAGAGGGAGAGAGAGACAGAAGCGAACGGGGAGAGAGAGAGGGAGGACCGAAAGAGGGAGAGCGAGCGAGGATCGAAAGAGAGCGAGAGAGGATCAAAAGGGAGAGAGAGAGAGGATCGAAGGGGAGAGAGAGAGACAGGACCGAAGGGGAGTGAGAGACAGGACCGAAGGGGAGAGAGAGAGACAGGACCGAAGGGGAGAGAGAGAGAGAGAGAGAGAATCGAAGGGGGAGAGAGAGGGAGAGGATCAAAGGGGGAGAGAGAGAGGATCAAAAGGGAGAGAGAGAGGATCGAAAGAGAGAGAGAGAGAGAGGATCAAAAGAGGGAGAGAGTGAGAGATAGAGAGAGGATCAAAAGGGAGAGATAGAGAGAGGATCAAAAGGGAGAGATAGAGAGAGGATCAAAAGGGAGAGAGAGAGAGAGGATCGAAAGAGAGAGAGAGAGGATCGAAAGGGAGAGAGAGAGAGAGGATCGAAAGGGAGAGAGAGAGAGGATCGAAAGGGAGAGAGAGAGAGGATCAAAAGGGAGAGAGAGAGAGACAGGATCGAAGGGGGAGAGAGAGAGAGGATCGAAGGATGGAGAGAGAGAGAGAATCGAAGGGAGAGAGAGAGGGAGAGGATCGAAGAGGGGAGAGAGAGAGAGGGAGAGGATCGAAGAGGAGAGAGAGAGAGAGAGAGGATCAAAAAGGGAGAGAGAGAGGATCAAAAGGGAGAGAGAGAGAGAGAGGATCAAAAGAGGGATTGAGAGGATCGAAGGGAGAGAGAGAGAGAGAATCAAAAGGGAGAGAGAGAGAGGATCGAAGGGGAGAGAGAGAGAGAGAGGGAGAGAGAGAGAGAGAGAGGATCGAAAGAGGGAGAGGGAGAGAGAGAGAGTGGATCGAAAGGGAGAGAGAGAGAGAGAGAGGATCAAAAGGGAGAGAGAGAGAGGCTCGAAAGGGAGAGAGAGAGAGAGAGAGAGAGAGAGGATTGAAGGGAGAGAGAGAGAGGATCAAAAGAGGGAGAGAGAGAAAATGAGATGATCGAAAGAGGGGGAGTGAGAGAGGATCGAAGGAGAGAGGATCGAAAGAGGGAGAGAAAGACAGGATTGAAAGAGGGAGAGAGAGAGAGTATCGAAGGGAGAGAGAGAGAGAGGATCGAAAAAGGGAGAGAGAGAGTGAGAATCGAAAGGGAGAAAGAGAGAGAATCGAAAGAGGGAGAGAGAGAGAGGGGAGAGAGAGAGAGGATCGAAGGGAGAGGGAGAGGATCGAAGGGGAGAAAAAGAGTGGGAATTGAAAGGGAGAGAGAGAGGTTCGAAAGAGGGAGAGAGATAGAGTGGATCAAAAGGGAGAGAAAGAGAGAGAGGATCGAAAGGGAGAGAGAGAGGATCAAAAGGGAGAGAGAGGAGAGAGAGGATCGAAGGGGAGTGAGAGAGAGAGAGAGGGGATGAACGAAAGAGGGGAGAGAGAGAGTGAGAGGATCAAAAGGGAGAGAGAGAGAGACAGAAGCGAATGGAGAGAGAAATAAAGAGAGAGATAATTGAAGGGGGAGAGAGAGAGAGAGAATCGAAGGGGGAGAGAGAGAGGATCGAAAGAGGGAGAGAGAGAGGGAGAGAGAGAGAGGATTGAAAAGGAGAGAGGAGAGAGGATCGAAAGAGGGAGAGAGAGAAAGAGAGAGAGAGAGGATCCAGAAGAGGGAGAGAGAGAGGATCGAAAGAGGGAGAGAGACAGAGGGAGAATCGAAAGAGGGAGAGCGAGTGGGAGAGAGAGAGGATCAAAAGAGAGAGTGAGAGAGGGAGCGAGAGAGGATCGAAAGTGAGAGAGAGAGAGAGGATCGAAGGGATAGAGAGAGAGGATCAGAAGAGGGGGGGGAGGAGAGAGAAACAGATCGGAAGGTTGAGAGACGAGAGGGTGAGAAGAGAGAGCATTGAAGGGGGAGAGAGAGAGTGAGAGGATCGAAGGGAGAGAGAGAGACAGAGACAGAAGCGAAGGGGAGAGAGAGAGAATCGAATGACAGAGAGAGAGGATCGAAAGGGAGAGAAAGAGAGAGAGTGAGAATCGAACGGAAGAGGGAGAGGTTCGAAAGAGGGAGAGAGAGAGAGATCAAAAGGGAGAGAGAGAGAGAGGATCGAAAGGGAGAGAGAGAGAGAGACAGAAGCAAAGGGGGAGAGAGAGAGAGGAGAGTTAGGATCGACGGGGGAAAGAGGGAGAGAGGATCGAAAGGGAGCGAGAGAGAGAATCGAAAGGGAGAGAGAGGGAGAGAGGGAGAGGGAGGATCAAAAGAGAGAGAGAGAGAGTGAGAGGATCGAAAGGGAGAGAGAAAGACAGAGACAGCAGCGAAGGAGGAGGAGAGAGAGAGAGAATCGAATGACAGAGAGAGAGACGATCGAAAGGGAGAGAAAAGAGAGAGAGAGAGTGAGAATCGAAAGGGAGAGAGGTTCGAAAGAGGGAGAGGGAGATAGAGAGAGGATCGAAAGGGAGAGAGAGAGAGGGGAGGAGAGAGAGGGGATCGAAGGGGGAGAGAGAGAGAGAGGATCAAAAGGGGAGAGAGAGAGGATCGAAGGGGGAGAGAAAGAGAGAGAGAGTGAGAATGAAAGGGGGAGAGAGAGGTTCGAAAGAGGGAGAGAGATAGAGAGAGGATCGAAAGGGAGAGAATGAGAGAGCGAGGATCAAAAGGGAGAGAGAGAGGATCGAAGGGGAGTGAGAGAGAGAGAGAGGGATGATCGAAAAAGGGAGAGAGTGAGAGAGGATCGAAAGGGATAGAGACAGAGAGAGAGAGAGACAGAAGCGAAGGGGGAGAGAGAGAGAGATAATTGAAGGGGGAGAGAGAGAGAGAGGATCGAAGGGGGAAAGACAGAGGATCGAGAGAGGGAGAGAGGATTGAAAGAGGGAGAGAGAGAGAGGGGGAGAGAGAGAGAGAGGATCAAAAGAGGGAGAGAGAGAGAGGATCGAAAGAGGGAGAGAGACAGAGGGAGGATCGAAAGAGGAGAGAGAGAGAGAGAGAGAGAGAGATCGAAGGGAGAGAGAGTGAAAGGATCAGAAGAGGGAGAGAGAGAAAGAGAATTGAAAGGTTGAGAGAGAGAGAGAGGGGAGAGAGAGAGCATTGAAGGGAGAGAGAGAGAGTGCGAGGATCGAAAGGGAGAGAGAGAGAGTGAGAATCGAAAGGTAGAAAGAGAGGTTCGAAAGAGGGAGAGAGAGAGAGGGTCAAAAGGGAGAGAGAGAGGATCAAAAGGGAGAGAGAGAAAGAGAGGATCGAAGGGGAGTGAGAGAGAGAGGGATGATCGAAAGAGGGAGAGAGAGAGAGTGAGAGGATCGAAAGAGAGAGAGAGAGACAGAAGCGAAGGGGGAGAGAGAAAGAGTTAGGCTCGACAGGGGGAAAGGGAGAGAGCATCGAAAGGGAGAGCGAGAGAGAGAATCGAAAGGGAGAGAGAAGGAGAGAGGGAGAGAGAGAGGATCAAAAGGGAGAGAGAGAAAGAGAGGATTGAAGGGGGAGTGAGCGAGAGGGGGATGATCGAAAGAGGGAGAGCGAGAGAGAGAATCGAAAAGGAGAGAGAAGGAGAGAGGGAGAGAGAGGATCAAAAGAGAGAGAGAGAGGATCGAAAGAGGGAGAGAGAGTGAGAATCAAAAGGGAGAGAGAGAGAGGATCGAAGGGGGAGAGAAAGACAGAGAATCGAAGGGGGAGAGAGAGAGAATCGAAGGGGGAGAGAAAGACAGAGAATCGAAGGGGGAGAGAGAGAGAGAATCGAAGGGGGAGAGGGAGAGAGAGAATAGAAGGGGAGAGAGAGAGAGGATCGAAAGGGAGAGAGAGGGAGAGAGAGAGAATCAAAAGGGAGAGAGAGAGAGAAGATTGAAGGGAGGGAGAGAGAGAGAGAGAGGACTGAAAGGAGGAGAGAGAGAGGATCGAAGGGGAGTGAGAGAGAGGATCAAAAGATGGAGAGAGATAGAGAATCGAAAGGGGGAGAGTGAGAGAGGGAGAGAGGGAGAGAGAGAGAGTGAATCAAAAGAGGGAGAGAGAGAGAGAATCGAAAGGTTGAGAGAGAGAGAGGGGAGAGAGAGAGCACCGAAGGGAGAGAGAGAGTGAGAGGATCGAAAGTGAGAGAGAGAGGGAGGATCGAAGGGGAGAGAAAGAGAGAGTGGATTGAAGGGGAGTGAGAGAGAGAGGGATGATCGAAAGAGGGAGAGAGAGAGAATCGAAGGGGGGAGAGAGGATCGAAAGAGGGAGAGAGAGAGAGGGTCGAAAGGGAGAGAGAGAGAGAGAGGATTGAAAGGGAGAGAGACAGAGAGGATCGAAAGAGGGAGAGAGAGAGAGAGAGAGAGAATCGAAGGGAGAGAGAATGGGGAGAGACGTTCGAAGGGAGAGAGAGAGAGAGAGAGAGAATCAAAAAGGAGAGAGAGAGAGGATCGAAGGGGGCGAGAAAGAGAGAGAATCGAAGGGGAGAGAGAGAGAGGATCGAAGGGGGAGAGGGAGAGATAGAATTGAAGGGGGAGAGAGATAGAATTGAAGGGGGAGAGAGAGAGAGAGAATTGAAGGGGGAGAGAGAGAGAGAGAGAGAATCAAAGGGGGAGAGAAAGAGAGAATGGGGAGAGAGAGAGAGGATCGAAGGGAGAGAGAGTGAGAGAATCAAAAGGGAGTGAGAGAGAGAGAGGATCAAATGGGGAGAGAAAGAGAGAGAATTGAAGGGGATAGAGAGAGGATCGAAGGGGGAGAGGGAAAGATAGAATTGAAGGGGGAGAGAAAGAGAGAGAATCGAAGGGGGAGAGAGAGAGATAGAATTGAAGGGGGAGAGGAAGAGAGAGAATCGAAGGGGGAGAGAGAGAGGATCGAAGGGGGAGAGAGAGGATCGAAGGGGGAGAGGGAGAGATAGAGAGAGAATTGAAGGCGGAGAGAGAGAGAATCGAAGGGGGTGAGTGAAAGAGAGGATCGAAGGGGGAGAGGTAGAATAGAAGGGGAAGAGAGAGATGATCAAAGGGGGAGAGAGAGAGAGGATCAAAAGAGGGAGAGAGAGAGAGAGGATCGAAGGGAGAGAGAGAGAATCGAAAGGGGGAGAGAGAGAGGATTGAAGGGGAGAGAGCGAGAGAGAGAATCGAAGGGGGAGAGAGAGCGAGAGAGAGGATCGAAGGGGGAGAGAGAGAGCGAGAGGGAGGATCGAAGGAGGAGAGAGAGCGAGAGAGAGCGAGAGGGAGGATCGAAGGAGGAGAGAGCGAGAGGATCGAAGGAGGGAGCGAAAGAGGATCAAAAGGGAGAGAGAGAGGTGATAGAAAGACGGAGAGAGAGAGGTTCGAAGGAGAGAAAGAGAGGATCGAAGGAGAGAGAGAGGAAGAAAGGGAGAGAGAAAGAGAGGATCAAAAGTGGGAGAGAGAGAGGGAGAGGATCGAAGGGGAGAGAGAGAGAGGATCAAAGGGGGGAGAGAGAGGATCGAAGGGGAGAGAAAGAGAGAGAGAGTGAGAATTGAAAGGGGGAGAGAGAGGTTCGAAAGAGGGAGAGAGATAGAGAGAGGATCGAAAGGGAGAGAAAGAGAGAGCGAGGATCAAAAGGGAGAGAGAGAGGATCGAAGGGGAGTGAGAGAGAGAGAGAGGGATGATCGAAAAAGGGAGAGAGTGAGAGAGGATCGAAAGGGATAGAGACAGAGAGAGAGAGAGACAGAAGCGAAGGGGGAGAGAGAGAGAGATAATTGAAGGGGGAGAGAGAGAGAGAGGATCGAAGGGGGAAAGACAGAGGATCGAGAGAGGGAGAGAGGATTGAAAGAGGGAGAGAGAGAGAGGGGGAGAGAGAGAGAGAGGATCAAAAGAGGGAGAGAGAGAGAGGATCGAAAGAGGGAGAGAGACAGAGGGAGGATCGAAAGAGGGAGAGAGAGAGAGAGAGAGAGAGAGGATCGAAGGGAGAGAGAGTGAAAGGATCAGAAGAGGGAGAGAGAGAAAGAGAATTGAAAGGTTGAGAGAGAGAGAGAGGGGAGAGAGAGAGCATTGAAGGGAGAGAGAGAGAGTGCGAGGATCGAAAGGGAGAGAGAGAGAGTGAGAATCGAAAGGTAGAAAGAGAGGTTCGAAAGAGGGAGAGAGAGAGAGGGTCAAAAGGGAGAGAGAGAGGATCAAAAGGGAGAGAGAGAAAGAGAGGATCGAAGGGGAGTGAGAGAGAGAGGGATGATCGAAAGAGGGAGAGAGAGAGAGTGAGAGGATCGAAAGAGAGAGAGAGAGACAGAAGCGAAGGGGGAGAGAGAAAGAGTTAGGCTCGACAGGGGGAAAGGGAGAGAGCATCGAAAGGGAGAGCGAGAGAGAGAATCGAAAGGGAGAGAGAAGGAGAGAGGGAGAGAGAGAGGATCAAAAGGGAGAGAGAGAAAGAGAGGATTGAAGGGGAGTGAGCGAGAGGGGGATGATCGAAAGAGGGAGAGCGAGAGAGAGAATCGAAAAGGAGAGAGAAGGAGAGAGGGAGAGAGAGGATCAAAAGAGAGAGAGAGAGGATCGAAAGAGGGAGAGAGAGTGAGAATCAAAAGGGAGAGAGAGAGAGGATCGAAGGGGGAGAGAAAGACAGAGAATCGAAGGGGGAGAGAGAGAGAATCGAAGGGGGAGAGAAAGACAGAGAATCGAAGGGGGAGAGAGAGATAGAATTGAAGGGGGAGAGAAAGAGAGAGAGAATCGAAGGGGGAGAGAGAGAGAGAATCGAAGGGGGAGAGGGAGAGAGAGAATAGAAGGGGAGAGAGAGAGAGGATCGAAAGTGAGAGAGAGGGAGAGAGAGAGAATCAAAAGGGAGAGAGAGAGAGAAGATTGAAGGGAGGGAGAGAGAGAGAGAGAGGACTGAAAGGAGGAGAGAGAGAGGATCGAAGGGGAGTGAGAGAGAGGATCAAAAGATGGAGAGAGATAGAGAATCGAAAGGGGGAGAGTGAGAGAGGGAGAGAGGGAGAGAGAGAGAGTGAATCAAAAGAGGGAGAGAGAGAGAGAATCGAAAGGTTGAGAGAGAGAGAGGGGAGAGAGAGAGCACCGAAGGGAGAGAGAGAGTGAGAGGATCGAAAGTGAGAGAGAGAGGGAGGATCGAAGGGGAGAGAAAGAGAGAGTGGATTGAAGGGGAGTGAGAGAGAGAGGGATGATCGAAAGAGGGAGAGAGAGAGAATCGAAGGGGGGAGAGAGGATCGAAAGAGGGAGAGAGAGAGAGGGTCGAAAGGGAGAGAGAGAGAGAGAGGATTGAAAGGGAGAGAGACAGAGAGGATCGAAAGAGGGAGAGAGAGAGAGAGAGAGAGAATCGAAGGGAGAGAGAATGGGGAGAGACGTTCGAAGGGAGAGAGAGAGAGAGAGAGAGAATCAAAAAGGAGAGAGAGAGAGGATCGAAGGGGGCGAGAAAGAGAGAGAATCGAAGGGGAGAGAGAGAGAGGATCGAAGGGGGAGAGGGAGAGATAGAATTGAAGGGGGAGAGAGATAGAATTGAAGGGGGAGAGAGAGAGAGAGAATTGAAGGGGGAGAGAGAGAGAGAGAGAGAATCAAAGGGGGAGAGAAAGAGAGAATGGGGAGAGAGAGAGAGGATCGAAGGGAGAGAGAGTGAGAGAATCAAAAGGGAGTGAGAGAGAGAGAGGATCAAATGGGGAGAGAAAGAGAGAGAATTGAAGGGGATAGAGAGAGGATCGAAGGGGGAGAGGGAAAGATAGAATTGAAGGGGGAGAGAAAGAGAGAGAATCGAAGGGGGAGAGAGAGAGATAGAATTGAAGGGGGAGAGAAAGAGAGAGAATCGAAGGGGGAGAGAGAGAGGATCGAAGGGGGAGAGAGAGGATCGAAGGGGGAGAGGGAGAGATAGAGAGAGAATTGAAGGCGGAGAGAGAGAGAATCGAAGGGGGTGAGTGAAAGAGAGGATCGAAGGGGGAGAGGTAGAATAGAAGGGGAAGAGAGAGATGATCAAAGGGGGAGAGAGAGAGAGGATCAAAAGAGGGAGAGAGAGAGAGAGGATCGAAGGGAGAGAGAGAGAATCGAAAGGGGGAGAGAGAGAGGATTGAAGGGGAGAGAGCGAGAGAGAGAATCGAAGGGGGAGAGAGAGCGAGAGAGAGGATCGAAGGGGGAGAGAGAGAGCGAGAGGGAGGATCGAAGGAGGAGCGAGAGCGAGAGAGAGCGAGAGGGAGGATCGAAGGAGGAGAGAGCGAGAGGATCGAAGGAGGGAGCGAAAGAGGATCAAAAGGGAGAGAGAGAGGTGATAGAAAGACGGAGAGAGAGAGGTTCGAAGGAGAGAAAGAGAGGATCGAAGGAGAGAGAGAGGAAGAAAGGGAGAGAGAAAGAGAGGATCAAAAGTGGGAGAGAGAGAGGGAGAGGATCGAAGGGGAGAGAGAGAGAGGATCAAAGGGGGGAGAGAGAGAGAGAAAGGATCAAAAGGGAGAGAGGATTGAAAGTGTTGTGTCTGTACCTGTGCCGTTATACTTAAACACAATTAGTGCTCAGAACCCCGAGATTGCAAACATGCTGCTTCTTTATTCAAAAGGAAAGTTCCAGAGAAAGTACAGAACAAAAGAGAACAAACCCAACCATTCATCTGCTGTGACAGCGCCACCGCAGGTGGGAGAAGAACACATAATACATAACATATTCCTCCCCTCTTAATGAAATGTCCATATTATTCCTCAACAGGTAAGTTACTTTCAATGCACTCAACTAACCAAAGGTAGAGCTAGACTGCCTCAAACCCTGACTTTACTCTGGGGTTTATTCTGCCCCAGTCTTGTGGGTAAGTCACTAAGCCTACAGATCCAAGCATCTTGGAGGCCGCCGCTCTCTGACAGGATACCAGCGGTCATCGCTGGCTTCCACCGCAGTAGGCATTGACACAGGCCTAGATAGAGAAGGTGCCTGTGTCAGTCGAAAGTCAGGAGTTTGCACAGGTGGAACAGTCTCTTTGACTTCCTGTGTTGGAGAAGAGCACTGTGGCGAAGGATGCTGGTTTGCGGTATCATCCAGAAACAGTTCAGGCCAACCAGCCGTTGGAGCCTCTGTGGCTGTCTCTGCTCCTAGCAACAGTTGATCAGTGTCTCTTCTCCAGACGATGTCCTCAGCAGTCTCAACCGTGTACGACACAGGGCCCGTCTGCGCGATCACCGTAGCAGGAACCCATTTCGGTCCAGTGTTGTAGTTTCGAGCTAGGACGTGCTCTCCAGGATGAAACCGTCTCTCCTTGGCTCTTTTCTCTCTTCTTTCAATTTGAGCTTGTTGTTGACGTTGGACAACCTGCTCTGCCCTTGGAGGTTTGAGTAAGTCAAAACTTGTCCGCAACTGCCTCTTCATCATGAGCGAAGCGGGGGAAGTTTTGGTTGTGGCATACGGCTCATTCCTGTAGGACAACAGGAAGCTGTTCAGACGTTGGTGGATTGAGCCCTGACCTTGCGATGCCTTCAAGGCGTGCTTCAAAGTTTGCACGAACCTTTCTGCCAGGCCGTTAGTAGAGGGATGGTAGGGCGCAGACCTGATGTGTTGGACACCATTCACTTGCAGGAAGGTTGCAAACTCCTGTGACACAAATTGTGGACCGTTGTCACTTACGAGTTGTTCCGGTGAGCCATAATGGCTGAATATCTAACCAAGTTTCTCAATTGTTTTCTCTGCCGTGGTAGACCTCATCACAGCGACCTCCGGCCACTTGCTACGAGCGTCCACAACCACCATAAACATCTTATCTTCGAAAGGAGCGGCGAAGTCCACATGTGCGCGCTGCCACACTTCTTCAGGCCAATCCCAGGGGTGTAGGGTTGCCAGCTGTGGAACATTCCGGACCTTTTGACACGGGGAACATGTTTTGGCTTTCTCCTCAATATTTCCATCGAGACCTGGCCACCAGAAGTAGCTTCTTGCCATTTCCTGCATCCGAACCATCCCACTGTATGAAGTTCTTGCAGTACAGGTTCCCTCAGAGGTGGCAGAATGATGACACGGCGTCCCCAGAGAAGACAACCTGCCTGGACGGAGAGCTCATTTCTTTTTGAAACGTAAGGTTTCAAACTAGGAGAATCTCCTGTAGCTCTCCCTTGAATGACATCGTCCATTACCTCAGACAGGACTGGATCATTGCGGGTGTACCTTCGCACCTGAGCTGCAGTGACAGGTGCTCCCTCCACTTGTCTGAAGTAGAAGATGTCTATCTGACGAGGCTCTGGGGAAGTAACAGGCAAGGGCAGCCTCGAGAGACCGTCTGCGTTGCTGTGCAAGTCTGATTTGCGGTATTTGATGTCGTATGTGTGTCCCGACAACAGTAAAGCTCACCTTTGCATCCTGCTTGCAGCAAGAGATGGAATTCCAGTGTGGGGCCCGAAGATTGAAATCAATGAACGGTGGTCCGTCAGGAGTGTGGCCCTTCTCCCAAACAGGTACTGATGAAATTTTCGAATTCCAAAAACGATTCCCAAGGCCTAGCGCTCAATCTGAGCATAGTTACTCTCGGCCTTGTTCAAGGTGCATGATGCGAAGGCGATAGGTTTCTCTTTAGCAGAAGGCATGATGTGGGATATGACTGCTCCCACACCATATGGTGATGCATTACATGCTAGCTGCACGGGTAGCTTTGGGTCGAAGTGTGTCAGGACCTCCGACTTCAGCAATGCTTTCTTTGTTTGGGTGAAAGCTTCGTTGCACAGTTCAGTCCATTTCCATGTTTTGCCTTGACATTGCAACTGATGTAACGGCTTCAGCAATGTTGCTAAGTCTGGAATAAACTTTCCATAGTAGTTAAGTAGCCCCAGGAATGAACGTAACTGGCTCACATTCTGGGGTGCTGGGGCCTCCACGATTGCCTTGACCTTTGACGGCACCTTGTGCAGGCCGGTAGCGTCAATCACATGCCCCAGGTACTCAACTGAAGACTGAAAGAATTCACATTTGTCCTTACGAACTCTGAGTCCGTACTTTTTCAGTCGCTGTAGTGTCGCATCCAAGTTCAGAAGATGATCCTCCTCATTTGTCCCAGTGACAAGGATGTCGTCCAGGTAGCACTGGACTCCTGGCAGGCCACTCAAAATCTGATCCATTGCCCTTTGGAATAGAGCAGGGGCCGACGTAATTCCAAACGGAAGGCGGCAGTACCTGTATAGCCCCTTGTGTGTCACAATTGTCAGCAGCTCCTTTGATTTGTCATCGACATGCATTTGTAGATAAGCCTGGCATAAGTCTATTTTGCTGAACTTTTGCCCTCCGGCCAGGCCCGTAAAAAGATCACCAATGAGGGGAAGAGGGTACTGTTCCGCAGACAGCACCGGGTTAATAGTCACTTTAAAATCCCCGCAGATTCGAATAGATCCATCCTTTTTCAGGACAGGAACAATGGGTGTGGCCCATTTGCTCACGCTCACAGGCTCCAGGACTCCATTCTCGACTAAGGCCTCCATGTTAGCCTCAACTTTTGGCCTAATTGCATAGGGTACAGGTCGGGCTTTGTGAAACTTCGGCTTGCTGTCAGGTTTAATGTTCAGTCTCACGCTGATCTTTTTCATGCTCCCAATTCACCATTGAAGAGTTCTGCATGTTTGTTTAACACTGCAGTCAGACCTGACTCCCCTTTTGATATCATGCAGACTGCAGGCCAGTCCAGCGTGATTTTCTCTAGCCACGCACGTCCCAGTAGAGATGGGTAATTTCCCTTTACCACATATAGTGGCAGTTTTGCAGTCTGTCCGTTCAATTTAACTGTCACCTCAATGGCACCTCTCATGGCCACAGGTTCGCCGGTATACATCTTTAGCACAATGTTGGCTGAAGGGTAAGGTGCTTTAGCATTTTGTTGCAGACAGTGTCTGAAACAAGGGACACAGCCGCACCTGTGTCCACCTCCATCCGCACTGATTGTCCCTCCACCAGTGTCGACACCCAGTAGCCATTTGGACCACCTGCAACCGTCAATATGTGCACCTCTTCCTCCTCAGAGGTGTCGCCCCCCCTCTGTTTTGCTTGTTCCATCATGCTGCACTGAATGAACACTCTTTTTCTTCTCTTGTCCAAATACAGACATTTTGTTTTCATGCTTCCCAGCTCTGTCTGTTCTTTTTTTACCTCTACAGGCACGTTCAATGTGATCCTTTTTGCCACAGTTTCGGCATTCCAGCTCCGTACTCCAGCAGTCATAGCGTGATGGCCCGTTTTTCCACAACGGTAACATGTGCCGTTCCGCGCACCTTTAGGCTCAGACAACACCTTGTGAACTCTCCCTGTTGAACTAAACTGGTGAGCCTCCTTTTCCGCCATCTCCATGGAGACACTAACTTCAATGGCCTTTTCATGATTAAGGTTGTCCTCAGTAAGAAGGCGCTTCTGTGTGGCTGCACTTTGCAGACCACACACAAGTCTGTCTCTAATGGTGTCATTCAGCACCTCCTTGAACTCGCAGTGTTCTGACAACCTTTTCAAAGCAGCAATAAACATAGTCACTGTTTCCCCCTCCTTGATTCTGTTTGTGAAATCTAAATCTCTCAGCAATAACCAGAGGTTTCGGTGAAAAATGTGCCCAAGAATTTCCACTAGTTGTTTATATGTTTTAGTTCCTGGCTTAACTGGCTGTACAAGGCTGCGCAGTAAATTGAATGTCTTTGCTCCCATAATTTGCTCAAAAAGGTAGGCACAACCTTATCGTTTGCCACCACATTCGCCAAAACAAAATAGTCAAAAAGTTCCATATAAGCGCTCCATTGCTCAACATTTTCATCAAAATCACTGATGTTTCCGAATATAGTAGCTATCTCACGTTTCAACTTTTAATTTCTGTTTACTCACTGCACCCATAATGTTAATGTAATGCTGCAATCTCTGTTCCGAGTGTTTTGTAGACGAAAACAAGGAAGTTCCCACAACGCAGATTCATCTGATCCTCGTCGCCACTTTGTTGTGTCTGTATCTGTGCCGTTATACTTAAACACAATTAGTGCTCAGAACCCCGAGATTGCAAGCATGCTGCTTCTTTATTCAAAAGGAAAGTTCCAGAGAAAGTACAGAACAAAAGAGAACAAACCCAACCATTCATCTGCTGTGACAGCGCCACCGCAGGTGGGAGGAGAACACATAATACATAACAGAAAGAGGGAGAGTGAGAGAGAGGAATGAAAGGGAGAGAGAGGATCAAAAAATGGAGAGAGAGAGAGAGAGAGGATCGAAAGAGGGAGAGCGAGATTGAAAGGATCGAAGGGGAGAGAGGATCGAAAGAAGGAGAGAGAGAGAATAGAAGGGGGAGAGAAAGAGAGAGAGAGAGAATGGGGAGAGAGAGAGGATCGAAGGGAGAGAGAGAGAGAGAGAGAAGCAAAAGGGGGAGAGAGAGAGAATCAAAGGGAGAGAAGAGAGAGAGAGAGAATGGGGAGAAAGAGAGAGAGGATCGAAGGGAGACAGAGAGAGAATCAAAAGGGAGAGAGAGAGGATCAAAAGAGGGAGAGAGAGGATCGAAGGGAGAGAGAGAGAGAATGGGGAGAGAGAGAGAGAGAATGGGGAGAGGGAGAGAATCGAAGCTGGAGAGAGAGGATCGAAAGAAGGAGAGAGAGAGGGTCGAAAGGGAGAGAGAGAGAGAGAGGGAGGATTGAAAGGGAGAGAGAGAGAGAGGCTCGAAAGAGGGAGAGAGAGAGAGGATTGAAGGGAGAGAGAGGATCAAAAGGAAGAGAGCGGATCAAAAGGGGGAGAGGGAGAGAGGATCAAAAGGGAGAGAGTGAGAGATAGAGAGAGGATCGAAAGGGAGAGGGAGAGAGAGGATCGGAGAGAGAGAGAGAATCAAAGGGGAGAGAGAGAGAGAGGATCGAAGGGGGAGAGAGAGAGGATTGAAGGGGAGAGAGAGCGAGAGATAGATTTGAAGGGGAGAGAAAGAGTGAGAGAGAATAGAAGGGGAAGAGAGAGAGGATCGAAGGGGGAGAGAGAGAGGATCAAAAGAGGGAGAGAGAGAGAGAATTGATGGAGAGAGAGAGGATAGAAGGGGGAGAGAGAGAGAGAGAGCAGATCGAAGGGAGAGAGAGAATGAAAAGGGAGAGAGAGAGAGAGGACCGAAAGCGGAGAGAGAGAGAGAGAAAGGATCGAAGGGGGAGAGAGAGCGAGAGAGAGGATTGAAGGGGGAGAGAGAGAGAGAGGTTCGAAGAAGAGAGAGAGAGAGAGGATCAAAGGAGAGAGAGAGAGAGGAAGAAAGGGAGAGAGAAAGAGAGGATCAAAAGTGTGTGTGAGAGAGAGAGAGAGGATCAAAAGAGGGAGAGAGAGAGAAGATTGGAAGGGAGAGAGAGAGAGAGAAGATCGAAAGAGGGAGAGAGAGAGAGAGGATCGAAAGGGAGAGAGAGATGGAGAGGATCGAAAGAGGGAGAGAGAGAGAGGATCGAAAGGGAGAGAGAGAGAGAGAAGTGTTGCGTTTGCAAAGATAATCCAGAGACCGCAAGCAGAGATCAGTTCATGCTGCTTTTATAATGGCTGCCCCACACACACACACACACACTCCCAGGCACAAGCAATCGAATACCTATACCTATACACAATACAATGATAACAGCACTATCAAACTCCATGTGCTCAGGCCAAGGCAATCGAGAACCTATCCCCAGTGTCAGACATAACATTTCCTCCCCCCTCACAGAATTTCAAACATGAAATGTAGTGACAAAGTCCTGTAGGTGGCCAGTGCGAGAACGTGTATGAACAGGCCGAGGTGCGGACTGGTGAGGAGCAGGCTGAGGCACAACATCTGCTTGGCGGTTGGCTGGCTGAGCCACATATGCACCCCGCCACTCTGGGGGTAAGGCTTGGGGATTAGGTCCGTATAATCCCGCATCAGGGGGTGCTGGCACCTTCCGAAGGTGGCTGGCATGCCAGCGAGAGCCGTCAGTGAGGCAGAAAGTGGCTGGTCCAAGTTGGCGGCTGATTTGGAGAGGGGAGGACCTGAATGACGCCATCTTATTGTTGCGGTGAGGCCTGCGGACTCTGACCCAATCGGAGACTGAGATGTTGGGCGCCTTGGCCCTCTTCGACTGGTCGAAGTGGAGTTTCATCTTCTCCTGCTGTCTAGCGACTGTGGCTTGAGCCGGTGGAGCAGGGCTCTGAGCTAGCGAGGGGCGGAGCCTGCCAAGGGGCAGCATGAGCTCACGGCCTAGCATGAGGGATTGCAGGTGAGACCCCTGTAGTGGAATGCTGGGAGGCTCTGTAGTGCAGCAGTGTGTGGAGGAGGGCCTTGTCAAATGCACACCCCTGGGATAGGTGTGCTCTGAGGCCATTTTTCAGTGTCTGGTTAAAACGCTCCACCCCCCCCATTTGACTCGGGGTGGTAGTACGCTGTGTGTATGTGACGGATGCCCTTGCTCTCAAGGTAAGAGGAGAGTTCCGAAGAGACCATTTGGGGGCCATTGTCTGTGGTGATGGCCTTTGGATGCCCCCAGCGGGAGAAGAGGGACTCAAGGATATCAATGATGACCCGAGAGGTGACGGAGCCCACGGCAGTGACCTCTGGCCATTTTGAGTGCAGGTCATAGGTCACCACTAGGAACCGTTGATGGTGGGGGACATTATGGATCTCCCCGCAGACGTCCAGCTGCAGGTGCTCCCAGGGCTGAGAGGGCCAGGCAAGGGGTTGCAGGGGTGGAGGAGCTTGGTGCCCAGTCTTGCCACTTACAAAGCAGGCTGCACAGTCCTTGACCAGGGCCTCGATTTCCCTGTCGATACCCGGCCACCACACTAGGTCTCGGCATCGTTGTTTGAGCTTCACTATGCCCAAGTGGCCCTCATGCGCCATGGATAAAACACGCGCACGAAGGGCACTTGGGACCACAGTGCAGAGCCCACGTGCAACACAGGAGTCATTCCAGCAGGAGAGCTCCTCTTTAACTCTGGAGTAGGCAGACAGTTCCTCAGGGACCTTGTGAGGCCAGCCATCTCTGATGAAGGTGCACAGCTGGGAGAGGGCCGGATCCTGTTCAGAGGCCTCTTTGAGCTCCTGGAGAGAGACTGTGGTTTGGAGAGGCATGTGCAGCATCTGGACGATATCCTGTTCCACATGGTCAGACCCGACGAGTGGGGCTGGGGCAGAGACAGTGCGGGAGAGCAGTTCTGCAACAACATTGTCACGTCCTGGCATGAACTGGAGACTGAAATTGTATTGGCGGAGGCGGTCAGACCAGCGGTGTAGACGCAGTGGTCTGTGGCCCATGCCGGATGTCGGCATCAGGGCAGTGAGAGCCTGGTGATCGGTTCGCAGGGTGGAGGCACGGCCATACATGTACAGGTGCCACCGCTCACATGCCCAGACACACATCAGCGCCTCACGCTCGCCTACTGAGTACTTCTGTTCGGTGGGGCTGAGGGCTCGGGAGGCAAAGGCGATTGGTTTCTCCACTCCATTCTGTATCTGCGATAACACCGCCCCCACAGCTGCAGCGGATGCGTCGCAGGTGATGAGGGTGGGGCTGGCGACGTCAAAGTGAGCCAACACTGGAGGCGACGTGAGCTGCGATTTGAGGAGGCGAACAGCTTCCGTACAGGCTTGTGACCACACCCAGGGCTCATCCTTTCGCAGGAGCTGGCGCAGTGGGGCTGTGGTGGCTGAGTACTGGGGCAAAAACTTCAGGTAGTACCCAGTCATGCCAAGGAAGGAGGCAGCCTGTGCTGCAGAGCTGGGTTCTGGGATGCTGTGAATGGCATCCACGTTTGACTGGAGTGGGGATATACCATCAGCCGACAACCGAAACACGACAAATTCAATCTCTGAAACAGCAAAGACACACTTTTCGCCATTCAGTGTGAGCTTGTGTTTTGCTAGAGCCGTGAAAACTCTGCGAAGGCGTTTGTCATGAGTGGAGGTCGAGGGCCCATGCACGACGATGTCATCCAGGTAGATGGCCACCCCAGGAATGCCCGCGAGCACAGAGGACATCACCTTTTGGAAGCAGCTGGGTGCAGAGCTAAGTCCAAATGGCATCCTGGTGTACCGAAAGACGCCAGCATGTGTCACAAAAGCAGTGAGGTCCCTGCTGCTGGGGTGGAAGGGAACCTGTAGATAGCCCTGTCAAAGGTCCAGTTTCGAGAACAGGATGGAACCATAGAACTGCGCTGTGAGTTCCTCTGACGTGGGCAGTGGATATTTGTCAGGGATTACGGCCTTATTCACTGCTCGAAGATCGACACAGACGCGTAGACCACCTGACTGTTTCGTTGCGACCACCAGGTTGGGGACCCATGGGGAGGCATCAACTGGTTCGATGATGCCAGCTTCCAGTAGCTGCTTTAGTTCAGCTGTGACCCCGTCACGGAGAGCAAGCGGGATGCGGCGCAGTGGCTGAATGACAGGGGTAACGATGGAGTCAGCCATGGGCTGGTGGGTGAAGGCAGTCAGGCAGCCCAGACCCTCGAAGAGTGCTGGCCATGTTTGGCGCCACGGTGAGGCGACGTGCAGAATCGCAGACCCGCCGGTGTCCAAGAGAGAAAAACCCAGGTCAGTGAAAAGATCCAGGCCCATCAGGTTAGCTCCTTGGCGTGCCACATGAAAACAAAAATCTGGCAAAACTTTTGTTCCATAGCGTACAGTGAGGTTGACTGAGCCCACTCGTCCAATTTTCGAATTACCATACCCGCAAAGGGCAGTGGAGGGTGCAGAGAGTGGCAGGGAGCTGAAAAAGCATTTGAATGTGTCCACATTCAGCAGTGAGACGCTGGCACTAGTATCCAATAACAGAGGGATGCACACATCATTCAGGTTAATTGTGCATGACTTGAAAGCCACTACTGGCCCAGAGCTCACGTTGTGAATTATAGGCCAACTGTTTGAGGACTGAGAGTGTTCATCTGTAACAACAGGGGCAGAGCGGCAGACCTTGGCAAAGTGATTTTGTTTTCCACAATTGCGACAGGCTTGGCCACGCGCGGGGCAATTCTGCACTCTGGTAGCATGTGAACGAGATCCGCAGTTTCCACACTGTTGCCGCGGTAGCGCGCGTTGTTGCTGTCGCGCGAGCATTACCGTGTCAGGGCTGTCGGGGCCGAGGGCGCCGTCACTGGGTGTGTGTGCTAGTTTCGCTGCACATTCGGCTGCAGACTCCACTTGAAAGGCAATGTTGACTGCCTGTGACAACGACAGATCGTCGGACTCGAGCAACAGTCTTTCACGCACTCTCACGTTGTTGGTGTGCTCTATTAGTTGATCATGCACCATCTCATCTTGTAGCGCACTGAACTTGCACGAGCTAGCTAACCCCCTCAAATTAGCCACGTATTGATGCACTGACTCGCCGGGAAGTTGGTGACGCTGTCTAAAAATGAATCGCCGCAGGAGGGCACTTTGTGGGGCAGAGAAGTGTGTGCTTAACAGAGCCACAGCCACATCATACATTTGAATTGAGTCTGCTGTGCATAATGTCCCAAGAACACGCTGGCCCTCCACTCCCAAGCAATGGGATAACAGTGCCTTTTTCCGAGCCGTACTCACAGTTTCTAGTCCAAGAGCAATGAGGTAGGTTTCAAAGGACTGTAACCAGTGAACCCATGGGATCAGGGGCTTACCTGGTAGTGCAAGAAAGGGAGGAGGTGGTGGAAGAGAGATTTCAGCCATCCTTGTCGCCAAATGTTGCGTTTGCAAAGATAATCCAGAGACCGCAAGCAGAGTTCAGTTCATGCTGCTTTTATAATGGCTGCCACACACACACACACACACACACACTCACAGGCACAAGCAATCAAATACCTATACACAATACAATGATAACAGCACTATCAAACTCCATGTGCTCAATCGAGAACCTATCCCCAATGTCAGACATAACAAGAAGATCGAAAGAGGGAGAGAGAGAGAAGATCGAAAGGGAGAGAGAAATGATTGAAAAGGAGAGAGAGAGAGAGGATCGAAGGGAGAGAGAGAGAGAGAGAGAGGATTGAAAGGGAGAGAGGATCAAAAGAGGGAGAGTGAGAGAGCGATAGAGAGAGGGTTGAAAGCAAGAGAGAGAGGATCAAAATAGAGAGAGAGAGAGAGGATCAAAAGTGGGAGAGAGAGGATCGAATGAGGGAGAGAGTGAGAAGATCAAATGAGAGAGAGAGTGAGAAGATCGAATGAGGGAGAGAGAGAGAGAGGATCAAAAGGGAGAGGGAGAGAGGATTGAAAGAGGGAGAGAGAGAGATAGAGGGAGGGCGAAAGCGAGAGAGAATTGTAAGTGGAGAGAGAGAGAGTTGATTGAAAAGGAGAGAGAGGATCGAAAGAAGGAGAGAGAGAGATAGAGAGAGGGTCGAAAACGAGGGAGAGAGAGAGAGTTGATCGAAAGAGCGAGAGAGGATCGAAGAAGAGAGAGGGATGATAGAAAGAGGGAGAGAGGATCAAAAGAGAGAGAGAGGATTGAAGGAGAGAGAGAGAGAGAGGGATGATAGAAAGAGGGAGAGAGAGGATAGAAAGAGGGAGAGAGAGAGAGGATTGAAAGAGGGAGAGAGAGAGAGGGTGGAAGGGGAGAGAGAGAGAGAGGATTGAAAGAGGGAGAGAGAGAGAAGATTGAAGGGGGAGAGAGAGAGCGGGAGGATCGAAGGGGAGAGAGAGGATCTAAAGAGGGAGAGAGAGAGAGGATCGAAAGGGAGAGAGAGAGAGGATCAAAAGAGGGAGAGAGTGAGAGTATCAAAAGGAAGAGAGAGAGACAGAGAGAGAGGAGCAAAGGGGAGAGAGAGAGGGATGATAGAAAGAGGGAGAGAGAGAGGATTGAAAGAGGGAGAGAGAGAGAGGATTGAAAGAGGGAGAGAGAGAGAGGATTGAAAGAGGGAGAGAGAGAGAGAGATAGAGGATCGAAAGCGAGAGAGAGAGAGGATCGAAAGGAAGAGAGAGAGGATCGAAAGGGAGAGAGAGAGTGATGTGGATTGAAAGAGGGAGAGAGAGAGAGAGAGGATTGAAAGGGAGAGAAAGGCAGAGAGAGAGAGATAGGAGCGAAGAGGGAGAGAGAGAGGATCGAAAGAGGGAGAGAGAGAGAGAGAGAGGAGTGAAAGAGGGGGAGAGAGAGAGAGAGAGTGGACCGAAAGAGGGAGTGAGAGAGAGAGAGGATTGAAAGAGGGAGAGAGAGAGAGAGAGAGTGGACCGAAAGAGGGAGAGAGAGAGAGAGAGAGGATTGAAAGAGGGAGAGAGAGAGAGAGAGGATCGAAAGGGAGAGAGAGGCAGAGAGAGAGAGGAGCGAAGAGGGAGAGAGAGAGGATCGAAAGAGGGAGAGAGAGAGAGAGGACCGAAAGATGGAGAGAAAGAGAGAGAGAGGGGACCGAAAGAGGGAGAGAGAGAGAGAGAGGGATGATCGAAGGGGGGGAGAGTGGATCGAAAGAGGGAGGGAAAGAGAGAGAGGATCAAAAGAGTGAGAGAGAGAGAGGATCAAAAGAGGGAGAGAGAGAGAGAATCAAAAGAGGGAGAGAGAGAGAGGATCAAAAGGGAGAGAGAGAGAGGATAGAAACGGAGAGTGAGAGAGAGTATCGAAAGGGAGAGAGAGAGACAGAGAGAGAGGAACGAAGGGGAGTGAGAGAGGGATGATAGAAAGAGGGAGAGAGGATCGAAAGAGGGAGAGAGAGAGGATCGAAAGGGAGAGAGAGAGGATCGAAAGAGGGAGAGAGAGATAGAGGATCGAAAGCAAGAGAGAGAGAGAGAGAAGATCGACAGGAAGAGAGAGAGAGGATCAAAGGGGAGAGAGAGAGAGAGAGGATTGAAAGAGGGAGAGAGAGAGAGAGAGAGAGAGAGATAGAGGATCGAAAGCAAGAGAGAGAGAGAGGATTGAAAGAGGGAGAGAGAGAGAGAGAGAGGATCGAAAGCAAGACAGAGAGAGAGGATTGACAGGAAGAGAGAGAGAGAGGATCGACAGGAAGAGAGAGAGAGGATCGAAAGGGAGAGAGAGAGAGAGAGAGAGAGAGGATTCAGAAAGGGAGAGAGAGAGAGAGTGGACCGAAAGAGGGAGAGAGAGAGAGAGGATCATAAGGGAGAGGGAGAGGCAGAGAAAGAGAGGAGCGAAGAGGGAGAGAGAGAGAGAGAGGCAGAGAGAGAGGAGTGAAGGGGTGAGAGAGAGATGGATGATAGAAAGAGGGAGAGAGAGAGAATTGAAAGAGGGAGAGAGAGAGAGAGAGAGGATTGAAGAGAGAGAGAGAGAGAGGATCGAATGAGGGAGAGAGAGAGGATCGACAGGAAGAGAGAGAGAGAGAGAGCATCGAAAGGGAGAGAGAGAGAGGATTGAAAGAGGGAGAGAGAGGCAGAGAGAGAGAGGAGCGAAGAGGGAGAGAGAGTGGATTGAAAGAGGGAGAGAGAGAGAGAGAGGACCGAAAGAGGGAGAGAGAGAGAGAGAGAGAGGACCGAAAGAGGGAGAGAGATTCCATCTGGCATGACGGTCTATTCTTGAAACTTATTGAAAGTGGTTTAGGGGGAAAAACATATGATGTAATTAAATCAATGTATACAAACAAATGTGCAGTTAAAATTGGAGACAAACAAACAAAATACTTCCCACATTGGCGTGGTATGATGCAGGGCTCCCCCCTCTCACCGACACTCTTTAATATTTACATAAATGAATTGGCAAAACTACTTGAACAATCTACAGCACCTGGCCTCACCCTGTATGAATCCAAGGTCAAATTCCTTTTCTATGCAGATGACCTGGTTCTGCTGTCACCAACCAAGGAGGGTCTACAGCAGAACCTGGATCTGCTAGAGTCGTTCTGTCAGACCTGGGCCCTGACAATAAACCCCCAAAAAACCAAAGTCCTTGTGTTCCAGCAAAGATCCAGACATCAGGGACCCAGAATAAATTTCACACTAGGAACAACTAAAATTGAACAAACCACTAACTACACATACTTGGGCTTAAAAATCAGTTCTACGGGAAATTTTCATCTGGCTGTGAATGAACTGAAAGAGAAAGCAAGAAGGGCTTTCTATGCCATTAAAAAATCAATCCAAATAGAAATCCCAATTAGCATTTGGCTAAAAAAAATTAAATCGGTAATTGAACCAATTGAACTCTATGGCAGTGAGGTGTGGGGACCGCTAACACAACAAGAATTTGCAAAATGGGACAAACACCCAATTGAGATCCTACATGCAGAATTCTGTAAAAGTATCCTCCGGACTCAAAGGAAAACCGTAAACAATGCATGCAGGGCAGAACTAGGCCAAAAAGCCATTAATAATCACTATCCAAAAAAGAGCCACCAAATTTTGGAAACACCTAGAAATGAGCAACCCCCACTGCTATCATTACGAAGCCCTGAAATGCCAAGAGAGGACCATAAAGAAGAATACCCTCAGTCAACTAGTCCTGGGGCTCAGTGAAGTAACTACTAACACTACTAACAATAACCAGCCCCAGGACAATGACATCTTAGCACAGAGAATTCGACCCAACACAATTGTCACTAAGCAAAAGGAAAAATATCTGTCATATTGGGCAGAAACAACAAAAACCCAAAACAAACTCAATTGCTACTTGGCCCTAAACAGACAATACAACATGGCTGAATACCTGACCATGGTAAAGGATAGCAAACTGAGAAAAACCTTGACAATGTACAGACTTGGTGAACATAGCCTGGCCATCGAAAAAGGCAGACACAGGCAGACCCGGCTGCCAAGAGAGGACAGGATATGCTCTCACTACAGTCAGGGAGTGGTGGAGACAGAAATGCACTTCCTCACAGCTTGTGGAAAATATCAGGGCATCAGGGAGAATTTCTACCCAAAATTCACAAAAATATGCCCTGAATTCAGAAATTTGAATGACGACCAAAAACTCCCATACCTACTAGGGGAACAGAGAAATTGTGTAACCTTAGCGGCACACTATGTTACAGCTTGCCATAAACAGAGGGACAACCATTAAACCTAAGAAAAGAGTATATACAAATTATATGAATGTATATGTATACACTCTGGGATATATCTGTTTATACACTGTATGAATAGATCTGCGTTTATGTGTTCAACCATAAATGTTTTTCGATGCTTTGGCAACATAAGATGTACCTTATCATGCCAATAAAGTGATTTGAATTGAATTGAATTGAGAGAGAGAGAGGGATGATCGAAAGGGGCAAGAGTGGATCGAAAGAGGGAGGGAAAGAGAGAGGATCAAAAGAGGGAGAGAGAGAGAGAGGGGATCAAAAGAGGGAGAGAGAGAGAGAGAGAGGGGATCAAAAGAGGGAGAGAGATAGAGGATCGAAAGCAAGAGAGAGAGGATCGAAAGCAAGAGAGAGAGAGAGGATCGACAGGAAGAGAGAGAGAGAGGATCAAAAGGGAGAGAGAGAGAGAGAGGATTGAAAGAGGGAGAGAGAGAGCGAGGATTGAAAGAGTGAGAGAGAGAGAGAGAGAGTGGACCGAAAGAGGGAAAGAGAGAGAGAGAGGATCGAAAGAGAGAGGGAGAGGCAGGGAGAGAGAGGAGCGAAGAGGGAGAGAGAGAGAGAGGCAGAGAGAGAGGAGCGAAGGGGAGAGAGAGAGATGGATGATAGAAAGAGGGAGAGAGAGAGGATTGAAAGAGGGAGAGAGAGTGGATCGCAAGAGGGAGGGAGAGGATCGAAAGAGAGCAAAAGAGGATTGAAAGAGAGAGGATCAAAAGCGAGAGAGAGAGTATCAAAAGAGAGAGTGAGAGAGAGAGAGAGAGAAGGGATCAAAAGAGGGCGAGAGGATCGGAAGAGGGAGAGACAGAGATAGAGGATCGAAAGAGGGAGTGTGAGAGACAGAGAGAGAGGATCGAAGGGGAGCAAGAGAGAGGGAGAGAGAGATAGAGAGAGTAGGATTGAAAGAGAGAGATAGGATCGAAGGGGAGAGAGAGAGAGAGGATTGAATGGAAAGAGAGAGAGAGAGAGGAACTAAAGGGAGAGATAGAGAGAGAGGTTTCGAAGGGAGAGAGAGAGAGAGAGGATCGACAGGAAGAGAGAGAGAGAGTATCGAAAGGTAGAGAAAGGTAAAAAGAGAATATAAACTGGCAGACTACCTCACGACCATCAGAGACACAAAACAGAGACAGACCCTCACCAGGTACAGACTAAGCGACCACCAACTGGAAATTGAAAAAGGCAGATACAAGAAATCCTGGCAGCCTAGAGAGAATAGAATATGCGATCAATGTCTGGCCGGCGAGGTTGAAACAGAAATGCATTTCCTCCTAAAATGCGAAAAATTCAACACATCAAGAAACATATTATTCAACAAGCTAAGCCAAACAACCCCAGATTTCAAGGAATTGGATGACCTGTCAAAATTGAGATTAGTCCTAGGAGAAGGAGACAGACCATACCTTGGGGCCAAATATGTAACAACATGTCACAACCTGAGGACTGTTTAAAATTAAGACTGTTTAAAATTAATATTGAACGTACCAAATGAAGTACAAAGACTGTTTAAAATTAATATTGTTTAAAAGTAATATTGTATGTACCCAACAAATGTCAAATCGATTGACACCTACAGAATGTTGGAAAACTGTACCTTTTTGCTATGTAAGCTTTGGCAATATGGTTCTCTGTAAACTTTCATGCCAATAAAGCATTTGAATTGAATTGAATTGAATTGAATTGAGAGAGGATCGACAGGAAGAGAGAGAGAGAGAGGATCGACAGGAAGAGAGAGAGAGAGTATCGAAAGGTAGAGAGAGAGAGAGGATCGAAAGGGAGCGAGAGAGAGTGATGAGGATCGAAAGGGAGAGAGAGAGAGTGATGAGGATCGAAAGGGAGAGAGAGAGGATTGAAGGGGGAGAGAGAGAGAGGATCCAAGAGGAGAGAGAGGGAGGGAGGGACAGAGAGAGAGTAGGATTGAAAAAGAGAGAGAGAGAATCGAAAGGGAGAGAGAGAGAGAGAGAGGATCGAAAGATGGAGAGAAAGAGAGAACATCGAAAGAGGGAGAGAGAGAGGATCGAAGAGGGAGAGAGAGAGAGGATCAAAAGAGGGAGAGAGAGAGAGAGGATCGAAAGATGGAGAGAGAGAGAGAGTATCGAAAGAGGGAGCGAGAGAGAGAGAGTGAGAGGATCAAAAGTGAGAGGGAGAAGGATTTAAAGGGAGAGAAGAGAGAGATGATCGAAAGGGAGAGTGAGAGAATCGAAAGGGAGAGAGAGAGAGAGGGAGAGAGAAGATCAAAAGAGAGATAGAGAGAGGATCAAAAGGGAGAGAGAGAGATAGAGAGAGGATCGAAAGGGAGAGAGAGAGGGAGAGCTAGAGAGAGAGAGTAGGATCGAAAGAGGGAGAGAGGATCGACAAGGAGAGAGAGGGAGAGAGAGAGGATCGACAAAGAGAGAGAGAGAGGATCGACAAGGAGAGAGAGAGAGGATCGAAAGGGAGAGAGTGAGAGGATCGCAAGGGAGAGAGAGGGAGAGAGAGAGTGAAATAGGATCAAAAGTGAGGGAGAGGGAGAGGATCGAAGGGAGAGAGAGAGAAAGGATCGAATGAGGGAGAGAGAGAGAGGATTGACAGGAAGAGAGAGAGACAGGATGGAAAGGGGGAGAGAGAGAGTGATGAGGATCGAAAGTGAGAGAGAGAGAATTGAAAGAGGGAGAGAGAGAGGATCGAAAGAGGGAGAGAGAGAGGGAGAGAGAGAGAGAGGATCAAAAGAGGGAGAGAGAGAGGATCGAAAGAGGGAGAGAGAGAATCGAAAGAGGGAGAGAGAGGATTGAAAGAGGGAGAGAGAGAATCAAAAGAGGGAGAGAGAGAGGATCGAAAGAGGGAGAGAGGATCGAAAGAGGAAGAGAGAGAGGATCGAAAGAGAGAGAGGGAGAGAGAGATAGAGAGAGAGTAGGATGGAAAGAGAGAGAGAGAGGATCGAAACGGGGAGAGAAAGAGAGAGAGGATCGAAAGGGAGAGAGCGAGAGAGATGATCGAAAGGGAGAGAGAGAGAAAGAGAGGATCGAAGGGAGAGAGAGTATCGAAAGGGAGGGAGAGAGAGGGATCGAAAGAGAGAGAGAGATAGAGAGAGGATCGAATGGGAGAGAGAGAGATAGAGGATCGAAAGAGGGAGAGAGAGAGAGAGGGATGATCGAAGGGGGAGAGAGAGTGGATCGAAAGAGGGAGGGAGAGAGAGAGACGGAGTGGATCAAAAGAGGGAGAGAGAGAGAGAGAGAGAGGATCAAAACAGGGAGATAGAGAGAGGATAGAAAGGGAGAGAGACAGAGAGAGAGGAGAGAGAGGGATGATAGAAAGAGGGAGAGAGAGAGGATTGAAAGAGGGAGCGAGAGAGAGGATTGAAAGAGTTAGAGAGAGGGAGAGAGAGGATTGAAATGGAGAGATGGAGAGAGAGATCAGGATCGAAGTGGAGAGATGGAGAGAGAGATGAGGATCGAATGAGGGAGAGAGAGAGAGGATCAACAGGAAGAGAGAGAGCGAGAGAGTGATGAGGATTGAAAGGGAGAGAGAGTGATGTGGATCGAAAGATCCAGACATCAGGGACCCAGAATAAATTTCACACTAGGAACAACTAAAATCGAACAAATCACTAACTACACATACTTGGGCATAAAAATCAGCTCTACGGGAAATTTTCATCTGGCTGTGAATGAACTGAAAGAGAAAGCTAGAAGGGCTTTCTATGCCATTAAAAGATCAATCCAAATAGAAATCCCAATTAGCATTTGGCTCAAAATTTTTAAATCAGTAACTGAACCAATTGCACTCTATGGCAGTGAGGTGTGGGGACCGCTAACACAACAAGAATTTGCAAAATGGGACAAACACCCAATTGAGATCCTACATGCAGAATTCTGTAAAAGTATCCTCCGGACTCAAAGGAAAACCGTAAACAATGCATGCAGGGCAGAACTAGGCCAATATCCACTAATAATTACTATCCAAAAAAGAGCCACCAAATTTTGGAAACACCTAAAAATGAGCAACCCCCACTGCTATCATTACAAAGTCTTGAAATGCCAAGAGAGGAGCATAAAGAAGAATACCCTCAGTCAACTAGTCCTGGGACTCAGTGAAGCAACCGCTAACACTACTAACAATAACCAGCCCCAGGACAGTGACATCGTAGCACAGAGAATTCGACCCAACACAATTGTCACTAAGCAAAAGGAAAAATACCTGTCATATTGGGCAGAAACAACAAAAACCCAAAACAAACTCAATTGCTACTTGGCCCTAAACAGACAATAGAACATGGCTGAATTGCTGACCATGGTAAAGGATAGCAAACTGAGAAAAAGCTTGACAAGGTACAGACTTAGTGAACATAGCCTGGCGATCGAAAAAGGCAGACACAGACAGACCCGGCTGCCAAGAGAGGACAGGATATGCTCTCACTGCAGTCAGGGAGTGGTGGAGACAGAGATGCACTTCCTCACAGCTTGTGGAAAATATCAGGGCATCAGGGAGAATTTCCACCAAAAATTCTCACAAATATGCCCTGAATTCAGAAATTTGAATGACGACCAAAAACTCCCATACCTACTAGGGGAACAGAGAAACTGTGTAACCTTAGCGGCACACTATGTTACAGCTTGCCATAAACAGAGGGACAACCAGTAAACCTAAGAAAAGAGTATATACAAATTATACGAATGTATATTTATACACTCAGGGATATATCTGTTTATACACTGTATGAATAGATCTGCGCTTATGTGTTCAACCATAAATGTTTTTCGATGCTTTGGCAACATAAGATGTACCTTATCATGCCAATAAAGCGATTTGAATTGAATTGAATTGAGAGAGAATTGAAGGGGGAGAGAGAGAGAGAGGATCGAAAGAGGGAGAGAGAGAGAGAGGATTGAAAGAGGCAGAGAGAGAGAGAGAGTGGACTGAAAGAGGGAGAGAGAGAGAGAGTGGATCGAAAGAGGGAGGGGGAGAGAGGGATGATCGAAGGGGAGAGAGAGAGGATCAAAAGAAGCAGGGAGAGAGAGAGAGAGAGGATTGAAGGGGGAGAGAGAGAGGATCAAAGGAGGGAGGGAGAGGATCGAAAGAGAGTGAGAGAGGATCGAGAGAGAGAGAGAGTATTGAAAGAGAGAGAGACAGAGAGAGAGAGAAGAGATCGAAAGAGGAAGAGAGGATCGGAAGAGGGAGAGACTGAAATAGAGGATCGAAAGAGCGTGAGAGAGAGAGAGGATTGAAGGGGAGAGAGAGAGGATCAAAATGGAGAGATGGAGAGAGATGAGGATCGAAAGGGAGAGAGAGAGAGAGTAGGATCGAAAGAGAGAGAGAGGATTGAAGGGGTAGAGAGAGAGAGAAGATCCAAGAGGAGAGAGAGTGAGTGATAGATAGAGAAGGGTCAAAAAATAGAGAGAGAGAGTCAAAAGTGAGAGAGAGAGAAGATTGAAGGGGGAGAGAGAGAGGATCGAAAGATGGCGAGAAAGAGAGAGCATCGAAAGAGGGAGAGAGAGAGACAGAGGATCGAAAGGGAGAGAGAGAGAGAGGATCACAAGGGTGAGAGAGAGAGAGAGGGAGAGAGAGAGTGAAATAGGATCAAAAGTGAGGGAGAGAGAGAGGATCAAAAGAGGGAGAGAGAGAGAGAAGATTGAAGGAGAGAGAGAGGGAGAGAGAGATTGAGAGAGAGAGTAGGATTGAAAGAGTGAGAGAGAGGATCCAAAGGGGGAGAGAGAGAGAGGATCGAAGTGCTGGGAGAGAGAGATATGATCGAAGAGAGAGAGAGGGAGAGAGAGATGAGGATCGAAAGGGAGAGAGAGGATCGACAGGAAGAGGGAGAGAGAGAGGATCGAAGGGAGAGAGAGAGAGAAAGGATCGAATGAGGGAGAGAGAGAGAGGATCGACAGGAAGAGAGAGAGAGAGGATCGAAAGGGAGAGAGAGAGAGTGATGAGGATCGAAAGTGAGAGAGAGAGAATTGAAAGAGAGAGAGAGAGGATCGACAAGGAGAGAGAGAGAGAGGATCGACAAGGAGAGAGAGAAAGGATCGACAAGGAGAAAGAGAGAGGATCGATAGGGAGCGAGTGAGAGAGGATCGCAAGAGAGAGAGTGAAATAGGATCAAAAGTGAGGGAGAGAGAGAGAGGATTGAAAGAGCTAGAGAGAGAGAGAAGATTGAAGGAGAGAGAGGGAGAGAGAGATAGTAAGCTTTGTAAGCTATGTAAGCTTTGGCAATATGGTTCTCTGTAAACTTTCATGCCAATAAAGCATTTGAACTGAACTGAACTGAACTGATAGAGAGCGAGAGTAGGATCGAAAGAGCGACAGAGAGGATCGAAAGGGGGAGAGAGGGAGAGGATCGAAGGGGAGAGAGAGAGAGATGATCGAAGGAGAGAGAGAGAGGGAGAGAGAGATGAGGATCAAAAGGGAGAGAGAGAGAGAGGATCGACAGGAAGAGAGAGAGAGAGGTCGAAGGGAGAGAGAGAGAGAAAGGATCGAATGAGAGAGAGAGAGAGAGGATCAAAACGGAGAGAGAGAGAGGGTCGAAAGGGGGAGAGAGAGAGAGAGAGGGAGGATCGAAAGAGGGAGAGAGAGAGAGGATCGAAGGAGAGAGAGAGGATCGAAGGAGAGAGAGAGGATCGAAAGAGGGTGAGAGAGAAAGAGAGATGATCAAAAGAGGGGGAGAGAGAGAGAGCGGATCAAAAGAGGGAGAGGGAGAGGGGAGTGAGAGAGAGAGAAAGGATCGAAAGAGGGAGAGGGAGAGAGCGAGAGAGGATCGAATGAGAGAGAGGGAGAGAGAGATAGAGAGAGAGTAGGATCGAAAGAGAGAGAGAGAGGATCGAAAGGGGGAGACAAAGAGAGTGGATCGAAGGGGGGAGAGAGAGAGAGTTCAAAAGAGGGAGAGAGAGAGAAAGAGAGGATCAAAGGGAGAGAGAGTATCGAAAGGGAGGGAGAGAGAGGGTTCGAAAGAGAGAGAGAGAGAGAGAGGATCGAAAGGGGGAGAGAGCGAGAGAGAGGATCGAAAGAGGGGGAGAGAGAGAGGGATGATCGAAGGGGGAGAGAGAGAGAGAGAGCGAGATAGAGAGAGAGAGTAGGATCGAAAGAGAGAGAGAGAGGATCGAAGGTAGAGAGAGAGACAGGATCGACAAGGAGCAAGAGAGAGAGGATCGAAAGGGAAAGAGTGAGAGAGGATCGCAGGGGAGGGAGAGAGAGAGTGAAATAGGATCAAAAGTGAGGGAGAGAGAGAGAGGATCGAAAGAGGGAGAGAGAGAGAGAAGATTGAAGGAGAGAGAGAGGGAGAGAGAGATAGAGAGAGAGAGTAGGATCGAAAGAGTGAGAGTGGATCCAAAGGGGGAGAGAGAGAGAGGATCGAAGGGAGAGAGAGAGAAAGTATCGAATGAGGGAGAGAGAGAGAGGATCGACAGGAAGAGAGAGAGAGAGGATCGAAAGGGAGAGAGAGAGAGTGATGAGGATCGAAAGTGAGAGAGAGAGAATTGAAAGAGAGAGAGAGGATCGACAAGGAGAGAGAGAGAGGATCGACAAGGAGAGAGAGAGAGGATCGAAAGGGAGAGAGAGAGGATCGCAAGGGAGAGAGAGAGAGAGTGAGAGAGCAAGTGAAATAGGATCAAAAGTGAGGGAGAGAGAGAGAGAGGATTGAAAGAGCTAGAGAGAGAGAGAAGATTGAAGGAGAGAGAGGGAGAGAGAGATAGAGAGCGAGAGTAGGATCGAAATAGCGAGAGAGAGGATCGAAAGGGGGAGAGAGAGAGAGGATCGAAGGGGAGAGAGAGAGAGATGATCGAAGGAGAGAGATGATCGAAGGAGAGAGAGAGGGAGAGAGAGATGAGGATCAAAATGGAGAGAGAGAGAGAGAGGATCGACAGGAAGAGAGAGAGAGAGAGAGGATCGAAGGGAGCGAGAGAGAGAAAGGATCGAATGAGAGAGAGAGAGAGAGGATCGAAAGGGAGAGAGAGAGAGGATCGAAAGGGGGAGAGAGTGAGAGAGAGAGGGAGGATCGAAAGAGGGAGAGAGAGAGAGGATCAAAGGAGAGAGAGAGGATCGAAAGAGGGTGAGAGAGAAAGAGAGATGATCGAAGGAGGGGGAGAGAGAGAGAGCGGATCGAAAGAGGGCGAGGGAGAGGGGAGAGAGAGAGAGAGAAAGGATCGAAAGAGAGAGAGGGAGAGAGAGAGAGAGGATCGAATGAGAGAGCGAGAGAGAGGATTGAAAAAGGGAGAGAGTGAGTGGATCGAAGAGGGACGGAGAGAGAGGATTGAAAGAGAGCGAGAGAGGATTGAAAGAGAGAGAGGGGGGATGGATATGGACCAAGAGCTGGGAAGTGGGATTATGCTGGATAGCTCTTTGTTGGCCAACACGGACACGATGGGCCGAAATGGCCTCCTTCCGTGCTGTAATTTTCTATGATTCTATGATCCTATGAGCTGTGGAGGCTGGGTCATTGAATATATTCAAGGTGGAGACAGACAGATTTTTGAACAATAAGGGAGTGATGGGTTATGGGGAGCGGGCAGGGAAATGGAGCTGAGCCCAAGATCAGATCTGCCATGATCTCATTAAATGGCGGAGCAGGCTCGAGGGGCCAAATGGCCTACTCCTGCTCCTATTTCTTATGTTCTTATGTTCTGAAATGCATATCTGTCCCCGATTAATGAATCCCCTGTAACAACTGCAGTCCAAAACTTCACTGTGCTGCCCCCTGTGCAGTCCCACGGGTCCATACACTCCCCCGAGGTGTCGTCACCCTCACCGGTATTCAGCACTGAAAAGCAGTTAGTGAGTGCCACACTCCCGGAGGATTCCTGTACTGCCTGCCACTTCCTAGCCTGCTGGATGGCCACCCACTCACTGTCCTCAGCTAAATGTACAATGTCTTCTTATCACAGAATCACAGAATCACAGAAACCCCACAGTGCAGATAGAGGCCATTTCGGCCCATCGAGCCTGCACCGACACATATCCCACCCGATCCCCGTAACCCCAACACATATCCCACCCTATCCCCATAACCACACGTATTTAATCCCCTTAACACTAAGGGTCAATTTATCATAGCCAATCAACCTAACCCGCACATCTTTGAACTGTGGGAGGAAACCGGAGCACCCGGAGGAAACCCACGCAAACACAGGGAGAATGTGCAAACTCCACACAGACAGTCGCCCGAGGCCGGATTCGAACCCGGGTCCCTGGCGCTGTGAGGCATATGTATGTAAATGTGCCTTTAAATATACAGTGGCTTTTATAAAATATATGTGTGAATCTAAAATGTACAATTACTTCAAGAAATGTGAATGTACTTTCTTGAGAAAGTAAAAAAAGTCATAGAAGTTTACAGTACAAAAGGAAGCCATTCGGCCCATCGTGTCTGTATTGACTCTTTGCTACAGCATTCCAAAACAAAGCTCGCTGCCTTGTATCTTCCTATGCCTCAAATTTTTATCTACTCAGTTAAAAATGCAGTGGTTTCTGCCTCATCTACTCTCTATAGCAAAGCATTGAATGATCCAACAATTCAGTGTAAAATTTTGCATCAGATATTCACCAGTAACAAGTTACACTTACTCCCAGCCTATTAAAACCTACATATTTTGAATTCTGTTGGTAACAATGATTTCAATGTAAGGATTCCAGCTTGCGTTCATAACCACTAATTGGAAATCCTAATTACAGATTTTCCTTTTTTTTAAATGATTATGCTAGGTATTGCATTTTTGAAATGCACATGAGCTAAAAGCTTATCTTGCCCTTTTTTCATTCACTCAGCAGAGTTAGATCAAACAGTGTATGGCTGCATTAAGGCAGCCTTCATTATAGTGATGCGGAAATGCTCCAGGGTTGTCATTGATTAGATGAGTTTTTCCAGCGTTTTCTGTTGTTATTTTTGTCATTGATTAGTGTTTTGCTAGTTTGTTTTTGAAGTAATTGATTTTGCCCCCTGCTTGCAACAGGAGTCTCTCTATAACCTGGCAATTGCACTGCGGAGGTTTGTGTGATGCTAAACAGTGTTTCAACCAAGCAGTAGAGTGCGGAGGGGAGAAATGTTACTGTAATTTCATGACACAGCATATGCACTAAAGATAATTATGCACAAGTTGAACTTGAGTGGGAGATGCCCGAGCTCAGTGTCGACTACCTGCTTGAATTCTTGATGAGCAAACCAATAGATTTCTTTTGAACATGGGGACCAATGCTCAGGATATCCACTTATTGGATCAGTGGCTACCTTTGGGGTGAGGGTTCTTATGTAGTTTTCGTTCAAATGTTCTCTCCTGAAAGCACTACAGATTCTTGCTCGGGTGTGACTCCAGTGGTGATGGAAGCCGCCCAGTATCTCATTTGACAGGACATTTCTAATTTGTCAGTCTTCGTGTTAAGCATCAGCATGTTGTTTAACTGCGGGCAGGAGGTGGCGGGGTTGGGGGGGGGCGGTCGGGGTGGGGGGTGCGGCTGGTGGGGAGAGGAGATGGCATCACACCTGAATATTAATGATCCAACATCCACAGGCACTTACTTTCCAGCATGGGCCATTTGGTGTAGACATACTCTTGAAGACTGTTTCAGTGAGCGAGTACTGATGAAATCCAAAACGTTCTATCTAATACTGTATAACTGTGATGACGGTGAGAATCAGACACTGGCTATTACTGTATCAACAACAACAACTTGTATTTATATAGCACCTTTAACGTAATAAAATGTCCCAAGGCGCTTCACAGGAGCATTATCAAACAAAATTTGACACCGAGCCACATAAGGAGACATAAGGTAAGGTGACCAAAAGCTTGGTCAAAGAGGTAGGTTTTAAGGAGCATCTTAAAGGAGGAGAAAGAGTTAGAAAGGAGGTGAGGCAAAGAACTTTAGAGAGGGAGATCCAGAGCTTCAGGCCAAGGCAGCAGAAAGCCAATGGTGGAGCAATTAAAATCGGGGATGCACTAAAGTACAGAATTAGAGGAGCACAGAGATCTTGGACAGTTGTAGGGCTGAAGGAAATTGCAGAGATAGGGAGGGGCGAGGCCATGGAAGAATCTGAAAACATGGATGAGAATTATAAAATTGAGGCGTTGCCGGACTGTGAGCTAATGTAGGTCAGCAAGCATAGGGGTGATGGGTGAACGTGATTTGGTGTGAGTTAGAACATGGGCAGCAGAGTTTTGGATGAACTGAAGTATATGTAGAGTGCAAGGTGAGAGGCAGGCCAGGAGAGCATTGGAATAGTCAAGTCGAGTCTCTGTGTGTAAGGTGAGAATCAGACACTCTCTAATACTGTATCACTGTGTGTAAGATGAGAGTCAGGCACTATAGCTGATAGAGAAGGAAGGATAATTAAAGAAAGCATAATGGCAGTAGGAAAAAGAGACATAACTCATATTAACATAGAAACAGAATCCACATGAATTGAGATAAAGGATAAGAAAGGACCGATCATGCAAATAAAGGTATTCTATAGACCACCTTGTAGTGGAAGGGAAGTGGAGGAAGAATTAGGTAACCAAATCTATGAAATGAGTAAAAGACATAGGCCGCAATTTTGCTAACCTCGGCAGGTCCGTGGCGGGCGATGTCAGTGGTGGGTCCCGACCCCACTGTTGGCTCCATCTTGCTGTCTGAAATGAATTTCCCTTGATTAGGCTTGTTAAGCCCGCCCAGTGCGTTACCCGGCTAATTAGAGGAAGCGGGTCTGGTGACGTCATTTGATGATGCGTCATCGGCCAGTTTCCTGAAAGGGACCGTGGCCAACATTATTTTGACATTTGTGCTGTCAGTGGTCTACAGCATTGAGGTGCTGCAAACACTGACAATCACTGCACAGAAGTGCACGGCTGCACCCAGGCTCTCCCACGACTCCCTCCATATGCTTATGGAGGGAGTCAGAGCACGCAGAGGTCCTCTTCCCTTCACGTGAGCAGAAGAGACTGCCCTAGGAGATCAACATAGCTTGGTTGTACATTGCAGAGGAGGGCTCAAGCAGTGATGTGGTCAGGAGGACCTGGGTGCAGTGCCGCAAACCTTTCAATGATCTCAGTAGATCACGAAACATTAGTACAAAGCCACACTCAATCTCAGCCTGCTGTGCCTCTCATCACATCCCCATCACAAGATGCACTGCAGCAACTCGCCAAGGCTTCTTCAGCAACACCTCCCAAACCCGCGATGTCTTCCACTTAGAAGGACAAGGGCAGCAGGCACATAGGAACACCACCACCTCCAAGTTCCCCTCCAAGTCACACACCATCCTGACTTGGAAATATATGGCCGATCCTTCATCGTCGCTGGGTCAAAATCCTGGAACTCCCTCCCTAACAGCACTGTGGGAGTACCTTCACCACCCAGACTGCAGTGGTTCAAGAAGGCAGCACACCACTACCTTCTCGAGGGCAATTAGGGATAGGCAATAAATGCTTGCCTTGCCAGCAATGCCCACATCCCATAAACAAATAAAAAAAACTGCCTTCCCTACCCTGCTCCTGCACATCCTTACTCACACCAACTTACCTTGCACCTCCACCCATCCCTCTCTATCTACATTATCTCATCCCCATCTCACTAGACACCTCTCACATTCACCCTCATCCTAGTACAATCATACCAACTAACAACACACAAGGGTAGGCACTTGGGTGTTTTATGCAATGTTCATGTAAAGTTTCTGTTAATGTGGTGTCAAACATTGAAACCTTTATTTTCAACACTTTGTGTTCTTGGACAGATTTGTGTGCACCTTTGGAAGTGGCTTAGTGAGTTGCAGTGAATGGTGAGACATAACGGTACCCGCCCCCCCCACCCCCGCAATGGTGGTGAGTGTGAAAGGAATGGCTTGGACATTGTAGAGATGCTTTATGCTGTTGGTGTGGGGTGGTGCCAACCTGGCGCATCATGTGGCAGCCAGGGTGTACAGCGACAAGTGAAGTAAATCTGGCCATGGTGAGGCCATTCCTGCCCCCCCAGGCTGCAATGTGGTTGGGTGCTGATGCCCTGTGTCCTGTGCAGCATCAGTTGATTGCAGAGAAGGTTGGTGCTGTTATTGTTGGTGCTGGTGTGCCTGGTGCTGCCGGTGTTGGGCTGATCTTGGTGGGATTCTGAGGACCAAAGTGAGAGAATATAAAGGGCATCCATGCTGATGGAATAGATGGCAGGTGAAGTAGAGATGACAGAAGCGATCTGTCAATGGTGGGAGAGGTATTGAGGTCAGACTGGATGGAGACTTGTGTAAAGACTTGCAGCATCCTGAATCTGTTGTGGAAATGCTGAGGACAGCTTGTGGCTGAGGGAAGATATCTCTGTAAGTCAGAAAGTCCATATATACAACATCTACTGTACTACCTTGATCAACCTTCTCTGTTACCTCATCAAAGAATTCAATCAAGTTAATCAGATACGATTTGCCTTTAACAACTCCACGCTGGCTCTCCTTGATTAACCCATGCCTTTCCAAATTAAAGTTTATTTTGTCTCTGATAATGGTTGCCAATGACTTCCTCACCACCGATCTTACGCTGACTGGCCTGTAGTTTCCTGATTTATCCCTCTTCCCTTTCTTGACTAGTGGTATAACATTAGCAACCCTCCAGTCCTCCGTCACTACGACTGTATCCAATGAGGATTGAAAGATTGTGACCAATGCCTCTGCTATTTCTACCTTTGCTTCTTTCAGCAACCTAGGATGCGTTCCATCTGAACCAGGTGACTTACCAACTTTCAATAATGCTAATCTTTTTAGTACGTCTTCTCTATCTATTACTATCCTGTCCATAACTTCCCTCTCTTTTAGTGTACCTTCACATTATCCACTTCCTTTTTGAAGACAGATGCAAAGTACTCATTTAATACTTTAGCCATGCCCTCAACCTCTACATGAAGATTTCCCTTTGGAAAAAAGCCCAACTTTTTCCCCAACTAACCTCTTACACTTATAAAATGTTTCAGGGTTCAATTTAATTTTGCTTGCTAACCTTTTTTTATAACCTCTCTCTAGCTCCTGTATTAACTTAGGGAACAGTAGCATAGTGGTAAAGTCACTAGACTAGTAATCTAGAGGCCTGGACTAATGATCCAGAGACAAGATTTCAAATCCCACCATGGCAGCTGGGGAATTTAAATTCAGTTAATTAAATAAATCTGGAATAAAAAGCTAGTATCAGTAATGGTAACCATGAAACTATCGGATTGTCATTAAAAACCCATCTGGTTCACTAATGTCCTTTAGGGAAGGAAATCTGCCGTCCTTACCTGGCCTGTCTTATATGTGACGCCAGACCCACAGCAATGTGGTTGACTCTTAACTGCCCTCTGAAATGGCCTAGCCAGTCACTCAGTTCTAACAAACCGCTATGAAACAAAATAATAAGAATGAAACCGGAAGGACCACCCGGCATTGACCTTGGCACCGGTTACGGGCACAGCAATGGCACACCCAGCCCAGTCAACCCTGCAAAGTCCTCCTCACCAACATCTGGGGACTTCTGCAAAAATTGGGAGAGCTGTCCCACAGACTAGTCAAGCAACAGCCTGACATAGTCATACTCACAGAATCATACCTTTCAGCCAAACTCCTCCATCACCATCCCTGGGTATGTCCTGTCCCACCACCAGCAGGACAGACCCACCAGGGGCGGTGGCACATTGGTATACAGTCGGGAAGGAGTGGCCCTGGGAGTCCTCAACATTGACTCCGGACCCCAGGAAGTCTCATGGCTTCAGGTCAAGCATGGGCAAGGAAACCTCCTGCTGATTACCACCTACCGCCCTCCCTCAGCTGATGAATCAGTACTCCTCCTCCATGTTGAACACCACTTGGAAGAAGCACTGAGAGTAGCAAGGGCACAGAATGTACTCTGGATGGGGGACTTCAATGTCCATCACCAAGAGTGGCTCAGTAGCACCACTACTGACCAAGCTGGCCAAGTCCTGAAGGACATAACTGCCAGTCTGGGCCTGCGACAGGTGGTGAGTGAATCAACACGAGGGAAAAACCTACTTGACCTCGTCCTCACCACCTGTCGCAGATGCATCTGTCCATGACAGATATTGGCAGCAGTGACCATCGCACAGTCATTGTGGAGATGAAGTCCTGTCTTCACACTGAGAACATTGTGTTGGGTGGCACTACCACCGTGCTAAATGGGATAGATTCAGAACAGATCTAGCAGCTCAAAACTGGGCATCCATGAGGTGCTGTGGGGCAGCAGCAGAATTGTATTCCACCACAATCTGTAACCTCATGGCTTAGCATATCCCTCACTCTACCATTACAACCAAGCCAGGGGACCAACCCTGGTTCAACAATGAGTGTAGAAGAGCATGCCAGGAGCAGCATCAGGCGTACCTAAAAATGAGGTGCCAACCTGGGGAAGCTGCAACACAGGACTACATGCATGCTAAAAAGCAGAAGCAGCATGCTACAGACAGGGCTAAGCGATCCCACAATCAACAGATCCAGTCGTGAATGGTGGTGAACCATTAAACAACTAACGGGAGGAGGAGACTCCACGAATGTCCCCATCCTCAATGATGGTATGCTCAGCACATGAGTGCAAAAGACAAGGCAGAAGCGTTTGCAACCAACTTCAGCCAGAAGTGCCGAGTGAATGATCCATATCGGCCTGGTCTCCACCATCACAGAAGCCATTCTTCAGCCAATTCAATTCACTCCACGTGATATCAAGAAACGGCTGAGCGCACTTGATACAGCAAAGGCTATGGGCCCCAACAACATCCCGGCTATTGTGCTGAAGACTGATGGAAGGTATCATCGACAGTGCTATCAAGTGGCACTTACTCACCAATAACCTGCTCACTGATGCCCATTTTGGATTCCACTACCACTCAGCTCCCGACCTCATTTACAGCCTTGGTCCAAACATGGACAAAGGAGTTGAATTCCAGATGTGAGGTGAGAGTGACTGCCCTTGACATCAAGGCAGCCTTTGACCAAGTCTGGCATCAAGGAGCCCTAGTAAAACTGAAGTCAATGGGAATCAGGGGGAAAACGCTCCACTGGCTGGAGTCATACCTAGCACAAAGGAAGATGGTTGTGGTGGTTGAAGGTCAATCATCACAGCCCCAGGACATCGCTGCAGGAGTTCCTCAGGGCAGTGTCCTAGGCCCAACCATCTTCAGCTGCTTCATCAATGACCTTCCCTCCAACATAAGGTCAGAAATGGGGATGTTCGCTGATGACTGCACAGTGTTCAGCACCATTCGCAACTCCACAGATAATGAAGCAGTTCATGCCCGCATGCAACAAGAGCTGGATGACGTTCAGGCTTGGGCTGATAGGTGGCAGGTAACTTTTGCACCACAGAAGTGCCAGGCAATGACTATCCCCAACAAGCGAGAGTCTAACCGCCTCCCCCTGATGTTCAATGGCATTACCATCACCCAATCCCCCACTATCAACATCCTGGGGGGTCACCATTAACCAGAAACTTAACTAGACTAGCCACATAAATACCGTGGCAACAAGAGCAGGTCAGAGGCTAGGTATTCTGCGGCGAGTGTCTCACCTCCTGACTCCCCAAAGCCTTTCCACCATCTACAAGGCAGAAGTAAGGAGTGTGATGGAATACTCTCCACTTGCATGGATGAGTGCAGCTCCAACAACACTCAAGAAGCTCGACACCCTCCAGGACAAAGCCGCCTGCTTGATTGGCACCCCATCCACCACCTTAAACATTCACTCCCTCCACCACCGGCGTACCGTGGCTGCAGTGTGTACCATCTACAAGATGCACTTCAGCAACTCGCCAAGGCTTCTTCGGCAGCACCTCCCAAACCCGCGACCTCTTCCACCTAGAAGGACAAGGACAGCAGGCGCATGGGAACACCACCACCTCCAAGTTCCCCTCCAAGTCACATGCCATCCTGATTTAGAAGTATATGGCCGATCCTTCATCGTTGCTGGGTCAAAATCCTGGAACTCCCTACCTAACCGCACTGTGGGAGTACCATCACCACACGGACTGCAGCGGTTCAAGAAGGTGGCTCACCACCACCTTCTCGAGGGCAACTAGGGATGGGCAATAAAATGCTGGCATTGCCAGCGACGCCCTGATCCCATAAACGAATTTAAAAAAAATTTTTATTGACTTTTTCAATTTCCTCCTATACTTTCCATAATCTTCCTGGTTATTAACTGAATCTTGCTCCTGACATTTGTCATGAGTCTCCTTTTTCGGTTTCATTTCAACTTTTATTTCCTTTGTCATCCAGGGCACATTAGCTTTGGATGCTCTACCTTTTCTCTTCAAAGGAACATGCCTAGTTTGTACCTGAACTATCTCTTCCCTGAATGCCCTCCATTTCTCCGTTCCTGCTTTACCCTGCAATCGCCTTTTCCAATCTACCTGTGCTAGGTCCCTTCTTAAATCACTTAAATTAACTCTTCCCCAGTTAAACATTTTTACCTTTGATATTTTCTGGCCTTTTTCCACAATTATGTTAAACCAAATTATTTTGTGGTCACCCTTACTTAGATGATCTCCTACTATAACACACTCTACTTGTCCTACTTCATTTCCCAGAACCAACACTGCTTCCTTCCTTGTTGGACCGGAGACATATTGATTGAGAATGTTCTCCTGTACACATATCAGATATTCCTCTCTTTCCCTAACCTTAACACTATGTTTCTCCCAGTCTATATTAGGGTAATTAAAGTTTCCTAATATTGCTATGCTATTTTTGTTACACGCCTTTGAAATTTTCTGACAAATTTGCTCACCTCTCTCCTTCTCACTGTTTGGAGCTCTATAAAAAAAACTCCCAACAATGTAACAACTCCCCCTCAGTTCCTCAATTCAAGCCAAATAGATTCAGTCCGAGAACCATCAAGTATATCCTTTCTATTTAGAACTGTAACATCATCCTTAATCAATACTGCCACACCCACTCCTCTTTTTCCTTCTCTATCATTCCTGTCTCTGCAACCACATTATAATCCCATGTAGCAATTTGTGCCTGCAGCTCACCCACCCTATTTGTTACACTACGGACACTGACATGCATACAAAGTAATACCTCCTTTGTCACTTTTGCTATTTTCTTCTATCTGGGTGCTGCAATTTTTGGGATATTTCTAATTTTACTGCTGTTTATACCTCTCTGTCCTCTGATCTCATTTCTGCTCCTTTCTGCTATTTTCTAGTTCCCCCCCTCCCTGCCAAATTAGTTTAAACCTTCCCCACCAGTACTAGTTAATCTCTCAGCGAGAACATTGGTCCCAGCTCTGTTCAGGTGCAACCCTTCCATCTTGTACAGGTGCCCCTTCCTCCAGAACCGGTCCCAGTGCCCCAAGAATCTGAAACCCTCCCTCCTGCACCACTTCTCCAGCCACGCATTTACCTGCACTGTCATCCTGTTTCTATACTCACTAGCACATGGCACTGGGAGTACTCCTGAGATTATTACCCTCGAGGTCCTGTTTTTTACTCTTTTTTATAACTCCTGAAACTCTGCCTGAAGGACCTCAACACTTTTTCTACCTATGTCATTGGTTCCAACCTGGGCCAACTCTTCTGGCTGTTCCCCTTCCCCTCGCAGAATATCATGCACGCTCGATGATATACTTCACCCTGGCACCAGGGAGGCAACATACCATTCTGGTTACAGAAACACCTATCTATACAACTAACTATTGAATCCCCTATGACTACTGCATTTCTACTCTTTCTTTTTCCCCTGTGTGCAGTCAAATCTCCTGTGGTGCCAGGAGTTTGATTCTTACTGCATTCCTCCAAGGAGTCATCGCCCTCCCCGGTATTCAAAACTGAAAACCAGTTAGCGAGTGTCACTGGCTTGGGAGATACCTGCACCACCTGTGTCTTCCTCCTATCCTGTCTGGTGGTCACCCATTCCCTCACCTCCTGCACCTTCTGTGGCAGTGGGGTGACCACCTCCTGGAATGTACATTCGAGGAAGCGCTCAGACTCCTGGATGCAGCGAGTGGTTAGGATCTGGAACGCACAGTCTGAGAGGGTGGTGGAGGCAGATTCAATCATGGCTTTCAAAAGGGAATTGGATAAGTGCCTGAAGGATAAAAATTTGCAGGGCTACAGGGAAAGAGCGAGGGCAGTGGGACTAACTGAAGTGCTCTTGCAGAGAGCCTGCACGGACTCGATGGGTTGAATGGCCTCCTGTGCTGTAACTATTCTATGATTCTATGATTTTATGCACTGCAGTGACTACAGCTGCTCCTCAAGCTGCGAAACTCAAGGTGGGAATCAGACACTCTGTAGCTAATGCGGTATATTAACAAAATCACAAGGGCTGGCCATATTGAACCTCAGAAGCTGCTGTAAAGAATTGGAAAAAGCAAAATACTGCAGATGCTGGAAATCTTAAATAAAAACAGAAAATGCTGGCAACACTTAGCAGGTCAGGCAGCATCTGTGGAGAGACAACGGTAAAGTTAACATTTCAGGCGGTTGATGTTACATCAGAAGCAGGAGAGAAATTCAGCTTGTTTCATCATATCATTTCAACGCTAGGATTGCTTGCTCCCATTGAACATGAACTAGAGTATGTTTATCATGTTTTGCAATTTTTGACCATTTCTCCTTCACCAGGCCATCGTGAGCAACCAGCGTCTCGCAATTCCGTTAAGTGCAACCTATTCACTATGACCAGGTAAAAGTAAGGAGTCACCCTATCTGCATCGCCACGTAATTGGCTGTCTCGTATCTTACGAGCTCATACAGCCTGCTGGAATGCGTCGCTGAATTTCGAAGAGACAAGCAATGCTTTTCCTTGTGGCCTGTGTCCCCACATTAAAACCCCTGAACTCACTGTCTTCTGATCATTGACTTCTTCTTGGCTGACCACTCCGGCCTCACCCAGGGCAGGCTGAGCAGCTGACTTGCTTTTCAGTTCTTCCGTGGGATGGTGTATTGCATCTGGTCTCCCAACCGTGTAATGGTTTACCAGTGCTTGCAAGGTCATAAAACCTAGCTGATTAAGGGATTTACACTCCTGATCAAGTAACCAGATTCCTAAAGCATTCGGAACTATTTCCGCAAATCTAGCCTTCAGCTCAGAACTCATTGTGTTGGGAGGACCTTGACCCTGGGTACTTGGCAGAGGTTGTTTGGCATTGGCCTTCCCTTCACACTGTGAACACAGAGGTATATACAAAGGCAGTGGGGGTAAATTTAACCTGACTCGTTGTGCGGGAAGCCCACGGGATTGGATGGAACACCACTTTTACACCCCAGACAATATTAATCTCCATTGACTTCAATGGAGAGTAAAACCGTGCGCCCGATCTCATCAGTGTTCCAATGGGCAGTTTAGGTTAAAACATTCCCCAGAGACACTCACTTGACAGTCGGGTTTTCAAACGGAAAGCTGCGAGGACAGGTTACCACCAACCTTAGCAGGTTAGAATACAAGAGGGTAGTTAGAAGTTACTTGTTTAAGTCAGGAAAGATAACCCATTGACTGGGGAAGACGTGTAGCATGTTCATTATTTTGTATTATTACATGAAAACCAGTTGTACTGATTGAATTGAGTGAGTCTGATCATAACTATATGTTCAATTACCATGAAGTAAAGCAGCTTAATGATACATACCTGGCCTCGTCCTACTTTGCCTGTTCACTGTCAAAAAATTGGGCGATATGTGTGATGTAATAAAACTCACTACGCACTTGGTTTGAGCATAAAGCAAGGCTTTAATCAACTTGTTTCAGAACATGGAGGTCTAGTTGTACTTCACTAGTTCCTTGTCTTCCAAAATGTCCCTGGCAAGCTGGGGCCGATGCCTGAGTATTTATACTCCTTGGACGGCGCCACTAGCTGGCCGTCCAACGTTATTTCACGAGTAGTTTCTTGATGAATGATGAGATTTATAACATTCTTCCTGCCTAAAAGATTTGGAAGTCCGACAACTTCCTCTTAGTGGATCAGGCAGACCACGAATAGCCGCAGTCTTTTAGATTTTTGTTTATGGCTAGAAGGCACGTCTCCCTGGACCATGTCTTGGTCCCTGGGCCACTTGATCCGTACCGGTGGATCGACAGGGCCCGTGTTGCTCTGATCGACCTGAGGGAGGCTGGGGAGATCGTGACTCCGGGTGCGGGTCCCCACAGGCGCAGAACTGGCTTCATCCTGTTGGATAGCCGGGGATTGACCGGCATCCTGGCCTCAGGTGGCCATCCCACGGGGAGCGCTCGGCTCCCCAAGTGGATCTGGTGGGGCAGCTGGCAGATCTCACGATGCCCCAGGTAGGGCGTCATCTTCGGGGGAGCGCAGAGTGTCGGCATCATTCCCGTGGGTCCCTCTATCGGTTGGGTCCGTGGAACTGGCCGGACAGGGAGCCAGGTCCCGGAGTGAAATGGTGGACTCCCGGCCATCAGGGTACCGCACGTGCGTGTACATGGGGTTGACGTCCATGAGCTCTACCTCGTCAACAAGAGAATCGTTTTTAGATGATCGGACGAATCTTCGGAGCAGCACGGGGCCGGGAGCTGCCAACCATGATGGTAGAGACGTCCCATGGGTGGAGTGATGCTGGAAACTGAAGAATCGCTCGTGAGGTGTGACATTGGTAGATGTAGAAAGGAGAGACCTGATGGAATGCAACACGTCAGGGAGCATAGTTTCCCACTGCTGGTCTGGTAGGTTGCGTGACCTCAGCGCAAGACGAACAGCATTCCAAATGATAGTGTTGTATCTCTCAACCTGTCCATTACCGATGGGATGGCATGGTGCCTTTTCACTTGTGGCGATTCCCCGTTGGGAGAGATAACTTTTGAGTTCACTTGACATGAAGGAGGGACCCCGATCACAGTGGATGAAATTGGCCGTACCGCAAAGGGAAAAGACTTGATCAAGGCATTTGATCACTGTGGAAGTAAGCATATTGGGACAGGGGAAAGCAAAGGGAAAGCGTGAATATTTGTCTGCCATAGTCAGTAAGTAGGTGTTTCGCATTGAGGAAGGCAATGGCCCTTTAAAGTCAATGCTGAGTCGTTGCATAGGCTGCATAGCGTGTATGAGCGAGCCATCCGATGGACGGAAGAATTGCGGTTTTAATTCCGCACAAATTCTACAGGAGGAGCATGTTCTTTTCATATCTTCCGTAGAAAATGGGAGATTTTTGATCGCACAAAGTGCAACATACGGGTAATGCCAGGATGGCATAAGTCAGTATGAAGATCCGCCAGAGTCGAAGTTGACATAGAAGAACAGAATGCCTGCGTGAGGGTATCCGGGGCCACATTCTCTTTGCCGGGTCGATAATGTATGGTGTATCCAAAGGCAGCCAATTCCAGCCACCAGTGTTGTATTTTGTTATTTTTGATCTTAGTGCATTTCCGGTTATCCAGCATAAAGGCCACGGAGCGTTGATTGGTTATAAGTGTGAAATGGCGACGATCGAGAAAATGACTCCATTTACATACCGCTTCGATGATGGCCGTAGCCTCCTCCTTGACAGGAGGATAATGGAGCTCGCTACCCTGCAAAATTCTGGACAGAAATGCAATGGGTCGACCACCTTGATTCAAGGGAGCAGAGATCGCCACATCCGATGCATCGCACTCGACCACAAAAGGAAGATTTTCATCAATGGAACGAAGCGTGGCTTTTTCCAGTTGTCGCTTGAGGAGGTTGAAAGCTGAAATAGCCGTTGCCTCCAATGGAAATGACTTTGCGTGAAGCAGGGGCTGGATCTTGTCGGAGAAGTGGGGTATCCATTTTGCATAACAGGTGAACATGCCGAGTGCCGGACGAAGAGAGTCTTGATTCGTAGGGGGAGGGAGTTCCTGATGTGGACGAAGTCGCTCCGGATCCGGTTTGATGACACCGTTGCCCACCCAGTAGCCAAGGATGTTGACTGATGGTACTGATTTCACAGATTTGGACTCATTTAAGGTTAAGTTGCGATGACGGAGAACGTCAGAAAATTTCTGGAGGTTGGCATCATGCTCCTTCTGGTCAAGGCCAGCAATGGTGATATTATCCAGATATGGAAAAGTGTCCGTTAAGTTCTCCTGTTTGACTAGGCTATCCATTGCCCGTTGAAAGACGGCCACCCCATTGGTGACCCCAAATGGAAGGCGACAAAACTGGTAAAGCCGACCATTAGCCTCAAAGGCCGTATACTTCTTGTCAGAGTCCTTTAACGGCACTTGATGATATGCGCTCTTTAAATCAAATGTTGAAAATACCTTGTAGTTGGCAAGGTTATTGACTATGTCATCGATGCGTGGTAGTGGGTAGGCATCCAGGTCGGTACACTGGTCAATAGTTTGCGAGTAATCAATGCAAAGACGTTTTTTGTGTTGCTTCAGAGGATTTTTAACAATGACGACTTGAGCCCGCCAGGAAGATGAACATGGCTCAATGATACCATCAGCTAGAAGGCGAGAGACTTCTGTCTCGATAAAGGATCGATCATCTTGGCTGAAACATTGTGATTTAGTGACCATGGGCTTACATTGGGGGAAAGATTGGCAAATAAGGAGGGCTCGTCTAGCGATGCCGCCGAAAGCGCACAAAATGGTACTTTGGAAATAGTAAGCTCTGGCTTTGACCCTCCAAACTCGAAAGTGAGTCTTTTGTGTTGTTTCTGGAAATCCTGTCCCAGGAGCACATCACTGCATAGGTTCTTGAGCACCCCGAGCCGGGTGGAGAAATAAGTGCGGCCATTGAGAATACGGTCGACAAGACAAAAGCCGGAAGAATTGGTGGTCAGTGTCATCAGAGCCATTGCAATTTCCCTGTCCGAGGGGAAAATACGCAGTTTTAACTTACTGACAGCCCGCTCACTAATGAAGCTGTCAGAACTGCATGAGTCGATTAGTGCACTCAAATTGTGTCCACTTACCGAAACCTTCGTGGCTGCATGGGACAGACTTTGGGGAAAAACAGCTGTGATGGGAGGAGGGGCAGTTTTACCCTTGACAGCTGTAACCTTAATAGTGGTTCTTGGGGGAGGAGCAGTTTTATAGATTGCAGCTGTAACCTTAGTAGTGGCTCTTGGGGGAGGAGCAATTTTATAGAAAGTAGCTGTAAAACTAACAGGAGCTCTCGACCGGTATACCTTAGAAAAGTGGCCTTTCTTAAAAACAGCAGCTCTTGACTGGCATACCTTATAGAAAAGTGACCTTTCTTGCTGCAATGATTGCAGGTCGCGTTACGAGCAGGACAAAATTTCCTATAATGGAATGCTCCGCCACAGAAGAAACACTTCCTTCCAGATTGCCAAGATGCCGCTAGGGCGGGGTCATCATCAGTGTAGGTTTCTAGGGTAGGGTTGTCATCAGCCGGGTTGGAGTCATCATCCGTGAGGGCTTCCACCCAAGGCCTATCGAAAGAGTCACTAAAAGTGATAGCAGCAGCCCGTGCACGTGGTGAAAGATAGGTGTCTGCATTCCTCTTTGCTAAGTCCAGAGAACATGCCTGGTCATAGGCAGCCTGTAACTTGAGGGTTTTATTCTCCAACAGATGCTGACATATGAAGGGAGACGCAATCCCATTAATAAAGGAATCATGAATTAACTCCACCTGGTACTGCTCAGCTGTAACAGCTTTAAGATTGCAATCCTTGCTGAGCCTGCGAAGTTTCTGAAGGAATTCCTCAAGTGATTCCCTGGGTTGTTGTCAAGTTGTGGCCAGTAGATGCCGAGCAAAAATTTCATTTGGGGACTTGGCATATAGCTGCTGCAGTATTTGGATAGCGGCATCATAGTCTACACAGTGATAGAAACATAGAAACATAGAAGATAGGAGCAGGAGTAGGCCATTCAGCCCCTCGAGCCTGCTCCGCCATTCAATGCAATCATGGCTGATCATCCAAATTCAGTACCCTGTCCCTGATTTCTCCCCATACCCCTTGATTCCCTTTAGCCTTAAGAAATATATCCAACTCCTTCTTGAATATATTTAATGAATTGGCCTCTACTGCCTTCTGTGGTAGAGAATTCCACAGGTTCACCACTCTCTGGGTGAAGAAATTCCCCTCATTTCTGTCCTAAATGGTTTACCCCTTATCCTTAGACTGTGACCCCTGGTTCTGGACTTCCCGACCATCGGGAACATCCTTCCTGCATCTAGTCTGTCCAGTCCTGTCAGAATTTTATAAGTTTCAATGAGATCCCCTCTCATTCTGCTAAACTCCAGCAAGTATAAGCCCAATCGACCCAATCTCTCCTCATACGTCATTACTGCCATCCCAGGTATCAGCCTGGTGAATCTTCGCTGAACTCCTTCCATGGCAAGAACATCCTTCCTCAGATAAGGCGACCAAAACTGCACACAATACTCCAGATGTGGTCTCACCAAGGCCCTGTACAACTGCAGCAAGACATCCTTGTTCCTGCACTCAAACCCTCTCGCTACGAAGGCCAACATACCATTTGCCTTCTTAACCGCCTGCTGCACCTGCATGCTTACCTTTAGCGACTGGTGCACAAGGACACCCAGGGCTCGTTGCACTTCCCCTTCTCCCAATCTATTGCGATTCAGATAATAATCTGCCTTCCTGTTTTTGACACCAAAGCTAATAACCTCGCATTTATCCACGTTATATTGAATCTGCCATGCTTCTGCCCAATCACCCAACCTGTCCAAATCATCCTGGAGTTTCTCGGCATTCTCCTCACAGCACACATGCCCACCCAGCTTTGTGTCATCTGCAAACCTGGAGATATTACATCTAGTTCCCTTGCCTAGATCATTAATATATATTGTGAATAGCTGGGGTCCAAGTACTGATCCCTGCGGTACCACACTAGTCACTGCCTGCCACTCGGAAAAAGACCCGTTTATTCCAACTCTTTGCTTTCTGTCTGCCAACCAGTTCTCTATCCAAGTCAATACCTTGCCCCCAATCCCATGTGCCTTAACTTTACACGCTAATCTCTTATGCGGGACCCATTCGAAAGCCTTTTTAAAGTCCAAGTACACCACATCCACTGGTTCTCTCTTATCTATTTTACCAGTTACATCCTCAAAAAATTCCAGTAGATTAGTCAAGCACGATTTACCTTTTGTAAATCCATGTTGACTTTGTCCGATCCTGTCACTGTTTTCCAAGTGCTCTGCTATTACATCTTTTATAATGGACTCTAGCATTTTCCCCACTACCGATGTCAGGCTTACCGGTCTGTAATTCCCCATTTTCTCTCTACCACCTTTTTTGAATAGTGGGGTAACATTAGCTAACCTCCAATCCATGGGTACTGTTCCAGCTTCCATCGAATGTTAGAATATGATCAGCAATGCATCTACTATTTCTAGGGCCACTTCCTTAACTATCCTAGGATGTAGATTATCAGGCCCTGGGGATTTATTGGCCTTCAATCCCATCAATTTCCTTAACACCATTTCCCTAGAAATACTGATTTCTTTCATTTCCTCCCTTTCATCAGACCCTATGTTCCCCGACATCTCTGGGAGGTTATTTGTATCCTCCTTTGTGAAGACAGAACCAAAAAATTTATTTAATTGGTCTGCCATTTCTTTGTTCCCCATTATAAATTCCCCTGATTCTGACTGCAAGGGACTTATGCTTGACTTCACCAATCTTTTTCTCTTCACATATCTATGAAAGCTTTTACAGTCAGTTTTTATGTTCCCTGCAAGCTTAATCTCATATTCTATTTTCCCCTTCTTAATTAATCCCTTTGTCCTCCTTTGTGGAATCCTAAACTACTTCCAATCCTCAGGCTTACTGCTTTTTCTGGCCAATTTATATGTCCACTCCTTGGATCTTATGCTATCCCTAATTTCCCTTGTTAGCAACGGTTGAGTCACCTTTTTTGTTTTATTTTTATGCCAAACTGGGATGAACAAATTCTGTAGTTCATCCATGCGATCTTTGAATGTTTACCATTGCCTATCCACCGTCAACCCTTTGAGTGACATTCCCCAATCAATCCTACTCAACTCGCGCCTCATACCATCGTAGTTTCCTTTATTTAAATTCAGGACCCTAGTCTCTGAGTCAACTACTTAATTCTCCATCTTAATGAAGAATTCTATCATATTATGATCGCTCCAACCCAAGGGGCCTCGTACAACAAGATTGCTAATTAATCCTTTCTCATTACATAATACCCAGTCTAAGATGGCCTGATCTCTGCTTGGTTCCTCGACATATTGGTCCAGGAAACCATCCCGTAAACATTCCAGGAATTCCTCCTCCACAGTATTGTTACTAATTTGGTTAGCCCAATCTATATGTAGATTAAAGTCACCCATGATGACTGCTGTGCCCTTATTGCACGCTTCTCTAATTTCCCTTTTAATGCCATCCCCAACCTCCGCATTACTGTTTGGAGGTCTATATACCACTCCCACTAATGTTTTCTGCCCCTTGGTATTTCTCAGTTCTACCCATACAGATTTCACATCATCAGAGCTAATATCCTTCCTTACAATTGTGTTAATCCCTTCTTTAACCAGCAATGTTACCCCACCTCCCTTTCCTTTTTGCCTATCTTTCCTGAATATTGAATACCCCTGGATGTTGTGTTCCCAGCCTTGGCCACCCTGGAGCCATGTATCCGTAATCCCAATCAAATCATGTTCGTTTGTGCAGCTAATTCATCCACCTTATTACGAATGCTCCTCGCATTAAGACACAAAGCCTTCAGGCTTGTTTTTTTAACGCTCGTCGACCTATTAGAATTATTATTTACTGTGGCCATGTTTGATTTAAACCGTTGATTTCTCTGACTGCCACTTTTGTTTTTCTCCTTCCTATCCTTTGCTTTTATCCTTGTTTCCCTTTCCTCTGTCTCCCTGCTCAGGTTCCCAACCCCCTGCCATTTTAGTTTAAACCCTCCTCCAGAGCACTAGCAAACACTCCCCCATGGACATCGGCCCTGGCCCTGCCCAGGTGCAAACCTTCTGGTTTTTACTGGTCCCACCTCCCCCAGAACTGGTTCCAATGTCCCAGGAATTTGAATCTCTCCCCCTTGCACCATTCCTCTAGCCACATACTCATCTGAAATTTCCTCTATTTCTACTCTGACTAGCACGTGGCATTGGTAGCAATCCTGAGATTACTACCTTTGAGGTCCTATTTTTTAATTTACCTCCTAACTCGCTATATTCAGTTTTTAGGACCTCATCCCATTTTTTACCTATATCGTTGGTACCTATATGCACCACGACAACTGGCTGTTCACCCTCCCCTTCCAAAATGTTCTGCAGCTGCTCTGAGACATCCTTGACCCTTGCACCAGGGAGGCAACACACCATCCTGGAGTCTCGTTTGCAGCTGCAGAAACTCCTGCACTACCTGCCTGTGCCTACTACTCTGTCTGTTGGTCACCCCTTCCCTTTCTGCCTGTCCAACCTTTGCCTGCGGTGTGACCAACTGGTTAAACGTGATATCCACGACGTCCTCAGATATAATCAAACACATAATTATCAAGCATTCGTAAATTGTTAGGAACATTCTCACCACACTCCTCAAGGAAGTTGTTAAAGGTACGATACCAGTGTTTGCATACCTTAGCGGCTGTAAGTGAATTCGGGTCCAGGTCGAGACGGGCGGGTCTGAGTAGTTTCTCCATGATGGATCGATTACTTGTCTGAGTTCCCTTCTACGGTTCGAGTCGTAGCTGGCTGTTCCCGAATCACCCAAAGCGTGGAGTCGATATCAAGTTGATTAAATTGATGTAATAAAACTCACTACGCACTTGGTTTGAGCATAAAGCAAGGCTTTAATCAACTTGTTTCAGAACATGGAGGTCTAGTTGTACTTCACTAGTTCCTTGTCTTACAAAATGTCCCTGGAAAGCTGGGGCCGACGCCCGAGTATTTATACTCCTTGGACTGCGCCACCAGCTTGCCGTCCAGCGTTATTTCATGAGTAGTTTCTTGATGAATGATGAGATTTATAACAATGTGCATGCGAAAAGTATGAACATCCATTTCAGGTCATAAGTAGTTACTATTGTTACAGCCCTGGTTTATACTATTGTATAATTAAATATTGGGCAGTACGGGCACACCACTAATCGTAAGACATTCACACCACTTATAGGAGTGGCTAGCTGTATCTAAGATGATATCTGAGGAAAGACCTGAAAATTGTATCATTGATTCTGCATAATTTGTAACTATTGAGGTTTCTTACCTTTTCCTGTTTTCAGATGACCAGTTTCCATTTACAGTTATTTACTGGCCTTGGTGGGAGCGGAGTCACCATTGACCAGAAACTCAACCACATAAATGCCATGGCTACTAGAGCAGGTCAGAGCCTGAGTATTCGGCAGATGGGCTCACCTCCTGTCTCCCCAAAGCCTCCCCACCACTTACAAGGCACAGTCAAGTGTGTGATTGAATATGCTCCACTTGCCTGGATGGGTGCAGCTGCAACAACACACAAGAGGCTCGACACCATCCAGGACAAAGCAGCCCACTTGATTAGCACCCCATTCACCATCTTAAACATTCACTCCCTCCACCACCGGTGTAACGTGGCTGCAGTGTGTACTATATGCAGCAACTCACCAAGGCTTCTTCGATAGCATTTCCCAAACCCATGACCTCCATCACCTAGAAGGACAATGGCAGCAGGCATATGGCAATAACACCACTTCCAGGTTCCCTTCCAAGTCGCACACCATCCGACTTGGAAATACATCACCATTCCTTCATCCTTGCTGGGTCAGAATCCTGGAACTCCCTACCTAACAGTATTGTGGGAATACCTTCATCACACGGACTGCAGTAGTTCAATAAGGCTCACCACCCCATTCTTAAGGGCAACTAGTGATGGGCAATAAATGCTGGCCTTGCCAGCGATGCCCACATCCTGAGATTGAATTTCTTAAAATGTTGGCTACTATTGTTACACCCCTGGGTTTGTTTGGCTCCCACAAATTCATTTGACTGACTAACACAATGAATACCATTACTTCTCATAGAGTCATAGAGTCATAGAGTTATACAGCACAGAAAGAGGCCCTTCGGCCCATCGTGTCTGCGCCGACCATCAATCCCTGTCCAGTCTAACCCCATTTTCCAGCATTTGGTCCATAGCCTTGTATGCAATGGCATTTCAAGTGCTCATCCAAATGCTTCTTGAATGTTATGAGGGTTCCTGCCTCTACCACCCTTTCAGGCAGTGAGTTCCAGATTCCAACCACCCTCTGGGTGAAAAAGTTCCTCCTCAAATCCCCTCCAAACCTTCTGCCCCTTACCTTGAATCTATGCCCCCTTGTTATTGACCCCCCTACTAAGGGGAAAAGTTCCTCTTTATCTACCCTATCTATGCCCCTCATCATTTTGTACACCTCAATCAGGTCCCCCCTCAGCCTTCTTTGCTCCAAGGAAAACAACCCCAGCCTGTTTAGTCTTCCTTCATAGCTGAGGCGCTCCATCCCAGGTAACATCCTGGTGAATCTTCTCTGCACCCTCTCCAAAGCAATCACATCCTTCCTATAGTGAGGCGACCAGAACTGCACACAGTACTCCAGCTGTGGCCTCACCAGCGTTTTGTACAGCTCCATCATAACCTCCCTGCTCTTATATTCTATGCCTCGGCTAATGAAGGCAAGTATCCCATATGCCTTTTTAACCACCTTATCTACCTGTTCCGCTGCCTTCAGGGATCTATGTACATGTACACCAAGGTCCCTCTGACCCTCTGTACTTCCTAGGGTCCTACCACTCATTGTGTATTCCCTTGCCTTATTTGTCCGTCCAAAATGCATCACCTCGCACTTTTCAGGGTTAAATTCCATTTGCCACTTTTCCGCCCATCTGACCAACCCGTTTATATCGTCCTGTAGCCTGAGGCTTTCCTCCTCGCAATTTACCACCCCACCAATTTTCGTGTCATCTGCAAACTTACTGATCATACCTTTTACATTCTCATCCAAATCATTTATGTAGATCACAAACAGCAAGGGTCCCAGCACCGATCCCTGAGGTACCCCACTGGACACAGGCTTCCAGTCACAAAAGCAACCTTCGACCATCACCCTCTGCCTCCTGCCACTCAGCCAGTTTAGGATCCAACGCGCCAAGGCACCCTGGATCCCATGGGCTCTTACCTTCTTGACCAGTCTCCAATGCGGGACTTTGTCAAAAGCTTTACTGAAATCCATGTAAACCACATCCACAGCATTTCCCTCATCCACACACCTAGTCACCCCCTCGAAAAATTCAATCAGATTGGTCAGACATGATTTACCCTTGACAAAGCCATGCTGACTATCCCCGATTAATCCTTGCCTCTCCAAGTGGAGACTAATTTTGTCCCTCAGAATTTTTTCCAATACTTTCCCTACCACAGATGTTAGGCTCACTGGCCTGTAATTCCCTGGTTTATCCCTGCTACCCTTCTTGAATAATGGTACTACGTTAGCTGTTCTCCAGTCCTCTGGTACATCCCCTGTGGCCAGAGAGGTTCTGAAAATTTGTGTCAGAGCCCCTGCAATCTCCTCCTTTGCCTCCCACAGCAGCCTGGGATACATCTCATTTGGGCCTGGGGATTTATCCACTTTTTGGCCTGCTAAAACCGCTAGTACCTCCTCCCTCTCGATGCTAATATGTTCAAGTATGTCACAGTCCCCTTGCCCGATTTCTATGTCTACATCGTCTTTCTCCATAGTGAACACAGATGCAAAAAATTCATTTAAAACCCCGCCTACATCATCTGGCTCTACACACAGATTGCCACTTTGGTCTCTAATGGGCCCTACCCTTTCCCTGGTTATCCTCTTGCCCTTAATATACTTATAAAACATCTTAGGATTTTCCTTTATTTTGCTCGCCAGTGTTATTTCGTGGCCCCTCCTCGCCCTCCTAATTTCTTTTTTAAGTATGCCCCTGCACTTTTTATACTCCTCTAGGGCTTCCTCCGTCTTTAGTCTTTTGTAACTGCCAAAAGCCCCCCTTTTTTTCCTAATGCATTTTTGTATATCCCTTGTCATCCAAGGTTCCCTTTGCTTGTTGGTCCCACCCTTGACCTTTACAGGAACATGTTGGCGTTGTACTCTCTCTATTTCCCTTCTGAAAGTCTCCCACTGCTTTGATGTGGATTTTCCTACAAGTAGCTGCTCCCAGTCCACTTTTGCCAGATCCTGCCTTATCATATTAAAATCGGCCTTTCCCCAATTTAGAACCCTTATTTCCGGGCCGTCTTTGTCTTTTTCCATGACCACCTTAAACCTCACCGAATTATGGTCACTGTTGCCAAAATGCTCTCCTACTGACACTTCCACCACTTGCCCGGCTACATTCCCTAGAATTAGGTCCAGTACCGCCCCCTCTCTTGTAGGACTTTCTACATGTTGGCTCAAAAAGCTCTCCTGGATGCACTTTAAGAATTCTGCACCCTCTAAGCCTTTCACACTCTGACTATCCCAATTAATATTGGGGAAGTTGAAATCCCCCTCTATTATTACCCTATTATTTTCGCACTTCTCTGAGATTCGCCTACATATCTGTTCCTCTATCTCCCCCTGACTGTTCGGGGGCCTATAGTACACTCCCAGCAAAGTGCTTGCCCCCTTTTTGTTTTTAAGTTCTACCCATATGGCCTCATTAGAGGAACCCGCTAATATATCATCCCTCCTTACAGCAGTAATTGATTCCTTAATTAATATTGCAACACCCCCTCCCCTTTTACACCCCCCTCTGTCTTGCCTGAAGATTCTATACCCCGGAATATTGAGCTGCCAGTCCTGACCCTCCCTCAACCATGTCTCCGTGATAGCAACAATATCATACTCCCATGTGTTCAGCAACAACTTCAGTTCATCCACCTTATTTGCAAGACTCCTTGCATTAAAATAAATGCCTTCCAGCCTTGCCATATTCCCTTTTGCCTTCACATATTTGCTCTGCCTTCCCAGCTGACTTGTTTTTGCCTCCGTATTTGGCTGTAAATCACCCCCTACTATAGTTCCACTCTGTATCCCATCCCCCTGCCAAGTTAGTTTAAACCCCCCCCAAAAGTGCTAGCAAACCTCCCCGCAAGGATATTGGTCCCCCTCTGGTTCAGGTGTAAACCGTCCGACTTGTACAAGTCCCACCTTTCCCAGAAGCAGACCCAGTGATCCAGGAAACTAAAGCCCTCCCTCCTGCACCATCCCTTTAGCCACGCATTCATCTGTTCTATCTTCCTATTCCTATACTCACTAGCACGTGGCACCGGGAGTAATCGAGAGATTACAACCTTTGAGGTCCTGCTCTTTAACCTTCCACCTAGCTCCTTAAATTCTTGCTGCAGGACCTCATCCCTCTTTTTACCTATGTCGTTGGTACCAATGTGGACCACGACCTCTGGCTGTTCACCCTCCCCCTCCAGAATGCCCTGCAGCCGCTCAGTGACATCCTTGACCCTGGCACCAGGGAGGCAACAAACCATCCTGGATTCACGTCTACGGCCACAGAAACGCCTATCTGTTCCCCTTACCATAGAATCCCCTACCACTATTGCTCTCCCACTCTTTTTCCTCCCTTCCTGGGCAGCAGGAGCACCCCCAGTGCCAGGAAGTTGGCTGCTGCTGCCTTCCCCTGGTGAGTCATCCCCCTCAACAGTATCCAAAGCGGTATACCTGTTTGAGAGGGGAATGGTCACAGGGGTCTCCTGCACTACCTGCCTGCTTCTATTGCTCCGCCTGGTGGTCACCCATTTCCTTTCTTCCTGTGCAGCCCTACCCTGCGGTGTGACCAACTCACTAAACGTGTTATCCACGACCCTCTCAGCATCGTGAATGCTCAACAACCCATCCACCCGCAGCTCCAGTGCCTCAATGCGGTCTGCTAGTAGCTGCAGATGGATGCATCTCTGGCACATGTGGTCATCAGGGGCACCGGCAGTGTCCCTGAATTCCCACATAGAGCAAGAGGAGCATATCACGGGGCTGGGCTCTCCTGGCATGACCTTCCCTTTAATTAATTTAAATTAATTTACTATCACCAATTAAAGATATCTCTAAGGCGCTTGTATAGTCTACCAACAGTCCCTGCTATACCAGAAAAGACCCCAGTAACTATAAACTACAGAGTTAAAGTTTAAAAAAGAGAAATACTCACCAACCAATCACTTACCTGCTCCCTGGTGACGTCAAACTCTGATTACTTTTTACCTCTCTCCCCGCTGCTGAGTTGGTATGCCTCGCTGGTCGCCGGTTTTTATACCGGGCTCCTTACCTCCCTGCTCCGTGCCCCGACTGGTCTCGGGCCTCGCTGGTCGCCGGTTTTTATACCGGGCTCCTCACCTCCCTGCTCCGTGCTCCGACTGGTCTCGGGCCTCGCTGGTCGGCGGTTTTTATACTGGGCTCCTCACCTCCCTGCTGCGTGCTCCGACTGGTCTCAGGCCTCGCTGGTCGCCGGTTTTTATACCGGGCTCCTCACCTCCCTGCTCCGTGCTCCGACTGGTCTCGGGCCTCGCTGGTCGGCGGTTTTTATACCGGGCTCCTCACCTCCCTGCTCCGTGCTCCGACTGGTCTCGGGCCTCGTTGGTCGGCGGTTTTTATACCGGGCTCCTCACCTCCCTGCTGCGTGCTCCGACTGGTCTCGGGCCTCGCTGGTCGCCGGTTTTTATACCGGGCTCCTCACCTCCCTGCTCCGTGCTCCGACTGGTCTCGGGCCTCGCTGGTCGCCGGTTTTTATACCGGGCTCCTCACCTCCCTGCTCCGTGCCCCGACTGGTCTCGGGCCTCGCTGGTCGCCGGTTTTTATACCGGGCTCCTCACCTCCCTGCTCCGTGCTCCGACTGGTCTCGGGCCTCGCTGGTCGGCGGTTTTTATACCGGGCTCCTCACCTCCCTGCTCCGTGCTCCGACTGGTCTCGGGCCTCGCTGGTCGCCGGTTTTTATACCGGGCTCCTCACCTCCCTGCTCCGTGCTCCGACTGGTCTCGGGCCTCGCTGGTCGCCGGTTTTTATACCGGGCTCCTCACCTCCCTGCTCCGTGCTCCGACTGGTCTCGGGCCTCGCTGGTCGCCGGTTTTTATACCGGGCTCCTCACCTCCCTGCTCCATGCTCCGACTGGCAGAATTTTCATTATTGTAGATGAGCTCTTACAAGTCCAAGGGTGTACCAGAAGAGGGAGGCTCTGAAACATCAAAGCAGGAATGAAATATTTATAAACAGAGTTTTGATAAGTTATCAGGGTTTCCTGTGCGTTGAAGTTATTTGGTGAAAATATTTTCGAGCTTAATTGTGTTAGCCAGTCCAGCTCTTTCCAACTAGCAATATTCCTGTTATTGAATTAATGGTCCAAGTTACTGAAAGTTAAAAAATAGAAACTATTTCTGACATAACCTGACTCCCAAATGGTGAAATGATTCCTGGTGATTCTTCATGAAGTTGATTCTAGCAGATGTACAATTATTGTTTGTCAACAGTTCCTCTTCCGGTGAACCTGGGGACAAAACCAGAATTGGCCTGAAACCACTGGCACTGAAATGTGAAATGAGCCAGGCACTAGGTAAGGGTGGCAGCGGCACCTTCAGCAATATCAAACCTTTCCAAAAGTTCAAGGATTGTGTACAGTGTGATATTTTATTGGTGCCCATGCTTCAAGCATCAATCGAATGCTTTACCTTTGTGGTTTTGTTGCCGCTGTTGTTAATGAAACTGTCATGTTGAAAGTCCAGTGTGATTTTTGTCCCCCAATTTGCCCATATGTGGTAAGCTTTAAACATAAGAACATAAGGAACAGGAGCAGGAGTAGGCCATTTGGCCCTTTGAGCCTGCTCCACCATTCAATAAGATCATGGCTGATCTTCTACCTCATCTCCACTTTCCCGCACTATCCCCATATCCCTTGATTCCCTTAATATTCAAAAATCTATTGATCTCTGTCTTGAATATATTCAACGGCTGTGAATATATTCAACAACTTAAAGAGCTATAACTTTGCAAAGCATTATGCATTGAAATATTCAAGAACTGATAATAATGGATTGTTGAGAGTAATCACAGCACAGCAATCTGATGAGGCTACAAAATATATCTTAAATTTGAGCAGTTTATATCAATCATATGTATAGCTAAACAAGATCAATAAGTTTAAATGGCTGACTCCCAGGTATCTATTATTCTCTATTTAAAACATTACATGAACCATTTGCGATGGTTTTGTTCAGTTTGAGAGGCTACATTGGAGGCAGCAGCAGCTCTTAGTCCTCACTGAAGGCTTAACATTTGTGACAGTTATAACAAGTTTATCAAGACATAATTTGCAGTTGATTACATGGAAATATAAATGCGTCCCAATCCATCATTGGGATTGCCAATAAAGTTTTAATTTTTGTGCTATATGAAAGATCGCAATAATGTACCATTGTAATGAACATAACAAATCTCTAATGGTTTCTCTATTGCTCATGAATATGAAAGATTGTGGGTGTTTTATAGAGCAGCTGCCCTGTGGAATTATTAGACCAAAAGGCTTTGTAAATTTTAAATTAAATAAAATGCAGAATGATCACCAATGAAAAGTTGTTCCCTAAAACCTTTGATATTATTAGCCTCCAGTGTGGAGTTTTGAGGAGGTGGAAGTAATTTGTTTGTGTTGAATTTTCGAAAGGAAAATTGGTTAGGAACGCAGAGAACATTATAATTGCAGATTGTGGTGATGACTCAATAAACTAGAAAAGAAATCCAATCGACTTCTGCTGACTTTGATTCCCAAGGGGTGGATTGGGCTCGGTAACGACCTTTTTTGGGTGCTATGAGGCCCCAAAATGGCGTCCGTGGCAAGTGCGCCACACTTCTGATGGGAAGTGTGCCAGACACCATATTGGTAAAGGGGTTAGCGCGCGTGCACCTAACATCCGTCGGCAGCATGCAAAGCAGGAAGATCATGATGTCAATCAGCTTGCAACGCTGATTAGATGCCAGCGCTCTCATTGTGGACCCCCCACCACGGGCGCTATCTAAAGCTTACTTACAGGTTAGGTGCTGGTTTATTTCTTCTGGCTGCTGCTGCAATGCTATGAGCTTTGAATGCTTTCTATAGTTGTTTAAAGATTCAAAAGTCTACAGGGAGTGGTGTGGCAGGTGTTGATTTACTTTTCTGCTGAATTCAAGGCTTCTGCCACAAAACAGTTACTCCCAGACATGGGTGCACTAGTAGGCCTTCCTCTTAGAATTGAGTATGTCTGGGAGAAGGAGCAGAGGCCATGCAGAGCAGGACAAGTTGCTAGAAGAGGGAGGAGGAGGAGGAGGGGAAGAAGGAGTTTCAGCAAGAGGCCATATCTGCCCAGTGTTTTTAGGGAGCAATTCTACTATCTGGACCTCAGCAACAACCAATGTTTGATTCATCTGCTCTTCACTAAGAAGGTCATCACTGAAATCTGTCAACTGCTGCAGCCACAACTCCAACCTCAGAGGAGGGCAAGGACCGCATTGCCATTGGCTGCCAAGGTGACCGTGGCTTTGAATCTTTATGCATCTGGCTCCTTCCAGGCTGCTGCTGGAGATATTAGCAACATCTCACAGTTTGCAGTGCACTGCTGTATGAGGGAGGTCACTGAGGCTCTCTATGAAAACAGAGACAGCTTCATCTCGCTCCCTCTTGCCAGAGAGAAGCAGGTAGAGCAAGCATGAGGGTTTGCAAGGATAGCAGGCTTCCCCATGGTGCATTGACTGCACACACATTGCTTTGCGTGTGCCTCATATCAATTCTGCCATGTACCTGCAGCGAAAGGGATTCCACTCCCTCAACATGCAGCAGGTGTGTGACCACAGGCAGCGCATCATGCAGGTGGATTCCCGTTATCCTGGCACCAGTCACGATGCATTCATTCTGCGGAAGTCCTCCGTGCCAGCTCTATTTGAACCAGCGCAGCAAACCAAAGGGTAGCTACTGCGTGACAAGGGCTATCCATTGATGACGTGGCTCACGACTCCTGTCCGTAACCCATGCACATGTGCGCAGCTTGCATACAATTAGAGCCATGCTGCCACAAGAAATCTGATAGTGCAGACCATTGGTGTCCTGAAGCAATGATTCTGCTGCTTCTGGAGGAGCCCTGCAGTACATGAATGAGCGGGTCTCAAGAATTGTCATGGTATGCTGCATGCTACACAACCTTGCCATCATGAGGGAACAGCCCTTGCCACCACCTATCAGTCGAGCAGCTGAGAAGCGGGAGCACAAGGAGGAGGAGGCGGGAGAGGAGGAAGAGAATGGAAGGCTGCAACTTTTCTGTTCGGGCTGTACGTGAACAACTAATACAAGAGCAATAGCAGTAACCTTCGGCAGCACCTCCCAAACCCACGACCTCTTCCACCTAGAAGGACAAGTGCAGCAGACACATGGAAACACCACCACCTCCAAGTTCCCCTCCAAGTCACACATCATCCTGACTTAGAAGTATATCGCCGATCCTTCATCGTCGCTGGGTCAAAATCCTGGAACTCCCTACCTAACAGCACTGTGGGAGTACCTTCACCACACGGACTGCAGCGGTTCAAGAAGGCGGCTCACCACCACCTTCTCAAGGGCAACTAGGGATGGGTAATAAATGCTGACCTTGCAGCAACCACATCCCATAAAAATGAATTTAAAAAACCTCAACCCCAATTCTCCATTCGCCAACAGTCTAACACTCCTTACCTTCCCCCTGTTACTGACAATCGTCCTCTTGCCCACAATGCAAAAATTAAAGCCAATGCAAAATACACATTCCAATCTAGATTTATGAAGTAAATCATGCCATATTGCATATTCTTCCATGTGCCTTTGCCTGTCCTAGTTCTCCTACAAAGTGCTACCCCAGTGGCTGCAGCATAGCTGGTGGAAGGCTGCTGACTTTCAGTGGGGGAGACTGCAGATGGCCTTGGAGGATGACCTCAAGCAGTTCTGGGCCTAGAGGGCCCGGCTTCAGACTGCACCACCTCGGCATGGGTGGCAGCAGTCTGGGCTGGCTGGCTGACAGGCAGCAGCAAGGCCACTGGCGGAGTGGCAGGGGTGGGGGCAGGAATACTGGCATCCTGAGAGAGGACAGCAGGTTTGTGCGTCATGGAGCCACTGTCCCACTCCTGGGGCGGTGCCTCAGCAATCCTCGTAATCTTTAGAGGACAGATTGCTGGACTGCTGTGACACCCTGCAAGACCCTTTGAACGCTGGCATCCAGAGCCATGATGGCAGCAGTCTGAGCTTCCACTGCAGCACTCAGACGTTGGGTGGAAGCTGCTTGTGCTGCAATGGCAGCTGAGACATTGGTTCCACAAGTGTGTTGATGGAGTTGGCCACCCTTTCCATGCTGGCCAAGCTCTGCGCAAAGCCCTGAGCCAAGTTGGTGCCGGACTCCTCCATGCTCCTTGACGTTGAACACAGGCTTTCTGGCAGGCCTGCCAATGTACCAAGCATTGTCTATACCCATCAGCCTTTTTCTGCAGCCTGGCCCATCGAAGTCCTCAACTGAGTCCTCTGCAGTAGAACTAATGTGCGACCCCGTCATCTGATGAGCTGGCACCTGCGCTATCCTTTCCCCTGCCCTGTGCACTTGTGCCCGGTGTCTCACCACGTGCAGATACCACCTCTATGCTATCCTCTAAATTACACGCAGTATCAATATCTGAGCTGGTGAAATCTTGTGGCGTTGTGTCTTCATCTTCACTGTCTTCCTGCTCTTCCAACCCTGCCTGGGCAGGTTGCAGTTCTTGGGTATCTGAAATGAAAAAAGGACCAGGGTTGGGTTGTGATGAGGGGAGAGGAGAAAGTAAGAAGCGCATGCTTACACAATCTGCAGCTTGTAAATCATGAAAGAGTTAGGGATGAGAGAGAAGTGGGATGTGAGAAGGAGGATTTGGTATGAGGATACTGTCATCTTCAATGGCTTCAGCCCTGCTGCTGGCCACAATGTCAGCGATGCCCCTCCCCATAATAGCCAGCACCGTCTCCTCCATGGGGGTCCCTCTCTGGTCAATTCCTGCTGCCTCCAGTTGTGCACCACTTTCACCTGCAAGAGAGAGGGAAGTGTGTCAGTGAGTGTTCTGCAATCTGTTTGGGTGATGTGGTTGAATAGCTGGCAGTATGTGCAAGCTGTGAGATGTGGGTTTGAGGCTTGTAACAGTGTGAGGGTGAGATAAACATATGAATGTTAGGGTTGAGTCCTGATTGATAGAGATTGTTGGTAGGTGAGTGATGGGAGTGTGGTGAATTGAGCAGTGGCTGAGGCTACTGGTGCAGTTGGCAGGATATGGCATTTGAAGATGCATTCACTGATCTTGACCACTTTTTAGAGGTCATTAAACTTCTCTGGCACTGCATCCAGGTTCTTGGGGCTGCACTCCTGGCATTGACCTCTGCGGCAATCTGTTTCCAGTGCCTTCTCATCATGTATCTGGAGGGCCTCCTGCCCCCCGCCCCCCCACCCCCTGAGGATACAGGACACCTCACCTCCTTTCCACCTCCTCCACCAGGACCTCCAGTGCAGCACCAGAAAACCTGGTTGCCCACTCTCTCCCATGGTCAGCCATTGTTCTCTCTTTCCTGGGTCAGCTTCAGTTACAGAACGATTCCCAGCACCAGCTCCAACCACAATGCACCTCATCTTTAAGAGGTGCAGGCTAGCTTTAAATAGTGCTGGCTATTCACGATATTGGGCCCCCCGCTGATGTGTGGGGAGCGCTGTCTGCATGCAGAAATCATTATAAGAACATAATCACATAAGAAATAGGGGCAGGAGTAGGCCATTCGGTCCTTCGAGCCTGTTCTGCCATACAATGAGATCATGGCCCTATCGCCATATCCCTTGATTCCCTTAATATTCAAAAATCTATAGACTTTGTTTTGAATATACCCAATGACTGAGCCTCTGCAGCCCTCCAAAGATTCACCACCCTCTGTGTGAAGACATTTCTTCTCATCTCAGTCCTGAATGGCCTACCCTTTAGCCTGAGGCTGTGGCTCCTGGTTCTAGACTCCCCAGCCAAGGGAAACATTCTCCCAGCATCCACCCTATCAAGCCCTGTAATTATTTTGTATGCTTCAATGAGAGCCCCTCATTCTTCTGAATTCAAGAGAATACAGGCCTAGTTTACTCAATCTCTTCTCATACGATAGTCCCGCCATCCCATGAATCAATCTCGTGAACCTTCGTTGCACTGCCTCTATGGCAAGTATATCCTTCCTTAGGTAAGGAGACCAAAATTGTACAAAGTACTCCAGGTATGGTCTCACCAAGGCCCTATATAATTGGAGTAAGACTTCTTTACTCCTGTACTCAAATCCTCTTGTAATGAAGGATAGCATACCATTTGCCTTCCTAATGGCTTGCTGCACCTGCACATTCACTTTCAGTGACTCATGTACAAGGACACCCAGGTCCCTTTGAGCATCTGCATTCCCCAATCTTTCACCATTTAGGAAATACTCTGCCTTTCTGTTTTTTCTACCAAAGTGGATAACTTCACATTTATCCATATTATATTCTATCTGCCATGTTCTCACCCACTCACTGAGCCTGTCGAGATCCCCTTGAAATCTCTTCACATCCTCTTCACAACTGACACTGCCACCTAGCTTTGTATCATCAGCAAATTTGGAAATGTTACATTTAGTCCCTGTTGTGTATGTACCTTTAAGAGAGAACTGTTTTACAGCTCCTGTATACTGTAGTACCGGCAGTGACCACACCTGTATATAAAGCCAGAGCAGGCTTCTGTACTTCAGTCTTGAGACTACTGTACTCTAGTAACCACCTGTTGATTGTTAAGTTACAGCCTCCGTGTAGTTCTTGGGGAAACAGCCTATTTAAAGAATCACGGATCTAACAGTGGCGACGAGGTTGATTCGAATCTGCCTGCAACTCTGCATTTCCCGTCAAGGAGTCGCTCCGGGAGCACGGTGGAAGAAAGTCGAGGCCAGAAGCACGGGCGTCGAACACGAGCAACCACCCAGTCATCTGGCAGCAACTGAACATCGCAGGAGTGGCTGTTGAGAGCCATGACGATCCAGCAACAGACTGGCAACAGGTGCAGCGCACACCCTTCCGGCTGGAGCCGACCGACGGCGTAGAAAAGCCGAGCAGCGTCGACGGGGTAAGAGAGAGGGTGAAGCGCACAGGGCGCGGCCGCGGGTTAAAGAGCCGAGCGGCGTCGAGGAAAAACAAGCAGAGAGAGAGAGAGGGTAAAGCAGCAGCCGGGTTCAGGACCGAGCGACGGCAACAGGAAAGGCGCACAGGAGAACGCGCAGAGCACAGCCAGGGCTCAAGGGCTGAACCGCGTCCATGGGGAGAAGAAGGGAGAGCGTGGGAGACGCCATTGAGCTGCGGAGAAGAAGGGAGAGCGCGGGAGACAACATTTTTTTTTGAAGCCGCAGCGGAGAACAAGGGCGAGTGCGGGAAGGAAGGAAAGCACGGGAGATGCCATTTTGTTCCAGCGGAGAAGAAGGGAGAGCACGGGAGACGCCATTTAGACAGTTAAATTACACCCAGGGATGGCGAAGAATGGCAGTATCACGGCGTTCGACAATGAAGTCGAAGATTGGGCGACATATGTGGAACGCATTGAGGAGTACTGCAGGGCGAATGAAGTGCCAGATGCTAGGAAAGCACTGGTTTTGTTAAATTCCATGGGTGCAAAAACTTATGGCTTACTGCGAAACCTGATAACCCCAGAGCAGCCCGTGGAGAAGAATTTCGAAAGCATAGTAGAAATCCTACAGGACCACTTAAGCCCCACACCGCTGCTGATAGCAGAAAGATTTAAGTTCCACAAAAGGAACCAGCATAAAGACAAAAGTAATGCTGAGTACTTAACGGAACTGCGCAAGTTATCGAAATACTGCCAGTTTGGAGTGGGACTATCAGATACGTTAAGGGACAAGTTTGTGTGTGGGCTTCAAAGTGAAGGAACCCAGAAACGGCTTTTATCAGAAAAGGATCTTACGCTGGACAAGGCTTTCAGCATGGCAGTATCACACGAAGCAGTCGCACGGGGCGCTGCAGAGATACAACGGAGACCGCAAGAATACGGCACCAATGAAATGTCATATGGAGCAGGGAAGTGTTATCGCTGCGGCAGAACAACACACGATCAGAAGGATTGTTAGTTCAAGGACCAAGTGTGCAGACAGTGCGGAAAAACAGGACACATAACAAGAGTCTGCAGGTCAGGGAAGAAAACCAACAGCAAGAAATCTCCACAGGAGAAGTACAAAAAGGTACATAAGGTGATGGACAGTAGTTCAGACAAACAGGGAAATGATACAGACTCCGGAAGCAAGGAGCTGGGTTGTCTGAAACTACATAAGGTAACCAAAATGGAGGATCACCAGACTATCTGGGTCACTCTCAAGATAGACGGAGTCCAAGTGAAAATGGAATTGGACACAGGATCAGCCCTAACAGTCATAAACCAAAGGGACTACAAGCGGCTATTTCCACATATACCCTTGAAAGCTACAGAGATTGTCTTGAAGACGTACATGGGGTAAAAAGTCTACCCCAAAGGAAAAATAAGGGTGAAAGTGATATACAAAAGCCAGGAAATACCTAAAATGGACCTATATGTATTGCCAGATGGAGGACCACCACTACTAGGACGTGAATGGATCCGGAAGATACAATTAGATTGGCATTCCATACAGGCACTGAAGGTTGAGGCCAAAAAGGATGACGACGCCACACCTGGACGACTGTCAAAAATGCTAACTGACGTACAAGAAGTGTTCCAGGAGGGACTCGGAACACTAAAAGGCATAACAGCAATGATTAAAATAGAGGAAATTGCAAGTCCAAAGTTTTTTAAGGCCAGACCAGTGCCTTATGCGATCCGACCAGCCATTGAAGCAGAGCTGCAAGGGTTGGAACATTCAGGAGTACTGTCCAAAGTAGACTGGAGTGAGTGGGCTACACCCATCGTCCCTGTAATGAAGAGGTCATTGAGTAATACGCCTGGGGAACCAAAGAAGGTCCGCATCTGTGGGGATTTTAAGGTGACAGTGAACCCAGTCCTTCACATGGTACAATATCCGCTTCCACGGATTGAGGACATTTTCGCCTCGCTATCTGGAGGTAAACGCTTCATCAAAATTGATCTGGCCCAGGCGTACTTGCAAATGGAGGTAGAAGAAGCCTCGAAACAATACCTCACGATCAACACTCATAAAGGTCTCTATCAATACAACTGACTGGTGTTCGGGGTAGCATCGGCTCCGGCTATTTGGCAAAGGGCAATGGATCAAGTCCTGCAAGGGATTCCAGGGACCCAGTGTTATTTGGATGACATCCTGGTCACGGGCGAAAATGACAGTGAGCACCTCGCCAACCCGGAGAAGGTGCTCACTAGATTAAAGGAATATGGGCTACGAGCTAATCGCCACAAGTGCGAGTTTTTCCAGAAGCAGATCTCGTATTGTGGCCACATTATTGATGAAGAAGGGTTACATAAGTCTCCTGAAAAGATTGAGGCAGTAGTCAAGGCTCCAGCACCGGAAAATGTGTCACAACTGAGGTCGTTCCTCAGGCTGGTAAACTACTACCATAAGTTCTTACCAAATTTGTCTACAGTAGTACACCCACTGAACACCCTACTGCAAACGGGGGTACCATGGAAGTGGAATGACGAATGTAAACGAGCTTTCCAGAAGTGCAAAGAATTGATCACATCAAAAGAGGTGTTGGCCTATTTCAACCCAGCACTACCAATTCGGTTGGCATGTGATGCAGCACCCTATGGTATTGGAGCGGTGCTGTCGCACAAATTCCCAGACGGGTTGGAGAGGCCAGTAGCCTTTGCATCTCGGTCACTAACCTCAGCCGAGCGCAACTACACCCAGATCGACAGGGAGGCCCTCAGCCTAGTATGGGGAGTAAAAAAATTCAACCACTAGCTGCATGGGCAGAAGTTCACCTTGCTGACTGACCACCAACCACTTGTCTCCATCTTTAATCCAAAGAAGGGTGTTCCGGTGATGACTGCACAACGGTTACAAAGATGGTCCCCTTTTCTAGGGGCGAACCAATATAAAATAGAATATAAAGGCACGAAACAGCATGGAAACGCTGATGGGCTATCATGCTTGCCACTGCCTACTGTGGAGGAAGCACCAGCAGTGGACTCTATCGAGATATTTCATTCGTCAATAATTGAACGATTGCCAGTAACTAACGCGGATATAGAGAAGGAGACCCGCAATGATCCGACACTGTCTCGGGTATATGATTTGACGGTGAGGGGATGGCCAACACATGGCGACTCACTGTTGCCAGCATTCTCATCCAGAAGAGAACAGCTGTCAGTATGCCAGGGGACAGTGATGTGTGGATCCCGAGTGGTAATTCCACCCAAGTTAAGGGAGAGAGTGCTCAATGAGCTTCACGAAGGTCATCTGGGAGGGGTAAAAATGAAAAGCCTTGCGAGGGCTTGTGTGTGGTGGCCGGGGATTGATCAACAAATCGAGGACCTAACCAAGAGCTGCTCAGGATGCCAGAAGGTCCAAAATGCACCACCACATGCCCCTCTACACCCATGGGAGTGGCCCTCCTCTCCATGGCAACGGGTGCATATTGATTTTGCTGGTCCATTCATGGACTCAATGTTCTTAATAACAGTGGATGCGCACTCAAAATGGCCTGAGGTGATAAAAGTGTCCTCAACCACTTCAGAGAAAACGATTGCAGTCCTACGGACCATATTTGCCAGGAACGGCTTGCCAGAGCAGATTTGCTCTGATAATGGACCACAGTTTGTGTCCAAAGAGTTTCGGAAATTTATGAGAAGGAATGGGGTAAGGCATTACACATCCGCCCCGTATCATCCAGCCACAAATGGATTGGATGAGAGGTTCGTACAAACCTTTAAAAAGGCGATAAAGGCCATGTGCGATGATGAAATTCCACTACAGCATAAGGTGGACAATTTCCTGTTAGCCTACAGAAATGCAACACATGCAGTTACCAACCAGACCCCGGCCATGATGTTCTTTAACCGAAGGTTGAGATCTCGTCTGGATTTGCTCAGATCAAATGTGCGAAGAAATGTTGAGGATAAACAATTCCAGCACATCAATGAGAAGCCGACAAGGAGCTTCAATGTAGGACAACCAGTCTTGGCCCGTGACTACCGAACAGAGAAATGGCAACCCGGAACGATATGCACACGGCAGGGGCCATTAATGTACACAGTGCATGTCAGGGAGAACATTGTGTGACGCCACGTCGACCAGATCTTAGCGTCACAGGAACGAGTCAACCCCATGTCTCGCGTACCTGGGGATGAACCCGACATACCGGTATCATCTACCTCAGAAACAGTAGCAGTGGAAACTGATGAACTAACCGACGAAAGGGGGCCAGAATCGCCTCCGCACCAAGAACAAGAACCTCAGGGAAGGCGCTATCCAGAAAGGATCAGGAAGCCGCCCCAAAGACTGAATTTATAAATGGACTATTTTCAGTTAATGTTGCATGTTAAAAATGTTAATTTTTAAATGAATGTTATGGTACTGTTAATCTAAAAGGGGAGGAATTGTTGTGTATGTACCTTTAAGAGAGAACTGTTTTACAGCTCCTGTGTACTGTAGTACTGGCAGTGACCACACCTGTATATAAAGCCGGAGCAGGCTTCTGTACTTCAGTCTTGAGACTACTCTACTCTAGTAACCACCTGTTGATTGTTAAGTTACAGCCTCCGTGTAGTTCTTGGGGAAACATCCTATTTAAAGAATCACGGATCTAACAGTCCCCTCATCCAAATCATTGATATAGATTGTGAATAGCTGGGGCTCAAGCACCAATCCTTGCGGTACCCCACTAGTCAAAGCCTGCCATCCTGAAAAAGACCCGTTTATCCCTACTCTTTGTTTTCTGTCTGTTAACCAATTCTCAATCCATGCTAGTATGTTACCCACAATTCCATGTGCCCTAATTTTGTTCACCAACCTCTTGTGTGGGACCTTATCAAAGGCCTTCTGAAAATCCAAATGCACTACATCTACCAGTTCCCCTTTAGCTACTCCACTAGTTACATCCTCAAAGAACTCCAATAGGTTTGTTAAACAGGATTTCCCTTTCAAAAATGCATGTTGACTCTGCCCAATCTTACTATTAGTTTCTAAGTGCCCAGTTATTGCATCCTTTATAATGGGTTCCAGCATTTTCCCAACTACTGATGTGAGGCTAACAGGTCTGTAGTTCCCTGTTTTCTCTCTGCCTCCTTTCTAAAATAGCGGGGTTATATTTGCTATCCTCCAATCTGCAGGAACCATTCCAGAATCTATAGAATTTTGGAAGATGACAACCAATGCTTCCACTATCCCAATGACCACCTCTTTCAAAACGCTAGGATATAGGTCATCCAGTCCTTGGGATTTATCGACTTTTAGTCCCATTAATTTTGCTACTACTGTTTTTTAACTAATAATAATTTCTTTAAGTTCCTCATTCTCGCCACACCCTTGTTTTTTTTGTAATTCTGGGAGTTTTTTTGTGTCTTCCTCCGTGACGACAGAAACTAAGTATTTATTTAATTTCTCTGCCATTTCCTCATTCCCCATTATAAATTCTCCCGTCTCTGACTGTAAAGGACCTACATTTACCTTCGCCAGTCTTTTCCTTTTCACATACCTATAGCAGCTTTTACAATTTGTTTTTATATTTTTCGCTAGTTTGCGCTCATATTCCATTTCCCCTTTATCAATTTCTTGGTCCCCCTTTGCTGATTTCTAAAAAGATCCCAATCCTCAGGCTGGCCGCTTTTTCTGGCAACTTTATGAGCTTCTTCCTTTGACTTAATACTATCTTTAATTTCTTTTGTCAGCCATGGCTGGATCACTTTTCCTTTTGGGTTTTTATGCCATAGAGGAATATATGTTTGTTGCAAATTATGCATTATTTCCTTGAATGTCAGCCATTGTATGTCCACCTTCATACCTTTTAGTGTAGTCTCCCAATCTACCATGGCCAACTTGTCCCTCATACCCTTGTAGTTTCCTCCTATAATTAGCAGGCAACGCGATGTTACTGTGCTGCCTGCATTCCACTCAATGGGTGCGGGTTAATCTCATGCGAGCCCCACACCTATTTTCGGGGGCTAACCAATTTAACCCCCTCACCCCCCATTGTTCTTCGATGGTTTAGAAGGATTCAGTAGTTGTTCGAGTCAGGGCTAGAAGATTGCATTCAGCAACTAGTAAAAAGTTGCTTCTCAACCTTTTGGGTGTACTCCCCTGACTACTCACATCTACTTTCTCATGAAACCATCCTCAGAGCAATATATGCCACCTAAGTGTGAGTGGCTTGGAAAATATTTTCCCAGTAATGGTTTGAAAGGGTGAGATGGGATTTTGAGTGCAGGACAGGATTTAATGTGGGTCAGAAGGGGCTGCAGTCCGATGTGAATCTTCGTCTTCACTAATACCATCAGGCTTTTACTGCAGAGTGAGAAGTTGTGCATCTGCATGTGAGAGAAAGAAGGAAAATAGTCCAACATGCCTTTTGCCACATCAAGCATACCTCTTGACCAATCAATCTAGCAACAACATGATCCCATTCCTAGAAATGTTTGTCCTGCAGTCTTGACTGAGGTGGTGGCGTGGATACCTGGGAGAGGGGGGGAGAAAAGATACTGAGAACATTACAAACAAAAGCTAGTCATGAGTAAGTGACCTTTCATCTTAGCCATAATCTTAATTTAGTTTCAGTTCTTTTGTTTCTGTCGATCTGCAGCAAGTAAACAATATTGAAACGAATATTGAAAGCATGGCAGATGCAATATAACGTGGATAAATGTGAGGTTATCCACTTTGGTGGCAAAAACAGGAAGGCAGATTATTATCTGAATGGCAATAGATTAGGAGAAGGGGAAGTGCAACAAGACCTGGATGTCCTTGTGCACCAGTCGCTGAAGGTAAGCATGCAGGTGCAGCAGGCGGTTAAGAAGGCAAATGGTATGTTGGCCTTCGTAGCGAGAGGGTTTGAGTACAGGAACAAGGATGTCTTGCTACAGTTATACAGGGCCTTGGTGAGACCACACCTTAAGTATTGTGTGCAGTTTTAGTTGCCTTATCTGAGGAAGGATGTTCTTGCCATGGAAGGAGTTCAGCGAACATTCACCAGGCTGATACCTGGGATGGCAGGAATGACGTATGAGGAGAGATTGGGTCGATTGGGCTTGTACTCGCTGGAGTTTAGAAGAATGAGAGGGGATCTGATTGAAACTTATAAAATTCTGACAGGACTGGACAGACTAGATGCAGGAAGGATGTTCCCGATGGTCGGGGAGTCCAGAACCAGGGGTCACAGTCTAAGGATAAGGGGTAAGCCATTTAGGACAGAAATGTGGAGGAATTTCTTCACCCAGAGAGTGGTGAACCTGTGGAATTCTCCACCACAGAAGGCAGTAGAGGCCAATTCATTAAATATATTCAAGAAGGAGTTGGATATATTTCTTAAGGCTAAAGGGATCAAGGGGAATGGGGAGAAAGCAGGGACCGGGCACTGAATTTGGATGATCAGCCATGATCGCATTGAATGGCGGAGCAGGCTCGAGGGGCCGAATGGCCTACTCCTGCTCCTATCTTCTATGTTTCTATGTTTCTATGTTTCAGAGGCAGACCAAAGTCTCTCAGGATTGGAGTTTAAATATAATATTAGATTCTGCAGGATTTTCTTTTTGTAACCAATTTAACTGCTTGAAGACGAACTTGGATTGATACAAAAGTTAAATTAAACCATCAACAATCGGCTTGTGTCTCTCGGAGTAATGGTGCAGCACTACAGCATCCATGGTATCAGTTTCTCTCCCGTCTCTGAACAGCTCTAGAAACAATGGGGAAAGTCACATATACAGGAAATACTCCACACTGCAGCTTTAATTGATGAATAAAGTATTTGTTTTGCAGAGGACTCTGGCCGGAAACTGTCAATTGAAGAGGAGGAAGCGAAACGGATTGCAGAAATGGGGAAACCCATTTTGGGTAGGCATTCAAAATTGGAGGTCATCATTGAAGAATCCTATGAATTCAAGGTAAGACATCATTTTGTTTCATTTTTAAACAATTACAGAGCAACTTAACGAACTGGAATAATGGAAATAAGTAAATAGTATATAGTTAACAGTGAATAATAAGGCTGTAATTTACCCAACAGGCCTGGGTAGTTTATGGAAGTCTTTAGGGGAATTAGATTAAATTAAAGGGATGTATTCACTGTCTGCCATCTATACTTTGTTTTGTTAAAATTACAGTTACAAGTCTCTAAAATTAATTTCGAAGACTGGGTTACTATTATTAGGACATCACTGAATGATGACACATGAATAAAGGGAATTCTTTTACATTTCGGAAGCAGAATTAAGAGTGAATTGGAGCCAAGTGTATCTTAGTAGCAAAGAAAGTTTGGGGTGTGGGTGATGCTGGCAAGGCACATTTATTGCCCATCCCTAGTTGCTTAGAGAATGATGTGGTGGGCCTTGAACCATTGCAGTCCCCGTGCTGAAGGTGCTTCCACGATGGTCTTAGGCCCTTACATTGTCACAACTTTGATGGAGCGGGATTTTCACTCACCCCACATCTGCACTCCTAATCCTGGCGGATTCCCCGGGATCAGGGTCATTTGAATATGTTCAGTGGGCACCTGGCAGGCTTCCTGCTTGCATCGGGAGCCCACCTTTGGGAACGGAGGGAAATCACTACTGGCGGTTTCTGAAGCAGTAAACTTAATTTGCCTCATAATCGATTGCATTCCCTTGAGGCCGTTAAAATTTAAATCTCTCCTCCTCGTGCAATAGCAAAGCTGTATGCCAAGAATGCATGGCGTTCCAAGTGCCCAGGGCTGCTGTGGTGGGCAATATATTATTTGACATTTTCCTGTCATTTGCATCTCATTAGAATAAAGCTGCTTGTATTTGGGAAAATGTATCATATGGCTGACATCAGTTTCAGTGGGAAATCCCGGAAGTAGTGTTGGATCATGGGAACCAGTAGAATAGCTGCTTTTCCCCCCCACTAGGTGCAATTTCCCCCCCACCACCTTATCGCCCTCCCCTGAGCTACTGGAATTATGCCGATAAGCCAGTCTTTTTCCAAAGGAAGCTCTACCCTCACCTAGTGCGGCTTCCTACTGTCCACGCAGTTATATCTGGTAATGCCGTTCTCTTTGAGATACCTCTCCAATTCCATCTTGAAGAAATCTAAGCTACTTGCCCCTACTAATCTCTCTTGGTACGCTATTTTAAAGAGCAACCGCCCTTTCAGCAATGTTTCCTTATCTCTCGCCTAAATCTCCCTTTTCTCAGTTTATGCTCATGTCAGCTTATGCTCGTATTGCCTTGATCTGCTGTCTCATTCTATTTCAAATAGTCCTGACTGATCATCTACATACCTGAAGATATTATAAATTGTGGAGCTGTTGATTTACTCAACAGCTTCCTGGCTTCCACTATGGATGGCCTTGTCCCCTGCAAAACCTTCACCATATCTCATCCAGGTATGGGCCCCATCTTTGCTCCCTCAACTCCAACGGGAACAAAGCTGAGCATATCTGGAACACACCTGGAATGCAACTGGCTTAGCCATCCATTGCTAGGTTTGGCTGGACCACCTCACACTCTACTGAGCCTCATTCTTCTCTGCCTAACCCACCCAGAACTATAGGATCATCCTGGAGACCAAACATAACTCCCGGCTTCTTTACGCAATTAAGGTAAACGCTCTTTAGTTTAAAGAGTAAAGTAAAGCCTCTTTAAGCTCTTCTCCCCTGCCCCTTATACCCTCACCTGTAACGTCAAGGGCAAGGAGCTCATGGATTTCTTTGTCATCATGCTAGAGAACACCTGTTCAGTTGCCACTGCTGCATCTCTTCCTTCCCCTTATCCAATAGCCAGATCTCCCCTCTCCCGGCCTCTCCTACCCTAGTCTTGAGCCCCTGTCTCTCTAGTTTCTCTTGCATCTCTCCGCAGGCATTGTCCCCCTCACTTTCAAAACCACAGTCATCATCCCCCTCCTCAAAAGACCCAATCTTGATTACCGCCCCAACTCTACCCTCTCTTTCCTCTAAAAAGTCCTCGAACACAGGGTTGTCTCACAGGTCCATGCCCGTCTCTCCTGCAACTCCCTGTTTGAACTCCACCCCTCCCCCAGCAGTCATGGGTGGCCTCATAGGGTTACCATCGGGGCTGGAGTACGATGGGGAGAACAAGGAAGACAGCAGAGAGTAGGAGCAGCTGGGAGAACAGGGAGGAGGAGGGCACTGCCCAAGAGACCATACCTACAGAAGGTCTTCAGGGAGCACTTCTCCTACATTAATTTTACTGAGAAGCAGTGTCTGAGGTGCCTTTACTTCACAAAGGAGGCTGTCACTGAGCTATGTTATCTGCTGCAGCCACAACTCGAGCCTTGAACTAGGGCACGGACAGCATTGCCTGTGGCTGTCAAGGTCACTGTTACCCTGAACTTTTATGCCACGGGCTCTTTCCAGGCTGCAGCAGATGACAACAGCGACATCTCCCAGTTCATAGTCTATCTCCACAGCAGGGTCACCGAGGCTCTCTACACCAGTAGGAACAGCTACAACTCTTTCTCTATAGACTGCAGAGCAGGACAAGAGAGCACTTGGCTTCGCCTGCATGACAGGCTTCCCCAGGGTCCAAGATTCCATAGACTGCACCCACATTGCCTTGCATGCCCCCTATCAGCAGAGTGGCATCTTCATCAATCATAAGGGATTCCACTCCCTCAACGTGCAGCTTGTTTACGACCACAGGCAGCGCATCATGCAGGTCTGTGCCTGGAATCCTGGCAGAAATCATGACTCTTTCATCCTGCACCAGCCCTCTGTGCTGCCTTTATTCCAAGCAGGCCATCAAGTTACAGGCTGGCTCCTGGGTGACCAGGGATATCCCCACCGAACATGATTCCCATCAAAAACCCGGGCACAGCTGCAGAGCACACCTACAACGAGAGCCATGCCACCACCAGAAATTTATCGAGCAGACAATCGCTGTGCTCAAGCAATGCCTGGACCATTCTGAAGGAAATGCCAGAACTTCACCATCCTGAGGGACCAGCCTTTACCACCTCCTGCGCAGCAACAACTGCAGGAGGAGGAGCAGTAGCAGCAGCAGGAGTAGAGAGAGAAGCATGAAGAGGAGGAGGAGAGGAAATGCCGACCAGTGCCCCTAGGTGCCCAAGCACTCAAGGAGCAGCTCATCGAGGAGGACTACACCTCAATCAGCAGCCCCCACCGCAGCCGCCCCACTGCCCGTCCCCATCTCCTATACATCAACAGTCCCACATTCCTCACCACTGTCCGATTGCCATCCTTCAGTCCAGACTTATGGGTCTTGCCCTTACTTCACTAATACCAAACCAAAAATAAATTATCAAACAAATGTTGTCCCAGTATGTCTTTGTTAACTAAAGTAACTACGAATCACCCTTGTGCATGCTTTTAGTGCCTATCTTATGTGCTCCTTTCCCTATCCTCATGCTTCTATGAAGTGCTCCCCCAGTGGCCACATCTTGAGAGTTGGAAGGCTGCTGAACCTCCATTGAGGACACCAGATGGCTGAGGAGGTCAACCTTGAGCAGCTCTGTGTCTTGATGGCCTGGCTGCAGACGGCAGCATCTTGTGGACCTGGGCAGTGTGGCCCAGCTGGCCATGTGGCATTAACAAATGGAGTAGGTGGTGGAGATGCAAGCATGCTGTTGTCGTGAAAGCGACAGCTAGTGTCTCGCCCATGGAGCCAAAACCACGTTCCTGAGACTGCACCTTAGCACTCTTCCGGCTCTCCACTCCTCTGGCTTTCCGCTCCTCTGGCTCTCCACACCTTTGGCTCTTCACTCCTCTGGCTCTCCACTCCTCTGGCTCTTCACTCCTCTGGCTCTTCACTCCTCTGGCTCTTCACTCCTCTGGCTCTCCACTTCTCTGGCTCTCCACTCCTCTGGCTCAGTGCTCCTCTGGCTCTGCATGAGAACAAACTGCAGGAGTCATGTGATGTTCTGAAAAGCTCTGTCAGCCATGGCTCTCAAAGCCAAAGTGACAGCTGTCTGAGTTTATATGGCAGCTACGAGAGCTATCATGAGGGGACACATGATGGGGGGCCCACCACTGTCGTGTTGATATAGTTGACCGCTCGGTCCATGTTGGACAGAATGGTGTCCATGCTCTACGTGAAGCCTTGACACAAGTTGGAGCTGGACTGCTCCATGCTCTGAGCCATTGTGGTGCACTGGGTAGCTGGCAGGTTACCCAGTGCACCTAGCACTTCCTAGTATAGGCCCATCACCCTTCTTCAGTAGGCTGGGCATTCAAAGTCAGCATCTGAGTCCTCTGCAACAGAGTTAGTATGTGAGGGTATTTAAAAATAATATTAATAAATTTAATTAATTACATAGAATGGGAGAGAAGGTGATGTGTTATTGCTGCAATATGTGGGAGCTGGTGGACACCATTGATGCTCACGGTGATCAAATTTGCAGTAAGTGCTGGCTGCTCGAGGAACTCCGGCTCCGTGTTGAAGAGCTGGAGTCCGAGCTTCAAACACTGCAACACATCAGGGAGGGGGAGAGTTACCTGGACTCTGTGTTCCAGGAAGTAGTCACACCAATTAGATTAACGAATTCAGATGTATTCCGTGGTCAGGGACAGGAGGTTGTGACTATGAGTGAGGCAGGTACGGGGATCCAGGAGGTAGTGTTGGAGGAGCTGCAGCCCTTGCTCTTGTCCAACAGGTTCGAGGCTCTTACTCCCTGTGAGGACGGGAACGGGGACTGCAGGGAGGATGAGCAACCTGGCCACAGCACCGTGGAATGAGGGGCCATTCAAGTGGGGGGAGTAAAAAGAAATGTTGTAGTGGTAGGGGATAGTATCATAAGGGGGATAGATAGGGTTCTTTGCAGCCAAGAGCGAGAGTCCCGAAGGTTGTGTTGCCTGCCCGGTGCCAGGGTTAAGGACATCTCCTCTGGGCTGGAGAGAAACTTGGAGTGGGAGGGGGAGGATCCAGTTGTCGTGGTCCATGTTGGTACCAACGACATAGATAGGACAAGGAAAGAGGTTCTGCTGAGGGAGTATGAGCAGCTAGGGGCCAAATTAAAAAGCAGAACCACAAGGGTAATAATCTCTGGATTACTACCTGAGCCACGAGCAAATTTGGCTAGTGTAAATAAAATCAGAGAGTTAAATGCGTGGCTCAAAGACTGGTGTGGGAGAAATGGGTTTTGCTTCTTGGGACACTGGCACCAGTACTGGGACAGGAGAGAGCTGTTCCGTTGGGACGGACTTCACTTGGCCAGTGCTGGGATTAGAATCCTGGCAAATCGAATAACTAGGGCTGTAGAGAGGGCTTTAAACTAATTAGTGGGGGGGAGGTTTCAAGAGAGCGAAAAATAAAAATGTCAGCGGAGAAGGCAATAGAGCAAAGTAGCAGTGGGGAAATTAAAAACCAGAGCGTGTCAGGAAGGGACAGAATATATAAAGATAAAGGTAAAGTAGTAAAGGGGGTAAAAGCAGGAATAAATTGTCACAAAACATATTTAAAAGTTCTTTATCTGAATGCACGCAGCATTCGTAACAAAATAGATGAATTGACGGTACAAATAACTACACATGGGAATGATCTGGTGGCCATTACAGAAATATGGCTGCAAGGTGACCATGACTGGGAACTAAACATCCAGGGGTATTTGACTATTAGGAAGGACAGACAGGAAGGAAATGGAGGTGGGGTGGCGATGTTAATAAAGGATGGAATCACTGCAATAGTGAGAAATGATATTGGGTCAAAGGATCAGGATAGTGAAACAGTTTGGATGGAGATAAGGAATAATAAGGGGAAAAAGTCACTAGTGGGCATAGTCTATAGGCCTCCTAACAGTTGCAACTCTATTGGTCGGAGTATAAATCAGGAAATAGTTGGAGCTTGTAATAAGGGAACAGCTATAATCATGGGAGATTTTAACTTTCATATTGACTGGACAAATCAAATTGGGCAGGGCAGCCTTGAGGAAGAGTTCATAGAGTGCATCAGAGACGGGTTCCTTGAGCAGTATGTTACTGAACCAACCAGGGGGCAGGCAATCTTAGATCTGGTCCTGTGTAACGAGACAGGATTAATAAAAAATGTCCTAGTAAAGGATCCCCTTGGAATGAGTGATCATAACATGGTTGAATTCCAAATTCAGTTGGAGGGTGAGAGAGTTGGATCTCAAACCAGCATACTAAGCTTAAATAAAGGAGACTATGAAGGTATGAGAGCAGAGTTGACTGAAGTGGACTGGGAAAATAGATTAAGGTGTAAGACGGTACATGAGCAGTGGTGTACATTCAAGGAGATATTTCACAACTTTCAAGAAAAATATATTCCACTGAGGAAAAAGGGGCGTAAAAGAAAAGACAGCCATCTGTGGCTAAGTAAAGTAATAAAGGACAGTATCCGACTGAAAACAAGGGCATATAAAGTAGCCAAATCTAGTGGGAGGATAGAAGATTGGGAAGCATTTAAAAGCAAGCAAAGAATAACTAAATGATTAATTAAGAAAGGGAAGATAGATTATGAAAGTAAACTAGCAAAAAATATAAAAACAGATAGCAAGAGTTTCTACAGTTATATAAAAAGAAAAAGGGTGGCTAAAGTGAATGTTGGTCTCTTAGAGGACGAGACTGAGAAATTAGTAGTGGGGAACATGGAGATGGCAAATACGCTGAACAAATATTTTGTATCAGTCTTTACAGTAGAGGACACTAAAAATATCCCAACACTGGACAAACAGGGGGCTATAGGGGGGGAGGAGCTAAACACGATTAAAATAACTAAGGAGATGGTACTCAGTAAGATAATGGGACTTAAGGTGGATAAATCCCCTGGACCTGATGGCTTACATCCTAGGGTCTTGAGAGAAGTAGCGGTAGGGATTGCGGATGCATTGGTGGTAATTTTCCAAAACTCCCTGTATTCAGGAAAGGTCCCAGCAGATTGGAAAACTGCTAATGTAATGCCCTTATTTAAAAAGGGAGGTAGACAAAAGGCTGCAAACTATAGACCAGTTAGCCTAACATCTGTGGTTGGTAAAATGTTGGAGTCCATTATTAAGGAAGCAGTAACAGGACATTTGGATAAGCATAATTTAATCGGACAGAGTCAGCATGGTTTTATGAAGGGGAAGTCATGTTTGACAAATTTGCTCGAATTCTTTGAGGACGTAACAAACAGGGTGGATAAAGGGGAACCAGTGGATGTGGTGTATTTGGACTTCCAAAAGGCATTTGACAAGGTGCCACACAAAAGATTACTGCACAAGATAAAAAATCACAGGATTGGGGGTAATATACTGGCATGGGTGGAAGATTGGCTATCTAACAGAAAACAGAGAGTGGGAATAAATGGTTCATTCTCAGGTTGGCAATCAGTAACTAGTGGTGTTCCGCAGGGGTCAGTGCTGGGACCCCAACTCTTTACAATCTATATTAACGATTTGGAGGAGGGGACCAAGTGCAACGTATCCAAGTTTGCCGATGATACAAAGATGGGAGGGAAAGCAGTGAGTGAGGAGGACATAAAAAACCTGCAAAAGGACATAGACAGGCTAAGTGAGTGGGCAGAAATTTGGCAGATGGAATATAATGTTGGAAAGTGTGAGGTTATGCACTTTGGGAGAAAAAATCAAAGAGCAAGTTATTATCTAAATGGAAAGAAACTGCAAAGTGCTACAGTACAAAGGGATCTGGGGGGTCCTGGTGCATGAAACACAGAAGGTTAGTATGCAGGTACAGCAGGTGATCAGGAAGGCCATTGGAATCTTGGCTTTTATTGCAAGGGGGATGGAGTATAAAAGCAGGGAAGTCTTGCTTCAGTTATACAGGGTACTGGTGAGGCCACACCTGGAATACTGCGTACAGTTTTGGTTTCCATATTTAAGAAAAGATATACTTGCTCTCGAGGCAGTTCAGAGAAGGTTCACTCGGTTGATTCCAGAGATGAGGGGGTTGACTTATGAGGAAAGGTTGAGTAGGTTGGGCCTCTACTCATTATCGATCTTATCGAAACATATAAGATTGTGAGGGGGCTTGATCGGGTGGATGCGGTGAGGATGTTTCAACTGATGGTTGAGAATAGAACTAAGGGGCATAATCTTAGAATAAGGGGCTGCCGTTTCAAACATGAGATGAGGAGAAACTTCTTCACTCAGAGGGTATTAAATCTATGGAATTTGCTACCACAGAGAGCTGTGGAAGCTGCGACATTAAGTAAATTTAAAATGGAGATAGACAGTTTCCTAGCTGATAAGGGAATTAGGGGTTACGGGGAGCGGGCAGGGAAGTGGACGTGAGTCTAGGTTCGGATCAGCCATGATCCTATTGAATGGCGGAGCAGGCCCAAGGGGCCGTATGGCCTACTCCTGCTCCTACTTCTTATGTTCTTATGTTCTTATGTGATAGCGCCCTCCAGCAAGTTGGCACCTGTGGCATCCCATCCCCCTGCCCTACTTCCTGCACACTTGTGCCTGGTGATTCACCGAATGAAGACCCCTCCGCTAACCTAGCCTCTAAAGCATGCATGGTGCCGGTATCTGAGCTGGTGCTTGCGAGGATGAGATCGAGTGATGGTGCATCTTCCAGAAGTCTGGCCCCTCTTTCTCCACTTGGCACAGGGGCTTCCACATCTTCAGCACCTGAAGTGAAAGAGAGAGACGAGGGTTAGCTTTTAGTGTGAAGGGGGAGCAGAGAGACAGTAAAGGTTGATGAATGTAGCTGCAGTTTGTCATGAAGAGTGTGAATGGTGAGCTAGAAATAAGAAAGGAAAAAAAGGATAAGGTGTGAAGAAACCCTGTGCAAAGTTTCCTCCAGCATTGCCACTCGCCAGGGCCATGACTCTGCCCCTGCCCATGAGGGGGAAGAGGGTGTACAGATGGGCTCTTCCTCCTCCGCTGGCAGCCTCCTGGTGATTATTTCCTGCAAGAAAGAACGGGGTGTGTTAATGAGAGTCTTACATAGAAACATAGAAATATAGAAAGATAGAAACATAGAAGATAGGAGCAGGAGTAGGCCATTCGGCCCCTCGAGCCTGCTCTGCCATTTAATGAGATCACGGCTGATCATCCAAATTCAGTACCCTGTCCCTGCCTTCTCCCCATATCCCTTGATCTCTTTAGCCTTAAGAAATATATCTAATTCCTTCTTGAATATATTTAATGAATTGGCCTCAACTGCCTTCTGTGGTAGAGAATTCCACAGGTTCACCACTCTCTGGGTGAAGAAGTTCCTCCTCATCTCAGCCCTAAATGGCTTACCCCTTATCCTTAGACTGTGACCCTGGTTCTGGACTCCCCCGCCATCGGGAACATCCTTCCCACATCTAGTCCGTCTAGTCCTGTTAGAATTTTCTAAGTTTCAATGAGATCCCCTCTCATTCTTCTAAACTCTAGCGAATATAAGCCTAATCAACCCAATCTCTCTTCATACGTCATTCCTGCCATCCCAGGTATCAGTCTGGTGAATCTTCGCTACACTCCCTCCATGGCAAGAACATCCTTCCTCAGATGAGGCGACCAAAACTGCACACAATACTCAAGGTGTGGTCTCACCAAGGCCCTGTACAACTGCAGCAAGACATCCTTGCTCCTGTACTCGAATCCTCTTGCTATGAATGCCAACATACCATTTGCCTTCTTAACCGCCTGCTGGACCTGCATGCTTACCTTCAGTGACTGGTGCACAAGGACACCCAAGTCTCGTTGCACTTCCCCTTTTCACAATCTATTGCCGTTCAGATAATAATCTGCCTTTCTGTTTTTGCCACCGAAGTGGATAACCTTGCATTTATCCACATTATACTGCATCTGCCATGCATCTGCCCAATCACCCAACCTGCCCAAATCATACTGGATTTTCTCTGCATCCTCCTCACAGCACGCACACCCACCCAGCTTTTTCTCGTCTTCAAACTTGGAGATATTACATCTAGTTCCCTCGTCTAGATCATTAATATATATTGTGAATAGCTGGGGTCCTAGCACCGATCCCTGCGGTACCCCACTAGTCACTGCCTGCCACTTGGAAAAAGACCCGTTTATTCCAACTCTTTGCTTCCTGTCTGCCAACCAGTTCTCTATCCAAGTCAGTACCTTGCCCCCAATCCTATGTGCTTTAACTTTGCACACTATTCTCTTATGTGGGACCTTATCGAAAGCCTTCTGAAAGTCCAAATGCACCACATCCACTGGTTCTCCCTTATCTAATCTACCAGTCACATCCTCAAAAAAATTCCAGTAGATTAGTCAAGCATGATTGACCTTTTGTAAATCCATGTTGACTTTGTCCGATCCTGTCACTGTTTTCCAAGTGCTCTGCTATTACATCTTTTATAATGGACTCAAGCATTTTCCCCACTACCGATGTCAGGCTTACCGGTCTATAATTCCTTGTTTTTTCTCTACCACCTTTTTTAAATAGTGGAGTTACATTAGCTACCCTCCAATCCATGGGAACTGTTCCAGAGTCTGTAGAATTTTGGAAGATGACCAGCAATGCATCTACTATTTCTAGGGCCACTTCCTTAAGTACCCTAGGATGTAGATTATTAGGCCCTGGGGATTTATTGGCCTTCAATCCCATCAATTTCCCTAGCACCATTTCCCTACAAATATTGATTTCATTCAGTTCCTCCCTTTCATTAGACCCTATGTTCCCTGACATCTCTGGAAGGTTATTTGTTTCCTCCTTTGTGAAGACAGAACCAAAGTATGTATTTAATTGGTCTGCCATTTCTTTGTTCCCCATTATAAATTCCCCTGATTCTGACTGCAAGGGACCTATGCTTGACTTCACCAATCTTTTTCTCTTCACATATCTATAGAAGCTTTTACAGTCAGTTTTTATGTTCCCTGCAAGCTTACTCTCATACTCTATTTTCCCCCTCTTAATTAAACCCTTTGTCCTCCTTTGTTGAATCCTAAACTGCTCCCAATCCTCAGGTTTGAGGCTTTTTCTGGCCAATTTATATGTCCTCTCCTTGGATCTTATGCTATCCCTAATTTCCCTTGTTAGCCACGGTTGAATCACCTTTTTTGTTTTATTTTTATGCAAAGCAGGGATGAACAAATTCTGTAGTTCATCCATGCGATCTTTAAATGTTAGCCTTTGCCTATCCACCGTCAACCCTTTATGTAACATTCCCAAATCCATCCTAACCAACTCGCGCCTCATACCATCGTAGTTTCCTTTATTTAAATTCAGGACCCTAGTCTCTGAGTCAACTACTTCACTCTCCATCTTAATGAAGAATTCTATCATATTATGATCACTCCTCCCCAAGGGGCCTTACACAACAAGATTGGTAATTAATCCTTTCTCATTACATAATACCCAGTCTAAGATGGCCTGATTTCTGGTTGGTTCCTCAACATATTGGTCCAGGAAACCATCCCCATATACAATCTAGGAACTCCTCCTCCATGGTATTGTTACTAATTTGGTTAGCCCAATCTATATTTAGATTAAAGTCGCCCATGATAACTGCGGTGCCCTTATTGCACGCATCTCTAATTTCCCGTTTAATGCCATCCCCAACCTCAGCATTACTGTTTGGGGGTCTGTATACAACTCCCACTAACGTTTTCTGCTCCTTGGTATTTCTCAGCTCTACCCATACAGATTCCACATCATCAGAGCTAATATCCTTCCCTACTATTGTGTTAATCTCCTCTTTAACCAGCAATGCTACCCCACCTCCTTTTCCTTTTTGCCTGTCCTTCCTGAATATTGAATATCTCTGGATGTTGAATTCCCAGCCTTGGTCACCCTGGAGCCATGTCTCCGTAATCCCAATTATATCATATCCGTTTACATCTATTTGCACAGCTAATTCATCCACCTTATTACGAATGCTCCTCGCATTAAGACACAAAGCCTTCAGGCTTGTTTTTTTCACACTCTTAATTCTTTTAGAATTATTATTTACTGTGGCCCTGATTGATTTACACCCTTGATTTCTCTGCCTTCCACTTTTGCTTTTCTCCTTCCTGTCTTTAGCTTCTATCCTTGCTTCCCTTTCCTCTGTCTCCCTGCACAGGTTCCCAACCCACTGCCATTTTAGTTTTAACCCTTCCCAACAGCACTAGCAAACACTCCCCCTAGGACATCGGTCCTGGTCCTGCCCAGGTGCAAACTGTCAGTTTGTACTGGTCCCACCTCCCCCAGAACCGGTTCCAATGTCCCAGGAATTTGAATCCCTCCCTCTTGCACCATTCCCCTAGCCACATATTCAGCTAAAATATACTTCTATTTCTACTCTGACTAGCACGTGGCACTGGTAGCAATCCTGAGATTACTACCTTTGAGGTCCTATTTTTTAATTTACTTCCTAACTCCCTATATTCAGCATATTCAGCTTTTAGGACCTCATCCCATTTTTTACCTATATCGTTGGTGCCTATATGCAGCACGACAACTGGCTGTTCACCCTCCCCCTCCAGAATGCTCTGCAGCCACTCCAAGACATCCTTGACCCTTGCACCAGGGAGGCAACATACCATCCTGGAGTCTCGTTTGCGGCCGCAGAAACACCTATCTATTCCCCTTACAATAGAATCCCCTATCAATATAGCTCTCCTGGTCTTTTTCCTCCCGTCCTGTGCAGCAGAACCACCCATGGTGCCAGGAAGTTGGCTGCTGCTGCCTTCCCTCAATAAGCCATCTCCCCCAACAATATCCAAAGCGGTATATCTTTTTGAGAGGGGGATGGCCACAGAGGACCCCTGCACTACCTGCCTGCACCTACTACTCTGCCTGGCAGTCACCCATTCCCTTCCTGTCTGTGCAGCCTTTACCTGTGGTGTGACCAACTCCCTAAATGTGCTATCCATGATGTCCTCAGCATCATGAATGCTCCAGTATGTATCCATTTGCAGCTCCAGCGCCGCAATGCGTTTTGCCAGTAGCTGCAGCTGGATACACTTCCCGCACACATGGTTGTCAGGGACACAGAAAGTGTCCCTGATTTTCCGCATAGTGCAGGAGGAGCATGCCATGGGGCCGAGCTGTGCTGCCATGACCTACCCTTTAATTAATTCAAATTAAATTAAATCAAATCAATACCACTAATTACACTACAATTAAATGATATACTCAAGGGCCCTTGTTTACTAGCACTCCCCGCTACACAACAGAGATCTTAGAAACTATAAACCACAAAAATTAAGACCTTCTAAACTTTATAAACTATTCACCTTAACTGTCAAACTATAGAGTAGTATAAATACTCTCCTGGCCGTACTCACAAAAACAGCTGCTTCCTCTTGCCCGCGTTGCTTTTTGAATCGTGACATGGCTCTGGAACACCACCGGCGGTCTGCGAGATTGGTAAGCCTCTTGTAAGGTGTTTTGAGAATGTACCTGTTATGGAGCAACAGCTGATATGCAGTGTGTCAGATGTGAGGGTTGGGATGAGTGTGAGCATGAGGAGAAGGAGGTTTAGTGAAGGGTGGTGTGGTGATTGTGGGACAGTGAAGGGTAGTGGGGGAGGTTTCAGTAATTAATGAGGGTCTGAGTGGGTGAGCAGATAGTTTGAGAGTCATCATCTTGCCTTAATAACACTAGTTAGATCATTCAACTTTTTTCTGGTATTACAGCCAAATATTTATGCAATGCTCCTGGCATTGACATGCTCAGTGATTACTTCTCACTGTCTATGAAGAAGATGCCTGGAGGGCTTTCTGTCACTTGGGGAGAGAGAATGCCACTCCTCCTCTCCACTGCCTGCACCAATGCTTCCAGTGCAGCATCGGAGAACCTTGGAACCCACTCCCTCCTTCAGCCATTTGTTCAACCAGTTAAGAACTTAAGAATTCGGAGCAGGAGTAGGCCATACAAATCCTTCAACTCCACTTTCCCGCCTGATCTCCATATCCCTTGATTCTCCTAACCCTAACCCAAAAATCTATCCATCTCAGCCTTGAATATATTCAATGACTCAACATCCACAGCCCTTTGGGGTAGAGAATTCTAAAGATTCACAACCCTTTGAGTGAAGAAATTCCATTCATCTCAGTCTTAAATGGCCGACCCCTTATCCTGAGACTATGCCCCCTAGTTCTAGACTCTCCAGCCAAGGGAAACAACCTCTCAGCATCTACCGTGTCAATCCCCTTCAGAATCTTATCTTTCAATGCGATTGCCTCTCATTCTTCTAAACTCCATAGAGTATAGGCCCAATCTACTCAATCTAAGTTGTTCTTGAATGTGTGTTGACAGAATGCACCTCTCCTTTAAGAGGTGCTGGCTGCCTTTAAGTTGCATCATGGAGGCCCGATAACCACTCCCCCCCCCCCGCTCTCTATAGGTGTGCAGCCAATGAGTAGTGCAAATAGTGCTGACTGCATGCCTGGAAGATTCAAGTCAGCAGGCTGCACAAAAGTTGCAGAGAAGGAAGTGTGCTAAAGTGTGGTGCAGTGATTGTAGGAGATTGAAGGGAAGCGGGGGAGAGTTGTATGGTGATTAGTGACGTTGGAAGTGGTGGGGTTGTGAGGAGAGAGTAAAGAGCAGTATTCTTACCTTGATAACTCTAGTCAGGTCGTTGAACTTTTTCCGACATTGCAGAAATGTCCTGTGTGCTGGGCTCCTGGTATTGACCTCTATGACCCCGTCCCACGGTTGCTGGAGCTGATGCCTGGAGTGAAGAGGATGTCCCTCCTCCTCTCCACTGTCTGGACCAGGGCCTCCAAAGTGGCATCGGAAAATCTGGGGGCCCTGTCAGGACCTCTTGCAGCCATCTTCTTGAATCTGGGCAATTTCACTGCTGTCTGCAGACAGAGTTCATTGCCTCCCCTTTAAGAGGAATTTCAATTCAGTTAATTAAATAAATCTGGAATAAAGAGCTAGTATCAGTAATGGTAACCATGAAACTATCGGATGGTCGTAAAAACCCATCTGGTTCACTAATGTCCTTTGGGGAAGAAAATTTGCCGTCCTTACCTGGTCTGGCCTATATGTGACTCCAGACCCACAGCAACGTGGTTGACTCTTAACTGCCCTCTGAAATGGCCCAGCAAGCCACGCAGTTACAACAAACTGCTATGAAACACAAAATAAGAATGAAACCGGATGGACCACCCGGCATTGACCTCGGCACCGGCTATGGAAATGACAACGGCACATCCAGCCCAGTTGACCCTGCAAAGTCCTCCTCACCAACATCTGGGGACTTGTGCCAAAATTAGGAGAGCTGTCCCACAGACTAGTCAAGCTACAGCCTGACATAGTCATACTCACAGAATCATACCTTTCAGCCAATGTCCCAAACTCCTCCATCACCATTGCTGGGTATGTCCTGTCCCACCGGTATACAGTTGGGAAGAAGTGGCCCTGGGAGTCCTCAACATTGACTCCGTACCCCATGAAGTCTCATGGCTTCAGGTCAAGCATGGGCAAGAAAACCTCCTGCTGATTACCACCTACCGCCCTCCCTCAGCTGATGAATCAGTACTCCCCCATGTTGAACACCACTTGGAGGAAGCACTGAAAGTAGCAAGGGCACAGAGTGTACTCTGGGTGGGGGACTTCAATGTACATCACCAAGAGTGGCTCGGTAGCACAACTACTGACCGAGCTGGCTGAGTCCTGAAGGACATAACTGCCAGTCTGGGCCTGCGACAGGTGGTGAGAGAACCAACACGAGGGAAAAACATACTTGACCTCGTCCTCACCAATCTACCTGTCGCAGATGCACCTGTCCATGACAGTATTGGTAGCAGTGACCACCGCATAGTCATTGTAGAGACAAAGTCCCGTCTTCACACTGAGGACACCCTCCATCGTGTTGTGTGGCACTACCACCGTGCTAAATGGGATAGATTCAGAACAGATCTAGCAGCTCAAAACTGGGCATCCATGAAGCGCTGTGGGCCATCAGCAGCAGCAGAATTGTATTCCACCACAATCTGTAACCTCATGGCCCGGCATATCCCTCACTCTACCATTACCATCAAGCCAGAAGACCAACCCTGGTTCAATAAGGATTGTAGAAGTGCATGCCTGGAGCAGCACCAGGCGTCCCTAAAAATGAGGTGCCAACCTGAGGAAGCTGCAACACAGGACTACATGCATGCTAAAAAGCAGAAGCAGCATGCCATAGACAGGGCTAAACGATCTCACAACCAACGGATCAGATTAAAGCTCTGCAATCCTGCCACATCCAGTCGTGAATGGTGGTGGACCATTAAACAACTAATGGGAGGAGGAGGCTCCATGAATATCCCCATGCTCAATGATGGTGGAGCCCAGCACGTGAGTGCAAAAGACAAGGCTGAAGCATTTGCAGCCATCTTCAGCCAGAAGTGCTGAGTGGATGATCGATATCAGCCTACTCCTGAGGTCCTCACCATCACAGAAGCCAATCTTCAGCCAATTCGATTTACTCAACCTGATATCAAGAAACAGCTGAGTGCACTGGATACAGCAAAGGCTATGGGCCCCGACAACATTCCGGCTGTCGTGCTGAAGACTTGTGCTCCAGAACTAGCCGCGCCTCTAGCCAAGCTGTTCCAGCACAGCTAAAACACTGGCATCTATCTGACAATTTGGGAAACTGACCAGGTATGTCCTGTCCATAAAAAGCAGGACAAATTCAAACCAGCCAATTACCACCCCATTAGTCTACTCTCAATCATCAGCAAAGTGATGGAAGGTGTCATTGACAGTGCTATCAAGCAGCACTTTCTCACCAATAACATGCTCTCTGATGCCTAGTTTGGGTTCCGCCAAGACCACTCGGCTCCCGACCTCATTACTGCCTTGGTCCAAACATGGACAAAAGAGCTGAATTCCAGAGGTGAGGTGAGAGTGACTGCCCTTGACAACAAAGCAGCATTTGACCAGGTGTGGCATCAAGGAGCCCTAGTAAAACTGAAGTCAATGGGAATCGGGGGGTGGGGGGAAACTCTCCACTGGCTGGAGTCATACCTAGCACAAAGGAAGATGGTTGTGGTGGTTGAGGTCAATCATCACAGCCCCAGGACATTGCAGCAGGAGTTCCTCAGGGCCATGTCCTAGGCCCAACCACCTTCAGCTGCTTCATCAATTACCTTCCCTCCAACATAAGGTCAGAAATGGGGATGTTCGCTGATGACTGCACAGTGTTCACTGCCATTCACAACTCCTCAGATAATGAAGCAGTCCATGCCTGCATGCAACAAGACCTGGACGATGTTCAGGCTTGGGCTTATAAGTGGCAGGTAACATTCGCGCCACAGAAGTGCCAGGAAATGACTATATCCAACAAGCGAGTATCTAACCACCGTCCCTTGACATTCAACGGCATTACCATCGTTAAATCCACCACCATCAGCAGCCTAGGGGTTACCATTGACCAGAAACTTAACTGGACCAGCCACATAAATACTGTGGCAACAAGAGCAGGTCAGAGGCTAGGTATTCTGCGGTGAGTGTCTCACCTCCTGACTCCCCAAAGCCTTTCCTTCATCTACAAGGCACAAGTCAGGAATGTGATGGAATACTTTCCACTTGCCTGGATGAGTGCAGCTCCAACAACTCTCAAGAAGCTCAACACCATCCAGGACAAAGCAGCTCACTTGATTGGCACCCCATCCACCATCTTAAACATTCACTCCCTCCACCACCAGCACACCATGGCTGCAGTGTGTACCAGCTACAAGATGCACTGCAGCAACTTGCCAAGGCTTCTTCGGCAGCACATCCAAACCCACGACCTCTACCACCTAGAAGGACAAGGGCAGCAGGTGCATGGGAACACCACCACCTCCAAGTTCCCCTCCAAGTCACACATCATCCTGACTTGGAAGTATATCGCCGATCCTTCATCGTCGCTGGGTCAAAATCCTGGAACTCCCTCCCTAACAGCACTGTGGGAGTACCTTCACCACACGGACTGCAGCGGTTCAAGAAGGCAGCTTACTACCACCTTCTCAAGGGCAATTAGGGATGGGCAATAAATGCTGGCCTTGCCAGCGATGCCCACATCGCATAAACAAATAAAATACATTTAACAAAAGAGGTGCTGGCTGCCTTAAAGCGGTGTCACAGATGGCCCCCGAGAGAGGCGTCAAGCCAATGAGTAGCGCTGGCTGCACATCTGAGTGGATTATCATCAGCAGGCAGCACGAATATTACGTCTACACTTAACAGGCGTGATCGAATTTCTAAGCCACTGTGCCTGATGGTGTGAGGGAGCTAAATAAAGAGGTTTGAATTGCTGCTAAGTTTGGCAGCATCCAGGGTTAATGACTGAACTCTGGTGTCAATTCATTCCCTTATGCTGTTAAATACGAGCTGCTGGAATATATATCAGCATTTCATATGTGTTCCAAAAGTCCGCACAATCTATCAGCAACAAAGGCTCACACACCACCTCTCCTGCCTGGGGCAATATATCCCAGACAGTGTTCTCATCTGGAATTTTACCTTGTATAAGTAGAGTTTAAATATTAGTGTTAATCATCACTGTTATCTCTAGACTCAACTATTCCAGTGGCCGGCCTGCCACCTTGCACATTCTGTAAACTTGAGCTCATCCAAAGTTCTCCTGCCCATGTTTTAACTCACACCAAGTCCCATTCATGCATCACCCCAGGTGCTTGCTCACCTTTGTTGGCTCCAGGTCCAGCAATGCCTCAATATTAAAATTCTCATCCTTGTTTTCAAATCCCTCGCCCCTCCCTATCTCTGTCACCTCCTCCAGCCTTACAACCCTCTGAGATCTCCGCGCTCCTCCAACTCTGGCCTCTTGAGCATTCCCGAGCTTCATCAATCAACCATTGGTGGCCGTGCCTTCAGCTGCCTAGGCCCTAAGCTCTCGAATTCCCTCCTTAAACCTCTTTGCCTCTCTACCTCGCCTCCTTTAAGACACTCGTTAAAACCTGCCCCTTTGACCAAGCTTTCGGACACCTGCCCTAACATCTCTTTATGTGGCTTGGTGTCAAATTTTGTTTGTTAACACCCCTGTGAAGCACTTTAGGACATTGTACTATGTTAAAGGCGCTGTATAAATGCAAGATGTTTTTGTTGTAACTTAACCAGGGTTGAGGGGGACCAGGCTTTAAGGGTATGGAAAATTCACACCTCGTTTGTCATTGCCTCCGTTCCATTCTGCTGAGGCTTTCTGTGCTCTCAGTACCCACCCAGGTTAGAGTCGTGAGACGTCTGCTCTTGTCATGTTTGTCACTGGCTGCACCCTGCTGTTATATTACATATTAGAAAACAGAATCCTGGCTGTCAACTCATCCAATTATGTTATCAGCAGCAGTGACTACTTAAAGAGAAATACGAGAGCATTAAATTTAATCATTTTTCTAACAGTTCGATTTCTAAAAGTGAACCTCGATAAGTTATTTTAAACAGGAATTTTTATCACGAATTAGGTTGTTACAGATTTTAAAATGTGATTTACAAACTATCAAAAACACTGGTATTGAGAAACTTGCTGGATAGCCACTAATCAGCTGCATGATTACAGTTTTGTGAGAATGAAGAATATAGTGATAATGCCTCTTTACTCATTTGGGAACAACTTGTTTTTTTACTAGATGGATTATTTAATATTGTAATGTTTTGCTTACGGCCACCATAGTAACAGATGCAATCTACATCTGCAGACAGCAGTAATAATGTTAGAATGGAGTGTTGGATTGTAATCGACTCTGTGTTAACATGATCAAAAATAAGTACTCTGTACTCACTAATGGGCGTGTACTATTCAAACCTGCCAGAATCATTGTGGATCCCAACTCCATCAACCTCCTTAGTTGCCCTCTCAAGCTAAATCCTCTGGTGCGCAATATCAGTCTCATGTTTAACCCCGAATTGAGCTTGTAGTGATGTGAATTGTATGGAAGAGCATCCTCATGTACTCTGTTCTTCTTGGTTTTCTTCCCCTCCCGCCATCCCCAAATGCACTGCCCCCACATGGTACTGAGCCACAGAGCACAGGAAGATCCCAAGGTTGACCCTTGGTCTCAACTTGGGCGGTGATGGAAGCACTGCAATTGGTCTCAGTATTCTTGGGATAGGGTGGACAAAAATCTCCCAATCCCCATCCAGTAATCCGTGCCGATGTCGGGTGCAGTCATGATCTGGCTCCCACACCTACTGTTGACACTCACTGTCTCGGCTCAGCAAATGCAAACCGGCCATTTGGATGACATACTTGTGGTACTGTCGGAATCTGTGGGAGGGAAATCAAAGAAAAATTATGTTGGCCAAATATTTTTCTTTGTGCAGTGAAGAGAAATGCCTCTTTAAATTATGAGGCTTTGTTGTTACTTTGGTTCTAATAAAACCAGGCATATATAGGCCGCACAGCTTGTTCTCTTAACTGGCTGCGGGTATGTATTACTAACAATGATGAAATCTCATTAAGCCCAATGTAATTTCCATTAATATTGAAATCTGCAGAAGTTATTATAGCACTGACACCTCCTCCTGTGTTGCAAATCCAGCTCGGTGCTTCATCGTGCAACCTGTCACCGGGTGCAGCGTACAACGGAGAGACAAAGCAGGGGCCAATTTAAAAGAGCAGCGCCCCTTAATTGGTGTCTGCTTGCAGAAGAGTTGCTAACATCTCGCTGCTAACGCTCTGCCAATTAAAATACACCGTTTACATTTTCTTTAAAGGGCAGTGTCACTCCAGCTACCCCCACTGGAGCTGGTGTTTTTAGTGTAGGCGTGCTGAGCAAACCGGCTCTACGTTCTTGTTCACCTGCGAGCCTGACTCCATTTCCCCAGGCAGAAAAAGTGGCAGAAGTGATAAGCTAGCTGGAGGCATACAGGACCCTGTGGGTTAGGAGAACGCTTGGCTTTTTAAAAAAAAATAGTAATTCCTGTTCTAAAAATAGCACTCTCTTATTGTATCATTTAAAAACACAACAAACAGAAAATTTGGAACACTGCTGCTTTAATTAATGGCAATATAATCACAACAATTAAACCCACTCACAGCGATTGTTATATCTTTTTGTAAATAGCTATGTCAAGCATTCTTCCAAAATAACAACCATTTTGTTTGCGTATCAATTTCACAGCGAGATTGCAAATTGTAACCCCTAAGGTTCTCGCACTAGTTAGGAAGCACTTTAAAGTTTGCTCCATACCCACTTGACAGCCTCATCTGTTTATCAGTGTGACTGCTGTTCAGATGTTCATGTGTGACTGCACTGGAGCCCTGCAGGGCTGAGAAGTAAAATTTATTTTGCTGATGGGAAAAGCGAAGAGCAGAGTTTGGGAGTTAAAGCATAGGGCAAGCATTTTGAGTTTTCCTGAGAAACAGATGTGACTGGAGAGAAAGAGGTAAACAGACAAATACAGGATCACAACAGGATATATTTTCCTGTTATCTTTTTTTCTAGTAAACATGGGAAAACAGACCACGTGATGAGCTAATTCAGGCTGCAATTATACTCTAGGTTTAACTTAGTTAGGCTGCACTTGGAGCTTAGTGTACAGTTTGAGCAGCCCTTTATAGGAAGGATGTAGAAACAATGGGAAAAGTGCAGCATCATTTCATTAGGATGGTACCAGAGGTGAGGGGTCACATTTATGAAGAGAGGCTTGAGAAGTTAGGACTTGTTTCACTGGAGCTTAGAAGTTTAAGGGGCAACCTTATCTGAGGAAGGATGTTCTTGCCATGGAGGGAGTGCAGCGAAGATTCACCAGACTGATACCTGGGATGGCAGGAATGACGTATGAAGAGAGATTGGGTCGATTAGGCTTATGTTCGCTAGAGTTTAGAAGAATGAGAGGGGATCTCATTGAAACTTATAAAATTCTAACAGGACTAGACAGACTAGCTGCAGGAAGGCTGTTCCCAATGGCAGGGGAGTCCAGAACCAGGGGTCACAGTCTAAGGATAAGGGGTAAGCCATTTAGGACAGAGATGAGGAGGGATTTCTTCACCCAGAGAGTGGTGAACCTGTGGAATTCTCTACCACAGAAGGCAGTTGAGGCCAATTCATTAAATATATTCAAGAAGGAGTTAGATATATTTCTTAAGGCTAAAGGGATCAAGGGATATGGGAAGAAGGCAGGGACAGGGTACTGAATTTGGATGATAAGCCATGATCGCATTGGATGGCAGAGCAGGCTCGAGGGGCCAAATGGCCTACTCCTGCTCCTATCTTCTATGTTCCTATGTTTAACCTGTTAGAGATCTTCAAGATTATGAAAGGTTATAATTAGGTAAATAGTGATAGATTGTTTCCACTGATCGGTGGGATGGAAACAAGAGGGCACAAGTTTCAGGTAATCACAAAAGAGTTAAAGGGGAGGTTAGAAAACAATTCTTTAAACAGAGAGTGGTTAGAAAGAAAGATCTGCATTTCTATAGCGCCTTTCACAGCCTCAGGGTGTCCCGAAGTGCTTTACAGCCCATGAATTACTTTTGAAATTTAGTCACTGTTGTAATGCAAAAGGTCCATGTAATGCTGGCAACGCACCAACTTCATGCTGCCTGCTCATTTAAATGATTGTAGTGTGTAGCCAGCGCTAGCGATGCTGTTCATTGGCTGCATACATCAGCAGGGGGCCCAAAATCGTGAGAGACTAGCACCATTTAAAGCTAGCCTGCACCTCTTAAAGCCACCCTCCACCTCTTAAAGGGGAGGTGCATTGTGGCTGGCACAGGTGGTGGAAGTCATTGTACAACTGATTTTGATGTGGGAAACACTCAATAATGGCACAACATGGGAGAGAGTGCACTCCAAGGCACTCTGACGCTGTATTGCAGGCATTGGTGGAGGAGGTAGAAAGGAGGAGAGATGTGCTGTATCCACAGGGGGCCAGGAGGCCCTCCAGACAAATGCTCAGGAGTTATGGCAATCAATGCCAGGAGCCAAGAACCGAAGACCTGAATGCAGGGCTGCAAAAAGTTCAATGACCTCACATGAGTGGTCAAGGTCAGTGAACACACCTTCAAATGCCATATCCCACCAACTACACCATTAGCCTCAGCAACTACTCAATGCGCCACACGCCCTTCACTCACCTACCAACAACATCTATCAATCAGGAGTCCTACCTAACATTCATAGCTTCACCTCACCCTCACACACTTAGCATTACTGCAAGCCTTACACTCACATCTCACAGCTTGCACACACTTCCAGCTATTCAACCATGACTGCCACATCACCCTAACAGATTGCAGGACATTCACTGACACACCTCCCTCTCTCTTGCAGGACAAGGTGGCGCACAAACGGAGGCAGCAGGAGCTAACCGGCAGGGGCATGTCCTTACCTCCATGGAGGAGATGGTGCTCACCATCATTGGAATGGCCATTGCTGAGGCTGTGGCCAGTGGAGGGGTTGCAACCATAGAAGATAACGGTATCCTCATACCACATCCTCCTTTTCACGTCCCACTTCCCCCTCATCCCACAATCTCTTCAGATTTAGAAGCTGCAGATGGTGCAAGCATGCACCTCTTGCTTTTCCCCCCACCTCCCCTCGCCACAATCTTACCCTTTCTCCTTTCAGACACCCAAGAACTGTTACCTGGCCAGGCAGTGGTGAAAGAGCAACAGGTGGAAGAGCAAGACAGTGATGATGAAGAAACACCGTAATTCAATTTTACACTTGCAGCCACCAGCTCAGATATTGACACTGCGTGTAATTTAGAAGTTAACATAGAGGTGGAATCTGCACAGGTTGAGACACTGGGCATAAGTGCGCTGGAGCCAGGGCAGGGGCAAAGAGAGTGCAGGTGCCAGCTCACCGGAGGGTGAGGTCACACACAAGCTCTACTGCAGATGACTCAGATGAGCACTTCAATGGGGCATTGGGAACCCTGCCAGAAAGCCTGCATGCATTGTCAAGGAGCATGGAGGAGCCCAGCACCAACGTAGCACAGGGCTTTGTGCAGAGCTTGGAGCTCATTCTTTCCAGCATGGAAGTGGTGGCCAACTCCATTAACATAATTGTGGACCCAACTATAATGCAGCGCCTGATGGGCGATGTCTCAGCTTCCATTGCAGCACAAGCAGCAGCCACTGTCTGAGTGCTGCCATGCAAGCTCAGACTGCTGCCATCCTGGCTGTGGATTGCTGTGTGCAAAGGGGCTTGCAAGGTGTCACAACAATCCAGCAATCTGTCCTTCAGCAGATTACAAGAATTGCCAAGGCATCACCCTGGGGGAGTGGCTCCAAGGAGCACAAACCTGCTGTCCTTTTTAAAAAATTCGTTTATGGGATGTGGGCATCCTGCTTGGGGTGTTACCAGTGAATTTCGGGTGCGGGGGTTTTAAAAGATATCGCACCAAAAGGGGAGCGAACCAATTTTCCCCCCTGAAAGTCTTATGCTGGTAAAAGCAGGCCTTACGCCTGCTTTTACCAGGCATAAGAATTTCACAGGCATTCACTGGGCAGAAGTTGGGCAAATAGTGCAACTCTCCGCCCGCGGAGGTCCTCTTCCCGGGGATGCGGATGATCTGTCAAGAAGATTCTTGACAGATCGCAAGTTCTGGATTTTAGCACATGTAGGGGTCGCAAATTAAGGCCCATGGTGTGGGACTGTTGGTGAATGGGGAATTGAGGTTGCGTTTACTGGTATCGCACTCGGATGAGTTCTTCACGGACAGCCCGGCCAGAAAGGAGCTGTCTAGGTTGCCTCCTCCAGTCCTCTTCCTCTTCCTCCTCCTCCTTTCCTGCTCCTCATGATGGCGAGGTTGTGCAGCATGCAGCAGACCACGAGTCTTGACACCCACTCTGTCAAGTACTGCAGGGCTCCTTCAGTGTGGTCCAGGCAGTGGAAGCATTGTTAAAGCACACCACATTTCATGTGTTAGTATGGCTTTCATTGTATGCATGTTGTCCACGTGTGCATGGGTTGCGCACCGGAGTCATGAGCCATGTCATTAGTGGATAGCCCCTGTCATCCAGTAGCCACCCTTTGGTTTGTCGTGGTGGCTGAAATGCAGCTGGCACAGCGGACTGCCGCAGTGTAAGATTCACAAAATTAATATTGTCAGATAAGGGTCCTTTGGCAGAAGAGGCCTTTACTTTTAAAAGACTGTTTTAAAAGAAGCCCAGAAAAAGGGACACATAAAATGGCCGCCAGACCCCGTGACTAGCTTTCTGGACACTTCAAAATGGTTCCTGCAGTCCCCAGACAGCCTTTGTGGATTCAGCCCACAGTAAGTTCTGGAAGGCCGTTTCGGAGAAAACGAAACCAGACACAACCGCATACATATGGATTGGATGCAGATCCAGTCAGATCGGCCTGTAGATAAAGGCCATCTAAATGTTTACCCAGACAAAGGGAAACAGTTTTATATTCATAATAAGGGGAGCATCAAAGACCCATTAAAGACATCAAGAAGACATTCAAAACAATACAAGGTCATTCCAGACCAGAGATGGCCATCACCGGCCATCCCGAAAGCAGTTTAAATATAATAACTACCCCGTTGTGATACAAGCCCGCCAAAAGTTAAACAAAGACTAACCTTGATTTGGCGGGAGATAAAGGCTTCTCTTGAGAAGTATAACTGGAGTCCCGGGTAGCCATCGACAGCGATCAGCGAGACGCGTTTTTGAGCTTGTCCTTTTGAGAGCCGTGGAGGAACATCGATCCAGAGACCAAGAAGGTGATTCGAGCCTGCGTCCCGCCCCGGGGTAACCATCGGGAGATCATCGACAAACCCCGGGCCGTTGATGAGACAAAGGGACAGCAGCCCTACAGAAGAAATCTAGCTGAAAATGGTAATCAGCTAGACTCCGCGAAGAGACCTCTTCAACCATGGTCAAGCAGGCGGTCGCCGTCCCCGCCGACGTCCAGGCCTGCCAGTGTCCAGCCTGTCCGTGACCTTCACCTCGAGGAAGAAGAGAGAGTGTCGCAGCCCGCAGCACTGACCACGTGGAGACAGGACGCCTGAAAGGATCAAAACGCAGACCTGTTTCAAAACTCTATACTTTCCAACTGGATTGGTGAGCATGTTTCTGGCCCCTCACAATCTGATCTAGCTAGGCTTAGGGGGTGGGCATTTAAGGGGTAATGAATTGTTGTCCCTCGATGTTCCGTGTGTTTCCCCATTTCATGATGACTTTTGTAAAGTATAATATGCCTGTATCTATCTCAGTTAGTAATGTATTATGAATTTGTTTTTCCCTCCCATGTACCCTTTTATTGACTTGCATTTGATTTGTTTTTCTCTATGCAATAAAATTTCATTTCGTTTCCATTAAACCTGGCCTATCGAGTATTCTCTACATTGTAGTTCCTGCATCCAAGTCCAGTGTCTAGAACCTAAGGGGCGAGTGGGTCGAACCACTCAAGGTTTTACTGTGCAAGAGAGAGAGGTCTCTAGAGAGAGAAACCTCGGCGATCGAAAACCCCTTACAGCAGAATGAAGGCATCATGACTGCTGCCAGGATACTGGGCATTGACCTACATGATTCATTGCCTATGGTCACACACCAGCTGGATGTTGAAGGAGTGGAATCCTTTTTGGCTGCAGTACATGTCAGAGTGACTTCCCTTATGCAACAGTGGACGGTAAACTGAGAAATGTTGCAAATCTCTCTAGCTCCAGCCTGGAAGGAGCCCAACGCATTAAAGTTCATCGCCACGATCTCCTTCATAGCCACTGGCAATGCGGTCCTTGCCCTGCTCTGAGATTGGAGTTGTGGTTGCAGCAGGTGGCAGATTTCAGTGAGGACATCCTTAGTGAAGCACAGACATCTCACACATTGTTCGTCTCTGAGGTTCAGGTAGGAGAATTGCTCCCTGAACACCCTGGGCAGTTATGGCCTCCTGCTGAGAGCCCTTCTCCCCCTCCTCCTCCTCCTTCTTCCAGGAGTTTGTCCTGCTCTGCGGCCCTCTGCTCATTTTCCCAGTCATGCTGTATTCCAAGGGGAAAGCCTACTAGTGCACCCATATGTGTCCTTGTGCACCAGTCACTGAAGGTGAGCATGCAAGTGCAGCAGGTGGTTAAGAAGGCAAATGGTATGTTGGCCTTCGTAGCAAGAGGGTTCGAGTACAAGAACAAGGATGTCTTGCTGCAGTTGTACAGGGCCTTGGTGAGACCACACCTTGAGTATTGTATGCAGTTTTGGTCACCTTATCTGAGGAAGGATGTTCTTGCCATGGAGGGAGTGCAGCGAAGATTCACCAGACTGATACCTGGGATGGCAGGAATGACGTATGAGGAGAGATTGGGTCGATTGGGCTTATACTCGCTGGAGTTTAGAAGAATGAGAGGGGATCTCATTGAAACTTAGAAAATTCTAACAGGACTGGACAGACTGGATGCAGGAAGGATGTTCCCGATGGTCGGGGAGTCCAGAACCAGGGGTCACAGTCTAAGGATAAGGGGTAAGCCATTTAGGAGAGAGATGAGGAGGAATTTCTTCACCCAGAGAGTGGTGAACCTGTGGAATTCTCTACCACAGAAGGCAGTGGAGGCCAATTCATTAAATATATTCAAGAAGGAATTAGATATATTTCTTAAGGCGAAAGGGATCAAGGGATATGGGGAGAAGACAGGGACAGGGTACTGAATTTGGATGATCAGCCATGATCTCATTGAATGGCGGAGCAGGCTCGAGGGGCCGAATGGCCTACTCCTGCTCCTACCTTCTATGTTTCTATGTTTCTATATCTGGGAGCAACTGGTTTGTGCAGAAGCCTTGAAGTCAGGACACAGTTCTTCAGCATCTCCCACACCACCCCCTGTAGACTTTTGCTTCTTTAAATAACTCTAGAAAGCATTTGTAGAATCGTAGAACTAGCCAGTAAAAATCAATCAGCAACTAACCTGTAAGATGGTGATAATCCTTTTAAATAGCACTGGTGGGGGGGTCCTTCCTGCTGCTGAACGCTTGTTCAGCTGTGCAAGGTTAAGAGAGGGGGCTAGCTGGAGCATTGAGCTCCAAAATGGCAGCATGGGCATCAAATTAGTGTTGCACGCTGATTGACATCATGATCTGACTACTCTGCATAATTCTGGCAGGCGTTCACTGTGCGCACGTTAACATCTTCACCAATCTGGCATCCGGTGCAAATTGCCCCACAAGTGTGCGTGTGCACCGCAGATGCCATTTTGGAGCCAAAACGGGGCTGATAGCACCAAAAAAACAGGCGCTAAGGATCTGAATTTTGCACCCCATAAGTTGTTCTCAGGCAGTTGGATGATTGCTTGAAAAGGAGGAATTTTAAATGCTAAGTTGTGTGAGCAGGAGAGTGGAATTAGGTGGCTCATGTAGAAAAAACACAGACACAGGCTTGGTGGGCTAAATAGTCTGTGTCTGTGCTGTAACCTTCTCTGATTCTAGTTACTGGTTTGAGAGTAGCACCTGATAAGATTGATACAGAGCGGGAAGAACCAAGTTATAGTTACATCCCTGCATCAATACTAAAATGGTTGAAAATGAAGGGGTGAAAAGTTCACCTTGAAATTACTTAAACTTGATTTTGCATCAGTCCATTCAAAGTGGTCTCATGCCACTTGCTGAAAAGCAATGTGGTGCTAATTTGTCAACTTCACATCCATGGTTATGCTATACATTTTTTGTCAATGCGGAGCAGAAAGCAGTTCACACTAGAACTAAGCACATGGCATAGCTGGACTCTTAATGTATTCAAGGGTCATAAGAGTGGCAGAAAACCAGAGGATAATAAGTCTGATAGTTTTGGAACTGTACTGATAGAGTCTCTTAAGATTGAACCTAAGTAATGGAGGGTGACTTGACCCAATGGAATGAATCCATACTGAGTGTTAAGTGTGTAAAAGCAAGCACATTTGACAATCTAGCACAATCCTTGCATAATGGCCATAATCAATCAGTTGTTTGCTGGCACAGCTGGAAGATAATAATAACATAATTAATCAGCATGGAGTAATGCAATCAGTATTCAGAAGAGCATCCAAACAGTGCTGAACAGTGACTGAGGCAAGCTACCTGCTGAAGCAATGAGTGTACAAAGCCTCATGAATTTTAAAGGAGAGTTGTCTTTGTGGTGAGGGAAGTGATCACTGTGATAAAGTCACTTACAGGTAGTACAATGGCTTTGATTTTCATGGGGGATGTAACCGTTTTTTGCGGTGGCCAATTTCCTATTGTCCCTGCCGCAATCGTCAATTATTGTAAGTGGTTTCGCCCTGCCCGTAGCGAGCACGCAAACCCCCTTACTACAAGTTCTGGACGATAGGGATTACTGAAGACAGATTTGAACACGGACAGTGTTTTCGTTCTCACCCATACAGTGTTTATTAAGGTTGACAAAAACCACTCCACTCGCATACAGTACAGTTTAAAACAGTACAACTCTGACTTGTCCAACAAGCCCCTGCCGTGCTGACTTACCATGGCCTAACAACACCCTCCCATGAACTAAACTATCACAGGACCTTTCCAATGCTAAACCCCCTCTGGTTTGGTAGGAACATCTAGGCACCCTCTCACACAGCTAAGTGATCTTGTGGGTGTGTAGGCTTGGCAATGCTCACCTAGATTGCCCTTTTGATCTTGCTTGCAGCTTACTCCCGTACGTCTTGGCTACCTGGTTCCGTACCAGCCTTGCAGCATGCGAGTCCCAGCCTTAGTCGAAGACCGTCTCGGTTGGAAGAGCAAGGCTCAGCTCCTCTTGACGTTCTGTTGTGTGGAGGGCAGGAGAGAGAGAGCTATCCAAACTGTTCTCTGATATACCCTCCAATACACAGACCGCTGTCTGTGGTTTTAATGGACACATGGCCTCAGGGAAATGGTTTCCAGGCTTCCTCCCAGGTTTGGATGGTTTAGCTCGTTTCAATCTCCCAGCTGATTAACTTAACGAGCTCATCTTCTCCAGAAACAATGAGTCACCAGCCTTGTTATTCAAGACTTGGGAGTGGGCCTCTCGGGCCATTGTTCCCAAGGACAGTTCGTTTCCATACGAATGCAACCTGGTTACGTGAGTCATCTTCAGCTTGAGTGGTTTTTCACTGCTTCCCCCCCCCCCCCCGCCAAACAGCCTGTCCAGTTTTTAATACGGGTATATGTTCATAATCTAAAAATCCACGGAGTCTGCACCGACTGCTACAGGGGGTGGGGGCAGGAAGGGTGCGGGGGAGTTTGGCAGGGGCGATGAACAGGGCAAGGTCGGGGATGTGGAGGCCCTGTGGTCTTAACGGCAGGGCCTCATTTAAATAAAACTCTGCAGAGTTTCCGCCCCCACCCCCCACAACAACACCCAGCCAGATTGACTACCTGGCCGGTGGGCAGGAGTGGAAATTTGGCTACTTGTACCTATAACAGGGATTGCATTACTGAATAATTAAATTCAACTTGACATACCTTCGCCAAATATTAAAGATTGAGGGAAAGTTTGATAGGGATTGGATTGTTGCTGTAAGCTGAACTTGGATGTATACCTCCATTGCACTGGGCATTTGCATGTTGCTGACTCTTGAGGCCACTTGCCCGGGTATAGGGTGATTGACAGGGTCCTGGCAGAGTGGGACAGCACCCACGTCCAGCATTGCTTGCCTGTGATTGTCTCCATTCACTAATAATTGGGGAAAGGTACAACTTCATCTCAGTGGCTGCCAGGATGCACCTCAAACCCAACACCCAGGTAAGGTCACTCGCTGATTGCAGAGACAGCCTCCCTCGTCCCCTCTACAAGTAGCACATGGGGGATTAGAGAGTAGTCTGCAAATGACTGTGAACTGAAACCAATAGTGAGTGTTTGATTAGTGGGCCATTCAATTAAACGTGCCTAGGGTGATATCTAGCGGTGGGGAGACATATTTTATTTGCAAAACTGAGTTTAATCTTGAAACGCTTTCCATTTAATTGAAAGTTTAGTTGCTTTCATAACATTCACTTGAGTTCTATTTAAATGAGACAGACTTAATAAATGATCTCGTAGTAAAGGATCCTCTAGGAAAGAGTGATCATAGCATGGTTGAATTTCAAATTCAGTTGGAGGGTGAGAAAGTTGTATCCTAAACCAGTGTCCTGATCTTAAACAAAGGCAATTATAATGGCATGAGGGCAGAACTGGCTAAAGTGGACTGCAAAAACAAGTTAAAAGGTAAGAAAGTTGAAATGCAGTGGCAGACATTTAAGGAGATATTTCATAACTCTCAACAAAAATATATTCCAGTGAGAAAGAAAGATTTTAAGAGAAGGAAGCACCCCATCCATGGCTAACTAAGGAAGTAAAGGATGGTATCAAATTGAAAACAAAGGCATACAATGTTGCCAAGATTGGTGGGAGACCAGAGGATTTGGCCATTTTTAAAAACCAGCAAACAATGACTAAAAAAATAATGGTGTGGAGATGCCGGTGTTGGACTGGGGTGGACAAATGTAAGAAGTCACACAACACCAGGTTATAGTCCAACAGTTTTATTTGAAATCACAAGCTTTCGGAGCGCAGCTCCTTCGTCAGGTGAAGTGGAGAGATGCATAAAGACACAGCTTATATAGTCAGAGAATAATGCCAGATGATTACAGGTAATCTTTCTAACTGCCATTTATCACACCTCGGCAGAGAGATAATCACAGCAATCAAAGGTGTGAATGGTGTCCAAACAGGTCAGTCAGGAAAACATTACATCAAAGAACAATGAGGTGGGGTCACAAGGGGTCAAATGTTGCAGATGCTGGGGTCTGTATGAAAAACAAAAAACAGACAAAAAAACATTTTTTTGCTGGAAATCACAGCAGGTCCGGCCGCATCTGTGTAGAGAGAACAAGCCAACGACGACTCGAGTCTGGATGAACCTACGTCAGGTGGGGTTACATGTAGCATGACATGAACCCAAGATCCCGGTTGAGGCCGTCCTCATGAGTGCGTAACTTGGCTATCAGTTTCTGCTCTACGATTTTGCGTTGTCGTGTGTCTCGAAGGCCGCCTTGGAGAATGCTTACTCGAAGATCGGAGGCTGAATGTCCCTGACTGCTGAAGTGTTCCCCGACTGAGAAGGAACACTCCTGCCTGGCGATTGTTGCACGGTGTCCGTTCATCCGTTGTCGCAGTGTCTGCATGGTCTCGCCGATGTACCATGCTCCGGGGCATCCTTTCCTGCAACGTATGAGGTAGACAACGTTGGCCGAGTCACATGAGTATGTACCATGTACCTGGTGGGTGGTGTCCTCACGTGTGATGATGGTATCTGTGTTGATGATCTGGCATGTCTTGCGGAGGTTGCCGTGGCAGGGTTGTGTGGTGTCGTGGTCGCTGTTCTCCTGAAAGCTGGGTAATTTGCTGCGAACGATGGTCTGTTTGAGGTTAGGCGGCTGTTTGAAGGTGAGTAGTGGAGGCGAGGGGATGGCCTTAGTGAGGTGTTCGTTGTCATCGATGACATGTTGAAGGCTGCGAAGAACATGACGTAGTTTCTCCGCTCCGGGGAAGTACTGGACGACGAAGGGTACTCTGTTGGTTGTGTCCCATGTTTGTCTTCTGAGGAGGTCTGTGCGATTTTTTGCTGTGGCCCATCGGAACTGTCGATCGACGAGTCGAGCGCCATATCCCGTTCTTACGAGGGCATCTTTCAGCGTCTGTAGGTGTCCGTCGCGTTCCTCCTCGTCTGAGCAGATCCTGTGTATTCGCAGGGCTTGTCCATAGGGGATGGCTTCTTTAACGTGATTAGGGTGGAAGCTGGAGAAGTGGAGCATCCTGAGGTTGTCCGTGGGCTTGTGGTAGAGTGAAGTGCTGAGTGTCCGTCTTTGATGGAGATTCGTGTGTCCAAGAATGAAACCGATTCTGAGGAGTAGTCCGTGGTGAGTTTGATGGTGGGATGGAACTTGTTGATGTTATCGTGTAGTCTTTTCAGTGACTCTTCACCGTGGGTCCATAGGAAGAAAATGTCATCGATGTATCTGGTGTATAGCGTTGGTTGGAGGTCCTGTGCAGCGAAGAAGTCTTGCTCAAGCTTGTGCATGAAGATGTTGGCGTATTGGGGTGCGAATTTGGTCTCCATGGCTGTTCCGTGTGTTTGGGTAAAGAACTGGTTGTCGAAGGTGAAGACATTGTGGTCAAGGATGAAGCGGATGAGTTGTAGGATGGCGTCTGGAGATTGGCTGTTGTTGGTGTTGAGTACTGAGGCTGTCACAGCGATGCCGTCATCGTGGGGGATACTGGTGTAGAGTGCCGAGACGTCCATCGTGGCGAGGAGTGTTCCTGCTTCAACTGGTCCGTGGGTGCTGAGTTTCTGTAAGAAGTTTGTAGTGTCGTGACAGAAGCTGGGGGTTCCCTGTACGATGGGTTTCAGGATGCCCTCGACGTATCCAGAGAGGTTCTCACACAGGGTTCTGTTGCCTGATACAATAGGACGTCCGGGTGTGTTGGCTTTGTGTATATTTGGGAGGCAGTGGAAGTCTCCCATGCGGGGAGTACGTGGGGTGAGAGCACGTAGGATGCTTTGAAGGTCTGGATCGAAGGCCTTGATCAGTCTGTTGAGTTGGCGGGTGTGTTCTTTGGTCGGATCTGCGGGTAACTGTCTGTAGTGTTCCTGGTTGTCCAGTTGTCAGTATGCTTCTTTGCAATAGTCCATTCTGTTCTGCATGACGATGGCTCCTCCTGCTGGTTTGATGACGATGTTGCGGTTGGTCTTGAGAGCATGGATGGCGTTGCGTTGTGCTCGGGTGACATTCTGGACTGTCTTGTGAGTGCGGCTGATGAATCTGGCGTTGATGCATCTCCTGACAGCTTGAGCATACATGTCAAGCTTAGGGCAGCGACCTTCCGGAGGGGTCCAATTTGACTCTTTCTTCTTCGGTTGCTACACTGCGGATCCCTCTGTCTGCTGTTCCAGATCATTGATTGTCTCATTGGGTTCGCTGCTGACATCTTGGGATTTGTGGAAGAATTCCCAGAGCCTCATTCACCTGATGAATTCCTCTGTGTCTGCCGCGAGAACGATGGGGTCCATTTTGGTGGTGGGGCAGAAATTGAGCCCTCGGCTGAGAACTTCAATTTCGTCTGGTTGAAGGGTGTGGTCGGACAAGTTGACGATGGACTTCCCTGTGGTTTCAACCGTGGTACCGGTGGAGGCTTGGTTGCTGCTGGTGGTGATGCCGAGTTTCTCAAGCTTCTTGATCTTGGTGTGCATGTAGGCAGTGTAGTTCGTTGCCTCGTCTGTTTGGCGGTGTCTCGTAGCTGGTCTGCTGTGTCCTGAGCACAGGCTGAGAACATGGACACTATCTCGGTTTCGAGGTTGCCGCGTCTGCTGTAGAGCTGGTGTACGAGATGGTTGAGGAGTGTGCGAGAGGTACGACGGCAGAGTCTCTCAGCGTAGTCTGTGTTGTAGGTCGACTTGAGTGGGTTCGTGATCTGTAGTCCTTTTGGGATCTTGTCTGCTTTCTTGCATCTCTGTAGAAACTTGATGTCTGTGTCGATATGCGCGATCTTCTTGGAGATCCTCTCCACTTTGAGCCGGCAGTTTGTGGTGTCGATAGCAGCCATGGTGTGGAGATGTCGGTGTTGGACTGGGGTGGACAAATGTAAGAAGTCACACAACACCAGGTTATAGTCCAACAGTTTTATTTGAAATCACAAGCTTTCGGAGCGCTGCTCCTTCGTCAGGTGAAGTGGAGAGATGCATAAAGACACAGCTTCGACAACCAGTTCTTTACCCAAACACACGGAACAGCCATGGGGACCAAATTCGCACCCCAATACGCCAACATCTTCATGCACAAGTTCGAGCAAGACTTCTTCATTGCACAGGACCTCCAACCAACGCTATACACCAGATACATCGATGACATTTTCTTCCTATGGACCCACGGTGAAGAATCACTGAAAAGACTACACGATACCATCAACAAGTTCCATCCCACCATCAAACTCACCACGGACTACTCCTCAGAATCGGTTTCATTCTTGGACACACGAATCGCCATCAAAGACGGACACTCAGCACTTCACTCTACCACAAGCCCACGGACAACCTCAGGATGCTCCACTTCTCCAGCTTCCACCCTAACCACGTTAAAGAAGCCACCCCCTATGGACAAGCCCTGCGAATACACAGGATCTGCTCAGACGAGGAGGAACACGATGGACACCTACAGACGCTGAAAGACGCCCTCGTAAGGACGGGATATGATGCTCGACTCGTCGATCGACTGTTCCGACGGGCCACAGCAAAAAATCGCATAGACCTCCTCAGAAGACAAACACGGGACACAACCAACAGAGTACCCTTCGTCGTCCAGTACTTCCCCGGAGCGGAGAAACTATGCCATGTTCTTTGCAGCCTTCAACATGTCATCGATGACGACGAACACCTCACTAAGGCCATCCCCACGCCTCCGCTACTCGCCTTCAAACAGCCGCCTAACCTCAAACAGACCATCGTTCGCAGCAAATTACCCAGCTTTCAGGAGAGCAGCGACCACGACACCACACAACCCTGCCACGGCAACCTCTGCAAGACATGCCAGATCATCAACACAGATACCATCATCACACGTGAGGACACCACCCACCAGGTACATGGTACATACTCATGTGACTCGGCCAACGTTGTCTACCTCATACGTTGCAGGAAAGGATGCCCCAGAGCATGGTACATCGGCGAGACCATGCAGACACTGCGACAACGGATGAACGGATACCGCGCAACAATCACCAGGCAGGCATGTTCCCTCCCAGTCGGGGAAAACTTCAGCAGTCAAGGACATTCAGCCTCCGATCTTCGGGTAAGCATTCTCCAAGTCGGCCTTCGAGACACATGACAACGCAAAATCGTAGAGCAGAAACTGATAGCCAAGTTCTGCACTCATGAGGACGGCCTCAACCAGGATCTTGGGTTCATGTCACGCTACATGTAACCCCACCTGACGTAGGGTCATCCAGACTCGAGTCGTCGTTGGCTTGTTCTCTCTACACAGGTGCGGCCGGACCTGCTGCGATTTCCAGCAAAAAAAATGTTTTTTTGTCTGTTTTTTGTTTTTCATACAGACCCCAGCATCTGCAACATTTGACCCCTTGTGACCCCACCTCATTGTTCTTTGATGTAATGTTTTCCTGACTGACCTGTTTGGACACCATTCACACCTTTGATTGCTGTGATTATCTCTCTGCCGAGGTGTGATAAATGGCAGTTAGAAAGATTACCTGTAATCATCTGGCATTATTCTCTGACTATATAAGCTGTGTCTTTATGCATCTCTCCACTTCACCTGATGAAGGGGCTGTGCTCCGAAAGCTTGTGATTTCAAATAAAACTGTTGGACTATAATCTGGTGTTGTGTGACTTCTTAAAAAAATAATAAAGAGAGAGAAGATGAATTATGAGAGTAAGCTGGCAAGAAACATTAAAACAGATAGTAAGAGCTTCTACAGGTATATAAAATGGAAGAGGGTAGCTAAAGTAAATGTTGGTCCCTTAGAGGTAGAGACTGGCGAATTAATAACAGGAAACGGGGAAATGGCAGACTCTGAACAAATATTTTGCATCTGTCTTCACTGTAGAAGGCAACAACAACATCCCAATAATGGATAATCAAGGGGCCACAGGGAGTGGGGAACTAAAGACAATCACTATCACTAAGGAAACAGTACTTGGTAAAATAATGGGACTAAAAGATGACAAGTCCCCTGAACCAGATGGTCTGCATCCCAGGGTCATAAAAGAAGTGGCTGCAGAGATAGTGGATGCATTGGTTGCAATATACCAAAATTCTCTGGACTCTGGAGAGGTCCCAGCGGATTGGAAAACCGCTAATGTAACACCCCTATTTAATAAAGGAGGGAGACAGAAAGCAGGAAACTGTAGACCAGTTAGCCTAACATCTGTCATTGGGAAAATGCTGGAGTCCTTTATTAAGGAAGCAGTAGCAGGGCATTTAGAAAAACATACTGCAGTCAAACAGAGTCAGCATGGTTTTAGGAAAGGGAAATCATGTTTAACAAATTTGCTGGAGTTCCTTGAGGATGTAACAAGTAGGGTAGACAAGGGTGAGCTAGTGGATGTAGTGTATTTGGATTTCCAGAAGGCATTCGATAAGGTGCCACATAAAAGGTTACTGCATAAGATAAGAGCTCACGGAGTTGGGGGTAATATATTAGCATGGATAGAGAATTGGCTAACTAACAGAAAGCAGAGAGTTGGGATAAATGGGTCATTTTCTGGTTGGCAAACGGTACGAGTGGGGTGCCACAGGGATCGGTGCTGGGGCCCCAACTATTTACAATCTACATTAATGACTCGGATGAAGGGATCGAGTGTAATGTAGCCAAGTTTGAGGATGATACAAAGATGGATGGGAAAGCAAGTTGTGCAGAGGACTCAAAGAATCTGCAAAAGCTAGGTGAGTGGGCAAACATTTGGCAGATGGAGTATAATGTGGAAAAGTACAAGGATATCCACTTTGGCCGGAAAAATAAAAAAGCAAATTATTATTTAAATGGAGAGAGATTACAAAATGCTACAGTTCAGAGGGACCTTGGGGTCCTTGTGCATGAAACACCAAATGTTAGCATGCAGGTACAACAAGTAATCAAAAAGGCAAATGGAATGTTGGCCTTTATTGCAAGGGGGTTAGAGTATAAAAGCAGGGAAGTCCTGCTACAACTGTACAGGGTATTGGTGAGACCACACCTTGAGTACTGCGTACAGTTTTGGTCTCCTTATTTAAGGAAGGATATATCTGCAATGGAGGCAGTTCAGAGACAATTCACTAGGTTAATTCAGAGATGAGGGGGTTGACTTATGAAGAAAGGTTGAGCAGGTTGGGCCTATACTTATTGGAATTTAGAAGAATGAGAGGTGATCTTATTGAAACAAATAAGATACTGAGGGGGCTCGACAAGGTAGATGCAGAGAGGATGTTTCCCCTCATGGGGAAATCTAGAACGCAGGGGCACAGTTTCAGAATAAAGGGTCGCCCTTTTAGAACTGAGATGAGGAGGAATTTCTTCTCTCAGAGGGTCGTAAATTTGTGGAATTCTCTGCCCCAGAGAGCCGTGGAGGCTGGGTCATTAAATACATTTGAAATTGAGATAGACAAATTTTTGCATGATAAGGGAGTGAGGGATTATGGGGAGTGGGCTGGGAAGTGGCTTTGAGCCCTAGATCAGCCATGATCTTGTTGAATGGCAGAACAGGCTCGAGGGGCTAAATGGCCTACTCCTGCTCCTATGTTCCTATGCCTCTCCTCCATTATCCAGCTCAGTGGGACTGCCTTCCCTTGGTTTTAATTTTACCTATCTGATCATACCCAGAATACCTCCAGCAATGACATCCTCTTCCACCCTTATATCATTAACTGCAGAGTCCCCCAAAGATCTATCATCTTGCTCCTCTTCTACATGCTGCCCCTTGGCAATATCATCTGCAGATCTTGGGTTCACTTCTACGCTGACGACATCCAGCTCTGCCTCTCCTCCACCTCTCTCGACTGTTCCACTGCTTCTGTGTTGTCAGACTGCTTGTCTGATATGCAGTTTTGGATGAGGCATAATTTCTTCCAATTAAACTTTGGGAAGTCTGAAAAAGAAAAGAAAGAACTTGCATTTCTATAGCTCCTTTCAAGACCTCAAGCTATTCCAAAGCGCTTTACAGCCAATGAAGTACTTTTGAAGTGTAGTCACTGTTGTAATGTAAGAAACGCAGCAGGCAACTTTTGTACAGCAAGGTCCCACAAACAGCAATGTGATAATGACCAGAACATCTATTGCAGTGATATTAGTTGGGGGATATATATTGGCCAAGATTCCCTGGGAACTCCTCTGCTGTTCAAAATAGTGCCGTGGGATTTTTACGTCCACACGAGAGGGCAGACGGGGCCTCAGTTTAACCACAACCCAGCAATCAAACATGGAACCTTCCTGATGCCAGTGGTTCAGTGTCAGACAGTGTGATGTATTCAGCTATCATGAGATAAGTTTCAAAGCTCTTTTGAAAGCTTTTACTGTGCTTATTCATTTGCCTTAGGAGACTAAATAAATTGGACCATGATAGGTCCTCAAATAGCTCATGGGGGTCTTTGACATTTTTGGGGACATGTATTCATAAATGAAGTGGTGGAAGTGCAACTGTAAGATTTGTTGAAATAATACAGGTCTGTTTCCTACCTCAGTATGTCAAAGAGGAAACCAAGGGTAATCATATACTAGATCTAGCGTTTAGTAGCAAGCCTAACTTGGTGTCAGACCTCCGTGTGGGAGAACACCTGGGAAACGTGATCACAATATTATAAGGTTTCAATTGTCAGAACCAAAGGTACTGACAATCTACAACTAATTCCAGATTTTAAAAGGGCTAACTCTACTAAAATGGCAGAACATTTGGAACAGGTCATTTGCTCAACCCTGCTGGGTAAGGATGAAAGTTTTTAAGAGCAAGCTTAATCACATAGAAGCCCAAAAGAAGGGAGTGTGGTAAGAAGAGACCAAGGTGGCTGACTGGTCACGTACAGAGACAAATAAGACATTGTGGCAGAACCACTGAATGACTCTGGCTAACTGTATATAATTCTCTTTAACGATGTTCTAACACCAGCCTAAATCTGTACCATTGTGTTAGGCATTACTGTATTTTGTATATAGAGTTTGCATGTACGGGGCGTGGCCCCTTTAAGAGCGCGGGAAAACACGGGCAAACGCGATGATGTCACGTCGCAAATCACGGGGCTGCCCAGGCAGTCCTCGTGGCTTCTCCATTGAGTAAAGACCTGTTTAATTGTTCTCTTGCATCGATCTCCGTTATTCGTAGGAATTCGTTAATTCCTACAACATAAACAATATGGCCTAGAAATTCGGTTGGTTGCGCCAGCGATTAGTGCCTAAAGAGCCCGAGCGGGCGCAGCCAGATAATGACGTCATTTCATTGTGCAACGCCTTTTTGGTGCCCTGTACCGGAAATTCAGTGGCGCCCCCCTCCGTTCCGTCTGGCGCTATTAGTGACAGTTGGATGGAACGTTACCAGGTCCTTCTCGGACTTGGGGGGGGGCGCTCTTTAAAGGGGATAGCACTAGTATAAAACCGGCAGCCATTTGGCCTGGCCATACTGCTCACTGCTGGAGAGAGTTGCAGACCTTCAGTTACACAGACTTGTTCTTATTGAGCCAGAGGAGCCTTGGAACCTTCAGCCCTGTCCAGAACAGTTGGATCCAGAAAGCTGACTGCGTCTTTCTCGTCGGCCAGAATAATGGGAGCTGCTTTGGAGGGGAACGTCATCCTGGCTGAACAACTGGCAAGGGCATAGAGATGGAGGGAGAGAGGGCCGGGATTGGCCAGAAGGAGGAGGGCCAATGGACGTCGCTGAATCCAACCATACGCTGCCAGGGTTTTCAGGCAGCAGGTCTCCTACCGTACCATGTCGGAGGAGCAGTGTCTGCGAAGGCTCAGATTTGGTAAGGATGTTGTCACTGAGCTGTGCCACCTGCTTGCTGGGGATCTGCAGCCGCGGATACGGTGCAGGACCTCTCTGTCGGTGGCCGTGAAAGTAACTGTTGCGCTCAACTTTTACGCCAGCGGATCGTTTCAAGCAACAGCTGGGGACATATCAAATATCTCTCAATTTGCGGTGCATTGCTGCATCTGGCAAGTGAAAGCTGCCCTCTACAAAAGGAGGCGCAAATTAATCACCTTCCCTGTGACCCTGGAGAAGCAGGGGGAGCGCGCGCAGGGCTTCGCGGCTATTGCGGACTTCCCCATGGTGCAGGGGGCCATTGATTGCACACACGTGGCTTTGCGGACGCCATTACAGAATCTGGAGGAGTTCCGTAACCGAAAGGGGTTCCACTCCCTTAATGTGCAGCTGGTCTGTGATCACCGGCAGATGATCATGGCGGTGAATGCACAATTCCCTGGCAGCAGCCATGACGCCTTCATCCTGCGGCAGACCTCAGTGGCTGACCTTTTTGCGGCCCCGGCTCACCCACGAGGCTGGCTTCTGGGCGACAAGGGCTATCCTCTCTGCCCATGGCTCATGACCCCGCTCCGTTTGCCCAGCACCCCGGCAGAAGAGCATTACAACAACAGCCATCAGGCCACCAGGAACATTGTGGAGCACACAATTGGTGTGCTGAAGCAACGTTTCCGTTGTCTGGACCATTCGGGGGGTGCCCTAAAGTACTCGCCGGAGCATGTGGCATGCATCGTTGTTGTCTGCTGCATGCTCCACAACCTGGCCATTCGACGCACCCAGCCAATGCCAGCCGACCCTCAAGGTCCAGCAGAGCAGGCGGACAAGGAGGAGGAGGAGGAGGAGGAGCATGCGGGCGAGGAGGATCAGGAGGAGGAGGAGGAGGAGGAAGATGGGAGGGCTCCAGAAACTGGAAGGGCCGTTCGTCAGAGGCTCGTAAGGACTCGGTTCTAGGCCCCTCGAACGGAATGGTGGCTGTGATTCGAACAGCGCACTCTGGTTCACTGTAAGCCTATGAAGGCCTCGATGATTGTAAATAGTGTACAGCTCGATTGTAAATAAAAAGTTTTCTTTACTTTCAAACAAGTACTTCCTTCCAGCATGACAACATAATGGTAACAGAAATCATAACTAACAAACAAACAGATAACTGTCTGGCAACCCGGCGAAACTAACCAAACCATAACAAACAAACACAGCAGGTGTGGACGACCTTAAATCCGGAAAAAGAGACGTTTTAGCACCTCCCTCTACTGGTGACCCCTTGATGGAGACCGACTCCTCTTATGAGGTCAGCCCCTTCCCTCCCTGCAGCTCCTCCGTAATTGGACCCCAGTGGCTGCGTCAAGGCTGGGGGGCGCCTGCTGAGTGTCTGGAAGCGCTGAAGCCCCTGAGGGACGGCCTGGACGACCTCTGGGCTTGGAGGTCCCGCAAGCAGGCTGCTCCAACTGGGCATGTCTGCTAGCAGTCTGCCGCGCAGGTGGTGGCAGCTGCTCTGCTGACGTGCCAGCAGTGGCATCAGGACTGCTCACATGCAGAGAGAGGACACTTGCACCATGGTCGGCCGAAACACTAGCACTCTGACGGTGCCGCACAGGATCATACGCCACAATCGACTGCTCCACAGATTCATGGCCGGCTGTGGTGCTGCAAGGGCCTGGGGTGATCCTGCCTGATGCAGCTAGGGTGGCAGCAGAGAGTGTTCGCGTGGCCTCAATTTGCGTGTGGACGAGGCCAGCAAGTGACTGCGTGGCAGCAGTGAGGACCTGCATGGCAGGTGCCAGTGCTTGGGAAAAGCCATGGACAGTCCTTTCCACTGCTTCGGACAAGGCCTGGACAGACCTTTCCACTGCCTCGGACAAGCCCTGGACAGACCTTTCCATTGCTGGGCCGAAGCCCTGGACAGACCGTTCCATTGCTGGGCCGAAGCCCTGGACAGTCCTTTCCATTGCTGCCCCAAAGTCCAGCACACTCTTTCCCAGTGTGTCAATCGTCTCAGGCATCCTCCCCACTGCAGCCATCAGCTCAGTGTGCCTGAGCCGGGCCTGGGCGCTCATCTCGGCAAGGCTACGCACCTCCTCTGCACTCTGTGCAGCAGTCATGGTGGCCTGCCTCGCCCTCCGGGGAGACGGCCCCCGAGCGTTCCTACCCCCCGCGTGTTGCTGCAGGCCGCTGGTTCCTGCAACTGGCTCCTCATCAGAGCCCCCCCGCCCCTCCCCTCAAGGGAACTACTATCCCCAGTCTCCAGATGCGGTGGCTCCCCTGAGGCTGGCACGGATGGTCCGGCTTCCTCCTGATCGTCGCCTCTGGAGGCACTGGCACTGGCAGCTTGAGGGGTCGGCTCCCGAGCTGGTGATGCAGCATCTGAAAGCAGGGAGGTTGAAGAGTGGCTTTAGCAAAAGGACAGTTTGGCAGCAAGGGATGCAACAGTGCGGCAATGCTATGACATGGCTCCACATTGAGAAAGCATGCTGGCGGGGGAAACAACTGGAAGGTGACAGCTGTAATAGTAGAGAATCTTACCATCGCTGTGGACAATGGGGTCGGCAGCTGCAGCGGTGACAGGACCACTCAGGCGTCCTCCCACAATCTGGTGGACTCTCTCCTCGAGATCCGTCAGAGGCTCCAGTTGAGGACGGCCTCCTCCGGTGCGAAGCTGCTCCTGGCGGTTTCTCGCCAGCTTGGCCTGCAGGGCAAAGGACGGGAAGTGATGTTACATGATGCCCTGAATTATGATCTCATGCCCCCCATGGTGGAACAGCCCTTACATGATGCCCTGGGTTATCATCTCATGCCCCCCATGGTGGAACAGACCTTACATGATGCCCTGGGTTATCATCTCATGCCCCCCATGGTGGAACAGAACTTACATGATGCCCTGAGCCAAATGTGCATGTGTGTGACCAGAAAGGGCCATGGGTGCTTGCTGACAGATGGCCAGTGGGGCATAGCGCACCCTATAGCCATAAAGTCAGGTGCTAATGGAGGGATGCATAAGTTTACATTAACTCCACTCACCCTCACGACCCGAGTGAGGTCGTTGAATTTCTTCCTGCACTGCACAGGGCTCCTGGTCGCCATGCTGCTGGAGTTGACCCTCTGAGAAACATCCCTCCAAGCTCGTCGGTAGTCCTTATGATTAGGCCTCCTGCCATTGTCGGGGTAGAGGACATTTCGCCGGCACTCCACTGAGGCCACCAATTCCTCCAGAGACTCATTGGTGAAGCGCTCTGCTCTCTGCCTCACCCTCTCCATATGCTCCAAGTTTTTTGCGCCAGAGAAGGGCCTGCGCCGATTTGCAGGCCTACAAGGCGCAGACTGTGGATGCTGGAGCTGCCTGACCCACCCCTTTAAGAGCTGGCCGGCGCCTGGAAGTCTCGTGGTCATGGGTAATTGAGAGCACCTGCGCTGCGGCTGGACGCCCCTATATTGGGTTGCGCCGGCATGTTAGCGCCTTAGGTGCCCCGTGTAATGCCTGAACTCGCGCCTCAATCACCTTTGGGGCGCTGCAACCCAATATCACATGAGGTGTCGAGAAGTTGCGTCTGGCTATAAAATTTGCGCTCCACCAATTCTAACGCCCCAAGCGGGGCTATACCCAATTTCTAGGCCTATGACTTTATAAATTAAAAGCACATTATACACAGCAAAACAGTTAAAAATAACAAAAGCTGCTATTAGATCAGCTAAAAGGTTAATGAAAAAGAAGATCATGGACAACAGTGGTAGTGATGGGAAAAGCTTTTTCAGCTATGTGAAGAATTACAAGAACAATAATAGATTGTACTAGGCCATTGAAAGATACTCAAGGACAAGGATACGGCAGAGATACTAAATGCGCACTTTGTTTCACTCTTGAGAATGATGAGCAACTAACAGCATTAAATGGTGCTGTTAACAATAAAAATGTTAATATTAAAATAGATAAGGATACGGATTTTGAAAGAATAGTTTGCTTGAGTTGGGGACTGTTCCCTTAGACTGGAATCATGCCAAAGTAATTCCAATTTTTAAAACAGGGATAAAGCAGAACAAGGTAATTATAGGCCCATTAGCATGACGTCAGTAAAAGATAAAATGCTCGAGGGAGTCATTAAGGATGCAATATATGATCACTTAGACAGAGAAGGTCATATCAGAGATACCCAACATGGCTTCCGCAAAAGAAAGTTGTGCCTTACCAATTTGAATCTTTAGAAGTCACCAGGTTAGTGGATGAAGGTAACCCAGTAGAAACATAGAAACATAGAAGATAGGAGCAGGAGTAGGCCATTCAGCCCTTCGAGCCTGCTCCGCCATTCAATGAGATCATGGCTGATCATTCAAATTCAGTACCCTGTTCCTGCCTTCTCTCCATATCCCTTGATCCCTTTAGCCTGAAGAAATATATCCAACTCCTTCGTGAATATATTTAATGAATTGGCCTCTACTGCCTTCTTTGGTAGAGAATTCCACAGGTTCACCTCTCTCTGGGTGAAGAAATTCCTCCTCATCTCTGTCCTAAATGGCTTACCCCTTATCCTTAGACTGTGACCCCTGGTTCTGGACTCCCCGACCATCAGGAACATCCTTCCTGCATCTAGTCTGTCTAGTCCTGTTAGAATTTTATAAGTTTCAATGAGGTCCCCTCTCATTCTTCTAAACTCCAGCGGGTACAAGCCCAATTGACCCAATCTCTCCTCATACGTCATTCCTGCCATTCCAGGTATCAGTCTGGTGAATCTTTGCTGCACTCCTTCCATGGCAAGAACATCCTTCCTCAGATAAGGCGACCAAAACTGCACACAATACTCAAGATGTGGTCTCACCAAGACCCTGTACAGCTGCAGCAAGACATCCTTGTTCCTGTACTCAAACCCTCTCGCTACGAAGGCCAACATACCATTTGCCTTCTTAACCGCCTGCTGCACCTGCATGCTTACCTTCAGCGACTGGTGCACAAGGACGCCCAGGTCTTGTTGCAATTCCCCTTCTCCCAATCTATTGCCATTCAGATAATAATCTGCCTTCCTGTTTTTGATACCAAAGTGGATAACCTCGCATTTATCCATGTTATATTGCATCTGCCACGCTTCTGCCCAATCACCCAACCTGTCCAAATCATACTAGAGTTTCTCGGCATCCTCCTCACAGCACACATGCCCACCCAGCTTTGTGTCATGTGCAAACTTGGAGATATTGACCTAGAAATTCACTGGCGCCCCGTTTGGGGCGCCAATCTTGCCAGGGCGCCGGAAGTACCACCCCGGAAGGAGTCGCGGCCACCCGCCGCAAATTCAATTTCAGCGCCCCCAGAAGGAAGCGTGACGCTACTCGAGGCGCCGCGCATCCCTCTTGGGGCACTGCAATTGAAAATCACAGCACAATGTGCCACAGCACCACACGCTGCGGCATGGCATGCTACGGTACTGCAGGCCTTCCTCCCCTTCTTAAAGGGGAGGGTCCTGCTGCAGCGCACTCAAAGAGCGCGAGTGCCGGCAAAAGAGACCGGCACCGAGGAGAAGTGCTGGGCTCTTGGGACTTGGGACTCAGCCGGCTCAGGAGGCCGGGGACGGCGGCACAGGGCGGTGCTGGCAGGCGGCCAGCAAAAAAAAATGGCCGCCCCGCACCTCAGTGCCTCTACCGCCGCAGGTAGGCCCCCCTGAACTGGTCGCAAATTGTGCCCGGCATTAAAGCAGGGGGCGCTACTAAATTTCACGTTCGGGGCAGTAGCGGGGCACTGCGCACACCGATGACGTCATCGGTATCGGCGCAGCGCTAACGGCTAGCGCCGCCATTAGCATCCCGCAAAATTTAGCGGGAGGCGTGGCCAGTAGCCCAAAACCCACTAACTGCCCTCTTAGGGCACTAACGGGTGGCGCAGCCCACTGAATTTCTAGGCCATTACATCTAGTTCCCTCGTCCAGGCCATTAATATATATTGTGAATAGCTGGGGTCCAAGGACCGATCCCTACGGTACTCCGCTTGTCACTGAATGCCTCTCGGAAAAAGACCCGTTTATTCCAACTCTTTGCTTTCTGTCTGCCAACCAGTTCTTTATCCAAGTCAATACCTTGCCCCCAATCCCATGTGCCTTAACTTTACACGCTAATCTCTTATGTGGGACCTTATCGAAAGCCTTTTGAAAGTCCAAATACACCACATCCACTGGTTCTCCCTTATCTATTTTACCAGTTACATCCTCAAAAAATTCCAGTAGATTAGTCAAGCACGATTTACCTTTTGTAAATCCATGTTGACTTTGTCCGATCCTGTCACTGTTTTCCAACTGCTCTGCTATTACATCGTTTATAATGGACTCTAGCATTTTCCCCACTACCGATGTCAGGCTTACTGGTCTGTAATTCCCTGTTTTCTCTCTACCACCTTTTTTGAATAGTGGGGTAACATTATCTACCCTCCAATCCATGGGTACTGTTCCAGATTCCATCGAATGTTGGAAGATGATCAGCAATGCATCTACTATTTCTAGGGCCACTTCCTTAAGTACCCTAGGATGTAGATTATCAGGCCCTGGGGATTTATCCACCTTCAATCCCGTCAATTTCCCTAACACAATTTCCCTACAAATACTGATTTCTTTCAGTTCCTCCCTTTCATCAGACCCTATGTTTCCCGACATCTCTGGGAGGTTATTTGCCTCCTCCGTTGTGAAGACAGAGTCAAAATATGTATTTAATTGGTCTGCCATTTCTTTGTTCCCCATTATAAATTGCCCTGATTCTGACTGCAAGGGACCTACGCTTGACTTCACCAATCTTTTTCTCTTCACATATCTATAAAAGCTTTTACAGTCAGTTTTTATGTTCCCTGCAAGCTTACTCTCATATTCTATTTTCCCCTTCTTAATTAATCCTTTTGTCCTCCTTTGTTGAATCCTAAACTGCTCCCAATCCTCAGGTTTACTGCTTTTTCTGGACAATTTATATTTCCTCTCCTTGGATCTTATGCTATCCCTAATTTCCCTTGTTAGCCACGGTTGAGTCACCTTTTTTGTTTTATTTTTATGCCAAACTGGGATGAACAAATTCTGTAGTTCATCCATGCGGTCTTTGAATGTTTGCCATTGCCTATCCACCGTCAACCCTTTGAGTGACATTCCCCAATCAATCCTACCCAACTCGCGCCTCATACCATTGTAGATTCCTTTATTTAAATTCAGGACCCTAGTCTCTGAGTCAACTACTTCACTCTCCATCTTAATGAAGAATTCTATCATTTTATGATCACTCTGACCCAAGGGGCCTCGTACAACAAGATTGCTAATTAATCTTTTCTCTTTACATAATACCCAGTGTAAGGTGGCCTGATCTCTAGTTGGCTCCTCAACATATTGGTCCAGGAAACCATCCCGTAAACACTCCAGGAATTCCTCCTCCACAGTATTTTTACTAATTTGGTTAGCCCAATCTATATGTAGATTAAAGTCACCCATGATGACTGCTGTGCCCTTATTGCACGCTTCTCTAATTTCCCTTTTAATGCCATCCCCAACCTCAGCATTACTGTTTGGAGGTCTATACACCACTTCCACTAACGTTTTTTGCCCCTTGGTATTTCTCAGTTCTACCCATACAGATTCCACATCATCAGAGCTAATATCCTTCCTTACAATTGTGTTAATCCCCTCTTTAACCAGCAATGCTACCCCACCTCCCTTTCCTTTTTGCCTATCTTTCCTGAATATTGAATACCCCTAGATGTTGACTTCCCAGCCTTGGCCACCCTGGAGCCTTGTTTCCGTAATCCCAATCAAATCATAGTCGTTTACCTCTATTTGTGCAGCTAATTCATCCACCTTATTACGAATGCTCCTCGCATTAAGACACAAAGCCTTCAAGCTTGTTTTTTTAACGCTCTTAGACCTATTAGAATTATTATTTACTGTGGCCATGATTGATTTAAACCATTGATTTCTCTGACTGCCACTTTTGTTTTTCTCCTTCCTATCTTTTGCTTTTATCCTTGTTTCCCTTTCTTCTGTCTCCCTGCTCTGGTTCCCAACCCCCTGCCATTTTAGTTTAAACCCTCCCCCAGAGCACTAGCAAACACTCCCCCTAGGACATCGGTCCCGGCCCTGCCCAGGTGCAAACCGTCCGGTTTGTACTGGTCCCACCTCCCCCAGAACCGGTTCCAATGTCCCAGGAATTTGAATCCCTCCCCCTTGCACCATGCCTCTAGTCACGTATTCATCTGAAATAGCCTTCTGTTTCTACTCTGACTAGCATGTGGCACTGGTAGCAATCCTGAGATTACTACCTTTGAGGTCCTATTTTTTAATTTACCTCCTAACTCCCTATATTCAGCTTTTAGGACCTCATCCCGTTTTTTACCTATATCGTTGGTACCTATATACACCATGACAACTGGCTGTTCACCCTCCCCTTCCAAAATGTTCTGCAGCCGCTCTGAAACATCCTTGACCCTTGCACCAGGGAGACAACATACCATCCTGGAGTCTTGTTTGTGGCCGCAGAAATGCCTATATATTCCCCTTACAATAGAATCACCTATTTCTATAGCTCTACCCCTCTTTTTCCTCCCGTCCTGTGCAGCAGAACCACCCCTGGTGCCAGGAAGTTGGCTGCTGCTGCCTTCCTCTGATAAGCCATCCCCCTCAACAGTGTTCAAAGTATACTGTTTGAGAGGGGGTTGTCCACAGGGGACTCCTGCACTATCTGCCTGCGCCTACTACTCTGCCTGTTGGTTACCCATTCCCCTTCTGCCTGTGCAAACTTTGCCTGCGGTGTGACCACAGAGTTTAAGTTTGGAAAAAGAGAGAAATACTCACCAACCAATCACTTACCTGCTTCCTGGTGACATCACACTTTGATTACTTTTTACTTCCCTCGGTCTGAGCTCAAAGATTGGTATGCCCCTCGAGCCTCACCGCTGCTTAAATTCACCGCCGCTGCCTCGCTCCAATCAGGACCGCTGCTGCTGCTGCTGTGGGGCCTCTCAAGCCCCGCCGCTGCTTAAATTCACCGCCGCTGCCTCGCTCCAATCAGGTCCGCTGCCGCTGCCGCTGTGGGGCCTCTCGAGCCTCGCCGCCGCTTAAATTCACCGTTGCTGCCTTGCTCCAATCAGGTCTGCTGCCGCTGCCACTGTGGGGCCTCTCGAGCCTCGCCGCCACTTAAATTCACCGCCGCTGCCTCGCTCCAATCAGGTCCGCTGCTGCTGCCGCTGTGGGGCCTCTCAAGCCTCGCCGCCGCTTAAATTCACCGCCGCTGCCTCGCTCCAATCAGGTCTGCTGCCGCTGTGGGGCTTCTCGAGCCTCGTCGCCGCTTAAATTCACCGCCGCTGCCTCGCTCCAATCAGGTCCGCTGCCGCTGCTGCTGTGGGTACTGTTCCAGAGTCTATCGAATTTTGGAAGATGACCAGCAATGCATCTACTATTTCTAGGGCCACTTCCTTAAATACCCTAGGATGTAGATTATCAGGCCCTGGGGATTTATCAGCCTTCCATCCCATTAATTTCCCTAACATAATTTCCCTACAAATACTGATTTCCATCAGTTCCTCACTTTCATTAGACCCTATGTTCCCCGACATCTCTGGGAGGTTATTTGTGTCCTCCTTTGTGAAGACAGAACCAAAGTATGTATTTAATTGGTCTGCCATTTCTTTGTTCCCCATTATAAAGTCCCCTGATTCTGACTGCAACGGACCTACGCTTGACTTCACCAATCTTTTTCTATTCACATATCTATAAAAGCTTTTACAGTCAGTTTTTATGTTCCCTGCAAGCTTACTCTCATTCTCTGTAGACATTATCTACCTGGACTTTCAGAAACTTTTGACAAGGTACCTCACAAGAGGCTTCACTACAAGATAGAATCTTGTGGAATTAGCGGTAATCTGCTGCAGTGGATTGAGAATTGGCTGAATGCCCGCATGCAGTAAATGGTTGTCAATGGATTTGGATCTGCTTGGAACCTGTTACCAGTGGTTTCCTGCAGAGAGCATTGTTAGGACTTTTGTTATTTACTGTTTTTATTAATGATCTAGATCTATGTGTTCCTGGAATGATCCATAAGTTTGTGGATGACACCAGGATATACGTGAGAGTTAGGGCGCTCAACTACTACAAGCAGATCTAGATATGCTGGGCAATTGAGCCCATGTTTGGCAAACAATGTTTAACTTAGATAGTGTAGTGTTATGCACGTGGGTAGGTCAAATGCTAAACCTACATACACCCTACAGAGAAAATAATTAAAGCCAGTGGTGAAAGAAAGTAATCTAGGCGATTTAATGAATAAATCTCTATACAGGTCAATGCCCATGCCATAAAGCCATAGCTAAAGCAAACAGGATTCTAGGGCATAACTATAAGACAATTCACTATAAAACAAAGCATTCCAATTTGTTCTTGTAGAAGTCTTTGGTTATGCCTCAGTTAGAATACTCAGGTTTGATCTTCTTTGGTAGCGGGTTTGAGACTTTGGAATGGGTGCAGAGGAGGGCCACAGGATTAGTTCCCAGTTTATAACACCTTAGTTACCCAGATAGGCTCAACGAGTGGGGTTTCTATCCTTTGGAGAAGCGTAGATTTAGGGGTTATTTGATTGAGGTTTATAAAATGATGAAAGGACTCAATTGTGTTAACGTAGATCAATTATTTCAAGTAAATAGGTTAGGGAGGACATGGTTTCATGCTTAGAATTGATGCTGAAGGGATAATTATTAGTCCTAGCCCTTTTTGAGCTACCCCGGATCAGGCGTATTCCCCAGATGTTCACCTTCAACTAAAGTTAGAGATAGCCGAATTCTATAAGACACTTAATTGGGTCTAAAGGTCCAGGCTATCTCTCTCTAAAGGAAAGGAATGACTTGAAGATGTTACCATCCTCCAGATAGTACTTTTAATAAGTTTAACTAGACAGTAACCTTCCGGATAATATAACCCCCCAGAATTCAGCAACTCCTCACAAAAGAGTTTGATACAGAAATACTATGTGAGACAATTCTAAAAATATATAGATTTATTAAAGAACCGACATGCAGCTAACAGCTGGTGATTCAATCGCAACTTTAACAGTTAAAATACAAATAGCTTACAATTCTTATTCTCAGAGATCCTTATTCTCAAATCTTAACTTCGTTACATTTCTACATTTCTAAGTCTTATTTCTAATCCAGGATATCCACCAAAATCAAATAAAAGTACCTTTTGATCCCCGAGACTCAAAGAGTTAAAAACTTACAGAGCCTGCCTCTGAAGAGTGAGAGAATCGCTTGCCCCTTTCAGCGACTTCTGACTTCCTATTTGAAAGTTTTATATTTTATATTCTTTTTGCAGTGGCATATCCTTTGAAGTTTTCTGCTGATGTAAGCTAACTGTCTCTAGTCATATTTCTGTTGACTTCTTTCTACTCTTACTGTCAATTCAGCTGTTAACTTGCAGACTTCTGTCTCTACCTTTAGGTGTTCAAAACTTATCATAAAAAATGGTTATAACAGATGTATCTATTTGATGCCATTCTTACGAAGTTCTCTATTCAATTCTTAAATCACCTCAGCTGGTTGTAAGCAGACTTAGTGTCTCCTAACTGTTCCAAGTTCAATATAAAACTATGTGATTGCTTGGTGCATCCACCGTTGTCACATCCACAAAGTCCCCTGTCGGCATCTTTTACAACATTTAAATCAAAAACACTTCAACTAGGGTACTTGTTTGTTTTCCTAGCCATTTTAGTTGGTTGTATTACAAACTTATGCCTCCTGTCTTTTATTTGATGTTACTTTTACAAAGGCACATGTTTCTTTAATGTTCTGTGTTTCTGTTTGAAGTGTTAGTTTATAACACTTTAAACTGGGTAATGGTATTGTGTTTCTCCCAAACTGTAGACTTTCTGGAAGCAACACTTTGCTTCTTCAATAGGGCCATTGTTTTAGTATTAACAACCAATTCCCATTTCAAAAGCTTGTATGGTGTTTATAGCTTTGTGTTAACACTTCATCTTATCTCAGAAGCCTGTATTTCTGTTTACAGCTTGTGTTGTTGAGGCTTTTAGATTTTTAACCCCAGTTTGTCATGTTTTAATAAAATCAGGATTCTGTTCATAGGATGGTGTATTTTCGTGAAATATGGCTATTCCTTTACACCCCCCTCTTGAGCAAAAAATGAGTTGGAACATCTAGACAGAGTTTGGTCAATATTCCTCATAAGGTTACAATAGCATATTAATTTCACGAGATGCAAAATCATGTGCTACATGAAAATTCCTTTTAAGTCCTCCTAGGACAATGTTTTGCCTTATTTTAAATTGAACACAATTTAAAAGCATGATAAGTACATAGTCATGCAATTAGCGAAACAACATGTACTTAGAATGTCCAATCGGCAGATGTACGTTCCGTAGAGGTGAGTTATTCATACGAGTCAAGGAGACGTCAGTTGAAACTAGCTGAAGCATGACACGCTTTTCCTTCGATCCGGCGTGTGTACAGATACGTGTTTTCATAAAGGCCTTTCCAGGCATTCAGTTGGTTCCTTCTTCATCCGTGGTGTCTTCTTCCTTCGCTGAAGTAACTCATTGATCTTTCCTTGTTTCGGTTGTTGCTTTTCGTGAATCCAATTCCTGATGCGTTGCCAAGCAACGTGTGGAAGAGCCGGCGACACCATCTGACTGACCGTCGTCAGTAATTCGATCACATCCATTTCCTGTGTCGTGCTCCAAGCTGGGTCTTGAAAGACAATGTACAACTGCAGCTTGTATTGTTCCTCCATTTCGGTATCCCGCAGGACACCTTTTGATATTGTCTATGAAGACAGTTTTAAGAATATGCTTGCCATTCGGCTGGTAAATATGTATTTGAGCAGTTCTTTCATTAATAACAGAATGTATTTGAACAGGTTTTTTCCACTTCGGTCTTAAACCAGGTTTTTGCTCGACCTTCTTTTCCTGTACCCATTCTCCTACTATGGGTTGCTATGCTTTGTTTGTCAATTTTTTTCTACCTCTCTGCCTCCCTTATCCTCTGATCAATTTGATGAATCTCCTCTGTTATTTCTTTTTTAAAATCTAACTGACGCTGTCAGGTCAAGGACTCAGAGTGTGTAGAGGCAATAAAAGAACTATGGGTAAGCAGTGTATGCATCTCAACCCCATACATCAGATAATATGGAGTTTTAGGGGACACTTTCCCTGATAGAAACATAGAAACATAGAAGATAGGAGCAGGAGTAGGCCATTCGGCCCCTCGAGCCTGCTCCGCCATTCAATGAGATCATGGCTGATCATCCAAATTCAGTAACCTGTCCCTGCTTTCTCCCCATAACCCTTGATCTCTTTAGCCTTAAGAAATATATCCAACTCCTTCTTGAATATATTTAATGAATTGGCCTCTACTGCCTTCTGTGGTAGAGAATTCCACAGGTTCACCACTCTCTGGGTGATGCAGATGTGGGCACATTATTGAGTGATAGCAGCACCTCTGGAATGATGGTGGTCCACTTATTCCCCCTGATTCTCAACAGTTTGACCAATAGCTTTTTTACTTCCTGGTCTTTACGTTCCACCAGCCCCGCTGATTGCGGATGACGTGGCGTGCTGTGCTCTAACCCAATCCCCCATTGTTCGCAGTAGTCTTTGAAGACCTTAGATACAAAGGGCTGGATTTTGATACTGGAGGCGTGTAGGAGGCGGGACTACAACTTTCAGGGTTGTAGTCCCGCCTCCATCAAGTTGTGGCCAACCCGCGCGATTTTCACTTGATTGACCTTGTTGAGCCCGCCCAGCGGGCTCAGCAGGCCAATTAAGGGCCACCCGGCAACAGGTGATGTCGCAGATTGACATTTCATCTGTCAGGAGCTTTTGACAGATGAAATATCAGTGTTTGACAGCTCTTTGAAGCTGTCAAACACTGACAATCTGTACTCCAAGTTAATTCCTTCCTCTCAGGCTGATTTAGAGATCTCTCCAGAACAGAAAGCTGAATGTTGCAACTTTTGACAGCTTGCGGCCATTCTGCTTTCTGCGCCGGTGAGATGATGGACTCCTGAGACCTGAAGGAAGGAAAGCTGTAAAGGTAAGTAAATGTAAGTAAAACTTCTTTAAACACTTTACACACACCAAACAGACTTACCTCTGCACTCATGCACCCATCACTCACCTGAACACCGGACATCTCGAACCCTCCAAGCCCTTCAGCCCGACGGTCCGCCTCGCTAACTTGGCGTGGTTTGGAGCCATCGGGAATCCCACACTTCAGGAATAAAAATAGGGATTAGGCTAAAAACTGCCTGTTAACTACCTGTTAACAGGCAGTTAATTGGCATTAATCCCCTTCCTGCCTCGGGGAGGTGGCTCCCAGCACAGGTCGGGTATCCGCCTTCTTTGAAACTGGCATGGAGGCAGGTTGGGGGCGGGATGGATTCATGCCCCCCGATTTTGAGATTTTAACCCCCCCACATGCCTCCAATCCCGTCTCCACGGCCCAATGAAAATCCTGCCCATAGGCTCCACCTTGATCGGAGTGTAAGATTTTGGGTGCACCAGCTACAGTAATTATATCAGGAATAGCCCTGGCAAGTGCGTTTTCCGAAACAGTTTTTGTGGGGACCAGCCAGCAGAAGGAAGTGCACCCATCTACACAAACGAGAACATGTCTATATCCCAAAGACGGGGGAAGTGGTCCAAAGAATTCAATAAAGAATTTTCCCATTGGTTCATCAGCTTTCACAGGAGCCAATGGTGGTGGCTTAATTAGTGATGACTTAGTGGTTAAATGGTATGGCTCACAATTTGCCACGTATGTTTTACAGGCTTTAAGCATGCCTGGCCACCAATATAAGGGAGTCAATTTGCAGAATGTGCTTGACTTATGCCGTCATGAGCTTCTTTTACAAGCTGTTCTCATTTGTGTCTCAGGGGTACCTCTCGGTTTCCCTTGGGCAACTTAACTAGCACAGTACCCATAGGGGTTTCCGAGTAAAAGTACTTTGATGGATATCCTGGTGGAGCCTCTTTTGTTGGGTCTAATAGCTGAATCAGTTCCTCATCCTGATTAGTTGCCCGTTCTGCCCTAGTGATTACACTAACATTGGCAGGCCCCTCTCGAGGGGGTGTCATGCAGACCGAACGTTTCGCTTGTTCGTCCCTAAGGCTGTTTCCTTTTGAGTGTACTGTCCCAGTGGTATGCCCGTTTACATGAATCACCTGACAATTCTGTTTTGGAGGAGAATGTCTTCCCACAATGACTTATGTTTTATGGGTTTACCCTTATGATTGGTAACATTTATTTGTTCCCAGAAAACTAGATCTTGGTTATATCCTCTTTTACAGTAGGCACTATCCATGCAGATTAGTGTGGGTTTAATCGGTTCTGCCTTCTCTAAAGCATACCGTATTGCTGTGGCTTCAGCATATTGCGCTGTCTTATGGCCAAGGGGTATAGACAGTAATTCTTCTGGATAAAAAGAATAGGAATCTTGAAAAGTCCCTACTACTACCCCCATCCCAGCTGAGGATTGTTGGGATGTCCCTTTTTTAATCATGGTGTGGAGATGCCGGAGTTGGACTGGGGTGGACAAATGTAAAAAGTCACACAACACCAGGTTATAGTCCAACAGCTTTATTTGAAATCACAAGCTTTCGGAGCACTGCTCCTTCTTCAGGTGAAGTGGAGAAATGCATAAAGACACAGCTTATATAGTCAGAGAATCATGTCAGCTGTTTACAGGTAACCTTTCCAACTGCCATTTATCACACCTCGGCAGAGAGATAATCACAGCAGTCAAAGGTGTGAATGGTGTCCAAACAGGTCAGTCAGGGAAACATTACATCAAAGAACAATGAGGTGGGGTCACAAGGGGTCAAATATTGCAGATGCTGGGGTCTGTATGAAAAACAAAAAAACAGACAAAAAACATTTTTTTTTTTTGGCTGGAAATCACAGCAGGTCCGGCCACATCTGTGTACATGTTTCCCTGACTGACCTGTTTGGACACCATTCACACCTTTGGCTGCTGTGATTATCTCTCTGCCGAGGTGTGATAAATGGCAGTTGGAAAGGTTACCTGTAAACATCTGACATGATTCTCTGACTATATAAGCTGTGTCTTTATGCATTTCTCCACTTCACCTGAAGAAGGAGCAGCGCTCCGAAAGCTTGTGATTTCAAATAAAGCTGTTGGACTATAACCTGGTGTTGTGTGACTTTTTACATTTGTCCACCCCAGTCCAACTCCGGCATCTCCACACCATGGCTACTATCGACACCACAAACTGCCGGCTCAAAGTGGAGAGGATCTCCAAGAAGATCGCGCATATCGACATAAACATCAAGTTTCTACAGAGATGCAAGAAAGCAGACAAGATCCCGAAAGGACTACAGATCACTAACCCACTCAAGTCGACCTACAACACAGACTATGCTGAGAGACTCTGCCGTCGTACCTCTCGCACACTCCTCAACCATCTCGTACACCAGCTCTACAGCAGACGCCGCAACCTCGAAACCGAGATGGAGTCCATGTTCTCAGCCTGTGCTCAGGACGCAGCAGACCAGCTACGAGACACCGCCAAACAAACAAGGCAACGGAACTACGCTACCTACATGCACACCAAGAACAGGAAGCTTGAGAAACTTGGCATCACCAGCAGTAGCAACCAAACCTCCCCCGGTACCACGGTTGAAACCACAGAGAAATCCATCGTCAACCTGTCCGACCACACCCTTCAACCAGACGAAATTGAAGTTCTCAGCCGAGGGCTCAATTTCTGCCCCACCACCAAAATGGACCCCATCGGTCTCGCGGCAGACACAGAGGAATTCATCAGGAGAATGAGGCTCCGGGAATTCTTCCACAAATCCCAAGATGTCAGCAGCGAACCCAATGAGACAATCAATGATCCGGAACAGCAGACAGAGGGATCCGCAGTGCAGCAACCGAAGAAGAAAGAGTCAAATTGGACCCCTCCGGAGGGTCACTGCACTAAGCTTGACATGTATGCTCAAGCTGTCAGGAGATGCATCAACGCCAGATTCATCAGCCGCACTCACAAGACAGTCCAGAATGTCACCCGAGCACAACGCAACGCCATCCATGCTCTCAAGACCAACCGCAACATCGTCATCAAACCAGCAGACAAAGGAGGTGCCATCGTCATACAGAACAGAACGGACTATTGCAAAGAAGTATACCGACAACTGGACAACCAGGAACACTACAGACAGTTACCCGCAGATCCGACCAAAGAACACACCCGCCAACTCAACAGACTGATCAAAACCTTCGATCCAGACCTTCAAAGCATCCTACATGCTCTCATCCCACGTACTCCCCGCGTGGGAGACTTCTACTGCCTCCCAAAGATACACAAAGCCAACACACCTGGACGTCCTATCGCATCAGGCAACGGAACCCTGTGTGAGAACCTCTCTGGATATGTCGAGGGCATCCTGAAACCCATCGTACAGGGAACCCCCAGCTTCTGTCGCGACACTACAGACTTCTTACAGAAGCTCAGCACCCACGGACCAGTTGAACCAGGAACACTCCTCGCCACGATGGACGTCTCGGCACTCTACACCAGTCTCCCCCACAATGACGGCATCGCTGCGACAGCCTCAGTACTCAACACCAACAACAGCCAATCTCCAGACGCCATCCTACAACTCATCCGCTTCATCCTTGACCACAATGTCTTCACCTTCGACAACCAGTTCTTTACCCAAACACACAGAACAGCCATGGGGACCAAATTCGCACCCCAATACGCAAACATCTTCATGCACAAGTTCGAGCAAGACTTCTTCGCTGCACAGGATCTCCAACCAACGCTATACACCAGATACATCGACGACATTTTCTTCCTATGGACCCACGGCGAAGAATCACTGAAAAGACTACACAATAACATCAACAAGTTCCATCCCACCATCAAACTCACCATGGACTACTCCTCAGAATCAGTCTCATTCCTGGACACACGAATCTCCATCAAAGACGGACACCTCAGCACTTCACTCTACCGCAAGCCCACGGACAACCTCACGATGCTTCACTTCTCCAGCTTCCACCCTAACCACGTTAAAGAAGCCATCCCCTATGGACAAGCCCTGCGAATACACAGGATCTGCTCAGACGAGAAGGAACGCGATGGACACCTACAGACACTGAAAGACGCCCTTGTAAGAACGGGATATGACGCTCAACTCGTTGATCGACAGTTCCGACGGGCCACAGCGAAAAATCGCATAGACCTCCTCAGAAGACAAACACGGGACACAACCAACAGAGTACCCTTCGTCGTCCAGTACTTCCCCGGAGCGGAGAAACTACGCCATGTTCTTCGCAGCCTTCAACATGTCATCGATGACGACGAACACCTCGCTAAGGCCATCCCCACGCCTCCACTACTCGCTTTCAAACAGCCGCCTAACCTCAAACAGACCATCGCTCGCAGCAAATTACCCAGCTTTCAGGAGAACAGCGACCACGACACCACACAACCCTGCCACAGCAACCTCTGCAAGACATGCCAGATCATCAACACAGATACCATCATCACACATGAGGACACCACCCACCAGGTACATGGTACATACTCATGTGACTCGCCAATGTTGTCTACCTCATACGTTGCAGGAAAGGATGCCCCGGAGCATCGTACATCAGCGAGACCATGCAGACACTGCGACAACGGATGAACGGACACCGCGCAACAATCACCAGGCAGGAGTGTTCCCTCCCAGTCGGGGAACACTTCAGCAGTCAAGGACATTCAGCCTCCGATCTTCGGGTAAGCATTCTCCAAGGTGGCCTTCGAGACACACGACAACGCAAAATCGTCGAGCAGAAACTGATAGCCAAGTTCCGCACCCATGAGGACGGCCTCAACCGAGATCTTGGGTTCATGTCACGCTACATGTAACCCCACCTAATGCAGGGTCATCCAGACTCGAGTCGACATTGGCTTGTTCTCTCTACACAGATGCGGCCGGACTTGCTGTGATTTCCAGCCAAAAAAAAAAAAAAATGTTTTTTGTCTGTTTTTTTGTTTTTCATACAGACCCCAGCATCTGCAATATTTGACCCCCTGTGACCCCACCTCATTGTTCGTTGATGTAATGTTTCCCTGACTGACCTGTTTGGACACCATTCACACCTTTGACTGCTGTGATTATCTCTCTGCCGAGGTGTGATAAATGGCAGTTAGAAAGATTACCTGTAAACATCTGACATGATTCTCTGACTATATAAGCTGTGTCCTTATGCATTTCTCCACTTCACCTGAAGAAGGAGCAGCGCTCCGAAAGCTTGTGATTTCAAATAAAGCTGTTGGACTATAACCTGGTGTTGTGTGACTTTTTACCTTTTTTAATCGTCATTGATGATCCATCACAGTAAATAACTTGATGATATTCTATAAGCGGTCTCATAGGTATTTGTCTGATTCCCTCCTCCGTATCATCATCCTCCATGATGGGGAGATGCTCTATCTTTCCACATTGATTTGGATGGCGTTGTAGATAAGGGTAGTATCTATTTATGAATTGCTCGAGGCTGTCTTTGCCTCCCCCCTCTAGGCAAGTTCGATCAAGCTGTGTTCGAACATGTTTTTCCCTGTCATTCTGGTCTGTGGATGCTTCTACAGGTCTGGTTGAAATTTTACGGTAATGTTTCATGTCTGGTTGCCCTATAATGAGTGAACAGACCAATTATGGTACCAGTCCTACATCTAGGGTCACCGTGATTCCATATATAATAATAGGTATTTTGTAAAAATTAATTATTTTGGTTTCGTCTTGTGTGAATCCCCCTAATGGTTATTTACAATTTGGGATTCCCAAATCTGTCCACTTAGTTTTTATAATTGCAGGATCTATTACAGTGTAATCAACTCCCGTATCAAACAGGGCCTTCACTTGTGTGTTTGTGAGCAAGGTTGTGAGGGCATAGGGGAATCCAAGAGGCCCTGGCTGGGTGCCAGGCCTCCAATCCTGGGATTGTTCATCCTCAGGATCCTGAGTTTCATTTGCTGCATTGTCTTTAATTATTTTAACTGATTTTTGTTCCTCCCTCTTGGGGGTTTCATATTTTCCAGATCCCTGAGGGGGTTTGTTGGACCGTTTATTTTCTTGATGATCCTCCTGTTGAGGTGGATGTTGGTTCTGCTGGGAATCTTTTTGATCCCAATTTCAGTTTTCTCTGTACCCTTCCATGGCTCTCTGATAGTTTTGGCCAGTATAAAAGCTGTCCCCATAGGGAGTCCACTTTCCTTCGCTTTTCTTTTGAAGTCTAGACCCTCATCTATCCCATCTTTCTGGGGAGAAATCTGTCTCATATTGTGGGCGAGTTGGGGGTGTAAACCTTTTGGAATACCCTCTTGGGGGTCCCGAGCCATGAGTTTGTGTCTAGGTAGGGTGGACTTGAGACTTGGGTCTATACAGTCCTTGTTTCTGAGTACCAAAGGTACCTTCTCTGTCTTTTTTATCCCTAGTTTCTGATCTCATTATAGGTTTAGTTTTGGGTAGACCTAAGATGTCATGATTTAATTGGATAATGCGATTGACATTATGCTATCTTTGTTGGTTATCTCGATAACCGTTTAGAGCTCCCTCACAGGCAAATTTGAGGGCTGTATTTTGGTATTGATTGGCCAGGCAATCATGGACAATGTCCCAGTTATCCTGTGTAAGTACTTGGCCTAATCTGTAGGCAGCTACCAGCCCTTTAGTTGTGGCTGTATTAGTGAGTATTTCCTTGATGGAACCCATTACATGCCCTCCCTGAGTTGCCGTGAGAACATAAGCGTATATTTGAACCCAGTTGTTACAGTGGTTTAATGGGGGAATTAAGTCTGAACTTAGTATCATTTGTAGTAGTTGCCTCAGGTGTTGGGCATTCCAATCTTGGCAACAGGTTTCCAATTTATCAAGGTTAGTTAGAATCCAGGTTTTTTCCTGGCTGGTGTTTCCTGGTCTACCACACATTGTGTAGATAGAGCTCAGGTTTACTTGACCTAAGGACGCAATTTGTGGTTGCTGGGGTTGGTTTACTGGACCATTAATCATTGCACCTCTAGCATTTAGATAAGATTGAGCTGGTGCCTGTCGGCATTGATTATAATGGATTCTAAGCTGTCTATAGTTTTCTCGAAGATTGTTGTCATTTATTTCATCATGAGTTTGCCACCTTAACTGGAGTCCATGGCCCCCAGGAGCATAGGCTGCGCCGGGTCCTGCTATTTGGCCATGGTTGCCATCACCTTTTGAGCGCTGTTCATTAGGCCTGCCAATTGTGCAGGTGTGCACCTTATCATTAAGGAATATAGTGGATTTGGAGTATTTGTTTGATTATCCCACTGGATATTCTGTATCCCCTGGTTCTGGGGATCAACATCAATCGTGCTATGAGTTCTAACGGCTCCGTCGGCATCAAAGCCTTCTATTTCAAAAATTATCACTTGGTTTTGTGGAGGTACAGGGATAGGATTATTTCCCCTAATACAGCAATCGTTTGAATTTCCTAATAAAAAGACTTGGCCAATTCCGACAGGGTTTGCCATTTTGTCAGGACTTAACCTCTACCACCCTTTCAGGCATTGAGTTCCAGACCCCTACCATCCTCTGAGTGAAAAAGTTCTCCTCAACTCTTCTCTAATCCTTCTATCAATTATTTTAAATCTATGCCCCCTGGTTACTGATCTCTCTGCTAAGGAAAATAGGTCCTTCCTATCCATTCTATCTAGGCCCCTCATAATTTTATACACCTCAATTAAGTCTCCCCTCAGCCTCCTCTGTTCCATAGAAAACAACCCCAGCCTATCCAATCTTTCCTCATAGCTAACATTCTCCAGTCCTGGTAACATCCTCATAAATCTTCTCTTTACCCCCTCTAATCACATCTTTCCTGTAATGTGGTGACCAGAACTGTACACAGTACTCTAGCTGTGGCCTAACTAGTGTTTTATACAGTTCAAGCATAACCTCCCTGCTCTTATATTCTATGCCTCGGCTAATAAAGGAAAGTATCCTGTATACCTTCTTAACCACCTTATTTACTTGTCCTGCTACCTTTAGGGATCTGTGGACATGCACTCCAAGGTCTCTCTGTTCCTCTACACTTCTCAGTATCCTACCATTTATTAATGGCCCAGAAATTCGGGTCTCCACGGGTGAGTACGCACGGGGTACTCACCCGTAAGCCCAATGGAAGTGCTGGTTTCGTGCATGCACTGCGCATGCGCGGGAAACCGGTACTTCCGTTCCCCTGAAAGAAGGGGTTAAGAGGTGGAACGCGTGCACAGGAGAGGCAGCGCATGCGCATCGAACTTACGTTTTTTTTGCAGGTTTTCTTGGGAAGGTAAGTCTCCAGAAGTTAGACATGTAAAAAGCAGCCGCAAGGCCTGCTTTTTACAAGGTAGGTGGTGAATTAATTAAAATTAAAACATTTTTTCCACAGGTTTATTATTTTTAAATACTTTAAAGAAAGGTAAGTTTATTTTTAGCCCCGTTAGAAAATAAAATTATTTTTTTCAAAAATTTAAATTATTGTTTAAAATAGTTATTTCATGTAATTTATAGTTTATTTTAAAAATTTGATTTTTTAAAAATTTATTTGAAGATTTAGTGATGTTTTGGGACTTATAGGCCTAGAAATTGGGTATAGCCCCGCTTGAGGCGTTAGAACTGGCGCTGCGCAAAGTTTATAGCCAGACGAAACTTATCGCTGCCTGGCGAGATATTGGGTTGCATCGCCCCCAAAGGGGATTGAGGCGCGAACTCAGACGTTGCACGGGGCTCCTAAGGCGCAAAAGTTCAGGTGCTACCCAATATCGGCGCGGACGGGCGCAGCGCAGGTGATCTCAATTACCGGAAACCACGAGACTTCCAGGCGCCAGCCGGCTCTTAAAGGGTTGGGTCAGTCAGCCTGAGCTGCTACACTCAATGCCCTGTAGGCCTCAGAATCGGCGCTCGCCCTTCTCTGGCGCAATAAACTTGGTGAAGATGGAGAAGGTGAGACAGAGAGCAGAGCGCTTCAGCACTGAGGCTCTGGACCAGTTGGTGTCTGCAGTTGAGCGCCGTCGAGATGTTCTGTATCCTGACAATGGCAAGAGGCCGAATCAAAAGGCTTACCGGCGATCTTGGAGGGAGGTTTCTCAGAGGGTCAACTCCAACAGCATGGCGACCAGGACCCCTGTTCAGTGCAGGAAGAAATTCAATGACCTCACTCGGGTCGTTAGGGTGAGTGTTGGTTATGCAAACTTCTGATTCCCTCCATCTGCACCTAACTTCGAGGACCCTGTTGCCATGATGCCCCAATGGCCATCTGTCAGCAAGCACCCATGGCCCTTTCTGGGCACACACATGGACATTTCAGTCAAGGCCACATGTAAGGGCCCTTGCACCATGGGGGGCATGAGATGATCTCTCAAGGCCACATGTAAGGGCCCTTGCACCATGGGGGGCATGAGATGATCTCTCAAGGCATCATGTAAGGGCCCTTGCACAATGGGGGGCATGAGATGATCTCTCAAGGCCTCATGTAAGGGCTCTTGCATCATGGGGGGCATGAGATGATCTCTCAAGGCATCATGTAAGGGCCCTTGCACCATGGGGGGCATGAGATGATCTCTCAAGGCCTCATGTAAGGGCTCTTGCACCATGGGGGGCATGAGATGATCTCTCAAGGCATCATGTTACAGAACTTCCCCTTCTTTCCCCTGCAGTCCAAGCTGGCGACGATGCGAAAGGATCAGCGTCGAACCGGTGGCGGACCTCCACAAGTGGTCACTCTCACGGATCTCGAGGAGAGAGTGCACCAGATTCTTGGAGGACGTCTGTCTGGTCCTGTTACCACTGCAGCTGCCAACCCCATTCTCGACAGCGAGGGTAAGGCTCTCACCTTTTGCAGCTGTCTCCTTCCACTTGGTCCCCCCGCCAGCATGCTTCCTCAGTGTGCCGCAATCTGCCATGCGTTTCTGCCAACCTGTCCTTTTGCTAAAGCCACTCTTCCACCTCCCTGCTTTCAGATGATGCATCACCAACTGGGGCTCCACGCCCTGAAGCTGCCAGTGCCAGTGCCTCCAGAGGCGAGGATCAGGAGGAAGCCGGACCATCCGTTCCAATCTCAGGGGAGCATACACATGTACAGACTGGGGATAGTAGTTCCCTGTAGGGGAGGGGGGGGTGCTCTGAGGATCAGGCAGTTGCCAGAACAAGCGGCATGCAGCAACGCAAGGGGGGTAGGCAAGTTCGGCCACCGTCTCCCCGGAGGGCAAGGCAGGTAGTGATGACTGCTGCACAGAGTGCAGAGGAGGTGCGTCGCCTGGCTGAAATGAGCACCCAGGCCCGGCTCAGGCACACTGAGCTGATGGCTGCAGTGGGGAGGATGCCTCAGTCAATAGATACACTGGCAAAGAGTGTGTTGGACTTCGGGGCAACAATGGAGAGGACTCTCCAGGGCTTTGGGGCAACAATGGACAGGACTCTCCAGGGCTTCGGGGCAACAATGGAGAGGTCTGTCAAGGGCTTCGGGCCAACAATGGAGAGGACTGTCCAGGGCTTCGGGGCAACAATGGAGAGGTCTGTCGAGGGCTTTGGCACAACAATGGAGAGGACTGTCCAGGGCTTCGAGGCCGCTATGGAAAGGACTGTTCAGGGCTTCGGACAATCCCTGGAAAGGTCTGTCCAGGGCTTGTCCGAGGCAGTGGAGCGGTCGGCACCGGCCTTGTCCGAAGCAATGGAAAGAACTGTCCAGGGCTCCTCCGAAGCACTGGCACCTGGCCCACAGGTCCTCACTGCTGCCACGCAGTCACTTGCCGGCCTCGTCCACACCCAGATTGAGGCAACGCGAACTCTCACTGCAGCCACCCTATCTGCATCAGCTAGGATCACCCCGGGCCCTTCCAGTCCCATACAAGGCCAGGAATCAGTGGAGCATGCGATTGTGGCGGATGAGCCGAGCCAGTCCCCTCAGAGAGCCAGTGTGTCGTCCGACAATGATGCAGGTGTCCTCTCTCGGCAGGTGACCATTCCACATGCCAGCGCTGGCAGTGCAGCTGCCACCACCTGCAGGGCACACTGCTTCCAGCCATGCTCAGATCAAGCATCCTGCGTCCGCACCCTCCAAGCCCAGAGGTCAGCCAGGCCGTCCCTCGGGGGCTTCTGCACTTCCAGACAGTCAGCAGGCGTCCCCCAGCCTTCACCCCGCCACTGGGGTTCAATTACGTAGGAGCAGCAGGGAGGGAAGGGGCCGAGCGCGAAAGAGAAGTCGTTCTCCATCAAGGGGCCAGCAGTAGAGGGAGGTGCTGAGACGTTTCTTTGGCCTAAATCAAGGAGACCCTCACCTGTTGGAATTGTTGGAAATAGTTTGTTTAGTTTTGCAGCTTTGCCGAAGAGTTAACTGTTATTTTGTTAGTTATGGTTTCTGTTGACATGACGTTGTTTTGCTGTAATGAAAGACTTTTGTGACAATAAAGAGAAGTTTAAATGTGCTATGGTGTACATGACTAATTACAGTGATGCTGGCCTTCAGAGGCTTTCAAACATCCAAAGTGTGCAGCAGTTAAGACACTCATCATTCAGCCAGAGGGGCCTCGATACGAGTCCTCATGAGCCTGTGACGGATGGCCCTTCCACTTTCAGGAGCCCTTCCATCTTCCTCCTCCTCCTCGTCCACATGCTCCTCCTCCTCCTCCTCCTCCGCCTGCTTCTCCAGGGTCAGAGGGAAGGTGATGAATTGACGCCTTCGCCTATAAAGGGCAGCTGTAACTTGCCGGATGCAGCAGTGGACTGCAACCTGAGAGATATTCGCGATGTCCCCAATGGCTCACTGAAAGGATCCGTTGCCATAAAAATTGAGGCCAACAGTCAGTTTAGCGGCCACCGACAGAGAGGTCATGCACCGTAGACGCGGCTGCAGATCCTCAGCAAGCAGGTGGCACAGCTCAGTAACAACGTCCATCCCGAATTGGAGCCTTCGCACACACTGCTCCTCCAACATGTCAAGGTATGACACCTGCTGCCTAAAGACCCTCGCAGCATACCCTCGGATTGGCCGACCTCCATTGCCCCTCCTCCTTCTGGCCAATCCCGGCCCTCTCTCCCGCCGTCTCTCTGCCCCTTCATAGTGTTCGGCCATGAGGCCGTCGCCCTCCAAAGCATCTCCCATTCCGATGCCAGTTGGTCAAAAGGCTGTTAGGTCTAGTGCTCCAACTGCTCCGGACAGGTTTGAGGGTCCCAAGTACACTAATGCTAAATTCCAAAAACTCTGCTCCACAGTAGCTCACCAACTCTCTCCACCAACGATCGCAATGAACAGGCCAAGTGGCTGAAGCTTCTGTACTAGAGCTGTCCCCTTTAAATAGCGCCCCACGACTCTGAGAAGGGCCTGATAATGCTCCTTCGAACTGTCACTAATAGTGCTAGGCGTAAAGGCTCCGGGCACCACCCAATATCCGCTCAGGCGCCCCTAAAAGGCGTTGCACAATGAAATGACGTCATGATCTGCTTGCGCTCGCGGGCACACGCAAACACTTAGCGCAGGCGTTAAATGTATAGTCAATATGGGAGTTGTCGCTCTGTTCATTGCGCCCACCCCAACATTAGGTGACGCCCCAATTCTCGGTCTCTTTAGGCGCTAACCGCTGGCGCAAACAACCGAATTTCTAGGCCATAGTATTTATAGGTTTGACAGGTCTTCCTGTCAAACTTATGAATGAAGCATTCCCTGCTACCATTGACTCTCCATGGCCCACGTGATCCCAGGGGACGCATCAAACTAACTGCACCCCTGGGATACGCAAGCATTACTCGCTGGCAGTTGGAGGAGGCCCAGGATAGCAATTACACGGGGGCCCACAGCTCCGTGGCCGGCACGGTAGGTAAGTGCAGGTCGGGGGCTTGCACCTGCGGGAAGACCCCGACCTGAATTTCTGGGCCATTGTGTATTCCCTTGCCTTGTTAATCCTCCCCAAATGCATTACCTCACACGTATCCGGATTGAATTCCATCTGCCACCTGACCAGTCCATTGATATCTTCCTGCAGTCTGCAGGTTTCTTCCTCACTATCAACCACATGGCCAATTTTTGTATCATCTGCAAACTTCTTAATCATGCTCCCTACATTGAAGTCTAAATCATTAATATATTACAAAAATCAAGGGACCTTGTACCGAGCCCTGCGCAACCCCACTGGAAACAGCCTTCCAGTCACAAAAACACCTGTCAACCATTACCCTTTGCTTCCTGCCACTGAGCCAATTTTGGATCCAACTTGCCACTTTCCCTTGGATCCCATGGGCTTTTACTTTTCTGACCAGTCTGCCATGTGGGACCTTGTCAAAAGCCTTGCTAAAATCCATGTAGACTACATTAAACGCGCATTACCTTCATCGACCCTCCTTGTTACCTTCTCAAAAAATTCAATCAAATTAGTCAGACACGACCTTCCCTTAACAAATCCATGCTGACTGTCCTTGATTAATCTGTGCCTTTATAAATGATGATTAATACTATCCCTCAGAATTTTTTTCAGTAATTTGCCCACCACCGAGGTTAGGTTGACTAGCCTGTAATTATTCGGTCTATCCCTTTCTCCCTTTTTAAACAATGGTACAATGTTAGCAGTCCTTCAGCACCACACCTGTAGCCATAGAGGATTGAAAAATGATGGTCAGAGCCTCCACTATTTCCTCCCTTGCTTCTCTTAACAGCCTGGGATACATTTCATCCGGGCCTGGCGATTTATCTACTTTCAAAGATGCTAAACGCCTTAATACTTCCCCTCCCACTATGTTTATCTCATCTAATATTTCACACTCCTCCTCCTTAACTACAATGTCTGCATCATCCCTCTCTTTTGTGACACAAATTATTCATTAATAACCATATCCACGTCTTCCGCCTCCACACACAGGTTACCTTTTTAGTCTCTAATAGGCACTACTCTTTCCTTAGTTATCCTCTTGCTCTTTATGTATTTATAAAACATCTTTGGGTTTTCCTTGATGTTACTTGCCAATATTATTTCATGCCCTCTCTTTGCTTTCCTAATATATGTCCAAGTTGGGATGTTATGTGACTTGGAAGGGGAAGCGGAGGTGCTACCCTTGTCCTTCTAGGAGATAGAGGTCATGTGTTTTGGAGGTGGTGCCAAAGAAGCCTTGGCAGGTTGCTGCAGTGCATCCTGTAGATAGTACACACTGCAGCCACGGTACACACAGTACAGGGAATGGATATTTAAGGTGGTGTATAGTGTGACGATTAAGCAGACTGCTTTGTCCTGGATGGTGTTGAGTGTCTTGAGTGTTGTTGCAGCTGCACCCATCCAGGCAAGTGGAAAGTATTCCATCACACTCCTGATTTGTGCCTTGTAGGTGGTGGAGAGACTTTGGGTAGTCTGGAAGTGAGCAACTTGCTACAGAATACCCAGCCTCTGACCTGACCTAATAGCCACGGCATTAATGTGGCTGGTTCAGTTGAGTTTCTTGTCAATGGTGACCCCCCCCAGGATATTGATGGTGGGGCACTCGGTGAAGGTAGTGTCATTGAATGTCAAGGGGTGGTGGTTGGATGCTCTCTTTTTGGAGATAGTCATTGCCTGGCACTTGTGTGGCACGAATGTTAATTGTCACTTATCAGCCCAAGCCTGCATGTTGTCCAAACCTTGCTGCATGCGGGCATGGACTGCTTCATTATCTGAGAAGTTGTGAATGGAACTGAACACTGCAATCATCAGCGAACATCCACACTTCTGACCTTAAGATGGAGGGAAGGTCATTGATGAAGCAGCTGAAGATGGTTGGGCCTAGGACACTGCCCGGAGGAACTCCTGCAGCGATGTCCTGGGGCTGAGATGATTGACCTCCAAGAATCACAACCATCTTCCTTTGTGCTAGATATGACTCCAGCCAGTGTAGAGCTTCCCCCCTGATTTCCATTGCCTTCAGTTTGACTAGGGCTCTTTTGTGCCACACTCGGTCAAATGCTGCCTTGATGTCAAGGGCAATCACTCTCACCTCACCTCTGGAATTCTGCTCTTCTGTCCATGTTTGGACCAAGGCTGTAATCAGGTCTGGAGCTGAATGGTCCTGGCGAAACTCAAACTGAGCATCGGTGAGAAGATTATTGGTAAGTGCCACTTAATAGCACTGTTGATAACTCCTTCTATCATTTTGCTAATGATTGTGAGTAGGCTGATAGGATGGTAATTGCCTGGGTTGGATTTGTTCTGCTTTTTGTGAACAGAACATACCTGGGCAATTTTCCACATAGTCGGGTTGATTTCAGTGTTGTAGCTGTACTGGATCAGATTGGCTAGAGGTACGACCTGTTCTGGAGCACAAGTCATCAGCACTACATGAAGGGATATTTACTTGTCCTAGCTCTTTTAGGGCTACCCCGGATCAGGTGTAATTCTCAGACGTTCACTTTCAACTAAAGTTTGAGGTAGCCGAATCATAAAGACGCTTAATTGGGTCTAAAGGTCCGTGCTATCTCTCCCTAAAGGAAAGGAACAACCCGAGAATTTTACCATCCTCCAGTTAGCGCTTTTAATAAGTTTAGCTAGACTGTTACGTCCCAGATATTATGAGGGTCTGGAAAACTCCCTCAGAATTCTGCAACTCCTCACCAAAGAGTGTACAGAGATTGAGTTCGCGAGTTTTTGATACAGAAGTCTTATGTGAGACAATTCTAAATATATATAAGTTTATTAAAGAACCAACATGCAATTTACAGTTGGTGAATCAGTCAATCGCAACATTAACAATTCTAAAAAGAGAAAACGTACTATCTTTTTAACAGAGAATCTTTCTTTTAAATCTTAACTTTGTTACAGTATTACAGTTCTTAAAGTTCTCTATACAGGATATCCATCAATATTAAATACCTTTGATCCCCGAGGTACAAAGAGTGGTAGACTACAGAGCCACCTCTGAAGCTGAAAATCACTTTGCCCGATTAAAGCGAGTCTGCTATATCATTTGAGAGTTCAATATTTATACCCTTTTCCAGTGGTATCTCTTTTAAGGTTTTCTGCTGATGCAAGTCAATTATCCATAGTCATTTTTCTGCTAACCTCTGCAATTCTTACTGCCACATCAGCTGGTAGCATTACAGACTCTTGTCTCATCTCCAGGTGTTCTGAGTTTACCATATAAAAACGGTGTGACGGCAGTTGTTCCTTACTTTATGTCATCTTTATGAGGGCAGATGTTCCTTATCTTATGTGCTATCTTTACGAAGTTTAAATTAGAACACCTTATCCAAGGTGAACCATTGTTATGTTCCCAAAAGGTCAGCTTGTCGGAGCCCTTCACCTTCTGTTTCAATAAGGTTATTTATTCAGGGTCAACAACTGTCTTATCTCAATAACCAGAATGCTTTCATAGCTATTTCATAGTTAGGTTTCTAAATTTCCAAACCCAGTTTGTCATGTTTTAATAAGGCCAGAGCTCCTTCATAAGATAGTGGGGCAGTAACTCCTCCCCAAACGCGTGAGTACGGAAGGGGTACTCACGCGTCTGGCCGGAGGAAATGCCGGTTTTCAGCATGCACAGCGCATGCGCTGAAAACCAGCATTTCCTCTCCTCTAACCCAAGAGTTGAAGAGGCTAGCGCGTGCGCTGTAGGGGGCAGCGCGTGCGTCTTGGATTTCCTCTGTTTTGGGGGATTTGCGCATGTGTAAAGGCTTCCGGTCTTTACGCTTGTAAAAAGCACACGTAAGTATTTATTTTTACAGGTAAGTGGTGTTTTAGTGCAATTTAGAATTTTTTTTCCCATAGGTTTATTATTTTAAAGAATCTACAATAAGGTAAGTTTAGTTTTAGACCCTTTTTATTAAAAATTTATTTTTTTCAAAAAAAAAAATTATTGTTTAAATTATTTTTTTAAACTTATTTATACTTAATTTAATGATTGGGATGTTTTTTAAATTTTTATTTAAAGTTTAAATAGTGTTTTGGGCCCCTGTAGTTTTCATGAGTTTGACAGCTCTTACTGTCAAACTCATGAATGAGTTTCCCCTCCCCTGATTGGCTGCACAGTGCTCACCTGATCCCAGCCGGCACATCGCACTAACTACGCCGCTGGATCAGGTTAGCACAGTGCGCCGACAGCTGAACCGGGCCTGTGAAAGGAAATGCAAGCAGGCCCGGGCTTCAGATGTCGGCGCACAGGGTGAGTGCAGATCGGGGGCTTGCACGCACGGCAAGCCCCCGATCTAATTTCAGGGCCAGTGTATTTTTATGAATAGGTTATGTGGCTTATTCCTTCACACCCCACTCTAGACCAAAAAATGAGCTCGAGCATCCAGGTCAAAGTTTGGTCAATGTTTCAAATAAGATTACAATAGTACATTAATTTCATGAGAGCCCAATCATGAACTACATTAAAATTCCTTTAAGTCATCCCAGGACAATGTTTTGCCTTATTTTAAATTGAACAGAAAGGAAAAGAATGATAGGTACATTGCCATGCAATTAGCGAAACAATATGTAATTAGCATGTCCAATTGACAGATGTACGTTTCGTAGAGGTGAGTTATTTATATGAGTCAAGGAGACATCATTTGGAGTTGGCTGAAGCTTGACACACTGTTCCATTGATCCAGCGTGAGGACAGATTCTTGTTTTCGTAAAGGCCTTGCCAAGAGCTCAGTTGATTCCTTCGCCATCCGCAGTATTTTCCTCCTTCGTTGAAGTAACTTTTTGGTCTTTACTTGTTTTGGTTGTGGCTTTTTGTGAATCCAATTTCTGAGGCGTTGCCAAGCATTGTGTGGAGGAGTCGGCGACACTGTCTGGCTGACCGTCGTCAGTAGTTCGAGCGCATCCATTTCCTGTGTCGTGCTCCAAGCTGAGTCTTGGAAGACAGTGTACGACTGCACCTTGTATTGTTCCTCCATTTCGGTATCCCGCAGGACATCTTTTGAGATTGTCTATGGAGACAGTTTTAAGAATATGCTTGCCATTCGGCTGATTAATATGTATTTGAACTGTTCTTTTGTTAATAACGGAACGTATTTGAACAGGTTTTTTCCACTTAGGTCTTACACCAAGTTTTTGCTCAAACTTCTTTTCCTGTACCCATTCTACTGCTAGGGGTTGCCATACTTTGTTTGTCAATTTTTTCTGCCTATCTGTCTCCCTTATCCACTGATCAATTTGATGTATCTCCTCTGTTACTTTTTTTTAAATCTAACTGTCGCTGTCGGGTCAAGGAATCAGAGAGAGTAAAGGCAATAAAAGAACCATGGGTAAGTGGTGTATGCATCTCAACCCCATACATCAGATAATATGGAGCTTATGGGGACACTGTCCCTGATGCAGATGCGGGCACATTATTAAGTGATAGTTGCACCTCCGGAATGACGGTGGCCCACTTATTTCCCCTGATTCTCAACAGTTTGACCAATAGCTTTTTTACTTCCTGGTTTTTACGTTCCACCAGCCCCGCTGATTGCAGATGACGTGGTGTGCTGTGCTCTAACCCAATCCCCCTTTGTTCGCAGTAGTCTTTGAAGACCTTGGAGACAAAGGCTCCGCCTTGATCGGTGTGTAAGATTTTGGTGATGTCAGTAATAGCATTGGCGAGTGCGTTTTCCGAAACAGTTTTTGTGGGGACCAGCCAGCAGAAGGAAGTGCATCCATCTACACAAACGAGAACATGTCTGTATCCCAAAGATGGGGGAAGTGGTCCAATGAAGTCAATAAAGAATTTTCCCATTGGTTCATTAGCTTTCACAGGAGCCAATGGTGGTGGCTTAATTAGTGATGACTTATTGGTTAAATTGCATGGCTCACAATTTGCCACGTATATTTTACAGGCCTTAAGCATGCCTGGCCACCAATATAAGGAAGTCAATTTGCAGAATGTTGTTCTGGCACCACAATGTACTTGACCTATGCCTTCGTGAGCTTTTTTTACAAGCTGTTTTCATTTGTGTCTCGGGGATACCTCTCGGTTTCCCTTGGGCAACTTAACTAGCACAATAAGCATATCCTGGTGGATTCTCTTTTGTTGGTTCTAATAGCTGAATCAGTTCCTCATCCTGATTAGCTGCCTGTTCTGCCCTCGTGATAACACTAATATTGGCAGGCCCCTCTCGAGGGGGTGTCATGCAGACTGAACGTTTCGCTTGTTCCTCTGCAAGACTGTTGCCTTTTGAGTGTACTGTCCCAGTGGTATGCCCATTTACATGAATCACCTGACAATTCTGTTTCTCCATCCTCGAACGGAGAATGTCTTCCCACAATGACTTATGTTTTATGGGTTTACCCTTATGATTAGTAAAGTTTGTTTGTTCCCAGAAAACTAGATCTTGGTTATATCCTCTTTTACAATAGTCACTATCTGTACTGATTAATGTGGGTTTAATAGGGTCTGCCTTTTCTAAAGCATACCGTAGTGCTGCGGCTTTAGCACATTGCGCTGTCTTATGACCAAGGGGTATGGACAGTAATTCTTCTGGATAAAAAGAATAGGAATCTCGAAAAGTCCCTACTGCTATCCCCATCCCAGCTGAGGATTGTTGGGATGTCCCTTTTTTAATCGTCATTGACGATCCATCACAGTAAATGACTTGATGGTAGCAATCATTTGAATTTCCTAATAAAAAGACTAGGCCAATTCCAACAAGGTTTGCCATTTTATCAAGACCGAACCTCGGTTAGGATTTAATATGAACTATATAAGACATTTCTAGGCCTCAATGGTATATTGAGGGAGTTCTGATTTAAGTTCTACAAGGCCTGATCAAGGACTTGTCGTCTCTAGAGACTTAAATCTGGGTCTTAGTACCGCTGTCAGTAAAACACTCCTTCTATACTTAACAATCTACAAGATGGATATAGATATAAATATAAGTGTAGGTTCTGTATCTACTCGTTAACACACACGTTGGGCGCCAACTGAAGGGTAATTACTAGTCCTAGCCCTTTTCAGGCTACCCTGGATTAGGCGTATTCCCCAGACGTTCACCTTCAACTAAAGTTAGAGATAGCCAAATTCTATAAGATGCTTAATTGGATCTAAAGGTCCAGGCTACATCTCTCTAAAGGAAAGGAATGACTTGAAGACGTTGCCGTCCTCCAGATAGCACTTTTAATAAGTTTAACTAGACTGTAACCTTCCGGATATTATGAGGGTTGGGAAAACCCTCCCAGAATTCTGCAATTCCTCACAAAAGAGTGTACAGAGATTGAGTTTGCGAGTTTGATACAGAAATACTATGTGAGACAATTCTAAAAATATATAGATTTATTAAAGAACTGACATGCAGCTAACAGCTAGTGATTCAATCGCAACTTTAACAGTTCAAAATACAAATAGCTTACAATTCTTAATTTATTCTCAAATCTTAACTTTGTTACATTTCTACATTTCTAAGTCTTATTTCTAATCCAGGATATCCCCCAAAATCAAATAAAAGTACCTTTTGATCCCCGAGACTCAAAGAGTTAAAAACTTACAGAGCCTGCCTCTGAAGAATGAGAGAATCGCTTGCCCCTTTCAGTGACTTCTGACTTCCTGTTTGAAAGTTCTATATTTTATACTCTTTCTGCAGTGGCATATCCTTTGACGTTTTCTGCTGATGTAAGCTAATTATCTCTAGTCATATTTCTGTTGACTTCTTTCTACTCTTACTGTCAATTCAGCTGTTAACTTGCAGACTTCTGTCTCTACCTTTAGGTGTTCAAAACTTATCATAAAAATGGTTATAACAGATGTATCTATTTGATGCCATTCTTACGAAGTTCTCTATTCAATTCTTAAATCACCTCAGCTGGTTGTAAGCAGACTTAGGGGGTGAAATTGGGTATAGCCCCGCTTGGGGCGCTAGAATTGGTGGTGCGCAAATTCTACCGCCAGGTGCAACTTATCACCACCTTGAGTGATATTGGGTTGCATCGCCCCTAAAGGTGATTGCGGCGTAAAATCAGGCGCTGCACGGGACTCCTAAGGCGCTAACCTGGCGGCGCTACTCAATATCTGGGCGGCCGGGCGCAGCGCAGGTGCTGTCAATAATCGATGACCATGAGACATGCTGGCGCCGGCCAGCTCTTAAAGGGGCAGGTCATTTAGGATCAGCAGCCACAATCATCGCCCTGTAGGCCTCAAAATCGGCGCTGTGCATTCTGTGGCATTACAAACTTTGACCAGATGGAGATGGTGAGGCAGAGAGCGGAACGCTTTACCGATGGGGCATTGGATGCTTTGGTTGGCGCAGTGGAGTGCTGGCGAGCAGTGCTGTACCCTGACAATGGCAGGAGGCCTCATCAGAACGAGTACCGCAGAGCTTGGAGGGAAGTTTCGCAAATAGTCAAATCCAGCAGCGTGGCACCTGATGCGCTATCAATTACTCAAAAGACTGAGGTTAAGCGAGTAACTAACAGGCTTTTATTAACAAGAGAATGAAGGTGTGCCTCGAGTGGTCGACCAGTCCAGAATACAGAGGGACTGTGGAGCAGTCACCTTTATACCTGGACTTGTGGGAGGAGTCAGCCAAGGCATGTACAGACATGTACACAGTGGAATACAAACACCCACACAGGCAGGTATAACAGTGGTTTACCACATTCACCCCTTGTTTAAAAATGAGTCCGGCGGGGTGACGTGTATTAAAAGTTTGTGTATTGGAGTCTCTCCGGAGGTCTTGTCTGCCACTGTGATCGACGTGGCGACGGCAGGGGTAGTGAAGCTTCCGGCGTCGAGTCCCGCGTAGGCTGGGGCACTGGTGTGTAGTCCTCGTGGGTGTCGAGCAGGTCGTGGGGCCCAGGCGTGCCGTCTGCTGGGGTTGGATATTGGATCGTGGGGGGGTGGTGGTAGTGGGTAGTGGGTTACTGGGGCCCCCGAGGGTGCGAGGTCTCGTATGGAGACTGTGTCCTCCCGCCCGTCCGGGTACGCAATGTAAGCATACTGGGGGTTGGCGTGGAGGAGGTCGACCCTCTCGACCAGGGGGTCCGTTTTATGGGTCCTCACGTGTCTTCTCAGTAGGACCGGCCCTGGGGACGTCAGCCATGGTGGTAGCAATGTCCCCGATGTGGACTTCCTTGGGAAGACAAACATTTTCTCATGAGGGGTGGCGTTAGTGGCAGTGCAGAGCAGTGACCGAATAGAGTGGAGTGCATCGGGGAGCACATCCTGCCAGCGGGAGGTCGGAAGGCCCCTAGGGCTAGATTTTCAGTTGCTTGCGCCAGCAGTTAGCGCCTTAAGAGAAGTGATTTCCGGGCGCTATGCGTGTAGCGCCCGGGCGCAGCGCAGTTTGCGCCCCGCCCCAAATTAAGTTGCCCGTTAGCGCCGGCGCAAAGTTTAGCGCCCGCCCGGATGCGCGCGCAGAAAATGACGTCACATCCTCGTGCAACGCCCTTTGGCCGCCCCGATTGCAAACTTCAGTCGGACCGCCCCATTGTGCGGCGGGCGGCCGGAGCGTTTGGAAAAAGGAACGCAACACAACCAGCGCGGGCCCCGGGGGGCGCTAATTAAAGGGAACGTCCTCTCCAGTATAAAGGCCATCCATTATTTCAGAAAACAGTCTTGTGCAACGCATTTCTGGAGACACAACAAGGAGGATAGCTAACTGGTTTCAAGCAGCAAGAGCCAGGTATTTTTGGACTCAGGCAACAGCGCTGCAAGTGGCCATTTGGAAATTAGAGTGTTTGCCAGGATTTGATGGGGGTTGCATGGGGTGCCAACGCGGAGCTGCAGCTCCATGTCCGTAGGGCTCGCAGACGTATTGTGAGAGGGGCAGCCCTGGCTAGAGGCAGAGGGGGCTACAGGCGTCGGCCACGTAGGCCTTACCCAGTCAGGCTATACCGCCAGCAGCGCTCCTACCTAAACATGAGTGCCGCGCGATGTGTTAAAAGGCTCCGATTCCGGAAGGGGGTGATTGCAGAGATCTGCCACCTGCTTCGCCGAGATCTGCGGCCAAAGCTCAGGTGCAGGACGTCTCTGTCGGTGGAAGTGAAGGTGACGGTGGCATTGAACTTCTATGCCACCGGCTCCTTCCAATACGCTGCTGGGGACATAGCAAACATCTCCCAGTACGGCGCGCATCGCTGCATCCGCCAGGTGACCGAAGCACTGTTCAGAAGGAGAAGCCAATTCATCTCCTTCCCCATGGCCCTGGAGAGCCAGCATCAGCGCGCATTGGGATTTTCCAGACTCGGGGAATTCCCCTTGGTGCAGGGCGCCATTGACTGTACGCATGTGGCTTTGCGGGCCCCTCTGGAGCATGGCGAGCAGTATCGCAACAGGAAGGGCTACCATTCTCTGAATGTGCAGCTGGTCTGTGACCACAAGCAGCGCATCATGGCAGTCAATGCCAGCTTCCCAGGCAGCAGCCACGATGCCTTTATCCTGCGGCAGAGTACTGTGCATGACATGTTCCAGGCACAGCCTCCCCCAAGAGGATGGCTACTCGGGGACAAAGGCTATCCTTTGTGCACCTGGCTCATGACCCCGCTCCGCGCGCCCAGGACCGCTGCTGAAGAGGCCTACAACGAGAGCCATCAAACCACCCGCAACATCATCGAGCTAACTATTGGGGTCCTCAAGCAGCGGTTCCGCTGCCTTGATCGCTCCGGAGGAGCTCTCCAGTATTCGCCGGACCGGGTCTCCCAATTTGTGGTGGTTTGCTGCATGCTACACAACCTGGCTATCCGCAGGACTCAGGCACTGCCACCTGACGTTGGACCAGCACCTCAGGAGGAGGAGCAGGAGGAGCATGAGGAGGAGGAGGAGGAGGAGGAGGAGGAGCAGGAGTACGTTCCCAGGAGGGAGCGACCAGGGCCAAGGGCCGCACGACGCCACCTTATTACACGGTACTTCTAAGCCCCCTGTCAGGGAATGGCCAGGGGCCATGAGGGAAGATGAATGCAGCCGCTCCGCAAGCCCTCAGCCGGCGAAGCCAACAAACACTAAGAAGAACAACCATGGAGACTGCATGAATAAAGATAATTTTTTATTAAACAAAAATGAAAAGCCCTTCCCACATGAATCCCCAAAAACAATAAACGGGCCCCACAAAAAGCCCAACAAACGACTCACTCCCACAAACTGGGGAGGAGCCACTCCACCTTTATTGAAACCGGGCCTCAACGTCGGCCTAACGCAAAAAAAAAGCCCTCCAAAAGCACAACCATGGGCAAAATAAAGATGGCCACCGCCATATTAAAGGAAAGCTGGCCACACCCTCTACTGAGTGGCCCGCGAGGGCGAGACCTTGGCCAGCATTTTGCCTCCCCTGCCCTGCCTGCTGCTCCTTCGCAAGCTCTGCCCAGTGGCTGCTGCGAGGCTGGGGGAAGGCGCCTGAGGCTCAGATGCCCTTCCGCCAGATGCCGCTGGGGGGCGGCCTACACGGCGTTTGGGCCTCGAGGGGCCGTCTCCTGAGTGGCGCGCCTGAGCCTGGCCACCATCAGCTGCAGCCGCTTGCCCTTGACGCCCCAGAGGGGGAATGGCGGCGACGGATGGTGCAATGTGGGCCAGCTGGCGTCTGGGATGCGCTGGCTGGTGCTGTGGCGCGGTGGCACTCGGCCGGGCCCGCACTGCAGGATCCGCAGCAATCAGCCGACGGCCGGCTTGCTGGGATGGTCCAGCGCGGCGCCTGCCCTGGCGATGCCTGCCTGAGACAGCGCGTGTGGCAGCAGTGAGTGGCCCTCTGGTCCTGGTGTGCGCGCGCATCACATCCGCCAGGGTCTTGACGGCATCAGTTAGCATGCGGCCAGTCGCGGCAGTTGCTGCCCCGAACTCGCGCACACTGGTCGCCAGCGACTCGATGGCCTCAGGCATGCGCCCCACCACGCTCATGAGCTCCGTGTGGCGCCGGTCCGAGTCGTCGGCCATCTGATCGAGCTTCCGCACCTCCTCCGAAGTGAAGGTGTCCGGACTGGAGTCGCGACTCTCCCGCTGGGGAGGAGGGGGCCGAACTAGGGGACCCTTGCCGCGTTGGTGACGGCGAGTGTGCCGAGCAGCAGCACTCCCCTCTGATCCTTCCCCCCTTTGGGGGGAAGGCCGCGGGCCACGCGCACGGCTGCTGGGTGGCTGGACGCCACTGGTCCCAGAAGCTGCATTGCCCTGCGACAGTTCCTCCAGGCACTCGTCCAGTGAGGAGGTGTCGAGCATTTCCTCCTCTCCTGCGGGACGTGACTGTTCCCCCGAAGGTCCGGCTTGCTCCTCCTCCTCCTCCTGGTTGGAGGTGCTGTCACTGGCAGCCTCAGGGTCCTGGTCGTCACCAGCTGAAAGCAGGAATGCACAAGAGTAGCTTCAGAGTGAGGAGACGGCGTCAGCGAGGGAGTTAGGACTGGTGGGATTCAGCGCATTGGTGGGACAGTGGCAAAGGAGGTAGCTCGGATGGGCCAGTGCGACGCGAGAGGGCCAAAAGGCGAGGTCCTTACCATTGCCGGGCAGTGGAGGGTCGGATACACCGCACGCTGTGGGGACAATCACACGTGCTCCCATGAGCACACACACGCGCTCCTCCAGCCGAGTGAGCTTCTGCAGCTTGGCGCGGCCACCCCTGGCACGGGCCTGGCGATTAAACGCTACTTTAGCCTGCAAGAGAAAGGACGGGCTGTAAGGGCGCAGTGAAGCCCTGATGTAGTGTGCACTGCCTCCCATGGTGGAATAGCTTGGACAGAGTGAAGCCCTGATGTAGTGTGCACTGCCTCCCATGGTGGAATAGCTTGGACAGAGTGAAGCCCTGATGTAGTGTGCACTGCCTCCCATGGTGGAATAGCTTGGACAGAGTGAAGCCCTGATGTAGTGTGCACTGCCTCCCATGGTGGAATAGCTTGGACAGAGTGAAGCCCTGATGTAGTGTGCACTGCCTCCCATGGTGGAATAGCTTGGACAGAGTGAAGCCCTGATGTAGTGTGCACTGCCTCCCATGGTGGAATAGCTTGGACAGAGTGAAGCCCTGATGTAGTGTGCACTGCCTCCCATGGTGGAATAGCTTGGACAGAGTGAAGCCCTGATGTAGTGTGCACTGCCTCCCATGGTGGAATAGCTTGGACAGAGTGAAGCCCTGATGTAGTGTGCACTGCCTCCCATGGTGGAATAGCTTGGCCAAAGTGTAGAGTGCCGAATGGCCATTTGATGCTCATGACTGTCCCAATGCTGCTGGCTGAGGGCTGGCCAAAAGGACTTTCAGGTCCCTTTGCCCATCATGTCAGGTGTACATGCAAGAATGAGGAGGAGACTGGAAAGGCTACTCACCCTCACAATCCTGGTCAGATCGTTGTACTTCTTACGGCATTGTGTGTGGGTCCTGGGGGCCTCGCCGGTGAATGTCACCCTCTGGGCGATCTGCTTCCAGGCTTTGGTGTAGTCGTGGTGGGTTGGATTCCTCCCACTGTCTGGAAACAAGATCTTGCGCCTCACCTCCAGAGCTGTGAGCATGATGTCCAGATCACCCTCTGAGAAGCGCAGGGCACGCTGACGGGCCTTCTCTGGCGTTGCCATGACTCCCTGGGGCTGAGCAGTAGTGTTGAGGCCTCTTTGCAAGGCTGCAGTGTGCAGGGCGTGGCAGCAGACTAATTCGTCCCTTCCCCCTTTAAGAGCTGGTCGGCACCACGGGGTCTGCTGTCAGTGCAAAAATGACCGCACCCGTGCTGCGCCCCGCCTGGGCGCTATCCCTCTGGACCGCCGGCTTAGCGCCTAAAGAGAGTAGTGGAACGCCTCTTTTAGCGCTCCACCAACCTCTTAGGGCGAAGCCACTGAATTCCCGGCAACGGGGCGCTACTTTGGGGCGGGCGCTAACTTCGGGCGGGCGCTAAAGCTAGCGCCCCAAAACTGCCTAAACTGAAAATCTAGCCCCTAGACTTTAAGGCTAGCAGGGCGGCCTTCCAAACTGTCGCATTCTCTCTTTCCACCTGTCCGTTCCCCCGGGGGTTGTAACTGGTGGTCCTGCTTGTGGCAATACCCCTAGCGAGCAGGTACTGGCGGAGTTCGTCGCTCATAAACGATGAGCCCCGGTCGCTATGGATATAGCTGGGGAAACCGAACAGGGTGAAGAGGCCGTTCAGACATTTAATGACCGTGGCACTGGTGATGTCCGGGCAGGGGATGGCGAACGGGAAACGCGAGTACTCATCAATAATGTTGAGGAAGTACACATTGCGGTCGGAGGAGGGGAGAGGCCCTTTAAAATCAACGCTCAGGCGCTCGAAGGGCCGAGTGTCTTTTATCAGGTGAGCCCTGTCTGGTCTATAAAAGTGCGGTTTGCACTCAGTGCAGACTTGGCAGTTCCTGGTCATGGTCCTGACCTCCTCAATGGAGTAAGGCAGGTTGCGGGCCTTGATGAAGTGGAAGAACCTGGTGACCCCCGGGTGGCAGAGGTCATTGTGGAGGGTCCGCAGTCTATCGATCTGTGCGCTGGCGCAGGTGCCACGCGATAGAGCATCCGGGGGTTCATTGAGCTTCCCGGGCCGGTACAAGATCTCGTAATTGTAGGTGGAAAGTTCGATTCTCCACCTCAAGATCTTGTCGTTTTTGATTTTGCCCCTCTGCTTGTTGTTAAACATAAAAGCAAATGAACGCTGGTCAGTGAGCAGGGTAAATCGCTTTCCGGCCAGGTAGTGCCTTCAATGACGCACAGCCTCCACAATAGCCTGGGCCTCCTTCTCAACAGCGGAGTGTCTGGTCTCCGGGCCCTGGAGGGTTCGTGAAAAGAAGGCCACGGGTCTCCCCGCCTGATTAAGGGTAGCGGCCAGGGCAAAGTCGGATGCGTCGCTTTCCACCTGGAAGGGGATGGATTCGTCCACTGCGTGCATGGTGGCTTTGGCAATGTCTTCCTTGATACGGTGGAAGGCTAAGCGGGCCTCTGCCGTCAAGGGAAAAGAAGTGGACTTGATCAGCGGACGGGCCTTGTCCGCATAGTAGGGGACCCACTGGGCGTAATAGGAGAAAAACCCTAGGCACCTCTTCAGGGCCTTGAGGCAGTGGGGCAGTGGGAGTTCCATAAGGGGACGCATCCGGTCGGGGTCGGGACTGATGACTCCGTGTTCCACAACACAGCCAAGGATGGCGAGGCGGGTTGTGCGGAATATGCACTTCTCCTTGTTATACGTCAGGTTCAGGAGTTGGGCGGTGCAGAGGAATTTTTCGAGGTTTGCGTCATGGTCCTGCAAGTCATGGCCGCAGATGGTCACATTGTCCAGATATGGGAAAGTGGCCTGCAACGCATTTTGATCGACCATCCGGTCCATCTCCCTTTGGAAGACGGAGACCCCGTTGATGACGCCAAAGGGAACCCTAAGGAAGTGATAGAGGCGGCCGTTTGCCTCAAAGGCAGTATACTGGCGGTCCTCAGGGCGGATAGGGAGCTGGTGGTACGCTGATTTCAGGTCAATGGTCGAGAAGACGCGGTACTGCGCGATCTGGTTGACCATATCAGCTATGCGGGGGAGTGGGTAAGCGTCCAGCAGGGTGTAGCGATTTATTGTCTGGCTGTAGTCGATGACCAGGCGTTGCTTCTCGCCGGTCTTAACGACCACAACCTGGGCTCGCCAGGGGCTGGTGCTGCCCTCAATAATCCCCTCCTTCAGGAGCCGCTCCACTTCGGTTTTAATGAAAACCCTGTCCCCGGCACTGTATCGCCTGCTCTTTGTGGCGATGGGCTTACAGTCGGGGGTGAGGTTAGCAAACAGTGGGGGGGGGGTGACTCTGAGTGTGGAGAGGTTGCACCTGCTGCGCGGCGGGCAGTTTGGAAGCTGCTGGCTGCGGACTGTGAGTGGGGGGAGGGGTCCACCGTACGCCATCGTAACACTTTTAAGGTGGCACTGAAAATCTAACCCCAGTAGAACGGCAGCGCAGAGGTGGGGCAGGACCAGAAGTTTAAAATTATCGTACACAGTCCCGTCTACTAAGTGTGTCACCACGCAGTAGCCACCAATGTCCGTCGACTGGGACTCGGAGGCCATAGAAATCCGCTGGTGCGCAGGCAGGACTGGGAGAGAGCAACGCCGCACCGTGTCGGGGTGGATGAAGCTCTCCGTGCTCCCAGAGTCAAAAAGGCAGGTTGTTTCATGACCATTTACCTTAATGTCCATTGTGGACCGGGCCAGTTGGTGCGGTCTCGCTTGGTCCAGCGTAACGGAGGCCAGCGTAGGGGTCGGTGTGTCGCTGCGGGTATCAGATGAGGCGGTGTTGGGGGCCTGCTGCGCCCCGGCTGGCGTCCAAGATGGCGGCGTCCATGATCCCCATGTGGCTGGAGGCGTCCAAAATGGCTGCTGTTCCGGTGGTTCGCACATGGCTGGGGAGGCCCAAGATGGCGGCCCACACGGCCCACACGCGGCGCTGCTGGGGTTCGGGGTGGCTTTGGCCCTGCAGACGCTGGCGTAGTGTCCCTTCTTCCCGCAGCCCAAGCAGATCGCATTTTTCGCCGGGCAGCGCGCTCTGGGGTGTTTGGCCTGGCCACAGAAGTAGCATTTCTGGCCTTGGGACACTGCTGCGGTAGTTGGGCCGTTGCTGGGATGTGGCTGGGGTGGCACGGCGCTATGAGACGGTCCTACCGTGTCCCAGGCTGTCGTTCCCCGCGGCGTCCACGGTGCAGAGGAGTAGGCATCCATGCCCCGGTAGGCTGCGTCCAATGATAGTGCGAGTTCAGAGGCCTTGTTGAGGTCGAGGTCACTCTGCTCCAACAGTCGCTGTCGGGTGTAATTGGACCTGTGGCCCGCTACAAAAGCATCCCGGATAAGTTCCTCTGTGTACACGGCGGCCTTTACATCCTTACAACCACAGGCCCGGCCAAGCACAGACAGTGCCTGAAGGTATTCCTCGGTCGATTCCCCAGGTTGTTGTTTACGACTCCCCAGGAGGTGCCTGGCGTACACCTCATTCACTGGGCGCGTGTACTGGTCCTTGAGGAGCTTGAGAGCAGCCGTGTACGAGGTCGCGTCCTGGATGACCGAGTACGCTCGGTGGTTCACTTTGGAGGTCAGGACATCCAGTTTGTCCACATCCGATTTGACCGTTGCAGCGGAGGCGATCAGGAATCTTTCAAAGCACCTAAGCCAGTGAGCAAACTTGGTGGATGTGTCCGCCTCCCGATGGTCTAAGTCCAGGCATGCTGGTGTGAGGATCTTCTCCATTATAAAAAAATCTTGTTAATAAAATTGATGCGCTATCAATTACTCAAAAGACTGAGGTTAAGCGAGTAACTAACAGGCTTTTATTAACAAGAGAATGAAGGTGTGCCTCGAGTGGTCGACCAGTCCAGAATACAGAGGGACTGTGGAGCAGTCACCTTTATACCTGGACTCGTGGGAGGAGTCAGCCGAGGCATGTACAGACATGTACACAGTGGAATACAAACACCCACACAGGCAGGTATAACAGTGGTTTACCACAGCGCCCAGGACTCCTGTGCAATGCAGGAAGAAGTTCAACGATCTCACTCGGGTCGTTAGGGTGAGTGGCTTTTTGGCAATCTTCTTCATCCCTCCAGCTGCACCTGACTTTATGGCCAGAGGGTGCGCGATGCCCCAATGGCCATCTGTCAGCCAGCACCCATGGCCTTTTCTGGGAACGCACATGCACATTCAACTCAGGGCATACTGTAAGGGCTGTTCCACCATGGGGGGCATGAGATGACAACTCAGGGCACACTGTAAGGGCTGTTCCACCATGGGGGGCATGATATGACAACTCAGGGCATACTGTAAGGGCTGTTCCACCATGGGGGGCATGAGCTGACAACTCAGGGCATACTGTAAGGGCTGTTCCACCATGGGGGGCATGAGATGACAACTCAGGGCAGCATGTTTCATCACTTCCCGTCCTTTCTCCTGCAGGCCAAGCTGGCCAGGAACCAGAGGGAACAGATTCGTACTGGAGGAGGCCCTCCTCAGCTGCAGACACTGACAGACCTGAAGGAAAGAGTCCACCAGATTGTTGGAGGCCGGATGAGTGGTCCTGTCACCACTGGAGCTGCCGACCCCATTGTGCACAGCGATGGTAAGGTCATCACCTTTTTGAACTGTCTCCTTCCACTTGTTCCCCCCACCAGCATGCTTTTCCACTCTGGACCTATGTCAGTGCATTGCAGCACTCTTGCATCCCTTGCTGTCACCCTGTCCTTTCGCTAAAGCCACTCTTCAACCTCCCTGCTTTCAGATGCTGCATCACCAGCTCAGGAGCCGGGCCATCAAGCTGCCAGGGACACTGACTCCGGAGGCGACGAGCAGGAGGAAGCCGGACCATCCGTACCACCCTCAGGCGAGCCAGCCCACCTGCAGACTGGGGATAGTGCTTCCCTGGAGGGGAGCGGGGGGGGATGGCTCTGAGGAGGAACCAGTTGCAGGAACCAGCGGGCTCCAGCAACGCAAGTGGGTTAGGGAAGCTCGGGAGCCGTCTCCCCGGAGGGCAAGTCAGGCCACGATGACTGCTGCACAGAACGCAGAAGAGGTGCGTTCCCTCGCAGAAATGAGCGCCCAGGCTCGGCTCAGGCACACTGAGCTGATGGCTGCAGTGGCATGGATGCCTGAATCCACCGAGACACTGGCAAGGAGTGTGCAAGACTTCGGGGCAGCACAGGCGAGGAGTGTACAAGACTTCGGGGCAGCACAGGAAAGGAGTGCCCAGGGCTTCGAGGCAGCACAGGAAAGGAGTGCCCAGGGCTTCCGTACATCACTGGAAAGGACTGTCCAGGGCTTCGGTACATCACTGGAAAGGACTGTCCAGGGCTTCAGTACATCACTGGAAAGAAATGTCCAGGGCTTGACCGAAGCACTGGAAAGGACTGTCCAGGGCTTCACCGAAGCACTGGCACCTGCCACGCTGTCACTCGCTGGCCTCATGCAGAGGCAGATTGAGGCCACGCAAGCACTGACTGCTGCCACCCTCGATGGATCAGGCAGGATTACCCGGGGCCCTTGCAGCACCACAGCAGGCCAGCAATCTGTGGACCAGCCGATTGGTTCGCATACTGCGGTGCTGCCCCGTCAGAGTGCCAGTGTGTCGGCTGACCACGGAGCAGGTGTCCGCTCTCAGGATGTCAGCATTCCTGATGCCACCGCTGGCACGTCTCCACTGCAGCTGCCATCACTTGCAGGACAGACTGCTTCCACCCATGCCCAGTTGGAGCAGTCAGCATCCGGGCCCTCCAAGCCCAGAGTCCGTCCAGGCCGTCCCTCAGGGGCATCTGCGCTTTCAGACAGTCAGCAGGCGTCCCCCAGCCTTCATGCAGCCACTGGGGTTCCATTACGGAGGAGCTGCAGGGAGGGAAGAGGCCGTTCTCGCAAGAGAAGTAGATCACCATCAAAGGGGAAAGAGTAGAAGGTGCTGCTGAGACGTCTTATTTCTAGAAACCAAGGCCGTGGATGCTGGTCTGAATGTTAGTAATGTTTTGGATAGTCTCCCGGGTGTGCGAGCCACTTGGTCTGAATGTTAGTAATGTTTTGGATAGTCTCCCGGGTGTGCGAGCCACTTATGTGTTAGTGTGTTAGTTAAGCTTTCTGGTGCCATTGCTTTGTCATGTTGGAAGAAAGCACAGTTTTCAAAATAAACAAATTATTTTATTGACATTGGCCATGTCTGCTATTTACATTCATACTGGCCTTCATAGGCTTTGGGTTATCCGAATGGTTCCATTCCTGGTCTTCGATTGGTACCAAGCATTCCGTGAGAGGGGCATAGAACTGACTCCTTATCAGCCTCTGATGGACGGCCCTTCCAATTTCTGGGACCCTCTCGTCTTGGTGCTCCTCCTCCTCCTCCTCCTCCTTCTGCTCCTCCTCCTGCTCCTCCTCCTCCTCCTCCTCCTCTGTTGGTCCTTCAATGTCTGCTGGCATTGGCTGGGTGCACAGGGTGGCGAGGTTATGGAGCATGCAGCAGACAACGACGAAGTGGAGACGCGCTCTGGTGAGTACTGCAAGGCGCCTCCCGAATGGTCCAAACAGCGGAACCGCTGCTTCAGCACGCCGATTGTGTGCTCCACAATGTTCCTCGTCACCTGATGGCTGACGTTGTAGTGCTCTTCTGCAGGGGTGCTGGGCGAACGGAGCAGGGTCATCAGCCATGGGCACAGAGGATAGCCCTTGTCACCGAGAAGCCAGCCTTCTAGGTGAGCCGGGGCCTTGAAAAGGTCTGCTACTGAAGTCTGGCGCAGGATGAATGCGTCGTGGCTGCTGCCTGGGAACTGAGCATTGACCGCGAGGATCAGCTGCCGGTGGTCACAGACCAGCTGCACATTCAAGGAGTGGAACCCCTTGCGGTTGCGGAAGTCCTCAGGATTCAAAACAGGTGCCCGCAAAGCCACGTGCATGCAGTCAATGGCGCCCTGCACCATGGGGAAGTCCGCTATTGCCGCGAAGCCCTCTGCGCGCTCCCGCTGCTTCTCCGGTGTCGCAGTGAAGGAGATGTACTGCCGCCACCTTTTAAACAGGGCATCTGTTACTTGCTGGATGCAGCTATGCACCGCAAACTGGGAGATGTTGGCAATGTCCCCAGTTGCTGCCTGAAAGGAGCCGGTCGCATAGAAATTCAGTGCTACTGTAATCTTGACAGCCACCGACAGAGAGGTCCTGCACCTTATCTGCGGCTGAAGATCTGCCTGAAGCAGGTGGCACAGCTCAGTCACCACCTCCTTTCTGAATCGCAGCCTCCTAAGACACTGCTCCTCCGACATGTTGAGGTAAGAGAACTGCAGCCTGAATACCCTGGCAGCGTAAGGTCTGGTGTGGCGACGTCTGTTGGCCCTCCTCCGTCTGGCCATTCCTGGCCCTCTCTCCCTCCGTCTCTGTGCCCTTTCCAGATGGTCGAGCAGCAGGATGTTCCCCTCCAAAGCAGCCCCCATAATAATAGATAACAAGAAATTATACAGGGTGTAAACGCTCACCAGCAGCAGGGTGATGGTCTGAAGGCTGAAGGTCCTCTGGCAGCGCTGGGTCACTAGTGATATGGCTCTCAGAGTGCAACTCTGCAACTCTGTGAAAATCTCAAAGAAGTTGTGCTCCCAAAATGGCTGCCGCTTTTATACCAGTGCAGTCCCCTTTAAAAAGCGCTCCCCTAAGCCCGAGAGCGACTGGGGAACGTTCCAGTAAGCTGTCCTTATTAGCGCCAGGCGGCACAAAGGGGCGCACCACTGAATTTCCGGTCTGGGGCGCCAAAAAGGCGTTGCACACTGAAATGACATCATGATCTGCCTGCGCCCGTGAGCGGCCGCTACGATTTAGCGCCGGCGCTAAAACCCACTCAATATGGCAGGAGGCGCTGGGTTCACTGCGCCCGGCTGAAAATTGGCTAACGCCCCACTTCTCGGCCTCTTTAGGCGCTAATCGCTGGGGCTACCAACCGAATTTCTCCCCCTTAGTTTCTCCTAACTGTTCCAAGTTCAGTACACAAAACATGTGATTGCTTGGGCATCCACCGATGTCACATCCACAAAGTCCCCTGTCGGCATCTTTTAGAACATGTAAATCAAAAACACTTCAACTAGGGTACTTGTTTGTTTTCCTAGCCATTTTAGTTGGTTGTATTACAAACTTATGTCTCCTGCCTTTCATTTGATGTTGCTTTTACAAAGGCACGTGTTTCTTTAATGTTCTGTGTTTCTGTTTGAAGTGTTAGTTTATAACACTTTAAACTGGGTAATGGTATTGGGTTTCTCCCAAACTGCAGACTTTCTGGAAGCAACCCTTTGATTCTTCAATAGGGCCATTGTTTTAGTATTAACAACCAATTCCCATTTCAAAAGCTTGTATGGTGTTTACAGCTTTGTGTTAAAACTTCATCTTATCTCAGAAGCCTGCATTTCTGTTTACAGCTTGTGTCATTGAGGCTTTTAGATTTTTAACCCCAGTTTATCATGTTTTAATAAAGTCAGAATTCTGTTCATAGGATGGTGTATTTTTCTGAAATATGGCTATTCCTTTACAATGCAAGGGTAGAACTAGGCTGGATGTTAGATGTTTTTCCTTTTCCCTGAGAGTAGTGGACTTGTGGAACAGGTTGCCAGCTCATGCAGTATTCGCTGTATTCTTTCAAGTGAGAGCTGGACCTGTTTCTGGCTTGGGTGGAGATCACCTCATACAAGAGGTAGGTATCCTTTAACGTAAATCAGGGCCAATGAGATCTCTTGGACTAGTGATTGCCTAATGGGGTTTGAGAGGAATTTTCTAAGTTTTTTCCCTAATTGGCCTGGGTTTTTACCTGGTTTTCCCACATGGCTCTGGGTGGGGTGGGGAGTGTATGTATTGTGATCCATAAGGCATCACAACTGTGTGGGACAGGCTGATGGAGCTGTAGGTCTTTTCTTGTCTGTTATTTTTGTATATAAAAGCATTGCTACTAAAAGAGATTACACAGCAGGTGTAAAGCAAAAAAATTGCAGGCTATGGGGCAAGAGCAGGTGAGCTTGACGAATAGCTCTATCAAATGGGCCGAATGGCCTCCTTCTGTGCTGTATGCTTCTGTGATTCTATGATGTGTTTTTTGTCCAGCGGTTTATTCTGTGTTCTTTAACTGGCAGAGCACAGTGGACAAGCTCATCAAGAAGACGAATCTTGCACTCGTGGTAGGGACACATTCCTGGCGGGATCAGTTCATGGAGGCCATCACAGTCAGTGCTGGTAAGAAATATTACCTTAAATGCGCCTGTTTTGTAGAGTGTATTTAACATGGGACATAACCTTCCTTTGATCTAGAAACAAGACTAAAAACTGTTACCAAGCTCAACCTAGACATGTGCAGCAGCTGCTGCTTGGCCATAACCCACAAGGACAGCATTCATTTTTCTTTGCCAAGGCTTACAAAGTTTCTCACATTTTTGGATGGATTTTGTCATCGGAGATGCTTGTTGCTAGGATGCAATGTTTGACCACTTAAATTTGCACGGTGGTGACTAAATAATATCTCTCTCATCATGCTGGAAAACAAACAAGCTCTTTAGAGAAGCCCTAAGTTGTGAGCAGCCCAGCTCTGTAGATATCCAATCCTGTGCAATGTCAACTGATCAATACTGTTTAAGCAATTGGTCTGAATAATTTTGGCTCAGAAAAATTCATATAATACAGGATGCAAACAAAGTACTCATGAGGTAAATGTCCATGACCGCCACCACCAACCCCCACCCCCAACCCCCGGCATCCAAAATCTAGATCACGTGCCCCAGAATCAATTGGACAATGATGCATGGCACATAAACATTTTTTTTTAAATTATAACTAGCCGGTAATTTCCAAAATGTTGAATGAGAGCCGGAAAAAGAATCTGCAACCAGAACCATCAATCAATATGTCTCCAGTCCAACAAGGAAGGAAGCTGTGTTGGATCTGGTTCTGGAAAATGAAGTAGGGCAAATGGAGGGTATTACAGTAAGAAATCATCTTGCTAACAGTGATCACAACATAACTCGGTCTAGAGTAATTATGGAACGAGATGAGAAAATATCGAAGGTAAAAATGCTCAATTGGGGAAGAGTTAATTTCAGTAATTTAAGAAGGGGCCTACACAAGTAGATTGGAAAAGATGATTTCAGGGTAAAGCAGTAATGGAGCAATGGAAGGCATTCAGGGAAGCGATAGTTAAGGTACAAGCTAGGCATATTCCTTTGAAGGGAAAAGCTAGAGCACCCAAAGCTCCAAAGATGTACTGAAAAGATTAGGATCACTGAACGTTGATAAGTCACCTGGTCCAGATGGAATGCATCCTAGGTTGATGAAAAAAATCAAAGGTAGAAATAGTAAAGGCATTGGTCACAATCTTTCTTTCCTCATTGGATACAGGAGTAGTGCTGGAGGACTGGTGGGTTGCTAATGTTATACCACTATTCAAGAAAGGGGAGCGGGATAAACCAGGAAACTACAGGCCAGTCAGCCCAAAGTCAGTGGTGGGGAAGTTATTGGAAACCATTATCAGAGACAGAATAAACTTTCATTTGGAAAGGCATCCTTAATCAAGGAGAACCAGCATGGATTTGTTAAATCAAATTGTGTCTGACTAACTTGATTGAATTCTTTAATGAGGTAACAGGTCAAGGTAGTGCAGTAGATGTATATATGGACTTTTGGAAGGCATTCGACAAAGTGCCACACAGGAGGCTTCTTAAGATGATGGAAGCCCATGGAAGTAAGGGGAATGGGGTGGTATGGATACGGAATTGGCTCAGTGACAGGAAGCAAAGGGTGGTGGTGGATGGATGTTTTTCAGACTGGGAGCTGGTTTGCAGTGGTGTTCCCCAAGGTCCAGTTTTGGGTCCTTTACACTTTTTAATTTTTATAAACGACACAGACTCGGGTATAGGGGGCAGCATTTTAATGTTTGCAGATGATACAAAACTTGGCAACGTAATAAATAGTGATGAGGATAGTTATAGACTTCAATATAACATAGACAGGCTGGTGAAATGGGCAGAAGCATGGCAAATGGAGTTCAATGCAGAGAAGTGTGAAGTGATGCACTTTGAAAGGACTAATATGGAAAGACAGTATACTACAAATGGCCCGATTTTCAAAAAGTGTAGATGAGCAGAGAGACCTTGGTGTCCATATACACAAATCTCTAAAGGTGGCAGGACAAGTTGATAAGGTGGTTAAAAAAGCCTATGGGTTACTTGGGTTTATAAACAGAGGAATAGAATATAAAAGCAGAGATCATGCTAGAACTTTATAAATATCTGGTTAGGCCTCAGCTGGAGTATTGTGGACAATTCTGGGCACCACACTTCAGATAAGATGTAAACGCCTTAGAAAGGGTACAAGGAAGGTTTATGAAGATGTTACCAGGGATGAGGGACTTCAGTTATGAGGAGAGAGTGGAAAAGTTAGGACTGTTCTGATTGGGACAGAGAAGGTTAAGAGGTGACCTAATAGAGGTTTTAAAGATGATGAGAGGTTTTGATAGAGTGGATAGAGAAAAATTATTCCCTCTGGCGAATGGGTCAATACCCAGAGGTCATAAATTTAAAATCATTGGCAAAAGATCTAGAGGGGAGATGAGGAGAATGTTTTCCACTCAGAGAGTTATCGGGATCTGGAACGCTTTACCTAAAAGTTGGTGGAAGCTGATTCTATAAATAACTTTGAAAAGGATTTGGACAGGGACTTGAGGATGAGGAAATTACAGGGCTATGGACAAAAAGCGAAGGTATGGGACTAAGCACGACTGCTCTTTCAAAGAGCCGGCACAGGCACAACCGGGCGAATGGCCTCCTTCTGTGTTGTAAGTTTCTATGATTCTAAGAATCACATAATGGGAGTTTGTTTCAGCTGGATCCCAGGGAATGTAAATCACCTTTCAAATCCATTGTCAGCTGCAGCCTTGAAAGAAGAGTTGCATCAGCTCTGTACAAGAAGGTCATAAAGATGGCATCTGAATAATATGAATAGAAAAGGCGTGTGCGTCTCCAGTTACTGGACAGGCCGTCTCACGAGGCAATGTGCTGGCTGACAACATGGCAGCTGTGCAGATGATTCTCATTGCTACAGCTGCCAGGCCACGCAAACATTATAAATTATCGTTCTGACATGTTAACACTAATTCAACTGGTCCACACATGCTTATGTAATCGGCAACAGGATATTTTCTATGGAACTAGCGATGGCCATGTCCCAAACGTGAACCACAAGGCCCACGTCAAAATATCCTGTCTGGCAGCATTTAAATTATTAAGAGAACTGTTGGCATTTGCTTGGCTTGCAAGCTGACTTAGTTTGACAGGCGAACATTCTGTCAAAGAGTGGAAGTTATGTTATTTGATAGAGAACATTTAGGGACCGTCCCCATTTTGTCAGATTTCAGAGTCCGAAGTGACTGTCCAGCAATCAAAACAATTATCAGATGTATTTTTCATCCGTGTTATAACATTTAACTACTGAATTTACTCCATGGATACCAGTGTTGCAAAAATCAGCATCAGTTAATAGGACGGGAAAAAAAATGACAGTGCAAAATGTGGAAATAAGTTTGTACATGTTTGTGCTTTTATATCTTTTATTCATTCTCGCTGGCAAGGCTGGCATTTATTGCTCATCCCTTGTTGCCCAACGATCTTTGTAGCGGTTTGATACAGCTGAGTGGGTTGCCCGACCACTTCAGAGGGCAGTTAACCGTCAACCATGTTGATGTGGAACTGGAGTCACATATAGGCCAGACCGGGTAAGGACGGCAGATTTCCTTCCCTAAAGGACATTAGTGAACCAGATGGGTTTTAACGACAAACTGACACTTTTACTGATACCAGCTTTTTTATTTCCAGATTTTTTAAACTGAATTCAAATTCTCAAAGTGCCATGGTGGAAATTAAACTCAAGTTCTCTGGATTATCAGTCTGGGCCTCTTGATTACTAGTCCAAGTAACACAACCATTACACAGCCGACCCCTTAATTATTAATGGGCTGGATTCACCAGTAATAATTTTTCTGATATCTTTGAAATTGAAGTTACAGTATGAGAAGCAAAAGGCACACTGGTTCTCTCACAATAATGTAGAATTTGCAGATTTCCCCCCCTGAGTTTTAGACTTTTTTTTCAGGGTTAAAAACTGTGCCGCAAAAAAAAATGTCCCAAAACTAATTTGCCGTTTCAAGCGTGCCCCTGCCGCAGCTTCAGTGGGTGTTACATCAGACTGGGTGGAAACTACGTGAGTCCCAGCCTTGTGCCAACACTCCCTCAATGGGTTGTTGAAGCGGAGCCTCCACCCACTCCAACCGTACATAGGAGGGGGCAGGGGACCAGCCTCCCAGTCAGGCAATTTTTGGCTATGCTTTTTGGCCTCTTCGGGCCAGCAGGTGCCTATAGTGGTGGAGGCACCTGCCATTGCCAGGGAAATAAGGGAATCCCTCCTGACTCCAGAATTCCTGGCAGCATCAGCAATAGAGGCTCACTGCAGGCACGATTCCAGCAGAATTGCTCTCTTATGCCTCTCCCTGCATTTAGGCAGCTTCCAGAATGGCACCAGGGCTAAACAGGTTAAATTATGATGCCAGATTGCATAAATTAGGCTTGTATTCCCTTGAGTTTAGAAGATTAAGAAGTGATCTAATTGACGTGTTTAAGATGATTAAAGGATTTGATCGGTAGATAGCGAGAAACTATTTCCTCTGGTGGGTGAGTACAGAACAAGGGGGCATAAACTTAAAATTAGAGCCAGGCTGTTCAGGGATGATGTCAGGAAGCAAATCTTCACACAAAGGATAGTGAAAATCTGGAACTCTCTCCCCAAAAAATTGTTGAGGCTGGGGGTCAATTGAAAAATTCAAAACTGAGATTAATAAATTTTTGTTCGGCAAGGTGGTTAGATGGAGTTAAGATACGGATCAGCCATGACCTAATTGAATTGTGGAACAGGTTCAAGGGGCTGAATGGCCTACTCCTGTTCCTATGTTCCTCTTCCTGTAAACTCAGGATCTTCCATCGTTATGGCACTCCCCGGTGGTATTTGTCTGCTGCTGGTTGTAAGCCAGCTTTTCCTTTGGAGGGAGAGAAGTCTATGTTACAGACCTGTGAGTGGCACTTTCCCCATGTGAGCACATGGATCCCATGAGGATGAGAATTGAAGACTAGCGGTAGCCCTTGTGTCAGAAAAAGTGAGTCGAGAGAGTGGCTGGTGAGTGTAGATGGTGGTTGAGTGACTGGAGATGTTGGACTTTGTATTAGGAGTTCCCCTGACACCCAGGTACCGAGAGAGAAACAGTATGAGGTCAGGAGGTGAGTGAAGGCTCCATTAATGGGAGAGGATGAGTGTTGGTACGACTGCCTCGACTTACTTTAGCCAGGCTTGTGAGATCATTGAACCTGCTTTAGCAATGCGTAGCAGTTCTTGGGGGCAGTGGACATTGCTTCTGTCCCCTCCCTCCAGACGGCCTGTGCCCCAAGTATGGGCTTCCTACCTTCAGTGTCCTTGAGACTGTCCTTTCTTGCACCTGACTTCTGCCGGCAGCATCTCCACAGAAGCTTCTGAAAATCTGGGTGCCCTTGGTGTTGCTGCCTTGTCCAAGACTTCTGCTCACTCAGCCATCTTACAGTATCTGGAGTTGTAAATGCAAGGTCCCCTTTAGCTGGCCGTAGCCTTTTAAAGGCCGCACCAGAACAGTATTACACTCCCTCCCTCCCAGCGGTGGTAAGCTAACAAAGGCTGGTTTCTTGGCCTCCAAAATGCCTTGCATGGCTTTTGAGGATTCTGGGAAGAAACAGCAGTGGTAGTTTCACAGGTGTTAGAACCACCCCACTGCGAACTGGCCAGTGGGAGGAGAATCCAGGCCATCATGTCAGAAGACTACTGCATCTCGTTTGTTGAATCTCTGCATTTTGCTTGCTTCCACAAATCATCTCCTGCTGATCTCTGGGCCAGCTTGGGAAGTAGCCCTGAGTAGTCTTTTTGCACCTACAGTGCATTTTACAGAAGATTTCAGACAGAGTTAAGATCTAGTGACCTGAATTGAATTTGATCACTAGGGGTCTAAACAGAGTAGATAGAGAGAATCTGTTCCCATTGGCAGAAGAGTCGAGAACCAGAGGACACAGATTTAAGGTGATTGGCAGAAGAACCAAAGGTGACATGAGGAAAAACTTTTTTACGCAGCGAGTGGTTAAGATCTGGAATGCACTGCCTGAAAGGGTGATGGGGGCAGATTCAACTGTAGCTTTCAAAAGGGAATTGGCTAAGTACCTGAAGGAATAACATTTGCAGGGCTACGGGGAAAGGGTGGGGTGGTGGGACTAGCTGAAGTGCTCTTGCAGAGAGATGGCACAGGCTCAACAGGCAGGATGGCCTCCTTCTGTGCTGTAACCATTCTATGATTCTATGATCTGACTGAGCACATTGCCTTCCAAGGCAGCAAATAATGTTTCACACATATTGGTTTACAGCTCGACATTTGCGGTGTGCTACACAGGCCTACAGAGGGGGGAACGAAGCAGAAAACCAGAAGGGATTGCAATCAAGTTCTTTATATAAACGTGAAATGAATACCTTCGGCTCACAGCTGGTTTGAAATTGGAGTTTGGTTATCCATTTTCACTTCACAGTCGCAGACGTTTTTACGTAACGCTTAACTTTCTCTCTTCATTGCCAGCCTCTTTCTGCTGCACAAGCTGCTTACAGTAGGTACAAACCTGGACTTTCCTCCGGGACAGGCTCGCCACCAGAGAAGGATCAGGCATGAGCTCTTCCCACCACTTTGACCCCGACCCATTTTCCCTGGTTGGGGATCATTAGTTATGCAGGGCGGGTTCCCCAGGAGAGAGCCAACCACTTCAGGGAACTGCCGCATCAATGCAGAAGCAGGTCGAGTTAAAGGGATAGAAAATCTCCAAAGAGCTGCATAAATTTTTTATTTTGGGTCTTGAATCGGACTGAGGCCTAAAAAAATGTCAGTGGATGGAGCCAGAAGAGTGCCCAGATGGGTGCCCACAACTGGCCCATTTCCTTCTAAGAAGGGTTTCAGCTGGATTTCCACCACTACCCCCAAAGCCTTCCCTGCTGGGGCGGGAGGTGATAAATAAAGAGCAGTACTGGTAGGGGCAGGGATGCATGGTTTTCCTTGACTTTACAGCCCATCTTATACCACTGCTGTCTCCTTCTTGGTTCTGCATCTTTCAACCTTTCCTTCCTCTTTATTGCACAGTACTGTGTTTGTTTTCAGTGGCTTGTGTTTTCCCTCTTATGTTACTCAGACTTAAGTCAGTAGGCTTGGGGCCATTAATAAGCAGGTCTACTCACTGGAAAGGCCCAGTGCTGGCAGAAGAGGGAGGACATTTGAGCTCACTTGCAGGCATTTCAAGCCTCCAGCTGTGCATCGGGCCTCCAAGATAAGGGCCTTCTCGCTGCTGATGGAAAAACTCCCAATTGCATCCAAACATCCTAGAGGGGGATCCTAAAAAGTAATAAATACACTTCCCTGCCTCTCTGTCTTTGGCCCATGCTGACTTTGTGGTCTGTGGGGTCTGGGACAAGCCGCAGCATCGCTTTTCACTGCACGGTGATGCCCAGTGAGTTTTTACAAAGAAAAATGGGTTGGGAGGCCATGAATGCCACTCCCACCTCATTTGCATCCATGGCGGTGCAGTCTGTATTGATTTCTATGTGGGTTCAATGATGACACATTCATGAAAGAGAATGTCTTTCAATCTAAAGTTTGTTCATCTAAGTTAACAGCATTACAGGAGACACCATCTTAGAGATCCATCTAAAACGAAACTAAAACTAAACTCTGCCTCTCTCACATGCCCTCTGCTGGTAAGGCATCATAATCAAACAGGCAAATACCATCACTATTTGCTGATATCATTACATCTCCCTTTCTTAAAACAAAACTATTTTACTTTTATCTAACAACATGTTTTCTTTGTATTACTCTGCATTTTAACTGTAACACTTAATGAACTTACATTATCATTATCATGATCAAAGTTAGTTAACCTTGTTTTGTGTGTTCACATGAAATATGTAAATACACTAGAACTTGAAGAAAGAATATGATAACATTACTTCCTTCTATAACAAGAGTCCTTAAACTTGCTCAATGAGTCTCTCAGGAGGCTTCATGTGTCTTGAGGATTTTCTGATTGATTGTCCTTGAATCTGAGTTGTTGCCTCAGATGATTGGTTCTCAGCTGTGTGATCAGGTTGTTCAACAGTATCAGTCTTTTGACCTGCTGTGTGATCAGGTTGTTCAACAGTATCAGTCTTTTGACCTGCTGTGGCTGGTCTCATGAGAAGATCCCGACGATTTCTTCGCAGAACAGCACCCTCATCTGTCTGAATGGTGTATGATCTTGGTTGAACTTCACTTAGAACAGTTCCCTTCTGAGTCCATATGTTTGTTTTGTCTTTGAACCTTACTTGGTCACCAGTGTGGAGTTCAGGTAGGTTTTGTGTTCCTCTGTCATAGTAGTACTTTTGCTTTTCTTTCTGTTGTTCTTTGAACTTCCTCACTTTCTCCCCCTCTTTTGTTTTCAGGAGGTTCTCCGGGATGGGTAGATTTGACCTTAACAGACGTCCCATAAGGAGTTGGGCTGGTGACATACCACACTCGAGCGGCGTTGTGCGGTATACAAGCATGCTCTGGTAGAAGTCAGTTCCACTGTCTTTTGCCTTGTACATCAGTCTTTTCACTGTCTGGACTGATTTTTCCACTAGTCCATTGGACTGTGGAAAGTGAGGACTTGACGTTGTGTGGACAAAGTCCCACTCTTTGGCAAAGTGTCGGAAACTTGCATTGTAAAACTGGGGTCCGTTGTCTGTGAAGACCTCGCTTGCCACGCCATGTCTGGAGAATATGGCTTTCATACATGTTATCACAGCATCTGCAGTGGTGGTGCACAGTCTACAAACCTCTGGATACAGGGAGTAATAGTCTGTGACTACAAGATAGTCCTTCCCTTGACATACGAATAGGTCAGCGCCTACCTTCTGGTAAGGTCTGTCTGGCGCTGGGTGTGGCTTTAGTGGTTCTACCGGATTGCTTGCTCGATATTTCAGGCATATTGTGCAGTTTGACACCTCATTTGTCACATCTTGGTTGATTCGTGGCCAGTACATCACCTCTCGTGCTCTTTTCTTACACTTTTCGATTCCCAGATGTCCTCCATGGATTCTTTTTAGCATCTCTTTTCTCAGACTCTTTGGGATAACTATTTTACTTCCTTTGTAGATGATGTCTTCGACCACTGATAGTTCCGCCTTGCAGTTCCAGTACTCTGCCATGTCAGGTGAGCAGTCTTGCTTCATGTTGGGCCATCCATCCAAGATGCTTTTCCTCAGTCGTCTCATTGTTTCATCTTTGTTTGTCTCAGTCTTTATGAGCTCCATTTTTTGCATCTGCTATGGGCAGTGCACTTGTGATCATGTCCACGTAGGCGTTCACTTTTTCATCCATTTTGGTGTTCGCGGGCTCACTTGGGTCTACAGCTCTGGACAACGTGTCTGCTGTATACATCAGCTTACCCGGTGTGTACGCAACATTCAGTGTATAGTGTTGCAGCCTGATCATCATTCTTTGTATTCTAAGCAGACACCCATTTAGTGGCTTTTGGAACAATGCAATCAAGGGCTTATGGTCAGTCTCTACACTGATTGCTTGTCCTGACACAAACTGGTGAAATCTTTCACAGGCGTATGTGATGCTGAGCAGCTCCTTTTCTATTTGAGCATATCGCGTCTCTGCGTCTGTCATTGAGCGCGATGCATATGCAATAGGTTGCCAGTAGTCATATTTTTGCAGAAGAACGGCACTGAGCCCACTCTGTGATGCATCTGATGATATCTTGATGGGTCTCACTGGGTCATAAAATCTCAGAACTGGTTCCTCTGTGAACAGTTTCTTTAGATCGCTCCATGACTTCTCATGCTCATGATTCCATTCCCATTCTATGTTCTTTTCAGTTAGTCTTCTCAGTGGCGCCATCTTTTCTGAGAGGTTGGATATGAATTTACCCATGTAGTTGATCATTCCATTAAACCTCTGCACGTCCTTTTTGCATTGTGGCTTTGGCATATTCTCAATGGCGGACACCTTTCTGGGATCTGGTCTGATGCCCTCACTGCTAAGGATATCTCCCACAAATGTCAGTTCTGTCACCTCAAGCTGGCATTTCTCTCTATTCAGCTTCAGGTTTGTTTTCCTTGTTGCTTCCAGCACTTTTTTCAGTCTCTCGTCATGCTCAGTTCTCGTGGTTCCCCATACTATGATGTCATCCATTGATGTATCAACTCCCTCCAGGTGCTCATAGATCATATGGATAGTTTTGTGATACACTTCAGGAGCTGAGGCAATGCCAAATGGTAACCTTAGGAATCTGTATCTGCCAAATGGACTGTTGAACGTGCACAGTCTTGAACTTGCCTTGTCCAGTTTCATCTGCCAAAATCCTGATGATGCATCTAACTTGCTGAAATACTTTGCATTTGCAAACTGTGACATGATTTCCTCACGTGTAGGAAGCTTGAAGTGCTCTCTCTTTATTGCTCTGTTTAGATCTCTTGGATCCAGGCAAATTCTGAGCTTTCCATTCTTTTTGTCCACAACGACGAGGGAACTCACCCACTCAGTTGGCTCATCTATCTTCTGAATCACGTTCAGGCTTTCCATCCTGTCCAACTCTGCCTTCAGTTGCTTTTGAAGAGCAAACGGAACTTTTCTGCATGGATGTATGACCGTTGGCATACTTTTATCTACTCTGATCATGTGTTCTCCTGGAAGGCAGCCTAGACCCTGAAATAGGTCGTTGTACTCTTTCATGAGTTCATCATAGACTGTCTCTCCTTTGCTTTCCACAACGAGGACTCTCTTTACCAGGTTCAGTCTCTCACAGGCTATTAAACCTAGTATGGCTTGCACATCCTTTGGCACCACGATTAATGCTAGCATGCGCTCTCTGTCCTTGTGTGTCACTTTGACAATGCATCTTCCTTTCACTGGTATATTAGTACCTGAGTATCCTGTCACTTTCACTTTTATTCCATGCATCTTTGGTCTGGGTCTGATTTTCTTAAAATCAGTCTCTGATATCACATTAACTTGTGCTCCAGTATCCAATTTAAATGGAATGTGTATGTCATTCACTTTTAGTGTCAACATCCAGTCTCTTTTTTCTTTTTTGTTTTCAGACACAACATCCACATAGAACTCCTCTATCCAGCTTTCATCTACTGCATGGACCTTGCTTTGTTGCGCTTGGTTCTTACAGCAACGGGCATAATGGTTGTTTTTGTTGCAACTATTGCATGTTTTACCATATGCTGGACACTTTTTTGGTGGATGCTGTGTACCGCATCAACTACATGACTTTCGATTGCCCCTTTCATTTTTGTTCGCTGGCCACGCCTCTTTTTTCACATTGGCGCTCTTTTTGTAAAACGGTTTGTGTCCGTTCATTCTCACTGCATCCACGTTGCAGCTACTGTCACTGAACAGCTCCTTTGCCTGCGACTTCACAGTCTCTGTAGCCCTACACAGTGCTATGGCTTTTCCCAGGTCTAGATCTTGCTCTCTTAGCAGTCTTTCCCTTAGACCATTATCTGGAATATCACACACCAGTCTGTCTTTTATCAGCGAGTCTGTCAGTCCCCCAAATTCACACGTTTTGCTTCTGTTTCTCAGTTCAGTCACATACTGATCAATAGTCTCTCCTGTTTTCTGTACACATGTGAAAAATCTGTGCCTCTCAAACATCACATTACGTTTAGGTATGCAGTAGGCCTCAAACTGTTCCATTATTTTATCCAGCTTCATTTTGTCTCCATCAGCAGCGAATGTGAAGTTATTATACACCTCCAGCGCTTCATCACCCACGACATGTAAGAACACTGACACTTTCATTTTATCACTTTTCTCGTCAGCTCCGATTGCCGCTAAATACAACTCCAAACGTTGTTTGAACCTCCTCCAATTTTCAGCCACATTACCTGTCAACTGAAGCTTCGCCGGTGGGTGTAATCCTACCATTTTTCACTTTGTTAGCTATTCTCCAAAGGTAAGTAACGATGTTCTCTTTTGGCTTGCTAATATGTGGAGAGCTGATTTCGCTGGATAGCTTGCTTGCCACTATCTCGTCGAGTTGCTAACTTCAGATTTTTCTTCTTCATCTCTTTCAATCACTTCTGACATCATGTATTGATTTCTATGTGGGTTCAATGACGACACATTCATGAAAGAGAATGTCTTTCAATCTAAAGTTTGTTCATCTAAGTTAACAGCATTACAGGAGACACCATCTTAGAGATCCATCTAAAACGAAACTAAAACTAAACTCTGCCTCTCTCACATGCCCTCTGCTGGTAAGGCATAAATAATCAAACAGGCAAATATGCTGGTACGGCATCATAATCAAACAGGCAAATACCATCACTATTTGCTGATATCATTACACAGTCCAGCCCCCTTTCCCCATCTCCTACATTCATTATTGGGTTGTGACTTGGGCTGCGAGAGGATTGGAAACTCTCATAAAGAAGTTTGGTGTAGTTTACACATTGTAAAACAGAGGTGGATCATCTCATTACTTGATAGCTGCAAATGTGCTATAAAAACTCCCATCTCAAATCTATTCACTTTCCAAGCTCAGAAGCTGCTGCTTACTGCATTTGGAAGACAGATTGAGCTTTATGCAGGTTACAAGTATTTGGAGGAAACTCTCTATCCAGTGTCGCCTCATTGGAACAACCTCGCTCACCATTGACAGATTGCTTCAGTCATCTCAAGTTCATCTGCCATCTATTACATCAGCAACGGTGCCCTTGAAACTATATCACCTTGGTTCTCAGAATCCCCCCATGATCAGCCCCAACACCAGCAACACCAGGCTTGAAACAATAGCAGCTTGGTTCTCAGAATCCCCCGATGATCAGCCCCAACACCAGCAGCACCAGGCACACCAGCACCAACAACAACAGCACCAACCTTCTCCGCAATCACCTGATGCTGCACAGGACACAGGGCATCAGCATCCGACCATATTGCTGCCCGGGAGGCCAGGGATGGCCTCACCATGGCCAGATTTACTTCACTTGATGCTGTACACCCTGGCTGCCACATGATGCGCCAGGTTCACACCAACCCACACCAACACCATAAAGCATCCCTACAATGTCCAAGCCATTCCCTTTCACACTCATCACCATTGGGGAGGGGAGGGGGGTGCAGGTACCGTTATATCTCAGCATTCACTGCAACTCATTAAGCCACTTCCAAAGGTGAACACAAATCTGTCCAAGAACGCAAAGTGTTGAAAATAAAGGTTTCAATGTTTGACACGACATTAACAGAAACTTTACCTGAACATTGGCTAAAACACACAAGTGCCAACCCTTGTGTGTTGTTAGTTGGTATGATTGGACTCGGATGAAGGTGAGTGTGAGGGGTGGCTAGTGAGATGGGGATATGATAATGTCGATAGAGAGGGATAGGTGGAGGTGCAAGGTAAATTGATGTGAGTAAGGATGTGCAGGAGTAGGGTAGGGAAGGCAGAGTGATGGGGATGTGATGAGTAGCACAGCAGAGTGAGTTTGAGTGTGGCTTTGCTGTAATGTTTTGTGATCTACTGAGATCATTGAAAGGTTTGCGCCACTGCAGCCAGGGACCCCTGATGACATCCCTGCTTGTGCCCTCCTGTGCAATGTGCAACCAGGCTGCGTTGATCTCCTGGGCAGGTGTCTTCTGCCCATTGGAAGGGAAGAGGACCTCCCTGCATGCTGTGACTCCTTCCATAAGCATATGGAGGGAGTCATGGGAGAGCCTGGGTGCAGCCGTGCACCTCTGTGCCGTGCTTGTCAGTGTTTGCAGCACCTCAATCCTGTAGAACCCTGACAGCACAACTGTCAAAATCAATTTGCGCATAGTCCCTTTAAGGAAACCGGCTGATGACGCGTCATCAAATGACGTCATCAGACCCGCTTCCTTCAATTGGCTGGCAAATGCGCTGGGTGGGTTTCATAAGCCCAATCAATGCAAAATCATTCTACAGAGTGAGCTGGAGTTTTCAACTTTACAGAAAGCAAATTGGGAATATTCTGCCATTTTAGTCCAGTTGAGTCATCATAAATAATGCAGCAAGCAGTGAAAGCAGCCCTCTAGAAAGATTGCTACACTAGTCTTTTACTAATCAGGACATTTAATTGACAAAACTTAATCATCTTGAAACTGAAGCTGGCGGTAAACCTGCAATATGCTGCTGTTCACCTTCAGAAAATTACTTAAAAGTTAATTTATTTGAAGTATGAAGTTAACACATAGACAAGCACTGAAATTCCTGCTGGGATTGTGTCTGCAGGGAGCCCGTGTTGCTGACACTGCCAGGCTTTCTGGGGTCAGGAAGGGCTTCCCTTATTTCCCTGGCAAATTTAGATAGGATCAGTTTGCTGTTGCAAGCAGGAAAGCTGGGAATGCAATTGCGGGAGATATAGGAAGGAACATAGGAACAAGAGCAGGCCATTCAGCCCCTCGAGCCTGTTCTACCATTCAGTTAGATTATGGCTGATCTGTATCTTAACTCCATCTAACCACCTTGGTTCCATAACCTTTAAGAGTGGGCTGTACATCAGAGGACTCCAATTTGCATTTTAAAAGAGGCCTATCGCCTGAAGCAGGCAGGTGCTTCGGGTGCCCAGCTGTAGACCCCTGTGAAAGTCTGCTGACCCCATTTTGTCACTGCCCTGTGAATGCCAATTCCGGCAAATTTAAATGGACCCCATTAATTGGCCATCCATCTAATTTGCTGTTTGTGGGGCCTTGATGTTGACATATTGGCTGCCACATTTACCTACACAACAATTGTGACTGAACTTCAAAGTACCTTGGGAGGTTCTCAGAATGTGATGGAGCATTATGTTAATGAAAGTTGTCACTTTAGTGTCCTTATGCAGACATAAAGCGGAGTAATGTCTAGGTACTTATGTGGTAATTAATGGTAACCAATCTATGTAGATGTATTGTAGTGAGGTTACAAAACATTTTCACTCCTATTAATTGACATTGTGATCATTTTCACTGTACTAGCACATCTCCTTTTGGTGTTGCTCATGCTACGTTAGCAGAAATGGGGGGTGAAATTGAAGTCATTGGAAATGAAAATCAGGCAGGGTGCATAACAGGGTGGCCAATCTGCTACTACCGGTTTTGTGCCCCAGCCAAAGTTAAATTTCAGCCCTGTGCTTTTTTATAATGACAGGAGTGCAATACCATGTAATGCTTAAAGTATTATTCTGCTGCTAAGTAGTTTCTGTTTTGTAACATTGCTTCTCCCTTTAAGGCCACAAAGACCTATTTCATTAGTTAATCACATCTTGAGGTCAATTGAAACCTAATTGCTCTGAGTTATATCCTGAGTTTAAATAGAGGGTATTTTCCCATTGTGGAAATGATTGCTTTCTTTCCCTCCTTTTATACTTTTCTTTTTAAGCATGACTGAGAAATTTGCATGTGTGATAAGTAGTCTAGCCACTTTTATATGGCTGGATTACTTCACACTTATCATTTGAAAAAAATTACTGTGATTATGTCACAATCAATAATCCGGCAACATGCGGACAAAAAAGTGAAAAAAAGAAACTTGCCCGCGAATTGCACAGGCGTAAATGTTTAGAACATCAAGGGGGTTTGTATGCTGCCTGCTGCCCTGAGTATGTCCTTTCACACTACTAAAGACAGACGTCCATTGTGTTGCTCATGAAGAAACTCTGGACGGGAGTTTCCAATCCTGCCATCCTTTGTAGCAGAGTGTCACATTTTCTGATATAATTTCTGTCACCCTTCCACAAAAGATGCCATCATTTACTCACCAACTCATTAAGCTCCCATTTATGCTACCTGACTGTTTGTGTTTTACAAACATAAAGGGCTCGATTTTCATTGAGCCGTGGAATCGGGCTTGGAGGCATGCGGGGGGTTAAAATCACAAAAACTGGCGGGCGGGACCCCCCCCCCCGGCCTGGTTCTCGACTCCGAGCAACTTTAACTCAGGCGTGTCTGATGGTCCCGACTCCGTCCCGCATCCAACAGGCTGGACTGGTCATTAAGGCCCTTAACAACCACTAAATGGCCTCTATAATCCTATTTTGAAAGGCCCTTGTGAATTTAACCCTTTCCCCACATGAAACACACCTGGTGGGAAACACGATGGTGAAACCTGGCGGAAGCACTATTGGATTGCTGGCTATCAACTGCAGGTCAACCATTAAAGAGGAGATTTGATCAGCCATCATTTGCAGGTAGCAGGACTTAGTGATCTCGGGTCTGGGGCAACTTTTAGAAGGCTTAACCACACCTGTGGAAGGTTGGAGCCTCACCAGTGTGACCTCCTGGGAAACCCCTCTCTCCACCTTGACTAAGCGCTTCTTCAACTGAGGCATATTCCAGAAGCATGGCAAACATTTAATTCCTTTCCTCCTGGACATCAGATTCGAATGCAGACCAGCCGCGGCAGCAGCAGAACCATGAGCAACAGCAGCACCAACAGCAGCAGCATCAACAGGAGCGGCAAGCTGCTAGTCACCCACCTGAAGATGCACAGGCCAGAAGGCGCCAGCGCGCGACAACATTGCACTCATCCTGGCCAAATTTGCTTAGCCTAGTCAAACAAACACTTTTGCCTCGCAGCTTCTTACCAGAGCATTGACAATGGCCAAGAACCAGAGGATTCCTAGCAATCTGACCACCATACTGACAGTTGCAAGTATGCCTAAGCCCTCAATGTGGAAGTCCCACTAGCGAAATGACAGACGATACAACTGCACCATTTGCCATCAGAAATTTTATGTACATTATCGAAGTGATGGCATTTTTGCAGTAAACACAAAATTGCACCCAAGTGACTACCCTTGTGACTATTTGTGCAGAATTTTCCTCTTACGCATGCTCCTACGTGGTGCCTCCCCTGTGGCTTCAGCAGATGTGGAGGCACCTTGCTCACTTTGCTGCTGCTCCTGTCTCGACACCTTTGGCGGGCGTCCTCTGGGGTGGCGAGCCTGTGAGGGCTCGTCAACAGTCTGCTGCTCCTGCGGCTGTGCAGGGGTTGAGACGCCTATCTCACTTGGGTGTGGACTCCGGTGGGGCTCTGACCGAGGGCTCTGCAGTGGCATGGAAGTGTGAAGTGTGAGCGCTTGGAGAGGAGCCCCCACTTCCTTGAGGTCTGCCACCAACCTCCCTCTCATGGGTCAGGTCCCCCTCAGCACCTGCATGTGGCTGGAGAGCACCTTGCTGCACATCAGGGGGGCCATGGGGACCCGTATCTGCAATGGCAGTCCTACTCAGAAGGACTTCCATGAAGGTCTGGTTTCTCTGTACAATAGATTCCCATCGCTCCTCAAGAGATGTCATTCTATTCTGAACAATGACCATGTTTTCCATACCCTGGCGACTAAGCTCCTCCATGGCCATAGCCATCTTCTCCTCTACCGTAGCCATCCTCTCCTCTATGGTAGCCATCCTTTCCACGGAGGTTGTCATCCTTTCCGTGGTGATGAGTTCATGTGCCAGACTCCACAAAGGCTCTGGTCATGGTCGCTATGGACTCCTCCATTCGCTCCACACTCGCAGTGACCCTAGAGACAAAACCTGCCAGAGACTCCTGCATCTGTTCCTGGAGTTCCATCACCGCTGATCTCATGGATGGACCCAGAGGCAGAGGGTTGACATGCTGCTGAGCCGAGCTGGCAGAGTCCTGCGCCCTCCGACTAGGACTCTCCACTGCTGTCGCTGTCTCCATAATCTGCTGGTGCTCACTTGTGAGCTGTGATACACCAGGTGACAACACTACTCTATGTCCCGAAGGTCCCACCGAGGTGTGAGTGTCTGCGCTGGTGCTGGGTGCACAGATTTCTGGTGACACTGCGCCCTCAGAGGTTGCAGTTTCCTCTGAGGAGTCTGGCTGCTCAGGCTCTTCCTCCTGGCTAGGGGGGAACAGATGCTTGTGATGGTCCTGTGGGGGAGTAAAGGAAAGAGTCAGAGATGTGATGCCAAGGCTACATGCACATTGCTTTTTGCAGATGCTCATAAGTCCATCTGTTACAGCTTCACAATCATTATCAGTGACTCATGCAATGTCAAAGAGAGAGATGGGAAATTTTTCTGTCACCAGCTTGCTGTGTTGCACCCGTCTGTCCGTCCCCCACATACGCATCATCCTCCAGTCCCACTATTTCGAGTGCCGCCTCCTCCCAGGGGGTCAGGTGGACTATAGAGGCTGTCCCTCCTCCTGTCCTCGCTCGCTCTCTTTTGTTGTGAGCTCTCTTTTCCTGCAATGAGGGAGACAAGTGGAGGTTGAGTGAGAATGAAGGAGTGAGTGTAGAGATTGCATAGCATTCATACTTAGAAGGAGACAAAGATGGAGTGAGGTGGCAAGACCAAGGGCCCTCCCTGTGTGTTGTCAGTTGTTTTCATAGCATCAGAGTGAGAGGGAGTGTGAGGGCTGCATAGTCGAATAGTTATGTGAATGTGAGCATAGAGAGAGAGGGAATGGGTAAGGGTGCATGGATGTCAGTGTCAAGTGGGGTGTGGAGGAAGAGATTGCTAAAGTTGAGTGCTGGTGAGGAAAGGCAATGGGGGTCAGATTGAGGGTGATGGGAAACTCATACTCACTTTTCCAGTGCGCTGAAGGACATGAAATCTTTTCCGGCACTGAATCCAGGTTCACCATGTGACTCCCAAGGAGTTGACCTCCTCAACCACCTGCATCCACACTGCCTTAGTGTGCTTGGGAGGCCTCTTCCTCCCTGAGGAAGGGAAGAGCACCTCCCTGTTGGCCCTAGCCCCATCCACCAATGCCTGCAGGGCCACCTCGTCGAAACGAGGAGCTGATCTGGGCCTCCCGCTTGTCATCTTTCCTGTAGGTCCCTCTGACACCAAATGGAGAAAGCTTGGAAGCCTGCAGAAGAAGCAAGGCTTGCTGTGGACCTTAAATGCAGCAGCAATGATGACGTCATCAGAGGCGACTTTCAGTCATGAAAAACCCATTTGCAAAGGCTTCCCACACGTTGGAAATCAATTGGCCACTTAAGTTAAAATTGCATCAATCTCCCACATCCATTTAGATTCGTGTGGGAAACACGAAATTTGGATAACACGGCACCATCCCACACCTGAGTTAAAATCCTGCCCAAAATTTGCGCACATAACTTTAATGTAATTTTATTGTCAATCCGTACTGTGTGCTGTCTAGTGTTTCTCAACCACTGTCCTTCCCATTGGTGCCAATGTAATGAAATATGAACTCTTAATGCTTAACCTAAGTGCTACCCGAGATACAGGAGTGTGTGAGGTGGCTGATTATTGTGTGTCAATACAAGCCTCTTGGGACTGAGGTGGCCCTCATCTCATGGTAGCTAAGTCCTGAGATGGACCTACTGTAGATTACACATCTTGTGCTGCTGCATGAACAACCTGGTCTTGCCCCCTTTCTCTTCTGTGCAGGAATTGGGGGTGGCTGGTAAGATGGTATACATATGTTGCTGCTTTAATAGACAGTCCCATCATCTGAGCATGTTCCTGCCATGCCACGAGTAAGGGGCACTGGCAGTACATTGCCATTAATCTGCAGGACAGCAGACCTAATGGTACCACTAAGAACTGCAAAACCAGAAGAGATCGTCCTCTCCAATCTGTCATCCAAGCCATCCATAGAAGCAGTCTGAGCATGCAAAGAGGAATCACAGATTGCCCTGAGGGCCTCTGTCATGCTGCAGATCCTCTCACAAAATGGAGTTAGCTCTGTGCCGTGCAGCCAACCTCTCTGACATTTTGGCAATAATAACAGTATCACTAGCTGTGAAAATAATGCTGTTAATGACTGCCCTTTTAAACTGCTGAAGGTATTTAAACCATGTTAGAACATGCTATTTCCTGACCCCCTGCCGCCCCCCCTGGACAAGCTCCCACTCAGAGATATTTCCAATAACAGGAGCTCATCCTCTTTATTCAAATAAGACTGTCCCTAGAATTAACAACAGATTCAATGAGCACGGCATCTGGTGGGCACCATTCCTGCCCGCTACGTCACAATTCTGGTGAGGTTTGTGCATGTGCGAAAATTTGGACTCCTAAGACTTGTGAAGACAGCTGCTGAAAGACATTAGCTTGAGGCCAGTTTTTGTGAATGTGCACTTATATAATTAGGGCTCAGAGCCTTTTAGGATTGGGTTCTATAGAGGCAAGCAGTTGCTGCTGAGCTGCCAATCCATGGGGTATGGTGTTGGTCAGGGCAATAACGGCAATGCTTGCTGGCATGTTTTGCTGAGGTGTGCTGTTCATGAAGAGCTCCTGGTACCTGCTGTCCACCTAGTGAGGGCTAAATCCCACACTTGCAGGTTGTTTAACAACTAACATGACTATCGTCCTTGGAGGTTAAAATGGCTCGAACATGCCACATCAAGTGATGAAATTTCAGAACCAGGTCAACCCACTGTAGAAGACTTGGTAATCAGATACCTGACCTGCTAGCCCAACCTACAAATGGAACTTGCAACAGCAGACCAACCAGTGACAGAAAAAAAGAAAGAATTTGCATTTATAAAGCGCCTTTCACAACCTCAGGACATCTGAAAGCATTTTATAGCCAATGATGTACTTTTGAAGTGTTGTTGTTGTAATGTTGGAAACGTGGCAGAAGATAAGCGCACAGCAAGGTCCCACAAACAGCAATGTGATAATGACCAGATAATCTGTTTTAGTGATGTTGGTTGAGGGATAAGTATTGGCCCGGCACTGGGGAGAACTCCCTTGCTCTTCTTTGAGCAGTGCAATGGGATCTTGGTTTAACGTCTCATCCAAAAGACGGTACCTCCAACAATGTAGCACTCCCGCAGTAATGCACTGGAGTGTCAGCCTGGATTATGTGCTCAAGTCTCTGGAGGGGGACCTGAACCCAGAACCTTCTGACGCAGAGTGCTACCACTGAGCCAAGGCTGACATAGTGGGGTCTGGGATTCTTTCTATGCTACTCCAGATAACTAGCAAACAAATGCTGGATAAAATGGTCCCAACTGGACAAGCACAGCAGGTTTACCAGTGCTCTCTAGTGGTAAACTGTGCATTTTTGTAAATAGATGTAACCTCAAGCACTACCCTTGCGCACACTTGGCAGTCCCTAAGCTTTGATGATGCCAACCTACACCCAAGATGTAATGACTTGGGTAAGTAGGATGACTGTATGTGTTACATATTGGGCAAAAACTTTTGCATCGGTATTATTTTGTTAAAAATGTGCATAATTATCTTTAAATAATTCTTTTAACAGATCTCTTTGCACTGCCTATTCTACTCACATACTCAATCCACCTCAGTTTACACCTGCCACTACATTACAGATCATTGCAGCCTGTAGTCTTCAATATGGTCTCTTGGCTTTAATTGTAGTCTTATCACTTCAACTTCAGGAACCAATCATAGATTTTGTGATTGAGAACCATTACTGGTTCCCCTGCTTTTAGTATCCAGATCTCTGCACCTTACAAGGATTTGGTGAGGACACGTTACTGGCAAGAATTATGTGATGTTTCATCAACTTTCTCCAAAATATCTTCCTGTCACCGAATGTTGCTGTTATCCATATACTGTAATTCATGACTCAATCTCCCAGGAGACGCCATGCATACAATATTATTCTGAGATATTTCACCATTGTGTAGGTTCAGAGCAAATGGACTTCTAGCTTCCCCTAACATCTGCAAAACAAATTAATTTTTAATTTCTTTCAGTATTGATGCTGCACCAATTCTGTTGCTTTTCTTCAGACTGCCTGTTTAAATGGATGCCATCTACAAACCTCAGACTAATGATAAACTCATCTTATCTGCATCTCTGTGTGGGATTTAACGGATCCATCATGACTAATTGGAAATAACAGTTCAATAATTTGGAGAGACTGAGCACTCAGCCTACACTATGATCTAATCTCAGCCAAATCTTCTCGCTGTGTTAAACAGAACTAATATCTTAGTGCAGTCCTGTGGAATTCTCAGGATAGATGTGAAAAATTAAATTAGTAGGTTCCACTTGAAGCGATTGACATAAATGACTTGCCAATAACCAAACACTTAGGTGCATTAGTCCATAATGACAAAAAGCACGGTGATCCTACTAAATGTGCACTGATATTACAATGTGACTTCATCTGAATATCTCTCTTTTTTTCCATCAGAGCATTCCTTTCCTGGCCTTTTGCCACATCCACCATGTATCAGTTATGCCATCGAGCCAATATCTTAAAAGGATTACGAAGGCGACATAAAAGAATTGTTGACAATTGGTGTTCCATCCTCTTATAATTGGTTTTAGAACAAAGCAGATCACTGACTAATCCATTATCAGATCAGATTGTCATCGGCATCCCTTGCAATCTGTGATAACATGGCCACTTTATTCACAGTGTGCAACTCAATGCAGAATATCAAGGTTTCAGACACAGCAGCTGTTAACTCTTGTGTTCCCTCTGGTGGGACAAGGCATTGCATTTAATAAATATTTGGCAAGTTTGTGTAACAGCAGTGAAGAACTGCTGCGACACATCATCAAACAGAACAGGAACTACGTTTAGTTCAGCTCTCACTCGTAACACATAATTAAACGGAAATAAACTGTGGTCCGCTGGTTATTCACAAGATAACTACAGATCAAGGAGGCCGTTTGGCGCATCGCAACTCACCCATCCAAATGAAGTCCTTCCATCTCATTGAAACATACAAGATTCTGAGTGGGATTCACAGGGTAGACGCTGAGAGGTTGTTTCCCCTGGCTGGAGTGTCTAGAACTAGGGGGCATAGTCTCAGGATAAGTGGGTCGGCCTTTTAAGACTGAGATGAGGAGGAATTTCTTCACTCAGGCGTTTGTGCATCTCTGGAATTCTCTGCCCCAGAAGGCTGTGAATGTTGAGTCTTTGAGTATATTCAAGGCTGAGATAGATAGATTTTTGAACTCTAGGTTAATCAAGGGATATGGAGATTGGGCAGGAAAGTGGAGTTAAGGTCGATGATCAGCCATGATCTTATTGAATGGCAGAGCAGGCTCGAGGGGTCATATTGCCTACTCCTGCTCCTATTTCTTATGTTCTTATCATGTTATCTAAATGTTTCTTGAATGTATTTAAGGTTTTTATCTTCACTACCCTGCTTGGTAAATTACTCCAAGTGTTGATCACTCTGCATGAAGAAGTGTTTCCTCACATCTGCCCTAAGTTGTTATTTTACCAGTTTTAATCTATTCCCTTAGGTTCTCGTGCCCTGGTACACTTTAAAATAGTGTTCCAGGTTTTACCTTATCCAACCAAGTAGAGTAGTGAAGATTGGGGAGGGTGGTGTTAGGCAATAGTGGAAAGAAAATTTTCAGAAATTATTTTAAAGGTATCTTTCCTACCTTGTTCTGTTTCTTTTGTCAACTTAGTCATATTCTTCTTTCTGTTTCTGTCTGTATGCTTCTTTGTGAGAACGAATGAGCCTTTATATAATCCTCTAGTTCTCTTACCTTGCCTCGCTCTCCTTCTCTCTGTGTATCTCTCTCGCTCCATGTCCCTGTCTAAATGTGTGTGTCCCTCTCTCTCTGCCTTTGTGTGTTTCTCACTCTCTGTTACTTTCTGTAATTTTGCATCAATCTGTGTGTGTCTCTCTTTCGCTCTCTTTCAGTGCCTTTCTTCTGCCTGTGTGCGTGCTTGTTTCTGTATATATGCTTCACTGTATGAGGTAGAAATGAGTGCGCTCGAACTGAGAGGCCCACAGCCAGCCTGAAATTGAGCCCTGGGCCTCACCGAAATATTCTCGGCGCGCTGCCACCATCTATCGCGCCTCAACAGGCAGCTCGCCCTTCAGGGAGATTAAACCAGGAGGGGGGCAGTGCTGTGAAGCCGAGAGGAGCACTCCTGCTCCTCCTGGCTCCATACTTTAAAAAAAATGTACTTAAATTCTGGTGGCGGCCACTTGCTAGGCCGCATCCAAGCCAGCAAAGCCTGGCGCCTGCTCTATTCAGGGAAGCCCAATTTTCCTGAGAGGCACTAAAACAGACTTTAGGCCCTTCATTAGCAGAGGCAAAGGGGTCTAATTCCTGTTTTAGCTGGCCAACGTCAATATTGCCTATGACATTGGTCATGTTTACCCCACTTTCACCCTGAAAACGGGCCCAACAATGGCCAATTTCTACCCCTATATCTCATTCTGTCTGTGTTTGTATATCTCATTCTGTCTGTGTTTGTACCTGGTTTGTCTGTGTGTGTGTGTGCATGTTTCTCTCTCTCCTTGTGCCTGCTGATGTGTGTGGGTCCCTCTCTGTAAATATGTGCCTGTACACTCAGTCAAATGTCAGAGCCTGGAACTGAATGAACGTGAGTAGCAACAAGAACCTTGTCTTAACCAACCATTTCTGATGCATGTGAAAAAACCTCCTGGAGGAAGAATGAATTAAAAATAACACGAAAGCTACATTTTTTTCTCCTCTGAATGTCAGTCTTTTTGGCACAGTGCCAGTACTTTATGAGTAGTTTAAAAATAGATTCTTGTCAGAATGTGGGGCTTGTTGAGTGGAGCAGCTGTGTTAGCAGGGTATAGTATTAAAAGGCTTATGTTGTCAGGAATTTCTGGCTTGTCAGTTCCCTTTTTTAACCAAAAAGAGTATGTGATAACACGGATGCTGACGGAGATGTCAGATCAGAAATTCCCAAAAATGGCAGTAAATTCTTTACAGGAGTTACTTGTACAATTGCATAAAAGGTCACCTCACCGTACCGGCAATTAACACTTGCTCCATTTGGCGAACGCCTTCACGGAGATGTCAACAAAATATCTTATAGTTCAGCAAGCAGCAGGACGCTCAAAATCTGAAGTGGCTGCTGAATCAGAATTGGCCCGAATTTTTGAGATTTGCTGCCGGGAATCTGAACTTGGACCACCAACTCAGAGCCTTTTTGATTCGGTTATGCGCCATCCCTTTAAACGAACGTGACAGGTAGGTAGGTGTGCGGAGTGGCAAAAATGTCCCCCCTCTTCACATGTACAATACCATTTCTTTTGCGCATATAGTTTTCCTGCAATAATTATGGGCGTGCTTTATTTATTCAACAGCACAATACTGCTGATGCTGGAAATCTGAAATAACAACAGAAAATGCGGGAAACACTCAGCAGGCCAGGCAGCATCTGTGGAGAGAGAAACAGAGTTAACGTTTCAGGTCGATGACCCTTCGTTAGAACTGGAAATAGTTGGAGATGGAACAAGTTTTAAGCAGGTGTAGAGGCAGGACTTCTCTCTCCATGGATGCTGCCTGGCCTGCTGAGTGTTTCCAGCATTTTATGCTTCATTTATTGTTGTGCAGTTTTCTGATGCTAATAATTAGTTCTGGTGAGAATTTGATTCTTATCTGCATTTAGAATTGAGTTTAGCCTTTGGCTTGTCAAAAATAATTAGTATATTGGTGGAACCAAATCTGAACTCAAGAGCCACTACCAGTTTGAATTAAGTCCTACAGATCTGCCCAATGTACCACTGCCACAATGTAAAAAATTGAACATTTTTTTACCTTTATAAAGAATTGATTGAGCTCCAAATTCACCCTAGATCTACGACTTACTACTGAATCAGTTTGTATTTTGGCAAAGGTGTTGCCATTTAATAGAGCTGCCATTATTATTTAACATCGGTGTTGGGGGCAACATATGTACATGTCATATAAATAATCTTATCACCATTTGGGAGATATTTCAGCAGTTTATAGGTCAAATGTGGTATTATGTAACATTACACCAGCAAACAATTTGAGTCAGAGTATATTGCTGGTAACAAATCTGTCTTCTTGTCCGTGTGAAGTTTCCATGTCTGTTATTTGAGCAGAGCAATAACCTGTTTAAAATCAATGGGCTTTGTTCACGCGCGTTACTAATATTGCACAGCAATGTCAACCTTTTCTCTGACACCTGACTCACAATACTTTATTACCAGGAATCAGAACTAGCAATTTTTCTTTTTTTGAACTTGTTCATCTGGGATAGCGCAAAGAGGACGCATGTCCTTTTACATTAGCCCCAAGGGGAGTGCAGTTAGTGTTGCTGATGAACATTCGTGGCAATGACTGAAGGCGTCTGAGCTGAGTAAGATTTTAAAATTCAGGTATCTCAACCCTTGCCATTTCCAAAGGAAAGCAATGAATACTAACTTACCAGGATCAGGCAGACACAATCAATATCAAATTGATTTTGCCATTGCATTTACTGCGAAGAGTCCAGTTGGAGTGATCAGACAACACAAAAGATGCCCCTTGAACACTTGCAAGTGGCAAGACAGACTTAATTTCCTTACTACCAGAGATTGTGTTAGTCTCTCGAGAATACACTGTTGTTATTTTAGAGCTGTGATGCTGTGAGGTTTGCATTGATTCATTTGGGTTGCATTAAAGAGCTCTAATCACAAATGTGAATGTTGGATGGTGTGGAGATGACATTGTGATGGTAGGTTTAGTAGTACTTTGGCTGCCCCCTCATGGCATAATGGTTAAATTCACCCCCTTCTGCACCCACCCCCCTTTGGATAAAACAAGAAAGATAGATCCCCATCTGTGGGAAACCAATAGCTGATAATAGGATTCCCTTTGACGACTAGAGAGAGCAGGTTAATATATATAGCTCGACAGACTGAGATGTAATAGTAAGAATAATCTTACATTTTCCAATTAGAGGCGTCTCTGGTTGAGTGAGACTTCTGCCTACCAGGGGGAGATGCCTCCTGACGTAATAAAACTCACTATGCACTTGGTTTGAGCATAAAGCAAGACTTTAATCAACTTGTTTCAGAACATGGAGCTCTAGTTGTATTTCACTAGCTCCTTGTCTTACAAAATGTCCCTGGTAAGCTGGGGCCCACGCCCAAGTATTTATACTCCTTGGAAGGCGCCACCAGCTGGCCGTCCAGCGTTATTTCATAAGTAGTTTCTTGATGATGAGATTTATAACACCCCCGCTGACCTCAGAGAGATTTCCAGCCCTGGGTTATTAACATGCAGGAGGCATGCCCAAAGGGCATGGTGTCATAACAAGGCAGGTGTCGGGGCTCTCCCAGCTACCAGAAAAAAGGAAGATTTTAAAAATAAATTACGTTTATCTTTGGATCTGTGCAACGCAGTGCGCTGAGCAATTGTGCAAACCCCCACATCAGTAAGCAGTGCTTCACTCCCTTCTGCTCACCGTACATCCAGCTTTCAGAAAGGTCAAATGGGGAAATTAGAGTGGAGGCTTAATTCCCTAATTTAAATTCCATTTGCACGTGCCCACCCACATTTGGGTGTTTTAGGCCACCAGACCTGCCCATTGGGAAATGTTGGGAGGCAGGGACATGTCCCCAAGCAAGATCCCACCCACTTCTGCCCCAGATCCATAAGAAAATTGATGAGTGCTGGCCAGAAATTCCAGCCCTACATTTCTAAGAAGAGCTGCAAGGATTGTGCGCTCAGTCTCCGTTTAAACAGTCAACCCAATTTGCCTGTAAATATGGGCAGACAAAAAAGGACAGGAAAAGACTGAACTGGTCCATCCAGCCAGTCTCTAGTCCCATTCCCAACCTACAAGCACCATCACCCATCCCCAGCCCTGCAATCTCCTGGAAGAAGCAAAAATTAAATCAGAGAGTCCAATTTAGGAGAAACAAACTCTTGCGAATTCCTTTCTGACTCCTGGCAATCAAACAGACTCCAGGAGACTGCAGTAATTGATGGTTACAGCTACCCTTCACCTACCTTCTACAACTTGAGATGCCTTCTATTCTAAGGAACGTGTCCAGCTCCCTTTTGAAGGTCTGTAGTGAATCCATACTTACCGCACATTCTGCCAACCTATTCCAGAAGTCGATGACTCTCTACGAAAGTACTTCTTGACAGGTAACCTAACTCTTTGTTTTTGTATTTTATACAGATGCCCCCCTAGTCCTCCAATCCCAATCTAGCTCAACTAACCTATCCACCCAAATAGAACCAATTCCCTTAATTTTAAATAACAACAGAAAATGCTGGAAACACTCAGCAGGCCAGGCAGCATCCGTGGAGAGAGAAACAGAGTTAACATTTCAGATCCCTTCATCAGAACTGGAAAAAGTTAGAGATGTATTATGTCCATGTATAATTGAGACACAGACTGCAGGAGTTGGTTATAACAGGTCTTTACTGAATGGAGGCAACCTCGAACTACTATGCAAATGTTACTACACAGGCATATATACAGGGGTGGTCACTACTGGTACTGCAGTATACAGGGGCTGCAGAATATAGTGCCTTCTGCAAAGTACATACACTACAATTCCTCCCCCTTTAGCTAAACAGTACATAACATTCGATTAACAATGAAATAACATATTTACAATTACAGTTGCTAGATACATTAGTTGAAGTTAAGCAATTATAAGTTCAGTCTTTGAGGAGGCTTCCTGATTCTGTCTGGATAACGCCTCTTTGGGGTATCAGGTTCTTCTGGCAAAGTTGAGTCGGGATCAATGTCGTTCTTTGGTTCGTCTGCTTCCAATATCACCGATTCTGAGGTAGATGCAATTGGTACGTCGGTTTCATCGCCAGGTGTATCAGATCGTGGTGTGGAGTTGACGTTTCCCAGTGACTCTAGAATCTGGTCAGCATGGCATCTTACAATGCTCTCTCCAACGTCCATGGTATACATTAGAGGTCCTTGCCGTGTACAGATCGTTCCTGGCTGCCATTTCTCTGTGCGGTAGTCCCGGGCCAAAACTGGTTGACCTATCTTAAAACTCCTGGTCGGCCTTTCATTCATATTCTGAAACTGCCTGTTCTCCACATCTCTTCTGATGTTTGGCTTAACCAAATCCAAGCGGCATCGTAGTCTTCGATTGAAGAACATCATGGCTGGAGTTTGGTTGGTAACCGCATGTGTCGCATTCCGGTAGGCAAACAAGAAGTTTTCCACCTTGTGCTGTAGGGGTATATCTTCATTACACATTGCCTTGATAGCCTTCTTGAATGTTTGAACGAACCTCTCAGCCAATCCATTAGTGGCTGGATGATATGGGGCGGATGTGTAATGCTTAACACCATTGTTCTTTAAGAACATCCGGAACTCTTCAGACACAAACTGTGGTCCATTGTCGGAGCAGATCTGTTCAGGCAGCCCATTCCTGGCGAATATGGTTCGTAAGACTGTGATAGTTTTTTCTGTGGTGGTTGAGGACATTTTTATTACCTCTGGCCACTTTGAATGTGCATCCACCACAATTAAAAACATCGAGTCCATAAATGGACCAGCAAAATCAATGTGCACCCTTTGCCATGGAGATGAGGGCCACTCCCATGGATGTACAGGGGCTTGTGGTAGGGCGTTTTGGACCTTCTGGCATCCTGTACAGCTCTTGGTCATCTCTTCGATTTCTCTATCGATTCCCGGCCACCACACAAACGCTCTGGCTAAGTTCTTCATTTTTACCCCTCCCAGATGACCCTCATGAAGCTCATTGAGCACTCTATCCTTCAATTTGGGTGGAATTACTACTCTGGATCCACACATCAAGGTTCCTCTGCACACTGACAGCTGTTCTCTTCTCAGCGAGAATGCTGGCAGCAGTGGTTTGCCATGTGCTGGCCATCCCTTCACCGTTAAATCATAGACCCAGGAGAGTGTCGGGTCATTTCGTGTTTCCTTTTCTATGTTTGCATTCGTCACAGGGAGACATTCAACTATGGTCGAGTGGAATATCTCCACTGGATCCACTGCAAGTTCTTCTTCCACCATCGGCAACGGTAGGCGCGACAATCCATCAGCATTCCCATGCTGTTTAGTTCCTTTGTACTCGATGTCATATTGGTGTGCCCCTAGGAAAAGGGACCACCTCTGTAGCCGTTGTGCTGTCATTATTGGTACGCCCTTCTGAGGGTTGAAAATGGAGACAAGAGGTTGATGATCAGTAAGTAGAGTAAATTTCTGACCGTGCAGGTAGCGATTGAACTTCTTCACCCCCCACACCAGGCTGAGGGCCTCTCTGTCAATCTGGGCATAGTTATGCTCGGATGAAGTTAACGAGCATGACGCAAAAGCTATCGGCCTCTCTGAACCATCAAGGAATTTATGTGACAGTACCGCCCCAATGCCGTAGGGAGACGCATCACACGCCAGTCTTATCGGTAGTGATGGGTTGTAGTGAGCCAATACTTCTCTTGAAGTGATTAGGTCCTTACTCTTCTGAAAGGCCCACTTACATTCATCGCTCCATTTCCATGCTACTCCCGTTTGTAGTAGGGCGTTCAGTGGGTGCAGAATTGTGGACAAATTCGGCAAAAACTTATGGTAGTAATTCACCAATCCGAGGAATGACCTCAGTTGCGACACATTTTCAGGCGCTGGAGCCTTAACTACCGCTTCAATTTTGTCAGGGGACCACAATACGATATCTGTTTCTTAAAAAACTCGCACTTGGGGCGATTGGCCCGTAGCCCATGTTCACGTAGTCTAGTGAGCACCTGCTCTAGGTTGGCAAGGTGTTCACTGTCATCTTCACCTGTCACTAGGATGTCGTCCAAGTAACACTGAGTCCCCGGAATTCCTTGCAGGACTTGTTCCATCGCTCTTTGCCATATCGCCGGAGCTGATGCTACTCCGAATACCAGTCGATTATACTGGTAAAGACCTTTGTGCGTGTTTATCGTGAGATACTTCCTAGAGGATTCTTCAACCTCCATCTGCAAATATGCTTGTGTTAGGTCAATTTTTGTAAAACGCTTCCCTCCAGATAGTGAGGCGAAGATATCTTCTATCCTTGGAAGAGGATATTGTACTGTGTGAAGGACTGGGTTCACCGTCACCTTGAAGTCCCCACAGATGCGAACCTTCCTTGGCTCCTCAGACTTATTGTTTAACGTTTTCTTCATGACAGGAACGATGGGTGTCGCCCACTCGTTCCAGTCTACCTTAGATAACACGCCTGCATTCTCCAGATTCTCCAGCTCTGCCTCGACGGCTGGGCGAATTGCATATGGTACTGGTCTTGCTTTGAAAAACTTGGGAATTGCATTCTTGTGGTAAACCACTTTTATCGTTCACTATCGTTACACTATGGTTATCACTGTTTATATCATTACACTATGGTTATCACTGTTTACACTGTTGTATCACTACACAAGGTCACCGGCGGCGGTGTTGCAGTATCCGATGTTAATGCTGGTGTCTGCGTGGTCGGCGAAGGCTCGTGGGGTTCCGGCATGCCGTCTACCTGGGCTGGATTTGGGGGGGTGGTGGGGGGTAACGGTGGTGTCTCAGGGGTGCCCGAGGGTGCGAGGTCTCGTAAGGAGACTGTGTCCTCCCGCCCGTCTGGGTATGCCACATAGGCGTACCGGGGGTTGGCGTGCAGGAGGTCCACCCTCTCGACCAGGGGGTCCGTTTTATGGGCCCTCACGTGCTTTCGCAGCAAGACGGGCCCCGGAGAAGTCAGCCATGTTGGTAGCGAGGTTCCCGTAGTCAACTTCCTGGGGAAAACAAACATTCGTTCATGGGGGGTGGCGGTAATGGCAGTGCAAAGCAGTGACCGGATGGAATGCAGCGCTGCCGGGAGGACTTCCTGCCAGCGAGAGGTTGGGAGGCCCTTAGCCTTTAAGGCTAAGAGAACGGCCTTCCAGACAGTCGCGTTCTCTCTTTCCACCTGGCCGTTCCCTCGGGGGTTGTAGCTGGTGGTCCTGCTTGCAGCAATACCTCTCGCTAGTAGGAACTGGCGAAGTTCCTCGCTCATGAAGGATGAGCCCCGGTCGCTATGTATGTAGTTCGGGAACCCGAACAAGGCGAAGAGGTCGTTCAGGCATTTGATGACCGTGGTACTGGTCATGTCTGGGCAGGGGAAGGCAAAGGGGAAACGGGAGTACTCATCAATAATGTTGAGGAAGTACACATTACGGTCAGAGGACGGGAGGGGCCCCTTAAAATCAATGCTCAAGCGCTCGAAGGGCGGGTGGCCTTGATCAGGCTTGCTCTGTCCGGCCTAAAGAAATGCGGTTTGCATTCGGCACAGGTTTGGCAGTTCCTGGTCATGGTCCTGACCTCCTCGATGGAGTAGGGCAGGTTGCGGGCCTTAATGAAGTGGTAAAGTCTGGTGACCCCGGGGTGGCAGAGGTCATTGTGGAGGGTCTGCAGTCTATCAATTTGCGCGTTGGCGCATGTACTTCGTGATAGAGCATCTGGGGGTTCGTTCAGTTTACCAGGCCGGTACAAGATATCATAATCATAGGTGGAGAGCTCGATTCTCCACCTCAAGATCTTGTCGTTCTTGATTTTGCCCCTCAGCTTGTTATTAAACATAAAAGCGACCGAACGCTGGTCGGTGAGGAGGGTAAATCGTTTGCCTGCCAAGTAATGCCTCCAGCGTCGTACTGCCTCCACGATTGCCTGGGCCTCCTTCTCGACCGAAGAGTGTCGGATCTCAGGGCCCTGGAGGGTCCTTGAGAAGAAGGCCACAGGTCTCCCCGCCTGGTTAAGGGTTGCAGCTAGGGCGAAGTCGGATGCATCGCTCTCCACTTGGAAAGGGATAGACTCATCCACAGCGTGCATTGTGGCCTTAGCAATGTCTCCCTTTATGAGGGAGAAGGCTGCGCATGCTTCTGCCATCAGGGGGAAGGAGGTGGACATCATGAGGGGTCTGGCTTTGTCCGCATAATTGGGCACCCATTGGGCATAGTAGGGGAAGAGCCCCAGGGTTCTCTTCAGCGCCTTTGGACAGTGGGGGAGGGGAAGCTCCATGAGGGGGCGCATTCTTTCGGGGTCGGGGCCGATGACTCCGTTCTCTACTACGCAGCCGAGGATGGCAAGACGCGAGGTGTTAAACACACATTTCTCCTTATTGTAGGTGAGGTTCAGCCGTTGGGCCGTACGGAGGAATCTCTCCAGATTAACATCATGGTCCTGCCGGTCGCGGCCGCAGATGGTGACGTTATCTAGGTAAGGGAACGTGGCATGCAGCCCGTTCTGGTCAACCATCCGGTCCATCTCCCTTTGGAAGACCGAAACCCCGTTGGTGACGCCGAAGGGAACCCTAAGGAAGTGGTAGAGGTGGCCATTCGCCTCGAAGGCGGTATACTGGCGGTCCTCAGGGCGGATAGGGAGTTGGTGATAGGCCGACTTAAGGTCAAAGGTAGAGAATACCCGGTACTGTGCAATCTGATTGACCATATCAGATATGCGGGGAAGGGGGTATGCGTCCAGCTGGGTGTACCGGTTTATGGTTTGGCTGTAGTCGATGACCAGGCGGTTTTTATTGCTGGTCTGAACGACTACGACCTGGGCACGCCAGGGGCTGGTGCTCCCCTCGATGATGCCCTCCTTCAGGAGACGCTGCACCTCAGAGCTAATAAAAGCTCTGTCCCCGGCGCTGTACCGCCTGCTCTTGGTAGCGACGGGTTTACAGTCGCGGGTGAGGTTAGCGAACAGGGAGGGAGGCGGGACCTTGAGGGTGGATAGGCCGCAGGTGGTACGCGGTGGGCGGTTTGAAAGCTGCTGGTTGTAGACTGTGAGTGGGGGGAGGGGTCCACCGTATGCCAAAGTGACACTTTGGAGGTGGCATTGGAAATCCAGCCCTAGTAGGACGGCAGCGCAGAGCTGGGGCAGGACGAGAAGTTTAAAATTTTTACACTCCGTGCCCCTAACCGACAGGGTCACAACACAGTAGCCGCTGATGTCTGTAGAATGGGACCTCGACGCCATCGAGGTCCGATTGCGCGTTGGCCGGACAGTGAGGGAGTAGTGGCTCACCGTGTCTGGATGGATGAAACTCTCCGTGCTTCCGCTGTCGAACAGGCAGGTCGTGGCGTGGCCGTTTACTTTGATGTCCATCATGGACTTGGACAGGTGATGTGGGCGAGCTTGGTCAAGTGTGACGGAGGCTAGTGTATGGCTGAGCGAGCTGCTGTAGTCTGCGGGTGAGGCGGTGGTCGGGTCTGGAGACAAGGTGACGGTCGAGTGTGGTGCACAAAATGGCGGCGCCCACGACGTTGAATAAGATGGCGGAGAAGATGGCCGCCCCCACAACTCACATGAGGCACTGCCGGTGTCGGTGGCCTTGATCAAAGATGGCCGCCCCCACGACTCACACGAGGGGATACTGGCATCTGTGGCCTTGATGAAAGATGGCCGCCCCCACAACTCGCATGAGGCACTGCTGGCGTCTGTGGCTTTCCCCCTGCAGGCCTTCGCGAAGTGGCCTTTCTTGTGGCAGTCGGAGCAGGTCGCGTTTCTTGCAGGGCAGCGCGCCCTCGGGTGTTTCGCCTGGCCACAGAAGAAGCAGCCGGTGGCCCGATCGCGGGGCTCCGATGTCGCAGCCGGTACCAGGGGTGGCGGTCCCGATCGGTTCCGGGACACCGACGCTGTGGTAGGTCCCAGAGGCGGCGGTGCGAGGGGTATTGCGGCCGGGGTCGGGCCCGAGTCCCAGGGTCGCGCAGCACAGTACCTGGAGTACGCCTCGAGGTCCCGATGGGCCACTTCCAAGGAGCAAGCGAGGGTAGCAGCTGTTTTCAGGTCGAGGTCCTTTGATTCCAGCAGTCTTTGCCGTGAGTAGTCTGACCGAAGGCCTTTCACAAAGGCATCTCGGATGTTTCCATCTGTGTGTTCTGCAACTGTTACGGCTTTAAAGTCACGGTCCCTGCCGAGTATTTGCAGCGCCCGTAAGAAATCATCAACCGACTCTCCTGGCTGTTGCGAGCGGGATCTTAGGAGATGCCTGGCGTACATTGAGTTTACAGGGCTCCTATACTGTTCTTTTAGCAGGTTGAGGGCGTCCTCGTATGTGGCAATGTCCCGGATGAGTGCAAATACTTTAGGGCTCACCTGAGTGGTCAGAACTCTTAGTTTGGATGCCGGAGGCATGCCGGATTCTCCCAGGTAGGCTTCAAAGCAGCTCAGCCAGTGTTCGAAGTCGAGGGCTGAATTCGCAGCCTGTGGGTTTAGATCCAGGTACGGCGGCTGGAGGGCTCGTAGCCAGGCCGGCTGCTGAGGCTGCTGTAGATGGCCGTTTGGCTGAGGCTGTACGTCTGACTGGTCGTTTGGCTGCTCCGTTGTAGACATTTCAAAATTTAGCCAATAAAATTGATATACCTATCAATTCAGTTCATGAAAAGCGACGAGTTAAGTTAGTAACTATAGGTTTTTATTGGCTAAATAACAGAGCCCACCCTCGTGGGTGATCGGATCCAACAAGGAGGAATACCAGCCAGTCGACCACCATAACGGCCATCTACAACAGCCCCAGCAGCCGGCCTGGCTACGAGCCCTCCGGCCGCCGTACCTGGATCTAAACCCACAGGCTGCGAATTCAGCCCTCGACTTCGAACACTGGCTGAGCTGCTTCGAAGCCTACCTGGGAGAATCCGGCGTGCCTCCGGCATCCAAACTAAGAGTTCTGACCGCTCAGGTGAGCCCGAAAGTATTTGCACTCATCCGGGACATTGCCACATACGAGGACGCCCTCAACCTGCTAAAAGAACAGTATAGGAGCCCTGTAAACTCAATGTACGCCAGGCATCTCCTAAGATCCCGCTCGCAACAGCCAGGAGAGTCGGTTGATGATTTCTTATGGGCGCTGCAAGTACTCGGCAGGGACTGTGACTTTAAAGCCGTAACAGCTGCAGAACATACAGATGGAAACATCCGAGATGCCTTCGTGAAAGGCCTTCGGTCAGACTACTCACGGCAAAGACTGCTGGAATCAAAGGACCTCGACCTGAAAACAGCTGCTACCCTCGCTCGCCCCTTGGAAGTGGCCCATCGGGACCTCGAGGCGTACTCCAGGTACTGTGCTGCGCGACCCTGGGACTCGGGCCCGACCCCGGCCGCAATACCCCTCGCACCGCCGCATCTGGGACCCACCACAGCTTCGGTGTCCCGGAACCGATCGGGACCGCCACCCCTGGTACCGGCTGCGACATCGGAGCCCCGCGATCGGGCCGCCGGCTGCTTCTTCTGTGGCCAGGCGAAACACCCGAGGGCGCGCTGCCCTGCAAGAAACGCGACCTGCTCCGACTGCCACAAGAAAGGCCACTTCGCGAAGGCCTGCAGGGGGAAAGCCACAGACGCCAGCAGTGCCTCATGCGAGTTGTGGGGGCGGCCATCTTTCATCAAGGCCACAGATGCCAGTTTCCCCTCGTGTGAGTCGTGGGGGCGGCCATCTTTGATCAAGGCCACCGACGCCGGCAGTGCCTCATGTGAGTTGTGGGGGCGGCCATCTTCTCCGCCATCTTATTCAACGTCGTGGGCGCCGCATTTTGTTCACCACACTCGACCGCCACCTTGTCTCCAGACCCGACCACCGCCTCACCCGCAGACTACAGCAGCTCGCTCAGCCATACACTAGCCTCCGTCACACTTGACCAAGCTCGCCCGCATCACCTGTCCAAGTCCATGATGGACATCAAAGTAAACGGCCACGCCACAACCTGCCTGTTCGACAGCGGAAGCACAGAGAGTTTCATCCATCCAGACACGGTGAGCCACTACTCCCTCACTGTCCGGCCAACGCGCAACCGGATCTCGATGGCGTCGAGGTCCCATTCTACAGACATCAACGGCTACTGTGTGGTGACCCTGTCGGTTAGGGGCACGGAGTATAAAAATTTTAAACTTCTCGTCCTGCCCCAGCTCTGCGCTGCCATCCTACTAGGGCTGGATTTCCAATGCCACCTCCAAAGTGTCACTTTGGCATACGGTGGACCCCTCCCCCCACTCACAGTCTACAACCAGCAGCTTTCAAACCGCCCACCGCGTACCACCTGCGGCCTATCCTCCCTCAAGGTCCCGCCCCCCTCCCTGTTCGCTAACCTCACCCGCGACTGTAAACCCGTCGCTACCAAGAGCAGGCGGTACAGCGCCGGGGACAGAGCTTTTATTAGCTCTGAGATGCAGCGTCTCCTGAAGGAGGGCATCATCGAGGGGAGCACCAGCCCCTGGCGTGCCCAGGTCGTAGTCGTTCAGACCAGCAATAAAAACCGCCTGGTCATCGACTACAGCCAAACCATAAACCGGTACACCCAGCTGGACGCATACCCCCTTCCCCGCATATCTGATATGGTCAATCAGATTGCACAGTACCGGGTATTCTCTACCATTGACCTTAAGTCGGCCTATCACCAACTCCCTATCCGCCCTGAGGACCGCCAGTATACCGCCTTCGAGGCGAATGGCCACCTCTACCACTTCCTTAGGGTTCCCTTCGGCGTCACCAACGGGGTTTCGGTCTTCCAAAGGGAGATGGACCGGATGGTTGACCAGAACGGGCTGCATGCCACGTTCCCTTATCTAGATAACGTCACCATCTGCGGCCGCGACCGGCAGGACCATGATGTTAATCTGGAGAGATTCCTCTGTACGGCCCAACGGCTGAACCTCACCTACAATAAGGAGAAATGTGTGTTTAACACCTCGCGTCTTGCCATCCTCGGCTGCGTAGTAGAGAACGGAGTCGTCGGCCCCGACCCCGAAAGAATGCGCCCCCTCATGGAGCTTCCCCTCCCCCACTGTCCAAAGGCGCTGAAGAGAACCCTGGGGCTCTTCGCCTACTATGCCCAATGGGTGCCCAATTATGCGGACAAAGCCAGACCCCTCATGAAGTCCACCTCCTTCCCCCTGACGGCAGAAGCATGCGCAGCCTTCTCCCTCATAAAGGGAGACATTGCTAAGGCCACAATGCACGCGGTGGATGAGTCTATCCCTTTCCAAGTGGAGAGCGATGCATCCGACTTCGCCCTAGCTGCAACCCTTAACCAGACGGGGAGACCTGTGGCCTTCTTCTCAAGGACCCTCCAGGGCCCTGAGATCCGACACTCTTCGGTCGAGAAGGAGGCCCAGGCGATCGTGGAGGCAGTACGACGCTGGAGGCATTACTTGGCAGGCAAACGATTTACCCTCCTCACCGACCAGCGTTCGGTCGCTTTTATGTTTAATAACAAGCTGAGGGGCAAAATCAAGAACGACAAGATCTTGAGGTGGAGAATCGAGCTCTCCACCTACGATTATGATATCTTGTACTGGCCTGGTAAACTGAACGAACCCCCAGATGCTCTATCACGAAGTACATGCGCCAACGCGCAAATTGATAGACTGCAGACCCTCCACAACGACCTCTGCCACCCCGGGGTCACCAGACTTTACCACTTCATTAAGGCCCGCAACCTGCCCTACTCCATCGAGGAGGTCAGGACCATGACCAGGAACTGCCAAACCTGTGCCGAATGCAAACCGCATTTCTTTAGGCCGGACAGAGCAAGCCTGATCAAGGCCACCCGCCCCTTCGAGCGCTTGAGCATCGATTTTAAGGGGCCCCTCCCGTCCTCTGACCGTAATGTGTACTTCCTCAACATTATTGATGAGTACTCCCGTTTCCCCTTTGCCTTCCCCTGCCCAGACATGACCAGTACCACGGTCATCAAATGCCTGAATGACCTCTTCGCCTTGTTCGGGTTCCCGAACTATATACATAGCGACCGGGGCTCATCCTTCATGAGCGAGGAACTTCGCCAGTTCCTACTAGCGAGAGGTATTGCTGCAAGCAGGACCACCAGCTACAACCCCCGAGGGAATGGCCAGGTGGAAAGAGAGAACGCGACTGTCTGGAAGGCCGTTCTCTTAGCCTTAAAGTCTAAGGGCCTCCCAACCTCTCGCTGGCAGGAAGTCCTCCCGGCAGCGCTGCATTCCATCCGGTCACTGCTTTGCAATGCCATTAACGCCACGCCCCATGAACGAATGTTTGTTTTCCCCAGGAAGTCGACTACGGGAACCTCGCTACCAACATGGCTGACTTCTCCGGGGCCCGTCTTCCTGCAAAAGCATGTGAGGGCCCATAAAACAGACCCCCTGGTCGAGAGGGTGGACCTCCTGCACGCCAACCCCCAGTACGCCTATGTGGCATACCCAGACGGGCGGGAGGACACAGTCTCCTTACGAGACCTCGCACCCTCGGGCACCCCTGAGACACCACCGTTACCCCCCACCACCCCCCCAAATCCAGCCCAGGTAGACGGCATGCCAGAGCCCCACGAGCCTTCGCCGACCACGCAGACACCAGCATTAACATCGGATACTGCAACACGGCCGCCGCTGCTGCGCCGATCAGAAAGGCTTACGAGGCCTCCGGACAGACTGACATACCCGAACTGGTAGTACACTTCACCCCGCCGGACTCAAATTTAAACAAGGGGTGAATGTGGTAAACCACTTTTATCGTTCACTATCGTTACACTATGGTTATCACTGTTTATATCGTTACACTATGGTTATCACTGTTTACACTGTTGTATCACTACACAAGGTCACCTCTTGTCATGCTGTTATACCTGGGCTGACCACAGCTGACTCCGCTCATGGCTCCGCCTGCTTGCCCAGGTATAAAGGTGGTCGACTGGCTGGTATTCCTCCTTGTTGGATCCGATCACCCACGAGGGTGGGCTCTGTTATTTAGCCAATAAAAACCTATAGTTACTAACTTAACTCGTTGCTTTTCATGAACTGAATTGATAGGTATATCAATTCTCTTCTATTTTTATCGAGGCGGTTACGCCTTTAAGAGTTGCCAGTTCTTGTTGAAATACCTCTTTGGCATTAGCTAAGATTGTTGACAATCGTCCAGGAGTGACGTCGTCATCCTTTTTACCAGCCACCGTCAGTGCCTGAATGGAGTGCCAGTCTAAACTTATCTTTCTGATCCATTCACGTCCCAATAACGGTGGTCCACCATCTTGCAGTATGTACAGATACAATTTCTGTATTTCCTTGCCGTTGTATTCGACAGGCACCCTTATTTTTCCTCTGGGGTATACCTTTTGCCCCATATACGTCTTCAAGACAATGGATGTCTCTTTCAAGGGTATGTGTGAGAATAGCCACTCGTAGTCTCGTCAATTCATGACGGTTAGAGCTGATCCTGTATCCAATTCCATTTTGACTTGGGACCCTGCTATCGTGAGGGTGACCCAAATGGTTCAGTGATCCTCTTTTGTGATTACGTTGTGAAGTTTGAGACAGCTTAGTCTCTTGTTCCCGGATTCACTATCGCTCATCTGGTCTTCGGAACTACTGTCCGTCATCTTTTGTACTTTCCTGTACGGTTCCTTAGTAGCCTTTTTGTTGTCGTTGGTCTTCTTCCCAGACCTGCAACTCCTGCAATGTGTCCCATCTTTCCGCATTGCCTGCATATTTTGTCCTTGGACCAGCAGTCCTTCTGGTCATGGGTTGTTCTGCCGCAGCGATAACATTTTGCAAATCCCCGTGTCATTTCGTGGGTGCCGTATTCCTATGGTTTTTGCTGTATTTCCGCAGCTCCCCTTGCTGCTGCTTCGTATGATACTGCCACGCTGAAAGCCTTATCTAGCGTCAGCTCTTTCTCTGAGAGTAACCTCTTCTGGGTTCCTTAACTCAGGAGTCCACAGACAAATTTGTCCCGTAAGGTATCTGCCAGTCCTGCTCCGAACTGGCAGTGCTTTGACAGCTTGCGTAGTTCCATAAGGTAATCAGCATTGCTCTCATCTTTATGCTGATTTCTCCTGTGGAATTTAAATCTTTCTGCTATCAGCAGCGGTGTAGGATTTAGGTGTTCCTGTAGGATAGCAACAATTTCGTTAAAACTCTTCGCCTTCGGTTTGGCTGAAGTAATCAGGTCCCGCAATAGGCCGTACGTTCTTGCGCCCATTAAGTTTAGCAGTACCGATGCCTCTTTCTCATCGGCTACTTCGTTTGCCTCGCAATATACCTCGACTCTTTCCACATACGTGGTCCAGTCTTCTATTGCATTATCGAAGGCAGTGATATTGCCAGTCTTCGGCATCTTGGAAATCTAAGATGGCGCCTCCCGCGCTTTGCCTTCTTCCCCGATTTAACAAAATGGCGCCTCCCGCGCTTTGCCTTCTTCCCCGCTGGAATAAGATGGCGCCTCCCGCGCTTTCTGTCTTCTCCGCTGTTGCTAGCGCTGTTGCTGGCGTTTTATGCCTTGATGGCGACGCCCTATGGTCTTTGCGCACTTCCCCCGTGCTGCTGCTAACGCCGCTCTCCACGGTTCCCGTGGCAAACTGCAGCTCCTCGTGGCTTTCTGCGCATTTAATTTTTATTATTTCCCCATCGTCGGAACAACCCTGCGGGACACTTGCCTCCCTCTTCTTGGGTCTGTACGCTGCCCGGCTTCGTAGCACCGGCCGCGCCCTGTGTGCCCCACCCTCTCTCTCTCTCCTCTTCCCGACAACGCTGCTCGGCCCCATTGCAAAGCCACCCGCTCGAGCTCTAGACCGCCGCAGCCCAGGAAGGATCAGTGTACTACCTGCCACCAGCCCGATTAGCTGAAGCACCATCGACAGGATAACCAAGCCCCGCTCTCGACAGCCTCTCCTGCAAATCTTCAACTCCGCTGACTCAGAGGCGGATGCCCACGGTCGACGCCCATTTCTTCTGTTTCTTTCTTCCTTCTGGCCTCGACCTCTGATAACTTCGCTTCAGGGATGGATCCCCATGAGGTGGTGCAGACTGTAGGTAAGTTCGTATCTGCTCGTCGCCAGTATTATGTCCATGTATAATTGAGATACGGACTGCAGGAGTTGGTTATAACAGGTCTTTACTGAATGGAGGCAACCTGGAACTACTATGCAAATGTTACTACACAGGCTTATATACAGGGGTGGTCACTACTGGTACTGCAGTATACAGGGGCTGCAGAATATAGTTCCTTTTGCAAAGTACATACACTACAAGATGTAACAGATTTTAAGCAGGTGCAGAGGCAGGGACAGGGGGTAGGGCAGGAAAGAACAAAAGGATCAGTCTGTGCTAGGGTGGAAGGCAGGAGAGATTAAATGTTGCCATGGGGATGGCAGAATCATCAACAGCTGCCGCCTGAAAAAATAGGGGCAGAGATTATAGTCTGAAATTGTTAAACTCAATGTTAAGTCCAGAAGGCTGTAAAGTGCCTAATCGAAAGATGAGGTGCTGTTCCTCGAGCTTACGTTGAGCTTCTTTGGAACAGTGCAAGAGGCCGAGGACGGAGAGGTCAGAGTGGGAGTGAAATGGACTCTGCCCCTATTTTTTCAGGCGGCAGCTGTTGATGATTCTGCCATCCCCATTTGCAGCATTTAATCTCTCCTGCCTTCCACCCTATCACAGACCGTCCCTTTCGTTCTCTCCTCTCCTCCCCCCCTTTCTCTGCCTCTGCACCTGCTTAAAACCTGTTACGTCTCTAACTTTTTCCAGTTCTGACGAAGGGTCACAGACCTGAAATGTTAACTCTGTTTCTCTCTCCACAGATGCTGCCTGACCTGCTGAGTGCGTCCAGCATTTTCTGTTGTTATTTCAGATTTCCAGCATCCGTAGTATTTTGCTATTGTATTCCCTTAATTTTAAAGACTTGTTATAACATCTCGACGTCGCCAGTGGAAAAAGCCCCAATACCCTGACCATATCTTGATAACTAAAAGGCTTGAGTAGGTATCACTCTGGTGGCCCTCATCTGGACCTTTTCTAGGGCCTCGATATATCCAACATGTGAGAGAACCATAACTGAGCACTGGCTGCAGCCATTAAGTATGGTATTTTTATATTGACCTCTCATAGCTACACATCCTAGAACCCCATTAACTTTTCCATTGGCTTTGTGACAATGGTTGTGGATCTTCAATGTTTCATGAACTATGGCCCCAGGACCTTCTCCTGTTCCACAGCCATAAGCAGATAACATGCCAGGAATTACACTGGCCCAAATGCATCTCACACCATTTATTCACATTGAAGGACATCGATCATACCCAGACCCATTCCTCTAATGTATCTAGATCAGCCTACAGTCTATTTCATCTCAATTCCTAATTCCAACACACACCTTTGTGTCAACAGCAAATACATTTGGACAAGTAGGTTTAGCCTGTATACAGTGTTGTAGAGATGTGATACTTTCCCAACTTCTGAGGTGACCAGAAACATGGTGGGTATCCCATGTTTTCTCCAGTGAGTAATTTAATTGGGGTTAATTGTTAGATCGAAGCTGCACTAAATCATAAAGGGCAGAGAGTAAAGACACATGTTCTGGTTCATAAGTGGCTTGATTTGCATATGGAAAACATCAAGCCATATACACAAGAATCAGAGAGAAGGTTTATTGCTGTATAGTGGGAGATTTGTAGTTATGTAGACTGAGGTCTGACAGTGGATAAAGCCAAACAGTGCAAGATACAACTTAAAAATTGGCAAAAATAAAACAAAAGGAGCACCAGTTTGTAAAGGGCTCATGCAAGTGTTGGAAAAATTAAAAGTTTTGCAGGTTGAAATCCCATTGTACAATGTTAAAGCCTTTGTATAAAATTCTTTTGTCCAGTATTTTAACTGAGGAGTTCATTCATTTAAAATAACTGGGTTAAAATTTTAAACCTTTGTTAAAATAGCAGACAAAGGAATTTGAAACATTAAGCCATTCATTACCAGTATCACACAATGCGATTTCAGCCCATTAACTGCTTGAGACTCATCTTCCTGACAGCATCGCACAGAGGCTTCAAGGCGACTTAGACAAGTTGAGTGAGTGGGCAAATACATGGCAGATGCAGTATAACATGGATAAATGTGAAGTTATCCACTTCTGTAGGAAAAACAGAACTGCAGAGTATTATTTAAATGGTGCTAGATTGGGAAATGCTGATGTACAAAGGGACCTGGGTGTCCTTGTACACCAGTCACTGAAAGCAAACATGCAGGTGCAGCAAGCAGTTAGGAAGGCAAAAGGTATGTTGGCCTTCTTTGCAAGAGGATTTGAGTACAGGAGCAAGGATGTCTTACTACAGTTATACAGGGCCTTGGTGAAAGCACACCTGGAGTACCGTGTGCAGTTTTGGTCTCCTTACCTAAGAAAGGATATACTTGCCATAGAGCGAGTGTAGCGAAGGTTCAGCAAACCGATTCCTGGGATGGCAGGACTGTCGTATGAGGAGAGATTGGGTCGACTAGGCCTGTATTCACTAGAGTTTAGAAGAATGAGAGGGGATCTCATTGAATTGTCTAACATTCTGACAGGGCTAGACAGACTGGATGCAGGGAGGATGTTTCCTCTGGCTTGGGGGTCTAGAACAAGGGGTCACAGTCTCAGGATACGGGGTAAGACATTTAGGACTGATATGAGGAGAAATTTCTTCACTCAGAGGGTGGTGAACCTGTGGAATTCTCTACCACAGAAGGCTGTGGAGGCCGAGTCACTGAATATATTTAAGAAGGAGATAGATAGATTTCTAGACACAAAAGGCATCATGGGGAGAGAGCGGGAATATGGTATTGAGGTAGAGGATCAGCCATGATCATATTGAATGGTGAAACAGGCTCAAAGGGCCGAATGGCCAACTCCTGCTCCTATTTTTCTATGTTTCTATGTTTCTAACATTGTAGGGTTGTTGGGCAGGAAGGATGAAGAAAGCATAGGAAATCTCAAAACTGAAAATACAACAGGAACACAAGCCATGACAGATTAGACTGTGAGCGGCAAGTTTTCTGTTCTCTTTAACCAAAACCAATGATTGTTATTTTTCTAATCTAATTAATTTTAAATATGGCAATTTATCTTGATTAAATTATTAACTCTAATGATTGGTGGCCCGTGTTGTCATTATTTTATTGTAATCTCCATTTTAATTAATCCTCAAGCTGCTCCATTGGAGTGCTGTATTTCGATTGCATTTTAAATAGTCTACTTTATTGATATTGTATGTTTTGCATGCAGGATTATTGCACATTTCATTTTTAACAATGATGGGCAGTAAATAATAAAAATATGATAAATTATTTATAGTCATCAGTGTCTAAAGAGTGGAAACAGCCCTGACATTGTAGAAATCGGGCCAACTACTTGACCTCACATAAATTAATTGGCTGTTAAAAAATAGTCCACTCTGATATTAGGAGCAATAAATGGCATTGTTAAAATTTGCAGTGGCTGTGGATAGTGTGTAAAAACTCTGGAGTCCAGGGGATTGGGTTAGACACTGGTTTTCCCATCTGAGATCTACGTGCAAAACCAGCCCAGACTAATGGGGTGATAGCGTTTAGCCAGTCTCAACTCCAGTTTGTAATGGCTGCAAGCCCAACGCACAAGCCGACACTTAAGTAGGCAAATACAGCAGCTATTGTTCACACAGCAAGACTCCACAAACAGCATGAAATGTTCTTCCTCCTCTTTTAATCTCTATAGTGTTGATGTGAAGACTGATCGCACAATGCCTTCTCCTAACTCGTCCTTTGCTGTGGAGCTCCTTACCACCCACTCCAGGATTTTAAAACCCAAGCAGCCGGCTAGCTGTTTGCAACTTCTAAAATCACTTTGTCTATCTTCTATTCTTTTCACCTCCAGTGGTGGGGAAGTGATGATCTGCTGAAAATCCAAATTCACTTTTTTTTGGATTAAAGATCTATTAATTGCGAGGCATATAGGTGCTTAAAGTTGATTATAATGCATCTTTGTTAAGTAAAAATTCAAAGATTTTTGGGGGAGGCATGCCCCCAAATCTCCTTCAAAATGCACCACCATTTTGTACCTTTAATGTTTGGATTTACCCTTCAGCCTTTCATGTACATATGGGTTTTTTTCTCCTCCAATACAAGTAAAGCAATGTTGGGTATTTTTTTAAATGTATTTAATAATTCATGGGATGTGGGCACTACTGACAAGGCCAAGCATTTATTGCCCATCCCTAATTGCCCTTGAGAAGGTGGTGGTGAGGCACCTTCTTGAACCGCTGCAATCCTTGTGTGAAGGTACTCCCAGAATGCTGTTAGGTAGGGAGTTCCAGGATTTTGGCCCAGCGACGATGAAGGAACGGCGATATATTTCCAAGTCAGGATGGCGTGTGACTTGGAAGGGAACTTGGAGGTGATGGTGTTCCCATGCACCTACTGCCCTTGTCCTTCTAGGTGGAAGAGGTCGCAGGTTTGGGAGGTGCTGTTGAAGAAGCCTTGGCGAATTGCTGCAGTGCATCTTGTAGCTGGTACACACTGCAGCTGCAGTGCACTGGTGGTGGATGGAGTGAATGTTTAAGGTAATAGATGGGGTGCTGATCAAGCTGGCTGCTTTGTCCTGGATGGTGTCGAGCTTCTTGAGTGTTGTTTCAGCTGCACTCATCCAGGCAAGTGGAGAGTATTCCATCACACTCCTCACTTGTGCCTTGTAGGTGATGGAAAGGCTTTGAGGAGTCAGGAGGTGAGTCACTTGCCATAGAATACCTAGCCTCTGACCTGCTCTTGTAGCCACAGTATTTATGTGGCTGGTCCAGTTAAGTTTCCTACAGATCCAGTTACAAAGTCCCATGCAACTACTTGTTTCACATGCCATAGTTTTATAATAAAGTCCTCCTTGATTTGTCAGATGTTGGTGAGATTTTGCCAGTTTTCTAGATCAACATGAATGGAGATGGGTAATACTGGAAAATAAAGTTACAAATGTGGAGTAATGAGCACTCAAAAAAGGTAACCATATGGATTGTTACTGGCAGTATTAAGAGATTAGGACTAATAGATTGCAGTCAAGGAGTTATGATATTGGGTGTTTGATGAGTTGATTCATTGTACAGGGTGATGAGGTGATGAGGTGGAAACACCTGCGTTTGATTTTTTTTTAGTTGAGTCATGTGATGGTCTTTTCAATATCTCACCAATTAGGACGGGACTATTCATGACTGCTAATTATGCGAAAGTAACACAAATTAATTACTCCTCTTTTCCAGAGTCAAGTGTTTTGGGCCAAATCAGGCAGCTAAGGTTACACTAATTTGGCATGTAGCTTAACTAGTGCAATATGATGATGCAACTGCTACTTTGTGCTGCAACCAAACCGAGTCAACTGAAGAGTGTGCAGGAAGGCTCCGCAGAGGCTAGAATAGACAGTTAAAGGTTTACAGTGTGACATTCCAGCTGTGATTAATCTTTGCTAGGAAGAGTGCTATGTATATATTTTCTCATGTAAAGCTACAGCCCTTTAGGGGGAATAATACTCACTGGATAGCTGTTCTAGATTGAAAATGCAAATGTCTTTACAACACCCAGCTTGACTACTTCTGATTGAATGAGGCATACTCCGATCGCATTGGAATATAGAGAGGGTGCATTGCAGAACTGGTGTAAAACTGCAGATGGCAATGCACCAGAGAAGTATCAGAATATTCTAGTAATTTGGCTGCATCTTTTGTAGCTCTTAATTGTTTTTGCCCCAATTTTCCCTGGTTCCATCAGAATTTATTTGGACATCTGGCAGCGAGGGAAGAGGCTTGGTGATGTAGTGTATTAGCACACTGACCTTTCACCTCTGTGACCTCCGCCTGAATCCAATTCAGACGTATAGGGTGAAAGTCAATTCTGTGTGGTTGGCTGGATGGGTCCTTTATTTTGGACAGGCGCAACCCGGTTCCTACTGGGCATGGGCCCACAGGGCAAAGCTGTCACAAATTGGCATGAACTTGCCAGTCTGAGCCATAAGGATGGCTGGTGTGGAAAGTGGAAACAGTGGCATTGGTGGATTAGAGAATTGCTCTTCCGCGGTTGGAGCTAAGGCACAGTGCTGGCATGGAACAAGGGAGCTTTGTTTTGCAGCTGGCTGTGCTGTACCTGATCCCAGAATGGCTGGTGTTGCTACTGGATGAATTTCATATTTTTGACCACTAAAATTTACCCATTTTTTTTTACAGAACTAAATGAGCAATATGATGAAAGCAAGGTCTATCATGCTTCAAACAGGAATATTTCTGTGTGTTTTTGAATAGACTAATATAAATTCAAGACCGGCTCTGGGTAGCTGTGTTCTAAAGAGTGATTTTGTCTTTGTTGGGGAGAAAGTCAATACAGAAAAACTATGTTGAGGAATCCATATTTCAGTTGATGGCCATCTGGCCTAACCGGTCCCTAGCTGTGATGTTGTCGTCTGTATTCATAAATTAATTGCATCGGAAATTACATAATGCAGATGGGAAAAGCAGAAGAAGCTCATTATTCCCAATGATTGAGCCCTCAATAAAGTTGCTCTCTAATTGAAATTCCAGTGAGCATTGTTTTAGACCTTGGTGAGTGTGAAACCCAGCTTATGTGTGTTAGAGTTCTCATTAGTATTTCCTCTCAGTACTTTATATAATATTTTTCATTTGAGTGATGAAGTCTGTCCTTGAGAAACACAAAATAATTCTATGAGCTGTGGGGTTTTTGAGGATCTTTATTACACTGTCCTGATTGCCTGTCTAACAGTAAAAAGAGGTCCATGAACGTTTGCTACATACATTACATCAGAGACTTGGAATTTTCCCCTAAAAAACGGGTGGGTTTGGAGCGTGGGGGCAGTTAAAGTGTTAAAAGTGGGAATCCTGACCTGATAGCGCCTCGAACCCGCCCACGTCTGGTTTTGCCGGAGGCGGGGTGGGGCTGGGTGCGGGCGACCAAGCCGCTGCCAGGGGGGCGGTACAACGATTTAAATATTGTAATGAGGCTGGAAGCCTCTTTTTCCCCATCCATGTTGAATTTAACTGCCTGGGGACGGGTTTCACACAATTCATGAAACCCAGCAGTTAAACCAAGGCGGGGACTGCTGCATCCAGGAGGTAAGTGGATTCATACCTGTAGTGTATGTACCCGTCTACCTTTAAGGGAACTATTGAATGTAACCGTTCACCTTTAAGAGGACTACTTTCGGTGTGGCACTATTTGTTTGGCTTCTGTATACTGTAATACCGATAGTGACCACACCAGTATATAAGTGTTGTGGCAGGATTGCTGGGGCAGATTCGCCCGGACCTTCGAATAGTAAAGACCTGTTTGTTTGTTACTTCTGAAGTCTGTGTATTTATTAACTGCCCAACCCACAGACTTTACAGTGGCGACGAGTCCGATCGTACCCTGCGGCAAGATTACCAAAGCAAGAAGAGCGTCGAAGAGAGGCAACTGCCCTCGTCGTGCTGCTGGAAGAAAACACGAGGCTGCAGCAGGAGAAAGGTGGAAGACTTTAGCAACAAAAGCTTCCGTCTGCAACAGGCACTGACTACCCTTCTACCACGGTACGGAGTGAGCCGATCAGCAGGGAACAAGGCGGCCGAAGAGACTGTGAGTAGGGGAAGGTGTAGAAGTATCCGGAGGATAAGGGCAGAGCACTCGACCTCGGTCGAGGGGGAGCTGAGCCGGTCAGAAGTCGGGTCCAACGGCGTCGGGTGACAGCCGGACCGCGATCGGCGGGAAAAGCCGGGCAGCGACCGCAGCCATGAAGCGCTGAGACTGGGAGTAGGCGCGGGAAGAGAAACCCAGCGCAGCCGGGGAGGGAAACACCGGTCTGCGAGAGGGCTGGGAGGCGAACAGGAACCGTGCGGGTGAGAGAGAGAGACAGAGCCGAGCAAGGGGAGAGAGACTGCGCGAGAGCCAGTCCAACGGCTGAGCTGTTCTCCACCAACGGGGTACCCAGCGCCGGTAGAGCCGTGCGGGTGGGAGGAAAAGACAGAGCCGAGTAAGGGGAGCTGTGCGGAAGCCAGCCCAGCGGCTGAACCTGTCCGCTGTGGGGAAAGCGTACCCCTTCCACCAGGGAAGAAACGCGGGAAGCCGCCATTAGGCGGAGAAGTCGATTGAAGTGGGCGGGGCGAGAAGGAAAGAGCGGGAAACCGCCATTTTTGCGGGAAAACCGCCATCTTAGAAATAAACAAATAAATAAGAATACTTGAAGAAATACTTGTGTTGTACCCAAGGAAAGAAAGATGCCTAAGCGGGCGGACACCAACGAGTTCAATTCGGAGATAGAAGACTGGCCCACGTACGTAGAACGTATTGAGATACATTGTAAGGCTAACAAAATAGCTAAGGAGGAAAAAGCTTTAACCTTACTTAACATGATGGGTGCGAAAACATTCGGGTTGTTGAAGCATCTTCTCTCACCAGCTAAACCGGCAGATCAGACTTTCGATGATATTGTAGCAGTGCTGAAGGATCACTTGAACCCCACACCGTTGATGCTGGCTGAACGATTCAAATTCTACGCAAGAACGCAGAGGAAAGACGAAAGCAATGCGGAATACTTGGTCGAACTGCGTAGGATAGCGAAATACTGCCAGTTTGGAGGGAATCTGACAGAGGCACTGCGTGACAAGTTCGTATGCGGATTGTCCAAAGAAGGAACGCAGAAGCGACTACTGGAAGAAAATGACCTCACACTGGACAGGGCTGTCCTCATAGCTGCATCGCACAAAGCCGCAGCGAAAGGAACGGCGGAAATGCAGCTAAAGGCGGCGGCACTAGGGGTGGACCAAATTACTTCGAGCACAACAAAATGCTACCGTTGTGGGAAGACAACACACGACCAGAATCAATGCTGGGTTAAAAACCAAGAATGCAGGAAATGTGGCAAGATCGGGCACATAGCTAAGGTATGCCGGTCAGGAGCAACGTACAACAATAAGAAGTCACCACAAAAATGGTACGGAAAGGTACAAGAGGTGACTAAGAAGAGTCTGAGGGAACAGAAGTCGGTCTCACACTCCAAATGCAAAGGACTGGACAGTCTGAGAATTCACAACGTGAGCAATGAAGCTGACCGACAAACTATCTGGATAACGCTACAGATTGCAAAGGTCCAAGTGAATAAGCATGACTATAAAAAAAATTTCAAGCATATTCCACTACGGGATACGGAACTAGTACTACAGACATACACGGGGCACAAAGTATTCCCCATCGGAATGATAGAAGTCAAGGTGAGATACAAGGATAAAGATCATCACCGGTTGGACCTGTATGTATTGCCTGAGGGAGGACCACCACTTCTGGGACGGGAGTGGATCCGAAAAATAAAATTGGACTGGCAGTCACTAAACACCATGACGGTGGATTCCGAAAAAGAGGATGTCAAACCTGAACGGCTGTCCAGAATATTGGACAAAGCTAAGGAGGTATTCCAGCAAGGACTGGGAACACAGCAAGGTATTAAAGCAAAGGTTAAGATTGCAGAAAATGCAAGCCCAAAGTTTTTTAAGGCCAGATCGGTACCTTACGCAATACGACCAGCTGTGGAGGCAGAACTGGAAGAACTTGAACGATCAGGGGTTCTGTCAAAAGTGGACTGGAGTGAGTGGGCCACGCCCATTGTTCCCGTCATGAAGTCCTCACCGAGTAATAAGCCAGGGGGACCGGGGAAGGTCCGTATCTGCGGAGATTTCAAGATTACTGTGAATCCGGTGCTTCACACGGTACAATACCCGCTTCCGCCGATTGAAGATATCTTTGCTTCGTTGGCTGGAGGGAAGCATTTCACGAAAATAGATCTGGCTCAAGCATATCTACAGATGGAGGTTGAGGACGAGTCACGCCAGTACCTCACCATCAACACTCACAGAGGCTTGTATCGCTACAATAGACTGGTCTTTGGGGTAGCTTCGGCGCCAGCAATTTGGCAGAGGGCCATGGAACAGGTGTTACAAGGAATTCCAAGCACGCAGTGCTATTTAGATGACATTTTAATCACGGGAAAAGATGAGGAAGAACACCTCACGAATTTGAAACTGGTACTCACCAGGTTGAAGGAGTATGGCCTTCGGGTTAATCGCAAGAAGTGTGAGTTCTTCCAAAAACGGATCTCATACTGCGGTCATGTCATTGACCGAGAAGGACTGCATAAGTCACCTGAAAAGATAGAAGCGGTCGTGAAGGCCCCCGCTCCAGGAAACATATCACAGTTAAGATCATTCTTGGGGTTGATTAATTACTATCACAAGTTTCTGCCAAATTTATCCACGGTGCTGCATCCGCTGAATGACCTGTTGCGGAAAGAAACACCATGGAAGTGGAGTGAAGAATGCAAAAAGGCTTTTCGCAGAAGCAAGGAGTTGATTACCTCTGAAGAAGTGTTGGCTCATTTCAACCCAGCATTACCCCTTCGTCTAGCTTGCGATGCTTCCCCGTACGGAATTGGGGCAGTACTCTCGCACAGGCTACCAAATGGCTCAGAAAGGCCAGTGGCTTTCGCGTCCCGATCATTGACACCCGCGGAGCGAAATTACGCCCAAATAGATAGGGAGGCCCTCAGTCTTGTGTGGGGCATGAAGAAATTCAACCATTACTTACAATGTAAAAAGTTCACATTGCTGACAGACCACCAGCCGTTGGTGTCCATATTCAACCCAAATAAGGCCGTTTCCACCATGACAGTACAAAGGTTACAAAGGTGGTCCGTGTTACTTGGGGCACACCAATACGAAATTGAGTACAAAAGGTCTAAACAGCATGGAAATGCTGATGGGTTGTCACGCTTGCCATTGCCGATGGTAGAAGAAGCGAGTATAGTGGACCCAGTAGAGTTGTTCCACTCATCCATAGTGGAGTGTCTACCGATAACAAACTCAATGATTGAGAATGAGACAAGGAATGACCCGACTCTTTCACGAGTCTATGATGTAACGGTGGAGGGATGGCCAGCACAGAGCGAACCAACACTGCAAGCATTTGCACAGAGGAAAGAACAACTGTCAGTGTGTCGAGGAACCCTGATGTGTGGATCTAGAGTGGTGATTCCACCCAAACTCCAAAAGAAGGTGCTAAAGGAGCTGCACGAAGGACATCTGGGGGGAGTAAAGATGAAGAATCTAGCAAGAGCGTTTGTGTGGTGGCCAGGCATTGATGGAGACATAGAGGAGATCACGAAGAACTGCCTAGGATGTCAGAGGGTTCAGAACGCGCCACCCCAGGCTCCTCTGCATCCATGGGAGTGGCCCTCATCGCCTTGGCAAAGAGTACACATCGACTTTGCTGGTCCATTTATGGACTCGATGTTTCTAATAGCGGTGGATGCCCACTCCAAGTGGCCGGAAGTAATTAAGATGACCACCACCACGACGGAAAAAACCATCACAGTGTTAAGGACTATGTTTGCTCGGAATGGCCTGCCGGAACAGATCTGTTCTGATAATGGACCACAATTTGTGTCCGAAGAATTCAAGAAATTCTTAAAGAGCAATGGGGTTAAACATTACACGTCAGCCCCATACCATCCCGCCTCCAATGGATTGGCTGAAAGGTTTGTCCAGACCTTCAAGAAGGCCGTAAAGGCCATGAGTAATGAAAATATAAGTCTGCAACATAAGGTGGATAGCTTTTTGTTGGCATACCGAAATGCGACACATGCGGTCACAAATCAAACTCCCGCAATGATGTTCTGTAATAGACGCCTAAGATGCCGGCTGGATTTATTAAAACCAAACGTCAGAAGAGACGTAGAGAACCGGCAATTCCAGGGCATGAACGACAGGGTCACTAGATCTTTCCAGATCGGTCAACGAGTTTTGGCCCGGGACTACTGTACTGAGAAATGGCAGCCTGGAACTATTGGGAAAAGGCTGGGGCCATTGATGTACACCGTGGACATTGGAGACAATATAATAAGGCGCCATGTTGACCAAATCATAGGGTCTGCCACAAATGGGCAACCGACTTCACCACCTTATCCGGGTAAGGTTGAAACTGAGATACCCAGAACACCTACTTCCGATCTAGTGATACTGGAGTCAGCTGAACCTGACACGGCTTTTCAAGCCAAATCGACCTTGCCAGAAGCACCTCCTAGCCCGCCTGAAATGACGACACCACTGCGGCGTTATCCGGACAGAATCCGGAAACCCCCGGAAAGACTGAATCTATGAACTGTCTTACATAAACCTGTATATATGTTAGAATGTATGTTCACTATGGACTTAGTAAGTAATAAGCTAAAAAGGGAGGATTGTAGTGTATGTACCCGTCTACCTTTAAGGGAACTATTGAATGTAACCGTTCACCTTTAAGAGGACTACTTTCGGTGTGGCACTATTTGTTTGGCTTCTGTATACTGTAATACCGATAGTGACCACACCAGTATATAAGTGTTGTGGCAGGATTGCTGGGGCAGATTCGCCCGGACCTTCGAATAGTAAAGACCTGTTTGTTTGTTACTTCTGAAGTCTGTGTATTTATTAACTGCCCAACCCACAGACTTTACAATACCTACTTCCTGGATCCAGAGTCCCGACCACACCCATCCCCGGCGATCGGAACTGCCACCCACAAGGCCTCCGATCGACTTCCCAGACCTCCACCACCAACGCCTCCCGCCCCCCAACGATGATGATGAGTCCGACCACAGTCCTCCAGAGGCCTGCCCTGATCTTCCGACACTCCTGCCAATCCTTCTGCCCCCCAATCCCTGGCCAACGCCCCCTCCAATGATCAGCGATTCCGCCCCCTCCCCCAGCGATCCCTGCTTGCTTGCCGATCCACAACCACCCCCCATTGCCTGCCAATCCCCGACTTCCCCAATCCCCTGTCAATCCTGCAATCCCCCGCTGCCGATCCTCTCTCCCCCCCTCCTGATTGCTGACCCCACTGCCGATTGCCGAGCCCCCACCCCTGCCAATTGCCGACCCCCCCTTCAGATTCCCGAACCACCACCCCCCCTCGCCAATTGCCTCCCTCCCGCGATCCATCCCCCCGGACCAATCCCTCGCAACTGAGGCCTACCCGCCCGCAGCCAGCCAGCCTCTCAAGCTGGCTGGCTGCGGGCGGGAAACAAAGGCCTCACATTCGAATTAGGCCCTACCGGTAAATTCGGCAGGGCCTGCGGGAAACCCGGCCTCCCGTGTTTTCCGCCCGCCTTGGAGGCCTCCGCATCCAACCCGCCTCCCCAAAGAAAATTCCGGCCTGATTTGCAAAGGACTCTTAACATTTTGAACTTTGTTATTTTCAGAACAAGTTCATCATTGTATTATTGGTTATTTTCTGTGTTGCTGTATATCGTTGCATTATATGACTTATATATACATATGACCATTAGTTTTAGCCTGAATAGTTGCATCTGCTGTGGTATGTGATCTCAGTGAAAAGTGCCATGGTATTAGGTTAATTGTTGGTTGTGTGGCATGCTACCTCATTCATATCACGCATAAAGCTACAAGTTTCAGATAATAGGTGATGTATTTTTTTTGTTGTGAACATGAGTAAAGAGTGTTGAAAGGAATCCAAAATTGTAACCAGTATCATCGAATACACAGAAAAACTAACCTTGCCTCCGACACATGGAATTTTGTAATGTCATACAAAATATCATCTGGTTAATGAATTTTGTAATCTGGATGTAAGATTCAATGTCATGAGGTAAATGTGAAATGTCAGTTGGAGGGACTGCTCTCAGGTTGAGAGTATTGTCTTGATGACCTCATACCTATTGAGGCAAGAAGACATTCAGAGTGTGAAAACATCAAGCGAACTGTACTCTCAATCAAACAAGTTCACTCCAGTGAACTTGTAACATTTGCAAATTACAAGTTCATTGGAGCGAATTTCTGTTATCTTTTTACGTAAATGAATTTATGCTCCCAGATATCTGCAAATGATGAGACAGCCTCTAATGCTTGTTATTGTTGGTTAGTCTTATTAAATATTCAGGCTATTGTCGTCCTCTAGTGGCTTGATGGCAGACACAGGGTGAAAATGTAAACTGCGTACAGTGGAGATGGGGCATTAGGAGGGATGGTTGGAGAGATTCCTAAACAGGCTGGCGACAAGGTAGGTAGTGTGAGGAGCAGGAAAGGGTTTTGCAGTGGATTGGTCACTATCACATGAGAAAGGCCTTGTTGAGTCTGTATGTCCCAGTTAGGTTTAGGATCAATCACTGGACACAGACAACAAGAATAACTTTTAACAGGTCTTTACTATTCGAAGGTCAGGGCTGAACTGCCCAGCAAATCCTTGCACAACACTTATATACCGGTGTGGTCACCACCGGTATTACAGTATTACAGTATACAGCAGCCAAGAGAAAGTAGTACATCTCTTAAGGTAGTTATCTTAAGGTGGAACAGGTTACATACACCACAATCCTCCCTTTTTAGCTTAACAGTTATATCCCCATTTAACATAACATAATAACATATATATATACAACTTCATGCAAAACAGTTCAAAGATTCAGTCTCTGAGGAGGCCTCCTGATTCGAGTTGGATAACGCCTTTCAGGGGTCTCTGATTCTCGTTGCTGGGGTGACTCATCTAGTTGGTCTCTTATGGATTGGACATCATCATCAGGTACATTCACTTCTGAGGTAGATGCTTCAGGTTCACTAACTTCTTTCACGGTTGTCTCTGCCGTAACCATGGGTTCGACCCTTGTTCTCGATTCTACCAGTTGGTCAGCATGACGCCGTATTACATTTTCACCAATATCTACCGTGTGCATCAGTGGTCCTTGTCTGGCCCGAATTGTTCCAGATTGCCATTTCTCGTTTTTATAGTCCCGGGCTAACACTGGTTGTCCTATTTCAAAACTCCGAGTGGTCTTGTTATTTATATGCTGGAACTGTTTGTTTTCAACTTCCCTCCGCACATTTGGTTTTAACAAGTCCAACCTGGACCGCAACCATCTGTTGTAGAACATCATGGCAGGACTATTTCTCTCTTTTCAATACAAGCTTGAATTCTGTGGTGTTAAATTTCTGTGGTGTAGTGGGGACAGTTGGTAAATAAAGCGCCCTAGAGTATACCTGTAACTGGGGTATTGAATAAATTTTTTAATTAATTAAAGGAGTAAGTCATGGCAGGAGAGCTCAGACCCGTGTTCTGCTCCTCTTGCTCCATGTGGGAAGTCAGGGATGCTGCCAGTGTCCCTGACGACCATGTGTGCAGGAAATGCATCCAGCTGCAGCTACTTGTAGACCGCATTGTGGCGCTCGAGCTGCGGGTGGATGAATTTTGGAGCATGCGCGACGCTGAGAGGCTCGTGGATAGCACGTTTAGCGAGTTGTTCACGCCTCAGGGTAGGGCAGCACAGGGGGTGACCATCAGGCGGAGCAACAAAGGCAGGCAGGTAGTGCAGGGAACCCCTGCGGACATCCCCCTTTCAAACAAGTATACCGCTTTGGATACTGTTGAGGGGGATGACTCACCAGGGGAAGGCAGCAGCAGCCAACTTCCTGGCACTGGGGGTGCTCCTGCTGCCCAGGAAGGGGGGAAAAAGAGTGGGAGAGCAATAGTGGTAGGGGATTCTATAGTAAGGGGAACAGATAGGCGTTTCTGTGGCCGTAGACGTGAATCCAGGATGGTTTGTTGCCTCCCTGGTGCCAGGGTCAAGGATGTCACTGAGCGGCTGCAGGGCATTCTGGAGGGGGAGGGTGAACAGCCAGTGGTCGTGGTCCACATTGGTACCAACGACATAGGTAAAAAGAGGGATGAGGTCCTGCAGCAAGAATTTAGGGAGCTAGGTGAAGGATTAAGGAGCAGGACCTCAAGGGTTGTAATCTCTGGATTACTCCCGGTGCCACGTGCTAGTGAGTATAGGAATAGGAAGATAGAACAGATGAATGCATGGCTAAAGGGATGGTGCAGGAGGGAGGGCTTTAGTTTCCTGGATCACTGGGTCTGCTTCTGGAAAAGGTGGGACTTGTACAAGTCGGACGGTTTACACCTGAACCAGAGGGGAACCAATATCCTTGCGGGGAGGTTTGCTAGCACTGCTGGGGGGGGTTTAAACTAACTTGGCAGGGGGATGGGGTACAGAGTGGAGCTATAGTAGGGGGTGATTTACAGCCAAATACAGAGGCAAAACAAGTCAGCTGGGAAGGCAGAGCAAATATGTGAAGGCAAAAGAGAATATGGCAGGGCTGGAAGGCATTTATTTTAATGCAAGGAGTCTTGCAAATAAGGTGGATGAACTGAAGTTGTTGTTGAACACATGGGAGTACGATATTGTTGCTATCACGGAGACATGGTTGAGGGAGGGTCAGGACTGGCAGCTCAATATTCCGGGGTATAGAATCTTCAGGTGAGACAGAGGGGGGTGTAAAAGGGGAGGGGGTGTTGCAATATTAATTAAGGAGTCAATTACTGCTGTAAGGAGGGATGATATATTAGCGGGTTCCTCTAATGAGGCCATATGGGTAGAACTTAAAAACAAAAAGGGGGCAAGCACTTTGCTGGGAGTGTACTATAGGCCCCCAAACAGTCAGGGGGAGATAGAGGAACAGATATGCAGGCAAATCTCAGAAAAGTGCAAAAATAATAGGGTAATAATAGTGGGGGATTTCAACTTCCCCAATATAAATTGGGATAGTCAGAGTGTGAAAGGCTTAGAGGGTGCAGAATTCTTAAAGTGCATGCAGGAGAGCTTTTTGAGCCAACATGTAGAAAGTCCTACAAGAGAGGGGGCGGTACTGGACCTAATTCTAGGGAATGTAGCCGGGCAAGTGGTGGAAGTGTCAGTAGGAGAGCATTTTGGCGACAGTGGCCATAATTCGGTGAGATTTAAGGTGGTCATGGAAAAGGACAAAGACGGCCCGGAAATAAGGGTTCTAAATTGGGGGAAGGCCGATTTTAATATGATAAGGCAGGATCTGGCCAAAGTGGACTGGGAGCAGCTACTTATAGGAAAATCCACATCAAAACAGTGGGAGACTTTCAGAAGGGAAATAGAGAGAGTACAACACCAACATGTTCCTGTAAAGGTCAAGGGTGGGACCAACAAGCAAAGGGAACCTTGGATGACAAGGGATATACAAAAATGCATTAGGAATAAAAGGGGGGCTTTTGGCAGTTACAAAAGACTAAAGACGGAAGAAGCCCTAGAGGAGTATAAAAAGTGCAGGGGCGTACTTAAAAAAGAAATTAGGAGGGCGAGGAGGGGCCATGAAAGCCTGTGTCCAGTGGGGTACCTCAGGGATCGGTGCTGGGTCCCTTGTTGGTTTGTGATCTACATAAATGATTTGGATGAGAATGTAAAAGGTATGATCAGTAAGTTCGCAGATGACACGAAAATTGGTGGGGTGGTAAATTGCGAGGAGGAAAGCCTCAGGCTACAGGACGATATAAACGGGTTGGTCAGATGGGCGGAAAAGTGGCAAATGGAATTTAACCCTGAAAAGTGCGAGGTGATGCATTTTGGACAGACAAATAAGGCAAGGGAATACACAATGAGTGGTAGGACCCTAGGAAGTACAGAGGGTCAGAGGGACCTTGGTGTACATGTACATAGATCCCTGAAGGCAGCGGAACAGGTAGATAAGGTGGTTAAAAAGGCATATGGGATACTTGCCTTCATTAGCCGAGGCATAGAATATAAGAGCAGGGAGGTTATGATGGAGCTGTACAAAACGCTGGTGAGGCCACAGCTGGAGTACTGTGTGCAGTTCTGGTCGCCTCACTATAGGAAGGATGTGATTGCTTTGGAGAGGGTGCAGAGAAGATTCACCAGGATGTTACCTGGGATGGAGCGCCTCAGCTATGAAGAGAGGCTGGACAGGCTGGGGTTGTTTTCCTTGGAGCAAAGAAGGCTGAGGGGGGACCTGATTGAGGTGTACAAAATGATGAGGGGCATAGATAGGGTAGATAAAGAGGAACTTTTCCCCTTAGTAGGGCGGTCAATAACAAGGGGGCATAGATTCAGGGTAAGGGGCAGGAGATTTAGAGGGGATTTGAGGAGGAACTTCTTCACCCAGAGGGTGGTTGGAATGCGGAACTTAATGCCTGAAAGGGTGGTAGAGGCAGGAACCCTCACAACATTCAAGAAGCATTTGGATGAGCACTTGAAATGCCATTGCATACAAGGCTATGGACCAAATGCTGGAAAATGGGATTAGACTGGACAGGGATGGATGGGCGGTGCAGACACGATGGGCCGAAGGGCCTCTTTCTGTGCTGTAAAACTCTATGACTCTATGACTTTGGTTTGTCACTGCATGAGTGGCGTTTCGATATGCCAGTAGGAATTTGTCCACCTTGTGTTGTAGTGGAATCTGATCTTCGCTCATGGCCTTTATTGCTTTTTTAAACGTTTGTACAAATCTCTCGGCCAACCCGTTTGTAGCCGGATGATATGGGGCAGAGGTATAATGTTTCACCCCATTCTTCTTCATGAATCCCTGGAATTCTTCTGACACGAACTGCGGTCCGTTGTCTGAACATATTTGTTCTGGCAATCCATTTCTCGCAAATATCGTTCTTAACACCATGATCGTCTTTTCCGAGGTAGTGGTAGTCATCTTAATCACTTCTGGCCATTTAGAATGTGCGTCCACCGCAATTAAAAACATGGAGTCCATGAAAGGACCAGCAAAGTCAATATGTACACGTTGCCATGGGGTGGAAGGCCATTCCCATGGATGCAGCGGTGCAATCGGAGGTGCATTTTGCACTTTTTGGCACCCTGAGCAGCTTTTCGTCAGCTCCTCTATCTGTTGGTCGATACCCGGCCACCACACATAAGCCCTAGCAAGGCTTTTCATCTTGACTCCCCCCAGATGACCTTCATGCAGTTCCTTTAGAACTCTCTCTCTTAACTTAGGAGGAATAATCACCCTTGTTCCATACATCAATGTTCCTTGACAGACGGACAGCTGTTCTCGTCTTGCTGAGAATGCCGGTAACAGTGGATCACCATGTGCTGGCCATCCCTTCACTGTCACTTCGTAGACCCTGGACAGTGTCGGGTCGTTCCTGGTTTCTCTTTCAATACTTGCATTGGTGGCTGGTAAACATTCGATGATGGTCGAGTGAAATAACTCAACAGGGTCAACCGTCGGTGCCTCCTCCTCTGTAGGTAGTGGCAGGCGTGATAGCCCATCAGCATTACCATGCTGCTTTGTACCTTTGAATTCTATCTGATATTGATGTGCCCCTAGGAAAAGGGACCATCTCTGGAGTCTCTGTGCTGTCATCACCGAAACACCCTTCTTAGGGTTAAAAATGGATACCAACGGCTGGTGGTCTGTCAGAAGCGTAAACTTTTGGCCCTGCAGGTAATGATTAAACTTATTTACTCCCCACACACGGCTGAGAGCCTCCCTATCTATCTGAGCATAATTGCGCTCAGCGGAGGTCAATGATCTGGATGCGAACGCAACTGGCCTCTCCTGGCCATTTGGCAACTTGTGTGAGAGTACTGCCCCAATACCATATGGAGAAGCATCACAAGCCAAACGAATAGGCAGCATTGGGTTGAAGTGAGCCAACACTTCCTCTGAGGTGATCAATGCCTTGCTTTTGCGAAAGGCCCTCTTACAGTCCTCGCTCCACTTCCATGGTACTCCCTTCTGCAAAAGAGCGTTCAGCGGGTGCAGCACCGTGGATAAATTTGGCAGAAACTTATGGTAATAGTTAATCAACCCTAGAAACGACCTCAATTGGGATACATTATCCGGAGCGGGAGCCTTCACAACAGCTTCAATCTTGTCAGGAGACTTATGAAGCCCCTCCTGGTCAATGACATGACCACAGTACAAGATCCGCTTCTGAAAGAATTCACATTTCTGGCGATTAACTCGAAGACCATATTCTTTCAATCTGGCGAGCACCAGTTCCAAGTTTGCAAGGTGTTCCTCGTCATCATCTCCTGTAATCAGAATATCATCCAGGTAACATTGTGTACCTGGAATTCCCTGTAATACCTGCTCCATGGCCCTCTGCCAAATTGCTGGAGCCGATGCCACTCCAGAAACCAGTCTATTATACCGGTACAAGCCTCTATGCGTGTTGATCGGGAGATACTGGCGTGACTCTTCCTCAACTTCCATCTGTAAGTACGCCTGCGCCAGGTCTATCTTGGTGAAGTGTTTCCCGCCAGACAATGAAGCAAAGATATCCTCAATCCGTGGAAGCGGATACTGCACCGTGTGAAGCACCGGATTAACAGTGATCTTGAAATCACCACAGATGCGAACCTTCCCTGGTTCCCCCGGCTTGTTGCTCGATGAACGCTTCATGACTGGGACAATGGGCGTGGCCCACTCACTCCAGTCTACCTTAGACAGTACTCCTGAACGTTCTAGCCCTTCCAGCTCAGCTTCCACAGCAGGTCGTATTGCATAAGGTACCGGTCTGGCTTTGAAAAATTTCGGGTTTGCATGTTCTTCAATCTTGATGTTTGCCGTAATTCTTCTCAGTGTTCCCAGTCCTTGTTGGAACACCTCTTTAGCATCGTCCAATATTCTGGACAATCGTTTAGGTTTGACATCTTTTGTACCGGAATCTACCGTTAGTGCTTTTAAGGAATGCCAGTCCAGATTTATTTTCCTAATCCACTCCCGTCCCAGTAGTGGTGGACCTCCTTCAGGTAGCACATATAAGTCCATTCCTCGGCTTTCTTTGCCCTTGTGGACCACCTTTACCTCTATCTTCCCGATGGGGTATACTCTTTGCCCCGTGTATGTTTTCAATACAATCTCCGTATCCCGTAGGGGAATATGTGGGAATAACCTTTTGTAATCTTTCTTATTCATGACCGTCAATGCCGATCCAGTGTCCAATTCCATCTTCACTTGGACTTCTGCTATCTGAAGTGTGACCCAAATTGTTTGGAGGTCTGCTTCCTTACCAACATTGTGTACTCTTAGACTACCCAGTTCATTACTGCTGGCGTCTGAATCTGACTTCTGTTCATTCGAACTGTTCTCTGTCACCTTGTGTACCTTTTTGTACTTTTCCTGCGGTGACTTTTTGTTGCTGGTCTTCTTTCCTGACTGGCATACTTTAGCTATGTGACCAAGCCTGCCACATTTTCTGCATTCCTGATTTTTGAACCAGCACTGGTTCTGATCGTGTGTTGTCTTTCCACAACGATAACATTTTACTGTACTCAAGACCATTTGATTGGTACAGAGTTCCGGTGACCGTAACTGCATTTCCGCAGTGCCTCTTGCTGCGGCTTCTTGCGATGCTGCAATAGTGACAGCTTTATCAAGCGTAAGATCATTCTCTTCAAGCAGTCGCTTTTGTGTTCCTTCTTTTAACAATCCACACACAAATTTATCTCTCAGCGCATCTGCTAGCCCTGTCCCAAACTGACAGTACTTCGATAGCTTATGTAGTTCAATTAAAAATTCAGCGTTGCTTTCGTCTTTCAACTGCGTTCTTCTGTAAAATTTAAATCGTTCCGCTATCATCAGCGGCGTGGGGTTTAAATGATTTTTCAGGACAGTAACAATATTCGCGAAGGTCTGATCCGCCGGTTTATTTGGTGATAGAAGGTGCTTCAATAGCCCGTATGTCTTCGCCCCCATTGAGCTTAATAAGGTTAATGCTTTCTCATCATCTGGTACCTTATTTGCTTTACAATAAACTTCCAGGCATTCTACATACGTGGTCCAATCTTCGACATCACTATCAAAGGTATTAATGCTCCCATGTTTAGGCATCCTTGCAAGTTTTTAAAATTTTTAAAGTTTTTTAAAATGGCAGCTTCCCGCGCTTGTCTTCTTCCCCCGCCTACTAAAATGGCGGCTTCCCGCGCTTGGCGGCCTTTCCCGCGCTCGTCTTCTTCCCCGCCGACTACAATGGCGGATTCCCGCGTTTGCCTTCTTCCCCCGCTGGCTGCAATGGCGATTGCCTTGCTGCTGCCGTTCTCGCCTCCCAAGCGGTTCTCACTCCCCGACGCTGCTTTGCCTTGCAGCCCGATCCTTTACACCGGCTGCGTTTGAATTCTCCGCGGCTCTCGTGCCTTAAGCTTCTCAACTCCCCGACGCTGCTTTGCCTCGCAGCCCCGCTCGCAGCCCGGTCCTGTACACCGGCTGCGTTTGAGTTCTCCGCGGCTCTCGAGCCTTAAGCTGCCCCAGTCGCTGCGCCTCTCGGCCTCGATTGCAGCCCGGCCCTTTCTACTGGCCGTGGTCAAGCTCTCCGCCCTTATTCCTCCGTTTTCCCTCCCCTACTCCACAGTCAACGCGGCTGACTTTCTGCTCGTGTCGCTGATCGGCTTACCCACCACCGTGGTAGAAGGGATGATCACTGCCTGTCGCTGATGGAGGGCTTCGCAGTCAGAATTCTTTTTCTTTTAAACCCGGGTTCTCGATGCCTCCCGTGCGATGGTGCTCAGCAGGATGATGAGGGCGGATGCCTCTTCTCGACGCCTGTTTTGAGGACGAAGCTGCCTTGGATGTAAATTTGCCGCAGGGTAAGATCGGACTCGTCGCCACTGTTGAGTCTGTATGTCCCAGTTAGGTTTAGGATCAATCACTGGACACAGACAACAAGAATAACTTTTAACAGGTCTTTACTATTCGAAGGTCAGGGCTGAACTGCCCAGCAAATCCTTGCACAACACTTATATACCGGTGTGGTCACCACCGGTATTACAGTATTACAGTATACAGCAGCCAAGAGAAAGTAGTACATCTCTTAAGGTAGTTCTCTTAAGGTGGAACAGGTTACATACACCACAGGCCTCAGGGCACTTGTGCAGCAGCTGGCGGGAATGTCCGCCTACACCTTACTACCTGGTCCTAACACGGTTGGAGCCTAAACCTCCATGATGACTGCGGAGTGGAGCAGGCCGCAGTGTTTTTGTTGTTAATGTAATGCACCCAGAGGTAGAGTGCATTCATCCCCACTATGATCTCATGCACAAGCAACAAGGATTCTATTTTATTGAAGTGATGGATGTTTTCATGACTAAGAAGGTTCACGAGGTTGATTCCGGAGATGAAGGGGTTGTCTTATGAAGAAATGTTGAGCAGGTTGGGCCTATACTCATTGGAGTTTAGAAGAATGAGAGGGGATCTTATTGAAACATTTATCTGAAGGGGCTTCACAGGGTAGATGCAGAGAGGATGTTTCCCCTCGTGGGGGAATCTAGAACTAGGGCGCATCATTTCAGAATGAGGCACCCATTTAAATTTGAAATGAGGAGGAATTTCTTCTCTCAGAGGGTCGTGAATCTTTCGAATTCTCTTCCCCAGAGAGCTGGGTCATTGAATATATTTAAGGTGGAGATAGACAGATTTTTGAATGGTAAGGGAGTCTAGGGTTATGGGGAGCGGGCAGGGAAGTGGAGTTGAGGCCAAGATTAGATCAGCCATGATCTTCTTGAATGGCGGAGCAGGCTCGAGGGGCCAAATGACCTACTCCTGCTCCTACGTCTTATATTCTTATGTAGAATGATGACATTGAATCAGTGAAAGCAAAATTATTTTTTCTGATTTTAAAGGGCATGGAAACACAGGACTTTTCAAACTTGCAGGCAACCCTCAGCCAATATTGACACTCTCCTCACCTACGTGTATAAATAGGGTTTCTGCCGCACTTCCGGCAAAGTTACGGCAGAGAGGAGCGAAAGAGAGCTACGAGGAAATTAATGGCCTTAGAGTCGCTTGCCATCCAATTATGACTGGACGCTCCAACTTTTCAGTGGACTGTTCAGAATTTTTTTTAAACATAAACCAGGACACCTAAGGCTAAATATTCAGACTACGCAGTTGCAGTGTGAAGCCTTTGCCAGCTGTTATTGAATATTGGAAAATCACGCATTCCATGAGTTTCCGTCCATTAATCAGAACATTTGCCCTCTGAGATCTGTTTGTTATACTGTGTTTCCGTGTCTTTAGTTATCTAATCGTAAGGTTCCTAACAAAGCAAATGTTAGAATTCATGAACACATTCATCATTCCAACTCAGTCATGTCCTGCCCTCTGTCCAGTTTTGCACTTGAGGAAAATGGCAGCTTTAGTTCCATTTCAGATATATTGTTGAGATACCGCGGCAAACGTGGGAGTCGAGACCAGAGCTATTGAAAACACAACTGCTTTATTCTAACCACATGGCAAACAGGAACTAGAAAAGCCCACGCATCCACTTAAATACTTCCCAGACAGGAAGTGCTCCCAGCAGCCTGTCCCTGCGGGAAACAAGTTGCTGGAGGAAAGGGCCCCCGGCTGGGGGCTTCTGCTTAGACTGTCCGTGCCGCCGTGAGCGGATTATGTCCAGTGGTGGCGTGTCGCCACAGAGCTCCCCCCAGAATCCGCTGAGGAGGAGTGGATGAGTCGTGACGGTGGTCTAATGGTTCTGCCGCAGCGGCTCTGAGTGGTCACCGGTCTAGTTGGTTGGGTCGGGCGGTTCGCCGCCGGCTGTGCTGGCTTGCCGGGGGGATGGCCTCTAGTTGGAGGCTGGGCCACGGGGACCTGTTCCCCTGGTTCTGTGTGTGCTGGTTTCAGCCGGTCGATGGAGACTGTGTCGACCCTGTCGCCGAGTCGCAGCTTGAAGACCTTGTCCCCGGTTTGTAGTACCTCGTACGGTCCGTCGTACGGGGGTCGCAGGGGCCCGCGGTGCGCGTCGTGTCGCACGAAGACGAAGCGCGCCTGCTGTAAATTTGGCGGGACGTGTGGTGCGAGTTCGCCGTGTCGGTTGACCGGAAGTGGGGCGAACTGCTGAGCGGAAGAGAAAGAGTTGAGCCACTGCTGTTCGGCCGACCAAGGCTTGTTAGGCTCCGGGAGGAATTCGCCTGGGACGCGCAGCGGTTGCCCGTAGACTAACTCCGCTGCCGAGGACTGGAGATCTTCCTTGACCGCGGTACGTAGGCTGAGTAGCACCCACGGTAGGCGGTCAGTCCAGGTACTGTCCTGCAGGCCGGCGCGGAGTGAGGCCTTGAGTGACCTGTGGAAGCGTTCACAAAGCCCGTTGGCCTGTGGGTGGTACGCCGTGGTGCGGTGGAGCGTCACCCCGAGGTTGCGTGCTGTGGCCGTCCAGAGTTCGGAGGTGAACTGGGCGCCTCTGTCGGAGGTTATGTCGGCCGGTACGCCGAACCTCGCAACCCAGGTGTTAACGAACGCCCTGGCGATGTCGGCTGTGGTGGTGGAGGTCAGCGGCACTGCCTCAGGCCAGCGTGTGTAGCGGTCGACCATCGTGAGGAGATAAGTGTGGCCTTGCGATGGCGGCAGGGGAACGACGATGTCGACGTGTACGTGGTCGAAGCGGCGGCTGGGTACCTCGAAGTCTCCCAGGGGTGCTTTGGTGTGCAGCTGTACCTTAGCCCGTTGGCAGGCGAGGCAGGAGGTGGCCCAAGTCCGAACATCTCTGCTGAGGCCGCGCCAGACGAAGCGCTTGGAGAGGAGTTTGACGGATGCGCGGGAACCCGGGTGAGAGAGCCCGTGGAGCGCGTCGAAAACGCGGCGGCGCCAGGTCTCAGGGACGACCGGCCTGGGTTGGCCGAGTGAGACGTCGCAAGTGACTGCCGTGGCTTCGGGCCCGTGCGCGACCTTGGCTAGGCGTAGCCCTGGCAGGCTGGTAGCCGCCGAGAGGAGGTCTGGGTCTGTGAGCTGGGCCGCTGCTAGTTGTGCATAGTCGACCGCGAGGTGTTTCGCACAGACGGCGGGACGGGAAAGGCAGTCGGCGACCACGTTGTCTCTACCGGAGACGTGCTGGATGTCCGTAGTAAACTCGGACACGGCCGCGAGCTGGCGTTGCTGCCTAGCGGACCAGGGTTCGGTGTGCTTGGCCATCGCGTACGTGAGTGGCTTGTGGTCCACATACGCGGTGAAGTGGCGGCCTTCCAGGAGGAACCTGAAATGGCGGACCGACAGGTGGAGCGCGAGAAGCTCGCGGTCGAAAGTGGAGTATTTGACCTCCGGGGGGCGCAGTTGGCGGCTGTAGAAGGCAAGTGGCTGCCACGCGCCATTGACCCACTGCTCGAACACGGCCCCGACCGCGTGGTCGGAGGCGTCGGTGGTGAGCGCGACCCGGGCATCGGCCTTCGGGTGCGCGAGCAGAGTGGCGTCGGCGAGCACGTTTTTGGTGGCGTCGAAGGCGGCTGCCGTGTCAGTGGTCCAGGCTATGTCCATCTTGCCGGATTTTCCTCGGAGGGAGTCGTATAGGGGCTTCATGAGGGCTGCAGCTCTGGGGATGAACCTGTTGTAGAAGTTCACCATCCCGAGGAACTCTTGGAGGCCCTTGATGGTTGTGGGGCGGGGAAATTGCTGGACGGCCTGCACCTTGTTGGGCAGGGGGACGGCCCCAGCAGGGGTGATGTGGTGACCGAGAAAATCGATCTCGGTGAGGCCGAATTGGCACTTCGCCGGGCTGAGGATGAGCCCATGTTGGGCTAGGCGCCCGAACAGGATGCGAAGGTGTTCGAGGTGTTCCTGTTTGGAGGAGCTGGCCACGAGAATGTCGTCTAGATAGACGAATAGGAAGTTCAGGTCCCGGAGGACTGAGTCCATAAGGCGCTGGAAAGCCTGTGCTGCATTCTTGAGGCCGAAGGGCATCCTCACGAACTCGAACAGGCCGAATGGGGTGATGACGGCCGTTTTGGGGATGTCCGCGGGGTGTACGGGGACTTGGTGGTAACCGCGCACCAGGTCGACTTTGGAAAAGACGGTTCGTCCGGCCAGTCGGGCCGAGAAGTCCTGGATGTGTGGCACCGGGTATCGATCGGGGGTGGTGGCGTCGTTGAGGCGGCGGTAGTCCCCGCAAGGGCGCCAGCCTCCGCCGGGCTTGGGGGCGATGTGGAGGGGCGAGGCCCAAGGGCTGCTGGAGCGGCGGATGATGCCGAGTTGTTCCATGGTGGCGAACTCGGCCCGCGCGATTTCCAGCTTGGCCGGGTTGAGTCTGCGGGCGTGGGCAGAAACTGGGGGGCCGGTGGTGGGGATATAGTGTTCCACACCGTGCTTTGCGGCTTTGGCCGAAAAGGTCGGGTTAGTGAGGGCGGGAAACTCAGCTAGGGGTGCCGAGTAGTCGTCCGTGGCGTTGGCGAGGCAGTAGGTCGTCCGGCCGGCCGAACGGGCCGGGGTAAAGGCGCCGGGGATGGGGGCCATAGTGTTGATGTCGACGAGGCGGTGCCTCGGAATGTCGACGAGGAGGTCGTGGGTGCGTAGGAAGTCGGCACCGATGAGTGGGCAGAGGACCTTGGCTGTGAGGAACTCCCAGCGGTAGCGGCGGCCCGCGAGGTCGAGCGTGACCATGCGGGTGCCATATGTGCGGATGGCAGAGCCATTGGCTGCAGCCAGTGTGATACCCCGTGTGCCGCGTTGGATCTCGAGGGCGGAGGCGGGGGTGATGCTGTGCTGGGCCCCTGTGTCGCACAGGAATCGGCGGTTGGTTCTGTCGTCAGTGACGTACAGTAGGGGCTCCTTCTGCCCCGCGGCCATCGCGGGGGCCGGTGCGGGGGGGGTTTTGAAGGTACACGGCGGCGTGCAGCGTTGAGCCCTAGCGCCAAAACGGGTGTGGTAGTAGCAGTGACCCGGAGTGGTAGGGCGGTCGGGCCTAACGGGCCGGGAAGACCGCGTGGTCGTTGCCGTGAGGTCGGGCGCGACGTCGCGAGCGGCCTGTGCAGAGAGCAGCCGGTCGGCCTTTTCGGCTATATCATTCAGGTCCGTGGAGCCAGACTCCACAATGAGCGGGCGGATGCTGGCGGGGAGCTGCCGAATGAAAAGCGTGCGAAAAAGGGCGCCGGGAGTTTTGTCGTCTGAGAGGGACAGCATGTGGGAGAGCAGGTCTGATGGTGAAGCGTCACCAAGACCGGGGAGGTCCAGGAGTTGGCAGTGGCGCTGGTAAGAGGACGTTTGAAATTTTTTAAGTAGCGCAGCCTTCAGATGTTCATACTTGCCATCCGTTGGTGGATCCAGCAGCGCTGCCCAAACCTTGGGGACTGTAGCGTAGGTGAGCGAGGCGACGAGGTAGTCGTACTTCGTGGCGTCGACTGTAATGCCTTTCAGCCGGAATCTGGACTCAGCTTGAACGAACCAGGCTTCGGCGAGGTTCTCCCAAAAGTCTGGTAATTTAACCGTGACTGCGTTTGTATCCGCCATGCTAGCTTAGGATTCGTCCTGAGCGTCGGGGTCACCAGTGTTGAGATACCGCGGCAAACGTGGGAGTCGAGACCAGAGCTATTGAAAACACAACTGCTTTATTCTAACCACATGGCAAACAGGAACTAGAAAAGCCCGCGCATCCACTTAAATACTTCCCAGACAGGAAGTGCTCCCGGCAGCCTGTCCCTGCGGGAAACAAGTTGCTGGAGGAAAGGGCCCCCGGCTGGGGGCTTCTGTTTAGACTGTCCGTGCCGCCGTGAGCGGATTATGTCCAGTGGTGGCGTGTCGCCACAATATGCTTTATTGCCACAATGGGGCCGAAATCTGTAGGTGGGCGCATCCTGGTATACGTGCCAGGGGAGGCCTGCCCTGGACCTCCGCCGCCAACCCTGCCATAATTTGCTGGTTCAGGGAGGTCTTGTAATTACACCAAGTCGGCCCCACACCCACCGTTTTGAGGCCTAGTATGGCTGGTTTTATCAGATGTACTAGAGCTAATGATGCTCCTAACTCATGTAAAGCTAGGGACACTGGAACTCCCAGGATTCAAAGTCCCTGCCATCGGCCCAATCCCTCCTCCACTGCTGGCCTTGTAAGCGATGAGCAGAAGCTCCCCCCCTTACAAGGCCCTGCAGAAATTCCGACGGAAGGCCAGGGTCATAGCCTAATTTAAGGCATTTCCGGCGCTCTCCAGTGGGAGTCGGGTTCGCAGCACGTACAGAGAAGACGCATGTTTTCCATTTTGAATAGGTGGCATTTTTGAAAGAATTGCTGGTGGCCGGACTCCCGCTGGTCACCAGGACCCAAAGCCCTAACCTGCTCATCTTTTGACATGAAGCTAAATATCAAGAGCTACAATGATAGTTAATTCTACCACGTGCAGAACATTTAAATAGTAACTACCTACCCTGCAGAATATAGAACCCAGTGTTTGAAAACATCATTATTAAAAAAAGTACCTCACCAATTTCTAGGTAAGTCCCGACTCCCACAAACATTCTTTAGGCTAGTCGGATTGTTGGATCGTCAATGAAAACATTTCTTGGCAGGTCTAACGGGACATCCCCCCTCCCTCCCATCTACCAGTCTTCCTATGACTGGTGTGTGCTTACAGTCACAGGAACTGCTAACTGGTGCTCATTGAATACCGGGAACATGTTTTTAGAGGAAGACTTCCATGAAAAGGTTTGTAATGTGTAACAAGGCAGTGTTTAAATGTAACCATGTGTTATTTTGTACCACATTGAAGGGACCAAATAAAGCTGGTCACCCAGACTAGTGCAATTGTCAGCCTGTATTGAGCAGCGTGTCAACACACCATTGATGATAATCCATTGTCTTGTTCTGTCTGCAAACTAATTAATCTTTGAAATAAAAATGACATTTTATTCTATTTGTAGACCAATTGTATAAGCCAGCCAACTGGAAGAGAAAGTGCAGGAATATTAGTACATCCTCTTTGTTGCATTTAAGAAAGAAATAAAGAATTTGCATTTGTATTGTGCCTTTCACAACCTCAGAAGGTCCCAAAGCACTTTACAGCCAATGAAATACTTCTGAAGTGTAGTCACTGTTGCAATGTAGTAAACGCGGCAGCCAATTTGCACACAGCAAGGTCCCACAAACAGCAATGATATATATGACCAGATAATCTGTTTTATTAATGTTGGTTGAGGGATAAATATTGGCCAGGGCACCAGGGAGAACTTCCCTGCTCTTCTTTGAAATAGTGGGATATTTTACAGTTTAACGTCGCATCTGAAAGACGGCACCTCCGACACCTCAGTACTACACTGGAGTGTCAGCCTAGATTATGTGCTCAAGTCTCTGGAGTGGGACTTGAACCCACAACCTTCTACTCAGAAGCAAGAATGCTATCAACTGAGGCACGGCTGACACCTGAGCCATTTAACCAAAGCCATTTTCAAAGGCCGACAGGAAAAAGAGTGTAGCTATTTGTCTGGCAGAGGGTTTAATTGTAAAAGGCAGAAAATAATGAAACCAAACACTTGTTCTTTCCAGTGTCTGGCACATTTAGATCTACAGTCATTTTTAGGTCCGGTGCATCAAACTGATGCTGTACAGAAGAGACAGCTGAAGCATTGTGTTCCATTCCCAAGCCAGAGTGATTAAACAGTTATAATGGAAAATCAGGCTAAAGATAAGAAGCTGTCTTTTAATGCTAATTTTTCCTTAGAAGCTGTTATTCCTCACAGTGTACAACATGGCTTTTGCAGGAAAGATACTACACTATATTGTACACCCTAGACATGAATGCTTGTGAAAATTCAGACCTTAGGCTGGATTTTAACCCAGAGTGGGAATCAGGCGGGTGGGAGAGGCAGAGTAAGGACCATGAGATTTTAAATCCCAGGCCTCATCTGCATGCCCCCCTGGTCAGTTACCTACCCCGAAATGGGGAGGAAGTGACAGCTGGCTGCTGGGTGAGAGTCGAATGGCAGCAGGGTCAACCACTGGCTGGGACTGAAGGGGTTTCAGGAGGGTCTTCCATCCTGTGTCAGGGGGCAACAAGGGAAGCCTGAAGGTTTCCTGCTCCTCCTGGCCCCACAAGGTGAGTTAAATTAAAGCGGACCTGTTTGGTCCTCTTCTGACCCCACCTCCACTTTCCTCTGTCTGCCCCTGGTGGGAAAGCCAAACGACTTCCCCACATAGCCCACCTGTTACCATTGCAGTTGGGGCCCGATAATGTCATTGGACCCCGATCTGCATATTTAAAGAGGTGTCCTCGCCGCCTGCTCAGAAGAGCAGGCTAAAATAGAAGACAGTGGGAATGCAAGCAAGCGTTGACGGGAAAGTCTCCCACCTGTTTCCGCCAGGTGGGCAGGGTTAACATTGTCCCATTTGGGTCTGAGCTTGATTTTGTCCCCGAGACAAAAAAGATGTATGGGCTTCCCCAGTGATCCAATAGGTAAATGTATCGCGTCGTGCGATATTTAAGCCCTACAGATCAGGAAGCTCCCAGGTTTGTTCCCTAGCTGAAGTTCAGGTGACAGTGTAGGAATGCTACAGTTGGCCTCAGTGCCCTTGGCCATCTATCTGGTGTAAAAATCTGAATTATGCTTTATGAACACTATTATGAACACTAGTGTGTGCTGCTGCAACCTAATAAAATAAAAGGGTTAACACCACCGTTAAAATAACAAACGGATTTCATTTATTGTGTAAAGTGTCATATGCTAACATAGAAACATAGAAACATAGAAGATAGGAGCAGGAGTAGGCCATTCAGCCCCTCGAGCCTGTCCCGCCATTCAATGAGATCTTGGCTGATCATCCAAATTCAGTACCCTGTCCCTGCCTTCTCCCCATATCCCTTGATCCCTTTAGCTTTAAGAAATATATCTAACTCCTTCTTGAATATATTTAATGAATTGGCCTCAACAGCCTTCTGTGGTAGAGAATTCCACAGGTTCACCACTCTCTGGGTGAAGAAATTCCTCCTCATCTCAGTCCTAAATGGCTTACCCCTTATCCTTAGACTGTGACCCCTGGTTCTGGACTCCCCAGCCATTGGTAACATCCTTCCTGCATCTAGTCTGTCTAGTCCTGTTAGAATTTTATAAGTTTCAATGAGATCCCCTCTCATTCTTCTAAACTCTAGTGAATACAAGCCCAATCGACCCAATCTCTCTTCATACATCATTCCTGCCATCCCAGGTATCAGTCTGGTGAATCTTCGCTGCACTCCCTCCATGGTAAGAACATCCTTCCTCAGATAAGACAACCAAAACTGCACACAATACTCAAGGTGTGGTCTCAACGAGGCCCTGTACAACTGCAGCAAGACATCCTTGCTCCTGTACTCGAATCCTCTCGCTATGAAGGCCAACATACCATTTGCCTTCTTAACCGCCTGCTGCACCTGCATACTTACCTTCAGCGACTGGTGCACAAGGATACCCAGGTCTCGTTGCACTTCCCCTTTTCCCAATCTAATCATACAACATGATTTCAAAGCCACTGGATTTTCTCTGTATAACCCAAATATGTGTTTAATACAGTACTTAGTTCTCTGATTGTCAGCTAGGTTCGGCAAGATTACTGCATATGGTGTTGTAGCGAAATTCCCATTGTGCTGACTAAAATAGCCTCTGGACAGTGTGACACCTTTCTGTTCACATTGCTGACTGTATTTATTGGAGAAAATGTTATACTCTTTGGGAGTCTGTGATTGAAGTACACATATGACAGATGCAATGGCAATTTTAGTAAAATGATGATTCAGTGACAGATGTTCAAAGACACCTTTGCAACAGCTGGAGCTTTGGGACTGCACTCAGGGCTTCAGGAGAATCAAAGCTGGCTGGTGGCAGGATGAAAGGCTCAAAAGACAAAGTTCTGATGACATTTTAAAAGTATTATAAATTGTTTTTTCTTTCTGTTTTTGTCTCCCTTTCCTTCCTGAAGGTAGTGACTCTTCCACAGGTACTGACAACATTCCAGTACCTCACCAAGTGGTTGTTCTTCATATGTGACCCTGGATAGTGAGGCTCAGCAGGCTATCCAACAGGGGAGGCCACCACTGGCCTTGCCCTACATCCACATAGCTACACTTTGCAGAAGGGGGTCACTGGTTGACGATCAGAATCTGTTGTTCTTTAATCAAAGGAAGCTGAGGCCAATTATTAGCACTTGAACTGTCTTCCTAGCTGAGTGCAGCTCAATAGAGTCAGTGGATCAAACCTGGAATCTTCCTGGTCTACTTGACTCAGTTCCACACTATCAAGGAAGCATGCTTACATCTTCATGCCTGCATGGGGTTTTGTTCAAACGGTATACCTGTGAGGTCGACTTGCTTGTGTCACATGTGATTTCCTGCTGATTTAACATGATACCTCTGTGATATGTCCATCAGGTGATGAAGAGGATGAGGACACAGGAGAGGAACGGCTGCCCTCGTGTTTTGACTATGTGATGCATTTTCTGACCGTCTTCTGGAAGGTTCTGTTTGCTTGTGTGCCTCCCACTGAATACTGGAACGGATGGGCTTGCTTCGTTACGTCCATTCTCATCATTGGCATCCTGACAGCCATTATTGGTGACCTGGCCTCTCACTTTGGCTGCACAATTGGCCTGAAGGATTCAGTCACAGCTGTGGTATTTGTAGCTATTGGCACCTCAGTACCAGGTAAACAAACATGAGGACAAAAAAAATCCAAATTCTACGCACTTCCTGTTTATATGATGTTTTTAAAAATTGCTCAAGAATCTTCATTTTAACTTAAAGATCTTCAGCTCGGGTGAAAGAAAAGCATATATATGTTGTTGTATAACATATCTCAGCAATGTCTCAAAACGCTTCAGATGCAATGAACTATTTTTGAAGTGCAGTGATTGTTGTTATATAGGCAAAAGCGGCAGCCATTTTGTACTCAACAAGATCCCTTGAACAGCATCAGGTGAATGGCCAGTTAATGGGGCTGATTTTCCTCTGCTTTCCATTTGGGTTATGCCTATTTCCCAGGCTCAAAGCAGAGGAAAGAGCAACAGAGTGTGGTTGCCTGAAGAGCAGACAACATTGGCCCAGATTTTACTGTGGTAATGACGGCAAAACTGTCAGCGTTCACCATCATTACCCCTCTGAAACTGACCGCAACTTCTGGAGTCAGCGCATGCGCAGATAAATGCAAAAATCCAGAAGTTGCGGTCAGTCATTCCCTGCTTCGACACAGGTTGCGCTGTGAAACTCCCCAAAGCTGGCAATCAATTCAAATCACACTGAAGGATGAAAACTTCCCCTATTACGCTGGAATATTGTTGTTAAACCCCCTGAAAAAGTTAAGCCTTGTTGAAGGATCTGTAACTGGGTTTTTAACAGCGTATTGACTGCTGAACAACTGTTCTGGCCCTGGAAAACTAATTTTATGTTCGTGGAATGTCAAATTTTTCCATTAATATGATTAAGAATTATTCATTTTTTAAATTTGCTTTTAAAAGTTTATTTAAATATTTCAACTTCTACCTTAATCCTTTGTGTAAGTGCCAATCTTTATTTCGCTCTCTGTAAAATTTATAAAAAGTAAATTAGAATCTGTGCATTTTACTTCCTGGTTTGCTGTCTGTGAAAATTCTTCAATGTGATTGGCTGCTTAGCCTACTTGATGACATCACTGTTGCTGGACACTGGGGATTTGTTTGATTTGGCGCCAGATTCAAACAAAGGTCGAGAGAGCTGAAATTCACGCCACAGAGATCTTTGTGGGCAGTCGATGGCGCTCGTGGGCAGCTTTCTTCAAGGTCAGTGGCGAGCGCCATCACTTCGCCGCTGACCGCAAATTCCAGGCCCATATGTATAGCAAATACAGATGACACGGGAGTAATGTCAGAACACCTCCCTTGTCATTTCCTAGGGTCTCCTCCTGAATCCCCTCCTTTGTGTCTACTTCGCTCTCCTCCTTGACAGAACTCCACAAAACCCATCTCTTCAACCAAGGTTTTGGTCACTCCTACTAATCTCTCCTTTTCCATATGCTTATCCATGGAGTGCCTTGGTATATTCTTTATCTGAAAGGCACTATATAAGGGTGTTATGCCACATAACACACAACAGTGTAACTGTGACTGAATAAATCCAATTCTGTTCTGTCAAATCAACAAAGTGTGTCAGGGAAAGTGTGACACTTACCAGAAGTTGTACTATACTATAAAGATGGAATCGTCCCGACTTTCACCTTCTGAAATTTATAATGCAGTAGGTGCAAGCCAGTCAGAGACATACACGTGAGGCAGGTAGGTGGTTCCCAGTCTCCTGCCTCATTACCAGGATCGCTCGTTTGCTGGGCACCCCAGGGCAAGGTCGCCCAGAAAATGCGGCACTCTGGCTGGACCCCAGATCCCTGCTGACCAGAGGGTCCAGGGAGATCCCAGGGATGGACGTAAAGCTTCACGTAGGGACATTTATACAAGGTTCTGATATCCGGAGTCCAACACGCACTTTGGCTGCACTGTTCCTGTCTAGTACCGGGGTAACGGGAGGCAGGAAACTCCACCCTTTAATATATTATCATTATATATAGGTGTAGCTTGGAGAATTCTTCTGTAGTTCACTCGCAGAGAGTACCACAATAATTCTGTGTGTTCCATGTCACAAATTACTACCTTAGTAATCTTTCAATTCATCCAGGAGGATCCCAGTTTGGTTGTGTCACCTTCTGACTCATGGTGTTGCATCCCTTCTGTGGCGTTCTGTTGTCCTACCTGAAAGTATGCTGTCAGAAGGCTTGCCTGCAGCTTTGGGCGTGAGGAACCAGCACAAAGAGTGATCCTGGACTGCCTTGGATGACTTGATGTTTTGTTTGATCCCATATTAGACGGCCAATATTTCATTACATCCAACGTTACAGATCCGATATTCCATCCATCCATCACAAGAAAGAAAAGATTTGTATTTATATATTCTCTCATCATGCCCCTCAAAAACTTCTCCAAGTGTCCCACCCAATAAATTAGTTTAAACTGCAGTGACTGTTCTTATAAAAGTAAATGCAGCAACCACTGTGTACACAGCAAGATCCCGCAGTCAGCAATGAGATAAATGATCAGATGATTTACTTTGATGTTGTTGACTAAGGAAGTAATGTTGGTCATAACATCGAGAGGATTCCTGGCTTTTATTTGAATATTGTCATGGAACCACCAAAAATGGGGCCTTGGTTTAACTACTCATTAAAAGACAAATTCTGTCACATCCCATTTTGATACCCTGATATCCCTCAGATCCTATGTCACCAATTCTGATATTCCTTCAGGTACTAACTCATCTTGAAATGGAAATGGAACACTGTAATGCTAAGGGGAAAAAAATCTAAAAAGCAAATTCACTGCCCTTGTGCACAAGTTCCAGATACTTTTGAGTCAATTTAAGGCAAAAAACCAACCAAGCTTCACTCCAGCAGTGGAAAATGGCCATCAGGACAAGACCTCTATGCTTAAACAAAAAGCCCTTGTGATAAAGCACTGTGTCACAATCCTGGAACTCCCTGCCTAACAGCACTGTGGGAGCACCTTCACCACACGGACTGCAGCGGTTCAAAAATAGGGTCACCACCACCTTTTCAGGAGCAACTAGGGATGGGCAGCAAAAGCTGGCCTTGCCAGTGATGTCAATATCCTAAGGATTTTTTTAAAAAAGGGTGAGGTCCCTCCAGTTACCAGTTTATTCACTTCCACCTATCACATGAAGCCAGAGAAATGCTGGAGGATCTGGCACTGGTCTGGATTTGTATCTCTTAGAAATGCTGGATTACCTGAAGCTCTGTGCGTGGTGATAAAATAATACTTTAGTGCGAGAGTGCCAATCAGAAATGATGGTGCCAGGCCTGTGCTGTTGCCCAATAGAGCACGCAAAAAAATGAGAGATTCTCAGACTTCAGAATTGCTGAACTGTAGCTTTAGTACGCCAGCCACCAGGCAAAAGTTCAGGACTATCTCCTTAACCAAACAATGGCTGGGTGCTCTTCCAGCGGCTCAGTTGATAAATGTAGTACATCCCCAGCATGGAAGCTCTGACCACGCTCGATCAGCTCCGATGGACGGGTCACATCGTCCGCATGCCCGATACGAAATTCCCAAAATAAGCGCTGTACTCGGATCTCCGACACGGCAAGAGATCCCCAGGTGGGCAGAGGAAACGCTTCAAGGACACCCTCAAAGCCTCCTGGAAAAAATGCAACATCCTCACCAACGCCTGGGAATCCCTGGCCCAAGACCACACAAAGTGGAGGAGAAGCATCCGGGAAGGCGCCGAACGCCTCGGGCTGGATTTTAATTCAGGGGCGGGCTGGGGTCGTGTAATCCGCATTTCGTGTTATCCACCCGAATCTAAATCGATGTGGGAGATTGATGCGATTTTAACTTAATTGGCCAATTGAGTTCCAGCGTGTGGGAACCCATGGCAAATGAGTTTTTCCTGTCCGAAAGTCGCCTCCGATGATGTCATCATTGCTGCTGCATTTAAGGTCTGCAACAAGCCTTGCTTCATATTCAGACTGCCGACCTTTTGGCCTTTCATGCTACAGGGACCTGGAGGCAGAATGGCCAGCCAGAGAGCTAGGGATTCTCCAAGGTTTGATGACGTTGCCCTGCAGGCTTTAGTTGAGGGAGCAAGAGCTCATAAAGAGGTGCTCTTCCCATCTTCAGGGAGAAAGAAGCCTCCCCAGCAGACCAAGGCTGTGTGGACCCAGGTGGCAGAGGAGGTCAACTGATTATCAGTAACCCGCAGAACCTGGATTCAATGCAGGAAGAGATTTCATGACCTTCTGCGCACTGGAAAAGTGAGTATGAATTTCCCATCACCCTCAAGCTGATCCCCATTGCCTTTCCTCACCAGTACTCAGCTTTAGCAATCTCTTCCTCCACATCCCACTTGACACTGACATCCATGCACCCTTACCCATTCCCTCTCTCTCTATGGTCACATTCACCTAACTATTCGACTATGCAGCCCTCACCCTCCCTATCACTGTGATGCTATGAAAACAACTGACAACACACAGGGAGGGCCCTTGGTCTTGCAACCTCACTCCATCTTTGTCTCCGTCTAAGTATCTATGCTGTGGAATCTTTACACTCACTCCTTCATTCTCACTCAACCTCCACTTGTCTCCCTCATTGCAGGAAAAGAGAACTCACAATAAGTGAGAAAGAGCGAGGAAAGGAGGAGGGCCACCCTCAGTAGCCCACCTCACCCCCTGGGATGATCGTAGGAGTGGAGGAAGATGTGCAAGTGGGGGACGGACAGAGGGGTGCATCACAGCAAACCGGTGACAGAATAGTTTTCCATCTCCCTCATTGACATTGCATGAGTCGCTGATAATGATTCTGAAGCTCTAACAGATGGACTTATGATCACCTGCAATATGCAATGTGCATGTAGCCTTGGCATCACAACTCTGACTCTTTCCTTTACTCCCCCACAGGAACATCGCAAGCACCCGTTCCCACTAGCCAGGAGGAACAGCATGAGCCTCAAGTCTCCTCAGAGGAAGCTGCAACCTCTGCGGGTGAAGCGTCAGCAGAATTCAGCGCACCCAGCACCAGCGCAGACACTCACACCTCGGTGGGACCTTCGGGACATAGAGTAGTGTTGTCACCTGGTGTATCACAGCTCACAAGTGAGCATCAGCAGATTATGGAGACAGGGACAGCAGTGGAGAGTCCTAGTCGGAGGGCACAGGACTCTGCCAGCTCGGCTCAGCTGCATGTCGACCCTTTGCCTCTGGGTCCATCCATAAGATCAGCGGTGCTGGAACTCCAGGAACAGATGCAGGAGTCTCTGGCAGGTTTTGTCTCCAGGGTCGCTGCGAGTGTGGAGCGAATGGAGGAGTCCATAGCGAACATGAGCAGAGCCTTTGTGGAGTCATTGGTGCATGAACGCATCACCATGGAAAGGATGGCAACCTTCATGGAGGTGATAAGTCGCCAGAGTGCAGAAAACATGGTGAGTGTTCAGAATAGAATGACATCTCTGGAGGAGCGATGGTCATCTATTGAACAGAGAAACCAGACCTTTATGGAAGTCCTTCTGAGTAGGACTGCCAGTGCAGATAGGGGTCCCCATGGCCCCCCCTGATGTGCAGCAAGGTGCTCTCAAGCCACTTGCAAGCGCTGAGGGGGACCTGACCCATGAGAGGGAAGTTGGTGGCAGACATCAAGGAAGTGGGGGCTCCTCTCCAAGCACTCACACTTCCATGCCACTGCAGAGCCCTCGGACAGAGCCCCACCAGAGTCCACACCCATCTGAGATCAGCATCTCAACCCCTGCACAGCCGCAGGAGCAGCAGACTGTTGCCAAGCCCTCACAGGTTCGCAACCCCAGAGGACGCCCGCCAAAGGTGTCGAGACAGGAGCAGTAGAAAAGTGAGCAAGGGGTCTCCACATCTGCTGAAGCACCACGTAGGAGCACGCATAAGAGAAAGATACTGCACAAATAGTCACAAGGGTAGTCACTTGGGTGAAATTTGATGTTTTCTGTGAAAAAGCCATCAGATGAATAATGTAAATAAAAAAATCTGATGGCTACTGCTGTAGTTGTGGCATGTGTCACATTGAGGGCTTAGGATTACTTGCAATTGTCAGTATGGTGGTCAAATTGCTAGGAATCCGCTGGTCCTTGGCCATTGTCGATGCTCAGGTAAGAAGCTGCAAGGCAAAAGTGCTTGATTGGCTAGGCTAAGCAAATCTGGCCAAGATGAGTGTGTTCCTTGCATCCCGGGCAGCAATGTTCTCCCATACTGCTGCCGCTGGTTGATGGGCCTCTGCAAGATGTTCGTTTTCGCTCTCCTCCTCCTCCTCATCTGAGGAGGATATGTGACGAGCCACTTGGTCCTCAGGAATCTGCAAGCCACAACGCTGTGCCATGTTGTGAAGTGCACAGCAAACCACGACGACTCTGGAGACCCTGGCTGCTGAGTACTGCAGGGCTCCACCTGATCTATCCAGGCATCTGAAGCGCATCTTCAGCAAACCGATGGTTTGCTCCATTATGGCTCTGGTGGACATGTGGCTGGAGTTGTAGCTCTCCTCAGCTTCATTAGATGGGCTCCTCAACGGCGTCATTAGCCACGTCTTCAGGGGAGAGCCCTTGTCTCCAAGTAGCCATCCGTTAAGTTGGTCTGGCGGACTGAATAGTGGAGGCACACTAGACTGGCACCGTATGAAGGAGTCATGGCAACTGCCAGGGTACTTGGCACAAACATGCAAAATTTCCTTCTTGTGGTCACACACCAGCTGAACGTTAAGGGAGTGGAAGCCCTTGCGGTTGACAAAAATACCTGGATTGCGATGGGGTGCCTTAAGGGCCACATGTGTGCAGTCAACGATGTCCTGCACCCTTGGAAAGCCTGCCAGATTAGCTAATCCAACCGCACGCGCCGTGACACTTGCTTGATCCTTGGTGAAATGGATGTGATTGTGCGCAATGGCAAAGAGGGCATCGGTTACCTGCGTGATGCAAGTGTGTGCGGCCGCCTGGGAGATGCTGCTGATGTCTGCTGCTGATCCCTGGAATGAGCCTGTGGCAAAAAAGTTGAGTGCGGTGGTGACTTTGACAGCCGCTGGTAAGGGTTGTCCACCTGGTCCTCTGGCCTGCAGGTCTTGTTGCAGCATTGCGTAGTTGTCACCCACTACCTCTCGCGAAAGTCGGAGCCGCCTTTGGCACTGCTGCTCAGACATGTTGAGGTAGCTGACCCTGTGTCTGTGGACCCTGTTTGGGGGGTATCTCCTGCGCTGATGGGCCACCATGCGCTGGCCCCTTCTGGCCTGTGCAGCTTCAGGTGGGTGAGCAGCAGCTTGGCGCTCCTGTTGGTGCTGCTGCTGTTGGTGCTGCTGTTGTTGGTGCTGCTGTTGTTCCTGCTTCTGCTGGTGCCACGGCTGGTCTTCGTCCTCATCTAATGTCCAGAAGGGAAGGAAATAAATGGCTCCCATGCTTCTGGTAGATGCCTCAGTTGAGGAAGCGCTCAGTGAAGGTGGCGAGAGGAGTTTCCCAGGAGGTCACACTGGAGATGGGTATCAGGCTCCAAACTTCCACAGCTGTGGTTATGCCTTCGAAAAGTTCCCCCAGACCTGAGACTACAAAGTCCTGCCACCTGCAAATGATGGCTGATCAAATCTCCTCTTTAATGGTTGAGCTGCAGCTGATAGTCAGCAATGCAATTATGCTCCCGCCAGGTTTCACCGTCGTGTTACAGAACAGGCGTGTTTCATGTGGGAAAAGGGTTAAAATCGCAAAGGCCTTTCAAAATGGCATTATAGAGGCTTGTTAAGGGCCTTAATGGCCTATCCTGCCTCTTGGAGGCGGGACGGAGACGGGACCATTAGACACGAATTAATGAAAATTGCTTGGAGGCGGGATGGAGGCGGGGTGGGGCCCGCATGCCAGTTTTTGCAATTTTAACCCCCCACACGCCTCCAATCCCGCCTCCACGGCCCAATGAAAATCTTGCCCCTCGAGTCTCTTCGCTGGGAGCAAGCAGAAGCCAAGCGCAAACAGCAGAAGGAGCGCATGTCAACCCAAGCACCCAACCCACCCTCTACCCCACCTGTGATAGAGACTGTAGGTCCCGCATTGGACTCATCAGTCACCTGAGAACTCATTTTTAGTGTGGAAGCAAGTCATCCTCGATTCCGAGGGACTGCCTAAGAAGAAGACTGAGTGCTGAGCAGGAAGGCCCCGAGTTCAGTCTCCACTGCAGCAGCGATTGGCGCCCTACCCTTAATCTCTGCAAACCCTTGCTCAGATGGGGAAAAGTCAGCCTGTTCTGATGGTTCAGGTGGATGCGCGGTCAGAGATATGTCAGCCAGGGTACCCTCTCCTGATTGTTCTCCCGTGACTCCCACTGGAAATTGTGAATGTCGGGTGATGTCACGGTTGCACTGCATGGTTCAATAAGTTGCTGACACTCTTAGGCTAATGCCTGAGGAATAGGCATTTGGGCATGGCATCGGCGGATGCCTGGCACCCATAAAATTATATAATAGCATAACATAATGCATTCAGATGAGGGGAGGGGGGCATGGGGAACAATGAAGTAACTCCTTTCCAATCGCTTTTTTGGGGGCATTTCTGGTACTGCAGAGAATGATGTGCAAGATTTTGCCTATTCATGTTCTGATCTGTTGCGTCTCTTGTTATTTTACAGACACCTTTGCCAGCAAAGTAGCGGCCACCCAGGATTACTACGCCGACGCCTCCATTGGAAATGTCACCGGAAGCAATGCAGTCAACGTTTTCCTGGGCATAGGATTGGCGTGGTCCATTGCTGCCATCTACTGGGCAGCCCAGGGCAAGGAATTCCACGTCGACGCAGGCACCTTGGCCTTTTCTGTCACGCTCTTCACCATCTTTGCTTTCATTAGCATCAGCATCCTGCTGTACAGGAGGCGGCCGCACATCGGGGGAGAGCTCGGGGGTCCGCGGGGCCCCCGCATCGTCACCACCATGTTATTTGGGGGTTTGTGGTTACTGTACATTCTGTTTTCTTGTTTGGAAGCCTACTGCTACATAAAGGGGTTCTAAAGCAAAGTAGGCCTGTGCTGACCCCAAAGAGACATGTCACTTGAATCTCTTCGAACACAATGCAATACTTGCCAACAATATTCCACTCTTAAAAAAAAAACACTGGAGATGGTCCCATTGAAGAGGGCAGCACACGTCCTGCAAATAAAAAACACAAGATATTTTGTAGAGGACTGTCCTGTGTCTTCATCACTTGCTCCTGAGCTTTCTTGCCTTACAGAAGGGTTTTTAATCAAACTACAGTGGTGGGGGAGGGGGGTGGATTATTTGGATCCTGTTGGGTTATTTGAATTGAATTGGATGAAGGTTTGTCTAATTGAAGAGTCAATTATGAAGAAAAACAACAGCAATGAGAACTGCCCTTCTTGAGTGGAAAGGCCTGCTGCGCGTCCAAGCAATTATTATATTCAGTTCTTACTGTTGAGAGGTAATCCATCCAAAAAAAAACAATGTTTCGTAGAAAGAACTGGACAACAATGTTTAGATACACCACGGCTGGCAGTAGAATTCACTTGAAAACTTGCTTGTGCAAAGACTCCCTTCAATTTGATTACATATCCTGTATATTTTGAAAACTGGTTTTTATGTGCCAATTGGGAATCTTGCTCGTGTTGTCACAAATGGAAAGAGTCGAAGCATTTGTGGGGTGTGCCGGCTAAAGGTCAACTCATCTCTCTTCAGAATACTTGTTCAGTTCTTTTTGAACAAAACCAATGCAAAGGGTTTTAATGTAAATACTGTCACGCCATTTTAAATCATCCTCACATGAACCTAAAGCAAGCCCCATTCAGAGTCTTATAATATTGCTTCCAGTTAATGCATAAATGATGGGTCTTGACCATAGGAACAGGAGTAGGCCATTCAGCCTCTCCAGCCTGTTCTGCCATTCAGTGAGATCATCGTTGATTTGTATCCTAACTCCATTTACCTGCGATGATAGCAAGATTGCAGGGTGGTGTGGGGGGGTGGCGGTGCAATGTGGCATATCTCATTTCACACATCACAACAGATTTTACAGTGACACATGGCCCATAGAGCCAGACTACGAATAGACAGTCCTACAAGGTGCTGGGAGTAACATTGCAAAGGTGTATGGTAACATATCTATTCTAATTTATACACATCATGTAGGCAGACCTTTCCATACAACAGAACATTAAGCTGCCTGGTTGACCGGGCTGCATTCTCCACAATTTAAACAAGACAAAAGATTGTTGAATGCATTATACACTGAACTCCCTCCCTAACAGCACTGTGGGATACCTTCACCACACGGACTGCAGCGGTTCAAGAAGGCGGCTCACCGCGACCTTCTCAAGGGCAATCAGGGATGGGCAATAAATGCTGGCCTTGCCAGCGACGCCCACATCCCAGGAATGAATAAATATTTGAGCAGGTACACAAAATACCTTGTACGCTTACCAAATACAAGACAGCAAGGAGCAAGCGCCGCAATTCTGAAAAGCAAGTCCTTGATTTTAGCAACAACAAAGTATCTTGAGAAGAATATTTTTAACCCACACACAACTTACTGTGAAAATGAGATCTATAGGACCTGAGGCATTAGTAGTTCTAGGAGACAGCTGGAGGGAATAGCTTGAATGCAGAATTTCTGAGATAATCAAATGGACTGCAATCAAAAAAGTAGCTAGATACTCAAAAGTGCTCTTATATTTCCTGCTGCTAGTGGCTTGTATACCTATCTGCTTCCTAATCCTTTTCTTTTCGATGAGAAAATCAAAGCCAATCCTGTACAAGTAGTTTTTTTTTGACAGGGCAACATGTTCGCCAGTCTGTGTAGCCAAGTGCTGTTCCTGCTGATAAGTTCATTGGATTGTTGGTTTTGTCCAAAGTATTATACCTTTTTATCAGAGGAAGTATGCATGGATAACTTCAACATATTTGTGTGCATTTCTTTCTTTCTGGCTATGAAAGGTTTGTGTAAAATCACCAAAAAAAATGTAATCGCAAAAAAAAATGAGTAATTTTGAAAAACTTTTTTTCTTCTTAGTTAAATTTGCTCTGGATTTTGACGTGATAATTTGTGACTGCGTTGACGCTGGACAGTTGCTTTTGATTTAGTCGCACTCTCATTCTTGTAATAGTGATAAAGCTAATGTTTTTGTCCGCTTTGCTCAGGGTAAGTTTCTAATGAAAAAGGGTCTGACGTAAGCAAGAAGAGTGTGTGAGATCCATTTAAAAAAAAACCCACAATGGCAGCCCACCCCTACTGACCGATAAATTGAGAATATTCTGCCCACGGTTGATGTTGGTATTACAGAATAGGTGCAAGTCAAGATCAGGTTCAATGGGACAACACCCCAGTAGTGCATGTACAGTCTGAGCCCACTTGACAATACAAAAGTAACAACACTATCCATCAGATAAAGTGGCTGCTGTCTCTTTGGCCTAAGAAAAGGCGGTTCAAATATTCTGAAGAAGTCTAAAATGGGTTTAAAATATGTATTTGCAAACAAGAGCCTTGAGGTAAACCTTTACTTTGATTCTTCTTTTTCTATCCTGCACCACCCCACCCCACCCCCAACACCGTAATGGTACGAATGAAACTATTAATAATTATGAGACTTTCATCTGGATTGGTCTTGTAGTGGGTATTTGCCCAGGAGGATTACAGCACCAAAGAAATGTTGATGACTGTGCAGGCATGACCTGGCTGGTGTCAAGTGTTTTCCTTGAGTATATTATACAGTTCGCTGTAGGAGGCCCTAATTCATCATACACAGTCATGTTCCACCATGTCATTTAATATACAAAACAATTTTATGCAGTGATTCCTATTTAAAGCCTCTTTCTACACACAATAGATGCCCGCTTTATATCACATGAATGAATGATCAAACACAGATGGTTTACGCGCACATGTCATTAAGGGCATTAAGATTAATGCCTTTAAACAAGAGTGATTCCCTGTCAGACAACCCTTTGTACAGACTATATCACTGTCAGGTGACTCTTTATGCAGAGTGATTCACTCTAGCCAGAATCTTTATACAAAGTGATTCACTACAGATACTACCTTTTAGACATTCATTATAACTGGCCCCTTTTAGAGAGATTTACTGATCCTTTATATAGAGTAACTCAATGAAGAAGGGACCTTTATACATACTGCAGTTACACCCTATAGATAATTCTTTATCCTGAAGGAATCATTGTATATCGTATCACAGTGATAATGGAGTATTCTTTACAGAGTCTCAGTCTCATTTCAAAAGCAAATGTAAGATAATCCCCACAATTTGTCAAAAAGAATCTGCAACAATGCTAATTAATTCATCTCTGAAATGCCCACTCAATTCTCTGATGCACAGGGTGTAGCTTCTATACCAGTTTCTGACACTGGGGGGCGGGGGTATCTTGACTTTGTGCGCTAGTGTAAAATGGGTGATGGGGAGCCAGCAGTCTGTTTTACATCTCCCAATTTTTATTTCCATTGACTTCAATGGAGAGAGGCAAAACGGGCTTCCAACTCACAATCACCTCTTTTACACTATCGCACAAAGTCAAGATCTACCCCAACACGTGCTTATTTATTTTGTAATGAATCACTGTGTATATGAATCGTTGTTTCTGCTCTTGTGATACTAGGGCATGTGGAAGCTTCTCTTGTTTAAAAGACTTGGGAACTTGCTGGACTTGGTTGTAACAGATTCAGCTTTGGAGGCCAATGATGAACGGAAGCAGAGTTCAAAAAACCAGGCAGTAAAACAAAGCATCTGTACCATAAAAAGACTCCCTAGCCTCGCCCACTGCCACGTTTAGTGTACACAAAAAACACAATTGTTTTGTTGCATAAACAGACCACGTTCAACTTAGAGACCATTGGTGGGTATTGGTGTTTGTAACCTTCAACCTTCCATCAGTAATCTGCATGCCTTGCATGTTACATTGACTAGAATTGTTTATTTATTTATTTTCTTTCCACTGTTGTCTTTTTGTGTTTTTTTCTTTCCTAATTTATTTTCATTCTTTTACTGCATCAGAGATTCTGTACACGATACCATGTGACTGTAGTCATAGCTACTGGAAATAGTTCCATTTGCTGTATGTAGTGTACTTGATGATCACAGCTAGATTTGTTAAAAGGCAGGATTGCTCACCGTGAAGTACTTCATTGGGAAACCGACTTCAGGATACCTCCAGGGAGACGGGTAATCACACTGCCTGTTCACCTAGGCCCATTGGTGTAAACACCCCAGACTTGCATACAAAATTGCTTTGTACAGTAACCTGAAGGGAAAATGTGTGAACATTTACAATAAAAGACTAAAAACTATTGAAGAATTTGGAGTGCTCACTTTTGTCCTGAACAGCTAGAAGTTTCTTAACCACCTCTCAGGTGGACGTACAAGCTCCCATGGCACTACTTCGAGGAAGAGCAGGGGAGTTCTCCGCAGTGTCCTGGCTAATATTTATCCCTCAAACAACACCCAATAACAGATTATCTGGTCATTATCACATTGCTGTTTGCGGGAGCTTGCTGTGCACAAATTAGCTGCTGCGTTGGAACATAAGAAATAGGAGCAGGAATAGGCCACTTGGCCCCTCGAGCCTGCCCCGCCATTCAATAAGATCATGGCTGATCTTGGGCTCAAAGCCACTTCCCTGCCTGCTCCCCATAACGCTTCACTCCCTTATCTTGCAAAAATCTGTCTATCTTCATCTTAAATGTATTTAATGACCCAGCCTCCACGGCTCTCTGGGGCAGAGAATTCCACAGATTTATGACCCTCTGAGAGAAGAAATTCCTCCTCATCTCGGTTCTAAAAGGGCGACCCTTTATTCTGAAACTATGCCCCTGAGCTCTAGATTTCCCCATGAGGGGAAACATCCTCTCGGCATCTACCTTGTCGAGCCCCCTCAGTATCTCATGTTTCAATAAGATCACCTCTCAGTCTTCTAAATTCCAATGAGTATAGGCCCAACCTGCTCAACCTTTCTTCATAAGTTAACCCCCTCATCTCTGAATTAACCATGTGAATCATCTCTGAACTGCCTCCAATGCAAGGTCCTTCCTTAAATAAGGAGACCAAAACTGTACACAGTACTCAAGGTGTGGTCTCACCAATACCCTGGACAGTTGTAGCAGGACTTCCCTGCTTTTATACCCTAACCCCCTTGCAATAAAGGCCAACATTCCATTTGCCTTTTTGATTACTTGCTGTACCTGCATGCTAACTTTTTGTGTTTCATGCACAAGGACCCCCAGGTCCCTCTGAACTGTAGCATTTTGTAATCTCTCCCCATTTAAATAATAATTTGCTTCTTTATTTTTCCTGCCAAAGTGGATAACCTTGCACTTTCCCACATTATACTCCATCTGCCAAATGTTTGCCCACTCACTTAGCCTGTCTATATCCCTTTGCAGATTCTTTGAGTCCTATGCACAACTTGCTTTCCCACCCATCTTTGTATCATCCGCAAACATGGCTACATTACACTCGGTCCCTTCATCCAAGTCATTAATGTAGATTGTAAATAGTTGAGGCCCCAGCACTGATCCCTGTGGCACCCCACTAGTTAACTGTTTGCCAACCAGAAAAGGACCCATTTATCCCGACTCTCTGCTTTCTGTTAGTTAGCCAATCCTCTATCCATGCTAACATATTACCCCCAACTCCATGAGCTCTTATCTTATGCAGTTGCCTGCATTACAACAGTGATTACACTTCAAAAGTACTTCCTTGCTTGTAAAGTGCATTGGGACATCCTGAGGTCATGAAAGGCGCTAAATAAATGCAAGCCTGTCTTTCTTTCATTAAGTTTACCATCCTATTAAACGTTCTGAAGTGTTCAGTATCTGAGGTTAGAATTACTTTGGGAGCAGAATCATAAGTGTTCACGCTCACTGGCAGTTGGACCAGGCTCACAAGCCATGGTTATGCAGAACTTTTGGGTGCCAGGAGATGCACCCTGATGCCATGAGATATTGTCATCATCAGCCTTTGAAAAATGTTCTCCCCATCTAGGTTGGACTGTGATAAATAGGAACCATTGATGTGAGGTGGTGTTAACAGTGACCCACCTCATAGCATTGTTTCTTTACACTGCCTGGTGAAACTGTAATCTGCCTCCTGATGTTAACAGCTTGATATTTGTATGGGACATATTTTATGTCATGAACATCAGCTAAGTGCTGAATCAGGCACGACTGTGATGCCTCTATGAATGAACACTGTTGGATTTCAAACAACACCCAAGTCAGTGCCTGTAGAAACACAGCATATCTGAGTCAGTGCCTGTTGGCCCACACCATAACCCAGTCAGTGCATGTAGAACTACAGCATACCGAGTCAGTGCCTGTAGAACCACAGCAGACCTGAGTCAGTGCCTGTAGAACCACAGCATACCCGAGTCAGTGCCTGTAGACACACATCATTCCCGAGTCAGAGCCTGTAGAACCACAGCATACCCAAGTCAGTACCTGTAGAACTACAGCATACAGCATACCTGAGTCATTGCCTGTAGAAACACAGCATACCCGAGTCAGTGCCTGTAGAAACATACCATACCCGAGTCAGTGCCTGTAGAAACATAGAAACATAGAAGATAGGAGCAGGAGTAAGCCATTCGGCCCCTCGAGCCTGTTCCGCCATTTAATGAGATCATGGCTGATCATCCAAATTCAGTACCCTGTCTCTGTTTTCTCCTCATATCCCTTGATCCCTTTAGCCTTAAGAATATCTCTAACTCCTTCTTGAATATATTTAATGAATTGGCCTCAACTGCCTTGTGTGGCAGAGAATTCCACAGGTTCACCACTCCCTGGGTGAAGAAATTCCTCCTCATCTCTGTCCTAAATGGCTTACCCCTTATCCTTAGACTGTGACCCCTGGTTCTGGACTCCCCCGCCATCGGGAACATCCTTCCTGCATCTAGTCTGTCTAGTCCTGTTAGAATTTTCCAAGTTTCAATGAGATCCCCTCTCATTCTTCTAAACTCTAGCGAATATAAGCCTAATCGACAGAATATCTCCTCATACGTTATTCCTGCCATCCCAGGTATCACTCTGGTGAATCTTTGTTGCACTCTCTCCATGGCAAGAACATCCTTCCTCAGACAAGGTGCCCAAAACGGCACACAATACTCAAGGTGCGGTCTCACCAAGGCCCTGTACAACTGCAGCAAGACATCCTTGCTCCTGTACTCGAATCCTCTCGCTATGAAGGCCAACATACCATTTGCGTTCTTAACCGCCTGCTGCACCTGCATGCTTACCTTCAGCTACTGGTGCACAAGGATACCCAGGTCTTGTTGCACTTCCCCTTTTCTCAATCTATTGCCGTTCAGATAATAATCTGCCTTCCTGTTTTTGCCACCAAAGTGGATAACCTCGCATTTATCCACATTATGCTGCATTTCCAGTGCATCTGCCCAATCACCCAACATGTCCAAATCATACTAGAGTTTCTCTGCATCCTCCTCACAGCACACACACACACCCAGTTTTGTGTCATCTGCAAACGTGGAGCTATTACAATAGCAAAATACTGCAGGTGTTGGAAATCCAAAATAACAACAGAAAATGCTGGAAAAACTCAGCAGGCCAGGCAACATCCGTGGAGAGAAAATAGAGTCCACGTTTTGGGTCAAACCCTTTGTCAAGACTGGAAAAGCGCAGGAAATGAAATTGATTAAAAGGCCAGGCTGGGAGAGAACAAAAGAAAAGTGAAGAGACATTAAGAGGTTGTTGAGATACCGTGGCAAACGTGGGAGTCGAGACCAGAGTTGATGGAACACAACTGCTTTAATTTACATCATGGCAAAACAAGTGAAGTTAAAAAGCCCGCGCAACCACTTAAATACTCGCCAGACAGGAAGTGCTCCTGGCAGCCTGTCCCTGCGGGAAACAAGTTGCCGGAGGAAAGGGCCCATGGCTGGGGGCGGCTGCTACCGGCAGTGCGCTGCGTAAACTGTCCGTGCCGCCGTGAGCGGATTATGTCCAATGGTGGCGTGTCGCCACAGAGCTCCCCCCAGAATCCGCTTAGGAGGAGTGGACAAGTCGTGACGGTGGTCTAATGGTTCTGCCGGAGCGGCTCTGAGTGGCCGCCAGTCTAGTTGGTGGGGCCGGGCGGTTCACCGCCGGCTGTGCTGGCTTGCTGGCGGGACAGCCTCTAGTTGGAGGTCGGGCCATGGGGACCTGTTCCCCTGGTTCTGTGTGTGCTGGTTTGAGTTGGTCGATGGAGACCGTTTCGACCCTGTCGCCGAGTCGCAGCTTGAAGACCTTGTCCCCGGTTTGTAGTACCTCGTACCGTCCGTCGTACGGGGGTCGCAGGGGTCCGCGGTGTGCGTCGTGTCGCACAAAGATGAAGCATGCCTGCTGTAAGTTTGGCGGGACATGAGGTACGTGTTCGCCGTGTCGGTTAACCGGAAGTGGGGCGAACTGTTGAGTGGAAGAGAAAGAGTTGAGCTGCTGCTGTTCGGCCGACCAAGGCGTGGTAGCCTCCGGGAGGAATTTGCCTGGTACGTGCAGCGGTTGTCCGTAGAATAACTCCGCTGCTGAGGACTGGAGGTCTTCCTTGACCGCGATGCATAGGCCTAGTAGCACCCACGGTAGGCGGTCAGTCCAGGTACTGTCCTGCAGGCTGGCGCGGAGTGAGGCCTTGAGTGACCTGTGGAAGCATTCACACAGCCCGTTGGCCTGCAGGTGGTACGCCGTGTTCGGTGGAGCGTCACCCCGAGGTTGCGTGCTGTGGCCGTCCAGAGTTCGGAGGTGAACTGGGCGCCTCTGTCGGAGGTTATGTCGGCCGGTACGCCGAACCTCGCGATCCAGGTGTTAACGAACGCCCTGGCGATGTCGGCTGTGGTGGTGGAGGTCAGCGGCACTGCCTCAGGCCAGCGTGTGTAGCAGTCGACCATCGTGAGGAGATAAGTTTGGCCTTGCAATGGCGGCAGAGGACCGACGATGTCGACGTGTACGTGGTCGAAGCGGCGGCTGGGTACCTCGAAGTCTCCCAGGGGTGCTTTTGTGTGCCGCTGCACCTTAGCCCGTTGGCAGGTGAGGCAGGAGTTGGCCCAAGTCCGAACATCTTTGCTGAGGCCGCGCCAGACGAAGCGCTGGGAGAGGAGTTTGACGGATGCGCGGGAACCCGGATGGAAGAACCTGTGGAGCGCGTCGAAGATGCGGCGGCGTCAGGTTGCAGGGACAACCGGCCTGGGTTGGCCGAGTGAGACGTCGCACGTGACTGCCGTGGCTTCGGGCCCGTGCGCGACCTTGGCTAGGCGTAGCCCTGGCAGGCTGGTAGCCGCCGAGAGGAGGTCTGGGTCCGTGAGCTGGGCCGCTGCTAGTTGCGCGTAGTCGACCGCTAGGTGATTCGCGCAGATGGCAGGACGGGAAAGGCAGTCGGCGACAACATTGTCTCTACCAGAGACGTGCTGAATGTCCGTAGTAAACTTGGACATGGCCACGAGCTGGCGTTGCTGCCTAGCGGACCAGGGGTTGGTGTTCTTGGCCATCGCGTATGTGAGCGGCTTGTGGTCCACGTACGCGGTAAAGGGGCTGCCCTCCAGGAGGAACCTGAAATGGCGGACCGACAGGTGGAGCGCGAGGAGCTCGCGGTCGAAAGTAGAGTATTTGACCTCCGGGGGGCGCAGTTGGCGGCTGTAGAAGGCAAGTGGCTGCCACGCGCCATTGACCCACTGCTCGAACACGGCTCTGACCGCGTGGTCGGAGGCGTCGGTGGTGAGCGCAACCCGGGCATCGGCCCTCGGATGCGCGAGCAGGGTGGCGTCAGCGAGCGCGTTTTTGGTGGCGTCGAAGGCGGCTGACATGTCAGCGGTCCAGGCTACGGCCATCTTGCCGGATTTACCTTGGAGGGAGTCGTGTAGGGGCTTCATGAGAGCTGCAGCTCTGGGGATGAACCTGTTGTAGAAGTTTACCATCCCGAGGAACTCCTGGAGGCCCTTGATGGTTTTGGGGCGGGGGAATTGCTGGACGGCCTGCACCTTGTTGGGCAGGGGGACGGCCCCAGCAGGGGTGATGTGGTGGCCGAGAAAGTCGATCTCGGCTAGGCCGAATTGGCACTTCGCTGGGCTGAGGATGAGCCCGTGTTGGGCTAGGCACCTGAACAGGATGCGAAGGTGTTCGAGGTGTTCCTGTTTGGAGGAGCTGGCCATGAGAATGTCGTCTAAATAGACGAATAGGAAGTTCAGGTCCCGGAGGACTGAGTCCATAAGGCGCTGGAAAGCCTGGGCTGCATTCTTGAGGCCGAAAGGCATCCTCAGGAAGTCGAACAGGCCAAATGGGGTGATGACGGCCGTTTTGGGGATGTCCGCGAGGTGTACGGGGACTTGGTGGTAACCGCGCACCAGGTCGACCTTGGAGAAGACGGTTCGTCCGGCCAGTCGGGCCGAGAAATCCTGGATGTGTGGCACCGGGTATCGGTCGGGGGTGGTGGCGTCGTTGAGGCAGCGGTAGTCCCCGCAGGGGCGCCAGCCTCCGCCGGGCTTGGGGGCGATGTGGAGGGGCGAGGCCCAAGGGCTGCTGGAGCGGCGGATGATGTCGAGTTGCTCCATGGTGGTGAACTCGGCCCGCACGATTTCCAGCTTGGCCGGGTCGAGTCTGCGGGCGTGGGCAGAGACTGGGGGGCCGGTGGTGGGGATATAATGCTCCACACCGTGTTTGGCGGTTTTGGCCGAAAAGGTCGGGTTAGTGAGGGCGGGAAACTCGGCTAATACTGCCGAGTAGTCGTCCGTGGCTCTGGCGAGGCAGTAGGTCATCAGACCTGCCGAACGGGCCGGGGTGAATGCGCCAGGGATGGGGGCCATAGTGTTGATGTCGACGAGGCGGTGCCTCAGAATGTCGACAAGGAGGCCGTGGGCGCGTAGGAAGTCGGCGCCGATGAGTGGGCAGAGGACCTTGGCTGTGAGGAACTCCCAGCGGTAGCGGCGGCCTGCGAGGTCGAGCGTGACCATGCGGGTGCCGTATGTGCGGATGTCAGAGCCATTGGCTGCGGCCAGCGTGATGCCCCGTGCGCCGCGTTGGATTTCGAGGGCGGAGGCGGGGGTGATGCTGTGCTAGGCTCCTGTGTCGCACAGAAATCAGCGGTTGGTGCTGTCGTCGGTGACGTACAGTAGGGGCCCCTTTTGCCCCGCGGCCATCGTGGGGGCCGGTGCAGGGGGGGGGTTGAAAGTGCACGGCAGCGTGCAGCGTTGGGCCCTAGTGCCAAAATGGCTGTGGTAGTAGCAGTGACCCGGAATGGAAGGGCGGTCGGGCCTAGTGGGCTGGGGGGACCGCGTGGTCGTTGCCGTGAGGTCAGGTGCGACGTCGCGGGCGGTCTGCACGGAGAGCAGCCGGTCGGCCTTTTCGGCTATCTCATTCAGGTCCATGGAGCCAGACTCCACAATGAGCGGGCGGATGCTGGCGGGGAGCTGCCGAATAAAAAGCGTGCGAAAGAGGGCGCCGGGTTTTTTGCCGTCCAAGAGGGACAGCATGTGTGAAAGCAGGTCTGATGGTGAAGCGTCACCAAGGCCTGGGAGTTCGAGGAGTTGGCAGTTGCGCTGGTAGGAGGACGCCTGAAATTTTTTAAGGAGCGTGGCCTTCAGATGTTCGTACTTGCCTTCCTCTGGTGGATCCTGCAGCGCTGCCCAAACCTTGGGGACTGTGGCGCAGGTGAGAGAGGCGACGAGGTAGTCGTACTTCGTGGCGTCGACTGTAATGCTTCTCAGCCGGAATCTGGACTCGGCTTGAACAAACCAGGCCTCGGCCAGGTTCTCCCAAAAGTCCGGAGTTTAACCGTGACTGCATTTGTATCCGCCATGCTAGCTTAGGATTCGTCCTGAACGTCGGGGTCACCAGTGTTGAGATACCGCGGGAAATGTGGGAGTCAAGACCAGAGTTGATGGAACACAACTGCTTTAATTTACATCATGGCAAAACAAGTGAAGTTAAAAAGCCCGCGCAACCACTTAAATACTCCCCAGACAGGAAGTGCTCCCGGCAGCCTGTCCCTGCGGGAAACAATTTGCCGGAGGAAAGGGCCCACGGCTGGGGGCGGCTGCTACCGGCAGTGCGCCTGCGTAATCTGTCCATGCCGCCGTGAGCGGATTATGTCCAATAGTGGCGTGTCGCCACAAGGTATTCAAAACGAGACGAGATGGTGATAGGACTAGTGGAGAAAAATGACAGCTCTGATTAGGTGTGAAATGCGCTGGCAGAATGGGAGACAGCTGCCAAGTGGGAGAGAGAAAAAAAAGCGGGGGAGGGGGAAGGCCCAAAACAAAGGTGTGGATAAAAAATAAGTAAAAATGTAATGGGGGCCGAGGTTATGATATGACCGCTTTGCGGAACACCTTCGTTCAGTCCGTAAGGATGATCCCGAGCATCCGGTCACCTGTCATTTTAATTCACCACCCCATTCCCACTCAGACCTCACTGTATTCGGGCTCTTGCATTGTTCCATGGAAGCTCAGCGTAAGCTCGAGGAACAGCAGCTCATCTTCCGATTAGGCACTTTACAGCCTTCCGGACTCAATATTGAGTTCAACAATTTCAGAACATAACCTCGGCCCTTTAATTTTTTCATTTCCTGGGCTTTTCTAGTCTTCACCGGTCTATTATTCCCCATTTTCTCTCTGCCACCTTTGTTAAAGACCAACAGCATACCAGAGTCAGTGCCTGTAGAAACACACCATACCCGAGTCAGTGCCCGTAGGACCACATCATACCAGAGTCAGTGCCTGTAGGCACAGAGTACACCCGAGTCAGTGCCTGTGGAAGCACAGCATACCCGGGTGAGTGCCTGTAGAAACAATGCATACCCAACTCAGTGCCTGTAGATCCACACCATACCAGATTCAGTGCCTGCAGAAACACAGCATACTCGAGTCAGTGCCTGTAGAACCACAGCATACCTGAGTAAGTGCCTGTGGAAACACAGCATAATCGAGTCAGTGCCTGAAGAACCACAGCATACCCGAGTCAGTGCCTGTAGAAACACAACATACCCGGGTCACTGCGGGTAGAAACACAGCACACTCGAATCAGTGACTGCAGAAACACACCATACACGAATCAGTGCCTGTAGAAACACAGCATATCCGAGCCAGTGCCTGTAGAACAACAGCATATCAGAGTCAGTGCCTGTAGAATCACAGGATACACGAGAAACTGCCTGTAGATACACACCATACCCGAGTCAATGCCTGTAGAACCACACCATACCTGAGTCAGTGCCTGTAGAACCACACCATACTTGAGTCAGTGCCCGTAGAACCACACCATACCCGAGTCAGTGCCTGTAGAAACACACCATGCCCGAGTCAGTGGCTGTAGAAACACACCATACCCGAGTCAGTGCCTGTAGAAACACAGCATACTCGAATCAGTGACTGTAGAAACACACCATACCCGAGTCATTACCTGTAGAACAACAGCATATCAGAGTCAGTGCCTGTAGAACCACAGGATACCTGAGATACTGCCTGTAGAAACATACCATACCCGAATCAGTGCCTGTAGAAACACACCATACCTGAGTCAGTGCATGTAAAACCACAGCATACCCGAGTCAGTGCTGGTAGAACGACACCATACTCAAGTCAATGCCTGTAGAACCACACCATACCTAGTCAGTGCCTGTAAAACCACACCATGCCCGAGTCAGTGCCTGTGGAAAAAAACCATGCCCGAGTAAGTGCCTGTAGAAACAACACCATACCCGAGTCAGTGCCTGTAGAAACACACCATACCCGAGTCAGTTCCTGTAGAAACACACCACACCCGAGTCAGTGCCTGTAGAACCACAGCATACCCAAGTCAGTGCTGGTAGAACCACACCATACCCGAGTCAGTGCCTGTAGAACCACACCATACCTGAGTCAGTGCCTGTAGAATCACACCATACCCGAGTCAGTGCCTGAAGAAACACACCATGCCCAAGTCAGTGCCTGTAGTAAAAAACCATACCCGAATCAGTGCCTGCAGAAAAACACCATACCCGACACAGTGCCTGTAGAAAAACACCATACCCGAGTCAGTGCCTGTAGAAACACAGCACACTCGAGTCAGTGCCTGTAGAATCACTGCATACCCGAGTCAGTGCCTGTAGAAACACAGCATACTCGAGTCAGTGCCTGAAGAACCACAGCATACCCGAGTCAGTGCCTGTAGAACCACACCATACCCGAGTCAGTGCCTGTAGGAACACAGCATACTCGAGTCAGTGCCTGAAGAACCACAGCATACACGAGTCAGTGCCTGTAGAAACACAACATACCCGAGTCACTGCCGGTAGAAACAAAGCATACTTGAATCAGTGACTGTAGAAACACACCATACAAGAATCAGTGCCTGTAGAAATACACCATACCGAGTTAGCGCCTGTGGAACAACAGCACATCAGAGTCAGTGCCAGAAGAACCACAGGATACCCGAGATATTGCCTTTAGAAAAACACCATACACGAGTCCGTGCCTGTAGAAACACACCATACCTGAGTCAGTGCCTGTAAAACCACACCATACCCGAGTCAGTGCCTGTAGAAACACACCATACCAGAGTCAGTGCCTTTAGAACCACACCATACCCGAGTCAGTGCTTGTAGAAACACAGCATACTCGAATCGGTGCCTGTAGAAACACACCATACTCGACGCAGTGCCTGTAGAAACAACACCATGCCCGAGTCAGTGCCGGTAGAAACACAGCATACTCGAGTCAGTGCCTGTAGAAACACACCATACCCGAGTCAGTGCCTGTAGAAACACACCACGCCCAAGTCAGTGCCTGTAGAAACACACCATACCCGAGTCAGTGCCTGTAGAAACACACCATGTCCGAGTCAGTGCCTGTAGAAACACATCATACCAGAGTCAGTGCCTGTCGAAACACACCATGCCCGAGTCAGTGCCTGTAGAAACACAGAACGCTAGTCAGTGCCTGTAGAAACACACCATACCCGAGTCAGTTCCTGTAGAAACACAGCATACCCGAGTAAGTGCCTGTAGAAAAACACCATACCCGACGCAGTGCCTGTAGAAACACACCATACCCGAGTCAGTGCCTGTAGAAACACAGCATACTCGAGTCAGTGCCTTTAGAATCACTGCATACCCGAGTCAGTGCCTGTCGAAACTCAGCATACTCGAGTCAGTGCCTGAAGAACCACAGCATACCCGAGTCAGTGCCTGTAGAACCACACTATACCCGAGTCAGTGCCTGTAGAAACTCAGCATACTCGAGTCAGTGCCTGAAGAACGACAGCATACCCGAGTCAGTGCCTGTAGAACCACACTATACCCGAGTCAGTGCCTGTAGAAATATACCATACCCAAGTCCGTGCCTGTAGAAACACACCATGCCCGAGTCAGTGCCTGTAGAAACACACCATACCTTTGTCAGTGCCTGCAGAACCACAGCATACCCGAGTCAGTGCTGGTAGAACCACACCATACCCGAGTCAGTGCCTGTAGAACCAAACCATACCAGAGTCAGTGCCTGTAGAACCACACCATACCCGAGTCAGTGCTTGTAGAAACACAGCATACCTGAGTCAGTGCCTGTAGAACAACACCATACCCGAGTCAGTGCCTGTAGAACCACAGCATACCTGATTCAGTGCCTGTAGAACAACACCATACCCGAGTCAGTGCCTGTAGAAACACAACATGCCCGAGTCAGTGCCTGTGGAACCACACCATACCTGAGTCAGTGCCTGTAAAACCACACCAAACCCGAGTCAGTGCCTGTAGAAAAAAACCATTCCCGAGTCAGAGCCTGTAGAAAAACACCATACCCGATGCAGTGCCTGTAGGAACACACCATACCCGAGTCAGTGCCTGTAGAAACACAGCATACTAGAGGCAGTGCCTGTAGAAACACTGCATACCCGAGTCAGTGCCTGTAGAAACTCAGCATACTCGAGTCAGTGCCTGAAGAACCACAGCATACCCGAGTCAGTGCCTGTAGAAACTCAGCATACTCGAGTCAGTGCCTGAAGAACCACAGCATACCCGAGTCAGTGCCTGTAGAACCACACTGTACCCGAGTCAGTGCCTGTTGAAACACACCATACCCGAGTCCGTGCCTGTAGAATCACACCATACCCGAGTCAGTGCCTGCAGAAACATAACATACCCGAGTCACTGCCGGTAGAAAAACACCATACACGAATGAGTGCCTGTAGAAACACAGCATACCCGAGTCAGTGCCTGTAGAACAACAGCATATCAGAGTCAGAGCCTGTAGAACCATAGGATACCTGAGACACTGCCTGTAGAAACACACCATGCCCGAGTCAGTGCCTGTAGAAACACACCATACCTTTGTCAGTGCCTGTAGAACCACAGCATACCCGAGTCAGTGCTGGTAGAACCACACCATACCCGAGTCAGTGCCTGTGGAAACACACCATACCAGAGTCAGTGCCTTTAGAACCACACCATACCCGAGTCAGTGCTTGTAGAAACACAGCATACTCGAATCAGTGCCTGTAGAAACACACCATACTCGACGCAGTGCCTGTAGAAACAACACCATGCCCGAGTCAGTGCCGGTAGAAACACAGCATACTCGAGTCAGTGCCTGTAGAAACACACCATACCCGAGTCAGTGCCTGTAGAAACACACCACGCCCGAGTCAGTGCCTGTAGAAACACACCATACCCGAGTCAGTGCCTGTAGAAACACACCATGTCCGAGTCAGTGCCTGTAGAAACACAGAACGCTAGAGTCAGTGCCTGTAGAAACACACCATACCCGAGTCAGTTCCTGTAGAAACACAGCATACCCGAGTAAGTGCCTGTAGAAAAACACCATACCCGATGCAGTGCCTGTAGAAACACACCATACCCGAGTCAGTGCCTGTAGAAACACAGCATACTCGAGTCAGTGCCTTTAGAATCACTGCATACCCGAGTCAGTGCCTGTAGAAACTCAGCATACTCGAGTCAGTGCCTGAAGAACCACAGCATACCCGAGTCAGTGCCTGTAGAACCACACTATACCCGAGTCAGTGCCTGTAGAAATATACCATACCCGAGTCCGTGCCTGTAGAAACACACCATGCCCGAGTCAGTGCCTGTAGAAACACACCATAACTTTGTCAGTGCCTGTAGAACCACAGCATACCCGAGTCAGTGCTGGTAGAACCACACCATACCCGAGTCAGTGCCTGTAGAACCAAACCATACCAGAGTCAGTGCCTGTAGAACCACACCATACCCGAGTCAGCGCTTGTAGAAACACAGCATACCCGAGTCAGTGCCTGTAGAAACACACCATACCCGAGTCAGTTCCGGTAGAAACACAGCATACTCGAGTCAGTGCCTGTAGAAACACACCATACCCGAGTCAGTGCCTGTAGAAACACACCATACCCGAGTCAGTGCCTGTAGAAACACACCACGCCAGAGTCAGTGCCTGTTGAAACACACCATACCGGAATCACTGCCTGTAGAAACACACAGCGCCCGAGTCAATGCCTGTAGAAACACACCATACCCGAGTCAGTGCCTGTAGAAAAACACCATACCCGAGGCAGTGCCTGTAGAAGCACACCATACCCGAGTCAGTGCCTATAGAAACACAGCACACTCGAGTCAGTGCATGTATAATCACTGCGTACCCGAGTCAGTGCCTGTAGAAACTCAGCATACTCGAGTCAGTGCCGGAAGAACCACAGAATACCCAAGTCAGTGTCTGCAGAACCACACTATACCCGAGTCAGTGCCTGTAGAAACACACCATACACGAGTCCGTGCCTGTAGAAACACAGCATACCTGAGTCAGTGCCTGTAGAAACAAAACATACCCGAGTCACTGCCGGTAGAAACACACCATACATGAATCAGTGCCTGTAGAAACACAGCATACCTGAGTCAGTGCCTGTAGAACAACGGCATATCAGAGTCAGAGCCTGTAGAACCAAAGCATACAAGAGACACTGCCTGTAGAAACACACCATACCCGAGTCAGTGCCTGTAGAAACACACCATACCCGAGTCAGTGCCTGTAGAAAAACACCATACCCGACGCAGTGCCTGTAGAAACACATCATACCCTAGGCAGTGCCTGTAGAAACACAGCATACTCAAGTCAGTGCCTGAAGAACCACAGCATACCCGAGTCACTGCCGGTAGGAACACAGCATACTCGAATCAGTGACTGTAGAAACACACCATACATGAATCAGTGCCTGTAGAAATACACCATGCCCGAGTCCGTGCCTGTAGAAACACACCAAACCAGAGTAAGTGCCTGTAGAAACATAACATAACCGAGTCACTGCCGGTAGAAACACACCATACACGAATCAGTGCATGTAGATATACAGCGTACCCGAGTCAGTGCCTGTAGAACAACAGCATATCAGAGTCAGAGCCTGTAGAACCAAAGGATACCCGAGACACAGCCTGTAGAAAAACACCATGCCCGAGAGGGTGCCTGTAGAAAAACACCATACCCGAGTCAGTGCCTGTAGTAACACACCATACCCGATTCAGTGCCTGTAGAAACACAGCATACTCGAGTCAGTGCCAGAAGAACCACAGCATACCCGAGTCAGTGCCTGTAGAACCACACCATACCCGAGTCAGTGCCTGTAGAAACACAGCATACTCAAGTCAGTGCCTGAAGAACCACAGCATACCTGAGTCAGTGCCTGTAGAAACACAACATACCCGAGTCACTGCCGGTAGAAACACAGCACACTCGAATCAGTGACTGTAGAAACACACCATACACGAATCAGTGACTGTAGAAATACACCATACCCGAGTCAGTGCCTGTAGAACAACAGCATATCAGAGTCAGTGCCTCTAGAACCACAGGATACCCGAGACATTGCCTGTAAAACCACACCATAACCGAGTCAGTGCCTGTAGAAAAAAACCATACCTGAGTCAGTGCCTGCAGAAACACAGCATACTCGAGTCAGTGCCTGTAGAATCACTGCGTACCCGAGTCAGTGCCTGTAGAAACTCAGCATACTCGAGTCAGTGCCGGAAGAACCACAGAATACCCAAGTCAGTGTCTGCAGAACCACACTATACCCGAGTCAGTGCCTGTAGAAACACACCATACACGAGTCCGTGCCTGTAGAAACACAGCATACCTGAGTCAGTGCCTGTAGAAACAAAACATACCCGAGTCACTGCCGGTAGAAACACACCATACATGAATCAGTGCCTGTAGAAACACAGCATACCTGAGTCAGTGCCTGTAGAACAACGGCATATCAGAGTCAGAGCCTGTAGAACCAAAGCATACAAGAGACACTGCCTGTAGAAACACACCATACCCAAGTCAGTGCCTGTAGAAACACACCATACCCGAGTCAGTGCCTGTAGAAACTCAGCATACTCGAGTCAGGGCATGAAGAACCACAGCATACCCGAGTCAGTGCCTGTAGAACCACACCATAGCCGAGTCAGTGCCTGTAGAAACACACCATATCCAAGGCCGTGCCTGTAGAAACACAACATACCCGAGTCAGTGCATGTAGAAACACAACATACCCGAGTCACTGCCGGTAGAAACACACCATACACGAATCAGTGCCTGTAGAAACACAGCATATCCGAGTAAGTGCCTGTAGAACAACAGCATATCAGAGTCAGAGCCTGTAGAACCACAGGATACCCGAGACACTGCCTGTAGAAACACAACATACCTGAGTCAGTGCCTGTAGAAACACACTATACCTTTGTCAGTGCCTGTAGAACCACAGCATACCCGAGTCAGTGCTGGTAGAACCACACCATACCCGAGTCAGTGCCTGTAGAACAACAGCATATCAGAGTCAGTGCCTGTAGAACCACAGGATACCCGAGACACTGCCTGTAGAAGCACACCATACCCGAGTCAGTGCCTGTAGAAACACACCATACCTTTGTCAGTGCCTGTACAACCACAGCATACCCGAGTCAGTGCTGGTAGAACCACACCATACCCGAGTCAGTGCCTGTAGAACAACAGCATATCAGAGTCAGAGCCTGTAGAACCACAGGATACCCGAGACACTGCCTGTAGAAACATACCATACCCGAGTCCGTGCCTGAAGAAACACACCATGCCCGAGTCAGTGCCTGTAGAAAAAAACCATACCCGAATCAGTGCCTGCAGAAAAACACCATACCCGACGCAGTGCCTGTAGAAAAACACCATACCCGAGTCAGTGCCTGTAGAAACACAGCATACTCGAGTCAGTGCCTGTACAATCACTGCATACCCGAGTCAGTGCCTGTAGAAACACAGCATACTCAAGTCAGTGCCTGTAGAACCACACCATACCCGAGTCAATGCCTGTAGGAACACAGCATACTCGAGTCAGTGCCTGAAGAACAACAGCATACCCGAGTCACTGCCTGTAGAAACACAACATACCCGAGTCACTGCTGGTTGAAACACAGCATACTCGAATCAGTGACTGTAGAAACACACCATACACGAATCAGTGCCTGTAGAAATACACCATACCCGAGTCAGTGCCTGTAGAACAAAAGCATATCAGAGCCAGTGCCTGTAGAACCACAGGATACCCGAGACATTGCCCGTAGAAAAACACCATACCCGAGTCAGTGCCTGTAGAAACACACCATACCTGGGTCAGTGCCTGTAAAACCACAGCATACCCGAGTCAGTGCTGGTAGAACCACACCATACCCGAGTCAATGCCTGTAAAAACACCATACCTGAGTCAGTGCCTGTAAAACCACACCATGCACGAGTCAGTGCCTGTAGAAAAAAACCAAACTCGAGTCAGTGCCTGTAGAAAAACACCAAACCCGATGCAGTGCCTGTAGGAATACACCATACCCAATCAGTGCCTGTAGAAACACAGCATACTCGAGTCAGTGCCTGTAGAATCACAGCATACCCGAGTCAGTGCCTGTAGAAACTCAGCATACTCGAGTCAGTGCCTGAAGAACCACAGCATACCCGAGTCAGTGCCTGTAGAAACTCAGCATACTCGAGTCAGTGCCTGAAGAACCACAGCATACCCAAGTCAGGGCCTGTAGAACCACACTATACCCGAGTCAGTGCCAGTAGAAACACACCATACCCGAGTCCGTGCCTGTAGAATCACACCATACCCAAGTAAGTGCCTGTAGAAACTCAGCATACTCGAGTCAGTGCCGGAAGAACCACAGCATACCCGAGTCAGTGCCTGTAGAACCACACCATACCAGAGTCAGTGCCTGTAGAACCACACCATACCCGAGTCAGTGCTTGTAGAAACACAGCATACTTGAGTCAGTGCCTGTAGAAACACACCATACCCGACGCAGTGCCTGTAGAAACAACGCCATACACGAGTCAGTGCCGGAAGAAACACAGCATACTTGAGTCAGTGCCTGCAGAAACACACCATACCTGAGTCAGTGCCTGCAGAAACACACCACGCCAGAGTCACTGCCTGTAGAAACACAACATACCCGAGTCACTGCTGGTTGAAACACAGCATACTCGAATCAGTGACTGTAGAAACACACCATACACCAATCAGTGCCTGTAGAAATACACCATACCCGAGTCAGTGCCTGTAGAACAAAAGCATATCAGAGCCAGTGCCTGTAGAACCACAGGATACCCGAGACATTGCCCGTAGAAAAACACCATACCCGAGTCAGTGCCTGTAGAAACACACCATACCTGGGTCAGTGCCTGTAGAAACTCAGCATACTCGAGTCAGTGCCTGAAGAACCACAGCATACCCGAGTCAGTGCCTGTAGAACCACACTATACCCGAGTCAGTATCTGTAGAAACTCAGCATACTCGAGTCAGTGCCTGAAGAACCACAGCATACCCGAGTCAGTGCCTGTAGAACCACACTATACCCGAGTCAGTGCCTGTAGAAATATACCATACCCGAGTCCGTGCCTGTAGAAACACACCATGCCCGAGTCAGTGCCTGTAGAAACACACCATAACTTTGTCAGTGCCTGTAGAACCACAGCATACCCGAGTCAGTGCTGGTAGAACCACACCATACCCGAGTCAGTGCCTGTAGAACCAAACCATACCAGAGTCAGTGCCTGTAGAACCACACCATACCCGAGTCAGTGCTTGTAGAAACACAGCATACCCGAGTCAGTGCCTGTAGAAACACACCATACCCGAGTCAGTGCCGGTAGAAACACAGCATACTCGAGTCAGTGCCTGTAGAAACACACCATACCCGAGTCAGTGCCTGTAGAAACACACCATACCCGAGTCAGTGCCTGTAGAAACACACCACGCCAGAGTCAGTGCCTGTTGAAACACACCATACCGGAATCACTGCCTGTAGAAACACACAGCGCCCGAGTCAATGCCTGTAGAAACACACCATACCCGAGTCAGTGCCTGTAGAAAAACACCATACCCGAGGCAGTGCCTGTAGAAGCACACCATACCCGAGTCAGTGCCTATAGAAACACAGCACACTCGAGTCAGTGCCTGTAGAATCACTGCGTACCCGAGTCAGTGCCTGTAGAAACTCAGCATACTCGAGTCAGTGCCGGAAGAACCACAGAATACCCAAGTCAGTGTCTGCAGAACCACACTATACCCGAGTCAGTGCCTGTAGAAACACACCATACACGAGTCCGTGCCTGTAGAAACACAGCATACCTGAGTCAGTGCCTGTAGAAACAAAACATACCCGAGTCACTGCCGGTAGAAACACACCATACATGAATCAGTGCCTGTAGAAACACAGCATACCTGAGTCAGTGCCTGTAGAACAACGGCATATCAGAGTCAGAGCCTGTAGAACCAAAGCATACAAGAGACACTGCCTGTAGAAACACACCATACCCGAGTCAGTGCCTGTAGAAACACACCATACCCGAGTCAGTGCCTGTAGAAAAACACCATACCCGACGCAGTGCCTGTAGAAACACATCATACCCTAGGCAGTGCCTGTAGAAACACAGCATACTCAATTCAGTGCCTGAAGAACCACAGCATACCCGAGTCACTGCCGGTAGGAACACAGCATACTCGAATCAGTGACTGTAGAAACACACCATACATGAATCAGTGCCTGTAGAAATACACCATGCCCGAGTCCGTGCCTGTAGAAACACACCAAACCAGAGTAAGTGCCTGTAGAAACATAACATAACCGAGTCACTGCCGGTAGAAACACACCATACACGAATCAGTGCATGTAGATATACAGCGTACCCGAGTCAGTGCCTGTAGAACAACAGCATATCAGAGTCAGAGCCTGTAGAACCAAAGGATACCCGAGACACAGCCTGTAGAAAAACACCATGCCCGAGAGGGTGCCTGTAGAAAAACACCATACCCGAGTCAGTGCCTGTAGTAACACACCATACCCGAGTCAGTGCCTGTAGAAACACAGCATACTCGAGTCAGTGCCTGAAGAACCACAGCATACCCGAGTCAGTGCCTGTAGAACCACACCATACCCGAGTCAGTGCCTGTAGAAACACAGCATACTCAAGTCAGTGCCTGAAGAACCACAGCATACCTGAGTCAGTGCCTGTAGAAACACAACATACCCGAGTCACTGCCGGTAGAAACACAGCACACTCGAATCAGTGACTGTAGAAACACACCATACACGAATCAGTGACTGTAGAAATACACCATACCCGAGTCAGTGCCTGTAGAACAACAGCATATCAGAGTCAGTGCCTCTAGAACCACAGGATACCCGAGACATTGCCTGTAAAACCACACCATAACCGAGTCAGTGCCTGTAGAAAAAAACCATACCTGAGTCAGTGCCTGCAGAAACACAGCATACTCGAGTCAGTGCCTGTAGAATCACTGCGTACCCGAGTCAGTGCCTGTAGAAACTCAGCATACTCGAGTCAGTGCCGGAAGAACCACAGAATACCCAAGTCAGTGTCTGCAGAACCACACTATACCCGAGTCAGTGCCTGTAGAAACACACCATACACGAGTCCGTGCCTGTAGAAACACAGCATACCTGAGTCAGTGCCTGTAGAAACAAAACATACCCGAGTCACTGCCGGTAGAAACACACCATACATGAATCAGTGCCTGTAGAAACACAGCATACCTGAGTCAGTGCCTGTAGAACAACGGCATATCAGAGTCAGAGCCTGTAGAACCAAAGCATACAAGAGACACTGCCTGTAGAAACACACCATACCCAAGTCAGTGCCTGTAGAAACACACCATACCCGAGTCAGTGCCTGTAGAAACTCAGCATACTCGAGTCAGGGCATGAAGAACCACAGCATACCCGAGTCAGTGCCTGTAGAACCACACCATAGCCGAGTCAGTGCCTGTAGAAACACACCATATCCAAGGCCGTGCCTGTAGAAACACAACATACCCGAGTCAGTGCATGTAGAAACACAACATACCCGAGTCACTGCCGGTAGAAACACACCATACACGAATCAGTGCCTGTAGAAACACAGCATATCCGAGTAAGTGCCTGTAGAACAACAGCATATCAGAGTCAGAGCCTGTAGAACCACAGGATACCCGAGACACTGCCTGTAGAAACACAACATACCTGAGTCAGTGCCTGTAGAAACACACTATACCTTTGTCAGTGCCTGTAGAACCACAGCATACCCGAGTCAGTGCTGGTAGAACCACACCATACCCGAGTCAGTGCCTGTAGAACAACAGCATATCAGAGTCAGTGCCTGTAGAACCACAGGATACCCGAGACACTGCCTGTAGAAGCACACCATACCCGAGTCAGTGCCTGTAGAAACACACCATACCTTTGTCAGTGCCTGTACAACCACAGCATACCCGAGTCAGTGCTGGTAGAACCACACCATACCCGAGTCAGTGCCTGTAGAACAACAGCATATCAGAGTCAGAGCCTGTAGAACCACAGGATACCCGAGACACTGCCTGTAGAAACATACCATACCCGAGTCCGTGCCTGAAGAAACACACCATGCCCGAGTCAGTGCCTGTAGAAAAAAACCATACCCGAATCAGTGCCTGCAGAAAAACACCATACCCGACGCAGTGCCTGTAGAAAAACACCATACCCGAGTCAGTGCCTGTAGAAACACAGCATACTCGAGTCAGTGCCTGTACAATCACTGCATACCCGAGTCAGTGCCTGTAGAAACACAGCATACTCAAGTCAGTGCCTGTAGAACCACACCATACCCGAGTCAATGCCTGTAGGAACACAGCATACTCGAGTCAGTGCCTGAAGAACAACAGCATACCCGAGTCACTGCCTGTAGAAACACAACATACCCGAGTCACTGCTGGTTGAAACACAGCATACTCGAATCAGTGACTGTAGAAACACACCATACACGAATCAGTGCCTGTAGAAATACACCATACCCGAGTCAGTGCCTGTAGAACAAAAGCATATCAGAGCCAGTGCCTGTAGAACCACAGGATACCCGAGACATTGCCCGTAGAAAAACACCATACCCGAGTCAGTGCCTGTAGAAACACACCATACCTGGGTCAGTGCCTGTAAAACCACAGCATACCCGAGTCAGTGCTGGTAGAACCACACCATACCCGAGTCAATGCCTGTAAAAACACCATACCTGAGTCAGTGCCTGTAAAACCACACCATGCACGAGTCAGTGCCTGTAGAAAAAAACCAAACTCGAGTCAGTGCCTGTAGAAAAACACCATACCCGATGCAGTGCCTGTAGGAATACACCATACCCAATCAGTGCCTGTAGAAACACAGCATACTCGAGTCAGTGCCTGTAGAATCACAGCATACCCGAGTCAGTGCCTGTAGAAACTCAGCATACTCGAGTCAGTGCCTGAAGAACCACAGCATACCCGAGTCAGTGCCTGTAGAAACTCAGCATACTCGAGTCAGTGCCTGAAGAACCACAGCATACCCAAGTCAGGGCCTGTAGAACCACACTATACCCGAGTCAGTGCCAGTAGAAACACACCATACCCGAGTCCGTGCCTGTAGAATCACACCATACCCAAGTAAGTGCCTGTAGAAACTCAGCATACTCGAGTCAGTGCCGGAAGAACCACAGCATACCCGAGTCAGTGCCTGTAGAACCACACCATACCAGAGTCAGTGCCTGTAGAACCACACCATACCCGAGTCAGTGCTTGTAGAAACACAGCATACTTGAGTCAGTGCCTGTAGAAACACACCATATCCGACGCAGTGCCTGTAGAAACAACGCCATACACGAGTCAGTGCCGGAAGAAACACAGCATACTCGAGTCAGTGCCTGCAGAAACACACCATACCCGAGTCAGTGCCTGCAGAAACACACCACGCCAGAGTCAGTGCCTGTTGAAACACAACACACCCGAGTCAGTGCCTGCATAAACACACAACGCCCGAGTCAGTGCCTGTAGAAACACACCATACCCGAGTCAGTGCCTGTAGAAAAACACCATACCCGAGTCAGTGCCTGTAGAAACAAAGCATACTCGAGTCATTGCCTGTAGTATCACTTCGTACCTGAGTCAGTGCCTGTAGAAACTCAGCATACTCGAGTCAGTGCCTGTAGAAACTCAGCATACTCGAGTCAGTGCCTGAAGAACCACAGCATACACGAGTCAGTGCCTGCAGAACCACACCATACCCGAGTCAGTGCCTATAGAAACACACCATTCCAGAGTCAGTGCCTGTAGAAACACACCACGCCCGAGTCAGTGCCTGTGGAAACACACCATACCCTAGTCAGTGCCTGTAGAAACACACCATGCCCGAGTCAGTGCCTGTAGAAACACACCATACTCCAGTCAGTGCCTGTAGAAACACACCATACCCGAGTCAGTGCCTGTAGAAAAAAACCATAACCGTGTCAGTGCCTGCAGAAAAACACCATAGCCGACGCAGTGCCTGTAGAAAAACACCATACCCGAGTCAGTGCCTGTAGAAACACAGCACACTCGAGTCAGTGCCTGTAGAATCACTGCATACCCGAGTCAGTGCCTGTAGAAACACAGCATACTCGAGTCAGTGCCTGTAGAACCACACCATACCCGAGTCAATGCCTGCAGGAACACAGCATACTCGAGTCAGTGCCTGAGGAACCACAGCATACCCGAGTCAACGCCGGTAGAAACACAGCATACTTGAATCAGTGACTGTAGAAACACACCATACATGAATTAGTGCCTGTAGAAATACACCATACCCGAGTCAGTGCCTGTAGAACAACAGCATATCAGAGTCAGTGCCGGTAGAACCACAGGATACCCGAGGCATTGCCTGTAGAATAACACCATACCCGAGTCAGTGCCTGTAGAAACACACCATACCTGAGTCAGTGCCTGTAAAACCACAGCATACCCGAGTCAGTGCTGGTAGAACCACAACATACCCGAGTCAATGCCTGTAGAACCACACCATACCTGATTCAGTGCCTGTAAAACCACACCATGCACGAGTCAGTGCCTGTAGAAAAAAACCAAACTCGAGTCAGTGCCTGTAGAAAAACACCATACCCGATGCAGTGCCTGTAGAATCACTGCATACCCGAGCGAGTGCCTGTAGAAACTTAGCATACTCGAGTCAGTGCCTGAAGAACCACAGCACACCCGAGTCAGTGCCTGTAGAAACTCAGCATACTCGAGTCAGTGCCTGAAGAAGCAAAGCATACTCAAGTCAGGGGCTGTAGGACCACACTATACCCGAGTTAGTGCCTGTAGAAACACACCATACCCGAGTCCGTGCCTGTAGAATCACACCATACCCGAGTAAGTGCCTGTAGAATCTCAGCATGCTCGAATCAGTGCCGGAAGAACCACAGGATAGCCGACACACTGCCTGTAGAAACACACCATGCCCGAGTCAGTGCCTGTAGAAACACACCATACCTTTGTCAGTGCCTGTAGAACCACAGCATACCCGAGTCAGTGCTGGTAGAACCACACCAAACCCGAGTCAGTGCCTGTAGAAACACACCATACCAGAGTCAGTGCCTGTAGAACCACACCATACCCGAGTCAGTGCTTGTAGAAACACAGCATACTCAAGTCAGTGCCTGGAGAAACACACCATACCCGACGCAGTGCCTGTAGAAACAACACCATTCACGAGTCAGTGCCAGAAGAAACACAGCATATTCGAGTCAGTGCCTGTAGAAACACACCATACCCGAGTCAGTGCCTGCAGAAACACACCACGCCAGAGTCAGTGCCTGTTGAAACACAACATGCCCGAGTCAGTGCCTGTAGAAACACACAACACCCGAGTCAGTGCCTTTAAAACCATACCATACCCGAGTCAGTACCTGCAGAAAAACACCATACCCGATGCAGTGCCTGTAGGAACACACCATGCCCGAGTAAGTGCCTGTAGAAACACAGCATACTAGAGTCAGTGCCTGTAGAATCACTGCATACCCGAGTCAGTGCTTGTAGAAACTCAGCATACTCGAGTCAGTGCCTGAAGAACCACAGCATACCCGAGTCAGTGCCTGTAGAACCACACCATACCAGAGTCAGTGCCTGTAGAACCACACCATACCCGAGTCAGTGCTTGTAGAAACACAGCATACTCGAGTCAGTGCCTGTAGAAACACACCGTACCCGATGCAGTGCCTGTAGAAACAACACCATACACGAGTCAGTGCCGGAAGAAACACAGCATACTCGAGTCAGTGCCTGTAGAAACACACCATACCCGAGTCAGTGCCTGTAGAAACACACAACGCCCGAGTCAGTGCCTGTAGAAACACACCATACCCGAGTCAGTGCCTGTAGAAAAACACCATACCCGAGTCAGTGCCTGTGGAAACATAGCATACTCGAGTCATTGCCTGTAGAATCACTGCATACCCGAGTCAGTGCCTGTAGAAACACACCATGCCCGAGTCAGTGCCTGTGGAACCACACCATACCTGAGTCAGTGCCTCTAAAGCCACACCATACCCGAGTCAGTGCCTGTAGAAAAAAACCATACCCGAGTCAGTACCTGTAGAAAAACACCATACCCGATGCAGTGCCTGTAGGAACACACCATACCCGAGTAAGTGCCTGTAGAAACACAGCATACTAGAGTCAGTGCCTGTAGAATCACTACATACCCGAGTCAGCGCTTGTAGAAACTCAGCATACTCGAGTCCGTGCCTGTAGAATCACACCATGCCTGAGTCAGTGCCTGTAGAAACATAACATACCCGAGTCACTGCCGGTAGAAACACACCATACACGAATCAGTGCCTGTAGAACAACAGCATACCCGAGTCAGTGCCTGTAGAACAACAGCATATCAGAGTCAGAGCCTGTAGAAACACAGGATACCCGAGTCACTGCCTGTAGAAACACACCATGCCCGAGTCAGTGCCTGTAGAAACAGACCATACCTTTGTCAGTGCCTGTAGAATGACAGCATATCCGAGTCAGTGCTGGTAGAACCACACCATACCTGAGTCAGTGCCTATAGAAACACACCTTTCCAGAGTCAGTGCCTGCAGAAACACACCACGCCTGAGTCAGTGCCTGTAGAAACACACCATACCCCAGTCAGTGCCTGTAGAAACACACCATGCCCGAGTCAGTGCCTGTAGAAACACACCATACCCCAGTCAGTGCCTGTAGAAACACACCATACCCGAGTCAGTTCCGGTAGAACCAATGCATACCCGAGTAAGTGCCTGTAGAAAAACGACATACCCGGCGCAGTGCCTGTAGAAACACACCATACCCGAGTCAGTGCCTGTAGAAAAAAAGCATACCCGAGTCAGTGCCTGCAGAAAACACCATACCCGACGCAGTGCCTGTAGAAAAACACCATACCCGAGTCAGTGCCTGTAGAAACACAGCGTACTCGAGTCAGTGCCTGTAGAATCACTGCATACCCGAGTCAGTGCCTGTAGAAACACAGCATACTCGAGTCAGTGCCTGTAGAACCACACCATACCCGAGTCAATGCCTGTAGGAACACAGCATACTCGAGTCAGTGCCTGAGGAACCACAGCATACCCGAATCAGTGCCTGTAGAAACACAACATACCCGAGTCACTGCCGGTAGAAACACAGCATACTTGAATCAGTGACTGTAGAAACACACCATACACGAATCAGTGCCTGTAGAAATACACCATACCCGAGTCAGTGCCTGTAGAACAACAGCATATCAGAGTCAGTGCCTGTAGAACCACAGGATACCCGAGACATTGCCTGTAGAAAAACACCATACCCAAGTCAGTGCCTGTAGAAACACACCATACCTGAGTCAGTGCCTGTAAAACCACAGCATACCCGAGTCAGTGCTGGGAGAACCACACCATACCCGAGTCAATGCCTGTAGAACCACACCATACCTGAGTCAGTGCCTGTAAAACCACACCATGCACGAGTCAGTGCCTGTAGAAAAACACCATACCCGATGCAGTGCCTGTAGGAACACACCATACCCGAGTCAGTGCCTGTAGAAACACAGCATACTCGAGTCAGTGCCTGTAGAATCACTGCATACCCGAGCGAGTGCCTGTAGAAACTCAGCATACTCAAGTCAGTGCCTGAAGAACCACAGCATACCCGAGTCAGTGCATGTAGAAACTCAGCATACTCGAGTCAGTGCCTGAAGAAGCAAAGCATACCCAAGTCGGGGCCTGTAGAACCACACTATACCCGAGTTAGTGCCAGTAGAAACACACCATACCCGAGTCCGTGCCTGTAGAATCACACCACACCCGAGTAATTGCCTGTAGAATCTCAGCATGCTCGAATCAATGCCGGAGGAACCACAGGATAGCCGAGACACAGCCTGTAGAAACACACCATGCCCGAGTCAGTGCCTGTAGAAACACACCATATCTTTGTCAGTGCCTGTAGAACCACAGCATACCCGAGTCAGTGCTGGTAGAACCACACCAAACCCGAGTCAGTGCCTGTAGAACCACACCATACCAGAGTCAGTGCCTGTAGAACCACACCATACCCGACGCAGTGCCTGTAGAAACAACACCATTCACGAGTCAGTGCCGGAAGAAACACAGCATACTCGAGTCAGTGCCTGTAAAAACACACCACACCCGAGTCAGTGCCTGCAGAAACACGCCACGCCAGAGTCAGTGCCTGTTGAAACACACCATACCCGAGTCAGTGCCTGTAGAAACACACAACGCCCGAGTCAGTGCCTGTAGAAACACACCATACCCGAGTCAGTGCCTGTAGAAAAACACCATACCCGAGTCAGTGCCTGTGGAAACATAGCATACTCGAGTCATTGCCTGTAGAATCAATGCATACCCGAGTCAGTGCCTGTAGAAACACACCATGCCTGAGTCAGTGCCTGTGGAACCACGCCATACCTGAGTCAGTGCCTGTAAAGCCACACCATACCCGAGTCAGTGCCTGTAGAAAAAAACCATACCCGAGTCAGTACCTGTAGAAAAACACCATACCCGATGCAGTGCCTGTAGGAACACACCATACCCGAGTAAGTGCCTGTAGAAACACAGCATACTAGAGTCCGTGCCTGTAGAATCACACCATACCCGAGTCAGTGCCTGTAGAAACATAACATACCCGAGTCACTGCTGGTAGAAACACACCATACACGAATCAGTGCCTGTAGAACAACAGCATACCCGAGTCAGTGCCTGTAGAACAACAGCATATCAGAGTCAGAGCCTGTAGAAACACAGGATACCCGAGTCACTGCCTGTAGAAACACACCATGCCCGAGTCAGTGCCTGTAGAAACAGACCATACCTTTGTCAGTGCCTGTAGAATGACAGCATATCCGAGTCAGTGCTGGTAGAAGCACACCATACCCGAGTCAGTGCCTATAGAAACACACCTTTCCAGAGTCAGTGCCTGCAGAAACACACCACGCCTGAGTCAGTGCCTGTAGAAACACACCATACCCCAGTCAGTGCCTGCAGAAACACACCATGCCCGAGTCAGTGCCTGTAGAAACACACCATACCCCAGTCAGTGCCTGTAGAAACACACCATACCCGAGTCAGTTCCGGTAGAACCAATGCATACCCGAGTAAGTGCCTGTAGAAAAACGACATACCCGGCGCAGTGCCTGTAGAAACACACCATACCCGAGTCAGTGCCTGTAGAAAAAAAGCATACCCGAGTCAATGCCTGCAGAAAACACCATACCCGACGCAGTGCCTGTAGAAAAACACCATACCCGAGTCAGTGCCTGTAGAAACACAGCGTACTCGAGTCAGTGCCTGTAGAATCACTGCATACCCGAGTCAGTGCCTGTAGAAACACAGCATACTCGAGTCAGTGCCTGTAGAACCACACCATACCCGAGTCAATGCCTGTAGGAACACAGCATACTCGTGTCAGTGCCTGAGGAACCACAGCATACCCGAATCAGTGCCTGTAGAAACACAACATACCCGAGTCACTGCCGGTAGAAACACAGCATACTTGAATCAGTGACTGTAGAAACACACCATACACGAATCAGTGCCTGTAGAAATACACCATACCCGAGTCAGTGCCTGTAGAACAACAGCATATCAGAGTCAGTGCCTGTAGAACCACAGGATACCCGAGACATTGCCTGTAGAAAAACACCATACCCGAGTCAGTGCCTGTAGAAACACACCATACCTGAGTCAGTGCCTGTAAAACCACAGCATACCCGAGTCAGTGCTGGGAGAACCACACCATACCCGAGGCAATGCCTGTAGAACCACACCATACCTGAGTCAGTGCCTGTAAAACCACACCATGCACGAGTCAGTGCCTGTAGAAAAACACCATACCCGATGCAGTGCCTGTAGGAGCACACCATACCCGAGTCAGTGCCTGTAGAAACACAGCATACTCGAGTCAGTGCCTGCAGAATCACTGCATACCCGAGCGAGTGCCTGGAGAAACTCAGCATACTCAAGTCAGTGCCTGAAGAACCACAGCATACCCGAGTCAGTGCCTGTAGAAACTCAGCATACTCGAGTCAGTGCCTGAAGAAGCAAAGCATACCCAAGTCGGGGCCTGTAGAACCACACTATACCCGAGTTAGTGCCAGTAGAAACACACCATACCCGAGTCCGTGCCTGTAGAATCACACCACACCCGAGTAATTGCCTGTAGAATCTCAGCATGCTCGAATCAATGCCGGAGGAACCACAGGATAGCCGAGACACAGCCTGTAGAAACACACCATGCCCGAGTCAGTGCCTGTAGAAACACACCATATCTTTGTCAGTGCCTGTAGAACCACAGCATACCCGAGTCAGTGCTGGTAGAACCACACCAAACCCGAGTCAGTGTCTGTAGAACCACACCATACCAGAGTCAGTGCCTGTAGAACCACACCATACCCGACGCACTGCCTGTAGAAACAACACCATTCACGAGTCAGTGCCGGAAGAAACACAGCATACTCGAGTCAGTGCCTGTAAAAACACACCATACCCGAGTCAGTGCCTGCAGAAACACACCACGCCAGAGTCAGTGCCTGTTGAAACACAACATACCCAAGTCAGTGCCTGTAGAAACACACAACACCCGAGTCAGTGCCTGTAGAAACACACCATACCCGAGTCAGTGTCTGTAGAAAAACACCATACCCGAGTCAGTGTCTGTAGAAACATAGCATACTCGAGTCATTGCCTGTTGAATCACTGCATACCCGAGTCAGTGCCTGTAGAAACACACCATGCCCGAGTCAGTGCCTGTGGAACCACACCATACCTGAGTCAGTGCCTGTAAAACCACACCATACCCGAGTCAGTGCCTGTAGAAAAAAACCATACCCGAGTCAGTACCTGTAGAAAAACACCATACCCGATGCAGTGCCTGTAAGAACACACCATACCCGAGTAAGTGCCTGTAGAAACACAGCATACTAGAGTCGGTGCCTGTAGAATCACTGCATACCCGAGTCAGTGCTTGTAGAAACTCAGCATACCAGAGTCAGTGCCTGTAGAACCACACCATATTCGAGTCAGTGCTTGTAGAAACACAGCATACTCGAGTCAGTGCCTGTAGACACACACCGTACCCGACGCAGTGCCTGTAGAAACAACACCATACATGAGTCAGTGCCGGAAGGAACACAGCATACTCAAGTCAGTGCCTGTAGAAACACACCATACCCGAGTCAGTGCCTGGAGAAACACACCACGCCAGAGTCAGTGCCTGTTGAAACACAACACACCCGAGTCAGTGCCTGTAGAAACACACAACGCCCGAGTCAGTGCCTGTAGAAACACACCATACCCGAGTCAGTGCCTGTAGAAAAACACCATACCCGAGTCAGTGCCTGTGGAAACATAGCATACTCGAGTCAATGCCTGTAGAATCACTGCATACCCGAGTCAGTGCCTGTAGAAACACACCATGCCCGAGTCAGTGCCTGTGGAACCACACCATACCTGAGTCAGTGCCTGTAAAACCACACCATACCCGAGTCAGTGCCTGTAGACAAAAACCATACCCGAGTCAGTACCTGTAGAAAAACACCATACCCGATGCAGTGCCTGTAGGAACACACCATACCCGAGTAAGTGCCTGTAGAAACACAGCATACTAGAGTCAGTGCCTGTAGAATCACTACATATCTGAGTCAGTGCTTGTAGAAACTCAGCATACTCGAGTCAGTGCCTGATGAACCACAGCATACCCGAGTCAGTGCCTGCAGAACCACACTATACCCGAGTCAGTGCCTGTTGAAACACACCATACCCGAGTCCGTGCCTGTAGAATCACACCATACCCGAGTCAGTGCCTGTAGAAACATAACATACCCGAGTCACTGCCGGTAGAAACACACCATACACGAATCAGTGCCTGTAGAAACACAGCATACCCGAGTCAGTGCCTGTAGAACAACAGCATATCAGAGTCAGAGCCTGTAGAACCACAGGATACCCGAGTCACTGCCTGTAGAAACACACCATGCCCGAGTCAGTGCCTGTAGAAACAGACCATACCTTTCTCAGTGCCTGTAGAACGACAACATACCCGAGTCAGTGCTGGTAGAACCACACCATACCCGAGTCAGTGCCTATAAAAACACACCATTCCAGAATCAGTGCCTGTAGAAGCACACCATACCCGAGTCAGTGCTTGTAGAAACACAGCATACTCGAGTCAATGCCTGTAGAAACACACCATACTCGACGCAGTGCTTGTAGAAACAACACCATACCCGAGTCAGTGCCGGTAGAAACACACCACGCCCGAGTCAGTGCCTGTAGAAACACACCATACCCCAGTCAGTGCCTGTAGAAACACACCATGCCCGAGTCAGTGCCTGTAGAAACACACCATACCCCAGTCAGTGCCTGTAGAAACACACCATACCCGAGTCAGTTCCTGTAGAACCAATGCATACCCGAGTAAGTGCCTGTAGAAAAACAACATAGCCGACGCAGTGCCTGTAGAAACACACCATACCCGAGTCAGTGCCTGTAGAAACACAGCATACTCGAGTCAGTGCCTGTAAAATCACTGCATACCCGAGTCAGTGCCTGTAGAAACTCAGCATACTCGAGTCAGTGCCTGATGAACCACAGCATACCCGAGTCAGTGCCTGTAGAACCACACTATACCCGAGTCAGTGACTGTAGAAATACACCATACCCGAGTCCGTGCCTGTAGAAACACACCAAACCGGAGTCAGTGCCTGTAGAAACATAACATACCCGAGTCACTGCCGGTAGAAACACACCATACACGAATCAGTGCATGTAGAAACACAGCATACCCGAGTCAGTGCCTGTAGAACAACAGCATATCAGAGTCAGAGCCTGTAGAACCAAAGGATGCCCGTGACACTGCCTGTAGAAACACACCATACTCGAGTCAGTGCCTGAAGAACCACAGCATACCCGAGTCAGTGGCAGTAGAACCACACCATACCCGAGTCAGTGCCTGTAGAAACACAGCATACTCAAGCCAGTGCCTGAAGAACCACAGCATACCCGAGTCAGTGCCTGTAGAAACACAACATACCCGAGTCACTGCCGGTAGAAACACAGCATACTCGAATCAGTGACTGTAGAAACACACCATACAAAAAACAGTGCCTGTAGCAATACACCATACCCAAGTCAGTGCCTGTAGAACAACAGCATATCAGAGTCAGTGCCTCTAGAACCACAGGATACCCGAGACATTGCCTGTAAAACCACACCATACCCGAGTCAGTGCCTGTAGAAAAAAACCATACCCGAGTCAGTGCCTGTAGAAAAACACCATACCCGACGCAGTGCCTGTAGAAACACACCATACCCGAGTCAGTGCCTGCAGAAACACAGCATACTCGAGTCAGTGCCTGTAGAATCACTGCATACCTGAGTCAGTGCCTGTAGAAACTCAGCATACCCGAGTCAGTGCCTGTAGAAACATAACATACCTGAGTCACTGCCAGTAGAAACACACCATACACGAATCAGTGCCTATAGAAACACAGCATACCCGAGTCAGTGCCTGTAGAACAACAGCATATCAGAGTCAGGGCCTGCAGAACCAAAGGATACCCAAGACACTGCCTGTAGAAACACACCATACCCGAGTCAGTGCCTGTAGAAACACATCATACCTTTGTCAGTGCCTGTAGAACCACAGCATACCCGAGACAGTGATGGCAGAACCACACCATACCCGAGTCAGTGCCTGTAGAACCACAGCATACCTGAGTCAGTGCCTGTAGAACCACACCATACCCGAGTCAGTGCCTGTAGACACACTACATGCCCGAGTCAGTGCCTGTGGAACCACACCATACCTGAGTCAGTGCCTGTAAAACCACACCATACCCGAGTCAGTGCCTGTAGAAAAAAACCATACCCGAGTCAGTGCCTGCAGAAAAACACCATACCCGATGCAGTGCCTGTAGGAACACACCATACCCGAGTCAGTGCCTGTAGAAACACAGCATACTCGAGTCCATGCCTGTAGAATCACACCATACCCGAGTCAGTGCCTGTAGAAACACAGCATACTCAAGTCAGTGCCTGAAGAACCACAGCATACCCGAGTCAGTGCCTGTAGAAACACAACATACCCGAGTCACTGCCGGTAGAAATACACCATACACGAATCAGTGCCTGTAGAAACACAGCATACCTTTGTCAGTGCCTGTAGAACCACAGCATACCCGAGTCAGTGCTGGTAGAACCACACCATACCCGAGTCAGTGCCTGTAGAATCACAGCATACCTGAGTCAGTGCCTGTAGAACCACACCATACCCGAGTCAGTGTCTGTAGAAACACACCATGCCCGAGTCAGTGCCTGTGGAACCACACCATACCTGAGTCAGTGCCTGTAAAACCACACCATACCCGAGTCAGTGCCTGTAGAAAAAAACCATACCCGAGTCAGTGCCTGTAGAAAAACACCATACCCGATGCAGTGCCTGTAGGAACACACCATACCCGAGTCAGTGCCTGTAGAAACACAGCATACCCGAGTCAGTGCCTGTAGAAACTCAGCATACTCGAGTCAGTGCCTGAAGAACCACAACATACCTGAGTCAGTGCCTGTAGAAACTCAGCATACTCGAGTCAGTGCCTGAAGAACCACAGCATACCCGAGTCAGTGCCTGTAGAACCACACTATACCCGAGTCACTGCCGGTAGAAAAACACCATACACGAATCACTGCCTGTAGAAACACAGCATACCAGAGTCAGTGCTGGTAGAACCATACCATACCCGAGTCAATGCCTGTAGAACCACACCATACATGAGTCAGTGCCTGTAGAATCACACCATACCCGAGACAGTGCCTGAAGAAACACACCATGCCCGAGTCAGTGCCTGTAGAAAAACACCATACCCGAGTCAGTGCCTGCAGAAAAACACCATACCCGACGCAGTGACTGTAGAAAAACACCATACCCGATGCAGTGCCTGTAAGAACACACCATACCCGAGTAAGTGCCTGTAGAAACACAGCATACTAGAGTTGGTGCCTGTAGAATCACTACATATCCGAGTCAGTGCTTGTAGAAACTCAGCATACTCGAGTCAGTGCCTGATGAACCACAGCATACCCGAGTCACTGCCTGCAGAACCACACTATACCCGAGTCAGTGCCTGTTGAAACACACCATACCCGAGTCCGTGCCTGTAGAATCACACCATACCCGAGTCAGTGCCTGTAGAAACATAACATACCCGAGTCACTGCCGGTAGAAACACACCATACACGAATCAGTGCCTGTAGAAACACAGCATACCCGAGTCAGTGCCTGCAGAACAACAGCATATCAGAGTCAGAGCCTGTAGAACCACAGGATACCCGAGTCACTGCCTGTAGAAACACACCATGCCCGAGTCAGTGCCTGTAGAAACAGACCATACCTTTCTCAGTGCCTGTAGAACGACAGCATACCCGAGTCAGTGCTGGTAGAACCACACCATACCCGAGTCAGTGCCTATAAAAACACACCATTCCAGAATCAGTGCCTGTAGAAGCACACCATACCCGAGTCAGTGCTTGTAGAAACACAGCATACTCGAGTCAATGCCTGGAGAAACACACCATACTCGACGCAGTGCTTGTAGAAACAACACCATACCCGAGTCAGTGCCGGTAGAAACACACCACGCCCGAGTCAGTGCCTGTAGAAACACACCATACCCCAGTCAGTGCCTGTAGAAACACACCATGCCCGAGTCAGTGCCTATAGAAACACACCATACCCCAGTCAGTGCCTGTAGAAACACACCATACCCGAGTCAGTTCCTGTAGAACCAATGCATACCCGAGTAAGTGCCTGTAGAAAAACAACATAGCCGATGCAGTGCCTGTAGAAACACACCATACCCGAGTCAGTGCCTGTAGAAACACAGCATACTAGAGTTGGTGCCTGTAGAATCACTGCATACCCGAGTCAGTGCTTGTAGATACTCAGCATACCAGAGTCAGTGCCTGTAGAACCACACCATACCCGAGTCAGTGCTTGTAGAAACACAGCATACTCGAGTCAGTGCCTGTAGACACACACCGTACCCGACGCAGTGCCTGTAGAAACAACACCATACACGAGTCAGTGCCTGGAGAAACACACCACGCCAGAGTCAGTGCCTGGAGAAACACACCACGCCAGAGTCAGTGCCTGTTGAAACACAACACACCCGAGTCAGTGCCTGTAGAAAAACACAACGCCCGAGTCAGTGCCTGTAGAAACACACCATACCCGAGTCAGTGCCTGTAGAAAAACACCATACCCGAGTCAGTGCATGTGGAAACATAGCATACTCGAGTCAATGCCTGTAGAATCACTGCATACCCGAGTCAGTGCCTGTAGAAACACACCATGCCCGAGTCAGTGCCTGTGGAACCACACCATACCTGAGTCAGTGCCTGTAAAACCACACCATACCCGAGTCAGTGCCTGTCGACAAAAACCATACCCGAGTCAGTACCTGTAGAAAAACACCATACCCGATGCAGTGCCTGTCGGAACACACCATACCCGAGTAAGTGCCTGTAGAAACACAGCATACTAGAGTCAGTGCCTGTAGAATCACTACATATCCGAGTCAGTGCTTGTAGAAACTCAGCATACTCGAGTCAGTGCCTGATGAACCACAGCATACCCGAGTCAGTGCCTGCAGAACCACACTATACCCGAGTCAGTGCCTGTTGAAACACACCATACCCGAGTCCGTGCCTGTAGAATCACACCATACCCGAGTCAGTGCCTGTAGAAACATAACATACCCGAGTCACTGCCGGTAGAAACACACCATACACGAATCAGTGCCTGTAGAAACACAGCATACCCGAGTCAGTGCCTGTAGAACAACAGCATATCAGAGTCAGAGCCTGTAGAACCACAGGATACCCGAGTCACTGCCTGTAGAAACACACCATGCCCGAGTCAGTGCCTGTAGAAACAGACCATATCTTTCTCAGTGCCTGTAGAACGACAGCATACCCGAGTCAGTGCTGGTAGAACCACACCATACCCGAGTCAGTGCCTATAAAAACACACCATTCCAGAATCAGTGCCTGTAGAAGCACACCATACCCGAGTCAGCGCTTGTAGAAACACAGCATACTCGAGTCAATGCCTGTAGAAACACACCATACTCGACGCAGTGCTTGTAGAAACAACACCATACCCGAGTCAGTGCCGGTAGAAACACACCACGCCCGAGTCAGTGCCTGTAGAAACACACCATACCCCAGACAGTGCCTGTAGAAACACACCATGCCCGAGTCAGTGCCTGTAGAAACTCAGCATACTCGAGTCAGTGCCTGATGAACCACAGCATACCCGAGTCAGTGCCTGTAGAACCACACTATACCCGAGTCAGTGACTGTAGAAATACACCATACCCGAGTCCGTGCCTGTAGAAACACACCAAACCGGAGTCAGTGCCTGTAGAAACATAACATACCCGAGTCACTGCCGGTAGAAACACACCATACACGAATCAGTGCATGTAGAAACACAGCATACCCGAGTCAGTGCCTGTAGAACAACAGCATATCAGAGTCAGAGCCTGTAGAACCAAAGGATGCCCGTGACACTGCCTGTAGAAACACACCATACTCGAGTCAGTGCCTGAAGAACCACAGCATACCCGAGTCAGTGGCAGTAGAACCACACCATACCCGAGTCAGTGCCTGTAGAAACACAGCATACTCAAGTCAGTGCCTGAAGAACCACAGCATACCCGAGTCAGTGCCTGTAGAAACACAACATACCCGAGTCACTGCCGGTAGAAACACAGCATACTCGAATCAGTGACTGTAGAAACACACCATACAAAAAACAGTGCCTGTAGCAATACACCATACCCGAGTCAGTGCCTGTAGAACAACAGCATATCAGAGTCAGTGCCTCTAGAACCACAGGATACCCGAGACATTGCCTGTAAAACCACACCATACCCGAGTCAGTGCCTGTCGAAAAAAACCATACCCGAGTGAGTGCCTGTAGAAAAACACCATACCCGATGCAGTGCCTGTAGAAACACACCATACCCGAGTCAGTGCCTGCAGAAACACAGCATACTCGAGTCAGTGCCTGTAGAATCACTGCATTCCTGAGTCAGTGCCTGTAGAAACTCAGCATACCCGAGTCAGTGCCTGTAGAAACATAACATACCTGAGTCACTGCCAGTAGAAACACACCATACACGAATCAGTGCCTGCAGAAACACAGCATACCCAAGTCAGTGCCTGTAGAACAACAGCATATCAGAGTCAGGGCCTGCAGAACCAAAGGATACCCGAGACACTGCCTGTAGAAACACACCATACCCGAGTCAGTGCCTGTAGAAACACATCATACCTTTGTCAGTGCCTGTAGAACCACAGCATACCCGAGACAGTGATGGCAGAACCACACCATACCCGAGTCAGTGCCTGTAGAACCACAGCATACCTGAGTCAGTGCCTGTAGAACCACACCATGCCCGAGTCAGTGCCTGTAGACACACTACATGCCCGAGTCAGTGCCTGTGGAACCACACCATACCTGAGTCAGTGCCTGTAAAACCACACCATACCCGAGTCAGTGCCTGTAGAAAAAAACCATACCCGAGTCAGTGCCTGTAGAAAAACACCATATCCGATGCAGTGCCTGTAGGAACACACCATACCCGAGTCAGTGCCTGTAGACACACTACATGCCCGAGTCAGTGCCTGTGGAACCACACCATACCTGAGTCAGTGCCTGTAAAACCACACCATACCCGAGTCAGTGCCTGTAGAAAAAAACCATACCCGAGTCAGTGCCTGTAGAAAAACACCATACCCGACGCAGTGCCTGTAGAAACACACCATACCCGAGTCAGTGCCTGCAGAAACACAGCATACTCGAGTCAGTGCCTGTAGAATCACTGCATACCTGAGTCAGTGCCTGTAGAAACTCAGCATACCCGAGTCAGTGCCTGTAGAAACATAACATACCTGAGTCACTGCCAGTAGAAACACACCATACACGAATCAGTGCCTATAGAAACACAGCATACCCGAGTCAGTGCCTGTAGAACAACAGCATATCAGAGTCAGGGCCTGCAGAACCAAAGGATACCCAAGACACTGCCTGTAGAAACACACCATACCCGAGTCAGTGCCTGTAGAAACACATCATACCTTTGTCAGTGCCTGTAGAACCACAGCATACCCGAGACAGTGATGGCAGAACCACACCATACCCGAGTCAGTGCCTGTAGAACCACAGCATACCTGAGTCAGTGCCTGTAGAACCACACCATACCCGAGTCAGTGCCTGTAGACACACTACATGCCCGAGTCAGTGCCTGTGGAACCACACCATACCTGAGTCAGTGCCTGTAAAACCACACCATACCCGAGTCAGTGCCTGTAGAAAAAAACCATACCCGAGTCAGTGCCTGCAGAAAAACACCATACCCGATGCAGTGCCTGTAGGAACACACCATACCCGAGTCAGTGCCTGTAGAAACACAGCATACTCGAGTCCATGCCTGTAGAATCACACCATACCCGAGTCAGTGCCTGTAGAAACACAGCATACTCAAGTCAGTGCCTGAAGAACCACAGCATACCCGAGTCAGTGCCTGTAGAAACACAACATACCCGAGTCACTGCCGGTAGAAATACACCATACACGAATCAGTGCCTGTAGAAACACAGCATACCTTTGTCAGTGCCTGTAGAACCACAGCATACCCGAGTCAGTGCTGGTAGAACCACACCATACCCGAGTCAGTGCCTGTAGAATCACAGCATACCTGAGTCAGTGCCTGTAGAACCACACCATACCCGAGTCAGTGTCTGTAGAAACACACCATGCCCGAGTCAGTGCCTGTGGAACCACACCATACCTGAGTCAGTGCCTGTAAAACCACACCATACCCGAGTCAGTGCCTGTAGAAAAAAACCATACCCGAGTCAGTGCCTGTAGAAAAACACCATACCCGATGCAGTGCCTGTAGGAACACACCATACCCGAGTCAGTGCCTGTAGAAACACAGCATACCCGAGTCAGTGCCTGTAGAAACTCAGCATACTCGAGTCAGTGCCTGAAGAACCACAACATACCTGAGTCAGTGCCTGTAGAAACTCAGCATACTCGAGTCAGTGCCTGAAGAACCACAGCATACCCGAGTCAGTGCCTGTAGAACCACACTATACCCGAGTCACTGCCGGTAGAAAAACACCATACACGAATCACTGCCTGTAGAAACACAGCATACCAGAGTCAGTGCTGGTAGAACCATACCATACCCGAGTCAATGCCTGTAGAACCACACCATACATGAGTCAGTGCCTGTAGAATCACACCATACCCGAGACAGTGCCTGAAGAAACACACCATGCCCGAGTCAGTGCCTGTAGAAAAACACCATACCCGAGTCAGTGCCTGCAGAAAAACACCATACCCGACGCAGTGACTGTAGAAAAACACCATACCCGATGCAGTGCCTGTAAGAACACACCATACCCGAGTAAGTGCCTGTAGAAACACAGCATACTAGAGTTGGTGCCTGTAGAATCACTACATATCCGAGTCAGTGCTTGTAGAAACTCAGCATACTCGAGTCAGTGCCTGATGAACCACAGCATACCCGAGTCACTGCCTGCAGAACCACACTATACCCGAGTCAGTGCCTGTTGAAACACACCATACCCGAGTCCGTGCCTGTAGAATCACACCATACCCGAGTCAGTGCCTGTAGAAACATAACATACCCGAGTCACTGCCGGTAGAAACACACCATACACGAATCAGTGCCTGTAGAAACACAGCATACCCGAGTCAGTGCCTGCAGAACAACAGCATATCAGAGTCAGAGCCTGTAGAACCACAGGATACCCGAGTCACTGCCTGTAGAAACACACCATGCCCGAGTCAGTGCCTGTAGAAACAGACCATACCTTTCTCAGTGCCTGTAGAACGACAGCATACCCGAGTCAGTGCTGGTAGAACCACACCATACCCGAGTCAGTGCCTATAAAAACACACCATTCCAGAATCAGTGCCTGTAGAAGCACACCATACCCGAGTCAGTGCTTGTAGAAACACAGCATACTCGAGTCAATGCCTGGAGAAACACACCATACTCGACGCAGTGCTTGTAGAAACAACACCATACCCGAGTCAGTGCCGGTAGAAACACACCACGCCCGAGTCAGTGCCTGTAGAAACACACCATACCCCAGTCAGTGCCTGTAGAAACACACCATGCCCGAGTCAGTGCCTATAGAAACACACCATACCCCAGTCAGTGCCTGTAGAAACACACCATACCCGAGTCAGTTCCTGTAGAACCAATGCATACCCGAGTAAGTGCCTGTAGAAAAACAACATAGCCGATGCAGTGCCTGTAGAAACACACCATACCCGAGTCAGTGCCTGTAGAAACACAGCATACTAGAGTTGGTGCCTGTAGAATCACTGCATACCCGAGTCAGTGCTTGTAGATACTCAGCATACCAGAGTCAGTGCCTGTAGAACCACACCATACCCGAGTCAGTGCTTGTAGAAACACAGCATACTCGAGTCAGTGCCTGTAGACACACACCGTACCCGACGCAGTGCCTGTAGAAACAACACCATACACGAGTCAGTGCCTGGAGAAACACACCACGCCAGAGTCAGTGCCTGGAGAAACACACCACGCCAGAGTCAGTGCCTGTTGAAACACAACACACCCGAGTCAGTGCCTGTAGAAAAACACAACGCCCGAGTCAGTGCCTGTAGAAACACACCATACCCGAGTCAGTGCCTGTAGAAAAACACCATACCCGAGTCAGTGCATGTGGAAACATAGCATACTCGAGTCAATGCCTGTAGAATCACTGCATACCCGAGTCAGTGCCTGTAGAAACACACCATGCCCGAGTCAGTGCCTGTGGAACCACACCATACCTGAGTCAGTGCCTGTAAAACCACACCATACCCGAGTCAGTGCCTGTCGACAAAAACCATACCCGAGTCAGTACCTGTAGAAAAACACCATACCCGATGCAGTGCCTGTCGGAACACACCATACCCGAGTAAGTGCCTGTAGAAACACAGCATACTAGAGTCAGTGCCTGTAGAATCACTACATATCCGAGTCAGTGCTTGTAGAAACTCAGCATACTCGAGTCAGTGCCTGATGAACCACAGCATACCCGAGTCAGTGCCTGCAGAACCACACTATACCCGAGTCAGTGCCTGTTGAAACACACCATACCCGAGTCCGTGCCTGTAGAATCACACCATACCCGAGTCAGTGCCTGTAGAAACATAACATACCCGAGTCACTGCCGGTAGAAACACACCATACACGAATCAGTGCCTGTAGAAACACAGCATACCCGAGTCAGTGCCTGTAGAACAACAGCATATCAGAGTCAGAGCCTGTAGAACCACAGGATACCCGAGTCACTGCCTGTAGAAACACACCATGCCCGAGTCAGTGCCTGTAGAAACAGACCATATCTTTCTCAGTGCCTGTAGAACGACAGCATACCCGAGTCAGTGCTGGTAGAACCACACCATACCCGAGTCAGTGCCTATAAAAACACACCATTCCAGAATCAGTGCCTGTAGAAGCACACCATACCCGAGTCAGTGCTTGTAGAAACACAGCATACTCGAGTCAATGCCTGTAGAAACACACCATACTCGACGCAGTGCTTGTAGAAACAACACCATACCCGAGTCAGTGCCGGTAGAAACACACCACGCCCGAGTCAGTGCCTGTAGAAACACACCATACCCCAGACAGTGCCTGTAGAAACACACCATGCCCGAGTCAGTGCCTGTAGAAACTCAGCATACTCGAGTCAGTGCCTGATGAACCACAGCATACCCGAGTCAGTGCCTGTAGAACCACACTATACCCGAGTCAGTGACTGTAGAAATACACCATACCCGAGTCCGTGCCTGTAGAAACACACCAAACCGGAGTCAGTGCCTGTAGAAACATAACATACCCGAGTCACTGCCGGTAGAAACACACCATACACGAATCAGTGCATGTAGAAACACAGCATACCCGAGTCAGTGCCTGTAGAACAACAGCATATCAGAGTCAGAGCCTGTAGAACCAAAGGATGCCCGTGACACTGCCTGTAGAAACACACCATACTCGAGTCAGTGCCTGAAGAACCACAGCATACCCGAGTCAGTGGCAGTAGAACCACACCATACCCGAGTCAGTGCCTGTAGAAACACAGCATACTCAAGTCAGTGCCTGAAGAACCACAGCATACCCGAGTCAGTGCCTGTAGAAATACAACATACCCGAGTCACTGCCGGTAGAAACACAGCATACTCGAATCAGTGACTGTAGAAACACACCATACAAAAAACAGTGCCTGTAGCAATACACCATACCCGAGTCAGTGCCTGTAGAACAACAGCATATCAGAGTCAGTGCCTCTAGAACCACAGGATACCCGAGACATTGCCTGTAAAACCACACCATACCCGAGTCAGTGCCTGTCGAAAAAAACCATACCCGAGTGAGTGCCTGTAGAAAAACACCATACCCGATGCAGTGCCTGTAGAAACACACCATACCCGAGTCAGTGCCTGCAGAAACACAGCATACTCGAGTCAGTGCCTGTAGAATCACTGCATTCCTGAGTCAGTGCCTGTAGAAACTCAGCATACCCGAGTCAGTGCCTGTAGAAACATAACATACCTGAGTCACTGCCAGTAGAAACACACCATACACGAATCAGTGCCTGCAGAAACACAGCATACCCAAGTCAGTGCCTGTAGAACAACAGCATATCAGAGTCAGGGCCTGCAGAACCAAAGGATACCCGAGACACTGCCTGTAGAAACACACCATACCCGAGTCAGTGCCTGTAGAAACACATCATACCTTTGTCAGTGCCTGTAGAACCACAGCATACCCGAGACAGTGATGGCAGAACCACACCATACCCGAGTCAGTGCCTGTAGAACCACAGCATACCTGAGTCAGCGCCTGTAGAACCACACCATGCCCGAGTCAGTGCCTGTAGACACACTACATGCCCGAGTCAGTGCCTGTGGAACCACACCATACCTGAGTCAGTGCCTGTAAAACCACACCATACCCGAGTCAGTGCCTGTAGAAAAAAACCATACCCGAGTCAGTGCCTGTAGAAAAACACCATACCCGATGCAGTGCCTGTAGGAACACACCATACCCGAGTCAGTGCCTGTAGACACACTACATGCCCGAGTCAGTGCCTGTGGAACCACACCATACCTGAGTCAGTGCCTGTAAAACCACACCATACCCGAGTCAGTGCCTGTAGAAAAAAACCATACCTGAGTCAGTGCCTGTAGAAAAACACCATACCCGATGCAGTGCCTGTAGAATCACACCATACCCGAGTCAGTGCCTGTAGAAACACAGCATACTCAAGTCAGTGCCTGAAGAACCACAGCATACCCGAGTCAGTGCCTGTAGAAACACAACATACCCGAGTCACTGCCGGTAGAAATACACCATACAAGAATCAGTGCCTGTAGAAACACAGCATACCCGAGTCAGTGCCTGTAGAACCACACCATACCCGAGTCAGTGCCTGTAGAAACACAGCATACTCAAGTCAGTGCCTGAAGAACCACAGCATACCCGAGTCAGTGCCTGTAGAAACACTACATACCCGAGTCACTGCCGGTAGAAACACAGCATGCTCGAATCAGTGACTGTAGAAATACACCATACCCGAGTCAGTGCCTGTAGAACAACAGCATATCAGAGTCAGTGCCTCTAGAACCACAGGATACCCGAGACATTGCCTGTAAAACCACACCATACCCGAGTCACTGCCTGTAGAAAAAAACCATACCCGAGTCAGTGCCTGTGGAAAAACACCATACCCGACGCAGTGCCTGCAGAAACACACCATACCCGAGTCAGTGCCTGCAGAAACACAGCATACTCGAGTCAGTGCCTGTAGAATCACTGCATACCTGAGTCAGTGCCTGTAGAAACTCAGCATACTCGAGTCAGTGCCTGAAGAACCACAGCACACCCGAGTCAGTGCCTGTAGAACCACACCATACCCGAGTCAGTGCCTGTAGAAACACACCATATCCGAGGCCGTGCCTGTAGAAACACACCATACCCGAGTCAGTGCCTGTAGAAACACAACATACCCGAGTCACTGCCGGTAGAAACACACCATACACGAATCAGTGCCTGTACAAACACAGCATACACGAGTCAGTGCCTGTAGAACAACAGCATATCAGAGTCAGGGCCTGTAGAACCAAAGGATACCCGAGACACTGCCTGTAGAAACACACCATACCCGAGTCAGTGCCTGTAGAGACACATCATACCTTTGTCAGTGCCTGTAGAACCACAGCATACCCGAGTCAGTGCTGGTAGAACCACACCATACCCGAGTCAGTGCCTGTAGAACCACAGCATACCTGAGTCAGTGCCTGTAGAACCACACCATACCCGAGTCAGTGTCTGTAGAAACACACCATGCCCGAGTCAGTGCCTGTGGAACCACACCATACCCGAGTCAGTGCCTGTAGAAAAAAACCATACCCGAGTCAGTGCCTGTAGAAAAACACCATACCCGATGCAGTGCCTGTAGGAACACACCATACCCGAGTCAGTGCCTGTAGAAACACAGCATACCCGAGTCAGTGCCTGTAGAAACTCAGCATACTCGAGTCAGTGCCTGAAGAACCACAACATACCCGAGTCAGTGCCTGTAGAAACTCAGCATACTCGAGTCAGTGCCTGAAGAACCACAGCATACCCGAGTCAGTGCCTGTAGAACCACACTATACCCGAGTCACTGCCGGTAGAAAAACACCATACACGAATCACTGCCTGTAGAAACACAGCATACCCGAGTCAGTGATGGTAGAACCATACCATACCCGAGTCAATGCCTGTAGAACCACACCATACATGAGTCAGTGCCTGTAGAATCACACCATACCCGAGACAGTGCCTGAAGAAACACACCATGCCCGAGTCAGTGCCTGTAGAAAAACACCATACCCGAGTCAGTGCCTGCAGAAAAACACCATACCCGACGCAGTGACTGTAGAAAAACACCATACCCGATGCAGTGCCTGTAAGAACACACCATACCCGAGTAAGTGCCTGTAGAAACACAGCATACTAGAGTTGGTGCCTGTAGAATCACTGCATACCCGAGTCAGTGCTTGTAGAAACTCAGCATACCAGAGTCAGTGCCTGTAGAACCACACCAGAGTGCAGAGCATTCTGAAGGGGGAGGGGGATCAGCCAGTTGTCGTGGTACATGTAGGTACCAACGATGTAGGTAAAAAGAGGGAGGAGGTCCTACAAGCTGAATTTAGGGAGTTAGGAGCTAAATTGAAAAGTAGGACCTCAAAGGTAGTAATCTCTGGATTGCTACCAGTGCCACGAGCTAATAAGTTTAGAGAGAGTAAGATAGATAAGCTAAATACGTGGCTTGAGCAGTGGTGCAAGGGAGAGGGATTTAAATTCTTGAGGCATTGGAACCAGTTCTTGGGGAGGAGTGACCTGTACCAAGGGGACGGTCTACACCTGAACTGTGAGGGAGCCGATGTCCTCGGGGTAATATTTTCTAGGGCGGTTCGGGAGGATTTAAACTAATTTGGCAGGGGGATGGGAACCTAGGTAGTGGAAAAGAGGGAAGTCATATGAAGTTAGAAATAGATGGTAGAAAGGTGAGAAGCAATAAGCAAAGGAGAGAAACACAAAGGGCCAAACTAATTCATAATGAGAGTGTGAAAAAAGCAAGCCTGAAGGCTTTGTATCTTAATGCTAGAAGCATTAGGAACAAGGTGGATGAATTAGTTGTGGAAATAGAGGTAAACAAGTATGATTTGATTGGGATTACAGAAACGTGGCTGCAGGGTGGGCAAGGCTGGGAACTTAACATCCAGGGATATACAATATTTAGGAAGGATCGGCAAAAAGGTAGGGGAGGTGGGGTAGCATTGCTGGTAAAGGAGGGGATTAATGCAATGGAAAGGAAGGATATTAACTCGGATGAAACGGAATCTGTATGGGTAGAAATGAGAAATAGCAAGGGGAGGAAAACGTTAGTGGGTGTGATATATAGGCCTCCAAATAGTAATATGGAGGTGAGGGAAGGCATAAAAAGGGAAATTAGAGAAGCGTGCGATAAGAGCACAGCTGTCATCATGGGTGACTTTAATTTACATATTGATTGGACTACCCAAATTAGTAAAAATTCTGAGGAGGAGGAATTCCTGGAATGTTTTCGGGACGGTTATCTGGACCAATATGTCGAGGAGCCGACTCGAGATCAGGCCATTTTAGACTGGGTATTGTGCAATGAGAAGGGACTTATCAGCAATCTTCTTGTACGAGGCCCCTTGGGTCAGAGCGATCATAATATGATCGAGCTCTCAGTTGAGATGGAGAGTGAGGAAATTGAATCAGAGACTAAGGTCCAGAACTTAAATAAAGGGAATTACGAGGGTATGTGACGGGAATTGGGTAAGATTGATTGGGTGGTGTTTCTGGGGGGATTGACAGTGGATAGACAATGGCAAGCATTCAAAGATAGAATGGAAGAATTCCAGAACATGTTTATACCGGTTTGGCATAAAAATAAACCTAAAAAGGTGACTCAACCATGGATAACGAGGGAAATTAGGGACAGCATAAAATCAAAAAAAAGGGCATATCAACTGGCAAAAAAAAGCACCAGACCGGAAGATTGGGGGCAGTGCAGGATACAGCAAAAGAGGACAAAGGGATTAATCAGGAAGGGGAAAATAGAATACGAAAGTAAACTTGCAGCAAACATAAAGACAGACTGCAAAAGCTTTTATCGGTATATCAGGAGGAAAAGACTGGTAAAATCCCAAGTCGGTCCCTTGCAGTCCGATTCGGGAGAATATATAATGGAGAATAAGGAAATGGCAGACCAATTAAACTCATACTTTGGTTCTGTATTCACAAAGGAGGACACAAATAACCTCCCAGGAATATCGACAAACATAGGGACTAATGAGAGGGAGGAGCTGACAGAAATTAGTATCTCTAGGGATATGGTGTTGGGTAAGTTGAGGGGACTGAAGGCCGACAAATCCCCGGGGCCTGATAAACTACATCCTAGGGTACTTAAGGAGGTGGCCCTGGAGATAGCAGATGCTCTAAGGATCATCTTCCGGAACTCCATTGACTCAGGAACAGTACCCGTGGATTGGAGGGTAGCTAATGTTACCCCAATATTTAAAAAGGGGGGTAGAGAGAAAGCAGGGAATTATAGACCAGTAAGCCTTACATCGGTTGTGGGCAAAATGCTAGAGTCCATTATTAAGGATAAAATAGCGGAGCACTTGACAAATGGGGAAAGGATCGGACAGAGTCAACATGGATTTACAAAGGGTAAATCGTGTTTGACTAATCTGCTGGAATTTTTTGAGGAAGTAACTGGTAAAATAGATGGGGGAGAGCCAGTGGATGTGGTGTACCTTGACTTCCAGAAAGCCTTCGATAAGGTTCCACACAAAAGATTATCATGCAAAATTAAGGCTCATGGGATTGGGGGCAAAGTATTAACGTGGATAGAGAACTGGCTGGCGGATAGAAAACAGAGAGTTGGAATAAACGGCTCATTTTCGGAGTGGCAGGCAGTGACCAGCGGGGTGCCGCAAGGATCTGTCCTGGGACCCCAGCTGTTCACAATATATATAAATGATCTGGATCAGGGAATTGGATGCAATATTTCCAAATTCGCTGATGACACTAAACTAGGAGGAGGGGTGGGCTCTGATGAGGATGTCAGGAGGCTACAGTGCGATTTGGACAGGTTGGGGGAATGGGCGGATACGTGGCAGATGCACTATAATGTGGATAAATGCGAGGTTATCCACTTTGGGGGTAAAAACAGGAGGGTGGATTATTATCTAAATAGCAATAGATTGGGAGATGGGGAAGTGCAGAGGGACCTGGGTGTTCTTGTGCACCAGTCACTGAAGGAGAGCATGCAGGTGCAACAGGCGATTAAGAAGGCAAATGGTATGTTGGCCTTCATATCAAGGGGGTTCGAGTATAGGAATAGGGATACCTTACTACAGCTGTACAAGGTGCTGGTGAGACCGCATCTGGAGTATTGTGTACAGTTTTGGTCGCCCCATCTGCGGAAGGATGTTCTTGCCATGGAAAGAGTGCAGCGGCGATTCACCAGGCTGATACCTGGAATGGCGGGAATGACCTACGAGGAGAGATTGATTGGTTTGGGCTTGTACTCACTGGAGTTTAGAAGATTGAGAGGGGATCTCATCGAAACATATAAAATTATGGCAGGCCTGGACAGGCTGAATTCAGACAGAATGTTTCCAATGGCAGGGGAGCACAGAACCAGGGGCCACAGTCTAAAAATAGCAGGCAAATCATTTAAAACAGAGATGAGGAAGAATTTCTTCACTCAAAGAGTGGTGAGCCTGTGGAATTCCCTGCCACAGAGGGCTGTGAAGGCTAATTCAATAAATATTTTCAAGAGAGAATTGGATATATTTCTGAAGGCTAAGGGGATTAAGGGTTACGGAGAAAAGGCGGGGACGGGGTACTGAACTGGTAAGATCAGCTATGATCTCAGACGAAGATCAGCCATGATCTCATTGAATGGCGGAGCAGGCTCGAAGGGCCGAATGGCCTACTCCTGTTCCTATCTCTATGTTTCTATACCCGAGTCAGTGCTTGTAGAAACACAGCATACTCGAGTCAGTGCCTGTAGACACACAACGTTACCGACGCAGTGCCTGTAGAAACAACACCATACACAAGTCAGTGCCGGAAGAAACACAGCATACTCGAGTCAGTGCCTGTAGAAACACACCATACCCGAGTCAGTGCCTGGAGAAACACACCACGCCAGAGTCAGTGCCTGTTGAAACACAACACACCCGAGTCAGTGTCTGTAGAAACACACAACGCCCGAGTCAGTGCCTGTTGAAACACACCATACCCGAGTCAGTGCCTGTAGAAAAACACCATACCCGAGTCAGTGCCTGTGGAAACATAGCATACTCGAGTCAATGCCTGTAGAATCACTGCATACCCGAGTCAGTGCCTGTAGAAACACACCATGCCCGAGTCAGTGCCTGTGGAACCACACCATACCTGAGTCAGTGCCTGTAAAACCACACCATACCCGAGTCAGTGCCTGTAGACAAAAACCATACCCGAGTCAGTACCTGTAGAAAAACACCATACCCGATGCAGTGCCTGTAGGAACACACCATACCCGAGTAAGTGCCTGTAGAAACACAGCATACTAGAGTCAGTGCCTGTAGAATCACTACATATCCGAGTCAGTGCTTGTAGAAACTCAGCATACTCGAGTCAGTGCCTGATGAACCACAGCATACCCGAGTCAGTGCCTGCAGAACCACACTATACCCGAGTCAGTGCCTGTTGAAACACACCATACCCGAGTCCGTGCCTGTAGAATCACACCATACCCGAGTCAGTGCCTGTAGAAACATAACATACCCGAGTCACTGCCGGTAGAAACACACCATACACGAATCAGTGCCTGTAGAAACACAGCATACCCGAGTCAGTGCCTGTAGAACAACAGCATATCAGAGTCAGAGCCTGTAGAACCACAGGATACCCGAGTCACTGCCTGTAGAAACACACCATGCCCGAGTCAGTGCCTGTAGAAACAGACCATACCTTTCTCAGTGCCTGTAGAACGACAGCATACCCGAGTCAGTGCTGGTAGAACCACACCATACCCGAGTCAGTGCCTATAAAAACACACCATTCCAGAATCAGTGCCTGTAGAAGCACACCATACCCGAGTCAGTGCTTGTAGAAACACAGCATACTCGAGTCAATGCCTGTAGAAACACACCATACTCGACGCAGTGCTTGTAGAAACAACACCACACCCGAGTCAGTGCCGGTAGAAACACACCACGCCCGAGTCAGTGCCTGTAGAAGCACACCATACCCCAGTCAGTGCCTGTAGAAACACACCATGCCCGAGTCAGTGCCTGTAGAAACACACCATACCCCAGTCAGTGCCTGTAGAAACACACCATACCCGAGTCAGTTCCTGTAGAACCAATGCATACCCGAGTAAGTGCCTGTAGAAAAACAACATAGCCGACGCAGTGCCTGTAGAAACACACCATACCCAAGTCAGTGCCTGTAGAAACACAGGATACTCGAGTCAGTGCCTGTAAAATCACTGCATACCCGAGTCAGTGCCTGTAGAAACTCAGCATACTCGAGTCAGTGCCTGATGAACCACAGCATACCCGAGTCAGTGCCTGTAGAACCACACTATACCCGAGTCAGTGACTGTAGAAATACACCATACCCGAGTCCGTGCCTGTAGAAACACACCAAACCGGAGTCAGTGCCTGTAGAAACATAACATACCCGAGTCACTGCCGGTAGAAACACACCATACACGAATCAGTGCATGTAGAAACACAGCATACCGGAGTCAGTGCCTGTAGAACAACAGCATATCAGAGTCAGAGCCTGTAGAACCAAAGGATGCCCGTGACACTGCCTGTAGAAACACACCATACTCGAGTCAGTGCCTGAAGAACCACAGCATACCCGAGTCAGTGGCAGTAGAACCACACCATACCCGAGTCAGTGCCTGTAGAAACACAGCATACTCAAGTCAGTGCCTGAAGAACCACAGCATACCCGAGTCAGTGCCTGTAGAAACACAACATACCCGAGTCACTGCCGGTAGAAACACAGCATACTCGAATCAGTGACTGTAGAAACACACCATACAAAAAACAGTGCCTGTAGCAATACACCATACCCGAGTCAGTGCCTGTAGAACAACAGCATATCAGAGTCAGTGCCTCTAGAACCACAGGATACCCGAGACATTGCCTGTAAAACCACACCATACCCGAGTCAGTGCCTGTAGAAAAAAACCATACCCGAGTCAGTGCCTGTAGAAAAACACCATACCCGACGCAGTGCCTGTAGAAACACACCATACCCGAGTCAGTGCCTGCAGAAACACAGCATACTCGATTCAGTGCCTGTAGAATCACTGCATACCTGAGTCAGTGCCTGTAGAAACTCAGCATACCCGAGTCAGTGCCTGTAGAAACATAACATACCTGAGTCACTGCCAGTAGAAACACACCATACACGAATCAGTGCCTGTAGAAACACAGCATACCCGAGTCAGTGCCTGTAGAACAACAGCATATCAGAGTCAGGGCCTGCAGAACCGAAGGATACCCGAGACACTGCCTGTAGAAACACACCATACCCGAGTCAGTGCCTGTAGAAACACATCATACCTTTGTCAGTGCCTGTAGAACCACAGCATACCCGAGACAGTGATGGCAGAATCACACCATACCCGAGTCAGTGCCTGTAGAACCACACCATACCCGAGTCAGTGCCTGTAGACACACTACATGCCCGAGTCAGTGCCTGTGGAACCACACCATACCTGAGTCAGTGCCTGTAAAACCACACCATACCCGAGTCAGTGCCTGTAGAAAAAAACCATACCCGAGTCAGTGCCTGTAGAAAAACACCATACCCGATGCAGTGCCTGTAGGAACACACCATACCCGAGTCAGTGCCTGTAGAAACACAGCATACTCGAGTCCATGCCTGTAGAATCACACCATACCCGAGTCAGTGCCTGTAGAAACACAGCATACTCAAGTCAGTGCCTGAAGAACCACAGCATACCCGAGTCAGTGCCTGTAGAAACACAACATACCCGAGTCACTGCCGGTAGAAATACACCATACACGAATCAGTGCCTGTAGAAACACAGCATACCCGAGTCAGTGCCTGTAGAACCACACCATACCCGAGTCAGTGCCTGTAGAAACACAGCATACTCAAGTCAGTGCCTGAAGAACCACAGCATACCCGAGTCAGTGCCTGTAGAAACACAGCATACTCAAGTCAGTGCCTGAAGAACCACAGCATACCCGAGTCAGTGCCTGTAGAAACACAACATACCCGAGTCACTGGCGGTAGAAACACAGCATGCTCGAATCAGTGACTGTAGAAATACACCATACCCGAGTCAGTGCCTGTAGAACAACAGCATATCAGAGTCAGTGCCTCTAGAACCACAGGATACCCGAGACATTGCCTGTAAAACCACACCATACCCGAGTCACTGCCTGTAGAAAAAAACCATACCCGAGTCAGTGCCTGTGGAAAAACACCATACCCGACGCAGTGCCTGTAGAAACACACCATACCAGAGTCAGTGCCTGCAGAAACACAGCATACTCGAGTCAGTGCCTGTAGAATCACTGCATACCTGAGTCAGTGCCTGTAGAAACTCAGCATACTCGAGTCAGTGCTTGAAGAACCGCAGCATACCCGAGTCAGTGCCTGTAGAAACTCAGCATACTCGAGTCAGTGCCTGAAGAACCACAGCATACCCGAGTCAGTGCCTGTAGAACCACACCATACCCGAGTCAGTGCCTGTAGAAACACACCATATCCGAGGCCGTGCCTGTAGAAACACACCATACCCGAGTCAGTGCCTGTAGAAACACAACATACCCGAGTCACTGCCGGTAGAAACACACCATACACGAATCAGTGCCTGTACAAACACAGCATACACGAGTCAGTGCCTGTAGAACAACAGCATATCAGAGTCAGGGCCTGTAGAACCAAAGGATACCCGAGACACTGCCTGTAGAAACACACCATACCCGAGTCAGTGCCTGTAGAAACACATCATACCTTTGTCAGTGCCTGTAGAACCACAGCATACCCGAGTCAGTGCTGGTAGAACCACACCATACCCGAGTCAGTGCCTGTAGAACCACAGCATACCTGAGTCAGTGCCTGTAGAACCACACCATACCCGAGTCAGTGTCTGTAGAAACACACCATGCCCGAGTCAGTGCCTGTGGAACCACACCATACCTGAGTCAGTGCCTGTAAAACCACACCATACCCGAGTCAGTGCCTGTAGAAAAAAACCATACCCGAGTCAGTGCCTGTAGAAAAACACCATACCCGATGCAGTGCCTGTAGGAACACACCATACCCGAGTCAGTGCCTGTAGAAACACAGCATACCCGAGTCAGTGCCTGTAGAAACTCAGCATACTCGAGTCAGTGCCTGAAGAACCACAACATACCCGAGTCAGTGCCTGTAGAAACTCAGCATACTCGAGTCAGTGCCTGAAGAGCCACAGCATACCCGAGTCACTGCCGGTAGAAAAACACCATACACGAATCACTGCCTGTAGAAACACAGCATACCCGAGTCAGTGCTGGTAGAACCACACCATACCCGAGTCAATGCCTGTAGAACCACACCATACATGAGTCAGTGCCTGTAGAATCACACCATGCCCGAGACAGTGCCTGAAGAAACACACCATGCCCGAGTCAGTGCCTGTAGAAAAACACCATACCCGAGTCAGTGCCTGCAGAAAAACACCATACCCGACGCAGTGACTGTAGAAAAACACCATACCCGAGTCAGTGCCTGTAGAAACACAGCATACCCGAGTCAGTGCCTGTAGGTTCACAGCATACTCGAGTCAGTGCCTGAGGAACCACAGCATACCCGAGTCAGTGCCTGTAGAAACACAACATACCCGAGTCACTGCCGGTAGAAGCACAGCATACTTGAATCAGTGACTGTAGAAACACACCATATACGAATCAGTGCCTGTAGAAATACACCATACCCGAGTCAGTGTCTGTAGAACAACAGCATATCAGAGTCAGTGCCTGTAGAACCACAGGATACCCGAGACATTGCCTGTAGAAAAACACCATACCCGAGTCAGTGCCTGTAGAAACACACCATACCTGAGTCAGTGCCTGTAAAACCACAGCATACCCAAGTCAGTGCTGGTAGAACCACACCATACCCGAGTCATTGCCTGTAGAACCACACCATACCTGAGTCAGTGCCTGTAAAACCACACCATACACGAGTCAGTGCCTGTAGAAAAAAACCATACTCGAATCAGTGCCTGTAGAAAAACACCATACCCGATGCAGTGCCTGTAGGAACACACCATACCCAAGTCAGTGCCTGTAGAAACACAGCATACTCGAGTCAGTGCCTGTAGAATCACTGCATACCCGCGTCAGTGACTGTAGAAACTCAGCATACTCGAGTCAGTGCCTGAAGAACCACAGCATACCCGAGTCAGTGCCTGTAGAAACTCAGCGTACTCGAGTCAGTGCCTGAAGAACCACAGCATACCCAAGTCAGTGCCTGTAGAACCACACTGTACCCGAGTCAGTGCCTGTAGAAACACACCATACCCGAGTCCGTGCTTGTAGAATCGCACCATACCCGAGTCAGTGCCTGTAGAAACATAACATACCCGAGTCACTGCCGGTAGAAACACACCATACACAAGTCAGTGCCTGTAGAAACTCAGCATACTCGAGTCAGTGCCTGAAAAACCACAGGATAGCCGAGACACTGCCTGTAGAAACACACCATGCCCGAGTCAGTGCCTGTAGAAACAAACCATACCTTTGTCAGTGCCTGTAGAACCACAGCATACCCGAGTCAGTGCTGGTAGAACCACACCATACCCGAGTCAGTGCCTGTAGAACCACACCATACCACACAGCATACTCGAGTCATTGCCTGTAGAATCACTGCATACCCGAGTCAGTGCCTGTAGAAACACACCATACCCGAGTCCGTGCCTGTAGAAACACACCATACCCGAGTCAGTGCCTGTAGAAACATAACATACCTGAGTCACTGCCGGTAGAAACACACCATACACAAATCAGTGCCTGTAGAAACACAGCATACCCGAATCAGTGCCTGTAGAACAACAGCATATCAGAGTCAGGGCCTGTAGAACCAAAGGATACCCGAGACACTGCCTGTAGAAAAACACCATACCCGAGTCAGTGCCTGTAGAAACACATCATACCTTTGTCAGTGCCTGTAGAACCACAGCATACCCGAGTCAATGCTGGTAGAACCACACCATACCCGAGTCAGTGCATGTAGAACCACAGCATACCTGAGTCAGTGCCTGTAGAACCACACCATACCCGAGTCAGTGTCTGTAGAAACACACCATGCCCGAGTCAGTGCCTTTGGAACCACACCATACCTGAGTCAGTGCCTGTAAAACCACACCATACCCGAGTCAGTGCCTGTAGAAAAAAACCATACCCGAGCCAGTGCCTGTAGAAAAACACCATACCCGATGCAGTGCCTGTAGGAACACACCATACCCGAGTCAGTGCCTGTAGAAACACAGCATACCCGAGTCAGTGCCTGTAGAAACTCAGCATACTCGAGTCAGTGCCTGAAGAACCACAACATACCCGAGTCAGTGCCTGTAGAAACTCAGCATACTCGAGTCAGTGCCTGAAGAACCACAGGATACCCGAGTCAGTGCCTGTAGAACAACACTATACCCGAGTCACTGCCGGGAGAAAAACACCATACACGAATCACTGCCTGTAGAAACACAGCATACCCGAGTCAGTGCCTGTAGAACCACACCATACCCGAGTCAGTGCCTGTAGAAACACAGCATACTCAAGTCAGTGCCTGAAGAACCACAGCATACCCGAGTCAGTGCCTGTAGAAACACAACATACCCGAGTCACTGCCGGTAGAAACACAGCATACTCAAATCAGTGACAGTAGAAACACACCATACACGAATCAGTGCCTGTAGAAACACAACATACCCGAGTCACTGCCGATAGAAACACACCATACACGAATCAGTGCCTGTAGAAACACACCATACCTTTGTCAGTGCCTGTAGAACCACAGCATACCCGAGTCAGTGCTGGTAGAACCACACCATACCCGATTCAGTGCCTGTAGAAACACACCATACCAGAGTCAGTGCCTGCAGAACCACACCATACCTGAGTCAGTGCCAGTAGAAACACAGCATACTCGATGCAGTGCCTGTAGAAACAACACCATACCCGAGACAGTGCCGGTAGAAACACAGCATACTCGAGTCAGTGCCTGTAGAAACACACCATACCCGAGTCAGTGCCTGTAGAAACACACAATGCCCGAGTCAGTGCCTGTAGAAACACACCATACCCGAGTCACAGCCTGTAGAAACAGGCCATGCCCGAGTCAGTGCCTGTAGAAACACAGAACGCCCGAGTCGGTGCCTGTAGAAACACACCATACCCGAGTCAGTTCCTGTCGAACCACAGCATACCCGAGTAAGTGCCTGTAGAAAAACACCATACCCAACGCAGTGCCTGTAGAAACACAGCATACTCAAGTCAGTGCCTGTAGAATCACTGCATGCCCGAGTCAGTGCCTGTAGAAACTCAGCATACTCGAGTCAGTGCCTGAAGAACCACAGCATACCCGAGTCAGTGCCTGTAGAACCACACTATACCCGAGTCAGTGCCTGTAGAAATACACCATACACGAGCCCGTGCCTGTAGAAATACACCATACCTGAGTCATTGCCTGTAGAAACATAACATACCCGAGTCACTGCCGGTAGAAACACACCATACACGAATCAGTGCCTGTAGAAACACAGCGTACCAGAGTCAGTGCCTGTAGAACGACAGCATATCAGAGTCAGAGCCTGTAGAACCAACGGATACCCGAGACACTGCCTGTAGAAACACACCATACCCGAGTCAGTGCCTGTAGAAACACACCATACCTATGTCAGTGCCTGCAATCCAACAGCATACCCGAGTCAGTGCTGGTAGAACCACACCATATCCGAGTCAGTGCCTGTAGAACAACAGCATACCTGATTCAGTGCCTGTAGAAACACACCATACCCGAGTCAGGGCCTATAGAAACACAGCATACACGAGTCAGTGCCTGAAGAACCACAGCATACCCGATTCAGTGCCTGTAGTACCACACCATACCCGAGTCAGTGCCTGTAGAAACACACCATACCCGAGTCAGTGCCTGTAGAAACACAACATACATGTATCAGTGCCTGTAGAAATACACCATACCGGAGTCAGTGCCTGTAGAACAACAGCATATCAGAGTCAGTGCCTGTAGAAACACTACATGCCCGAGTCAGTGCCTGTGGAACTACACCGTACCTGAGTCAGTGCCTGTAAAACCACACCATACCCGAGTCTGTGCCTGTAGAAAAAAACCATACCCGAGTCAGTGCCTGTAGAAACATAACATACCCGAGTCACTGCCGGTAGAAATACACCATACACGAATCAGTGCCTGTAGAAACACAGCATACCCGAGTCAGTGCCTGTAGAACCACACCATACCCGAGTCAGTGCCTGTAGAAACACAGCATACTCAAGTCAGTGCCTGAAGAACCACAGCATACCCGAGTCAGTGCCTGTAGAAACACAGCATACTCGAGTCAGTGCCTGTAGAACCACACCATACCCGAGTCAGTGCCTGTAGGTTCACAGCATACTCGAGTCAGTGCCTGAAGAACCACAGCATACCCGAGTCAGTGCCTGTAGAAACACAACATACCCGAGCCACTGCCGGTAGAAACACAGCATACTTGAATCAGTGACTGTAGAAACACACCATATACGAATCAGTGCCTGTAGAAATACACCATACCCGAGTCAGTGTCTGTAGAACAACAGCATATCAGAGTCAGTGCCTGTAGAACCACAGGATACCCGAGACATTGCCTGTAGAAAAACACCATAACCGAGTCAGTGCCTGTAGAAACACACCATACCTGAGTCAGTGCCTGTAAAACCACAGCATACCCAAGTCAGTGCTGGTAGAACCACACCATACCCGAGTCAATGCCTGTAGAACCACACCATACCTGAGTCAGTGCCTGTAAAACCACACCCTACACGAGTCAGTGCCTGTAGAAAAAAACCATACTCGAATCAGTGCCTGTAGAAAAACACCATACCCGATGCAGTGCCTGTAGGAACACACCATACCCAAGTCAGTGCCTGTAGAAACACAGCAGACTCGAGTCAGTGCCTGTAGAATCACTGCATACCCGCGTCAGTGCCTGTAGAAACTCAGCATACTCGAGTCAGTGCCTGAAGAACCACAGCATACCCGAGTCAGTGCCTGTAGAAACTCAGCGTACTCGAGTCAGTGCCTGAAGAACCACAGCATACCCAAGTCAGTGCCTGTAGAACCACACTGTACCCGAGTCAGTGCCTGTAGAAACACACCATACCCGAGTCCGTGCCTGTAGAATCACAACATACCCGAGTCAGTGCCTGTAGAAACATAACATACCCGAGTCATTGCCGGTAGAAACACACCATACACAAGTCAGTGCCTGTAGAAACTCAGCATACTCGAGTCAGTGCCTGAAGAACCACAGGATAGCCGAGACACTGCCTGTAGAAACACACCATGCTCGAGTCAGTGCCTGTAGAAACAAACCATACCTTTGTCAGTGCCTGTAGAACCACAGCATACCCGCGTCAGTGCTGGTAGAACCACACCATACCCGAGTCAGTGCCTGTAGAACCACACCATACCACACAGCATACTCGAGTCATTGCCTGTAGAATCACTGCATACCCGAGTCAGTGCCTGTAGAAAAACACCATACCCGAGTCCGTGCCTGTAGAAACACACCATACCCAAGTCAGTGCCTGTAGAAACATAACATACCTGAGTCACTGCCGGTAGAAACACACCATACACGAATCAGTGCCTGTAGAAACACAGCATACCCGAATCACTGCCTGTAGAACAACAGCATATCAGAGTCAGGGCCTGTAGAACCAAAGGATACCCGAGACACTGCCTGTAGAAACACACCATACCCGAGTCAGTGCCTGTAGAAACACATCAAACCATTGTCAGCGCCTGTCGAACCACAGCATACCCGAGTCAGTGCTGGTAGAACCACACCATACCCGAGTCAGTGCCTGTAGAACCACAGCATACCTGAGTCAGTGCCTGTAGAACCACACCATACCCGAGTCAGTGTCTGTAGAAACACACCATGCCCGAGTCAGTGCCTGTGGAACCACACCATACCTGAGTCAGTGCCTGTAAAACCACACCATACCCGATTCAGTGCCTGTAGAAAAAACCATACCCGAGCCAGTGCCTGTAGGAACACACCATACCCAAGTCAGTGCCTGTAGAAACACAGCATACCCGAGTCAGTGCCTGTAGAAACTCAGCATACTCGAGTCAGTGCCTGAAGAACCACAACAAACCCGAGTCAGTGCCTGTAGAAATACACCATACCCGAGCCCGTGCCTGTAGAAACACACCATACCTGAGCCATTGCCTGTAGAAACATAACATACCCGAGTCACTGCCGGTAGAAACACACCATACACGAATCAGTGCCTGTAGAAACACAGCATACCGGAGTCAGTGCCTGTAGAACAACAGCATATCAGAGTCAGAGCCTGTAGAACCAACGGATACCCGAGACACTGCCTGTAGAAACACACCATAGCCGAGTCAGTGCCTGTAGAAACACACCATGCCTATGTCAGTGCCTGCAATCCAACAGCATACCCGAGTCAGTGCTGGTAGAACCACACCATACCCGAGTCAGTGCCTGTAGAACAACAGCATACCTGATTCAGTGCCTGTAGAACCACACCATACCCGAGTCAGGGCCTGTAGAAACACAGCATACACGAGTCAGTGCCTGAAGAACCACAGCATACCCGATTCAGTGCCTGTAGAACCACACCATACCCGAGTCAGAGCCTCTAGAAACACACCATACCCGAGTCCGTCCCTGTAGAAACACACCATACCCGAGTCAGTGCCTGTAGAAACACAACATACATGTATCAGTGCCTGTAGAAATACACCATACCGGAGTCAGTGCCTGTAGAACAACAGCATATCAGAGTCAGTGCCTGTAGAACCACAGGATACCCGAGACACTGCCTGTAGAAACACACAATACCCAAGTCAGTGCCTGTAGAAACACACCATACCTGAGTCAGTGCCTGTAAAACCACAGCATACCCGAGTCAGTGCTGGTAGAAACACACCATACCCGAGTCAATGCCTGTAGAAAAACACCAAACCCAACGCAGTGCCTGTAGAAAAACACCATACCCAACGCAGTGCCTGTAGAAACACACCATACCCGAGTCAGTGCCTGTAGAAACACAGCATACTCGAGTCAGTGCCTGTAGAATCACTGCATACCCGAGTCATTGCCTGTAGAAACTCAGCATACTCGAGTCGGTGCCTGAAGAACCACAGCATACCCGACTCAGTGCCTGTAGAACCACACCTTACCCGAGTCAGTGCCTGTAGAAACACACCATGCCCGAGTCCGTGCCTGTAGAAACACACCATACCCGAGTCAGTGCCTGTAGATCCACAATATACCCGAGTCACTGCAGGTAGAATCACACCATACACGAATCAGTGCCTCTAGAAACACAGCATACCCGAGTCAGTGCCTGTAGAACAACAGCATATCAGAGTCAGATTCTGTAGAACCACAGGATACCTGAGACACTGCCTGTAGAAACACACCATACCCGAGTCAGTGCCTGTAGAAACACACCATACATTTGTCAGTGCCTGTAGAACCACAGCATACCAGAGTCAGTGCTGGTAGAACAACACCATAGCCGAGTCAGTGCCTGTAGAACAACACCATACCTTAGTGAGTGCCAGTAGAACCACACCATACCCGAGTCAGTGACTGTAGAAGCACTCCATGCCCGAGTCAGTGCCTGTAGACACAATGCATACGCGATGCAGAACCTGTAGAAGAACAGCATACCCGAGTCTCTGCCTGCAGACCCACAGCATACTTGAGTCACTGCCTGTAGAACAACAGCACTCCCAAGTCAGTGCCTATAGAAACATACCATACCCGAGTCAGTGCATGTAGGAACACACCATACCCAAGTCAGTGCCTGTAGAAACACAGCATACTCGAGTCAGTGCCTGTAGAATCACTGCATACCCGAGTCATTGCCTGTAGAAACTCAGCATACTCGAGTCAGTGCCTGAAGAACCACAGCATACCCGACTCAGTGCCAGTAGAACCACACCATACACGAGTCAGTGCCTGTAGAAACACACCATACCCGAGTCAGTGCCTGTAGAAACAAACCATACCTTTGTCAGTGCCTGTAGAACCACAACATACCTGAGTCAGTGCTGTTAGAACCACACCTAACCCGAGTCAGTGCCTGTAGAACCACACCATACCCGAGTCAGTGCCTGTAGAAACAGACCATACCCGAGGCCGTGCCTGTAGAAACACACCATACCCGAGTCAGTGCCTGTAAAAACACAACATACCCGAGTCACTGCCGGTAGAAACACACCATACACGAATCAGTGCTTGAAGAAACACACTATGCCCGAGTCAGTGCCTGTAGAAAAAAACCATACCCGAGTCAGTGCCTGTAGAAAAACACCATACCCGATGCACTGCCTGTAGAAACACACCATACCCGAGTCAGTGCCTGTAGAAACACAGCATACTTGATGCAGTGCCTGTAGAAACAACACCATACCCGAGTCAGTGCCGGTAGAAACACAGCATACTCAAGTCAGTGCCTGTAGAAACACACCATACCCGAGTCAGTGCCTGTAGAAACACACAACGCCCGAATCAGTGCCTGTAGAAACACACCATACCCGAGTCACAGCCTGTAGAAACAGACCATGCCCGAGTCAGTGCCTGTAGAAACACAGAACGCCCGAGTCGGTGCCTGTAGAAACACACCATACCTGAGTCAGTTCCTGTAGAACCACAGCATACCCGAGTAAGTGCCTGTAGAAAAACACCACACCCAACGCAGTGCCTGTAGAAACACACCATACCCGAGTCAGTGCCTGTAGAAACACAGCATACTCAAGTCAGTGCCTGTAGAATCACTGCATGCCCGAGTCAGTGCCTGTAGAAACTCAGCATTCTCGAGTCAGTGCCTGAAGAACCACAGCATACCCGAGTCAGTGCCTGTAGAACCACACTATACCCGAGTCAGTGCCTGTAGAAATACACCATACCCGAGCCCGTGCCTGTAGAAACACACCATACCTGAGTCATTGCCTGTAGAAACATAACATACCCGAGTCACTGCCGGTAGAAACACACCATACACGAATCAGTGCCTGTAGAAACACAGCGTACCCGAGTCAGTGCCTGTAGAACAACAGCATATCAGAGTCAGAGCCTGTAGAACCAACGGATACCCGAGACACTGCCTGTAGAAACACACCATACCCGAGTCAGTGCCTGTAGAAACACACCATACCTATGTCAGTGCCTGCAATCCAACAGCATACCCGAGTCAGTGCTGGTAGAACCACACCATACCCGAGTCAGTGCCTGTAGAACCACAGCATACCTGATTCAGTGCCTGTAGAACCACACCATACCCGAGTCAGGGCCTGTAGAAACACAGCATACCCGAGTCAGGGCCTGTAGAAACACAGCATACTCAAGTCAGTGCCTGTAGAATCACTGCATGCCAGAGTCAGTGCCTGTAGAAACTCAGCATTCTCGAGTCAGTGCCTGAAGAACCACAGCATACCCGAGTCAGTGCCTGTAGAACCACACTATACCCGAGTCAGTGCCTGTAGAAATACACCATACGCGAGCCCGTGCCTGTAGAAACACACCATACCTGAGTCATTGCCTGTAGAAACATAACATACCCGAGTCACTGCCGGTAGAAACACACCATACACGAATCAGTGCCTGTAGAAACACAGCGTACCCGAGTCAGTGCCTGTAGAACAACAGCATATCAGAGTCAGAGCCTGTAGAACCAATGGATACCCGAGACACTGCCTGTAGAAACACACCATACCCGAGTCAGTGCCTGTAGAAACACACCATACCTATGTCAGTGCCTGCAATCCAACAGCATACCCGAGTCAGTGCTGGTAGAACCACACCATACCCGAGTCAGTGCCAGTAGAACCACAGCATACCTGATTCAGTGCCTGTAGAACCACACCATACCCGAGTCAGGGCCTGTAGAAACACAGCATACCCGAGTCAGGGCCTGTAGAAACACAGCATACACGAGCCAGTGCCTGAAGAACCACAGAATACCCGATTCAGTGCCTGTAGAACCACACCATACCCGAGTCAGTGCCTGTAGAAACACACCATACCCGAGTCCGTCCCTGTAGAAACACACCATACCCGAGTCAGTGCCTGTAGAAACACAACATACATGTATCAGTGCCTGTAGAAATACACCATACCGGAGTACGTGCCTGTAGAACAATAGCATATCAGAGTCAGTGCCTGTAGAACAACAGGATACCCGAGACACTGCCTGTAGAAACACACAATACCCAAGTCAGTGCCTGTAGAAACACACCATACCTGAGTCAGTGCCTGTAAAACCACAGCATACCCGAGTCAGTGCTGGTAGAACCACACCATACCCGAGTCAATGCCTGTAGAAAAACACCATACCCAATGCAGTGCCTGTAGAAACACACCATAACCGAGTCAGTGCCTGTAGAAACACAGCATACTCGAGTCAGTGCCTGTAGAATCACTGCATACCCGAGTCATTGCCTGTAGAAACTCAGCATACTCGAGTCGGTGCCTGAAGAACCACAGCATGCCCGACTCAGTGCCTGTAGAACCACACCTTACCCGAGTCAGTGCCTGTAGAAACACACCATGCCCGAGTCCGTGCCTGTAGAAACACACCATACCCGAGTCAGTGCCTGTAGAACCACAATATACCCGAGTCACTGCAGGTAGAATCACACCATACACGAATCAGTGCCTCTAGAAACACAGCATACCCGAGTCAGTGCCTGTAGAACAACAGCATATCAGAGTCAGATTCTGTAGAACCACAGGATACCCGAGACACTGCCTGTAGAAACACACCATACCCGAGTCAGTGCCTGTAGAAACACACCATACATTTGTCAGTGCCTGTAGAACCACAGCATACCCGAGTCAGTGCTGGTAGAACAACACCATAGCTGAGTCAGTGCCTGTAGAACAACACCATACCTTAGTCAGTGCCAGTAGAACCACACCATACCCGAGTCAGTGACTGTAGAAACACTCCATGCCCGAGTCAGTGCCTGTAGACACAATGCATATGCGATGCAGAAAATGTAGAAGAACAGCATACCCGAGTCTCTGCCTGCAGACCCACAGCATACTCGAGTCACTGCCTGTAGAACAACAGCACTCCCAAGTCAGTGCCTATAGAAACATACCATACCTGAGTCAGAGCATGTAGGAACACACAGTACCCGAGTCAGTGCCTGTAGAATGAAAGCAAACCCGAGTCAGTTCCTGTACAACCACAGCATACCCGAGTCAGTGTCTGTAGAATCACAGCATTGACGAGTCAGTGCCTGTAGAATCACAGCATACCCGAGTCAGTGCCTGTAGAAACACAGCATACTCGAGTCAGTGCCTGAAGATCCACAGCATACCCGAGTCAGTGCCTGTAGAACCACACTATACCCGAGTCAGTGCCTGTAGAAATACACCATACCCGAGCCCGTGCCTGTAGAAACACACCATACCTGAGTCATTGCCTGTAGAAACATAACATACCCGAGTCACTGCCGGTAGAAACACACCATACACGAATCAGTGCCTGTAGAAACACAGCGTACCGGAGTCAGTGCCTGTAGAACAACAGCATATCAGAGTCAGAGCCTGTAGAACCAACGGATACCCGAGACACTGCCTGTAGAAACACACCATAGCCGAGTCAGTGCCTGTAGAAACACACCATACCTATGTCAGTGCCTGCAATCCAACAGCATACCCGAGTCAGTGCTGGTAGAACCACACCATACCCGAGTCAGTGCCTGTAGAACAACAGCATACCTGATTCAGTGCCTGTAGAACCACACCATACCCGAGTCAGGGCCTGTAGAAACACAGCATACATGAGTCAGTGCCTGAAGAACCACAGCATACCCGATTCAGTGCCTGTAGAACCACACCATACCCGAGTCAGAGCCTCTAGAAACACACCATACCCGAGTCCGTCCCTGTAGAAACACACCATACCCGAGTCAGTGCCTGTAGAAACACAACATACATGTATCAGTGCCTGTAGAAATACACCATACCGGAGTCAGTGCCTGTAGAACAACAGCATATCAGAGTCAGTGCCTGTAGAACCACAGGATACCCGAGACACTGCCTGTAGAAACACACAATACCCAAGTCAGTGCCTGTAGAAACACACCATACCTGAGTCAGTGCCTGTAAAACCACAGCATACCCGAGTCAGTGCTGGTAGAACCACACCATACCCGAGTCAATGCCTGTAGAAAAACACCAAACCCAACGCAGTGCCTGTAGAAAAACACCATACCCAACGCAGTGCCTGTAGAAACACACCATACCCGAGTCAGTGCCTGTAGAAACACAGCATACTCGAGTCAGTGCCTGTAGAATCACTGCATACCCGAGTCATTGCCTGTAGAAACTCAGCATACTCGAGTCGGTGCCTGAAGAACCACAGCATACCCGACTCAGTGCCTGTAGAACCACACCTTACCCGAGTCATTGCCTGTAGAAACACACCATGCCCGAGTCCGTGCCTGTAGAAACACACCATACCCGAGTCAGTGCCTGTAGATCCACAATATACCCGAGTCACTGCAGGTAGAATCACACCATACACGAATCAGTGCCTCTAGAAACACAGCATACCTGAGTCATTGCCTGTAGAACAACAGCATATCAGAGTCAGATTCTGTAGAACCACAGGATACCCGAGACACTGCCTGTAGAAACACACCATACCCGAGTCAGTGCCTGTAGAAACACACCATACATTTGTCAGTGCCTGTAGAACCACAGCATACCAGAGTCAGTGCTGGTAGAACAACACCATAGCCGAGTCAGTGCCTGTAGAACAACACCATACCTTAGTGAGTGCCAGTAGAACCACACCATACCCGAGTCAGTGACTGTAGAAACACTCCATGCCCGAGTCAGTGCCTGTAGACACAATGCATACGCGATGCAGAACCTGTAGAAGAACAGCATACCCGAGTCTCTGCCTGCAGACCCACAGCATACTCGAGTCACTGCCTGTAGAACAACAGCACTCCCAAGTCAGTGCCTATAGAAACATACCATACCCGAGTCAGTGCATGTAGGAACACACCATACCCAAGTCAGTGCCTGTAGAAACACAGCATACTCGAGTCAGTGCCTGTAGAATCACTGCATACCCGAGTCATTGCCTGTAGAAACTCAGCATACTCGAGTCAGTGCCTGAAGAACCACAGCATACCTGACTCAGTGCCAGTAGAACCACACCATACACGAGTCAGTGCCTGTAGAAACACACCATACCCGAGTCAGTGCCTGTAGAAACACACCATACCTTTGTCAGTGCCTGTAGAACCACAACATACCTGAGTCAGTGCTGTTAGAACCACACCTAACCCGAGTCAGTGCCTGTAGAACCACACCATACCCGAGTCAGTGCCTGTAGAAACAGACCATACCCGAGGCCGTGCCTGTAGAAACACACCATACCCGAGTCAGTGCCTGTAAAAACACAACATACCCGAGTCACTGCCGGTAGAAACACACCATACACGAATCAGTGCTTGAAGAAACACACTATGCCCGAGTCAGTGCCTGTAGAAAAAAACCATACCCGAGTCAGTGCCTGTAGAAAAACACCATACCCGATGCACTGCCTGTAGAAACACACCATACCCGAGTCAGTGCCTGTAGAAACACAGCATACTTGATGCAGTGCCTGTAGAAACAACACCATACCCGAGTCAGTGCCGGTAGAAACACAGCATACTCAAGTCAGTGCCTGTAGAAACACACCATACCCGAGTCAGTGCCTGTAGAAACACACAACGCCCGAATCAGTGCCTGTAGAAACACACCATACCCGAGTCACAGCCTGTAGAAACAGACCATGCCCGAGTCAGTGCCTGTAGAAACACAGAACGCCCGAGTCGGTGCCTGTAGAAACACACCATACCTGAGTCAGTTCCTGTAGAACCACAGCATACCCGAGTAAGTGACAGTAGAAAAACACCACACCCAACGCAGTGCCTGTAGAAACACACCATACCCGAGTCAGTGCCTGTAGAAACACAGCATACTCAAGTCAGTGCCTGTAGAATCACTGCATGCCCGAGTCAGTGCCTGTAGAAACTCAGCATTCTCGAGTCAGTGCCTGAAGAACCACAGCATACCCGAGTCAGTGCCTGTAGAACCACACTATACCCGAGTCAGTGCCTGTAGAAATACACCATACCCGAGCCCGTGCCTGTAGAAACACACCATACCTGAGTCATTGCCTGTAGAAACATAACATACCCGAGTCACTGCCGGTAGAAACACACCATACACGAATCAGTGCCTGTAGAAACACAGCGTACCCGAGTCAGTGCCTGTAGAACAACAGCATATCAGAGTCAGAGCCTGTAGAACCAACGGATACCCGAGACACTGCCTGTAGAAACACACCATACCCGAGTCAGTGCCTGTAGAAACACACCATACCTATGGCAGTGCCTGCAATCCAACAGCATACCCGAGTCAGTGCTGGTAGAACCACACCATACCCGAGTCAGTGCCTGTAGAAACACAGCATACCTGATTCAGTGCCTGTAGAACCACACCATACCCGAGTCAGGGCCTGTAGAAACACAGCATACCCGAGTCAGGGCCTGTAGAAACACAGCATACACGAGCCAGTGCCTGAAGAACCACAGCATACCCGATTCAGTGCCTGTAGAACCACACCATACCCGAGTCAGTGCCTGTAGAAACACACCATACCCGAGTCCGTCCCTGTAGAAACACACCATACCCGAGTCAGTGCCTGTAGAAACACAACATACATGTATCAGTGCCTGTAGAAATACACCATACCGGAGTACGTGCCTGTAGAACAATAGCATATCAGAGTCAGTGCCTGTAGAACAACAGGATACCCGAGACACTGCCTGTAGAAACACACAATACCCAAGTCAGTGCCTGTAGAAACACACCATGCCCGAGTCCGTGCCTGTAGAAACACACCATACCCGAGTCAGTGCCTGTAGAACCACAATATACCCGAGTCACTGCAGGTAGAATCACACCATACACGAATCAGTGCCTCTAGAAACACAGCATACCCGAGTCAGTGCCTGTAGAACAACAGCATATCAGAGTCAGATTCTGTAGAACCACAGGATACCCGAGAAACTGCCTGTAGAAACACACCATACCCGAGTCAGTGCCTGTAGAAACACACCATACATTTGTCAGTGCCTGTAGAACCACAGCATACCCGAGTCAGTGCTGGTAGAACAACACCATAGCTGAGTCAGTGCCTGTAGAACAACACCATACCTTAGTCAGTGCCAGTAGAACCACACCATACCCGAGTCAGTGACTGTAGAAACACTCCATGCCCGAGTCAGTGCCTGTAGACACAATGCATACGCGATGCAGAACATGTAGAAGAACAGCATACCCGAGTCTCTGCCTGCAGACCCACAGCATACTCGAGTCACTGCCTGTAGAACAACAGCACTCCCAAGTCAGTGCCTATAGAAACATACCATACCCGAGTCAGTGCATGTAGAAACACAGCATACTCGAGTCAGTGCCTGTAGAATCACTGCATACCCGAGTCATTCCCTGTAGAAACCCAGCATACTCGAGTCAGTGCCTGAAGAACCACAGCATACCCGACTCAGTTCCAGTAGAACCACACCATACCCGAGTCAGTGCCTGTAGAAACACACCATACCTTTGTCAGTGCCTGTAGAACCATAGCATACCCGAGTCAGTGCTGGTAGAACCACACCTAACCCGAGTCAGTGCCTGTAGAACCACACCATACCCGAGTCAGTGCCTGTAGAAACAGACCATACCCGAGGCCGTGCCTGTAGAAACACACCATACCCAAGTCAGTGCCTGTAAAAACACAACATACCCGAGTCACTGCCGGTAGAAACACACCATACACGAATCAGTGCTTGAAGAAACACACTATGCCCGAGTCAGTGCCTGTAGAAAAAAACCATACCCGAGTCAGTGCCTGCAGAAAAACACCATACCCGACGCACTGCCTGTAGAAACACACCATACCCGAGTCAGTGCCTGTAGAAACACAGCATACTCGATGCAGTGCCTGTAGAAACAACACCATACCCGAGTCAGTGCCGGTAGAAACACAGCATACTCGAGTCAGTGCCTGTAGAAACACACCATACCCGAGTCAGTGCCTGTAGAAACACACAACGCCCGAGTCAGTGCCTGTAGAAAAACACCATACCCGAGTCACAGCCTGTAGAAACAGACCATGCCCGAGTCAGTGCCTGTAGAAACACAGAACGCCCGAGTCGGTGCCTGTAGAAACACACCATACCCGAGTCAGTTCCTGTAGAACCACAGCATACCCGAGTAAGTGCCTGTAGAAAAACACCATACCCAACGCAGTGCCTGTAGAAACACACCATACCCGAGTCAGTGCCTGTAGAAACACAGCATACTCAAGTCAGTGCCTGTAGAATCACTGCATGCCCGAGTCAGTGCCTGTAGAAACTCAGCATACTCGAGTCAGTGCCTGAAGAACCACATCATACCCGAGTCAGTGCCTGTAGAACCACACTATACCCGAGTCAGTGCCTGCAGAAATACACCATACCCGAGCCCGTGCCTGTAGAAACACATCATACCTGAGTCATTGCCTGTAGAAACATAACATACCCGAGTCACTGCCGGTAGAAACACACCATACACGAATCAGTGCCTGTAGAATCACTGCATACCCGAGTCATTGCCTGTAGAAACTCAGCATACTCGAGTCAGTGCCTGAAGAACCACAGCATACCCGACTCAGTGCCAGTAGAACCACACCATACCCGAGTCAGTGCCTGTAGAAACACACCATACCCGAGTCAGTGCCTGTAGAAACACACCATACATTTGTCAGTGCCTGTAGAACCACAGCATACCCGAGTCAGTGCTGGTAGAACCACACCTAACCCGAGTCAGTGCCTGTAGAACCACACCATACCCGAGTCAGTGCCTGTAGAAACAGACCATACCCGAGGCCGTGCCTGTAGAAACACACCATACCCGAGTCAGTGCCTGTAAAAACACAACATACCCGAGTCACTGCCGGTAGAAACACACCATACACGAATCAGTGCTTGAAGAAACACACTATGCCCGAGTCAGTGCCTGTGGAAAAAAACCATACCCGAGTCAGTGCCTGTAGAAAAACACCATACCCGAAGCACTGCCTGTAGAAACACCCCATACCCGAGTCAGTGCCTGTAGAAATACAGCATAATCGATGCAGTGCCTGTAGAAACAACACCATACCCGAGTCAGTGCCTGTAGAAACACACCATACCTGAGTCAGTGCCTGTAGAAACACACAACGCCCGAGTCAGTGCCTGTAGAAACACACCATACCCGAGTCACAGCCTGTAGAAACACACCATACCCGAGTCAGTTCCTGTAGAACCACAGCATACCTGAGTAAGTGCCTGTAGAAAAACACCATACCCAACGCAGTGCCTGTAGAAACACACCATACCCGAGTCAGTGCCTGTAGAAACACAGCATACTCAAGCCAGTGCCTGTAGAATCACTGCATGCCCGAGTCAGTGCCTGTAGAAACTCAGCATACTCGAGTCAGTGCCTGAAGAACCACAGCATACCCGAGTCAGTGCCTGTAGAACCACACTATACCCAAGTCAGTGCCTGTAGAAATACACCATACCCGAGCCCGTGCCTGTAGAAACACACCATACCTGAGTCATTGCCTGTAGATACATAACATACCCGAGTCACTGCCGGTAGAAACACACCATACACGAATCAGTGCCTGTAGAAACACAGCGTACCCGAGTCAGTGCCTGTAGAACAACAGCATATCAGAGTCAGAGCCTGTAGAACCAACGGATACCAGAGACACTGCCTGTAGAAACACACCATACCCGAGTCAGTGCCTGTAGAAACACACCATACCTATGTCAGTGCCTGCAATCCAACAGCATACCCGAGTCAGTGCTGGTAGAACCACACCATACCCAAGTCAGTGCCTGTAGAACCACAGCATACCTGATTCAGTGCCTGTAGAACCACACCATACCCGAGTCAGGGCCTGTAGAAACACAGCATACACGAGTCAGTGCCTGAAGAACCACAGCATACTCGATTCAGTGCCTGTAGAACCACACCATACCAGAGTCAGTGCCTGTAGAAACACACCATACCCGAGTCCGTCCCTGTAGAAACACACCATACCCGAGTCAGTGCCTGTAGAAACACAACATACATGTATCAGTGCCTGTAGAAATACACCATCCCGGAGTCAGTGCCTGTAGAACAACAGCATATCTGAGTCAGTGCCTGTAGAACCACAGGATACCCGAGACACTGCCTGTAGAAACACACAATACCCAAGTCAGTGCCTGTAGAAACACACCATACCTGAGTCAGTGCCTGTAAAACCAGAGCATACCCTAGTCAGTGCTGGTAGAACCACACCATACCCAAGTCAATGCCTGTAGAAAAACACCATACCCAACGCAGTGCCTGTAGAAACACACCATACCCGAGTCAGTGCCTGTAGAAACACAGCATACTCGAGTCAGTGCCTGTAGAATCACTGCATACCCGAGTCATTGCCTGTAGAAACTCAGCATACTCGAGTCGGTGCCTGAAGGACCACAGCATACCCGACTCAGTGCCTGTAGAACCACACCTTACCCGAGTCAGTGCCTGTAGAAACACACCATGCCCGAGTCCGTGCCTGTAGAAATACACCATACCTGAGTCAGTGCCTGTAGATCCACAATATACCCGAGTCACTGCAGGTAGAATCACACCATACACGAATCAGTGCCTCTAGAAACACAGCATACCCGAGTCAGTGCCTGTAGAACAACAGCATATCAGAGTCAGGTTCTGTAGAACCACAGGATACCCGAGACACTGCCTGTAGAAACAAACCATACCCGAGTCAGTGCCTGTAGAAACACAGCATACTCAAGTCAGTGCCTGTAGAATCACTGCATGCCCGAGTCAGTGCCTGTAGAAACTCAGCATACTCGAGTCAGTGCCTGAAGAACCACATCATACCCGAGTCAGTGCCTGTAGAACCACACTATACCCGAGTCAGTGCCTGCAGAAATACACCATACCCGAGCCCGTGCCTGTAGAAACACATCATACCTGAGTCATTGCCTGTAGAAACATAACATACCCGAGTCACTGCCGGTAGAAACACACCATACACGAATCAGTGCCTGTAGAATCACTGCATACCCGAGTCATTGCCTGTAGAAACTCAGCATACTCGAGTCAGTGCCTGAAGAACCACAGCATACCCGACTCAGTGCCAGTAGAACCACACCATACCCGAGTCAGTGCCTGTAGAAACACACCATACCCGAGTCAGTGCCTGTAGAAACACACCATACATTTGTCAGTGCCTGTAGAAACACAGCATACCCGAGTCAGTGCTGGTAGAACCACACCTAACCCGAGTCAGTGGCTGTAGAACCACACCATACCCGAGTCAGTGCCTGTAGAAACAGACCATACCCGAGGCCGTGCCTGTAGAAACACACCATACCCGAGTCAGTGCCTGTAAAAACACAACATACCCGAGTCACTGCCGGTAGAAACACACCATACACGAATCAGTGCTTGAAGAAACACACTATGCCCGAGTCAGTGCCTGTGGAAAAAAACCATACCCGAGTCAGTGCCTGTAGAAAAACACCATACCCGATGCACTGCCTGTAGAAACACCCCATACCCGAGTCAGTGCCTGTAGAAATACAGCATAATCGATGCAGTGCCTGTAGAAACAACACCATACCCGAGTCAGTGCCGGTAGAAACACAGCATACTCGAGTCAGTGCCTGTAGAAACACACCATACCTGAGTCAGTGCCTGTAGAAACACACAACGCCCGAGTCAGTGCCTGTAGAAACACACCATACCCGAGTCACAGCCTGTAGAAACACACCATACCCGAGTCAGTTCCTGTAGAACCACAGCATACCTGAGTAAGTGCCTGTAGAAAAACACCATACCCAACGCAGTGCCTGTAGAAACACACCATACCCGAGTCAGTGCCTGTAGAAACACAGCATACTCAAGCCAGTGCCTGTAGAATCACTGCATGCCCGAGTCAGTGCCTGTAGAAACTCAGCATACTCGAGTCAGTGCCTGAAGAACCACAGCATACCCGAGTCAGTGCCTGTAGAACCACACTATACCCGAGTCAGTGCCTGTAGAAATACACCATACCCGAGCCCGTGCCTGTAGAAACACACCATACCTGAGTCATTGCCTGTAGATACATAACATACCCGAGTCACTGCCGGTAGAAACACACCATACACGAATCAGTGCCTGTAGAAACACAGCGTACCCGAGTCAGTGCCTGTAGAACAACAGCATATCAGAGTCAGAGCCTGTAGAACCAACGGATACCAGAGACACTGCCTGTAGAAACACACCATACCCGAGTCAGTGCCTGTAGAAACACACCATACCTATGTCAGTGCCTGCAATCCAACAGCATACCCGAGTCAGTGCTGGTAGAACCACACCATACCCAAGTCAGTGCCTGTAGAACCACAGCATACCTGATTCAGTGCCTGTAGAACCACACCATACCCGAGTCAGGGCCTGTAGAAACACAGCATACACGAGTCAGTGCCTGAAGAACCACAGCATACTCGATTCAGTGCCTGTAGAACCACACCATACCAGAGTCAGTGCCTGTAGAAACACACCATACCCGAGTCCGTCCCTGTAGAAACACACCATACCCGAGTCAGTGCCTGTAGAAACACAACATACATGTATCAGTGCCTGTAGAAATACACCATACCGGAGTCAGTGCCTGTAGAACAACAGCATATCTGAGTCAGTGCCTGTAGAACCACAGGATACCCGAGACACTGCCTGTAGAAACACACAATACCCAAGTCAGTGCCTGTAGAAACACACCATACCTGAGTCAGTGCCTGTAAAACCAGAGCATACCCTAGTCAGTGCTGGTAGAACCACACCATACCCAAGTCAATGCCTGTAGAAAAACACCATACCCAACGCAGTGCCTGTAGAAACACACCATACCCGAGTCAGTGCCTGTAGAAACACAGCATACTCGAGTCAGTGCCTGTAGAATCACTGCATACCCGAGTCATTGCCTGTAGAAACTCAGCATACTCGAGTCGGTGCCTGAAGGACCACAGCATACCCGACTCAGTGCCTGTAGAACCACACCTTACCCGAGTCAGTGCCTGTAGAAACACACCATGCCCGAGTCCGTGCCTGTAGAAACACACCATACCTGAGTCAGTGCCTGTAGATCCACAATATACCCGAGTCACTGCAGGTAGAATCACACCATACACGAATCAGTGCCTCTAGAAACACAGCATACCCGAGTCAGTGCCTGTAGAACAACAGCATATCAGAGTCAGATTCTGTAGAACCACAGGATACCCGAGACACTGCCTGTAGAAACAAACCATACCCGAGTCAGTGCCTGTAGAAACACACCATACATTAGTCAGTGCCTGTAGAACCACAGCATACCCGAGTCAGTGCTGGTAGAACAACACCATAGCCGAGTCAGTGCCTGTAGAACAACACCATACCTTAGTCAGTGCCAGTAGAACCACACCATACCTGAGTCAGTGACTGTAGAAACACTCCATGCCCGAGTCAGTGCCTGTAGACACAATGCATACGCGATGCAGAACATGTAGAAGAACAGCATACCCGGGTCTCTGCCTGCAGACCCACAGCATACTCGAGTCATTGCCTGTAGAACAACAGCACTCCCAAGTCAGTGCCTATAGAAACATACCATACCCGAGTCAGTGCATATAGGAACACACAGTACCCGAGTCAGTGCCTGTAGGACTAAAGCAAACCCGAGTCAGTTCCTGTACAACCACAGCATACTCGAGTCAGTGCCTGTAGAAACACAGCATTGACGAGTCAGTGCCTGTAGAATCACAGCATACCCGAGTCAGTGCCTGTAGAAACACAGCATACTCGAGTCAGTGCCAGAAGAACCAAAGCATAACCGAGTCAGTGCCTATAGAAACACAGCATACCCGAGTCACTGCCGATAGAAACACAGCATACTCGAATCAGTGACTGTAGAAACACACCATACATGAATCAGTGCCTGTAGAAATATACCATACCCGTGTCAGTGCCTGTAGAACAACAGCATATCAGAGTCAGTGCCTGTAGAACCACAGGATACCCGAGACACTGCCTGTAGAAACACACCATACCCAAGTCAGTGCCTGTAGAAACACACCATACCTGAGTCAGTGCCTGTAAAACCACAGCATACCCGAGTCAGTGCAGGTAGAACCACACCATACCCGAGTCAATGCCTGTAGAAAAAGACCATACCCGACGCAGTGCCTGTAGAAACACACCATACCCGAGTCAGTGCCTGTAGAAACACAGCATACTCGAGTCAGTGCCTGTAGAATCACTGCATACCCGAGTCATTGCCTGTAGAAACTCAGCATACTCGAGTCAGTGCCTGAAGAACCACAGCATACCCGACTCAGTGCCAGTAGAACCACACCATACACGAGTCAGTGCCTGTAGAAACACACCATACCCGAGTCAGTGCCTGTAGAAACACACCATACCTTTGTCAGTGCCTGTAGAACCACAGCATACCCGAGTCAGTGCTGTTAGAACCACACCATACCCGAGTCAGTGCCTGTAGAACCACACCATACCCGAGTCAGTGCCTGTAGAAACAGACCATACCCGAGGCCGTGCCTGTAGAAACACACCATACCCGAGTCAGTGCCTGTAAAAACACAACATTCCCGAGTCACTGCCGGTAGAAACACGCCATACACGAATCAGTGCTTGAAGAAACACACCATGCCCGAGTCAGTGCCTGTAGAAAAAAACCATACCCGAGTCAGTGCTTGTAGAAAAACACCATACCCAACGCACTGCCTGTAGAAACACACCATACCCGAGTCAGTGCCTGTAGAAACACAGCATACTCGAGTCAGTGCCTGTAGAATCACAGTATACCCAAGTCAGCGCCTGTAGAAACACAGCATACTCGAGTCGGTGCCTGAAGAACCACAGCATACCCGAGTCAGTGGCAGTAGAACCACACCATACCCGAGTCAGTGCCTGTAGAAACACAGCATATTCAAGTCAGTGCCTGAAGAACCACAGCATACCTGAGTCAGAGCCTGTAGCAACACAACATACCCGAGTCACTGCCGGTAGAAACACAGCATACTCGAATCAGTGACTGTAGAAACACACTATACACGAATCAGTGCCTGTAGAAAAAAACCATACCCGAGTCAGTGCCTGTAGAAAAACACCATACCCGACGCAGTGCCTGTAGAAACACACCATACCCGAGTCAGTGCCTGTAGAAACACAGCATAATCGAGCCAGTGCCTGTAGAATCACTGCATACCCGAGTCAGTGCCTGTAGAATCTCAGCATACTCGAGTCAGTGCCTGAAGAACCACAGCATACCCGAGTCAATGCCTGTAGAAACTCAGCATACTTGAATCAGTGCCTGAAGAACAACAGCATATCCGAGTCACTGCCTGTAGAACCACACCATACCCGAGTCAGTGCCTGTAGAATCAGACCATACCCGAGGCCGTGCCTGTAGAAACACACCATACCCGAGTCAGTGCCTGTGAAAACACAACATACCCGAGTAAGTGCCTGTAGAAGCACAGCATACCCGAGTCACTGCTGGTAGAAACACAGCATACTCGAATCAGTGACTGTAGAAACACACCATACATGTATCAGTGCCTGTAGAAATACACCATACCGGAGTCAGTGCCTGTAGAACCACAGCATATCAGAGTCAGTGCCTGTAGAACCACAGGATACCCGAGACACTGCCTGTAGAAACACACAATACCCGAGTCAGTGCCTGTAGAAACACACCATACCTGAGTCAGTGCCTGTAAAACCACAGCATACCCGAGTCAGTGCTGGTAGAACCACACCATACCCGAGTCAATGCCTGTAGAAAAACACCATACCCAACGCAGTGCCTGTAGAAACACACCATACCCGAGTCAGTGCCTGTAGAAACACAGCATACTCGAGTCAGTGCCTGTAGAATCACTGCATACCCGAGTCATTGCCTGTAGAAACTCAGCATACTCGAGTCGGTGCCTGAAGAACCACAGCATACCCGACTCAGTGCCTGTAGAACCACACCTTACCCGAGTCAGTGCCTGTAGAAACACACCATGCCCGAGTCCGTGCCTGTAGAAACACACCATACCCGAGTCAGTGCCTGTAAAACCACAATATACCCGAATCACTGCAGGTAGAATCACACCATACACGAATCAGTGCCTCTAGAAACACAGCATACCCGAGTCAGTGCCTGTAGAACAACAGCATATCAGAGTCAGAGCCTGTAGAATCACAGGATACCCGAGACACTGACTGCAGAAACACACCATACCCGAGTCAGTGCCTATGGAAACACACCATACCTTTGTCAGTGACTGTAGAACCACAGCATACCCGAGTCAGTGCTGGTAGAACTACACCATACCCGAGTCAGTGCCTGTAGAAAAAAACCATACCCGAGTCAGTGCATGTAGAAAAACACCATACCCGACGCAAAGCCTGTAGAATCACTGCATACCCAAGTCAGTGCCTGTAGAAACACAGCATACTCGAGTCAGTGCCTGAAGAACCACAGCATGCCCGAGTCAGTGCCTGTAGAAACACACCATACCCGAGTCAGTGCCTGTAGAAACACAGCATATTCAAGTCAGTGCCTGAAGAACCAAAGCATACCCGAGACAGTGCCTGAAGAAACACAACATACCCGAGATACTGCCGGTAGAAACACAGCATACTCGAATCAGTGACTGTAGAAATACACCATACATGAATCAGTGCATGTAGAAATACACCATACCCGAGTCAGTGCCTGTAGAACAACAGCATATCAGAGTCAATGCCTGTAGAACCACAGGATACCCGAGACATTGCCTGTAAAACCACACCATACCCGAGTCAGTGCCTGTAGAAAAACACCATACCCGATGCAGTGCCTGTAGAAACACACCATACCCGAGTCAGTGCCTGTAGAAACACAGCATACTCGAGTCAGTGCCTGTAGAATCACTGCATACCCGAGTCAGTGCCGTTAGAAACTCAGCATACTCGAGTCAGTGCCTGAAGAACGACAGCATACCCGAGTCAGTGCCTGTAGAAACTCAGCATACTCGAGTCAGTGCCTGAAGAACCACAGCATACCCGAGTCAGTGCCTGTAGAACCACACCATACACGAGTCAGTGCCTGTAGAAACAGACCATACCCGAGGACGTGCCTGTAGAAACACACCATACCCGAGTCAGTGCCTGTAAAAACACAACATACCCGAGTCACTGCCGGTAGAAACACACCATACACGAATCAGTGCCTGTAGAAACACAGCATACCCGAGTCAGTGCCTGTAGAACAACAGCATATCAGAGTCAGAGCCTGTAGAACCACAGGATACCCGAGACACTGCCTGTAGAAACACACCATGCCTGAATCAGTGCCTGTAGAAAAACACCATTCCTTTGTCAGTGCCTGTCGAACCACAGCATACCCGAGTCAGTGCTGGTAGAACCGCACCATACCCGAGTCAGTGCCTGTAGAACCACACCATGCCAGAGTCAGTGCCTGAAGAACCACACCATACCCGAGTCAGTGCTTGTAGTAACACAGCATACTCGAATCAGTGCCTGTAGAAACACATCATACCCGATGCAGTGCCTGTAGAAACAACACCATACCCGAGTCAGTGCCGGTAGAAACACAGCATACTCGAGTCAGTGCCTGTAGAAACACACCATACCCGACTCAGTGCCTGTAGTAACACACCACGCCCGAGTCAGTGCCTGTAGAAACACACCATACCCGAGTCAGTGCTTGTAGAAATGCACCATGCCCGAGTCAGTGCCTGTAGAAACACACCACACCCGAGTCAGTGCCTGTAGAAACAAACAACGCCCGAGTCAGTGCGTGTAGAATCATACCATTCCCGAGTCAGTTCCTGTAGAACCACAGCATACCGAGTCAGTGCCTGTAGAAAAACACCATACCCGACGCAGTGCATGTAGAAACTCACCATACCCGAGTCAGTGCCTGTAGAAACACAGCATACTCGAGATAGTGTCGGTAGAATCAATGCATGCCCGAGTCAGTGACTGTAGAAACTCAGCATACTCGAGTCAGTGCCTGAAGAACCACAGCATACCCGAGTCAGTGCCTGTAGAACCACACTATACCCGAGTCAGTGCCTGTAGAAACACACCAAACCCGAGTCCGTGCCTGTAGAAACACAGCATACATGAGTCACAGCCTGTAGAAAAATAACATACCCGAGTCACTGCCGGTAGAAATACACCATACACGAATCAGTGCCTGTAGAAACACAGCATACCCGAGTCAGTGCCTGCAGAACAACAGCACATCCGAGTCAGAGCCTGTAAAACCAAAGGATACCCGAGACACTGCCTGTAGAAACACACCATACCCGAGTCAGTGCCTGTAGAAACACACCATACCTTTGTCAGTGCCTGTAGAACCACAGCATACCCGAGTCAGTGCTGGTAGAACCACACCATACCCGAGTCAGTGCCTGTAGAACCACACCATACCCGAGTCAGTGCCTGTAGAAACACACCATGCCTGAGTCAGTGCCTGTAGAACCACACCATACCTGAGTCAGTGCCTGTAAAACCACACCATACCCGAGTCAGTGCCTGTAGAAAAAAACCATACCTGAGTCAGTGCCTGTGGAAAAACACCATACCTGATGCAGTGCCTGTAGGAACACACCATACCCGAGTCAGTGCCTGTAGAAAAAAACCATACCCGAGTCAGTGCCTGTGGAAAAACACCATACCCGATGCAGTGCCTGTCGGAACACACTATACCCGAGTCAGTGCCTGTAGAAACTCAGCATACTCGAGTCAGTGCCTGAAGAACCACAGCATACCCGAGTCAGTGCCTGTAGAAACTCAGCATACTCGAGTCAGTGCCTGAAGAACCACAGCATACCCGAGTCAGTGCCTGTAGAACCACACGATACCCGAGTCAGTGCCTGTAGAAACACACCATACCCGAGTCCGTGCCTGTAGAATCACACCATACCCGAGTCAGTGCCTGTATAAACACACCATACCCGAGTCCGTGCCTGTAGAAACACACCATACCTGAGTCAGTGCCTGTAGAAACATAACATACCCGAGTCACTGCCGGTAGAAACACATCATACACGAATCAGTGCCTGTAGAAACACAGCATACCCGAGTCAGTGCCTATAGTATAACAGTATATCAGAGTCAGAGCCTGTAGAACCAAAGGATACCCAAGACACTGCCTGTAGAAACACACCATACGCGAGTCAGTGCCTGTAGAAACACACCATACCTTTGTCAGTGCCTGTAGAACCACAGCATACCCGAGTCAGTGCCTGTAGAAAAACACCATACCCGATGCAGTGCCTTTAGGAACACACCGTACCCGAAGCAGTGACTGTAGAAACTCACCATACCCGAGTCAGTGCCTGTAGAAACACAGCATACTCGAGATAGTGCATGTAGAATCACTGCATGCCCGAGTCAGTGCCTGTAGAAACTCAGCAAACTCGAGTCAGTGCCTGAAGAACCACAGCATACCTGAGTCAGTGCCTGTAGAACCACACTATACCCGAGTCAGTGCCTGTAGAAACACAACATACCCGAGTCCGTGCCTGTAGAAACACACCATACATGAGTCACTGCCTGTAGAAACATAACATACCCGAGTCACTGCCAGTAGAAATACACCATACACGAATCAGTGCCTGTAGAAACACAGCACACCCGAGTCAGTGCCTGTAGAACAACAGCATATCAGAGTCAGAACCTGTAAAACCAAAGGATACCCGAGACACTGCCTGTAGAAACACACCATACCCGAGTCAGTGCCTGTAGGAACACACCACATCTTTGTCAGTGCCTGTAGAACCACAGCATACCCGAGTCAGTGCTGGTAGAACCACACCATACCCGAGTCAGTGCCTGTAGAAACACACCATGCCTGAGTCAGTGCCTGTAGAACCACACCTTACCTGAGTCAGTGCCTGTAAAACCACACCATACCCGAGTCAGTGCCTGTAGAAAAAAACCATACCCATGTCAGTGCCTGTAGAAAAACACCATACCCGATGCAGTGCCTGTAGGAACACACCATACCCGAGTCAGTGCCTGTAGAAACACAGCATACTCGAGTCAGTGCCTGTAGAAACACTGCATACCTGAGTCAGTGCCTGTAGAAACTCAGCATACTCGAGACAGTGCCTGAAGAACCACAGCATACCCGAGTCAGTGCCTGTAGAAACTCGGCATACTCGAGTCAGTGCCTGAAAAACCACAGCATACTCGAGTCAGTGCCTGTAGAACAACACTATACCCGAGTCAGTGCCTGTAGAAACACACCATACCCGAGTCAGTGCCTGCATAAACACACCATACCCGAGTCCGTGCCTGTAGAAACACACCACACCCGAGTCAGTGCCTGTAGAAACATAACATACCCGAGTCACTGCCGGTAGAAACACACCATACACGAATCAGTGCCTTTAGAAACACAGCATGCCCGAGTCAGTGGCTATAGTACAACAGCATATCAGAGTCAGAGCCTGTAGAAACAAAGGATACCCAAGACACTGCCTGTAGAAACACACCATACGCGAGTCAGTGCCTGTAGAAACACACCATACCTTTGTCAGTGCCTGTAGAACCACAGCATACCCGAGTCAGTGCTGGTAGAACTACACCATACCCGAGTCAGTGCCTGTAGAAACACACCATGCCCGATGCAGTGCCTGTAGAACCACACCATACCTGAGTCAGTGCCTGTAAAGCCACACCATAGCCGAGTCAGTGCCTGTAGAAAAAAAACATACCCGAGTCAGTGCCTGTAGAAAAACACCATACCCGATGCAGTGCCTTTAGGAACACACCATACCCGAGTCAGTGCCTGTAGAAACACAGCATACTCGAGTCAGTGCCTGTCGAATCACTGCATACCCGAGTCAGTGAATGTAGAAACTCAGCATACTCGAGCCAGTGCCTGAAGAACCACAGCATACCCGAGTCAGTGCCAGTAGAAACTCAGCATACTCGAGTCAGTGGCTGAAGAACCACAGCATACCCGAGTCAGTGCCTGTAGAACCACACTATACCCGAGTCAGTGCCTGTAGAAACACACCATACCCGAGTCCGTGCCTGTAGAATCACACCATACCCGAGTCAGTGCTTGTAGAAACACAGCATACTCGAGTCAGTGCCTGTAGAATCACACCATGCCTGACGCAGTGCCTGTAGAAACAACACCATACCCGAGTCAGTGCCGGCAGCAACACAGCATACTCGAATCAGTGCCTGTATAAACACCCCATACCCGATTCAGTGCCTGTAGAAACACACCACGCCCGAGTCAGAGCCTGTAGAAACACACCATACCCGAGTCAGTTCCTGTAGAAACACACCATGCCCATGTCAGTGCCTGTAGAAACACACCATGCCCGACGCAGTGCCTGTAGAAACAACACCATACCCGAGTCAGTGCCGGTAGAAACACAGCATACTCGAATCAGTGACTGTAGAAACACACCATACACAAATCAGTGCCTGTAGAAATACACCATACCCGAGTCAGTGCCTGTAAAACCACACCATACCCGAGTCACTTCCTGTAGAAAAAAACCATACCCGAGTCAGTGCCTGTAGAAAAACACCATACCCGACGCAGTGCCTGTAGAAACACACCATACCCGAGTCAGTGCCTGTAGAAACACAGCATAATCGAGCCAGTGCCTGTAGAATCACTGCATACCCGAGTCAGTGCCTGTAGAAACTCAGCATACTTGAATCAGTGCCTGAAGAACAACAGCATATCCGAATCACTGCCTGTAGAACCACACCATACCCGAGTCAGTGCCTGTAGAAACAGACCATACCCGAGGCCGTGCCTGTGGAGACACACCATACCCGAGTCAGTGCCTGTAAAAACACAACATACCCAAGTCAGTGCCTGTAGAAGCACAGCATACCCGAGTCAGTGCCGGTAGAAACACAGCATACTCGAATCAGTGACTGTAGAAACACAGCATACCCGAGTCAGTGCCTGTAGAACCACACTATACCGGAGTCAGTGCCTGTAGAAACACACCATACCCGAGTCCGTGCCTACAGAAACACACCATACCCGAGTCAGTGCCTGTAGAAACATAACATACCCGAGTCACTGCCGGTAGAAACACATCATACATGAATCAGTGTCTGTAGAAACACAGCATACACGAGTCAGTGCCTGTAGAACAACAGCATATCAGATTCAGAGCCTGTAGAACCAAAGGATACCCGAGACACTGCCTGTAGAAACACACCATACCCGAGTCAGTGCCTGTAGTACAACAGCATATCAGAGTCAGAGCCTGTAGAACCAAAGGATACCCAAGACACTGCCTGTAGAAACACACCATACCCGAGTCAGTGCCTGTAGAAACACACCATACCTTTGTCAGTGCCTGTAGAACCACAGCATACCCGAGTCAGTGCTGGTGGAACCACACCATACCCGACTCAGTGTCTGTATAACCACACCATACTCGAGTCAGTGCCTGTAGAAACACACCATGCCCGAGTCAGTGCCTGTAGAACCACACCATACCTGAGTCAGTGCCTGTAAAACCACACCATACCCGAGTCAATGCCTGTAAAAAAAAAACATACTCGAGTCAGTGCCTGTAGAAAAATACTGTACCCGATGCAGTGATTGTAGGAACACACCATACCCGAGTCAGTGCCTGTAGAAACACAGCATACTCGAGTCAGTGCCTGTAGAATCACTGCATACCCGAGTCAGTGCCTGTAGAAACTCAGCATACTCGAGTCAGTGCCTGAAGAACCACAGCATAGCCGAATCAGTGCCTGTAGAAACTCAGCATACTCGAGTCAGTGCCTGAAGAACCACAGCATACTCGAGTCAGTGCCTGTAGAACGACACTATACCCGAGTCAGAGCCTGTAGAAACACACCATACCTGAGTCCGTGCCTGTAGAATCACACCATACCAGAGTCAGTGCCTGTTGAAACATAACATACCCGAGTCACTGCCGGTAGAAACACACCATACACGAATCAGTGCCTGTAGAAAAACAGCATACCCGAGTCAGTGCCTGTAGAAAAACAGCATATCAGAGTCAGAGCCTGTAGAACTACAAGATACCCGAGACACTGCCTGTAGAAACACACCATGCGCGATTCAGTGCTTGTAGAAACACACCATACCTTTGTCAGTGCCTGTACAACCACAACATTCCCGACTCAGTGCTGGTAGAACCACACCATACCCAAGTCCGCGCCTGTAGAACCACACCATACCAGAGTCAGTGCCTGTAGAACCACACCATACCCGAGTCAGTACTTGTAGAAACGCAGCATACTCGAGTCAGTGCCTGTCGAAACACTCCATACTCGAAGCAGTGCCTGTAGAAACAACACCATACCCGAGTCAGTGGCGGTAGAAACACACCATACCCGAATTAGTGCCTGTAGAAACACACCATGCCCGAGTCAGTGCCTGTAGAAACACACCAAACCCGAGTCAGTGCCTGTAGAAACACACAACGCCCGAGTCAGTGCCTGTAGAAACACACCATACCCGAGTCAGTTCCTGTAGAAACACACCATACCCGAGTCAGTGCCTGTAGAATCACAGCATACTCGAGTCAGTGCCAGTAGAATCACTGCATACCCGAGTCAGTGCCTGTAGAAACACACCATACTCGAGTAAGTGCCGAAAGAACCACAGCATACCCAAGTCAGTGCCTGTAGAACAACACTAAACCCGAGTCAGTGCCTGTATAAACACACCATACCCGAGTCCGTGCCTGTAGAAACACACCATACCCGAGTCAGTGCCTGTAGAAACATAACATATCCGAGTCACTGCCGGTAGAAACACACCATACACGAATCAGTGCCTGTAGAAAAACAGCATACCCAAGTCAGTGCCTGTAGAACAACAGCATATCAGAGTCAGAGCCTGTAGGACCACAGGATACCCGAGACACTGCCTGTAGAAACACACCATGCGCGAGTCAGTGCCTGTAGAAACACACCATACCTTTGTCAGTGCCTGTACAACCACAACATACCCGAGTCAGTGCTGGTAGAACCATACCATACCCAAGTCAGCGCCTGTAGAACCACACCATACCAGAGTCAGTGCCTGTAGAAACACACCATACCCGAGTCAGTGCCTGTAGAAACACACCATACCTTTGTTAGTGCCTGCAGAACCACAGCATACCTGAGTCAGTGCTGGTAGAACTACACCATACCCGAGTCAGTGCCTGTAGAAACACACCATGCCCGATGCAGTGCCTGTAGAACCACACCATAACTGAGTCAGTGCCTGTAAAACCACACCATAGCCGAGTCAGTGCCTGTAGAAAAAAAACATACCCGAGTCAGTGCCTGTAGAAAAAAACCATGCCCGATGCAGTGACTTTAGGAACACACCATACCCGAGTCAGTGCCTGTAGAAACACAGCATACTCGAGTCAGTGCCTGTAGAATCACTGCATACCCGAGTCAGTGCTTGTAGAACAACAGCATATCAGAGTCAGAGCCTGAAGAACCACAGCATACCCGAGTCAGTGCCTGTAGAAACTCAGCATACTCGAGTCAGTGGCTGAAGAACCACAGCATACCCGAGTCAGTGCCTGTAGAAGCACACTATACCCGAGCCAGTGGCTGTAGAAACACACCATACCCGAGTCTGGGCCTGTAGAGTCACACCATACAAGAGTCAGTGCCTGTAGAACCACACCATACCCGAGTCAGTGCTTGTAGAACAACAGCATATCAGAGTCAGAGCCTGAAGAACCACAGGATACCCGAGACACTGCCTGTAGAAACACACCATGCCCGAGTCAGTGCCTGTAGAAACACACCATACCATTGTCAGTGCCTGTAGAACGAAAGCATAACAGAGTCAGTGCTGGTAGAACCACACCATACCCGAGTCAGTGCCTGTAGAACACAGCATATCAGAGTCACAGCCTGTAGAACCACAGGATACCCGAGACACTGCCTGCAGAAACACACCATGCCTGAATCAGTGCCTGTACAAAAACACCATTCCTTTGTCAGTGCCTGTAGAACCACAGCATACCCGAGTCAGTGCTGGTAGAACCACACCATGCCCGAGTCAGTGTCTGTAGAACCACACCATGCCAGAGTCAGTGCCTGTAGAACCACACCATACCCGAGTCAGTGCTTGTAGTAACACAGCATACTCGAATCAGTGCCTGTAGAAACACATCATACCCGACGCAGTGCCTGCAGAATCAACACCATACCCGAGTCAGTGCCGGTAGAAACACAGCATACTCGAGTCAGTGCCTGTAGAAACACACCATACCTGAGTCAGTGCCTGTAGAAACACACCACGCCCGAGTCAGTGCCTGTAGAAACACACCATACCCGAGTCAGTGCTTGTAGAAACACACCATGCCCGAGTCAGTGCCTGTAGAAACACACCAAACCCGAGTAAGTGCCTGTAGAAACAAACAACACCCGAGTCAGTGCCTGTAGAATCATACCATACCCGAGTCAGTTCCTGTAGAACCACAGCATACCGAGTCAGTGCCTGTAGAAAAACACCACACCTGACGTAGTGCCTGTAGAAACTCACCATACCCGAGTCCGTGCCTGTAGAAACACACCATACATGAGTCAGTGCCTGTAGAAACATAACATACCCGAGTCACTGCCGGTAGAAATACACCATACACGAATCAGTGCCTGTAGAAAGACAGCATACCCGAGTCAGTGCCTGTAGAACAACAGCATATCAGAGTCAGAGCCTGTAAAACCAAAGGATACCCGAGACACTGCCTGTAGAAACACACCATACCCGAGTCAGTGCCTGTAGAAACACACCATACATTTGTCAGTGCCTGTAGAACCACAGCATACCCGAGTCAGTGCTGGTAGAACCACACCATACCCGAGTCAGTGCCTGTAGAACCACACCATACCCGAGTCAGTGCCTGTAGAAACACACCATGCCTGAGTCAGTGCCTGTAGAACCACACCGTACCTGAGTGAGTGCCTGTAAAACCACACCATACCCGAGTCAGTGCCGGTAGAAAAAAACCATACCCGAGTCAGTGCCTGTAGAAAAACACCATACCCGATGCAGTGCCTGCAGGAAGCCACCATACCCGAGTCAGTGCCTGTAGAAACACAGCATACTCGAGTCAGTGCCTGTAGAATCACTGCATACCTGAGTCAGTGCCTGTAGAAACTCAGCATACTCGAGTCAGTGCCTGAAGAACCACAGCATACCCGAGTCAGTGCCTGTAGAAACTCAGCATACTCGAGTCAGTGCCTGAAGAACCACAGCATACCCGAGTCAGTGCCTGTAGAACCACACTATACCCGAGTCAGTGCCTGTAGAAACACACCATACCCGAGTGCGTGCCTGTAGAATCACACCATACCCGAGTCAGTGCTTGTAGAAACATAGCATACTCAAGTCAGTGCCTGTAGAAACACACCATGCCCGACGCAGTGCCTGTAGAAACAACACCATACCCGAGTCAGTGCCGGCAGAAACACAGCATACTCGAGTCAGTGCCTGTAGAAACACCCCATACCCGAGTCAGTGCCTGTAGAAACACACCACGCCCGAGTCAGTGCCTGTAGAAACACACCATACCCGAGTCAGTGTCTGTAGAAACACACCATGCCCATGCCAGTGCCTGTAGTAACACACCATACCCGAGTCAGTGCCTGTAGAAACACACAACGCCCGAGTCAGTGCTTGTAGAAACACACCACACCCGAGTCAGTTCCTGTAGAACCACAGCATACCCGATTCAGTGCCTGTAGAAAAACACCATACCCGACGCGGTGCGTGTAGAAACACACCATACCCGAGTCAGTGCCTGTAGAAACACAGCATACTCGAGTCAGTGCCTGTAGAATCACTGCAAACCCGAGTCAGTGCCTGTAGAAACTCAGCATACTCGAGTCAGTGCCAGAAGAGCCACAGCATACCCGAGTCAGTGCCTGTAGAACCACACTATACCGGAGTCAGTGCCTGTAGAAACACACCATACCCGAGTCAGTGCTGGTAGAACCACACCATACCCGAGTCAGTGCCTGTATAACCACACCATACTCGAGTCAGTGCCTGTAGAAAAACACCATGCCCGAGTCAGTGCCTGTAGAACCACACCATACCTGAGTCAGTGCCTGTAAAACCACACCATACCCGTGTCAGTGCCTGTAGAAACACACCATACCCGAGTCCGTGCCTGTAGAAACACACCATACCCGAGACAGTGCCTGTAGAAACATAACATACCAGAGTCACTGCCGGTAGAAACACATCATACACAAATCAGTGTCTGTATAAACACAGCAAACATGAGTCAGTGCCTGTAGAACAACAGCATATCAGAGTCAGAGCCTGTAGAACCAAAGGATACCCAAGACACTGCCTGTAGAAACACACCATACCCGAGTCAGTGCCTGTAGTAACTCACCATACCTTTGTCAGTGCCTGTAGAACCACAGCATACCCGAGTCAGTGCTGGTAGAACCACACCATACCCGAGTCAGTGCCTGTATAACCACACCATACTCGAGTCAGTGCCTGTAGAAACACACCATGCCCGAGTCAGTGCCTGTAGAACCACACCATACCTGAGTCAGTGCCTGTAAAACCACACCATACCCGAGTCAGTGCCTGTAGAAAAAAAACATACCCGAGTCAGTGCCTGTAGAAAAATACTGCACCCGATGCAGTGACTGTAGGAACACACCACACCCGAGTCAGTGCCTGTAGAAACACAGCACACTCGAGTCAGTTCCTTTAGAATCACTGCATACCCGAGTCAGTGCCTGTAGAAACTCAGCATACTCGAGTCAGTGCCTGAAGAACCACAGCATACCCGAGTCAGTGCCTGTAGAAACTCAGCATACTCGAGTCAGTGCCTGAAGAACCACAGCATACCCGAGTCAGTGCCTGTAGAACGACACCATACCTGAGTCCGTGCCTGTAGAATCACACCATACCAGAGTCAGTGCTTGTTGAAACATAACAAACCCGAGTCACTGCCGGTAGAAATACATCATACACGAATCAGTGCCTGTAGAAAAACAGCATACCCGAGTCAGTGCCTGTAGAACAACAGCATATCAGAGTCAGAGCCTGTAGAACCGCAGGATACCCGAGACACTGCCTGTAGAAACACACCATGCGCGAGTCAGTGCCTGTAGAAACACACCATACCTTTGTCAGTGCCTGTACAACCACAACATACCCGAGTAAGTGCCTGTAGAACCACACCATACCCGAGTCAGTACTTGCAGAAACACAGCATACTCGAGTCAGTGCCTGTAGAAACACCCCATACCCGAGTCAGTGCCTGTAGAAACACACCACGCCCGAGTCAGTGCCTGTAGAAACACACCATACCCGAGTCAGTGTCTGTAGAAACACACCATGCCCATGCCAGTGCCTGTAGTAACACACCATACCCGAGTCAGTGCCTGTAGAAACACACAACGCCCGAGTCAGTGCTTGTAGAAACACACCACACCCGAGTCAGTTCCTGTAGAACCACAGCATACCCGATTCAGTGCCTGTAGAAAAACACCATACCCGACGCGGTGCGTGTAGAAACACACCATACCCGAGTCAGTGCCTGTAGAAACACAGCATACTCGAGTCAGTGCCTGTAGAATCACTGCAAACCCGAGTCAGTGCCTGTAGAAACTCAGCATACTCGAGTCAGTGCCAGAAGAGCCACAGCATACCCGAGTCAGTGCCTGTAGAACCACACTATACCGGAGTCAGTGCCTGTAGAAACACACCATACCCGAGTCAGTGCTGGTAGAACCACACCATACCCGAGTCAGTGCCTGTATAACCACACCATACTCGAGTCAGTGCCTGTAGAAAAACACCATGCCCGAGTCAGTGCCTGTAGAACCACACCATACCTGAGTCAGTGCCTGTAAAACCACACCATACCCGTGTCAGTGCCTGTAGAAACACACCATACCCGAGTCCGTGCCTGTAGAAACACACCATACCCGAGACAGTGCCTGTAGAAACATAACATACCAGAGTCACTGCCGGTAGAAACACATCATACACAAATCAGTGTCTGTATAAACACAGCAAACATGAGTCAGTGCCTGTAGAACAACAGCATATCAGAGTCAGAGCCTGTAGAACCAAAGGATACCCAAGACACTGCCTGTAGAAACACACCATACCCGAGTCAGTGCCTGTAGTAACTCACCATACCTTTGTCAGTGCCTGTAGAACCACAGCATACCCGAGTCAGTGCTGGTAGAACCACACCATACCCGAGTCAGTGCCTGTATAACCACACCATACTCGAGTCAGTGCCTGTAGAAACACACCATGCCCGAGTCAGTGCCTGTAGAACCACACCATACCTGAGTCAGTGCCTGTAAAACCACACCATACCCGAGTCAGTGCCTGTAGAAAAAAAACATACCCGAGTCAGTGCCTGTAGAAAAATACTGCACCCGATGCAGTGACTGTAGGAACACACCACACCCGAGTCAGTGCCTGTAGAAACACAGCACACTCGGGTCAGTTCCTTTAGAATCACTGCATACCCGAGTCAGTGCCTGTAGAAACTCAGCATACTCGAGTCAGTGCCTGAAGAACCACAGCATACCCGAGTCAGTGCCTGTAGAAACTCAGCATACTCTAGTCAGTGCCTGAAGAACCACAGCATACCCGAGTCAGTGCCTGTAGAACGACACCATACCTGAGTCCGTGCCTGTAGAATCACACCATACCAGAGTCAGTGCTTGTTGAAACATAACAAGCCCGAGTCACTGCCGGTAGAAACACATCATACACGAATCAGTGCCTGTAGAAAAACAGCATACCCGAGTCAGTGCCTGTAGAACAACAGCATATCAGAGTCAGAGCCTGTAGAACCGCAGGATACCCGAGACACTGCCTGTAGAAACACACCATGCGCGAGTCAGTGCCTGTAGAAACACACCATACCTTTGTCAGTGCCTGTACAACCACAACATACCCGAGTAAGTGCCTGTAGAACCACACCATACCCGAGTCAGTACTTGCAGAAACACAGCATACTCGAGTCAGTGCCTGTAGAAACACTCCATACTCGACGCAGTGCCTATAGAAACAACACCATACCCGAGTCAGTGGCGGTAGAAACACAGCATACTCGAGTCAGTGCCTGTAGAAACACACCATACCCGAGTCAGTGACTGTAGAAACACACCACGCCCGAGGCAGTGCCTGTAGAAACACAGCATACTCGAGTCAGTGCCTGAAGAACCACAGGATACCCGAGTCAGTGCCTGTAGAAACACACCATATCTGAGTCAGTGCCTGTAAAACCACAGCATACCCGAGTCAGTGCTGGTAGAACCACACCATACCCGAGTCAGTGCCTGTAGAGCAACAGCATATCAGAGTCAGAGCCTGTAGAACCACAGGATACCCGAGACACTGCCTGTAGAAACACACCATGCCGGTGTCAGTGCCTGTAGAAACACGCCACATCTTTGTCAGTGCCTGTAGAAGCACAGCATACCCGAGTCAGTGCTGATAGAACCACACCATACCTGAGTCAGTACCTGTAGAACCACACCATACCAGATTCAGTGCCTGTAGAACCACACCATACCCGAATGAGTGCTTGTAGAAACACAGCATACTCGAGTCAGTGCCTGTAGAAACACACAATACTCGACACAGTGCCTGCAGAACCAACACCATTTCCGAGTCAGTGCCGGTAGAAACACAGCATACTTGAGTCAGTGCCTGTAGAAACACAGCACACCCGAGTCAGTGCCTGTAGAAATACACCACGCCCGACTCAGTGCCTGTAGAAACATACCATACCCGAGTCAGTGCCTGTAGAAACACACAACGCCCGAGTCAGTGCTTGTAGAAACACACCATACCCGAGTCAGTTCCTGTAGAACCACAGCATACCCGAGTCAGTGCCTGTAGGTAAACACCATACCCAACGCAGTGCCTGTAGAAACACACCATACCCGAGTCAGTGCCTGTAGAATCACAGCATACTCGAGTCAGTGCCTGTAGAATCACTGAATACCCGAGTCAGTGCCTGTAGAAACACACCATACTCGAGTAAGTGCCGAAAGAACCACAGCATACCCAAGTCAGTGCCTGTAGAACCACACTATACCCGAGTCAGTGCCTGTATAAACAAACCATACCTGAGTCCGTGCCTGTAGAAACACACCATACCCGAGTCAGTGCCTGTAGAAACATAACATACCCGAGTCAGTGCCTGTAGTACAACAGCATATCAGAGTCAGAGCCTGTAGAACCAAAGGATACCCAAGACACTGCCTGTAGAAACACACCATACCCGAGTCAGTGCCTGTAGAAACACACCATACCTTTGTCAGTGCCTGTAGAACCACAGCATACCCGAGTCAGTGCTGGTAGAACTACACCATACCCGAGTCAGTGCCTGTAGAAACACACCATGCCCGATGCAGTGCCTGTAGAACCACACCATGCCTGAGTCAGTGCCTGTAAAACAACACCATACCCGAGTCAGTGCCTGTAGAAAAAAACCATACCCGAATCAGTGCCTGTAGAAAAACACCATACCCGATGCAGTGCCTTTAGGAACACACCATACCCGAATCAGTGCCTGTAGAAACACAGCATACTCGAGTCAGTGCCTGTAGAATCACTGCATACCCGAGTCAGTGCCTGTAGAAACTCAGCATACTCGAGCCAGTGCCTGAAGAACCACAGCATACCCGAGTCAGTGCCTGTAGAAACTCAGCATACTCGAGTCACTGCCTGTAGAACCACACTATACCCGAGCCAGTGCCTGTAGAAACACACCATACCCGAGTCCGGGCCTGTAGAGTCACACCATACAAGAGTCAGTGCTGGTAGAACCACACCATACCTGAGTCAGTGCCTGTAGAACAACAGCATATCAGAGTCAGAGCCTGTAGAACCACAGGATACCCGAGACACTGCCTGTAGAAACACACCATGCCTGAATCAGTGCCTGTAGAAACACACCATTCCTTTGTCAGTGCCTGTAGAACCACAGCATACCCGAGTCAGTGCTGGTAGAACCACACCATACCCGAGTCAGTGCCTGTAGAACCACACCATGCCAGAGTCAGTGCCTGTAGAACCACACCATAACTGAGTCAGTGCTTGTAGTAACACAGCATACTCGAATCAGTGCCTGTAGAAACACACCATACCCGACGCAGTGCCTGTAGAAACAACACCATACCCGAGTCAGTGCCGGTAGAAACACAGCATACTCGAGTCAGTGCCTGTAGAAACACACCATACCCGAGTCAGTGCCTGTAGAAACAAACAACGCCCGAGTCAGTGCCTGTAGAATCATACCATACCCGACGCAGTGCCTGTAGAAACATACCATACCCGAGTCAGTGCCTGTAGAAACACAGCATACTCGAGATAGTTCCTGTAGAATCACTGCATACCCGAGTCAGTGCCTGTAGAAACTCAGCATACTCGAGTCAGTGCCTGAAGAACCACAGCATACCCGAGTCAGTGCCTGTAGAACCACACTATACCCTAGTCAGTGCCTGTAGAAACACACCATACCCGAGTCCGTGCCTGTAGAAACACACCATACATGAGTCAGTGCCTGTAGAAACATAACATACCCGAGTCACTCCCGTTAGAAATACACCATACATGAATCAGTGCCTGTAGAGACACACCATACCCGAGTCCGTGCCTGTATAAACACACAATACATGAGTCAGTGCCTGTAGAAACATAACATACCCGAGTCACTCCCGGTAGAAATACACCATACATGAATCAGTGCCTGTAGAAACACACCATACCCGAATAAGTGCCTGTAGAAACACACCATACCTTTGTCAGTGCCTGTAGAACCACAGCATACCCGAGTCAGTGCTGGTAGAACCACACCATACCCGAGTCAGTGCCTGTAGAACCACACCATACCCGAGTCAGTGCCTGTAGAAACACACCATGCCTGAGTCAGTGCCTGTAGAACCACACCATACCTGAGTCAGTGCCTGTAAAACCACACCATACCCGAGTCAGTGCATGTAGACAAAAACCATACCCGAGTCAGTGCCTGTAGAAAAACACCATACCCGATGCAGTGCCTGTAGAAACACAGCATACTCGAGTCAGTGCCTGTAGAATCACTTCATACCTGAGTCAGTGCCTGTAGAAACTCAGCATACTCGAGTCAGTGCCTGAAGAACAACAGCATACCCGAGTCAGTGCCTGTAGAACCACACTATACCCGAGTCAGTGCCTGTAGAAACACACCATACCTGAGTCCGTGCCTGTAGAATCACACCATACCCGAGTCAGTGCTTGTAGAAACACAGCATACTCGAGTCAGTGCCTGTAGAAACACACCATACCCGACGCAGTGCCTGTAGATACAACATCATACCCGAGTCAGTGCCGGCAGAAACACAGCATACTCGAGTCAGTGCCTGTAGAAACACCGCATACCCGAGTGAGTGCCTGTAGAAACACACCACACCCGAGTCAGTGCCTGTAGATGCACACCATACCCGAGTCAGTGCCTGTAGAAACACACCATGCCCGTGTCAGTGCCTGTAGTAACACACCATACCCGAGTCAGTGCCTGTAGAAACACACAACGCCCGAGTCAGTGCCTGTAGAAACACACCATACCCGAGTCAGTTCCTGTAGAACCACAGCATACCCGAGTCAGTGCCTGTAGCAAAACACCATACCCGACGCGGTGCCTGTAGAAACACACCATACCCGAGTCAGTGCCTGTAGAAACACAGCATACTCGAGTCAGTGCCTGTAGAATCACTGCATACCCGAGTCAGTGCCTGTAGAAACTCAGCATACTCGAGTCAGTGCCTGAAGAACCACAGCATACCCGAGTCAGTGCCTGTAGAACCACACTATACCCGAGTCAGTGCCTGTAGAAACACACCATACCTGAGTCCGTGCCTGTAGAAACACACCATACCTGAGTCAGTGCCTGTAGAAACATAACATACCCGAGTCACTGCCGGGAGAAACACATCATGCACGAATCAGTGTCTGTAGAAACACAGCATACACGAGTCAGTGCCTGTAAAACAACAGCATATCAGAGTCAGAGCCTGTAGAACCAAAGGATACCCGAGACACTGCCTGTAGAATCACACCATACCCGAATCAGTGCCTGTAGAAACACACCATACCTTTGTCAGTGCCTGTAGAACCACAGCATACCCGAGTCAGTGCCTGTAGAAACACACCATGCCCGAGTCAGTGCCTGTAGAAACACACCATACCTGAGTCAGTGCCTGTAAAACCACACCATACCCGAGTCAGTACCTGTAGAAAAAAATCATACCCGAGTCAGTGCCTGTAGAAAAACACTATACCCGATGCAGTGACTGTAGGAACACACCATACCCGAGTCAGTGCCTGTAGAAACACAGCATACTCGAGTCAGTGCCTATCGAATCACTGCATGCCCGAGTCAGTGCCTGTAGAAACTCAGCATACTCGAGTCAGTGCCTGAAGAACTACAGCATACCTGAATCAGTGCCTGTAGAAACTCAGCATACTCGAGTCAGTGCCTGAAGAACCACAGCATACCCGAGTCAGTGCCTGTAGAACGACACTATACCCGAGTCAGTGCCTGTAGAAACACACCATACCCGAGTCAGTGCCTGTAGAAACATAACATACCCGAGTCACTGCCGGTAGAGACACACCATACACGAATCAGTGCCTGTAGAAAAACAGCATACCCGAGTCAGTGCCTGTAGAACAACAGCATATCAGAGTCAGAGCCTGCAGTACCACAGGATACCCGATACACTGCCTGTAGAAACACACCATGCCCGAGTCAGTGCCTGTAGAAACACACCATACCTTTGTCAGTGCCTGTAGAACCACAACATACCCGAGTCAGTGCTGGTAGAACCACACCATACCCTGTCTGTGTGGAGTTTGCACATTCTCCCCGTGTTTGCTGGGTTTCCTCCGGGTGCTCCGGTTTCCTCCCACAGTCCAAAGATGTGCGGGTTAGGTTGATTGGCTATGATAAATTGACCCTTAGTGTTAGGGGGATTAAATACGTGGGGTTACGGGGATAGGGTGGGATATGTGTTGGTGTAGGGGTTACGGGGATCGGGTGGGATATGTGTCGGTGCAGGCTCGATGGGCTGAAATGGCCTCTATCTGCAGTGTGAGGTTTCTGTGATTCTGTGATACCCGAGTCAGCGCCTGTAGGACCACACCATACCAGAGTCAGTGCCTGTAGAACCACACCATACCTGAGTCAGTGCTTGTAGAAACACAGCATACTCGAGTCAGTGCCTGTAGAAACACTCCATACTCGACGCAGTGCCTGTAGAAACAACACCATACCCGAGTCAGTGGCGGTAGAAACACAGCATACTCGAGTCAGTGCCTGTAGAAACACACCACACCCGAGTCAGTGACTGTAGAAACACACCACGCCCGAGGCAGTGCCTGTAGAAACACACCATACCCGAGTCAGTGCCTGTAGAAACACACCATGCCCGAGTCAGTGCCTGTAGAAACATACTGTGGTAAACCACTGTAATTGTTGTTCACCGTTGTTGTTGTTGTTGCACACTGTTGTATCTAGGCATGCCTCAGCATGCCTCTGCTGGCTCCGCCCCTGGCTCCACCCACAGGCCCAGGTATAAAGGTGACTGCTCTGCAGCCCCCTGCCTTCTTGGAAACCAGTCAACCACAAGAGGCATGCTCTGTTCTTTGTTAATAAAAGCCTTCTAGTTACTCTCCTAACTCTCCGTCTTTTATGAGTAATTGATAGCGCCTCAATTTTATTAACAAAAACAAAATGTCAGCACCAAACGCTGAGCAGCAGGAAACGATGGCACCAAATGCTGAACAGCAGGTGCTGCAGCAAACGACGGCACTAAACTCTGAGCAGCAGGCGCTGCTGCATGCCCTCAGACCAACATGCCTGGACCTAGACCCTCAAGAGGCGGGTTCGTCTACCAAGTTCGCACAATGGCTGCGTTGCTTCGAAGCTTACCTGGAAGCCTCAGCCTTGACACTAGATGGAAACAAACTAAAAATCCTGGCCACCAAGGTGGGCCACCAAGTCTACACGCTCATCCAGGACGCGACTACCTACACGGCGGCTATCGATCTGCTAAAAGGACAATACACACGCCCGGTAAATACGGTTTATGCCAGACACCTCCTGAGATCCCGCAAACAGCAGTCCGGGGAATCGTTGGAGGCATTCCTACGGGCACTACAGATACTCGGCCGAGCCTGCGATTGTAAAGAGGTATCGGCCGCGACACACGCGGAGGGACTTATCCGAGACGCTTTCGTTGCGGGCCTCAAATCCGACTACTCCCAGCAGAGACTGCTGGAGAAGGGTGAAATCGACCTGAAGAAGGCAGTGTCCCTCGCGCTCTCGCTAGATGCGGCCCACCGGAATATGGACGCATTCTCCCCTAACCGCTCCGCACCGTGGACGCCGCAACCTTGGGTCATGGGACCGCCACCCCCGGCACCAACTGCTGCAGCGATGTCCAAGGGCCCGAAATGTTACTTTTGTGGCCATGCAAAACACCCCAGAGCACGCTGCCCGGCGAGAAACGTTACCTGCTCTGGCTGCGGGAAGAAAGGACACTACGTCAGCGCCTGCAAAGGTAAAACCGCTAACGCCAGCAGCGCCGCGTGTGAACCGTGGGGGCAGCCATCTTGTCCGCCATCTTGGGCACCTCCAGCCGCGTGGGGATCAGGATCATAGGCGCAGCCATTTTGTCTGCCATCTTGGACGCCTCCAACTCCAATCGCAGGTGACCCGGACTCAAACACCGCCTCGTCTGACGACCACAGCGACTCGCTCGACCATACGCTGGCCTCCATGACGCTGGACCAATCTCTCCCTCACCAACTGTCCAGGTCCATGATGGACATTACGGTAAACGGCCGCGCCACTACCTGCCTTTTCGACAGCGGGAGCACGGAGAGCTTTATCCACCCCGACACGGTGCGCGGTTACTCTCTCCCGATCCTGCCAACGCACCATCGGATCTCTATGGCTTCCAAATCCCATTCAGCAGACGTCGGTGGCTACTGTGTAGTGACCCTTTCAGTAAGGGGCACAGAATACAAAAATTTTAAACTTCTTGTCCTGCCCCATCTCTGCACTGCCGTTCTACTGGGGTTGGATTTTCAGTGTCACCTTAAAAGTGTCACATTAGCGTACGGCGGACCCCTCCCCCCACTCACAGTCTGCAGCCAGCAGCTTTTAAATCACCCGCTGCGCACCATTTGCAGCCGCTCCACGCTTAAAGTCTCCCCCCCGCCTTGTTCACTAACCTCACCCGCGACTGTAAGCCCATCGCTACCAAAAGCAGGCGGTACAGTGCCGGGGATAGGAGCTTCATTAAATCTGAAGTAGCAAGACTCCTGAAGGAAGGGATTATAGAGGGTAGCATTAGCCCATGGCGAGCACAAGTGGTGGTAGTGAAGGCTGGCGAAAAACAGCGCCTAGTTATTGACTACAGCCAGACGATCAATCGCTACACCCAGTTAGATGCATACCCACTCCCCCGCATATCTGACATGGTCAATCAGATAGCACAATACCGGGTGTTCTCGACGATTGATCTGAAGTCGGCATACCACCAGCTCCCCATCAGGGCTGAGGACCGCCAGTACACAGCTTTTGAAGCTGACGGTCGTCTCTACCACTTCCTCCAAGTCCCCTTCGGCGTCACCAACGGGGTTTCGGTCTTCCAAAGGGAGATGGACCGAATGGTTGACCAGAACGCGCTGCAGGCAACCTTCCCCTATCTAGACAACATCACCATCTGCGGCCACGACCAGCAGGACCATGACGTTAACCTAGAGAAATTCCTCCGTACGGCCTAGCGGCTGAATCTAACATACAACAAGGACAAATGTATGTTTCGCACCACGCGCCTCGCCATTCTTGGCTGCGTAGTGGAGAACGGCGTCATCGGCCCCGACCCCGACAGAATGCGACCCCTTATGGAGCTCCCCCTCCCCCACTGCCAAAAAGCAGTGAGGAGATGCCTAGGGTTTTTCTCTTACTATGCTCAGTAGGTGCCCAACTATGCAGACAAAGCCAGACCCCTCATCAAGTCCACCTCCTTCCCCCTGACAGCAGAGGCATGTGCAGCCTTCACTCTCATAAAAAACGATATTGTGAAGGCCACAATGCACGCAGTGGATGAGTCCATCCCTTTCCAAGTGGAGAGCGGCGCATCCGACTTCGCCCTAGCTGCAACCCTTAACCAGGCGGGGAGACCCGTGGCCTTTTTCTCAAGGACCCTCCAGGGCCCCGAGATTCGACACTCCTCTGTCGAAAAGGAGGCCCAGGCCATTGTGGAAGCGGTGTGACATTGGAGGCATTACCTGGCCGGAAAATGATTTACCCTGCTCACTGACCAGCGTTCAGTAGCTTTTATGTTTAATAATAATCAGAGGGGCAAAATCAAGAACGACAAGATCTTGAGGTGGAGAATTGAACTCTCCACCTACAATTACGATATCTTGTACCGGCCCAGGAAACTCAATGAGCCCCCAGATGCCCTATCACGTGGTACATGCGCCAACGCGCAGGTTGATAGACTGCAGACCCTCCACAATGACCTCTGCCACCCGGGGGTCACCAGGTTCTTCCACTTCATCAAATCCCGTAACCTGCCCTACTCCATTGAGGAGGTCAGGACCATGACCAGGAACTGCCAAATCTGTGCCGAGTGCAAACCGCATTTTTATAGGCCAGACAGAGCAAGCCTGATCAAGGCCACTCGCCCCTTCGAGCGCCTGAGCGTCGATTTTAAAGGGCCCCTCCCCTCCTCTGACCGCAACGTGTACTTCCTCAACATAATTGATGAGTACTCCCATTTCCCGTTTGCCATCCCGTGCCCAGACATGACCAGTACCACGGTCATTAAATGTCTGAATGACCTTTTTGCCTTGTTCGGCTTCCCTAGCTATATCCATAGCGACCGGGGCTCATCCTTTATGAGCGACGAACTCCGTCAGTACCTGCTCACGAGAGGTATTGCTACAAGCAGAACCACCAGCTACAACCCCCGGGGGAACGGCCAGGTGGAAAGAGAGAACGCGACGGTTTGGAAGGCTGTCCTCTTAAACTTAAAATCTAAGGGCCTTCCGACCTCTCGCTGGCAGGAGGTCCTCCCTGCGGCACTCCACTCCATTCGGTCAATGCTTTGTACGGCCACCAATGCCACCCCCCATGAAAAAATGTTCACTTTCCCCAGGAAGTCCACATCGGGGACCTCGCTACCGACATGGCTGACGTCTCCAGGACCCGTCCTACTGCGGAAGCACGTGAGGTCCCATAAAACGGACCCCCTGGTCGAGAGGGTGAGCCTCCTCCACACCAACCCCCAGTATGCTCACGTGGCGTACCCGGACGGGTGGGAGGACACAGTCTCCATACGAGACCTCGCACCTTCGGGTGCCCCTGAAACACCACCATTGCGGGAGGACACAGTCTCCATACGAGACCTCGCACCTTCGGGTGCCCCTGAAACACTACCATTGCCATCCACCACTACCCACAACCCAACCCTGGTAGATGGCATGCCGCAGCCCCAGGACCCGTCATTGACCACCCAACCACTCAATGAGACGCCAGATTCAACGTTGGATGCTGCACCATCACCGCCGCCACCACGACGATCAGGACGACATACAAGGCCACCTGATAGACTTACTTACACGAACCTTTAGTACACTTCACCCCGCCAGACTCAATTTTAAACAAGGGGTGACTGTGGTAAACCAATGTTATTGTTGTTCACCGTTGTTGTTGTTGCTGCACACTGTTGTATCTAGGCATGCCTCAGCATGCCTCTGCTGGCTCCGCCCCTGGCTCCACCCACAGGCCCAGGTATAAAGGTGACTGCTCTGCAGCCCCCTGCCTTCTTGGAAACCAGTCAACCACAAGAGGCATGCTCTGTTCTTTGTTAATAAAAGCCTTTAGTTACTCTCCGAACTCTCCATCTTTTATGAGTAATTGATAGCGCATCACACACAACGCCCGAGTCGGTGCCTGTAGAAACATACCATACCCGAGTCAGTTCCTGTAGAACCACAGCATACCCGAGTCAGTGCCTGTAGAAACACAGCATACTCGAGTCAGTGCCTGTAGAATCACTGCATACCCAAGTCAGTGCCTGTAGAAACTCAGCATACTCAAGTCAGTGCCTGAAGAACCACAGCATACCCGAGTCAGTGCCTGTAGAAACACAGCATACTCGAGTCAGTGCCTGTAGAATCACTGCATACCCGAGTCAGTGCCTGTAGAAACTCAGCATACTCGAGTCAGTGCCTGAAGAACCACAGTATACCCGAGTCAGTGCCTGTAGAAACACAGTATACCCGAGTCAGTGCCTGTAGAAACACACCATACCCGAGTCCGTGCGTGTAGAAACACACCAAAACCGCGTCAGTGCCTGTAGAAACATAAAATACCCGAGTCACTGCCGGTAGAAACACACCATACATGAATCAGTGCCTGTAGAAACACAGCATACCCGAGTCAGTGCCTGTAGAACAACAGCATATCAGAGTCAGAGCCTGTAGAACCAAATGATACACGAGTCACTGCCTGTAGAAACACACCATACCCGAGTCAGTGCCTGTAGAAACACACCATACCTTTGTCAGTGCCTGTAGAACCACAGCATACCCGAGTCAGTGCTGGTAGAACAACACCATACCCGAGTCAGTGCCTGTAGAACCACACCATACCCGAGTCAGTGCCTGTAGAAACACACCATGCCCGAGTCAGTGCCTGTAGAACCACACCATACCTGAGTCAGTGCCTGTAAAACCACACCAGACCTGAGTCAGTGCCTGTAGAAAAAAGCCATACCTGAGTCAGTGCCTGTAGAAAAACACCATACCCGATGCAGTGCCTGTAGGAACACACCATACCCGAGTCAGTGCCTGTAGAAACACAGCATACTCGAGTCAGTGCCTGTAGAATCACAGCACACCCATGTCAGTGCCTATAGGAACACACCATGACGAGTCATTGCCTGTAGACACACACAATACCCGAGTCAGTGCCTGTAGAAATACAGCTTACCCGAGTCAGTGCCTGTAAAAACACACCATTGATGAGTCATTGCCTGTAGAAACTCAACATACCCGAGTCAGTTCCTGTAGAAACACACCATATCCAAGTCATTGCCTGTAGAAACACACCATACCCGAGTCAGTGCCTGTAGCACCACTGCATTCCCAAGTCAGTGCCTGTAGAAACTCAGCATACCCATGTCAGTGCCTGTAGAAACACACCATTGATGAGTCAGTGCCTGTACAAACAAAGCATCTCCGAGTCAGTGCCTGTAGCAACACACCATACCAGAGTCAGTGCCTGTAGAATCACAGCACACCCGTGTCAGTGCCTGTAGAAACACACCCATGACGAGTCAGTGCCTGTAGAAACACACCATACCCGAGTCAGTGCCTTTAGAACCACAACATACCCGAGTCAGTGCCTGTAGAAACACACCATACTCAGGTCAGTGCCCGTAGAAACACACCATACCTGATGCAGTGCCTGTAGGAACACACCATACCCGAGTCAGTGCCTGTAGAAACACAGCATACTCGAGTCAGTGCCTGTAGAATCACTGCATACCCGAGTCAGTGCCTGTAGAATCACAGCACACCCATGTCAGTGCCTATAGGAACACACCATGACGAGTCATTGCCTGTAGACACACACAATACCCGAGTCAGTGCCTGTAGAAATACAGCTTACCCGAGTCAGTGCCTGTAAAAACACACCATTGACGAGTCATTGCCTGTAGAAACTCAACATACCCGAGTCAGTTCCTGTAGAAACACACCATATCCAAGTCATTGCCTGTAGAAACACACCATACCCGAGTCAGTGCCTGTAGCACCACTGCATTCCCAAGTCAGTGCCTGTAGAAACTCAGCATACTCATGTCAGTGCCTGTAGAAACACACCATTGATGAGTCAGTGCCTGTACAAACAAAGCATCTCCGAGTCAGTGCCTGTAGCAACACACCATACCAGAGTCAGTGCCTGTAGAATCACAGCACACCCGTGTCAGTGCCTGTAGAAACACACCCATGACAAGTCAGTGCCTGTAGAAACACACCATACCCGAGTCAGTGCCTTTAGAACCACAACATACCTGAGTCAGTGCCTGTAGAACACACCATACTCGGGTAAGTGCCCATAGAAACACACCATGCCAGAGTCAGTGCCTGTAGAAACAATGCATTTCCGAGTCAGTGCCTGTAGAAACACACCATAGCAGAGTCAGTGCCTGTAGAAACAAAGCATTTCCGAACCAGTGCCTGTAGACCCACAGCATATCTGAGTCATTGCCTGTAAAAACTCAGCATAGCAGAGTCATTGACTGTAGAAACACAACATACCCGAGTCAGTGCCAGTAGAAATACAGCATACTGGAGTCAGTGCCTGTAGAAAAACACCATGCCCGAGACAGTGCCTGTAGAAATACAGCATACCCGAGTCAGTGCCTGTAGCTCCACAGCATACCGGAGTCAGTGCCTGTAGACTCACAGTATATCTGAGTCATTGCCTGTAGAAGCACAACATACCCGAGTCAGTGCCTATAGAAACACAGCATACCCGGGTCAGTGCCTGTAGAAAATCAGCATACCAGAGTCATTGACTGTAGAAAACGAACATACCCAAGTCAGTGTCTGTAAAACCACAGCATACCCGTGTCAGTGCCTGTAGAAACACACCATACCCGTGTCAGTGCCAGTAGAAACACACCATTGACGAGTCACTGCCTGCCGAAACTCAGCATACCTGAGTCAGTGCCTGTAGACCCACAGCATTCCCGAGTCAGTGCCTGGAGAAAATCAGCATACCAGAGTCATTGACTAGAAAACCACCTTACCCGAGTCAGTGCCTGTAAAACCACAGCATTATCATGTCAGTGCCTGTAGAAACACACCAATGATGAATAATTGCCTGTAGAAACACACAATACACAAGCCAGTGCTTGTAGAAACACAGCATACCCGAGTCAGTGTCTGTAGAAACTCAGCATACCTGGTTCAAAACCTGTAGAAACGCATTCCCAAGTCAGTGCCTGTAGAAACACACCATACCAGAGTCAGTGCCTGCAGAAACACAGCATTCCCGAGTCAGTGTATGTAGACCCACAGCATATCTGAGTCAGTGCCTGTAGAAGCACAACATACCCGAGTCCGTGTCTGTAGTAACTCTGCATACCTGGGTCAGTGCCTATAGAACCACAGCATACCCAAGTCAGTGCCTGTAGAAGCACAGCATGCCCAAGTCAGTGCTTGTAGAACCACACCATGCCCGAGTCAGTGCCTGTAGAAACACACCATACCCGGGTCAGTGCCTGTAGAAACACACCATACGCGAGTCAGTGCCTTTAGAAACACACCATACACTAGTCAGTGCCCGTAGACACTCAGCATACCCAAGTCATTGACTGTAGGAACACAACATACCCGATTCAGTGCCTGTAGCACCTCCGCAAAACCGAGTCAATGCCTGTAGAAACTCAGCATACCCGAGTCATTGACTGTAGAAACTCAGCATACACATGTCAGTGCCTGTAGAAGAACAACATACCCGAGTTAGTGCCAGTAGAATCACACCATACCCGAGTCAGTGCCTGTAGAAATACAGCATACCCGAATCAGTGACTGTAGAAATACAACAGACCCAAGTAATGCCTGTAGAACCACAACATACCCAAGTCAGTGCCTGTAGAAATACACCATACCCGAGTCAGTGCCTGTACAAATACACGTTACCGGAGTCAGTGCCTGTAGAAACACAGCATACCCGAGTCAGTGCCGGTGAACCACACCATACCCGAGTCAGTGCTGGTGAACCACAGGATACCCGAGTCAGTGCCTGTAGAAACTGACAATACCCGAGTCAGTGCCTGTAGAAACACACCATACCCGAGTCAGTGCCTGTAGAAACAGAGGATATGCGGGTCAGTGCCTGTAGAAACTCACAATACCCGAGTCAGTGCCTGTAGAACTACAGCATACCCAAATCAGTGCCTGTAGAACAACAACATACCCGTGTCAGTGCCTGTAGAACCACAGCTCACCGAGTCAGTGCTTCTAGAAACACACCATACCCCAGTCAGTGCCTGTAGAACCACACCATACCTGAGTCAGTGCCCGTAGAACCACAGCATACTTGAGTCAGTGCCTGTAGAACCACATCATACCCGAGTCAGTGCCTGTAGAACCACAGCATACCCGAGTCAGTGCCTGTAGAACCACACCATACCCAAGTCAGTGCCTGCAGAAATACACCATACCCGAGTCAGTGCCTGTAGAACCACACCATACCCCAGTCAGTGCCTGTAGAAACACACAATACCAGAGTAATGCATGTAGCACCACAACATACCCACGTCAGTGCTTGTAGAACCATGTGATGCGAGTCAGTGCCTGTAGAACCACACCATACCCGAGTCAGTGCCTGTAGAAACACTGCATTCCTGAGTCAGTGCCTGTAGACCCACAGCATATCTGAGTCATTGCCTGTAGAAGCACTACATACCCGAGTCGGTGCCTGTAGAAACTCAGCATACCAGAATCAGTGCCTGTAGAAACACAGCATACCCGAGTCAGTGTCTGTAGAAACTCAGCATACCTGGTTCAAAACCTGTAGAATCACAGTATTCCCAAGTCAGTGCCTGTAGAAACACAGCATGCCCAAGTCAGTGCTTGTAGAACCACACCATGCCCGAGTCAGTGCCTGTAGAAACACACCATACCCAGGTCAGTGCCTGTAGAAACTCACCATACACGAGTCAGTGCCTTTAGAAACACACCATACACTAGTCAGTGCCCGTAGAAACTCAGCATACCCAAGTCATTGACTTTAGGAACACAACATACCCGATTCAGTGCCTGTAGCACCTCCGCAAAACCGAGTCAATGCCTGTAGAAACTCAGCATACCCGAGTCATTGACTGTAGAAACTCAGCATACCCATGTCAGTGCCTGTAGAAGAACAACATACCCGAGTTAGTGCCAGTAGAACCACACCATACCCGAGTCAGTGCCTGTAGAAATACAGCATACCCAATTCAGTGACTGTAGAAATACAACATACCCAAGTAATGCCTGTAGAACCACAACATACCCAAGTCAGTGCCTGTAGAAATACACCATACCCGAGTCAGTGCCTGTACAAATACACGTTACCGGAGTCAGTGCCTGTAGAAACACAGCATACCCGAGTCAGTGCCGGTGAACCACACCATACCCGAGTCAGTGCTGGTGAACCACAGGATACCCGGGTCAGTGCCTGTAGAAACTGACAATACCCGAGTCAGTGCCTGTAGAAACACACCATACCCGAGTCAGTGCCTGTAGAAACAGAGGATATGCGGGTCAGTGCCTGTAGAAACTCACAATACCCGAGTCAGTGCCTGTAGAACTACAGCATACCCAAATCAGTGCCTGTAGAACCACAACATACCCGTGTCAGTGCCTGTAGAACCACAGCACACCGAGTCAGTGCCTGTAGAACCCCAGCATACCCGAGTCAGTGCTTGTAGAAACACACCATACCCCAGTCAGTGCCTGTAGAACCACACCATACCTGAGTCAGTGCCCGTAGAAGCACAGCATACTTGAGTCAGTGCCTGTAGAACCACATCATACCCGAGTCAGTGCCTGTAGAACCACAGCATACCCGAGTCAGTGCCTGTAGAACCACACCATACCCAAGTCAGTGCCTGCAGAAATACACCATACCCGAGTCAGTGCCTGTAGAACCACACCATACCCCAGTCAGTGCCTGTAGAAACACACAATACCAGAGTAATGCTTGTAGCATCACAACATTCCCGAGTCAGTGCTTGTAGAAACACACCATACCCGGTTCAGTGCCTGTAGAAACACACCATACCCGAGTCAGTGCCTGTAGAAACTTACCACACGTGAGTCATTGCCTGCAGGAATACAGCATTCCCGAGTCAGTGCCTGTAGAAACACAGCATACCCGAGTCAGTGCCTGTACAAACACACCATACCGGAGTCAGTGCCTGTAGAATCACACCATACCCGAGTCAGTGCCTGTAGACCCACAGTATATCTGAGTCATTGCCTGTAGAAGCACAACATACCCACGTCAGTGCTTGTAGAACCATGTGATGCGAGTCAGTGCCTGTAGAACCACACCATACCCGAGTCAGTACCTGTAGAAACACTGCATTCCTGAGTCAGTGCCTGTAGACCCACAGCATATCTGAGTCATTGCCTGTAGAAGCACTAAATACCCGAGTCGGTGCCTGTAGAAACTCAGCATACCAGAATCAGTGCCTGTAGAAACACAGCATACCCGGGTCAGTGTCTGTAGAAACACAGCATACCCGAGTCAGTGTCTGTAGAAACTCAGCATACATGGTTCAAAACCTGTAGAATCACAGCATTCCCAAGTCAGTGCCTGTAGAAACACACCATACCAGAGTCAGTGCCTGTAGAAACACACCTTACCTGAGTCAGTGCCTGTGGAAACACAGCATTCCCGAGTCAGTGTATGTAGACCCACAGCATTCCTGATTCAGTGTATGTAGACCCACAGCATACCTGAGTCAGTGCCTGTAGAAGCACAACATACCCGAGTCCGTGTCTGTAGAAACTCTGCATACCTGGGTCAGTGCCTGTAGAACCACAGCATACCCAAGTCAGTGCCTGTAGAAACTCTACATACCTGGGTCAGTGCCTGTAGATACACACCAGGCCCGATTCAGTGCCTGTAGAAACTCAGCATACCTGGGTCAGTGCCTGTAGAAACACACCAAAATCCAGTGCCCTTTGTGCCATGATCTACCAAATGTTAGTGCCTTGATAAGCAAAGGGGGAAAAAGTGAAAGATATTTATTTTTTATATATTTAAAGCATCCTGTGTTGCTGTGGTCCGGGAAATGCATTACTATGATCAGTCTCTGCTACTTTCTAACCTCAGAGTACACAACACACGCATCTTACCACAGACAATCAATCAATGCCAGTGCACACAGTCAATAAAATTGCTCTAAGTGATTTGCTACAAGGAACCATTTCCCCCTCCCCCAACTTCTAAGTCTTGTGTTCCATTTATAGAACACATATACTTGACTAGGCAGACCACTGATAGGATGAAAATCCCTTCTTTCTGCCAGCAAGTTGAATAAGTTTGACACACCACGATTTCCAGAAAGTGTGAACCTACAGTACAAAACTGACGAAATAAAGCACAAATTAGAAATCTCACCAAGAGGTTATAATGATACCTGGGAAGTCGGGCATGTAGAAAATGTGTAACAGGGCCCGCTCTTCTGAGATTCGATGAAAATGCATTGATAAGGCAGTGCATGTCCATCCTGAGCGTGACATACTGGATGCTGATGTTGAGTAACAAGATTAGTTTTAAGAAGTGTTCTCCAGCACTGACATTTCTTGCTTTGGTGAGCTCCAAATTTCATCAAAAAATTTGAATAACTGCATTGTTCTCTAATTACATTTTATTGAAGTTTTAAAGTGCAGCCTGAAGTGGTTCTTTAAAGAAAAGTTAGGCAGGAAACTAGCAGTGAGATTAGTAGCCACTTACAGGAATAATCTAAACTCCAATGCTTTGGACACAATTGGCAATCCGGGTGCAAACTGTACTCAAAATTGTGTTCGTTTTAAGTGTTATTTTTGATCCAGTTTCCACTCCAACTCATTTGCGTATCAGAAAATCTTCCTTGAACCAGTGCTGTTGGGCAACGTTTTAGAACGTAATTTTTTTTTTAAAACTTTGCATTAAAAAATATTCCTTTGTGGAGGAGCCACAAGAGACTCAGTGTACTTTAGTATAATCCCCTTAATTGTATTATAGTGCAGCCGGGGACTGCACCTTTAAACTGATTGCTACCTTTACAGTGTGTGTTTGCCTTTATCCTGCATGGTGATGTCATGATGCCGATCACGTGACCGCCAGTGGCGCGAAGAACGTGGGGACGTCATGACGTCAGCTTAGAGAACTTTCCAGCAGTCTTCGACTACCTGGCATCTTGAACGAACGTGTTTTGATTTCCTCCTTGTAACATCCAACAAACTTCGTTGTTATTAAATTCCAGTCTTTTAATCCATTGAGTTGAGCTGAATTATTTAGTTAGGAACCTCCATTCCTACATTGGTGACCCCGATCTTGGTGACCCCGATCTCATCGAACAAACTTCGAGGAGAATTCAACATGAGCACAAATGCCATCGCCCTCAAATTGCCTCAGTTCTGGGAGCAGCAACCAGAAGCTTGGTTCCTACAGACGGAAGCACAGTTTCACCTGCGGGAGATCGTAACGGATTCGACCCGTTATTTTTACGTGGACTCCGCTCTCGACAGCGCCACAGCCTCGAGGGTCGTCAGCCTACTGAGCAGTCCACCAGACGAGGGCAAGTATGAGGCTCTCAAAGCTCATTTACTGCAAATATTTGGCCTTAACAAATCAGAGTGCGCACGCAGGCTCATTGCCATGCCAGGCATCGGGGACTCAAAGCCTTCGGAATTACTGAGCCAAATGTTCACCCTACTTGGTTCGGAAGACCAATGTTTTTTATTCCGAGCACTTTTCCTCTGCCAGCTACCTGACGCGTTGCAGACAGCCTTGGCCAGCTCTGAGATCACCGACTGTGTTAAGCTCGCGGCAGAGGCAGACAAAATTTTTGCAGTCTCACAGCAGTGCTGTGCAGCCACGAGGTGCCCTTCTCCTGCGCGTGCGAAGCCCAGCCCTCCTCCAGCAAGCTGGTGCACGTACCATGCCCGTTTTGGCGCCAAAGCTCGATGCTGCAAGCCTCCCTGCAGTTTCTCCCCAAAAACATAACATAAGAACATAAGAAATAGGAGCAGGAGTAGGCCAATCGGCCCCTCGAGCCTGCTCCGCCATTCAATAAGATCATGGCTGATCTGATCCTAACCGCCAATCTACTATCACAGAACCATCTCCTGAATCTAACATAATTAGACACACGAAATAGGAGCAGGATCAGGCTACACGGCCCCTGGGCCCGCTCCGCTACCCACAGGGCCATGACCGATCCGAACCTAGACTCATGTCCAAATTCCTGCCCGCTCCCCGTAACCCTTAATTCCCTTTACTTCTAGGAAACTGTCTATTTCTGTTTTAAATTTATGTAATGATGTAGCTTCTACCACCCTCTGAGTGAAGTAGTTCCTCCTCATCTCAGTTTTGAAAGAGCAGCCCCTTATTCTAAGACTAAGCCCCCTAGTTCTAGCTTCACCCATCATCGGGAACATCCTCCCCGCATCCACCCGATCCAACCCCTTCACAATCTTATATGTTTCAATAAGATCGCCTCTCATTCTTCTGAACTCCAATGAGTAGAGTCCCAATCTACTCAACCTCTCCTCATATGTCCATCCCCTCATCCTCGGGATTAACCGAGTGAACCTTCTTTGTACTGACTCGAGAGCAAGTATGTCCTTTCTTAAGTATGGACACCAAAACTGTACGCAGTATTCCAGGTGCGGTCTCACCAATACCTTGTACAACTGAAAACAAATCCTTCAGCAAGCCATCGCCCTTCGAAAAGGACGACAAGCCCTGAAAAGAGCGCTAAATTTACCATGGCGGTCCGTTCAACGGGGAAATTACTTTATGTTACAGATTCCACAACGGGAGGCGATTCCTCTGCTTCACTGGGTCCCAGTGCAGCATTTTGCCAGCTTCCAGGCTGGATCTACAATCCGGCGGCTGCAGCCCTGCACTCGAGGCAGCCAATGGCGCGGCGATTTGCACTTTTGGGAAACGGACGGTTACCATTACTTTCGGCGGTCAGCAGTTCCTCTGGCAGTTTATCACTGCCACAGTGTCACAGGCCATACTAGGAGCCAACTTCTTTTGTGCAAATGGTTTTCTAGTCGACGTCAAAAACTGTCGCCTTATTCACGCGTCCACTTACCACGCGGTGCCCTGCCACCGCAGCACCGCCGTGTCCTGGTCGGTCGCCTGTGCAGTATCAGTTCAAGACGGGTTTACACGCCTACTCAGCGAGTTTCCAGAGCTCACCCAGCCTACCTTCTCGGCAGCAGTCACGAAACATGGTGTGGCACACCATATCACCACGAATGGATCACTGGTTTACGCCCGGGCGCACAGGTTAGAACCCAGCAAACTCGCAAACAATGGAGCGCCTCGGGATCGTCCGACGCTCCGACAGTCCTTGGTTCTCTCCACTGCATATCTTCCCCAAACCAGGTGGAGGGTGGCGGCCTTGCGGTGACTACAGACGACTAAACGATGCCACGACTCCTGACAGGTATCCCATACCTCATATCCAGGATTTCTCAGCACATTTGGCTGGAAACTCAATATTTTCAAAGGTGGATCTCGTCCGCGGGTATCACCAGGTTCCAGTGCACCCCCAAGATGTTCCCAAGATAGCGGTCATCACACCTTTTGGCCTTTTCGAATTTCTCAGAATGCCTTTCGGGTTAAAAAATGCAGCGCAGGCTTTCCAGCGGCTCATGGACTCTGTTTTACAGGATTTGCCTTTCCTTTTCGTATATCTGGACGATGTACTCATCGCTAGCAAGAACCCCAAGGAACATTTGTTACATCTACGCCAGCTCTTCACTTGGTTAAGCCAGCATGGCCTCATTGTCAACCTGGCCAAATGCCAATTCGGTCTCACCAGCATCGATTTCCTGGGGCACAGGGTAACATCGGACGGCGCCATTCCACTAGCCACCAAGGTCGAGGCTGTTACAGCTTTTCCACGTCCCCTCGCTGTTAAGTCCTTGCAGGAATTCCTGGGGATGGTTAATTTTTATCATCGTTTTGTCCCCAAGGCAGCGCAGTTGATGCAACCGCTGTATGAAGCACTGAAAGGAAAATCTGGCAAAGACCTCATCAACTGGACTCCCCAGATGGACCAGGCCTTCCTGGATACCAAAGCAGCACTAGCAGATGCAACCATGCTGGCACACCCTATTCCAGGTGCAACCATCGCTCTCACGACGGATGCTTCGGACTACGCCATTGGAGCGGTGCAGGAGCAGTGGGTAGACGGGACTTGGCAGCTGCTGGCATTTTTCAGCCGCCAACTACGCAAGAATGAACACAAGTACAGCACGTTCGATAGGGAGTTGCTCGCCCTGTTTTTGGCTATTCGACATTTTTGCTTTCTGCTAGAAGGACGCCCATTCACCGCGTTTGTGGACCACAAACCACTCACGTTTGCCATGGCCAAAACGTCTGAACCTTGGTCAGCGCGGCAACAGTGCCACCTCACCTTCATTTCGGAACTCACCACCAATGTACGACATGTCTCGGGCAAGGAAAATCTCGTGGCCGATTGCCTCTCCCGCGCTCCTGTCTTGGCAGTTAACCTGGGCGTCGATTTCGCTGGCTTAGCGGAAGAGCAGTTGGCTGACCCCGAAGTTCAAGCATACCGGACCACACCTTCCAGTTGGCAAGTCGCTGACGTTCAGTTCCACTCAGCAGGAACCACCCTTTTGTGCGACACATCCATGGGAGTGCCTCGTCCCATAGTGCCGGTCGAGTGGCGCAAGAAAGCCTTTCGGGCAATACACGGGTTGTTGCACCCAGGGATGCGAGCTTCGCAACGTCTCATGTCCCGCAAGTTCGTGTGGAAGGGCATGCACTTAGATGTCCGAGATTGGACAAACAATTGTATTGATTGTCAAAAAGCGAAAGTCAACCGGCATGTTAAAGCCCCTTTGGCTGAGTTTCCAGTGCCAGAGCGACGGTTTGACCACGTGCACGTGGATCTAGTGGGTCCTCTCCCCGGTTCACGAGGTTTCACGCATCTCCTCACAATAGTGGGCCGCACCACCAGGTGGCCAGAGGCGATTCCGTTGGTCGCTACCACTACAGCTGATATTGCCAGGGCATTCCTGTCGTCGTGGGTGGCTCGCTTTAGCGTCCCATCCGACATATCATCGGACCAAGGTCCACAATTCACTTCCGAATTATGGAACGCCGTTGCACACGGCTTAGGCACCAAGCTACACTGCACCACCACCTACCATCCGCAGGCGAATGGCCTGTGCGAAAGGTTCCATCTGGCGCTTAAGGCATCCCTTCGTGCCAGCCTGCACAGATCCAACTTGGTAGACAGATTGCCTTGGGTGATGCTAGGGCTAAGGACGGCTCCCAAGGAAGACCTTCAGTCTTCATCAGCTGAGTTAATTTACGGGCAAACCTTGAGGGTCCCTGGTGACTTCCTGCCTCCGCATACAGAACCGTGGTCTGCAACTCAGCAGCTTATCCAGCATCGCGAGGCGGTCAAGAACTTCCTGCCCATTCCGACCTCGCATCATGGCTTACAGAGGCCTCACGTTCCTGCGGACCTCATGTCCGCCGATTATGTCTTCATCAGGCACGACGCGCACAGAGACCCACTTCAACCATCATACGCCAGCCCATTTCGTGTCATATCTGCCGGTGAGAAATATTTCACCGTCGACGTAGGCAGCAGACCGGACACCATCTCCATCGACCGTCTGAAGGCTGCACACCTCGATCGCACTGAAACAATAGTGCCTGCCCAGCCACCTCACCGAGGGTGACCACCGTTGCAGGCCGATTCATCATTACAACAGCCAGCTGTTGAACCGCCTACAGATGCCTCATCGTCGTTTTCGCAGTCAGACACTGCGTTTGCCACACCTGACATGCCGCAACAACCACAGCCAGGCTCCATGCTTTCTCCCGACATTCCACTTCCGCCGCCTGAGGGTCATCGACGCTCGGAGAGAACCATCAAGCCCCCTGTTCGTTTGACACTGGCCATTAACGGGGATTCTGGGGGGGCGCCTGTGGAGGAGCCACAAGAGACTCAGTGTGCTTTAGTATAATCCCCTTAATTGTATTATAGTGCAGCCGGGGACTGCACCTTTAATTTTTAAATCGCTTTATTGGCATGATAAGTTACATCTTATGTTGCCAAAGCATCAAAATACATTTATGGTTCAGCACATAAACGCAGTTCTATTCATACAGTGTATAAACAGGTATATCCCTGAGTGTATAAATATACATTCGCATTGTTTATATATATTTTTTTCTTAGCTTACTGGTTGTCCCTCTGTTCATGGCAAGCTGCAACATAGTGCGCCGCCTTTTAACTGATTGTTACCTTTACAGTGTGTGTTTGCCTTTATCCTGCGTGGTGACGTCATGACGCCGATCACGTGACCGCCAGTGGCGCGAAGAACGTGGGGACGTCACGACGTCAGCTTAGAGAACTTTCCAGCAGTCTTCGACTACCTGGCATCTTGAACGAATGTGTTTTGATTTCCTCCTTGTAACATCCAGCAAGCTTCGTTGTTATTAAATTCCAGTCTTTTAATCCATCGAGTTGAGCTGAATTATTTAGTTAGGAACCTCCGTTCCTGCACCTTGATATATTTAAGAATGGTAACCTGCTGCAGTTTAATTAATACAGCTGAAAATGGGGTAATCATAAAAAATAAGCATTTTTAATCAGTGTCTAGTCCACCGTGAGTAACCCAATTTTAAATAATTGAAAATGACTTTAAAAACTATACAGAACCATTTACTAGTTTCATTGGTGTACAGTAGTCAGCTTCTTAGTAAATTCATTTTTTTTTATATTTAAAAGCTTTTAAAATGCGGCTAAAACAAAAAGCTTAATTTTAAGAGCCTCCTCGAAAGCCTGCAAATTGGCGCAATTACCAGAAACTCCTAATGGTGATTAATTCGATCTGGGGGTGTGGCCAGTTTTGTGGGTGGGGCCGGCTTCTTGCATGATGTTTCTTAAACTAACGCAAAAGATCCCAGAAACTCGATTTGCGCTGAACATAATTTGCACTTGAAATTCCTCGATCTTTTGCTCCAGTTTCGGGCAAATTGTGCTTGAACGAACATTGCGACCTAGCAGAATCTCCAGGCCCAATTGCTTATCTCGTAAGGAACTGGCTCATAGATGAATAGGAAGTTATGGTGAACCTTTATAAAACACGGGTTCGGCCTCAACTGGAGTATTGTGTCCAATTCTAGGCACCGCACTTTAGTAAAAATGTGAAGGGTGCAGAAAAGATTTACAAGAATGATTCCAGGAATGAGGGACTTCAGTTACATGGATAGACTGGAGAAGCTGAGGTTGTTCTCCTTAGAGCAGAGAAGGTTGCGAGGAGATTTGATAGAGGTGTTCAAATTCATGAGGGGTCTAGACACAGTAGATAGAGAGAAACTGTTTCCATTGGCTGAAGGGTCGAGAACCAGAGGACACAGATTTAAGGTGATTGGCAAAAGAAACAAAGGCGACATGAGGAAAAACTTTTTTACTCAGCCAGTGGTTAAGATCTGGAATGCACTGCCTGAAAGGGTGGTGGAGGCAGATTCAATCATGGCTTTCAAAAGGGAATTGGATAAGTACCTGAAGGAAAAGAATTGCAGGGCTACGGGGAAAGGGCGGAGGAGTGAGACTAGCTGAAGTGCTCTTGCAGAGAGTCGGCACGGGCTCGATGGGCCGAATGGCCTCTTCAGTGCTGTAACCATTCTATGATTCTAATAGAAATGACCTCCAGATGAATAGTTCTGTGCCTGCAGGTGTTAACTGAGACTGTTTTGCCAAATTTCTCCCCTCCCTTCCTCCACTGACAGTAGGGGTTGGACATCCTCTGGTAATTCAACCCAATGGTTATTATTCATGTGTGAGTGTTGGCAGGTTAGAGGTGTCAGATCCAAAGCTCATCCTTTTATCACCCATGCACACTGCCAGCAGGCGTCCCTTGGTAGCAATCAGAAACCCTGGCTGATTGTCTCTTCCCCAACCTAGGAATACTGGGGGCATTGGTGCATCCCACCAACATCCCAGCGAAGACCAGCTAACTCAACACAAACTGAGATGTTATCCAAGATCTTCCAGGTCTGTATCATTTAGCCACTCAGCAGAAAAACTTACTAAACAACTAGCGGATCTAACTGAGTTTCTTAATTATACTTTTTTAAAAGCCTTCTTTCCAGTTGAGATATTGAATCATAGAATCATACAGCACAGAGGAGGCCTTTTGGCCCATCACACCTGTGCCGGCTCTTTGAAAGAACTATCCAATTAGTCCCACTCCCTGCTCTTTCCCCATAGCCCTGCAAATTTTTCCCCTTCAAGTATTTATTCAATTCCACCACCCTTTCAGGCAGGTTATTGGTGAGTAAGTGCCGCTTGATAGCACTGTCGACGACACCTTCCATCACTTTGCTGATGATTGAGAGTAGACTGATGGGGCGGTAATTGTCCGGATTGGATTTGTCCTGCATTTTGTGAACAGGACATACCTGGACAGTTTTCCATTTTGTCGGATAGATGTCAGTGTTGTAGCTGTACTGGAACAGCTAGAGGCGCGGCTAGTTCTGGAGCACAAGTCTTCAGTACTACAGGCAGGATGTTGTCGGGGCCCATAGCCTTTGATGTATCCAGTGTGCTCAGCCATTTCTTGATATCACGTGAAGTGAATCGGATTGGCTGAAGACTGGCTTCTGTAGTGGTGGTGACCTTTGGAGGAGGCTGATATGGATCATCCACTCTGTACTTCTGGCTGAAGATGGTGGTTGCTAACGCTTCAGCCTTGTCTTCTGCACACATGTGCTGGGCTCCACCATCATTGAGGATGGGGAAGTTAATGGAGACTCCTGCACCCGTTAGTTGTTTTATTGTCCACCACCATTCACAACTGGATGTAGCAGGACTGCAGAGCTTTGATCTGATGTGTTGATTATGGGATCACTTAGCTCTATCTGTCGCATGCTGCTTCCACTGTTTAACATGCATGTAGTCCTGTGTTGCAGCTTCCCCAGGTTGGCACCTCATTTTTAGGTACGCCTGGTACTGCTCCTGGCATGATCTTCTACACTCCTTATTAAACCAGGGTTGGTCCCCTGGCTTAATGTAATGATAAAGTGAGGAATATGCTGGGCCATGAGGTTACAGATTGTGGTGGTATACAATTCTGCTGCTGCTGATGGCCCAGAGTGCACCATGGATGCCCAGTTTTGAGCTGCTAGATCTGTTCTGAATCTATTCCATTTAGCACAGTGGACTTTGAAGTCCCCCACCCAGAGTACATTCTGTGCCCTTGCTACCCTCAGTGCTTCTTCCAAGTGGTGTTCAACATGGGGGAGTACCGATTCATCAGCTGAGGGAGGGCGGTAGGTGGTAATCAGCAGGAGGTTTCCTTGCCCATGCTTGACCTGATGCCATGAGACTTCATGGGGTCCGGAGTCAATGTTGAGGACTCCCAGGGCCACTCTCTCCCGACTGTATACCACTGTGTTGCCACCTATGGTGGGTCTGTCCTGCCGGTGGGACAGGACATACCCAGGGATGGTGTTGAGGGAGTTTGGGACATTGGCTGAAAGGTATGATTCTGGGAGTATGACAGTGTCAGGCTGTTGCTTGACCAGTCTGTGGGACAGCTCTCCTAATTTTGGCACGAGTCCCCAGATGTTAGTGAGGAGGACTTTGCAGGGTTGACTGGGCTGGGTGTGCCTTTGCTGTGTCCGAATCCGGTGCCGAGGTCGATGCCAGGTGGTCTGTCTGATTTTATTCTTATTGTTGTTCCTAATGGTTTGAAATAACTGAGTGGCTAGCTAGGCCATTTCATAGGGCAGTCAACCACATTGCTGTGGGTCTGGAGTCACATATAGGCCAGACCGGGTAAGGGCGGCAGATTTCCTTCACTAAAGGACATTAATGAACCACATGGGTTTTTATGCCCTCTGGTTACCGCCCTCCTGCCAATGGAAACAGCTTCAATATTGGAGCTAGTTAATCTTAGGATGGTGATCTCTTTCCAACATATGCAGTCAGTTTAAGGAAAAGTTCACCACTGGGGGAAAAAAAGAAATAATGCAGCATTTTTGTTGAGTTAATGGGCAGGAATTTAACTCAGGAGTTGGTTTGGAGGCGGGACTACAACTTTTGGGGTTGTAGTCCCGCCTCCATCAAGGTGCGGCCAATCCACACGATTTTGACTTGATTGACCTTGTTGAGCCCACCCAGCGGGCTCAGCAGGCCAATTAAGGACTACCCAGCAACAGGTGACGTCACAGACTGAAATTTCATCTGTCAAGAGCTTTTGACAGATGAAATATCAGTGTTTCACAGCTGTTTGAAGCTGTCAAACACTGACAGTCTTACTTCTAACCTGAGTCCTTCTCCACAGACTCAATTAGAAATCTCTCCTGCACAGAAAGCTGAAGGCTGTCACTTTTGACAGTTCGCAGCCATTCTGCTTTCTGTGCCGGTGAGATGAGGGACTCCCGGAACCTAAAGGAAGGAAGGCTGAAAAGGTAAGAAAAGGTATGTAAAACTTATTTAATCACTTTAGACACACCAAACACACTTACCTTTGCACTCATGCACACATCACTCACCTGAACACCGACATCTCGACCCCTCCAAGTCCTTCAACCCGACGGCCCGCCTCCTCTAACTTGGCATGGTTTGGAGCCATCGGGAATCCCACACTCCAACATCAAAAATAGGGATTAGGCTCAAAACTGCCTGTTAACTACCTGTTAACAGGTAGTTAATTGGCACTAATCCCTTCCCGCCTCGGGTAGGCGGGACCCAGTGCGGGACGGGTACCTGCCTCCTTTGAAACTGGCATGGAGGCAAATTACCCAGCTTTCAGGAGAACAGCGACCACGACACCACACAACCCTGCCACGGCAACCTCTGCAAGACATGCCAGATCATCAACACAGATACCATCATCACACGTGAGGACACCACCCACCAGGTACATGGTACATACTCATGTGACTCGGCCAACATTGTCTACCTCATACGTTGCAGGAAAGGATGCCCCGGAGCATGGTACATCGGCGAAACCATGCAGACACTGCGACAACGGATGAACGGACACCGCGCAACAATCGCCAGGCAGGAGTGTTCCCTCCCAGTCGGGGAACACTTCAGCAGTCAAGGACATTCAGCCTCCGATCTTCGGGTAAGCATTCTCCAAGGCGGCCTTCGAGACACACGACAATGCAAAATCGTCGAGCAGAAACTGATAGCCAAGTTCCGCACCTATGAGGACAGCCTCAACCGAGATCTTGGGTTCATGTCACGCTACATGTAACCCCACCTGACGCATGGTCACCCAGACTCGAGTCGACATTGGCTTGTTCTCTCTACACAGATGCGGCCGGACCTGCTGTGATTTCCAGCAAAAAAAATGTTTTTTGTCTGTTTTTTTGTTTTTCATACAGACCCCAGCATCTGCAATATTTGACCCCTTGTGACCCCACCTCATTGTTCTTTGATGTAATGTTTTCCTGACTGACCTGTTTGGACACCTTTGATTGCTGTGATTATCTCTCTGCCGAGGTGTGATAAATGGCAGTTGGAAACATTACCTGTAAACATCTGACATGATTCTCTGACTATATAAGCTGTGTCTTTATGCATTTCTCCACTTCACCTGACGAAGGAGCAGCGCTCCGAAAGCTTGTGATTTCAAATAAAGCTGTTGGACTGTGTGGCATAGTGGTTAGCACTGTTGCCTTGCAGCGCCAGGGACCCGGGTTCGAATCCGGCCTCGGGTGACTGTCTGTGTGGAGTTTGCACATTCTCCCCGTGTTTGCGTGGGTTTTCTCCGGGTGCTCCGGTTTCCTCCCACAGTCCAAAGATGTGCGGGGTTAGGTTGATTGGCCATGATAAAAATTGACCCTTAGTGTTAGGGGGATTAAATACGTGGGTGTGAGGGTGCCAGTCAGTTCCTTTTTGTAACCTCTAGATGGCACCTTCACTTGTTACTGTTCCTTTGTTAATTGTTTCTCGTTCTCTGGTGTTAATTGTTTCTAACCCTGTGTTAGTTTTTAATCAGCCTGTTAGCTGTTTATGGGTGGCACCTGGTTTTCTTGGTATATAAGTTCTGTTGTTGTTTCACTCAGTGCGCAGTCCTCACTAGGGTGAACCAGGGAGTTAGTCTTGACAATGTTCCTTGTCTTGACTAGGTTCTCTGTGTGACTAGCCTTTCCTCTATGGCAGCTTGCCTTCACAAGCTGGCTGCCATAGTTCTCTTGAGCTATGTATCTAAGTCTGTGTTCTAGTTCTCTCGAGTTATGTATTTAAGTCTGTGTTCTAGTTCTCTCGAGTTATGTATCTAAGTTTGTGCCATAGTTCTCTCGAGTTATGTATCTAAGTCTGTGCCATAGTTCTCTTGAGCTATGTATCTAAGTCTGTGTTCTAGTTCTCTCGAGCTATGTACCTAAATCTGTGTTCTAGTTCTCTCGAGCTATGTATCTAAGTCTGTGTTCTGGTCTCTGGATTTAAGATGTATTTAAGTCTTGTTCTGTTGAGCTGCTTGTCTTGGTAAGGTGCTGTTTGGACTAGTGTGTTGCTATGTGGGAGCCGTCGGGATCTTGTCTTGAGCTTTGCATTGGTAAGCCGATCACCCTTGGGGTAGCTTGTCTGGAGTTGTGCCTCGGCAAGCCGGTTGCTCCTTGTGGTAGCTTGTCGCAAGCTCAGTATAGACAAGTGGGCTTCCTCATGGAAGCTGTCCGGAGTTCCTATCTTGACTAGCCGTCTTGTAACTTGTCTCTAGTTCTCTTGTCTCTAGTTCTTATGTATATTGCTGTGTCCCTTGTGTTAATCTGGTTATGTGTAAATCTAGTAAAGTTCAAACAAAGTACTGTATATTTGTCTCTTGTCTGGTTTCTGCACTTGGGTCCAGACCCTACCTCGCCCGGAGAGCACGGCCTCGTATTTATACGGCCCCGTGGCTCCCCAACCCTGACAGTGGGGTTACGGGGATAGGGTGGGATATGTGTTGGTGTAGGGGTTATGGGGATCGGGTGGGATATGTGTCGGTGCAGGCTCGATGGGCCAAAATGGCCTCTATCTGTACTGTGAGGTTTCTGTGATTTCTGTGATAACCTGGTGTTGTGTGACTTCTTACATTAAATAGGAGATTAGATCAGTCATCATTTGCAGATGGCAGGACTTTGTTGTCTCAGGTCTGGGGGAACTTTTAGCAGGCATAACCATACCTGTGGAAGTTTGGAGCCTGACATCTATCTCCAGTGTGACCTCCTGGGAAACCCCTCTCCCCACCTTGACTGAGTGCTTCCTCAACTGAGGCATATACCAGAAGCATGTGAACCATTTATTTCCTTTCCTCCTGGACATCAGATTCAGATGAAGACCAGCCGTGGCAGCAGCAGAACCATGAACAACAGCACCACCAACAGCAGCAGCAACAACAGGAGCGCCAAGCTGATGCTCACTCACCTGAAGCTGCACAGGCCAGAAAGCGCCAGCGCGCGACTACATTGCTGACCGGGATGCAAAGAACGCACTCATCTTGGCCAGATTTGCTTAGCCTAGCCAATCAAGCACTTTTGCCTCGCAGCTTCTTACTAGAGCATCGACAATGGCCAAGAACCAGAGGATTACTAGCACTCTGACCACCATACTGACAGTTGCAAGTAATCCTAAGCCCTCAATGTGGAAGCCCCATTTGCAAAATGACACACGCCACAACTGCAACAGTTGCCATCAGAATTTTAATTTACAATAACCAACTGATGGCATTTTAAAAATAAACACAACATTTCACCCAAGTGACTACCCTTGTGACTATTTGTGCAGTATCTTTCTCTTACGCGTGTTCCTATGTGGTGCTTCCCCTGTGGTTTCAGCAGATGTGGAAGCCCTTTGCTCACTTTTTTGCTGCTCCTGTCTCGACACCTTTGGCGGGCGTCCTCTGGGGTTGCAAACCTGTGAGGGCTCGTCAACAGTCTGCTGTTCCTGCGGCTGTGCAGGGGTTGAGACGCCGATCTCAGTTGGTTGGGGACTCTGGTGGAGCTCTGACCGAGGACTCTGCAGTGGCATGGAAGTGTGAGTGCTTGGAGAGGAGCCCCCACTTCCTTGATGTCTGCCACCAACTTCCCTCTCATGGGTCAGGTCCCCCTCAGCGCTTGCAAGTGGCTTGAGAGCACCTTGCTGCACCCCAGGGGGGCCATGGGGACCCATATCTGCACTGGCAGTCCTATTCAGAAGGACTTCCATGAAGCTCTGGTTTCTCTGTTCAATAGCTGACCATCGCTCCTCCAGAGATGTCAGTCTATTCTGAACAATCACCATGTTTTCCTCACTCCGGCGACTTACTGCCTCCATGGCCGTAGCCAGCCTTTCCACAGAGGTTGCCATCCTTTCCATGATGCTGCGTTCATGCGCCAATGACTCCACAAAGGCTCTGCTCATGTTCGCGATGGACTCCTCCATTTGCTCCACACTCGCAGCGACCCTGGAGACAAAACCTGCCACAGACTCCTGCACCGGTTCCTGGAGTTCCAACACCGCTGTTCTTCTGGATGGACCCAGAGGCAGAGGGTCGACATGCAGCTGAGCCGAGCTGGGAGAGTCCTGCACCCTCCAACTAGGACTCTCCACTGCTGTCCCTGTCTCCACAATCTGCTGATTCACACTTGTGAGCTATGATACACCAGGTGACAACACTACTCTATCTTGCGATGGTCCCACCGAGGTGTGAGTGTCTGCGCTGGTGCTGGGTTGGCTGAATTCTGCTGACGCTGCGCCCTCAGAGGTTGCAGCTTCCTCTGAGGAATCTGGATGCTCAGGCTCTTCCTCCTGGCTAGTGGGGACGGGTGCTTGCGATGGTCCTGTGGGGGAGTAAAGGGAAGAGTCAGAGATTTGAGGCCAATGTTACATGCACATTGCATCTTGCAGATGATCATAAGTCCATCTGTTAGAGCTTCAGAATCATTATCAGCGACTCATGCAATATCAGTGAGAGAGATGAAAAACTATTCTGTCACCAGCTTTCTCTGATGCACCCATCTGTCCGTCCCCCACTTGTGCATCGTCCTCGAGTCCCACAATCTCCAGGACCGCCTCCTCCCAAGGGGTGAGGTGGGCTACTGAGGGTGGCCCTCCTCCTGTCCTCGCTCTTTCCCTCTTATTGTGAGCTCTCTTTTCCTGCAATGAGGGAGACAAGTGGAGTTTGAGTGAGAATGAAGGAGTGAGTGTAGAGAATCCATAGCATAGATGCTTAGAAGGAGACAAAGATGGAGTGAGTTGGCAAGACCAAGGGCCCTGCCTGTGTTTTGTAAGTTGTTTTCATAGCATCACAGTGATAGGGAGTGTGAGAGCTGCATAGTCGAATAGTTAGGTGAATGTGACCATAGAGAGAGAGGGAATGGGTAAGGGTGCAGGGATGTCAGTGTCAAGTGGGATGTGGAGGAAGAGGTTGCTAAAGCTGAGTGCTGGTGAGGAGAGACAATGGGGATCAGATTGAGGGTGATGAGAAATTCATACTCACTTTTCCAGTGCGCAAAAGGTCATGAAATCTCTGGCTGCACTGAAGCCAGGTTCTGTGGATGAGGAACAACGAGTTCACCTCCTGGGCCACCTGGACCCACACAGCCTTCGTTTGCTGGGGAGGCTTCTTCCTCCCTGAAGAAGGGAAAAGCACCTCCTTACTAGCTCTTGCTCCCTCCACCAAAGCTTGCAGGGCGACGTCATCAAACCTGGGAGCAGACTTAGGTCTCCCGCTTCTCATTCTGCCTCCAGGTCCCTCTCACTGCAAAGGCCAAAAGGTTGGCAGTCTGCAGAAGAAGCAAGGCTCCTCGCAGACCTTAAATGCAGCAGCATTGATGAGGTCATCGGAGGCAAGTTTCAGACTGAAAAAACTAATTGGGCCATGGGTTCCCACACGCTGGAACTCAGTTGCCCAATTATGTGAAAATCGCATCAATCTCCCACATCGATTTGGAATCGGGTGGATAACAGGAAAAGCAGATGACACGACCCCAGCCCGCCCCAGTGACAAAATCCAGCCCTTTGCCTTCTTGGACAGATTCGTGTGCACCTTTGGAAGTGACTTAGTGGCCCAGAAATTCGGGTCGGGGGCTTGCCGCGCGTGCAAGCCCCCGATATGCACTTACCCGACGCGCCGGCCGTTGAGCTTCAGGGACGCCTGGAATTGCTGTTTTAAAATGTTGACTCCCGGGCAGCGTCTGACGTCACGCCGCCCAGGAGTGCAGCCAGCGCGAAGCATTTTAAATAGGTTTTTGGTATTTTTATGAAGCTTTTGGTAACTTTTATAAACTTTTAAAAATGTTTACATTATTTTGAAGAATCTGAAGTAGTTTTAAACAGAATTAAAGCAATTTAAAGACTTTTAAAAGCCCTAAAAGAATTTTTTTTATTCCATTTATTTATTTAGCAATGTCGTCGTCATACGTGTCTTCACACTGTTCCCTTTGGGGAACTGTATGAAGTGGTGGAAGGATTTATGGCCGTGATTAACGCTCATTCCGTGACCGTAACCATCTTTGAACCAGCCATTAGGGTGGTTAGTCCTATGGTGGGAGGGTTTTACGGGCTCCCACAAGCTATACAAGGAGGGGGGGCCACCCACACCCACGGACGCAAATATCCCACTGGATGTCAACCCAGAATTTAGAGCCGGAGCTCCGACTCCACTTGCCGGGACTGTCTGGAGCGGGGTTCGAAACCCTACCCCGTCTGGCCCAGCGGCGGGGATCCTACCGCTACGCCAAAGGCCCAATCCGATTAGCAACATGAAATGGCTGGAATGAGCACAATTCACGGCATTAAAAGAACTCACAATTGAACTGATGATGACCTCAGCAATCTCCTCAACGAGGTGGAGGCGCAGCGCCTGCTCATCATTGGTAATGAGAAGTCAAAGGCGCCGCAAAAAGGACAGATGATAGCTTGGTCTTTCAAGTGGCAGCATAGGGCTCCAGTCACGGGGAGGGAAAAGGTGCAGGAAACGTATGGGTGTCACCTTTTGCGCGGAGTGGGCCTTTTGCGTAGCGGTAAGCATCCCCGCCGCTGGGCCAGAAGGAGTAGGGTTTCGAACCCCGCTCCAGACAGTCCCGGCAAGTGGAGTTGGAGCTCCAACTATAAATTCTGGGTGGACATCCAGCGGGATACTTGTGTCCGCGGGTGTGGGTGGCCCCCCCCCTCAGATGGGTTGTGGGAGCCCGTAAAACCCTCACGCCATAGGACTAACCACCCTAATGGCTGGTATGAAGATGGTTATGGTCACGGAAGGAGTGTTAACGTGGCCAGAAATCCTTCCACCACTTCATACAGTTCCCGAAAGGGAACAGTGTGAGGATACGTACGACGATGACCTCTTGCGCAATGCACCTCCTTGGGCCCTCAGTCGCAGATGCGAGGGGGCAAATCGTGCAATTGTTAAATTTTTCATTTTATTGACATGTAAAATGTTGGCCCAGTAATTCCCTTCCAAACGCGCGAATACGGTCGGGGTACTTACGCGTCTGGCCGGAGGAAATGCCGGTTTTCAGCATGCACAGCGCATGCGGGGAAAACCGGCACTTCCTGTCCTCTGAACGAAGGGGTTCAGAGGCAGAACGCGTGCGACTGTACAGGCAGCGCGTGCGCAGTAAAATTCGCCGCTTTCATTCATGCTTTCAGTGAGGTCAAGTCCTTACAACTTACACATGAAAAAAGCATGAGTACAGTTGCTCCAGAGGCTGCGGAGGAAGATATTTCTTATCGTGGAGCTTCTGAAAGGCAATATTTTTGTTTGGGAAAGGGAGGAAAGTTATTTTAAGAAATGCTGAGGTAAGTTTTAAAGTTTATTTTTGTTTTTGAAAACGGGTTTTCAGTACTGTAGGTAGAAGGATCAATTGTGGCTATGTGAATTGAATTTGCTGTGTTTATTAAATGTGAAAATGACTCCAACATTTTTAAGAAAGAAACTTTTCATCAGTAATATATTCTTTTAAGTAATTATGTATGTATGTCTGTATATATTCCTTTGCGTGTATGTATATATTCCTTTACTTATGTGTATGAATGTATGTATTTAATTATGACTTTCAGAGAAAGTAACTTATTGGAAAATCATAATTAAAAACATACATTCATACACATAAGTAAAGGAATATAAAACATACATACATATACATAAAGGAATATATGCGGACATACATACATAATTACTTATTACTGATGAAAAGTTTCTTTCTTAAAAGTGTTGGAAATGTTACATTATTCATTTTAGAACACTCATTCTCACATTCAATTCACACAGCCACAATTGCTCCTTCTACCTACCGTACTGAAAACCCGTTTAAAAAAAAAAATTTAAACTTTAAAACTTACCTCAGCATTTCTTAAAATAACTTTCCTCCCTTTCCCAAACAAAAATATTGCCTTTCAGAAGCTCCACGATAAAATATATCTTCCTCCGCAGCCTTGGAGCAACTTTACACATGCTTTTTTCAAGTGTAACTTGTAAGGACTTACCCTCACTGAATCCATGAATGAAATCGACGAAGTTCACTGCGCAAGCGCTGCCTGTGCAGTCGCACGCGCTGTGCCTCTGAACCCCTTCGTTCAGAGGACTGGAAATGCCGGTTTTCCCCGCATGCGCTGTGCATGCTGAACATGGACATTTCCTCCGGCCAGACGCGTGAGTACCCCAACCGTACTCACGCGTTCAGAGAGGAATTACTGGGCCAGTGAGTTGCAGTAAATGGTGAGACATAAGGGTACCTCCCACAATGGTGGTGAGTGTGAAAGGAAAGGCTTGGACATTGTAGGGATGCTTTATGGTGTTGGTGTGGGGTGGTGCCAACCTGGCGCATCATGTGGCAGCCAGGGTGTACAGCATCAAGTGAAGTAAATGTGGCCACAGGGAGGCCATCGCTGGCCTACTGGGCAGCAATGTGCATGGGTGCTGATGCTCTGTTTCCTGTGCAGCATCAGGTGATTGCAGAGAATGTTGGTGTTGTTGTTGGTGATGATGGTATGCCTGGTGATGTTGGTGTTGGGCCTGATCGTGGTGTGATTCTGAGGACCAACGTGAGATTTTTTCAAGGGCACCGATGCTGCTGGAATAGATGGCAGGTGAGGTTGAGATGACAGAAGCGATCTGTCAATGGTTAGATAGATTGCTCCAAGGGGATGACAGTGGATAGAGAGTTTACTCCAAACACTTCCAAACTGCATAAAGCTCAAAAGTGGGTTCCAAATCATGAAGGTTCCAGCTTCTAAGATTGGGAAGTGAACAGCTGTGAAATGGTAGGTTTTATACCACTTTTGCAGCTGTCATCTATTCACAGCAATGGAGAGTCATTGAGAACACGACATACTTACCTGACGTGATACCCGCTCTCTGGGAACCTCGTTATAAACCTGGTAAAATGGTAAGTACATGGGAAAATGGTGCTTAACTACCTTTTAATTAGCTTTTAACTATCTAAATTGGCTGATGTTATGTATTTTGTGTTCTATTGTGTGTTCTCCTCCCACCTGTGGTGGCTTCGCAGCCTCGTGCAGCCAGATAAGCCAGGAACTAAAACATATAAGCAACTAGTGGAAATTCTTGGAGCACATTTTTCACCAAAACCTCTGGTTATTGCTGAGAGATTTAGATTTCACAAACGGAATCAAGAGGAGGGGGAATCAGTGACGATGTTTATTGCTGCTTTAAAAAGGTTGTCGGAACACTGCCAGTTCAAGGAGGTGCTGAATGACACCATTAGAGACAGACTTGTGTGTGGTCTGCAAAATGCAGCCACACTGAAGCGCCTTCTTACTGAGGACAACCTTACTCTTGAAAAGGCCATTGAAGTTAGTGTCTCCATGGAGATGGCAGAAAAGGAGGCTCACCAGTTGAGTTCAACAGGGAGAGTTCACAAGGTGTCGTCTGAGCCTAAAGGTGCGCGGAACGGCACATGTTACCGTTGTGGGAAAACGGGCCATCACGCTAATGACTGCTGGTGTATGGAGCTGGAATGCCGAAATTATGGCAAAAAGGGTCACATTGAACGCGCCTGTAGAGGTAAAAAAAGAACAGACAGAGCTGGGAAGCATGGAAGCAAAATGTCTGTATTTGGACAAGAGAGGAAAAAGAGTGTTCATTCAGTGCAGTATGATGGAACAAGCAAAACAGAGGGGAGCGACACCTCTGAGGAGGAAGAGGTGCATATACTGACGGTTGCAGGTGGTTCAAATGGCTACTGGGTGTCACTACTGGTGGAGGGACAATCAGTGCGGATGGAGGTGGACACAGGCGTGGCTGTGTCCCTTGTTTCAGACACTGTCTACAACAAAATGCTAAAGCATCTTACCCTTCAGCCAACAAACATTGTGCTAAAGACGTATACCGGCGAACCTGTGGCCATGACAGGCATCATTGAGGTGACAGTTAAATTGAATGGACAGACTGCAAAACTGCCACTATATGTGGTAAAGGGAAATTACCCATCGCTACTGGGACGTGCGTGGCTAGAGAAAATCAAGCTGGACTGGCCTGCAGTCCGCATGATGTCAAAAGGGGAGTCAGGTCTGACTGCAGTGTTAAACAAACATGCAGAACTCTTCAGTGGGGAACTTGGGAGCATGAAAAAGATCAGCGTGAGGCTGGACATTAAACCTGACAGCAAGCCGAAGTTTCACAAAGCCCGACCTGTACCCTATGCAATTAGGCCAAAAGTTGAGGCTAACTTGGAGGCCTTAGTCGAGAATGGAGTCCTGGAGCCTGTGAGCATGAGCAAATGGGCCACACCCATTGTTCCTGTCCTGAAAAAGGATGGACCTGTACGAATGTGCGGGGATTTTAAAGTGACTATTAACCCGGTGCTGTCTGTGGAACAGTACCCTCTTCCCCTCATTGATGATCTTTTTACGGGCCTGGCCGGAGGGCAAAAGTTCAGCAAAATAGACTTATGCCAGGCTTATCTGCAAATGCATGTCGATGACAAATCAAAGGAGCTGCTGACAATTGTGACACACAAGGGGCTATACAGGTACTGCCGCCTTCTGTTTGGAATTATGTCGGCCCCTGCTCTATTCCAAAGGGCAATGGATCAGATTTTGAGTGGACTGCCAGGAGTCCAGTGCTAGCTGGACGACATCCTTGTCACTGGGACAAATGAGGAGGATCATCTTCTGAACTTGGATGCGACACTACAACGACTGAAAGAGTACGGACTCAGAGTTCGTAAAGACAAATGTGAATTCTTTCAGTCTTCAGTTGAGTACCTGGGGCATGTGATTGACGCTACTGGCCTGCATAAGGTGCCGCCAAAGGTCAAGGCAATCGTGGAGGCCCCAGCACCCCAGAAGGTGAGCCAGTTACGTTCATTTCTGGGGCTACTTAACTACTATGGGAAGTTTATTCCAGACTTAGCAACATTGCTGAAGCCGTTACATCAGTTGCTATGTCAAGGCAAAACATGGAAATGGACTGAACTGTGCAACGAAGCTTTCGCCCAAGCAAAGAAAGCATTGCTGAATTCGGAGGTCCTGACACACTTCGACCCAAAGCTACCCATGCAGCTAGCATGTGATGCATCACCATATGGTGTGGGAGCAGTCATATCCCACATCATGCCTTCGGGTGAAGAGAAACCTATCGCCTTCGCATCACGCACCTTGAACAAGGCCGAGAGTAACTATGCGCAGATCGAGCGCGAGGCCTTGGGAATCATTTTTGGAATTCGAAAATTTCATCAGTACCTGTTTGGGAGAAGGTTCACACTCCTGACAGACCACCGTCCATTGACTTCAATCTTCGGGCCCCACACCGGAATTCCGTCTCTCGCTGCAAGCAGGATGCAAAGGTGGGCTTTACTGTTGTCAGGACACACATACGACATCAAATATCGCAAATCAGACTTGCACGGCAACGCAGACGGCCTCTCGAGGCTACCCTTGCCTGTTACTCCCCCAGAGCCTCGTCAGATAGACATCTTCTACTTTAGACAAGTGGAGGGAGCACCTGTCACTGCAGTTCAGGTGCGAAGATACACCCGCAATGATCCAGTCCTGTCTGAGGTAATGGACGATGTCATTCGAGGGAGAGCGATAGGAGATTCTCCTAGTTTGAAACCTTACGTTTCAAAAAGAAATGAGCTCTCCGTCCAGGCAGGTTGTCTTCTTTGGGGACGCCGTGTCATCATTCCGCCACCTCTGAGGGAACCTATACTGCAACAACATCATACAAGCCACAGTGGGGTGGTTCGGATGAAGGAAATGGCAAGAAGCTACTTCTGGTGGCCAGGTCTTGATGGGAATATTGAGGAGAAAGCCAAAACATGTTCCCCATGTCAAAGGGTCCGGAATGTTCCACAGCTGGCAACCCTACACCCCTGGGATTGGCCTGCAGAAGTGTGGCAGCGAGTACATGTGGACTTCGCCGGTCCTTTCGAAGGGAAATGTTTATGGTGGTTGTGGACGCTCGTAGCAAGTGGCCGGAGGTCGCTGTGATGAGGTCTACCATGGCAGAGAAAACAATTGAGAAACTTGGTGAGATGTTCAGCCGTTATGGCTCACCGGAACAACTCGTAAGTGACAATGGTCCACAATTTGTATCACAGGAGTTTGCAACCTTCCTGCATGTGAATGGTGTCCAACACATTAGGTCTGCGCCCTATCATCCCTCTACTAACGGCCAGGCAGAAAGGTTCGTGCAAACTTTGAAGCATGCCTTGAAGGCATCGCAAGGTCAGGGCTCAATCCACCAACGTCTGAACAGCTTCCTGTTGTCCTACAGGAACGAGCCGCATGCCACAACCAAAACTTCCCCCGCTTCGCTCATGATGAAGAGGCAGTTGCGGACAAGTTTTGACTTACTCAAACCCCCAAGGACAGAGCAGGTTGTCCATCGTCAACAACAAGCTCAAGTTGAAAAGAGAGAGAAAAGAGCCAAGGAGAGATGCTTTCATCCGGGAGAGCACGTCCTAGCTCGAAACTACAACACTGGACCGAAATGGGTTCCTGCTACGGTGATCGCGCAGACGGGCCCTGTGTCTTACACGGTTGAGGCTGCTGAGGACGTCGTCTGGAGAAGACACACAGATCAACTGTTGCTAGGAGCAGAGACAGCCACAGAGGCTCCAACGGCTGGTTGGCCTGAACTGTTTCCAAATGATACCGCAAACCAGCATCCTTTGCCACAGTGCTCTTCTCCAACACAGGAAGTCAAAGAGACTGTTCCACCTGTGCAAACTCCTGACTTTCAACTGACACAGGCACCTTCTCCATCCAGGCCTGTGTCAATGCCTACTGCTGTGGAAGCCAGCGATGACCGCCGGTATCCTGTCAGAGAGCGGCGGCCTCCAAGTCGCTTGGATCTGTAAGCTTAGTGACTTACCCACAAGACTGGGGCAGAATAAACCCCAGGGTAAAGTCAGGGTTTGAGGCAGTCTACCTCTACCCGAGGTTAGTTGAGTGTATTGAAAGTAACTTACCTATTGAGGAATAATATGGACCTTCCATTTAAGAGGGGAGGAAATGTTATGTATTGTGTGTTCTATTGTGTGTTCTCCTCCCACCTGTGGTGGCACTTTCACAGGAGATAAATGGTTGGGTGTTCTCTCGGTTAAGTTTAGCTCTCTTTGTTCGGAACTTCCCAGAACTTCCTTTCCTTCCAATAAAGCACTTCATGTTTGAATCTCTGAGTTCTGAGTCCTAAATTGTGTCGAGGTAGAAAGGTACCGACACAACAGCTGACCCGCCGCTTGGTGTCGGGTCTGTTCAGGGATGACAGACCCGACACTTGGGAAACTGACAAGGAGGCAGGTTTACAGCGGGATACTGACCCACTGTCAATCTTTGTGATTTTGACATCAGAACTGCCTCCAAACCCGCACTCTGAGCGCTGGCAAAATTCCAGCCCACCATTTTTAATTTTTTTTGAAGTGTTAATCTGTTTCCAGCAGCAAGGAAAAGCTGTCTGAGCATAGAAGTGAAGAAAAAACAACTCAACAACTTTAAATTTGAAAAGGTAATGTTTTTATATGTTTGACTATGATATGAAAGTAGTATTTAATTGCACTATTGGGTGTCATTGTTGTAATGTTCTGTTACAAAATACTTGATGTACATCTTTGGGAGTAAGAATCACACAAAGAAGGAGAACATGTAATTCGACTAGCATATTACCATCGTGACACTTGAAGCAGCCCTGATAATCTTGCCAGCCTAGCCATTGGTATCGGTCTGACCTGCGACATTCTTGAGCTGTGTGGCAAAGGTGACTCATGTAGCCAGCAGGTTGATGATAAGGCATCATAGGACCTGCATGTGGTATTGAGGCTCCCGTCTGATTCAGGCAGGCACCTGGACCGCCCAGTGGAAGGCCTCAAGAAATATGGCGGCAGGCAAAATCCGAGCGTGAATGGGGTGGGCAGAGTTAACATTAGCCCTTAGATCTCAACTGCATCAAATATGACACTTACATTTGCTATAGCTGGCTAACAGTGGAGCACAAATCTTCAGCACTACAACTGGAATGTTGTTGGGACCCATAGCCTTTTCTGTGTCCAGTACACCCGCCATGAAACAGGCATCTACTCAACAATGTGCAAGATTGCCCAGGTATGTCCTGTCCACAGAAAACAGTATAAATCTAAACAGGCCAATTGATGACCTGTTAGCCTCCTCCCAGACATCAGTAATCTGATGGAAGGAGTGAACAATAGCGCCATCAAGTGACACCAATAATCTGCTCGCCAACTCTCAGTTAAGTTTAAACTAATACTACTGAGCTCCAGACCTCATCACAGTCTCGATCCAGACAAGGACACAAGGGCTAAATACCATAAGAGAGTAGAGTAGCTACCCTAAACATCAAGGTAGCAGTCAAGTGATTATGGCACCAATGAGTCCTCGCAAAACTGAGATCATTGGAGGTCAAAGGGGAGACCCTCCAGTGGCTGGAGTCAACCCTGATATAATGGAAGATGATTGTGTTTATCTGAAGCCAGTCATCACAGCCCAAGGATGTCACTGCAGGAATTCCTCACAGAAGTATCCTCGACCCAATCATCTTCAGCTACTGCATCATGTACCTCCCTCTGTCTTAATGTCTGGAGTGGGGCTGTTTGCAAACAATTGCAAAGTGTTCAGTTCCATTCAAAACTCATCTGATAATGAAGCAGCGCATGGCAGCTTGTATCAGGATCTGGATAACATCCAAGTTTGAAATGACAAGTGACAGGCAATATTCCCTCTAATTTTTTATTTTGTGCGCTGTCCCTTTATATTCCTGCACAGGCCATTCAATTTTTGCGCATGCGCGGTTTTTACAATGAAAAAGCCGATGAGTGGCCTGTGCAGGACCTCACAGACACTGCGCAGCCTCGCAGCCGCAGAGCTTAGAGGGAACATTGGTGACAGGTAACGTTAGCGCCACATCAGTGCCAGGCAATGACGATCTTGAACAAGAGAAAGCCCTGCCATCTCCTCGTGACCATCAACAGCATTACTGTCTCAAAGCCCCCTACCGTCCACATCTTGAAGGTCACCGCTGACTTAAAACTTAACTGAACCAGCCGTATCAACACCATGGCAACAAGAGCAGGGTAGCGGCTTGGTACTCTGTGACAAGTAGCTTGATCCCTCAAAGTTTATCCAACATCTTCAAGGCTCAAGTCAGGAATGTGAGCGAATACTCACCACTCACGTGGATGAATGCAGCCACAAAAAACGCAAAAAGCTCAACAACCCCTCCACCATCGGCACACTGTGATAGAATGTACAATCTACAGGATGCACTCCACTGTGACCCCTACCACTGAATAGGGCAAGATCAACAATGTTATGATAACCTTATTATCTCCAAGTTCCCCTTCCAGTCATACACCATACTGACTTGCACATATATTGCTGATTCTTCATCTTCAATGGGGCAATATCCTGGCATTCTCTATCCAACGTCATTGTCGGAGCACCATCACCACAGGGACTACTGCAGTTCAAAGAGAAGGCCCACCACCACTTTCTCAATGCAACTTGGGATGGGCAATAAGTGCCAGCCTTGCCCATGTTGCCCATGTCCTTAGAACAAAATATAAAAAGAAAATGTTACATTGACCAGGGTTGTGTACTCTATAATAGAGACAATATAACATTTATCTGTGCCAAAATTATTAGTGTTGTTAACTTGTACCCACTGTAAAAACTAGGTTGCTTCAATCCAAACTCATTTTACTTAAGACACTTGCAGCAATTGCAAAAAAAGGTAAGATTTTGATTCGATCAGACTGTGAACTCCAACACTACATTACAATGTACGATGTGGGTATTCATTATTTCATGCAATACATGCAGCTGCAGCTGGAGCATGGTTAGACAATCTACATTATTTATATCAAACCTTTGTATAAAGCAAAATTAAATGTGCTGAGAATAGTTGGTCGCCTGCGTTGAAGGTCATTGTAATGACGTTAGCAGTTTAACCTGTTAAAACTCTGAACGCTAGATGGTGCGAGCAGCAAAAATTGACAAAATGTTACTGTCCTGAGCAATTGGTGCAATCCACTTTTCCACCTTTAGAGGGTGCTATCACTACAGGTATGACGATTGACTTTAATGAAACTCAAAGACTACATTCTATTACCTCTGAAAAAAAGTTGGGCCAACCTTTTTTTGTTTGAAAAGTGAGAAATGCCAGAAAGATAGCCACTATTATTGTGATGTTGATGATGTGTACAAATCATACAATCAAGTACTTTGACATGTTTTACGTCTGTTAGAGAGGCTATCCTCAGTGAAGTTAGTATCAAAGGCCACGATTAAGCCGACCGAGGTGGGTCCGGAGTGGCCGGGGTCGGTATCGCAGTCCCAGCCCGCTGCCTGCTCCAGCCTGCATTCTCCAAGTGATTTTCCGTTGATTGGCCTTGTTAAGCCCGCCCTGCGAGGTTCCCGGCCAATTAAAAGAAAGCGGGTCTGATGACGTCATTTGATGACGTGTCGTCAGCTGGTTTACTTAAAGGGGCCATGTCCAAATTGATTTTAACATTTGGCTGTCAGTGTTCTCCAACATTGAGGTTCTGCAAACACTAACAAGCACTTCACAGAGGTGCATGGCTGCGCCCAGACTCTCCCATGACTCCCTCCATATGCTTATGAAGGGAGTCACAGCACACAGGGAGGTCCTCTTCCATTCCAATGGGCGGAAGAGACCTCCCCAGGAGACCAACGCAGCCTGGTTGCACATTGCACAGGAGGGCACATGCAGGGATGTGGTCAGGAGGACCAGACTGCAGTGGCACAAACCTTTCAATGATCTCAGTAGATCACAAAACGTTACTGCAAAGCCACACTCAACCTCATCCTCCTGTGCCACTCATCACATCCCCATCACTCTGCCTTCCCTACCCTACTCCTGCTCATCTTTACTCACATCAACTTACCTTGCACCTCCACCCATCCCTCTCTATCTAAATTATCACTTCTCCATCTCACTAGCCGCCCCTCACACTCACCCTCATCCTACTGCAAGCATAACAACTAACAACACACAAGGGTAGGTGTAGTGTATGTGCCTTTAAGACAGAACTACTTTTACAGCTCCTGTATACTGTAGTACCGGCAGTGACCACACCTGTATATAAGCCTTGCGCATGCCTCTGTATCCCCAGTCTTGAGACTACCCTCCTCCAGTAAATACCTGTTCATCGTTAAGTTACAGCATCCGTGTGGTTATTGAAAAACAGCATACTCTCAGAATCACGGATCTAACAGTGGCGACGAGTGTCGATTCGAATCTACCTGCAACTCTGCATTTCCCTTCGAGGATTCGCTCCGGGAGGGCGGTGTAACAAAAAAAAAGTCGAGGCCAGGAACACGGGCGTCGACCACGAGCAACCGCCCAGTCGTCCGGCAGAGAGTGAACATCGCAGGGGAGGCTGTGGAGAGCCGGGCTTGGTTCCCCAGCCACGACGATCAGCAAGAGACTGACGACAGGTCCAGCGCAGACCCTTCCCGGACAGCGGCGGCTGGAGTCGACCGATGGCGGAGAGAAAGCCGAGCAGCGTCGACGGGGTAAGACAGAGGGTGAAGCGCGCAGGGCGCAGCCGGGGGTTGAATACCGAGCGGCGTCGAGAAAAAAACAAACAAACCGGAGAGAGAGAGAGTAAAGCAACAGCCGGGTTCAGGACTGAGCGGCGTCGAGAAAAAAAAAGAAAGTGCAGAGCACAGCCAGGGCTCAAGGGCTGAACAGAGTCCGCGGGGAGAAGAAGGGAGAGTGCGGGAGATGCCATTGAGCTGCGGAGAAGAAGGAAGAGCGCGGGAGACGCCATTGAGCCGCGGAGAAGAAGGAAGAGCGCAGGAGACGCCATTTTTAGAAGCCGCAGTGGAGAAGAAGGGCGAGCGCGGGAAGGAAGGAAAGCGCGGGAGACGCCATTTTGTGCCAGCGGAGAAGAAGGGGACGCGCGGGGGACGCCATTTTTGACAGTTAAATCACACCCAGGGATGCCGAAGAGTGGCAGTATCTCTACGTTCGACAATGAAGTCGAAGATTGGGCGACATATGTGGAACGTATTGAGGTGTACTGCAGGGCGAATGAAGTGCCAGATGCTAGTAAAGCACTGGTTTTGATAAATTCCATGGGTGCAAAAACTTATGGGTTACTGCGAAATCTAATAACCCCAGAGAAGCCGGTGAACAAGAATTTCGAAAGCATGGTAGAAATCCTACAGGGCCACTTAAACCCCACACCGCTGCTGATAGCAGAACGATTTAAGTTCCATAAAAGGAACCAACACAAAGACGAAAGCAATGCTGAGTACCTAACGGAACTGCGCAAGCTATCGAAACACTGCCAGTTTGGAGCGGGACTAACAGATACGTTAAGGGACAAGTTTGTGTGTGGGCTACAAAGTGAAGGAACCCAGAAACGGCTTCTATCAGAAAAGGATCTTACATGGGACAAGGCTTTTAGTATGGCAGTATCACACGAAACAGCCGCAAGGGGAGCTGCAGAGATACAACGGAGACCGCAAGAATATGGCACAAATGAAATGTCCAATGGAACAGGGAAGTGCTATCGCTGCGGCAGAACAACACATGACCAGAAGGATTGTTGGTTCAAGGACCAAGTGTGCAGACAGTGTGGAAAAGCAGGACACATAGCAAGAGTCTGCAGGTCTGGGGAGAAAACCAACAGTAAGAAATCTCCACAGGAGAAGTACAAAAAGGTACACCACGTGATGGACAGTGGTTCAGAGGAACAGAAAAGTGACACAGACTCCGGAAGCAAGGAGCTGGGTTGTCTGAAACTATATAAGGTAACCAAAATGGAGGAGCACCAGACTATCTGGGTTACACTCAAGATAGACGGAGTCCAAGTGAAAATGGAATTGGACACAGGATCAGCCCTAACAGTCATAAACCAAAGGGACTACAAGCGGCTATTTTCACATATACCCTTGAAAGCTACAGAGATTGTCTTGAAGACGTATACGGGGCAAAAAGTCTACCCCAAAGGAAAAATAAGGGTGAAAGTGATATATAAAGGCCAGGAAATACCTAAAATGGATATATATGTATTGCCAGATGGAGGACCACCACTGCTAGGACGTGAATGGATCCGGAAGATACAATTAGATTGGCATTCCATACAGGCACTGAAGGTTGAGGCCAAAAAGGATGATGACGTCACACCTGGACGGCTGTCAAAAATGCTAACTGACGCAAAAGAAGTGTTCCAGGAGGGACTAGGAACACTAAAAGGCATAACAGCAACGATTAAAATAGAGGAAAACGCAAGCCCAAAGTTTAAGGCCAGACCAGTGCCTTATGCGATCAGACCAGCTGTCGAAGCAGAGCTGGAAGGGTTGGAACATTCAGGAGTACTGTCCAAAGTGGACTGGAGCGAGTGGGCTACACCCATCATTCCTGTAATGAAGAGGTCGTTGAGTAATACGCCTGGGGAACCAAAGAAGGTCTGCATCTGTGGGGATATTAAGGTGACAGTGAACCCAATCCTTCACACGGTACAATATCCGCTTCCATGAATTGAGGATATTTTCGCCTCGCTATCTGGAGGTAAACGCTTCACCAAAATTGATCTAGCCCAGGCGTACTTGCAAATGGAGGTAGAAGAAGCTTCAAAACAATACCTTATGATTAACACTCATAAAGGTCTCTATCAATACAACCGGCTGGTGTTCGGGGTAGCCTCGGCTCCGGCTATTTGGCAAAGGGCAATGGATCAAGTCCTGCAAGGGATTCCAGGGACTCAGTGTTATTTGGACGACATCTTGGTCACGGGCGAAAATGACAGTGACCACCTCGCCAACTTGGAGAAGGTGCTCACCAGATTAAAGGAGTATGGGCTATGAGCTAATCGCCATAAGTGCGAGTTTTTCCAGAAACAGATCTTGTATTGTGGCCACGTCATCGATGAAGAGGGGTTACATAAGTCCCCTGAAAAGATTGAGGCAGTAGTCAAGGCTCCAGCACCGGAAAATGTGTCACAACTGAGGTCGTTCCTGTAGTGTATGTAACTGTTCTACCTTTAAGAGAACTATCGTATGTAACCGTTCACCTTTAAGAGAACTATTTTAGGTGTGGCACTACTTTATCTTGGCTGCTGTATACTGTAATACCGACGGTGACCACACCAGTGTATAAGTGCTGTGTCAGGATTTATTGGGCAGATTCGCCCCGACCTTCGAATAGTAAAGTCCTGTTTAAGTTACTCTTGTAGTCTGTGTATTACTTCGCTATACAACCCACAGACTTTACAGTGGCGACGAGTTCGATCTTACCCTACGGCAACAATACTTCTGAAGAAGTAAATGAGCGTCGAGAAGAGGCACCCGCCCTCGTCGTTTTGCTGAGTGAAAACTCGAGTCAGCAGACCAAGAAAGGAGGAAGATTTCAAACACGAAGTCTTCCATCAGCAACAGGCACGGATTGTCCCTTCTGCCACGGTGGTGAGTGAGCCGATCAACACGAGAAGCAAGTCGGCCACGGTGACTGTGAGTAAAGGGAAAATAGAAACAAATAAACGGAGGATAAGGGCGATGCACTCGACCACGGTCGAGGGGGAAAGGAGCCGGACCGAAGTCGGGCCCAGAGGCGCTGAGACTGGGGCAGCGTGGAGCAGAAGCCACGGTACAAGCGGGCTGGGGAGCGTCGTGAGACGACTAGACCGCGACGGCGAAAAAGGCCGGACAAATACCGCGACCACGAGGCGCTGCGAACGGACCGTAAGGCGCGGGAAGAGATAAAAATAAATAAATCGCGGAGAACTCAGCCGCAGCCGGGGAGGGAAGCACCGGACTGCGAGAGGGCTGGGAGGCGCGATTGAGAGCCGCGCGAGAGACAGAGCCCGAGAGAGAGCGAGTGAGAGCCGCGCGAGCGGGAGAGACAGAGCCCGAGAGAGAGCGAGCGAGAGCCGCGCGAGCGGGAGAGACAGAGCCCGAGAGAGAGACCGAGCGAGGTTCCGGCCAGCGGCTTGCAGCAGCTGCCGTGAAGGACCAGGAGCTGGATCTGTCCGACGCCAACTGGTTGTTCCCAGCGCCGGTTGCCCCTGCCGAAAAGAAGAAGGGGGGGGGGGACAAGGAACGCGATCGGCTTTTCTAGCGCGCGCTTCAGAATAAACTGAAGCCGGCGCACAGGCTACAAACCCCGTAAACCAGCGGTCGTCGCCCGAGGGCAAAGCTTACCCCTCCCACCAGAGGAAGAAGTCAGGAGTGGGAAACCGCCATTTTGCCAGTAGGGGGGAAGAAGACAAGCGCGGGAACCCGCCATTTTTGGAAAAAAAAAAGAAAAAGTTGAAAAGTTAAAGAGAAATCCTGTTGTTTCGCAGAAAGATAGTGAGAGATAGTGAAGATGCCTAAGCATGGTAACATCAACAACTTCGATGCCGAGGTGGAAGATTGGCCCACGTACGTAGAACGTATCGAGATATATTGTGAGGCCAATAAAATAGAAGATGATGATAAAGCTATAACCTTGCTAAACTCGATGGGCACGAAGACATACGGGTTATTGAAGCAACTTTTATCACCAGCTAAACCGGCGGATCAAACCTTCGATAATATTGTTGCTGTCCTGAAGGATCATTTTAACCCCGCACCGCTGATGTTAGCGGAACGATCTAAATTTTACAGGAGAACGCAACGAAAAGAGGAAAGCAACGCAGAGTACTTGGTCGAGCTGCGTAGACTAGCGAAATACTGCCAGTTTAGAGGAAATCTGACAGAGGCATTGCGAGACAAGTTCGTGTGTGGATTGTCGAAGGAAGGAACGCAAAAACGACTACTTGAAGAGAACGATCTTACACTTGATAAGGCTGTCCTTATTGCAGCATCGCACGAAGCCGCAGCGAGAGGCACGGCGGAAATGCAGCGGAAGACAGCGGTACTCAGTGTGGATCAAATGACTTCGGGTACAACGAAATGTTCTCGTTGTGGGAAGACAACACACGACCAGAACCAATGCTGGGTTAAAAACCAGGACTGTAGGAAATGTGGCAAGCTTGGCCACATAGCTAAGGTATGCCGGTCAGGAAAGAAGAACAACAATAATAAGTCACCGCAGAAGAAGTACAGAAAGGTACATGAGGTGACTGGGAAGAGTCCAGATGAACAGAATTCGGACTCAGACTCCAACAGCAAGGCACTGGGTAGTCTGAGGATTCATAATGTGAGTAAAGAAGCTGACCGACAAACTATCTGGATCACACTACAGATTGCAAAAGTCCAAGTGAAGATGGAAGTGGACACCGGATCGGCGGTGACGGTCATGAATAAGCATGATTACAAAAAGTTATTCAAACATATTCCCCTATGGGATGCGGAGATAGTATTGCAGACATACACGGGGCACAAAGTATACCCCATCGGAAAGATAAAAGTCAAGGTGAGATACAAGGACAAAGATCACCAAGGGATGGACATGTATGTGCTGCCCGAGGGAGGTCCACCACTTCTGGGACGGGAGTGGATCAGGAAAATAAAGATAGACTGGCATTCACTAAACATAATGACGGTAGATTCCGGGAAGGAAGAGGTCAAACCTGAACGGTTGTCCAGAATATTGGACGAAGCTAAAGAGGTATTCCAGCAAGGACTGGGAACACTGAGAGGAATTAAAGCAAAAATCAAGATTGCAGAACATGCAAGCCCAAAATTTTTCAAAGCCAGATCGGTACCTTACGCGATACGACCTGCTGTGGAGGCAGAACTGGAAGAGCTTGAACGTTCAGGGGTACTGTCTAAGGTGGACTGGAGTGAGTGGGCCACGCCCATTGTTCCCGTCATGAAGTCTTCATCAAGTAACAAGCCAGGGGGACTGGGGAAGGTCCGCATCTGCAGAGATTTCAAGATCACAGTTAATCCGGTGCTGCACACGGTACAATACCCGCTTCCGCGGATTGAGGATATCTTTGCTTCATTGTCTGGCGGGCAACACTTCACCAAGATAGACCTGGCACAGGCATACTTACAAATGGAAGTCGAGGAAGAGTCGCGCCAGTATCTCACAATCAACACGCACAGAGGCTTGTATCGTTATAATAGACTGGTTTTTGGAGTAGCTTCGGCTCCAGCAATTTGGCAGAGGGCAATGGAACAGGTCTTACAAGGTGTTCCAAGCACGCAGTGTTACTTGGACGATATCCTGATTACGGGAGAAGACGAGGAGGAACACCTCACAAATTTGAAACTGGTGCTCACCAGGTTGAAGGAATATGGCCTTCGAGTTAATCGCCAGAAATGTGAGTTCTTCCAGAAACGGATCTCGTACTGCGGTCATGTCATTGACCAAGAGGGGCTGCACAAGTTGCCTGACAAGATAGAAGCTGTCGTGAAGGCCCCCGCTCCGGAAAACGTTTCACAGTTGAGATCATTTCTGGGGTTGATTAATTATTATCACAAGTTTCTGCCAAATTTATCCACGGTGCTACATCCGCTGAATGCTCTGTTACGGAAAGAAGTGCCATGGAAGTGGAGCGAGGACTGTAAAAAGGCCTTTCGCAGAAGCAAGGCGTTGATTACCTCTGAGGAAGTGTTGGCTCATTTCAACCCAACGTTACCTCTTCGTCTAGCTTGTGATGCTTCCCCTTATGGAATTGGAGCAGTACTTTCACACAAGTTACCAAATGGCTCGGAAAGGCCAGTCGCATTTGCGTCCTGATCGTTGACCTCCGCGGAGTGAAATTATGCTCAGATAGACAGGGAGGCCCTCAGCCTTGTGTGGGGAGTAAAGAAATTCAATCATTACCTGCAGGGCAAGAAGTTCACATTACTGACAGACCACCAGCCGTTGGCGTCCATATTCAACCCTAACAAGGCCGTTTCCACTATGACAGCGCAAAGGTTACAGAGGTGGTCCGTGTTACTTGGGGCACACCAATATGACATTGAATACAAAAGCTCCAAACAGCATGGAAATGCTGATGGGTTATCGCGCCTACCGTTGCCGGTAGTAGAAGAGGCGGCTACAATGGACCCGGTAGAAATGTTCCACTCATCCATAGTAGAATGTCTACCAGTAACCAATTCGATGATTGAGAATGAAACAAGAAATGACCCGACACTCTCACGGGTCTACGATCTAACAGTGGAGGGATGGCCAGCACATGGCGAACCAACACTGCCAGCATTTTCGCAACGGAAAGAACAGCTGTCAGTGTGCCGAGGAATCTTGATGTGTGGATCGAGAGTGGTGATCCCTCCCAAACTTCAGCATAAGGTGCTAAAGGAACTTCACGAGGGGCATCTGGGTGGAGTGAAAATGAAGAACCTAGCAAGAGCGTTTGTGTGGTGGCCAGGTATTGATGGAGACATCGAGGAAATAACCAAGAGTTGTCTAGGATGCCAGAAGGTCCAAAACGCGCCACCACAAGCTCCTCTGCATCCATGGGAGTGGCCCTCATCTCCTTGGCAAAGGGTACACATCGACTTTGCTGGTCCATTTATGGACTCAATGTTTCTAATAGCGGTGGATGCACACTCCAAGTGGCCGGAGGTAATAAAGATGTCCTCCACCACCACGGAAAAAACCATCACAGTATTAAGGACCATGTTTGCCAGGAATGGGCTGCCGGAACAGGTCTGTTCTGATAATGGACCACAATTTGTGTCCGAAGAATTCAGGATGTTTTTAAAAAGCAATGGGGTCAAGCACTACACGTCAGCCCCATACCATCCCGCCACCAATGGCTTAGCTGAAAGGTTTGTCCAGACCTTCAAGAAGGCCATAAAGGCCATGGGTAATGAGAACATCAACTTACAACATAAGGTAGATAGCTTCTTGTTGGCGTACAGGAATGCAACACATGCGGTCACAAATCAAACTCCCGCCATGATGTTTTTCAATAGAAGACTAAGATGCCGGCTGGATTTGATTAAGCCAAACATCAGAAGGGACGTAGAGAACCAGCAATTCCAGGGCATGAATGAAAGGCCAACTAGATCTTTTCAGACAGGTCAACAAGTTTTGGCCCGGGACTACCGTACCGAGAAATGGCAGCCGGGAACTATTGTAAAAAGGCTAGGGCCGCTGCTGTATACAGTGGACATTGGTGACAGCATAATAAGGCGCCATGTTGACCAGATCATAGGGTCATCCACAAAGAGCCAACCTTCTCCACAACCTTACATGGCTAATGTAGAAACAGAGATACCCAGAGCACCTACCTCCGATCTGGTAATACTGGAATCAGATGATCCTGACACTGTCCTTCAAGCTGAATCGGCCTTGCCGGAAGAACCTACTACCCCGCCGAAAACTACTACACCACCGAGGCGTTATCCGGACAGAGTCAGGAGACCTCCAGAGAGACTGAACCTGTGAACTGTTTTACATAATTTGTATATATGTTCTAATGATATGGTTAATGGGGAATAAGTATGTTGTAAGCTAAAAAGGGAGGATTGTAGTGTATGTAACTGTTCTACCTTTAAGAGAACTATCGTATGTAACCGTTCACCTTTAAGAGAACTATTTTAGGTGTGGCACTACTTTATCTTGGCTGCTGTATACTGTAATACCGACGGTGACCACACCAGTATATAAGTGCTGTGTCGGGATTTATTGGGCAGATTCGCCCCGACCTTCGAATAGTAAAGTCCTGTTTAAGTTACTCTTGTAGTCTGTGTATTACTTCGCTATACAACCCACAGACTTTACAGTTCCTCGGGCTGGCAAACTACTACCACAAGTTCTTACCAGATTTGTCCACGGTATTACACCCACTGAACACCCTACTGCAAACAGGGGTACCATGGAAGTGGGATGACGAACGTAGACGAGCTTTCCAGAAGTGTAAAGAATTGATCACATCAAAAGAGGTGTTGGCCCATTTCAACCCAGCGCTACCAATTCGTTTGGCATGTGATGCATCACCCTATGGTATTGGAGCGGTGCTGTCGCACAAATTCCCAGATGGGTTGAAGAGGCCAGTAGCCTTTGCGTCTCGGTCACTAACTTTCAGCCGAGCGCAACTACGCCCAGATTGACAGGGAGGCCCTCAGCCTAGTATGGGGAGTAAAAAATTCAACCAATATCTGCATGGGCAGAAGTTCACCTTGCTGACTGACCACCAACCACTTGTCTCCATCTTTAATCCTAAGAAGGGCGTTCCAGTGATGACTGCACAACGGTTACAAAGATGGTCCCTGTTTCTAGGGGCGAATCAATATGAAATAGAATATAAAGGCACGAAACAGCATGGGAACGCTGATGGCTATCGCACCTGCCACTGCCTACTGTGGAGGAAGCACCAGCAGTGGACCCTATCGAGATATTTTATTCGTCAATAATTGAACGATTGCCAGTAACGAACGCGGATATAGAGAAGGAGACCCGCAATGATCCGATGCTGTCTCGGGTATATGATTTGACGGTGAAGGGATGGCCAACACATGGCGACTGACTGTTGCCAGCATTCTCATCCAGAAGAGAACAGCTGTCAGTATGCCAGGGGACAGTGATGTGTGGATCCAGAGTGGTGATTCCACCCAAGTTAAGGGAGAGAGTGCTAAATGAGCTACATGAAGGTCATCTGGGGGGAGTGAAAATGAAAAGCCTTGCTAGGGCTTATGTGTGGTGGCCGGGAATCGATCAACAAATCGAAGACCTAACTAAGAGCTGCTTAGGATGCCAGAAGTTCCAAAATGCACCACCACATGCACCTCTACACCCATGGGAGTGGCCCTCCTCTCCATGGCAACGGGTGCATATTGATTTCGCTGGTCCATTCATGGACTCAATGTTCTTAATAGCAGTGGATGCTCATTCGAAGTGGCCTGAGGTGATAAAAATATCCTCAACCACTACAGAGAAAATGATTGCAGTCCTACGGACCATATTTGCCAGAAACGGTTTGCCAGAGCAGATTTGCTCTGATAATGGACCACAGTTTGTGTCCGAAGAGTTTCAAAAATTTATGAGAAGGAATGGGGTAAGGCATTACACACCCACCCCGTATCATCCAGCCACAAATGGATTGGCTGAGAGGTTCGTACAAACCTTTAAGAAGGCAATAAAGGCCATGTGCGATGATGAAATTCCACTACAGCATAAGATGGACAATTTCTTATTAGCCTACCGAAACGCGACACATGCAGTTACCAACCAGACCCCGGCCATGATGTTCTTTAACCGAAGGTTGAGATCTCGTCTGGACTTGCTCAGACCAAATGTGCGAAGAAATGTTGAGGACAAACAATTCCAGCACATCAATGAGAAGCCGACAAGGAGCTTCAATGTAGGACAACCAGTCTTGGCCCGTGACTATCGAACAGCGAAATGGCAACCCGGAACGATATGCACAAGGCAGGGGCCATTAATGTACACAGTGGATGTTGGGGAGAACATTGTGAGACGCCACGTCGATCAGATCTTAGCGTCACAGGAATGCGTCAACCCCATGTTTCGAGTACCTGGGGATGAGCCCGACATACCGGTAGCATCTACCTCAGAACCAGTAGCAGTGGAACCCGATGAACTACCCGATGAAAAGGGGTCAGAATCGCCTCTGCACCACCAAGAACAAGAACCTCAGGAAAGGCGCTATCCCGAAAGGGTCAGGAAGCCACCCCAAAGACTGAATCTATAAATGGACTGCTGTTGTTTAATGTACATGTTAAAGTGTTAATTGTTATTTGAATATTAGGGGTACTACTAACCTAAAAGGGGAGGAATTGTAGTGTATGTGCCTTTAAGACAGAACTACTTTTACAGCTCCTGTATACTGTAGTACCGGCAGTGACCACACCTGTATATAAGCCTTGCGCATGCCTCTGTACCCCCAGTCTTGAGACTACCCTCCTCCAGTAAATACCTATTTATCGTTAAGTTACAGCATCCGTGTGGTTATTGAAAAACAGCATACTCTCAGAATCACGGATCTAACAGTAGGCACTTGTGTGGTTTAGCCAATGTTCATGTGAAGTTTCTGGTAATGTGCTGTTAAACATTGAAATCTTCATTTTCAACACCTTGCCTTCTTGGACAGATTTGTGTGTACATTTGGAAGTGGCTTAGTGAGTTGTAGTGAATGGTGAGACATAAGGGTACCCCCCCCACCCCCACACAATGGTGATGAGTATGAAAGGAGAGGCTTGGACATTGTAGGGATGCTTTATGGTGTTGGTTTGGGGTGGTGCCAACCTGGCGCATCATGTGGCAGCCAGGGTGTACAGCATCAAGTGAAGTAAATCTGGCCATGATGAGGCCATCCCTGGCCTCCCAGGCAGCAATGTGGTTGGGTGCTGTTGCCCTGTGTCCAGTGTAGCATCAGGTGATTGCAGAGAAGGTTGGTGTTTTTGTTGGTGCTGCTGGAGTGCCTGGTGATGTTGGTATTGGGGCTGATCGTGGAGGGATTCTGAGGACCAAGGTGAGATTTTTTTTCAAGAGCACCGATGCTGCTGGAATAGATGGCAGGTGAGATTGAAATGACAGAAGTCAATGGTGAGAGAGGTTGCTCCAAGGAGGTGACAGTGGATAACGAGTTTACTCCAAATACTTCCAAACTGCATACAGCTCAAAAGTGCCTTTCAAATCCTGAAGGCTTAAGCTTCTGACATTGGAAAGTGAACAGCTGTGAAATGGTAGCTTTTATGCCACTTTTGCAGCTGTCACCTATTCACAGCAATGGAGAGCCCAAAGAGAACCCGACACAATTGCCTAACATGATCCCCGAGCTATGGGAACCTCGTGGAAAAGTTGGAAAAATGGCTAGGAGATGGTAAAATGCTGTTCATCTACCTTTAAAGACGCTCTTAACTATCTCAATTGGCTGACCCACCACTTAGTGTCGGGTCTGCAAGGCACAGACAGACCCCGCACTTGGGAAACTGACACGGAGGCAGGTTCAAGCGAGATCCCGACCCGCAGTAAATCTTTTAGATTTTGACAGCGGACCTGCCTCCGAACCCGTCCTCTGAGCACCGGCAAAATTCCGGCCACTGTATCATAGTATGATGCATCACAGAAGGAGGCCATTCAGCCCATCTTGCCTCTGTCGGCTCTTTGGTAGAGCTATACAATTAGTCCCACTCACCTGCTCTTTCCCCATAGCCCTGTATTTTTTTTCCCTTCAAGTATTTATCCAATTCTCTTTTGAAAGTTACTATTGAATCTGCTTCCACCAGCCTTCCAGATCATAACAACTTTCTGTATTTAAAAATGTTTCCTCATGTCTCCTCTGGTTCTTTTGCCTTAAAGCTGTGACCTCCAGAAACAGTTCATCCTATTTCATCTATCAAAACTGTTCATGATTTTGAATACCTATATTGTAGGAATAGGCGTATTCCTAACCAAATCACTGAGGTCGACTCAGGAGAAACAATCCAATAAGTTTTTAATGAAGGATTTGATGAAGTACAGCAAACAACATAGACCGATGCAGGAGAGTCTTGGAACAGGTCTTACCCCAGTGGGGACGCCACGAGGACTGACTAGGCAGTCCGGAGGTTTGTGTGATGACGTCATCGCATTTGCGTCGTGATGTCATCGTTTTGCTCGCACTTCCTGCGCTTCGGACGTTACGTGACTTGCGTCGTGACGTCATCGCGTTTGCCCACGCTTAGGGTGGTCACATGATGTGCATGATGATGTCAGCGCGTTTACCCGGCACCCGGCACTGCAGCTGGTCATTGCGGCCGAAGTCGGGAGCGGGAGGCTGAACCAGGCCGGTGGCCGTCGCGGGAGCGGGAGGCTGAACTGGGCCGGTGGCCGTCGCGGGAGCGGAAGGCCGAGCTGGGCCGGCTCGCGTCCTTAAAGGGGCAATGCCCCGTACAGGTAAACTGTATGTACAAACATAGGTAAGTTAAAAGGGAATTATGTAGAGGTAAGTAAGAGGCACCCGGTGGTACCGTTACATGCGCCCCCCCAGAATTCGCTTTAATGAACGACAAAGGTGAGGTAGTCCGACGAGCCAGTCCGAACGACTCCTGCAGTCTCGAGACAGAGACTGTTGGGTGGCTGGTGGTCAGGCGGACGATCGGAACTGATGTGCTGCAATGACGATGGGTGGTCGGTGGTCTCGGCGGTCGTGCTGTCTGGACTTGGCGGGCGAGGTCGAAAGGTGCTGGTCGTGAGCAGATCCTTGTGTGCGTCGTGGCGAATAATACGTATCCAGCTGTGCAAAGGATCGTGGTGTCATGGCGAACAAAACGCATTCAGCCATGCGAAAGACCGTGGCGACTTGTGACCTCTGCAGCCAGTGGTTCAAAACGGGCGCCGGGGCGAAACAGCTGACTGGCAGGTTGGGCATATGCGGACCATGGCTCTGTTGATGTTGGAAAAAGTCCTCAGTCTGACGAAATCTGTAGGAACGCCAAACGGGCGATCCAGGAGGACTTGCTGGCGAGGTCGGTGAACTCGCCGACAGGTGAGCAAACTCATCGGCAGTCTGGAACGCACGGAACGGTGCATGCCATAGTGCGAAGACGGTAACACAGAAGTGAGTGAACCGTTGCTGCGTTGATCAGTGATCGGTGATGAGAGCAACTTTCGCGTGACCGATCGCGGCCGCGGGATGCCCGTTGGACCCGTCGTCGATGTTTGCAGCGTCAGTAGATGGTTGCTTTTGTCGAGGGGAAAACTGTAGTGAGGGCGGTAACGCTTCGAGTTGTTGTTGCTTTAGGGGGAACACTGCTGGGAGGGCAGCAACGCTTGGAGTTGTTGTTGATTTAAATAGAAAACAGCCGGAAGGGCGGCAACGCTTCGCTTTCGCGCCGAAAAGAGTGGTAGAAAACACAACCAGCAGGCTGACGGGCTGGTGCGTCGTCAGCGGGGAATGAGTCTTCGTGTTTCACGAGGGATTGGTCCTCGTAGTTCGCGAGGGATGGGTCCTCGTGGTTTGCGAGGGATGGGTCCCTCGAGGTTCACGAGGGATGGCTCCTCGAGGTTCGCGAGGGATGGATCCTCGTGGTTCGTGAGGAGCGAGTCCTTGTGGCATCTCCGCGGGGGCACGCTCCGATCTTGAGGGCCCGAAAACCTGTGGAACCCACGCTTGGAGGGATGTATATTTGCTGTTGCGTTGGGAGATGTCGTGGAGGCGGACAATCCATGTGGCGGTAGAAATGTCGAATACGGAGACCGTAAGCAGGTGTGTGGTCTGTGCCGCATCGATGTTCTTGGCAAACGGGGCTTCTACCTGAAGAAAGCAGGAGGGCAGTTGCTGCTCCCTGTATTACGGTAGCAACAGCGAAACGGCTGATGCTTCCATGGCGTGCTTCTTTTGTGAAAATCGTTCACAAAAATCGGGGTCCGGCTGCGTTTCGTTCTTGAAAAACAGGATCACCTCCAGGTTGTGCTTCCTTTGCGAATATGTTCGCAAAGACGGGGTCGCCAATGTAGGAATTGGTGTTCGTCAGTTGTTGTTCGTCGGTTGTTGTTCGTCTGTGAAACCGCTCACAGAGACGGGGTTCAGGCTGTGCGCGTCGCCTGTGAAAAACATTCACGGAGACGGGGTCACCAATGTAGGTGTTGGACGAATTCGGCTGTGTACGTCGGTCGTCTTCTGTGAAGACGAGATTCAGGCTGTGCATTTCTTCTGCGAGAAACGTTCACGGATACGGGGTCACCAATGTAGGTGTTGGACGAATTCGGCTGTGCACGTCGGTCGTCTTCTGTGAAGACGAGGTTCAGGCTGTGCGTTTCTTCCGCGAAAAATGTTCACGGATACGGGGTCACTAATGTAGGTATAGATGAGCTCCCGTACTCACATCTTTGGGTCACCAATGTAGGAATAGGCGTATTCCTAACCAAATCACTGAGGTCGACTCAGGAGAAACAATCCAATAAGTTTTTAATGAAGGATTTGACGAAGTACAACAAACAACGTAGACTGATGCAGGAGAGTCTTGGAACAGGTCTTACCCCAGTGGGGGCGCCATGAGGTTTGTGCTATGACGTCATCGCATTTGCGTTGTGACGTCATCGCGTTGCTCGCGTTTCCCGCGCTTAGGGCGTCACGTGACTTGCGCCGTGACGTCATCGCGTTTGCCCATGCTTAGGGCGGTCACGTGATGTGCGTGATGACATCAGCATGTTTACCCGGCACCCGGCACTGCAGCTGGCCGTTGCGGCTGAAGTCAGGAGCGGGAGGCCGAACCGGGCCGGCAGCCGTCGCGGGAGCGGTAGGCCGAGCTGGGCCGGCTCGCATCCTTAAAGGGGCAACGCCCCGTACAGGTAAACTGTATGTACAAACACAGGTAAATTAAAAGGGAATTATGTACAGGTAAGTAAGGGACACCCGGTGGTACCGCTACAATATCAAATCTTCACTTAACTTTCTCTACTCAAAAAAGCACAAGCCCAGCTTCTCCAGTCTCTCCACATAACTGATGTCCCTCATTGCTTGTATCATTCTAGTAAATCTCTTCTGGATCCTCTCTAGGGCCTTGACATCCTTCCTAAAATGTGATGCCCAGAATGGAACACAATACTCCAACTGAGGCCTAACCAATGTTTTATAAAGATTTAGCATAACTTCCTTGCTTTTGTACTCTATGGGCTGGATTTTCATTGAGGAGGCAGGTAGGAGGCGGGACTACAACTTTTGGGGTTGTAGCCCCGCCTCCATCGAGTTCCAGCCAACCCACGCAATTTTTACTTGATTGACCTTGTTGAACCCGCCCAGCGGGCTCAGCAGGCCAATTAAGGGCCACCTGGCAACAGGTGACATCACAGATTGAAATTTCATCTGTCAAGACCTTTTGACAGATGAAATATCAGTGTTTCACAGCTGTTTGAAGCTGTCAAACACTGACAATCTGTACTCCAGGTTAATTCCTTCCTCTCAGGATGATTTAGAGATCTCACTGGAACAGAAAGCAGAGGCTGCAGATTTTGACAGCTGGCGGCCATTCTGCTTTCTGTGCCGGTGAGATGAGGGACTCCTGAGACCTGAAGGAAGGAGGCTGCAAAGGTAAGTAAAGGTTAGTAGAACTTCTTTAAACACTTTACACAGACCAAACACTGAACTCATGCACCCATCACTCACCTGAACACCGGACATCTCGACCCCTCCAAGCCCTTCATCCCGACGGCCCGCCTCGCTAACTTGGTGTGGTTTGGAGCCATCGGGAATCCCTCATTTCAACAATGAAAATAGGGATTAGGCTAAAAACTGCCTGTTAACTACCTGTTAACAGTCAGTTAATTGGCACTAATCCCCTTCCTGCCTCGGGAAGGCAGGTCCCAGCATGGGGTGGGTACCCGCCTCCTTTGAAACTGGCATGGAGGCGGGTTGGGGGCGGGATGGGGTCGGGACCCCCGATTTCGGGATTTTAAACCCCCACACGCCTCCAATCCCGACTCCACGGCCCAATGAAAATCCAGCCCTATACGTCTATTAATAAAGCCAAGGATCCCATGTGCTTTTTTTATCAGTCTTCTCAAATTGTCCTGCCACATTCAAAGATTTGTGTACATACACCCACAGGTCTCTCTGTTCCTGCACCCCCTTTAAGAACTGGGAGCAGGAGTAGGCTATATGGCTCTTCAAGCCTGCTCCGCCATTCAATAAGATCATGGCTGATCCTTGACATCAACTCCATTTTCCCACCCGATCCCCATTTCCCTTGATTCCCCATGAGTCCAAAAATCTATCTGTCTCAGCCCTGAAAAAGCTCAATGACTCAGCATCCACAACCCTTTGTGGTAGAGAATTCCAAAGATTCACAACCCCCTGAGTGAAGAAATTCCTCCTCATCTCAGTCTTAAATGGCTGACCCCTTATCCTGAGACTATGCCCCTGAGTTCTAGGCTGTCCAGCCAGGGGAAACAACCTTTCAGGATCTACCCTGTCAATCCCCCTCAGAATCTTATATGTTCCAATGAGATCACCTCTCATTCTTCTAAACTCCAGAGAGTGTATGCTCAATCTACTCAGTCTCTCCTCATAGGACAACCTTCTGATCCTAGGGATCAATCTAGTGAACCTTTGTTGCACCGCCGCTGAGGCAAGCATGTCCTTCCTCAGATAAGGAGACCAAAACTGTGCACAGTACTCCAGGTGTGGTAAGATTCCTTACCCTTGTACTCCAACCCCCTTGCAAAAAAGGCCAACATGCCATTTGCCTTCCTAATTGCTTGCTGTACCAGCATGCTAACTCTCTGTGTTTCCTGTACGAGGACACCTAAATCTCTCTGAACACCAGCACTTAATAGTTTCTCACCATTTAAAAAATATTGGCCTAGAAATTCAGTTGAGGCGCCAAAGTGGCGCCAAGTTCGCCTGGGCGCTGATTTTTGCGCAGCGTTCGGAGTAATGCCGATTGCCAGAAATTCAGTTTCAGTGCCCCTAGAGGGAGATGGGGCGAGGCTCAAGGCACTCTGTGTCCCTCTTAGAGCGTTGAAACTGAATATCGCAGCGCAACGTGCCACAGCGCCACACGCTGCGGCACGGCACGCTGCGGTACTGCAGGCCTTCCTCCCATTGTTAAGGGGTAGGGGCCTGCAACAGCGCAATCCCCGATCGCGAGTGCCGGCAAAAGAGCCCTGCACCGAGGAGAAGTGCCGGGCTCTCGGGAAACAGTCGGCAATGCCGCGGGGAGGGGGATCAGGAGGCCGGGGACGGAGGTGCTGGCAGGCGGCCGCCAAAAAAAGCGGCCACCCCGCACCTCCACCTTAACTTGCACCACTGCCGGCACAGCAAGGCCCCGTGAACCGGGCGCGGGTAGCGAACGGCGCTACAGCGGCGTTTGCTACCAAATATCGTGATCGGGGCGCTAATGGGGCGCTGCGCACACCGATGACGTCATCGGTGGCGGTGCAGCGCAACAGGCTAACGCCACCATTAGCGCCCCCACTGACTATCGCAGGAGGCGCGGCCAGTGGCGCTACAGCCACTGACTGCCCTCTTTAGGCGCTAACAGGTGGCGCTACATACCCAATTTCTCCCCCATTCTGTTTTTCTATTCTGCCTACCAAAGTGAATAACCTCACATTTCCCCGCATTATACTCCACCTGCCATCTTATTGCCCACTCACTTAACCTGTCTATATCCCTTTGCAGGCTCTTTGTGTCCTCCTCACAGTTTATTTTCCCACCTAGCTTTGTATCATCAGCAAACTTGGATACATTGCACTTGGTCATTAATATAGATTGTAAATAGCTGAGGCCCCAACACTGATCCTCGCGGCACCCCACTAGTTACAGCCTGGCAACCGGAAAATGACCCATTTATCCAAACTCTCAGTTTTCTGTACATTTACCACTGCTCTATCCATGCTAAAATATTACCCCCAACCCCATGAGCCCTTATCTTGCATAGCAGCCTGTTATGTGGCACCTTATCGAACGCATTTTGGAAATCCAAATACAGGGAGCTTTCGATTTACCAGCACCTAAATAACCGGAAATCTCGGTTAACCGGCAAAATTCAGGAGTAGGTTCAGGTAACTTTTATTACTTGCCTTCCTCCATCTGTTGCTGTGCAAGGGTGTGGCTGCAGCTGTTGCTAAGCTACAGAGATGCTTGGAACTTGTGGCCATTGTTCTGAACTTGTTGCTAAGCAACAGGGTTTGTTGCCTTATACGGAGCTCTCAGCTCCGTATCTTTCGGTTATCTGGAATTTTTGATGAACCGGCACCACGTCGGTCCCGTCCGTGCCGGATAAAAAAAAGTTTCCTGTATACTACATCCACTGATTCCCCTTTATCTACCCTACCACAAAAAACTCTAATAACTTTGTTAAACACGATTTCCCTTTCATAAAACCATGTTGACTCTGCCTAATCATATTATGATTTTCAAAGTGCCCTGTATGGATTCCAGCATTTTCCTGATGACTGATGTCAGGCTAACTGGCCTGTAGTTCCCTGTTCTCTTTCTCTCCTTACTTGAATAGTGGGGTTACATTTGCTACCTTCCAATCCGCTGGGACCGTTCTAGAATCTAGGGAATTTTGGAAGATCACAACGAATGCATCCTGCAGCCATCTCTTTTAGAACCCTAGGATGAAGGCCGTCAGGTCTAGGTGATTTGTTGGCTTTTAGTCCCGTTAATTTCTCAAGTATTTTTTCTCTACTGATATTAATTACTTTAAGTTCCTCACTCTTATTAGCCCCTTGAATCCCCACTTATTTTTGGTATGCTGTTTGTGTCTTCTACTCTGAAGACAGATGCAAAATATTTGTTTAAAGTCTCTGCCATTTCTTTATTCCCCATTATAATTTCACTGGTCTCAGCCTCTAAGGGATCAATGTTTACTTATACTATTCTCTTCCTTTTTACATACTTGTAGAAGCTCTTACAATCTTTTTTTATATTTTTTGCTAGTTTACTCTCATATTCTATTTTCTTCCTTTTTATGCATTTTTGGGTCATCCTTTGCTGGTTTCTAAAGCTTTCCCAATCCTCAGGCTCACTATTATTTCTTGCAACATTATAAGCCTCTTCTTTTAATCTAATGCTATCGTTAACTACTTTAGTTAGCCACAAATGGATTGCTTTTCCAATGGAATTTTTATTTCTCAATGGAATGTATATTCATTGAAAATTTTGGAAAATTTCCTTAAATGTTTGCTTATCTACTGTTATACCTTTTAATCTAATTTCCCAATCTGCCTTAGCCAACTCATCCCTTGTACCTATGTAATTGTCTTGATTTAAATTTAAGACTCTCTTTTCAGACTTAAGTATTTCACTCTCAACCTCATTGTGAAATTATATCATATTATGATTTCTCTTCTCCAGAGGATCCTTTACTGAAATTACTAATTAACCCTGTCTCATTACACAGTACAAGACCTAAAATAGACTGTTCCCTGGTTGGTTCCATGACATATTGTTTTAGGAAACTATCTCAAATGCATTCAATAAACTCGTCTTCCAGATTATCTTTGACAATTTGATTTGCCTAGTCTATATGAAAATTATACAATTTAGTTTGTATTGCCTCTCCTCATTCCTCCTACCAAAATGTATCACTTCATACTTCTTTGCGTTACATTCCATCTGCCATTGTCTACCCATTTCACCAGTTTATCTATGTCCTCCTAAAGTCTGTTACTGTCGCCCACATTGTTTACTACGTTTATGAGTTTTGCGTCATCTAAAAACCTTGAAATTATACCCTGGATACCCAAGTCCAGGTCATTAATATATGTCTTAAAGAACAGTGTTCCTCATACCAACCTCTGAGGAACACTAGTGTATACATCCCTTCAGTCTGAAAAACAATCATTAAGCACTACTCTCTACTTTCTGTCCCTTAGCCAATTTTATATCCATGCTGCCACTGTACCTTTAATCCCATGGGTTTTAATTTTGCTAACAAGTCTATTATGTAGTACTTTATCAAATGTCTTTTGAAAGTCCATATGCATAACATCAACTACACTACCCTCATCAACCCTCTCCATTACTTCATCAAAGAACACAATCAAGTTAGTCAAACACGATTTGCCTTTAACAAATCTGTGCTGACATTCATTTATTAGCCCATACTTTTCCAAGTACCAATTAATTTTGTCCCGGATTATTGTCTCTAAAAGTTTTCCCACCACCGACATTTGACTGAATGGCCTATAATTGCCAGATTTATCCATCTCCCCTTTTTAGAACAGGGGTATAACATTTGAAATCCTCCAGTCCACTGGTACCATCCCCATATCTAAAGAGGATTGGAAGGTAGTTGCCAAAGCCGCCATAATTTCCACCCTTACTTCCCTCAACAGCCTAGGAGGTAAGCCATCCAGACCAGGTGACTTTTCTACTTTGAATGCTGCAAACCTTTTTAGTAACTCCTCTTTACCTATTTTTATCCTATCCAATATAGCTACTACCTCCTCCTTTATTGCTACATGGTTAGCATTGTCTTCTCTGATGTGCTGTCTAAGTATCAATCATTTAGTACCTCAGCCATACCCTCTGCCCCCACAAGAAGATCACCTTTTTTGTCCCTAATCGGCCACACCCTTCCTTTGGCTACTCTTTTACTACTTATATGTTTATAAAAGACTTCTGGCATCCCTTTTCTTATCCAGTAATCAATTCTCATACTCTCTTTTTCACCTCTTTTTGCCCTTATTCCCTTTTTCAATCCCATCTGTACTTTCTGTCATGGTGTGGAGATGACGGAGTTGGACTGGGGTGGACAAATGTAAGAAGTCACACAACACCAGGTTATAGTCCAACAGTTTTATTTGAAATCACAAGCTTTCGGAGTGCAGCTCCTTCGTCAGGTGAAGTGGAGAGATGCATAAAGACACAGCTTATATAGTCAGAGAATAATGCCAGATGATTACAGGTAATCTTTCTAACTGCCATTTGTCGCACCTCGGCAGAGAGATAATCACAGCAATCAAAGGTGTGAATGGTGTCCAAATAGGTTAGTCAGGAAAACATTACATCAAAGAACAATGAGGTGGGGTCACAAGGGGTCAAATGTTGCAGATGCTGGGGTCTGTATGAAAAAGAAAAAACAGACCGAAAAACATTTTTTTTTTTCTGGAAATCACAGCAGGTCCGGCCGCATCTGTGTAGAGAGAACAAGCCAATGATGACTCGAGTCTGGGTGACCCTACGTCAGGTGGGGTTACATGTAGTATGACATGAACCCAAGATCGCGGTTGAGGCCATCCTCATGAGTGCGGAACTTGGCTATCAGTTTCTGCTCGACAATTTTGCGTTGTCGTGTGTCTCGAAGGCCGCCTTGGAGAATGCTTACCCGAAGATCGGAGGCTGAATGTCCTTGACTGCTGAAGTGTTCCCCGACTGGGAGGGAACACTCCTGCCTGGTGATTGTTGCGCGGTGTGCGTTCATCCGTTGTCGCAGTGTCTGCATGGTCTCGCCGATGTACCATGCTCCGGGGCATCCTTTCCTGCAACGTATGAGGTAGACAACGTTGGCCGAGTCACATGAGTATGTACCATGTGATATACCTATCAATTCATCCAATGAAAAGCGACGAGTTAAGAAAGTAACTATAGGTTTTTATTGACTAAATAACAGAGCCCACCCTCGTGGGTGATCGGATACAACAAGGAGGAATGCCAGCCAGTCGACTACCTTTATACCTGGGCAGGTAGGTGGAGTCATGGGCGGAGTCAGCAGTGGTCAGCCCAGGTATAGCAGCGTGACAAGAGGTGACCTCGTATAGTGATACAACAGTGTGAACAGTGATAACCATAGAGTAACGATATAACAGTGATAACTATAGTGTAACGATAGTGAACGATAAAAGTGGTTTACCACATTCACCCCTTGTTTAGATTTGAGTCCGGCGGGGTGAAGTGTACTACCAGTTCTGGTATGTCAGTCTGTCCGGAGGCCTCATAAGCCTTTCTGATCGTCGCAGCGGCGGTGTTGCATTATCCGGTGTTAATGCTGGTGTCTGCGTGGTCGGCGAAGGCTCGTGGGGTTCCGGCATGCCGTCTACCTGGTCTGGAATTGGGGGGGTGGTGGGGGGGGTGAAGGTGGTGTCTCCGGAGTGCCCGAGGGTGCGAGGTCTCGTAAGGAGACTGTGTCCTCCCGCCCGTCTGGGTATGCCACATAGGCGTACTGGGGGTTGGCGTGCAGGAGGTCGACCCTCTCGACCAGGGGGTCCGTTTTATGGGCCCTCACGTGCTTTCGCAGCAAGACGGGCCCCGGAGAGGTCAGCCAGGTTGGTAGCGTGGTTCCCATAGTCGACTTCCTGGGGAAAGCAAACATTCGTTCATGGGGGGTGGCGTTGATGGCAGTGCAAAGTAGTGACCGGGTGGAATGCAGCGCTGCCGGGAGGACTTCCTGCCAGCGGGAGGTTGGGAGGCCCTTAGACTTTAAGGCTAAGAGGACGGCCTTCCATACCATCACGTTCTCTCTTTCTACCTGGCCGTTCCCTCGGGGGTTGTAGCTGGTGGTCCTGCTTGCAGCAATACCTCTCGCTAGTAGGAACTGACGGAGTTCCTCACTCATGAAGGAGGAGCCCCGGTCACTATGTATATAGTTTGGGAACCCGAACAAGGCGAAGAGGTCGTTCAGGCATTTAATGACCGTGGTACTGGTCATGTCTGGGCAGGGGAAGGCAAAGGGGAAACGGGAGTACTCATCAACAATGTTGAGGAAGTACACATTACGGTCAGAGGACGGGAGGGGCCCCTTAAAGTCGATGCTCAGGCGCTCGAAGGGGCGGGTGGCCTTGATCAGGCTTGCTCTGTCCGGCCTAAAGAAGCGCGGTTTGCACTCGGCACAGGTCTGGCAGTTCCTGGTCTTGGTCCTGACCTCCTCGATGGAGTAGGGCAGGTTGCGGGCCTTAATGAAGTGGTAAAGTCTGGTGACCCCGGGGTGGCAGAGGTCGTTGTGGAGGGTCTGAAGTCTATCACTTTGCGCGCTGGCGCATGTAATTCGTGACAGAGCATCGGGGGGTTCGTTCAGCTTACCTGGCCGGTACAAGATATCATAATCGTAGGTGGAGAGCTCGATTCTCCACCTCAAGATCTTGTCATTCTTGATTTTGCCCCTCAGCTTGTTATTAAACATAAAAGCGACCGAACGTTGGTCGGTAAGGAGGGTAAATCGTTTGCCTGCCAGGTAGTGCCTCCAGCGTCGTACCGCCTCCACAATCGCCTGGGCCTCCTTCTCGACCGATGAGTGTCGGATCTCAGGGCCCTGTAGGGTCCTTGAGAAGAAGGCCACCGGTCTCCCCTCCTGGTTAAGGGTGGCGGCTAGGGCGAAGTCGGATGCATCGCTCTCGACTTGGAAGGGGATGGACTCATCCACTGCGTGCATAGTGGCCTTGGCAATGTCTCCCTTAATGAGGGAGAAGGCTGCGCACACTTCCTCCGTAAGGGGGAAGGATGTGGACTTCATGAGGGGTCTGGCTTTGTCCGCATAATTGGGCACCCATTGGGCATAGTAGGCGAAGAGCCCCAGGGTTCTCTTCAGTGCCTTTGGACAGTGGGGGAGGGGTAGCTCCATGAGGGGGCGCATTCTTTCGGGGTCGGGGCCGATGACTCCGTTCTGTACTACACAGCCGAGGATGGCAAGGCACGAGGTGTTAAACACACATTTATCCTTATTGTAGGTGAGGTTCAGCCGTTGGGCCGTACGGAGGAATCTCTCCAGATTAACATCGTGGTCCTGCCGGTCGCGGCCGCAGATGGTGACGTTATCTAGATAGGGGAACGTGGCGTGCAGCCCGTTCTGGTCAACCATCCGGTCCATCTCCCTTTGGAAGACCGAAACCCCGTTGGTGACGCCGAAGGGAGCCCTAAGGAAGTGGTAGAGGCGGCCGTTCGCCTCGAAGGCTGTATACTGGCGGTCCTCAGGGCGGATAGGGAGTTGGTGATAGGCCGACTTAAGGTCGATGGTGGAGAATACCCGGTACTGCGCAATCTGATTGACCATATCAGATATGCGGGGAAGGGGGTATGCGTCCAGCTGGGTGTACCTGTTTATGGTCTGGCTGTAGTCGATGACCAGGCGGTTTTTATTGCCGGTCTTAACGACCATGACCTGGGCACGCCAGGGGCTGGTGCTCCCCTCGACGATGCCCTCCTTCAGGAGCCGCTGCACCTCAGAGCTAATGAAAGCTCTGTCCCCGGCGCTGTACCGCCTGCTCTTGGTAGCGACGGGTTTGCAGTCGGGGGTGAGGTTAGCGAACAGGGAAGGTGGCGGGACCTTGAGGGTGGATAGGCCGCAGGTGTTACGCGGTGGGCGGTTTAAAATCTGCTTGTTGTCGACTGTGAGTGGGGGGAGGGGTCCGCCGTATGCTAGCGTGATGCTTTGGAGGTGGGATTGGAAGTCTAGGCCTAGTAGGACGGCAGCGCATAGCTGGGGCAGGACGAGGAGTTAAAAAATTTTATACTCCGTACCCTTAACCGACAGGGTCACAACACAGTAGCCGCTGATGTCTGTGGCGTGTGACCTCGATGCCATCGAGATCCGGTTGCGCGTTGGCAGGACAGGGAGGGAGTAGTGGCTCACCGTGTCTGGGTGGATGAAGCTCTCCGTGCTTCCGCTGTCGAACAGGCAGGTCGTGGCGTGGCCGTTTACTTTGATGTCCATCATCGACTTGGACAGGTGATGCGGGCGGGCCTGGTCCAGTGTGACGGAGGCTAGTGTATAGCTGAGCGAGTTGTTGTAGTCTGCGGTTGAGGCGGTAGTCGGGTCTAGAGGCACGGTGGCGGTCGGGCGTGGTGGGTAAAATGGCATCTCCCACGAGGTTGGACAAAATGGCGGAGAAGATGGCTGCCCCCATAACTCAGATGAGGCACTGCTGGTGTCGGTTGCCTGTATCAAAGATGGCCGCCCCCATGACTCACATGTGGGGATGCTGGCCTCTGTTGCCTTGAAGGAAGATGGCCGCCCCCACAGCTCGCATGAGGCACTGCTGGCCTCTGATGATCCACCTCTGCAGGCCTTAGCGAAGTGGCCTTTCTTCATGCAGTTTGAGCAGGTAGAGTTCCTGGCTGGGCAGCGCGACCTCGGGTGTTTCGCCTGGCCGCAGAAGAAGCAGCCGGCGGCCCGATCGCGGGGGTCCGATGTCGGAGCCGGTACCGGGGGTGGCGGTCTCGATCGGGTCCGGGACGCCGACGCTGAGGTAGGTCCCAGGGGGGTTGCTGCGGGGGGTATCGCGGTCGGGGTCGGTCCCAAGTCCCAGGGTCGCGAGGTACAGTACCTTGAGTATGCCTCGAGGTCCCGATGGGCCACCTCTAGAGAGAGAGCGAGGGCTGCAGCTTTGTCCAGGTCGAGGTCCCTTGCTCCAGTAGTCTTTGCCGTGAGTAGTCGGACCGCAGGCCTTTCACGAAGGCATCGCGGACATTGTCTTCAGTATTTTCTGCCGCCGTTACCGCTTTAAAGTTACAGTCTCTGCCGAGTGCTTGTAGCACCCGTAAAAATTCCTCCACGGGCTCTCCTGGCTGTTGCGGGCGGGATCTTAGGAGGTGTCTGGCATACATGGAATTTACCGGGGTTTGGTACTGTCTTTTCAGCCGGTTGATGGCGTCCTCATATGTTTTAAGGTCCCGGATGAGTGCGAATACTTTAGGGCTCACTTGGGCGTTCAGAACTCTTAGCATGGATTTCTGAGGCACGCTGGATTCTCCCAGGTAGGCTTCGAAGCAGCTCAGCCAGTGTTCGAAGTCGAGGGCTGAGTTTGCTGCCTGTGGGTTTAGATCCAGGTACGGTGGTCTGAGGGCTCGCAGCCAGGCCGGCTGCTGTGGCTGTTGTAGCTGGGCGTCTGGCTGGTCGCTTGGCTGGTCGTTTGACTGCTCAGGTGTCGACATTTTAAAATTTAGCCAATAAAATTGATATACCTATCAATTCATCCAATGAAAAGCGACGAGTTAAGGAAGTAACTATAGGTGCTTTGTGCATTGAGTGCTGCTGGAGTTTTGCTAAGTGGGAGAAAAATCTTTTAAGTGTATTTTGTGAATTTTAGTGTGTTAAGAAGTCAATTATTTGAAGTAAGTTTAATTTTTTAAGGGTTTTTTAAACTCTTGGGCAGTTTAAACAGGAAGTAGAATCCGGGTATAAAAGGGGAGGGGCTAGTGCGGTGCACGGAGTGCTTTGTGCATTGAGTGCTGCTGGAGTTTTGCTAAGTGGGAGAGTTCGGATAAGTGGGAGGTGAGGGTGTGTTTTTTGCTCTGTTTTGTTCCCCACTCCCAGGCTTAGACAGCACTGCGGAGGCGGAGCAGTGAGACGAGTCAACCAAACAGGCTCCACAGACAGTATTCAAGGAGGAGGTTGGTGATCAGCTGGTTGGTTGGTTTTCTTCCTTCTCTTCTCTTTCATACCTTTAAGTTGGTAAGTCCTATTGAATAGTGGTGTGATATTATCATATATATCCGGGCAGGGTCTTCATAACTAATAATAAGAAATTTAATTAATTATATAGAATGGAGCAGGTGATGTGTTACTGTTGCGAGATGTGGGAGCCGGTGAACCCCATTGAGGCTAACGGTGATTACATCTGCGACAAGTGTTTGCTGCTAGAGGAACTCAAGTTCCATGTTATGGAGCTTGAGACCGAGCTTCAGACACTGCGACACATCAGGGAGGGGGAGAAGTTCCTGGACTCTATGTTTCAGGAGATGGTCACACCTATGAAGTTAATTACTGCAGATGTAGTCCGTGGTCAGGGACAGGACGGTGTGACTACGAGTGAGGAAGGTACAGGGATCCAGGATGTAGTGTTGAAGGAGACGCAGCCCTTGTTCTTGTCCAGCAGGATCGAGGTTCTTACTCCCTGTGAGGGCGGGAGCGGGGACTGCAGGGAGGATGAGCAACCTGGCCACAGCACCGTGGTACAGGGGGCCATTCAAGTGGAGGGAGTAAAAAGAAATGTTGTAGTGGTAGGGGATAGTATCATTAGGGGGATAGATAGGGTTCTCTGCAGTCAAGAGCGGGAGTCCCGAAGGCTGTGTTGCCTGCCTGGTGCCAGGGTTAAGGACATCTCTTCTGGGCTGGAAAGAAACTTGCAGTGGGAGGGGGAGGATCCAGTTGTCGTGGTCCATGTTGGTACAAACGACGTAGATAGGACAAGGAAGATGGTTCTGTTAAAGGAGTATGAGCAGCTAGGGGTCAAATTAAAAAACAGAACCTCAAGGGTAATAATCTCTGGGTTATTACCTGAGCCATGAGCGAATTTGGCTAGGATAAATAAAATTAAAGAGTTAAATGCGTGGCTCAAAGACTGGTGTGGGAGAAATGGGTTTTGCTTCTTGGGACACTGGCACCAGTACTGGGACAGGAGGGAGCTGTTCTGTTGGGACGGACTCCACTTGGCCAGTGCTGGGACTAGAGTCCTGGCGAATCATATAACTAGGGCTGTAGAGAGGGCTTTAAACTAATTAGTTGGGGGGAGGTTTCTAGAGAGCAAATAATAGAAATGACAACAGAGAAGGTCATAGACTTAGGTAGCAGTGGGGGAATTAAAAAACAGAATGTGTCAGGAAGGGACAGAAAGTATGGAGTAAAAAGTAAAGTAATAAAAAGGGAAAAAACAGGAACTAAGTGTTACAAAACATATTTGAAAGTTCTTTATCTGAATGCACGTAGCATTCGTAACAAAATGAATGAGTTAACGGCACAAATAATGACATATGGGTATGATCTTGTGGCCATTACAGAAACATGGCTGCAGGGTGACCATGACCTGGAATTAAACATACCAGGTTATTTAACAATCAGGAAGGACAGGCAGGAAGGGAGAGGAGGTGGGGTGGCTATGTTAATAAAGGAAGGAATCACTATAATACAGAGAAATGATATTGGGTCAAAGGAGCAGGATAGTGAAACAGTTTGGGTGGAGGTAAGGAATAATAAGGGGAAAAAAACACTAGTGGGTGTAGTCTATAGGCCTCCGAACAGTTGCAACTCTGTTGGACGGAGTATTAATCAGGAAATAGTTGAGGCTTGTAATAAGGGAACAGCTATAATTATGGGGGATTTTAATTATCATATTAACTGGACAAATCAAATTGGGCAGAGCAGCCTTGAGGAAGAGTTCATTGAGTGTATTAGGGATGGGTTTCTTGAGCAGTATGTAACTGAACCGACCAGGGGGCAAGCAACCTTAGATCTGGTCCTGTGTAATGAGACAGGATTAATTAAAAATGTCCTAGTAAAGGATCCCCTTGGAATGAGTGACCATAACATGGTTGAATTCCATATTCAATTAGAGGGTGAGAAGGTTGGATCTCAAACAAGCGTGCTGAGCTTGAATAAAGGAGACTATGAAGGTATGAGAGCGGAATTAATTAGAGTGGACTGGGAAAATAGATTAAAGGGTAAGACGGTACATGACCAGTGGTGTACATTTAAGGAGTTATTTTACAACTTCCAAAAAAAATATATTCCACTGAGGAAAAAAGGGTGTAAAAGAAAAGATAGCCATCCGTGGCTAAGTAAAGTAATTAAGGATAGTATCCGACTAAAAACAAGGGCATATAAGGTAGCCAAATCTAGTGGGAGGATGGAAGATTGGGAAGTCTTTAAAAGACAGCAAAAAATAACAAAAAGATTGATTAAGAAAGGGAAGATAGATTATGAAAGTAAATTAGCAAAAAATATAAAAACAGACAGTAAAAGTTTCTATAGTTATATAAAAAGAAAAAGGGTGGCTAAAGTAAATGTTGGTCCCTTAGAGGATGAGACCGGGAAATTAATGGTGGGAAACATGGAGATGGCAAAAACACTGAACAATTATTTTGTATCAGTCTTTACAGTAGAGGACACTAAGAATATCCCAACACTGGACAAACAGGGGGCTCTAGGGGGGGAGGAACTAAATACAATTAAAATCACTAAGGAAGTGGTACTTGGTAAAATAATGGGACTCAAGGCGGATAAATCCCCTGGACCTGATGGCTTGCATCCTAGGGTCTTGAGGGAAGTAGCGGTAGGGATTGTGGATGCATTGGTAATAATTTTCCAAAACTCACTGGACTCAGCAAAGGTCCCGGCAGATTGGAAAACTGCTAATGTAACACCCTTATTTAAAAAGGGTAGTAGGCAGAAGGCTGGAAACTATAGACCTGTTAGCCTAACATCTGTGGTTGGTAAAATGTTAGAGTCCATTATTAAGGAGACAGTAACGGGACATTTGGATAAACATAATTTAATAGGGCAAACTCAGCATGGTTTCATGAAGGGGAAGTCATGTTTAACAAATTTGCTTGAGTTTTTTGAGGAAGTAACATACAGGGTGGATAAAGGGGAACCAGTGGACGTAGTGTATTTAGACTTCCAAAAGGCATTTGACAAGGTGCCACACAAAAGATTATTGCTCAAGATAAAAAATCACGGGATTGGGGGTAATATTCTGGCGTGGGTGGAGGATTGGCTCTCTAACAGAAAGCAGAGAGTTGGGATAAATGGTTCGTTCTCAGATTGGCAACCAGTAACTAGTGGTGTTCCGCAGGGGTCAGTGCTGGGTCCCCAACTCTTTACAATCTATATTAATGATTTGGAGGAGGGGACCGAGTGTAACATATCAAAGTTTGCAGATGATACAAAGATGGGACGGAAAGTAGTGAGTGAGGAGGACATAAAAAACCTGCAAAGGGACATAGACAGGCTAAGTAAGTGGGCAGAGATTTGGCAGATGGAATACAATACTGGAAAGTGTGAGGTTATGCACTTTGGCAGGAAAAATCATAGAGCAAGTTATTATCTTAATGGCAAGAAACTGGAAAGTACTGTAGTACAAAGGGATCTGGGGGTCCTGGTGCACGAAACTCAAAAAGTTAGTATGCAGGTGCAGCAAGTGATTAAGAAGGCCAATGGAATGTTGGCTTTTATTGCTAGGGGGTTGGAATATAAAAACAGGGAGGTATTGCTGCAGTTGTACAAGGTATTGGTGAGGCCGCACCTGGAATACTGCATACAGTTTTGGTGTCCATACTTAAGAAAAGACATACTTGCTCTCGAGTCAGTACAAAGAAGGTTCACTCGGTTAATCCCGGGGATGAGGGGGTGGTCATATGAGGAGAGGTTGAGTAGATTGGGACTCTACTCATTGGAGTTCAGAAGAATGAGAGGCGATCTTATTGAAACATATAAGATTGTGAAGGGGCTTGATCAGGTGGATGCGGTGAGGATGTTCCCAATGATGGGTGAAACTAGAACTAGGGGGCATAATCTTAAAATAAGGGGCTGCTCATTCAAAACTGAGATGAGGAGAAACTTCTTCACTCAGAGGGTGGTAGGTTTGTGGAATTTGCTGCCCCAGAAAGCTGTGGAAGCTACATCATTAAATAAATTTAAAACAGAAATAGATAGTTTCCTAGAAGTAAAGGGAATTAAGGGTTACGGGGAGCGGGCAGGAAATTGGACATGAGTCTAGGTTCGGAATGGTCATGGCCCTGTGGGTAGTGGAGTGGGCCCAGGGGCCGTGTAGCCTTGTTCTGCTCCTACTGTGTTCTAATTCTGTTAGATTTCAGGAGATGGTTTTATTCCTGTTCCTGGCTGGGGTGGAGATCGCCTTTACAGAAGGTAAGTACTGTAGAAAATATAGGGACAGAGTGATCTCCTGGAAGAATTTCGATCGCCTAGATGGGTCGGAGAGGAATTTCCCAGATTTTTTTCTCCCAAATTGGCCATTGGGTCTTTATCTGGTTTTTCGCCTCTCCCGGGAGATCACATGGGTTCGGGTGGATGCAGAGTGATAGAAGATTTGAGGTTAGGATCAGATCAGCCATGATCTTATTGAATGGTGGAGCAGGCTCGAGGGGCCGATTGGCCTACTCCTGCTCCTATTTCTTATGTTCTTATGTTCTTATGTTCTTATTGGCTAAATAACAGAGCCCACCCTCGTGGGTGATCGGATACAACAAGGAGGAATGCCAGCCAGTCGACTACCTTTATACCTGGGCAGGTAGGTGGAGTCATGGGCGGAGTCAGCAGTGGTCAGCCCAGGTATAGCAGCGTGACAAGAGGCGACCTCGTATAGTGATACAACAGTGTGAACAGTGATAACCATAGAGTAACGATATAACAGTGATAACTATAGTGTAACGATAGTGAACGATAAAAGTGGTTTACCACACCATGTACCTGGTGGGTGGTGTCCTCACGTGTGATGATGGTATCTGTGTTGATGATCTGGCATGTCTTGCAGAGGTTGCCGTGGCAGGGTTGTGTGGTGTCGTGGTCGCTGTTCTCCTGAAAACTGGGTAATTTGCTGCGAACGATGGTCTGTTTGAGGTTAGGCGGCTGTTTGAAGGCGAGTAGTGAACGCGTGGGGATGGCCTTAGCAAGGTGTTCGTCGTCATCGATGACATGTTGAAGGCTGCGAAGAACATGGCATAGTTTCTCCGTTCCGGGGAAGTACTGGACGACGAAGGGTACTCTGTTGGTTGTGTCCCGTGTTTGTCTTCTGAGGAGGTCTATGCGACTTTTTGCTGTGGCCCGTCGGAACTGTCGATCGACGAGTCGAGCGTCATATCCCGTTCTTACGAGGGCGTCTTTCAGTGTCTGTAGGTGTCCATCGCGTTCCTCCTCGTCTGAGCGGATCCTGTGTATTCGCAGGGCTTGTCCATAGGGGATGGCTTCTTTAACGTGATTAGGGTGGAAGCTGGAGAAGTGGAGCATCCTGAGGTTGTCCGTGGGCTTGCGGTAGAGTGAAGTGCTGAGGTGTCCGTCTTTGATGGAGATTCGTGTGTCCAAGAATAAAACCGATTCTGAGGAGTAGGCCATGGTGAGTTTGATGGTGGGATGGAACTTGTTGATGTTATCATGTAGTCTTTTCAGTGATTCTTTGCCGTGGGTCCATAGGAAGAAAATGTTGTCGATGTATCTGGTGTATAGCGTTGGTTGTAGGTCCTGTGCAGCGAAGAAGTCTTGCTCGAACTTGTGCATGAAGATGTTGGCGTATTGGGGTGCGAATTTGGTCCCCATGGCTGTTCCGTGTGTTTGGGTAAAGAACTGGTTGTCGAAGGTGAAGACATTGTGGTCAAGGATGAAGCGGATGAGTTGTAGGATGGCGTATGGAGATTGGCTGTTGTTGGTGTTGAGTACTGAGGCTGCCGCAGCGATGCTGTCATCGTGGGGGATACTGGTGTAGAGTGCCGAGACGTCCATCATGGCGAGGAGTGTTCCTGGTTCAACTGGTCCGTGGGTGCTGAATTTCTGTATGAAGTCTGTAGTGTCACGACAGAAGCTGGGGGTTCCCTGTATGATGGGTTTCAGGATGCCCTCGACGAATCCAGAGAGGTTCTCAAAAAAGGTTCCGTTGCCTGATACGATAGGACGTCCGGGTGTGTTGGATTTGTGTATCTTTGGGAGGCAGTAGAAGTCTCCCACGCGGGGAGTACGTGGGATGAGAACACGTAGGATGCTTTGAAGGCCTGGATTTAAGGCCTTGATCAGTCTGTTGAGTTGGCGGGTGTGTTCTTTGGTCAGATCTGCAGGTAACTGTCTGTAGTGTTGCTGGTTGTCCAGTTGTTGGTATGCTTCTTTGCAATAGTCCGTTCTGTTCTGTATGACAATGGCTCCTCCTTTGTCTACTGGTTTGATGACGATGTTGCGGTTGGTCTTGAGAGCGTGGATGGCATTGCGTTGTGCTCGGGTGACATTCTGGGCTGTCTTGTGAGTGCGGCTGATGAAGCTGGCGTTGATGCATCTCCTGACAGCTTGAGCATACATGTCAAGCTTAGGGCAGCGACCCTCCGGAGGGGTCCAATTTGACTCTTTCTTCTTCGGTTGCTGCACTGCGGATCCCTCTGTCTGCTGTTCCGGATCATTGGTTGTCTCATTGGGTTCGCTGCTGACATCTTGGGATTTGTGGAAGATTTCCCGGAGCCTCATTCTCCTGATGAATTCCTCTGTGTATGCCGCGAGACCGATGGGGTCCATTTTGGTGGTGGGGCAGAAATTGAGCCCTCCGCTGAGAACTTCAATTTCGTCTGGTTGAAGGGTGTGGTCGGACAAGTTGACGATGGACTTCCCTGTGGTTTCAACCGTGGTACCGGGGGCGGCTTGGTTGCTGCTGGTGGTGATGCCGAGTTTCTCAAGCTTCCTGTTCTTGGTGTGCATGTAGGCAGTGTAGTTCCGTTGCCTCGTCTGTTTGGCAGTGTCTCGTAGCTGGTCTGCTGTGTCCTGAGCACAGGCTGAGAATATGGACTCTATCTCGGTTTCGAGGTTGCGGCGTCTGCTGTAGAGCTGGTGTACGAGATGGTTGAGGAGTGTGCGAGAGGTACGACGGCAGAGTCTCTCAGCGTAGTCTGTGTTGTAGGTCGACTTGAGTGGGTTCGCGATCTGTAGTCCTTTTGGGATCTTGTCTGCTTTCTTGCATCTCTGTAGAAACTTGATGTCTGTGTCGATATGCGCGATCTTCTTGGAGATCCTCTCCACTTTGAGCTGGCAGTTTGTGGTGTCAATAGTAGTCATGGTGTGGAGATGACGGAGTTGGACTGGGGTGGACAAATGTAAGAAGTCACACAACACCAGGTTATAGTCTAACAGTTTTATTTGAAATCACAAGCTTTCGGAGCGCAGCTCCTTCGTCAGGTGAAGTGGAGAGATGCATAAAGACACAGCTTATATAGTCAAAGAATAATGCCAGATGATTACACGTAATCTTTCTAACTGCCATTTGTCGCACCTCGGCAGAGAGATAATCACAGCGATCAAAGGTGTGAATGATGTCCAAACAGGTTAGTCAGGAAAACATTACATCAAAGAACAATGAGGTGGGGTCACAAGGGGTCAAATGTTGCAGATGCTGGGGTCTGTATGAAAAATAAAAAACAGACCGAAAAACATTTTTTTTTTCTTTTTTCTGGAAATCACAGCAGGTCCGGCTGCATCTGTGTAGGCAGAACAAGCCAACGACAACTCGAGTCTGGGTGACCCTACATCAGGTGGGGTTACATGTAGCGTGACATGAACCAAAGATCGCGGTTGAGGCCATCCTCATGAGTGTGGAACTTGGCTATAGTTTCTGCTCGACGATTTTGCGTTGATGTGTATCTCGAAGGCCGCCTTGGAGAATGCTTACCCGAAGATCAGAGGCTGAATGTCCTTGACTGCTGAAGTGTTCCCCGACTGGGAGGGAACACTCCTGCCTGGCGATTGTTGCGCGGTGTCCGTTCATCCGTTGTCGCAGTGTCTGCATGGTTTTGCCAATGTACCATGCTTCGGGGCATCCTTTCCTGCAACGTATGAGGTAGACAACGTTGGCCGAGTCACATGAGTATGTACCATGTACCTGGTGGTTGGTGTCCTCACGTGTGATGATGGTATCTGTGTTGATGATCTGGCATGTCTTGCAGAGGTTGCCGTGGCAGGGTTGTGTGGTGTTGTGGTCGCTGTTCTCCTGAAAGCTGGGTAATTTGCTGCGAACGATGGTCTGTTTGAGGTTAGGCGGCTGTTTGAAGGCGAGTAGCGGACTCGTGGGGATGGCCTTAGCAAGGTGTTCGTCGTCATCGATGACATGTTGAAGGCTGCGAAGAACATGGCATAGTTTCTCCGCTCCAGGGAAGTACTGGACGACGAAGGGTACTCTGTTGGTTGTGTCCCGTGTTTGTCTTCTGAGGAGGTCTATGCGATTTTTTGCTGTGGCCCGTCGGATCTGTCGATCGACGAGTCGAGGGTCATATCCCGTTCTTACGAGGGCGTCTTTCAGTGTCTGTAGGTGTCCATCGCGTTCCTCCTCGTCTGAGCAGATCCTGTGTATTCGCAGGGCTTGTCCATAGGGGATGGCTTCTTTAACATGATTAGGGTGGAAGCTGGAGAAGTGGAGCATCCTGAGGTTGTCCGTGGGCTTGCGGTAGAGTGAAGTGCTGAGCTGTCCGTCTTTGATGGAGATTCGTGTGTCCAAGAATGAAACCGATTCTGAGGAGTAGTCCATGGTGAGTTTGATGGTGGGATGGAACTTGTTGATGTTATCGTGTAGTCTTTTCAGTGATTCTTCACCGTGGGTCCATAGGAAGAAAATGTCATCGATGTATCTGGTGTATAGCGTTGGTTGGAGGTCCTGTGCAGCGAAGAAGTCTTGCTCGAACTTGTGCATGAAGATGTTGGCGTGCGAATTTGGTCCCCATGGCTGTTCTGTGTGTTTGGGTAAAGAACTGGTTGTCGAAGGTGAAGACATTGTGGTAAAGATGAAGCGGATGAGTTGTAGGATGGCGTATGGAGATTGGCTGTTGTTGGTGTTGAGTACTGAGGCTGCCGCAGCGATGCCGTCATCGTGGGGGATACTGGTGTAGAGTGCCGAGACATCCATCGTAGCGAGGAGTGTTCCTGGTTCAACTGGTCCGTGGGTGCTGAGTTTCTGTATGAAGTCTGTAGTGTCACGACAGAAGCTGGGGGTTCCCTGTATGATGGGTTTCAGGATGCCCTCGACGTATCCAGAGAGGTTCTCACACAGGGTTCCATTGCCTGATACGATAGGATGTCCGGGTGTGTTGGTTTTGTGTATCTTTGGGAGGCAGTAGAAGTCTCCCACGCGGGGAGTACGTGGGATGAAAGCGCGTAGGATGCTTTGAAGGTCTGGATCGAAGGTCTTGATCAGTCTGTTGAGTTGGTGGGTGTGTTCTTTGGTTGGATCTGCGGGTAACTGTCTGTAGTGTTCCTGGTTGTCCAGTTGTCGGTATGCTTCTTTGCAATAGTCCGTTCTGGTCTGTATGACAATGGCTCCTCCTTTGTCTGCTGGTTTGATGACGATGTTGCGGTTGGTCTTGAGAGCGTGGATGGTGTTGCGTTGTGCTCAGGTGACATTCTGGGCTGTCTTGTAAGTGCGGCTGATGAATCTGGTGTTGATGCATCTCCTGACAGCTTGAGCATACATGTCAAGCTTAGGGCAGCGACCCTCCAGAGGGGTCCAATTTGACTCTTTCTTCTTCGGTTGCTGCACTGCGGATCCCTCTATCTGCTGTTCCGGATCATTGGTTGTCTCATTGGGTTCGCTGCTGACATCTTGGGATTTGTGGAAGAATTCCCGGAGCCTCATTCTCCTGATGAATTCCTCTGTGTCTGCCGCGAGACCGATGGGGTCCATTTTGGTGGTGGGGCAGAAATTGAGCCCTCGGCTGAGAACTTCAATTTCATCTGGTTGAAGGGTGTGGTCGGACAAGTTGACGATGGACTTCCCTGTGGTTTCAACCATGGTACCGGGGGCGGCTTGGTTGCTGCTGGTGGTGATGCCGAGTTTCTCAAGCTTCCTGTTCTTGGTGTGCATGTAGGCAGTGTAGTTCCGTTGCGTCATCTGTTTGGCAGTGTCTCGTAGCTGGTCTGCTGTGTCCTGAGCACAGGCTGAGAATATAGACTCTATCTCGGTTTCGAGGTTGCGGCGTCTGCTGTAGAGCTGGTGTACGAGATGGTTGAGGAGTGTGCGAGAGGTACAACGGCAGAGTCTCTCAGCGTAGTCTGTGTTGTAGGTCGACTTGAGTGGGTTTGTGATCTGTAGTCCTTTTGGGATCTTGTCTGCTTTCTTGCATTTCTGTAGAAACTTGATGTCTGTGTCGATATGCGCGATCTTCTTGGAGATCCTCTCCACTTTGAGCCGGCAGTTTGTGGTGTCAATAGTAGTCATGGTGTGGAGATGACAGAGTTGGACTGGGGTGGACAAATGTAAGAAGTCACACAACACCAGGTTATAGTCCAACAGTTTTATTTGAAATCACAAGCTTTCGGAGCACAGCTCCTTCGTCAGGTGAAGTGGAGAGATGCATAAAGACACAGCTTATATAGTCAAAGGATAATGCCAGATGATTACAGGTAATCTTTCTAACTGCCATTTGTCGCACCTCGGCAGAGAGATAATCACAGCGATCAAAGGTGTGAATGGTGTCCAAACAGGTTAGTCAGGAAAACATTACATCAAAGAACAATGAGGTGGCGTCACAAGGGGTCAAATGTTGCAGATGCTGGGGTCTGTATGAAAAACAAAAAACAGACCGAAAAACATTTTTTTGTGTTCAGCTTGGTTCTCTACTGTATTATGCACCTTACATTTGTCATAAGCCTCCTTTTCCTGTTTAATTTGAACCTCTATATCTTTAGTTATCCAGGGAGCTCTAACTTTTGATGCCCTTCCTTTCCTCCTCGTGGGAATGTGTCTACTCTGTACCTGAACCATCTTGTCCTTGAAGGCCTCCCATTATTTAATTACTGTTTTGCCTACCAATATTTGATACCAATCCACCAGGGACAGATCCCTTTTCAACTCACTGAAATTAGTCCTCCTCCAGTGAAGTATTTTTACATTTCTATACATTTGTTCCTTATTTTATTTGGATTCCATTTTGAATTAAATACTCCATTTGTGGGTAAAAGGTAAGACTGGTACCACTGTCTGCACCTAAGATAGATTTGGAAGCTCTGACCTTCTCGTGGATATATCTACCTGGTTGACAATGAAATGTTTTTTCTTTTCTGTACATGTAAATAGATAAGGTAGTTTATATTATGTCCTGAGACCATGCTGTGGAGTATTTTACCTCATGCTATCACGAGACAGTGAGTCTTTGGTATGTTGAGTTTATAATACCTGATGTAAATCAGCAGTGAAGGTCATGGAGGAGGTGATGGCATGGCCCGTCAGCTGAGCTTAAAAGGTGAGACCATTGTAAGGAAGTGAGGGTTGGCTACTCTGCAGCTTGAGCTCAGTAACTGTAAAGTGAGGGCTTCCACAGCCTTCGTCTCTCTAGGTGTGCTGTCTAAGCATTATTCCTATCATGAAATCTGTAAAAGTAGGATTCTGTGGTTGGAACTTTAATTCCTGGCACAGAGACAACAGCTTCAAGCTGGTTTCTCTATTAATATTAATCAACTGTGCCATGTTCTGTGAACAAATAGAAAACAAACTTGCCGATCGTGAAGATGTGCCTATTTATTTACTTAGTTATCCCACCTATAAAATGGACCCTGAGTAGTTTGCTGCCATTTTCACTTTGAAAAGGTCCTTTAAATATCAGTTGGCAGAATACTCGCCTTCAAGTCAGAAGATTATGGTTTCACACACATAATCCAGGCTTGATCTTTCAGTGCAGTATTGTTGAAGAAGGTGCTCTCTTCCAGATGAGCCGTTAAACTTTAGCCTCATCTGCCTTTTCAGGTGGACACAGAAGTTTTCATGGCATGATTGAATAAGAGCGAGGCATCTGTCGGTATCTTGGCCAACATTCATCCCTCGACCAACATTCATCCCTCAACCAACATTAATCCCTCGAATGATGTCACCTAAAACAGATTAATTGGTCAATTATCTCCCCCTGTTTGTGGGACCTTGCTATGTGAGAATTGGTTGTGGTTTGCCTACATAACAGTGACTGGACATGAAACGTAGTCCTTTGGTTGTGAAATACTTTGGACATGTGATGAAACATTGTGTAAATGAAAGTTCTTTCTTAAATCTCCAGGCAAATGCTGCACCTGTTTTGCAAATGGTCCATTTTTTACTTGCTCCATTACTTTAAGCACGGGACATGATTTGCTTTGATCTCACATCAGTCATGTGCCAGAGGCCAGTATTTATAAGTCAGTGAGTAGAGGCATTCTGAATAGGTAGAAAAGAAAGGCAAACCCAAAACAGCACAGAATCCAGCTATTGTTTATGCTCTTTTGACAACCTTTGGGCAAATATTATAATCAGCAAGAAGAAAATGTGACTTATGCTGTGATTACATTTCTGGTGTGTTGCCAACAACATAAGTGCCAGCGTCACTGAGTTGGTGATGCCGCTTCCAGAGGCGCTGCACGTCATTAAAAGGGGAGAATTTGCATGGGCGCCTCCGAAGATAGTGCTATCAACATAAATAGGCTCAAGGTTACAGACAACAGTAGCCTGGCTGATGAACTAATTTGCATTGAAATGCATCACAGAGTTGCGAAAACATCATTGTATTAAAACAACATCAACGTGTCAGTTGCGCGCAATGTCATCAGTGAAACTGACAGACAGCTGCTCCAGGTCTCCACTGGCAACGGGTAAGGCATGTCCTTGGGTGGGCAGAACATAAAGAGAGTTTTGTACATAAGGCTTCTAAGTTAGGAGCGATTTGGTTCTTTGTCAAAACTGTAGTTTAAGGTCACGCCGCTCTGAAAGTATGGCATTCTGTCATTCCTTTGACAACCCAAAGCAGCAGCCTAAAAAGGGTGGAGATGCTGCAAGTTAATTTTCTGAGCCATTAGTCTATAACTACAGACATTTACATTAAAGAGGATTAAATATCTTCTGATGGATGATCCCCAGTATCAGGGCTTCACACAGATACCGGTTAATGGGAATCTTTGTTGCCGCCACTCATCTGGAACCTCTTCAACCCTTCCCCCGCATGGACGTGTCAGGAAGACTAATATTACCTTTATAACATGGTGCTGCAGCTGGTAGCAGCCTCGTCCTCAATGTTGATGCTTTAAATTAAATGAGCTGGTGTTGGTATATCAGTTTGGCTCAGTTGAAAACACTGAAGCCTCTGAGGCAGAAGTTTGCGAGGTTCAAGCCCCACGCTAGGATTTGTAGCCCATAATTTAGGCTGATATTTAAGTACAGGACTGTGTTGAATTGTCAGAGGTACTGTACTTTGGATGAGGCCCCGTCTCCCTATTCAGGTGGATATAAATGCTCGCATCACACTTTATTGAACAAGAGCAGAGAATTCTTCTTGGGTCTTGACCAACACTCTTCCCTCAGCACATATCACCAAACAGATTAACTGGCCATTTATCTTACTGCTATTTGTATATACCATGCACAAATGGTTACTACATTTGCCTACAAAACAACAGTGACTACACTTCTTGGGATGCTCTGAAGAAAGGCACTTCATAAAAGCACGTTCTGTTTTTCTAGCAGCATGGAATACCATCTGGAGAGATGGAGTTTATTCTGTGGCAAACATAGATAGCTGCCTCCAGTGCCACCCGATGCCACATTCTCTCGATATTTGTTCCAGTCATTGGCTGGGCCAGCTTCTTTGCAGGCCAGTAATTTGATTTTTGGATTGGTCACCTGCCCAACTCTTGCCCAGCTATCGGGAAAGGCTTACGGGCAAAGTAGAAAATGTATGACTTCAATTTTTAGGAAACTGTGCATATTCAGTTGTTTTGAGGAACTGCCATTGTTCTGAGTCTGCCTCACAGACTTCTGGGAATCAAGGTAAACAAACCACTTTTATTTCAACAAGGATTTCCACATGAAGCTAGGGCCACTATAACTGACTGAATTGATTGAATGCTTGCCCTCCGCACTTTCCTGCTTTATTATCCAATACTTAGCAAATTTTTAATAAAATACAAGTGTATCTTCCATGATGTTACTCGTAGAGGGAAGACTGTAGATGAGTTATACCCTCTCTGGTGTACCATGCTCCGTCTCTATATGCCTGGGTCTGTCACTGTTTCTATTCCTTCTCTCCTGTTGTCCCTATTTCTATCACTTTGTCATTCTCACTTTCTCAGTATAACAAAAAATATCTTTAACAATCACCAGAACATGTTTTGCTATTGCATCAGAATTGGAGGGCCAGTAACAGCAAGAGCCATAATGGCGCAACAATTGTTTCCAGTTAAAAAAAACTCAAAAGCTAATGGTCAGGTGAAACTATTGGCCAATGCAATTGTTAGAAAGCAACATTTAACATTTGAAATAGTCACATGATTTTAGAAGAGATAGGCAAAATGGAAAAGGAAGAGGGGAAGCTCTGATAACAAAGGATGGGATAATGACAGTAGAGAGAAAGGATCTTAGCTCCGAAAATCAAGATGTAGAATCAGTTTGGGTGGAGCTAAGAAACAGCAAGGGGCAGAAAACATTGGTGGGAGTTGTTTATAGGCCCCCAAACAGTAGTTGTAATGTAGGCCACAGTATAAATCAGGAAATTAGAGGCGCATGTAGCAAGGGTAATACAGTGATCATGGAGGACAATAATTTACATATAGACTGGGCAAACCAAATTTGCAGTAATAGTGTGGATGATGAATTCATGGAATCTATGCAAGATAGTTTTCTAGATCAGTATGTTGAGGAACCAACTAGGGAACAGGCTATTTTAGATATAGTATTGTGCAATGAGAAAGGGTTAATTAATAACCTTGTAGTAAAGGGGCCTTTAGGGAAGAGTGACCATAATATGATAGAATTTTATACTGAGTTTGAAAGTGATTTAGTTAAATCCGAAACTAGGGTCTTAAATCTAAACAAAGGAAACTACATAGGTATGAGGGGTGAGTTAACTATGGTAGATTGGGAAACTGCATTAAAAGGTGTGATGGTAGACAAGCAATGGCTAGCATTTAAAGAATTAATACATAATTTACAACAAATATACATTCCGTTAAGGCACAAAAAACCCACAGAAAAAGTGGACCAACCGTGGCGAACATCAGAAGTTAAAGATAGTATTAGATCAAAGGAAGAGGCTTATAATGTAGCCAAAAAGAATAGTAAGTCTGAGGATTGGGCGGATTTTAGAATTCAGCAAAGGAGGACCAAGAAATTGATAAAGAAAGGGAAAATAGAATATGAGAGTAAACTAGCGAGAGACATAAAAACAGACTGTAATAGCTTCTATAGGTATGTAAAAAGGGAAAGATTATTGAAAGTAAATGTGGGTCCCTTACAGGCTGAGACAGAAGAAATTATAATGGGGAATAAGGAAATGGCAGAGAAATGAAACAAATACTTTGGGCTGGATTTTCTCAGCCCCGAGGAGGCGGGCGATGGAGGTGGGACTGCCGGTAAAGTAGCAGAAAGTGGGGGTGGATGGCAAATCTGCCCCCATCCCGCCTCCATGCCCTTTTGCCAGGAGGTGGGAAGATGTGTTGATTCAGGTTCCTTTCTCCTGGAGGCGGGAAAGGCATTAAATCATTTTAACTGCCTGTTAAAAGGTAGTTAACAGGCAGAAAAAAGGATTAGTGCCATTTTGGCTTCTCATGTGAAGGCTTCCTGACCTCGGAGAACCCCGTTGGGTTGGAGGAGACATGAAGGAGGTCTGCGGGGGTCGGAGGCACCTGGAAGTAAGATGTAGAGATGAGTGATGGGTGCAAGTGTGGAGTGGTAAGTATGCAAGGTGAGTGATAAGTGTTTTAAAATGTTCACTTACCTTGTTTTCTTCCTACAGCCTACATCCACCCTGGATCGGGAGACCCGATATATTCCTTGTCGATTTCACAGACTGGCTGTTGGATCATCTGAATGAACAGTCATCTGAAATCGACAAAGTTGAAAGGTTTGATGAGTCCTGAACACAAGGGCTCATCAAACTACAGAGACAGCTTCACAAAGCTGTCAAACGCTGACATTTCTTCTTTCAAGAAGTCTTGACAGATGGCACATCAGACGTTGATGTGCTCTGTCAATGACTTCCCCCTAATTGGCCTGCTGAGCTTGCAGGGCGGGCTTAACAAGGTCAATCAGGGGAAAATCCCTCTGGTTGGTCAGACGATAATGGAGGCGGGACATTGACACGACAAGCAGCAGTCCTGCCTCCAACTCATCTCCATTGAGAAAATCCAGCCCTTTGTGTCTGTCTTCACGCAAGAAGACACAAAAACTTCCTGGAAATAGTGGAGAACCAAGAGTCTAGCAAGAATAAGAAACTGAAAGAAATGAGTACTAGTAAAAAAATAGTACTGGAGAAATTAATGGGACTGAAAGCCAGTAAATCCTCTGGACCTGATGGCTTACATCCTAGGGTTTTGAAAGAGGTGGCTATAGAAATAATGAGTGCATTGGCTGTCATTTCTCAAAATTCCATAGATTCTAGAATGGTTCCCACAGATTGGAAGGTAGCAAATGTAACCCCACCATTTAAGAAAGGAGGGAGAGAGAAAACAGGGATCTACAGACCAGTTAGTCTGACATCAGTAGTGGGGAAAATGTTGAATCTATTATTAAGGACGTGGTAACAGGGCACTCAGAAAATAATAATAGGATTGGGCAGAGTCAACACGGATTTACGAAAGTGAAATCATGTTTGACAAATCTGTTACAGTTTTTGAGGTTGTAACTATAAATAGATAAGGGGGAACCAGTGGATGTAGTGTATTTAGATTTTCAGAAGGCATTTGATAAAGTGCCACACAAGAGGTTATTAAACAAAATTAGGGCTCATGGGATTGGGGGTAATATACTAGAATGGATTAAGGATTGGTTAACGGAGAGAAAACAGAGAGTATGAATAAACGGGTCATTTTCGGGTTACCCCAAGGATCAGTGCTTGGGCTTCAACTATTCACAATCTACATCAATGATTTAGATGAGGGGACCAAATGTAATATATCCAAATTTACTGATGATACAAAGCTGGGTGGGAATGTAATTTGTGCGGGGGATGCAAGGAGGCTTGAAGTGGATTAAGACAGGCTATGTGAGTGGGCAAGAACATGGCAAATGGAATATAATGTGGAGAAATGCGAAGTTATCCACTTTGGTAGTAACAATAGAAAAGCAGAGTATCTTTTAAATCATGAGAGATTGGGAAATGCTGGTGTTCAGAGGGACCTGGGTGTCCTTATACACGAATCACTGAAAGTTAACACGCAGGTACAGCAAGCAATTAGGAAAGCAATAGGTATGTTGGCCTTTATTACAAGAGGGTTTGAGTATAAGAGTAAAGACGCCTTACTGCAATTATATAGGGCCCTGGTGAGACCACACCTGGAGTATTGTGTACAGTTTTGATCTCCTTACCTAAGGAAGGATATACTTGCCATAGAGGGAGTGCAATGAAGGTTCACCAGACTGATTCCTGGGATGGGGGGATTGTCCTATGAGGAGAGATTGAGAAGACTAAGCCTATATTCTCTAGAGTTTAGAAGAATGAGAGGCGATATCATTGAAACATACAACATTCTTACAGGGCGTGACAGGGTAGATGCTGGGAGGATGTTTCCCCTGGTTAGGGAGTCTAGAACCAGGGGTCACAATCTCAGAATAAGGGGTCGGCCATTTAGGACTGAGATGAGGAGAAATTTCTTCACTCAGAGGGTGAACATAAGAACATAAGAACATAAGAAGCAGGAGCAGGAGTAGGCCATACGGCCCCTCGGGCCTGCTCCGCCATTCAATAGGATCATGGCTGATCCGAACCTTGACTCACGTCCACTTCCCTGCCTGCTCCCCATAACTCTTAATTCCCTTATCAGCTAGGAAACTGTCTATCTCCGTTTTAAATTTATTTAATGTCGCAGCTTCCACAGCTCTCTGAGGTAGCAAATTCCATAGATTTCCTACCCTCTGAGTGAAGAAGTTTCTCTTCATCTCAGTTTTGAAATGACAGCCCCTTATTCTAAGATTATGCCCCCTAGTTCTAGTCTCACCCATCAGTGGAAACATCCTCCCCGCATCCACCCGATCAAACCCCCTCACAATCTTATATGTTTCGATAAGATCGCCTCTCATTCTTCTGAATTCCAATGAGTAGAGGCCCAACCTACTCAACCTTTCCTCATAGGTCAATCCCCTCATCTCTGGAATCAACTGAGTGAACCTTCTCTGAACTGCCTCGAGAGCAAGTATATCTTTTCTTAAATATGGAAACCAAAACTGCACGCAATATTCCAGGTGTGGCCTCAGCAGTACCCTGTATAACTGAAGCAAGACTTCCCTGCTTTTATACTCCATCCCCCTTGCAATAAAAGCCAAGATTCCATTGGCCTTCCTGATCACCTGCTGTACCTGCATACTAACCTTCTGTGTTTCATGCACCAGGACCCCCAGATCCCTTTGTACTGTAGCACTTTGCAGTTTCTTTCCATTTAGATAATAACTTGCTCTTTGATTTTTTCTGCCAAAGTGCATAACCTCACACTTTCCAACATTATATTCCATCTGCCAAATTTCTGCTCACTCACTTAGCCTGTCTATGTCCTTTTGCAGGTTTTTTATGTCCTCCTCACTCACTGCTTTCCCTCCCATCTTTGTATCATCGGCAAACTTGTATACGTTGCACTTGGTCCCCTCCTCCAAATCAGTAATATAGATTGTAAAGAGTTGGGGTCCCAGCACTGACCCCTGCAGAACACCACTAGTTACTGATTGCCAACCCGAGAATGAACCATTTATCCCAACTCTCTGTTTTCTGTTAGATAGCCAATCTTCCACCCATGTCAGTATATTACCCCCAATCCTGTGATTTTTGATCTTGTGCAGTAATCTTTTGTGTGGCACCTTGTCAAATGCCTTTTGGAAGTCCAAATACGCCACATCCACTGGTTCCCCTTTATCCACCCTGTTTGTTACGTCCTCAAATAATTCAAGCAAATTTGTAAAGCATAATTTCCCCTTCATAAAACCATGCTGGCTCTGTCCGATTAAATTATGCTTATCCAAATGTCCTGTTACTGCTTCCTTAATAATGGACTCCAACATTTTACCAACCACAGATGTTAGGCTAACTGGTCTATAGTTTCCAGCCTTTTGTCTACCTCCCTTTTTAAATAAGGACGTTACATTAGCAGTTTTCCAATCTGCTGGGACCTTTCCTGAATCCAGGGAGTTCTGGAAATTTACCACCAATGCATCCGCAATCCCTACCGCTACTTCTCTCAAGACCCTAGGATGTAAGCCATCAGCTCCAGAAGATTTATCCGCCTTAAGTCCCATTATCTTACCGAGTACCATCTCCTTTGTGATTTTAATCGTGTTTAGCTCCTCCCCCCCTATAGCCCCCTGTTTGTCCAGTGTTGGGATATTTTTAGTGTCCTCTACTGTAAAGACTGATACAAAATATTTGTTCAGAGTATTTGCCATCTCCATGTTCCCCACTACTAATTTCCTGGTCTCATCCTCTAAGGCACTAACATTCACTTTAGCCACCCTTTTTCTTTTTATATAACTGTAGAAACTCTTGCTATCTGTTTTTATATTTTTTGCTAGTTTACTTTCATAATCTATCTTCCCTTTCTTAATTAATCTTTTAGTTATTCTTTGCTGGCATTTAAATGCTTCCCAACCTTCTATCCTCCCACTAGATTTGGCTACTTTATATGCCCTTGTTTTCAGTCGGATACTATCCTTTATTACTTTACTTAGCCACGGATGGCTGTCTTTTCTTTTACGCCCCTACTTCCTCAGTGGAATATATTTTTCTTGAAAGTTGTGAAATATCTCCTTGAATGTACACCACTGCTCCTGTACCATCTTACACCTTAATCTATTTTCCCAGTCCACTTTAGTTAACTCTGCTCTCATACCTTTATTTAAGCTTAGTACACTGGTTTGAGATCCAACTCTCTCACCCTCCAACTGAATTTGGAATTCAACCATGTTATGGTCACTCATTCCAAGGGGATCCTTTACTAGGACATTTTTTATTAATCCTGTCTCATTACACAGGACCAGATCTAAGATTGCCTGCCCCCTGGTTGGTTCAGTAACATGCTGCTCAAGGAACCCGTCCCTAATGCACTCTATGAACTCTTCATCAAGGCTGCCCTGCCCAATTTGATTTGTCCAGTCAATATGAAAGTTAAAATTCCCATGATTATAGCTGTTCCCTTATTACAAGCCCCAACTATTTCCTGATTTATACTCCGACCAATAGAGTTGCAACTGTTAGGAGGCCTATAGGCTACGCCCACTAGTGACTTTTCCCCCTTATTATTCCTTATCTCCACCCAAACTGTTTCACTATCCTGATCCTTTGACCCAATATCATTTCTCACTATTGCAGTGATTCCATCCCTTATTAACATAGCCACCCCACCTCCCTTTCCTTCCTGTCTGTCCTTCCTAATAGTCAAATACCCCTGGATGTTTAGTTCCCAGTCATGGTCACCTCACAGCCATGTTTCTGTAATATCCACCAGATCATACCCATGTGTAGTTATTTGTACCGTCAACTCGTCTATTTTGTTATGAATGCTGCGTGCATTCAGATAAAGAACTTTTAGATATGTTTTGTGACAATTTATTCCTGCTTTTACCCCCTTTACTACATTACCTTTATCTTTATGTCCCTTCCTGACATGCTCTGGTTTTTAATTTCTCCACTGCTACTTTGCTCTATTGCCTTATCCGCTGACATTTTTATTTTTCGCTCTCTTGAAACCTCCCCCCCACTAATTAGTTTAAAGCCCTCTCTGCAGACCTAGTTATTCGATTCACCAGGATTCTAATCCCAGCACTGGCCAAGTGAAGTCCATCCCAACGGAACAGCTCTCTCCTGTCCCAGTACTGGTGCCAGTGTCCCAAGAAGCAAAACCCATTTCTCCCACACCAGTCTTTGAGCTACGCATTTAACTCTCTGATTTTATTTACCCTAGCCAAATTTGCTCGTGGCTCAGGTACTAATCCAGAGATTATTACCTTTGTGGTTCTGCTTTTTAATTTGGCCCCTAGCTGCTCATACTCCCTCAGCAGAACCTCTTTCCTTGTCCTATCTATGTCGTTGGTACCAACATGGACCACGACAACTTGATCCTCCCCCTCCCACTCCAAGTTTCTCTCCAGCCCAGAGGAGATGTCCTTAACCCTGGCACCAGGCAGGCAACACAACCTTCGGGACTCTCGCTCTCGGCTGCAAAGAACCCTATCTATCCCCCTACTGATACTATCCCCTACCACTACAACATTTCTTTTTACTCCCCCCACTTGAATGGCCCCCCATTCCACGGTGCTGTGGCCAGGTTGCTCATCCTCCCTGCAGTCCCTGCTCCTGTCCTCACAGGGAGTAAGAGCCTCGAACCTGTTGGACAAGAGCAAGGGCTGCAGCTCCTCCAACACTACCTCCTGGATCCCCGTACCTGCCTCACTCATAGTCACACCCTCCTGTCCCTGACCACGGACTACATCTGAAATAGTTAATCTAATTGGTGTGACTACTTCCTAGAACACAGAGTCCAGGTAACTCTCCCCCTCCCTGATGTGTCGCAGTGTTTGAAGCTCGGACTCCAGTTCATCAACATGGAGCTGGAATTCCTCGAGCAGCCAACACTTACTGCAAATGTGATCACCGTGAGCATCAGTGGTGTCCACCAGCTCCCACATATTGCAGCAGTAACACATCACCTTTGGAATTCTCTACCCCCAGAAGGCTGTGGAGGCTCAGTTGTTGAGTATATTCAAGACAGAGATCGATAGATTTTTGAATATTAAGGGAATCAAGGGATATGTGGGTAGTGCAGGAAAGTGGAGATAAGGTAGAAGATCAGCCATGATCTTATTGAATGGCAGAGCAGGCTCGAAGAGCCAAATGTCCTACTCCTGCTCTTATTTCTTATGTTCTTATGTTCTTATTATAAAGTTTCTGTTAATGTTTTGTCAACGAATGAAACCTTTATTTTCAACACTTTGCATTCTTGGACAGATCTGTGTGCACCTTTGGAAGTGTCTTAGTGAGTTGCAGTGAATGGTGAGACCCAACCCCCCGCAATGGTGATGAGTGTGAAAGGAATGACTTGGGCATTGTCGGGATGCTTTCTGGTGTTGGTGTGGGGTGGTGTGCAACCTGGCGCATCATGTGTCAGCCAGGGTGTACAGCGTCAAGTGAAGTAAATCTGGCCATGGTGAGGTCATCCATGGCTCCCGGGCAGCAATGTGGTCAGGTACTGATGCCCTCTATCCTGTGCAGCATCAGGTGATTGCGGAGAAAGTTGGGGCTGATCGTGGTAGGATTCTGAGGACAAAGGTGAGATATTTTCAAGGGCACCGATGCTGATGGAATAGATGGCAGCTGAATTTGAAATGACAGAAGCGATCTGTCAGCAGTGAGAGAGGTTGCTCCAAGGAGGTGACACTGGATAGAAAGCTTGCTCCATCACTTCAAACCTCCATAAAGCTGCAAAGTGTATTCCAAATCCTAAAGGCTTCAGCCTCTAAGATTGGAAAGTGACCAGCTGTGTAATGGTAGCTTTTATACCACTTTTGCAGATGTCACCTATTCACAGAAATGGAGAGTTGCTTAAAACACAACACAATACAATAATACAATACAAATCGCTTTATTGGCATGATAAGGTACATCTTATGTTGCCAAAGCATCAAAATACATTTATGGTTGAACACATAAACGCGGTTCCATTCATACAGTGTATAAACAGGTATATCCCTGAGTTTATAAATATATTTTCGCCTTGTTTATATATACTCTTGTCTTAGTTTACTGGTTGTCCCTCTGTTCATGGCAAGCTGTAACATAGTGTGCCGCCAGTGTTACACAGCTTCTCTCCTCCCCCAGTAGGAATGGGAGTTTTTGGTTGTCAGTCAGATTTCTGAATTCAGGGCATATTTGTGAGAATTTTTGATAGAAATTCTCTCTGATGCCCTGATATTTTCCACAGGCTGTGAGGAAGTGCATCTCTGTCTCAACTACTCCCTGACTGCAGTGAGAGCATATCCTGTCTTCTCTTGGCAGCCTGGTCTGCCTGTGTCTGCCTTTTTCGATCGCTAGGCTATGTTCGCTAAGTCTGTACCTTGTCAACACTTACCTGGCGTGATACCCGAACGATGGGAAGCTTGTGGAAAACTTGGGAAAATGGTTTGTACCTGGTAAAATGCTGATTAAATTGTTTTAAACACACTCTTAACTATCTGACTTGCCTGACCCGCTGCTTAGTGCTGGGTCTGCAAAGCGCAGGCAGAGCCGGCACTAGGGAATCTCACAAGGAGGCGGTGTCAGAGCGGGATACTGCCCCGCTGTCAATCTTTTTGATTTTGACAGCGGACCCACCTCCGAACCCACCCTCTGAGTGCCAGCAAAACTCAGCCCTTGGTGTGGGCAGTAGTAGTACCCTATTGCTCAACTGAAATGCATCACCCGTGAAACTTCTGATCTCCAGTGCTTTTAGTTGTGTGTCATGGTATTTTACACGGCAGTGAATAAGAAAGGTTTACAGCAAATTGTCAGCTTGGCTCAGTTGACTTGCTCTCTCATTTCTGAGTCAGAAGACTGTGGGTTTGAGCCCCATTCCAGGGCTTCATCATCTAGACTGGCACTTCAGTGCAGTACTGAGGGAATGCTGCATTATTGGTGCTGCTGTGGCGGAGCCACTGAGAGACTCAGGGCAATTAGTAATCATCCCTTTAACTACCGTGTAGTGCAGCTGTGGACTGCACCTTTAAACTGTATGTACTTTCTTGCATTTCCGCGTGATGACGTCATGACGCCGATCACGTGACCACTAGTTGGCGCGGAGAACGTGATGATGTCATGACGTCAGCTTCCAGTACTTTGCAGCAGTCTTTGAGGTACTGGGAGGCTGCACAGACCTGTGTACATCTTCTCCTGTAGTGTTACCAGTTAAGTTGTTTGTTTAATAAACTTTGTTATTTTGTTTCACTGAGTCGAACTTCATTATTCGGATAGGAACCTCCGTTCCTACATTGGTGACCCCGATCTCGTCGGACAACTTTCGTTGAGATATTTATAATGAATACGAACGCCGTCGCCCTTAAATTGCCGCAGTTCTGGGAACAGCAACCAGCAGCATGGTTTTTCCAGGCAGAAGCCCAGTTCGCACTCCAGGAGATTACAGTGGATTCGACCCGTTATTATTACGTGGTCTCCGCTCTCGACAGCGCCACGGCCTCGCGGGTCATTAGCCTCCTTGGCAATCCACCGGCAGAGGGCAAGTATGAAGCTCTAAAAGCTCGTTTGCTACAGGTGTTTGGTTTAAATAAGTCGGAGCGTGCACGGAGGCTTATTGCTATGCCCGGCCTTGGGGACTCAAAACCATCGGAATTGATGAGCCAGATGCTCACGCATTTGGGTTCGGAGCCTCAATGTTTTTTGTTTCGAGAACTCTTCCTCTGCCAGCTACCTGAACCAGTTCAGGCAGCCTTGGCCAGTTCTGCGATTACGGACTGTGCCGAGCTCGCTGCGGAGGCAGACAAGATTTTTACGGTCACACAGCAGAGTTGTGCAGCCACGAGGCGCCTTTCCCCTATGCGAGCGAAGTCCAGCCCTCCTTCAGCAGGCTGGTGTATGTACCACGCCCATTTTGGCGCCAAGGCTTGATGCTGCCGTCCTCCCTGCAGTTTCGCTGAAAAAAAATCTCCAGCAGGCCCGCGAGCTGCGATGAGTACGACAGGGTCTGAAAAACACACCCAGTTCACCATGGCAGTCGGTTCAGCGGGAAATCTCCTCTACATTACGGATTCCATGACAGGGCGACGATTCCTGTGTGACACTGGTTCTCAGTGCAGCATTTTGCCAGTTTCAAAGCTGGATCTGCAATCCAGCGGTCACGGTCCTTCCCTCGAGGCAGCCAATGGTGCGGCCATTCGCACGTTCGGTAAACGGACAGTTAATTTAACTCTCGGAGGTCAGCATTTTGTGTGGGAGTTTATAACGGCTAAAGTATCACAGGCCATCCTGGGGGCTGATTTTTTCTGTGCCAATGGCTTTCTGGTCGATGTTCGACATTGTCGACTCATTAATGCGTCCACTTTCCATGCGGTGCCTTGCCACCGCAGCACCACTGTCTCCTGGTCGGTCGCCTGTGCGGTTCCATCGCAGGAAGGGTTTATGCGCCTACTCGGCGAGTTCCCGGAGCTCACCAAGCCTACATTTTCAGCAGTAGTCGCGAGGCACGGTGTGGCGCATCACATCACCATGACGGGATCGCCTGTTTACACTCGGGCATGAAGATTGGAACCCGGAAAGCTTGCAGCTGCAAAGGCGGAGTTTCAGACGCTCCGATAATCCTTGGTCCTCCCCACTACACATTGTACCTAAACCAGGTGGTGGATGGAGGCCTTGCGGGGATTACAGATGCCTTAACGAAGCCACTATGCTGGATAGGTATCCAATACCGCATATACAAGATTTCTCGGCCCATCTGGCTGGCAACTCAGTATTTTCCAAAGTAGATCTCGTCCGTGGATATCACCAAGTTCCTGTGCACCCTCAAGACGTCCCCAAAATGGCGGTCATCACACCGTTTGGCCTTTTTGAGTTCCTCCGAATGCCGTTCGGATTGAAAAATGCGGCTCAGGCCTTTCAGCGACTCATGGACTCTGTGTTACGGGACCTTCCCTTCATTTTCGTTTACTTGGATGACATTCTCATCGCTAGTAAGGATACGAAGGAGCATATGGCCCATTTGCGTACACTCTTTGCCCGTCTCAGCCAACATGGCCTCATCATAAACCTAGCCAAATGCCAGTTTGGGTTAACCAGCATTGACTTTCTGGGGCATAGGATTACCTCAGAAGGCGCCGTCCCACTGGCCACCAAGGTAGAGGCAGTTACGGCATTCCCGCGGCCTCACACACTCAAATCTCTTCAGGAGTTCCTGGGGATGGTAAATTTTTATCGTTGTTTTGTCCCCAAGGCAGCCCAGTTGATGCAGCCGCTGTACGAAGCACTCAAAGGGAAGTCGGGCAAAGATGTTATCATTTGGACACCGCAGATGGACCAGGCGTTCCTTGACAGCAAGGCGGCATTGGCAGACGCAACTATGCTTGCACACCCACTCCCGGGCGCGACCACCGCCCTTACTACCGATGCCTCCGATTACGCCATTGGGGCGGTTCAAAAACAATGGGTCGACGGGACTTGGCAGCCGTTGGCTTTTTTTAGCCGCCAACTGCGCAAGAACGAGCGAAAATATAGCACTTTTGACAGGGAGTTGCTGGCCCTGTTTTTGGCCATCCGGCATTTCTGTTTTCTCCGAGAAGGGCACCCGTTCACTGCGTTCGTGGACCATAAGCCGTTCACTTTCACAATGGCCAAAACGGTGGAGCCGGGGTCAGCTCGGCAACAGCGCCACTGTTGAGATACCGCGGCAAACGTGGGAGTCGAGACCAGAGCTATTGAAAACACAACTGCTTTATTCCAACCACATGACAAACAGGAACTAGAAAAGCCCGCGCATCCACTTAAATACTTCCTAGACAGGAAGTGCTCCCGGCAGCCTGTCCCTGCGGGAAACAAGTTGCTGGAGGAAAGGGCCCCCGGCTGGGGGCTTCTGCTTAGACTGTCTGTGCCGCCGTGAGTGGATTATGTCCAGTGGAGGCGTGTCGCCACAGAGCTCCCCCCAGAATCCGCTTAGGAGGAGTGGACGAGTCGTGACGGTGGTCTAATGGTTCTGCCGCAGCGGCTCTGAGTGGTCGCCGGTCTGGTTGGTTGGGTCGGGCGGTTCGCTGCCGGCTGTGCTGGCTTGCCGGGGGGACGGGCTCTAGTTGGAGGCTGGGCCACGGGGACCTGTTCCCCTGGTTCTGTGTGTGCTGGTTTGAGCCGGTCGATGGAGACTGTCTCGACCCTGTCGCCGAGTCGCAGCTTGAAGACCTTGTCCCCGGTTTGTAGTACCTCGTACGGACCGTCGTACGGGGGTCGCAGGGGCCCACGGTGCGCGTCGTGTCACACGAAGACGAAGCGCGCCTGCTGTAAATTTGGCGGGACGTGAGGTGCGAGTTCGCCGTGTCGGTTGACCGGAAGTGGGGCGAACTGCTGAGCGGAAGAGAAAGAGTCGAGCCGCTGCTGTTCGGCCGACCAAGGCTTGGTAGGCTCCGGAAGGAATTTGCCTGGGACGCGCAGCGGTTGTCCGTAGACTAACTCCGCTGCCGAGGACTGGAGGTCTTCCTTGACCACGGTGCGTAGGCCGAGTAGCACCCACGGTAGGCGGTCAGTCCAGGTACTGTCCTGCAGGCTGGCGCGGAGTGAGGCCTTGAGTGACCTGTGGAAGCGTTCACAAAGTCCGTTGGCCTGCGGGTGGTACGCCGTGGTGCGGTGGAGCGTCACCCCGAGGTTGCGTGCTGTGGCCGTCCAGAGTTCGGAGGTGAACTGGGCGCCTCTGTCGGAGGTTATGTCGGCCGGTACGCCGAACCTCGCAACCCAGGTGTTAACGAACGCCCTGGCGATGTCGGCTGTGGTGGTGGAGGTCAGCGGCACTGCCTCAGGCCAGCGTGTGTAGCGGTCGACCATCGTGAGGAGATAAATTTGGCCTTGCGATGGTGGCAGGGGACCGACGATGTCGACGTGTACGTGGTCGAAGCGGCGGCTGGGTACCTCGAAGTCTCCCAGGGGTGCTTTGGTGTGCAGCTGTACCTTAGCCCGTTGGCAGGCGAGGCAGGAGGTGGCCCAAGTCCGAACATCTCTGCTGAGGCCGCGCCAGACGAAGCGCTTGGAGAGGAGTTTGACGGATGCGCGGGAACCCGGGTGAGAGAGCCCGTGGAGCGCGTCGAAGACGCGACGGCGCCAGGTCTCAGGGACGACCGGCCTGGGCTGGCCGAGTGAGACGTCGCACGTGACTGCCGTGGCTTCGGGCCCGTGCGCGACCTTGGCTAGGCGTAGCCCTGGCAGGCTGGTAGCCGCCGAGAGGAGGTCTGGGTCCGTGAGCTGGGCCGCTGCTAGTTGTGCGTAGTCGACCGCGAGGTGATTCACACAGACGGCGGGACGGGAAAGGCAGTCGGCGACCACGTTGTCTCGACCGGAGACGTGCTGAATGTCCGTACTAAACTCGGAGACGGCCGCGAGCTGGCGTTGCTGCCTAGCGGACCAGGGTTCGGTGTGCTTGGCCATCGCGTATGTGAGTGGCTTGTGGTCCACATACGCGGTGAAGGGGCGGCCTTCCAGGAGGAACCTGAAATGGCGGACCGACAGGTGGAGTGCAAGAAGCTCGCGGTCGAAAGTGGAGTATTTGACCTCCGGGGGGCGCAGTTGGCGGCTGTAGAAGGCAAGTGGCTGCCACACGCCATTGACCCACTGCTCGAACACGGCCCCGACCGCGTGGTCGGAGGCGTCGGTGGTGAGCGCGACCCGGGCATCGGCCCTCGGGTGCGCGAGCAGAGTGGCGTCGGCGAGCGCGTTTTTGGTGGCGTCGAAGGCGGCTGCCGTGTCAGTGGTTCAGGCTACGTCCATCTTGCCGGATTTTCCTCAGAGGGAGTCGTATAGGGGCTTCATGAGGGCTGCGGCTCTGGGGATGAACCTGTTGTAGAAGTTCACCATCCCGAGGAACTCCTGGAGGCCCTTGATGGTTGTGGGGCGGGGGAATTGCTGGACGGCCTGCGCCTTGTTGGGCAGGGGGACGGCCCCAGCAGGGGTGATGTGTTGACCGAGAAAATCGATCTCGGTTAGGCCGAATTGGCACTTCGCCGGGCTGAGGATGAGCCCGTGTTGGGCTAGGCGCCCGAACAGGATGCGAAGGTGTTCGAGGTGTTCCTGTTTGGAGGAGCTGGCCACGAGAATGTCGTCTAGATAGACGAATAGGAAGTTCAGGTCCCGGAGGACTGAGTCCATAAGGCGCTGGAAAGCCTGTGCTGCATTCTTGAGGCCGAAGGGCATCCTCAGGAACTCGAACAGGCCGAATGGGGTGATGACGGCTGTTTTGGGGATGTCCGCGGGGTGTACGGGGACTTGGTGGTAACCGCGCACCAGGTCGACTTTGGAAAAGACGGTTCGTCCGGCCAGTCGGGCCGAGAAGTCCTGGATGTGTGGCACCGGGTATCGATCGGGGGTGGTGGCATCGTTGAGGCGGCGGTAGTCCCCGCAAGGGCGCCAGCCTCCGCCGGGCTTGGGGGCGATGTGGAGGGGCGAGGCCCAAGGGCTGCTGGAGCGGCGGATGATGCCGAGTTGTTCCATGGTGGTGAACTCGGCCCGCGCGATTTCCAGCTTGGCCGGGTTGAGTCTGCGGGCGTGGGCAGAAACTGGGGGGCCAGTGGTGGGGATATAGTGTTCCACACCGTGCTTGGCGGCTTTGGCCGAAAAGGTCGGGTTAGTGAGGGCGGGAAACTCAGCTAGGAGTGCCGAATAGTTGTCCGTGGCTCTGGCGAGGCAGTAGGTCGTCAGGCCGGCCGAACGGGCCGGGGTAAAGGTGCCGGGGATGGGGGCCATAGTGTTGATATCGACGAGGCGGTGCCTCGGAATGTCGACAAGGAGGCCGTGGGCGCGTAGGAAGTCGGCGCCGATGAGTGGGCAGAGGACCTTGGCTGTGAGGAACTCCCAGCGGGAGCGGCGGCCTGTGAGGTCGAGCGTGACCATGCGGGTGCCATATGTGCGGATTTCAGAGCCGTTGGCTGCAGCCAGTGTGATACCCCGTGTGCCGCGTTGGATCTCGAGGGCGGAGGTGGGGGTGATGTTGTGCTGGGCCCCTGTGTCGCACAGAAATCGGCGGTTGGTTCTGTCGTCAGTGACGTACAGTAGGGGCTCCTTCTGCCCCGTGGCCATCGCGGGGGCCGGTGCGGGGGGGGGTTTGAAGGTACACGGTGGCGTGCAGCGTTGAGCCCTAGCACCAAAACGGGTGTGGTAGTAGCAGTGACCCGGAGTGGTAGGGCGGTCGGGCCTAGCGGCCCGGGAAGACCGCGTGGTCGTTGCCGTGGGGTCGGGCGCGACGTCGCGAGCGGCCTGTGCAGAGAGCAGCCGGTTGGCCTTTTCGGCTATATCATTCCGGTCCGTGGAGTCAGACTCCACAATGAGCGGGCGGATGCTGGCGGGGAGCTGCCGAATGAAAAGCGTGCGAAAAAGGGCGCCGGGATTTTTGTCGTCTGAGAGGGACAGCATGTGGGAAAGCAGGTCTGATGGTGAAGCGTCACCAAGGCTGGGGAGGTCCAGGAGTTGGCAGTGGCGCTGGTAAGAGGACGTTTGAAATTTTTTAAGTAGCGCAGCCTTTAGATGTTCGTACTTGCCATCCGTTGGTGGATTCTGCAGCGCTGCCCAAACCTTGGGGACTGTAGCGTAGGTGAGCGAGGCGACGAGGTAGTCATACTTCGTGGCGTCGACTGTAATGCCTTTCAGCCGGAATCTGGACTCAGCTTGAACGAACCAGGCTTCGGCGAGGTTCTCCCAAAAGTCTGGTAATTTAACCGTGACTGCGTTTGTATCCGCCATGCTAGCTTAGGATTCGTCCTGAGCGTCGGGGTCACCAGTGTTGAGATACCACGGCAAACGTGGGAGTCGAGACCAGAGCTATTGAAAACACAACTGCTTTATTCCAACCACATGACAAACAGGAACTAGGAAAGCCCGCGCATCCACTTAAATACTTCCCAGACAGGAAGTGCTCCCGGCAGCCTGTCCCTGCGGGAAACAAGTTGCTGGAGGAAAGGGCCCCCGGCTGGGGGCTTCTGCTTAGACTGTCTGTGCCGCTGTGAGCGGATTATGTCCAGTGGTGGCGTGTCGCCACACCACCTTACATTTATATCCGAATTTACGATGGATTTATGACATGTGTCCGGCAAAGATAATCTCGTGGCTGATTGCCTTTCACGTGCCCCAGTCCAAGCAGTTCACCTGGGAATTGATTTTGTCGGGTTGGCGGAAGAACAACTGGCAGATCCCGAAGTTCAGGTGTATCGGACTACGCCTTCTAGTTTGCAGGTAGCCGATGTTATGTTCCAATCAGCAGGAACCATGCTCTTGTGTGACACATCCATGGGATTGCCCCGGCCCATTGTGCTAGTCGAATGGCGTAAGAAGATTTTTCAGGCTATACACGACTTATCACACCTGGGGATGCAAGCTTCACAACGGCTCATGTCCCGCAAATTTGTTTGGAAGGGAATGCATTCGGACGTTCGGGACTGGACAAACAATTGCATGGACTGTCAAAAATCAAAGGGCCATCGTCATGTTAAGGCTCCAGTGGCCATCTTCCCGGTGCCAGAACGCCGTTTTGATCACGTACATGTGGACTTAGTGGGTCCCCTCTCCGCTTCACGGGGTTTCATGCATCTTCTGACAATAGTGGACCGCACTACCAGGTGGCCAGAGGCGATTCCCTTGGTTGCTATCCAGGGCGTTTATTTCGTCGTGTGTGGCCCGGTTTGGGGTGCCATCTGACATCTCCTCTGACCGAGGTCCACAATTCACGTCAGAGTTGTGGAACGCAGTTGCACAGGGCTTGGGTACCAAGCTGCACCGTACCACCGCTTACCATCTGCAAGCGAACGGTCTATGCGAGAGGTTTCATCGGTCTCTCAAGGCGTCCCTCTGTGCCAGCTTACGTAGTCCCAACTGGGTGGACAGACTCCCCTGGGTGATGCCAGGCCTCCGCACAACCCCCAAGGATGACCTCCAGGCTTCATCGGCTGAGTTAGGCTACGGTCAAGCACTTCAAGTACCAGGGGACTTCCTCCCTCCACATACAGAACCGTGGTTGCCTGCTCAGCAGCTCCTTCAGCATCACGAGATGGCAAAGAATTTCCTGCCTATTCTAACCTCGCATCACAGCCTACAGAGGCCTCATGTTCCGGCAGAACTTATGAGTTCCGATTACGTTTTTATTCGGCAGGACGCTCATAGAGATACACTCAGACCACCTTATGCTGGACCATTTCGTGTCATCTCATCGGGAGAAAAAATTTTCACGGTCGAAGTGGGAGGCAAGTCCGATACCATCTCTATCGACTGACTTAAACCAGCCCATCTAGATCGGAATGAACCAGTTGTTGCCGCCCAGCCACCTCGCCATGGACAACCACCGTTGACTGCCAGACCAGTTATGCAACAGCCCACCATTGAACTGCCTGCTTCTGCCTCATCTTGGCCCACACCTTCTGCTACTGTTTCCTCCACCCCGGATGCACCGCTTCAGACACAGCCAAGCACCGGCTCGTCTCCCAACGTTCCACTGCCTGAAGTTCGTAGTCGTTCGGGCAGGATCATCAAACCTCCTATTCGTTTGACACTGTCTGTTAAAGAGAATTCTGGGGTGGCGCCTGTGGCGGAGCCACCGAGAGACTCAGGGCAATTAGTAATCATCCCTTTAACTACCGTGTAGTGCAGCTGTGGACTGCACCTTTAAACTGTATGTACTTTCTTGCATTTCCACATGATGACGTCATGACGCCGATCACGTGACCACCAGTTGGCGCGGAGAACGTGATGACGTCATGACGTCAGCTTCCAGTACTTTGCAGCAGTCTTTGAGGTGCTGGGAGGCTGCACAGACCTGTGTACATCTTCTCCTGTAGTGTTACCAGTTAAGTTGTTTGTTTAATAAACTTTGTTATTTTGTTTCACTGAGTCGAACTTCATTATTGGATAGGAACCTCCGTTCCTACACTGCGATCTTTCAGATGAGACGTTAAAGTGAGGCCCCGTCTGTAAGGGGTCTTTTTAACAAGCTTGTGGTGTGCGAGATCGATTCTTGATTTCACACTGCTCGTGAGCGGTTTCGAAGCGCTCCCCCCTCACTGATTCTAGACACTGGACTTATTGCCAGGCTACCTTGATGTGTTGGCCCAACTTGTGACTCGGAAGACAAATGGATCAGGTGAGACAAGGTAGGTTTTAAAATTAATGGTTTCTTTATTTATAAGGAGAATAAAAACACAGGGAACAAAGAAACAACACAGACAAAATCATTAACACGCCTCCCAATGGGAACTAAAATTTAACACACAAGAATTACTTTGACTATCTTAAAATACATCAATTCATTAGCTGCGGTATAATAAAACGGGGGTGGGGAAAGCGCGCGGTACAACGAAGGATAAATCACACTCCCGATTACAAAGCCCTTAATATTAAAACCCTCCTGTCTCTAAAGTATCCCTCTACTAGGTCAGCTAGGTGAAGTTGGGCCTCTATGCTCACCAGGGTTTTAAAACTGTCCTCGACCTTGGTGCTCCTGTAGCTTCCGGGATTCCCGATTGATCTTCCTTCTGGGACGGGCTCCTGAACCTGCTCTCCTGCTCGAACTTGTAGAACCTCCGTGCTCCTCGAACCGTAATCGAACCTCCTAATCGGACCTCTCCACTCGAACCATTCAACTTAACCTTAACCTCTCGTTGTTCTCTGCCTCCGATCGTACCTTCTGCCCGTCGATTTTCCCCCAACAGTTATACCGTTTCCTTGCCCTTATCTTTGGCGCCAAATCAGGGGTTTTCTTTTGTCAAAGTTTTGGGCCGGCTACTTTGACAAAAGCTGGTACTTTAGTTTAACGACTTCAATCGTGGCCGAAACCAAACTGATGGGTTATGTCCCGTGTCCCGCTGAGTTTGATGCAGATAATGGGCCTTGTCTGTGCTCTGTGATTTCAGTGATGGGTTTACGTTTATCTGGCGATTAACATGACCTTTTCAAGTGCAAGTCCTTTGTTTTTGACTTCGTTACTGCTGCTACCTTTATTACCATATCAATTGCAGTCAGTCTGGAATTTTTCAATCGGTGGTGACTCAGGTTTCTTTAAGGTATTGCAGTGGTATGTCCTTCTGAAATGAGTCATGTGATCTGTGTGATGAAATATTCCATTCATCACTGCCTGTGACTGTGGTTGGTTTCAGGTTCCCCCTCACCATTGTATTGCCTGTGACTGTGGTTGGTTTCACGTTTCTCCTCACCATTGTATTGTATATTGGAATGTATGGAATGTGTTGTGTGTAGGGCTCCGCCCATACCTGGCCTCTATGTAATCCAGCTCAGTCTGGCCTCATATCCAGTACTGCAGAGCTCCAGATGGAAGATACCTCTCTCCACTGCATGTTATCTTCTAAGTTAATAAAAGCCTTGTTTTGTTCCGCTAACATCGAGTCTCGGGATTATTGAGGCACATCAATTTTATTAACTTATTTTTCAACACAATGGATCAACTCCTGAAACCCGAACGTTTGGATTTGGATCAGCATGCTCCGGACGCATCAGCACGCTTCGGACACTGGTTTATGTGTATGGAATTCTTCCTGGACAATTCCGCAGCCGTCAAAGACGCTACGGACGCTGTGAGTATGAAACTCGGAACTCTGCGGAATTGGGTAAGCCATCGGGTTTACCCCCTCATCCAAGACGTCGACACGTACGTGGCCGCCTGCGACATCTTAAAGGCGCATTACCAGCAGCCTACGAATGAGGTGTATGCTAGGCATCTGCTCGCCACTCGCGCACAGCGACCTGGGGAATTGGTGGAGGAGTTCCTAGGCACCCTGAAAATGCTTGGCAAAGACTGCAAGTGCCGAGATGTAAAAGCCGCAGTGTACACCGACGAGCTTGTTCGCGATGCCTTTATCACAGGCCTCAGCTCCACTTACATCCGGCAAAGACTGCTGGAAAAAACGGGATTGGACCTGAAACAGGCTGCGGACACCGCGCGATCCCTGGATGTGGCCCAGAGAAACTCGGACGCCTACTCTTCAGCCCGCGCCGTCCACGCCGCCACGTGTGCACCAAGGGTGCCGCCATCTTGGAAGGCATCTTCCCCGCCCGACAGCCCGACACCGGCTGGGCCCCGCTCTCCCCCCAGAAGCCCTACGACAGCCGCGACGCGTCGGGGACCCAACTGCTACTTCTGCGGGCAGCCAAAGCACACCAGAAACCTGTGCCCGGCGAAAGGCGCCACCTGCTTTAAGTGCGGTAAGAAGGGGCACTTCGGGAAGGTGTGCAGAGGGAACCCCGCCGGAAAACCAAAACCCGCCACCGCCGCGTGTGCGCCGTGGGAGCGGCCATCTTGGACGCCATCTTGCCCGACCTCGTGGGGTCCGCCATCTTGTGAGCAGACAGCGTGGACGCCATCTTGTCTCGATCAGGGCCCTACAGTGGCATCGGTCACAGTGGACCAGACCAAGCCCTACCCGCTATCCAAATCAATGGTGGACATCGAGGTAAACGGGTGCCGGGTTAAATGTTTAATTGACAGCGGAAGCACGGAGAGTTTTATCCACCCTGAACTGGCACAACAACTCTCCCTAAAGGTGGTCCCTACTCGGGGTACCATCTCTATGGCTGATAAAACCCAGACATCGACCATTATGGGTTACTGCACGGTACAATTGTCCGTTAACGGGACTGTATACGATAATTTTAAAGTATTAATCATGAAGAATCTATGCGCGAGCGTGATCTTGGGCCTGGATTTCCAGTGCAACCACCAAAGCATCACGCTCAAGTACGGTGGGTCCCAGCCGCCCCTCACAGTGTGCGGCCTGGCTACCCTGAAGGTAAAGCCGCCTTCGCTATTTGCGAACCTTACCCCTAACTGCCGGCCAATAGCGACCAAAAGCAGGAGGTACAGCTGGGAGGACAGGCGGTTTATCGCGACCGAGGTAGACAGGCTCCTGAAAGAGCGCATTATTGAATGCAGCAATAGCCCGTGGCGCGCCCAAGTGGTGGTGGTAAGGGGTAGCGAGAAGAAACGGATGGTGATCGACTATAGCCAAACGATCAACAGGTACACCCAACTAGACGCCTACCCGCTACCCCGCATATCAGAAATGGTGAACCAAATCGCCCAATACCGGGTGTTCTCCACCATCGACCTCAAGTCAGCGTACCACCAGCTCCCTATCAGACCACAGGACCGCCCGTACACCGCCTTCGAGGCGAACGGACGCCTCTACCAATTCCTCAGAGTCCCCTTTGGGGTGACGAATGGGGTCTCGGTCTTCCAGAGGGAGATGGATCGCATGGTCGATGACCACCACTTGCAGGCAACCTTCCCCTACCTTGACAACGTCACCATCTGCGGTCACAACCAGCAGGATCACGACTCGAACCTCGAGAGGTTCCTGAAAACTGCACAAAAACTCAACCTCACCTACAACGAGGACAAGTGCGTTTTCAACACCACGCGCCTCTGCATACTAGGCAGTGTGGTGGAGAATGGGGAAATCGGACCAGACCCCGACCGATTGCGCCCCCTACGGGAGCTGCCCCTGCCCAACACTCCCAAAGCCCTGAAAAGGTGCCTGGGGTTATTTTCTTATTATTCCCAATGGGTCCCCAACTACTCCGACAAAGCCCGCCCCCTCTTGAAAGCATCCTCTTTTCCGCTCTCTGCTGAGGCCCACGCCGCCTTCAAAAGCATTAAGCAGGATATTGAGTGGGCCACGCTACAGGCAGTGGACGAGAACACTCCATTTCAAGTGGAAAGTGATGCGTCTGACTTTGCCTTGGCGGCCACCCTCAACCAGGCGGGGCGGCCCGTAGCTTTCTTCTCGAGGACCCTCCAAGGGCCCGAGATCAGACACTCCTCCATGGAAAAGGAGGCCCAAGCCATCGTGGAGGCAGTGCGCCACTGGCGCCACTACCTAGCCGGCAAACGCTTCACCCTGCTTACCGACCAGCGGTCGGTAGCGTTTATGTTCAATAAAAAACAGAGGGGGAAGATCAAAAATGATAAGATTCTTAGGTGGCGGATCGAGCTCTCCACCTTCGAGTATGACATCATTTACCGGCCAGGGGCCCTTTACGAATCCCCAGATGCCCTCTCACGAGGGATGTGTGCCAGCGCCACCGGGGATCGGCTACAGACCCTCCACAATGACCTCTGCCACCCAGGGGTCACGCGGCTGTTCCACTTCATAAAGTCCCGCAACTTACCCTACTCGATTGAGGAAGTTCGGTCTCTGACCAGGAACTGCCGCACTTGCGCTGAGTGCAAGCCTCGGTTCTACCACCCTGATAGAGCCCACTTAATCAAAGCTACACGGCCCTTTGAGCGGCTCAGCTTAGATTTCAAGGGCCCCCTCCCGTCCGTCGACCGCAATGTTTACTTCCTGAACATTGTGGACGAATACTCCCGGTTCCCATTCACCTTCCCCTGCCCAGACATGACCAGCGCCACGGTCATTAAATGCCTCAACAGCCTGTTCTGCCTGTTCGGTATGCCGAGCTACATCCACACGGATAGGGGGGCGTCCTTCATGAGTGAAGAGCTACGCCAGTACATGCTGTCCAGGGGTATCGCCACGAGCCGTACCACCAGCTACAACCCCCGGGGTAACGGTCAAGTGGAGCGAGAGAACGGGACAGTATGGAAAGCAGTCACTCTAGCTCTAAGGACCAAGGGCCTCCCTATCTCCCGCTGGCAGGAAGTCCTCTCAGATGTGCTCCATTTGATACGGTCGCTATTGTGTACTGCCACTAATGCCACGCCTCATGAACGAATGTTTAGCTTTCCCTGGAAATCCACCTCAGGCGTATCCATGCCGTCATGCCTCTCCACCCCAGGTCCGGTATTCATGCGAAGGCATGTGAGGGGCCATAAGACGGACCCTCTCGTGGAGCCAGTGCACCTACTCCACGCCAACCCCCAATACGCGTATGTCCGGCACGCCGACGGAAGGGAGGACACCGTGTCAATAAAAGACGTCGCCCCAGCCGGTAACGACAACAACCACGGCAATAGCAGCAACAACGACCACAGCAACTCTTACCCACCCACTACTCTTTCATCACCCCCGGAAGAACATCAACCAACGGCACCCCCACCAACTACCCCTTCAACAACCCTGGCGGCACCCCCGGCAGAGACCCAGGAGGCCACCGGGGACACCCAGCCGACACCCGCGACACCACAACAGCCACGTCGGTCGCAGAGGACTACCAAACCCCCGAACAGACTAAATCTATAGAAGGGGTGAATGTGATGAAATATTCCATTCATCACTGCCTGTGACTGTGGTTGGTTTCAGGTTTCCCCTCACCATTGTATTGTCTGTGACTGTGGTTGGTTTCAGGTTTCTCCTCACCATTGTATTGTATATTGGAATGTATGGAATGTGTTGTGTGTAGGGCTCCGCCCATACCTGGCCTCTATGTAAGCCAGCTCAGTCTGGCCTCATATCCAGTACTGCAGAGCTCCAGATGGAAGATACCTCTCTCCACTGCGTGTTATCTTCTAAGTTAATAAAAGCCTTGTTTTGTTCCGCTAACATCGAGTCTCGGGATTATTGAGGCACATCAATCTGCCGACTCCATCTTGTGCTCTTAAAAATGTGGCCATTTCAGGGGTTTTAAAATGTAGGCTGTATTTTCCTGGATTTTGCGAATTCTACAGTTGGCGCGGAGGACGTGATGACGTCATGACGTCAGCTTCCAGTACTTTGCAGCAGTCTTTGAGGTGCTGGGAGGCTGCACAGACCTGTGTACATCTTCTCCTGTAGTGTTACCAGTTAAGTTGTTTGTTTAATAAACTTTGTTATTTTGTTTCACTGAGTCGAACTTCATTATTCGGATAGGAACCTCCGTTCCTACACTGCGATCTTTCAGATGAGACGTTAAAGTGAGGCCCCGTCTGTAAGGGGTCTTTTTAACGAGCTTGTGGTGTGCGAGATCGATTCTTGATTTCACACTGCTCGTGAGCGGTTTCGAAGCGCTCCCCCCTCACTGATTCTAGACACTGGACTTACTGCCAGACTACCTTGATGTGTTGGCCCACCTTGTGACTCGGAAGACAAATGGATCAGGTGAGACAAGGTAGGTTTTAAAATTAATGGTTTCTTTATTTATAAGGAGAATAAAAACACAGGGAACAAAGAAACAACACAGACAAAATCATTAACACGCCTCCCAATGGGAACTAAAATTTAACACACAAGAATTACTTTGACTATCTTAAAATACATCAATTCATTAGCTGCGGTATAATAAAACGGGGGTGGGGAAAGCGCGCGGTACAACGAAGGATAAATCACACTCCCGATTACAAAGCCCTTAATATTAAAACCCTCCCGTCTCTAAAGTATCCCTCTACTAGGTCAGCTAGGTGGAGTTGGGCCTCTATGCTCACCAGGGTTTTAAAACTGTCCTCGACCTTGGTGCTCCTGTAGCTTCCGGGATTCCCGATTGATCTTCCTTCTGGGACGGGCTCCTGAACCTGCTCTCCTGCTCGAACTTGTAGAACCTCCGTGCTCCTCGAACCGTAATCGAACCTCCTAATCGGACCTCTCCACTCGAACCGTTCAACTTAACCTTAACCTCTCGTTGTTCTCTGCCTCCGATCGTACCTTCTGCCCGTCGATTTTTCCCCCAACAGTTATACCGTTTCCTTGCCCTTATCTTTGGCGCCAAATCAGGGGTTTTCTTTTGTCAAAGTTTTGGGCCAGCTACTTTGACAAAAGCTGGTACTTTAGTTTAACGACTTTAATCGTGGCCGAAACCAAACTGATGGGTTATGTCCCGTGTCCCGCTGAGTTTGATGCAGATAATGGGTCTTGTCTGTGCTCTGTGATTTCAGTGATGGGTTTACGTTTATCTGGCGATTAACATGACCTTTTCAAGTGCAAGTCCTTTGTTTTTGACTTCGTTACTGCTGCTACCTTTATTACCATATCAATTGCAGTCAGTCTGGAATTTTCCAATCGGTGGTGACTCAGGTTTCTTTAAGGTATTGCAGTGGTATGTCCTTCTGAAATGAGTCATGTGATCTGCCGACTCCATCTTGTGCTCTTAAAAATGTGGCCATTTCAGGGGTTTTAAAATGTAGGCTGTATTTTCCTGGATTTTGCGAATTCTACAGTTGGCGCGGAGAACGTGATGACGTCATGACGTCAGCTTCCAGTACTTTGCAGCAGTCTTTGAGGTGCTGGGAGGCTGCACAGACCTGTGTACATCTTCTCCTGTAGTGTTACCAGTTAAGTTGTTTGTTTAATAAACTTTGTTATTTTGTTTCACTGAGTCGAACTTCATTATTCGGATAGGAACCTCCGTTCCTACACTGCGATCTTTCAGATGAGACGTTAAAGTGAGGCCCCATCTGCCTGTTCAGGTTCCATGGTGCCATTCAAAGAAGAGCAGGGATTTCTCCCAATATCCTGGTGAACATTTATCCCTCAACCAATACCAGCAAAACAAATTATTGAGCTATTTATCTCATTCCTGTTTGTGGAACATCGCTCTGCTGAAATTGGCTGCTGCATTTGCCCACATAAAAGTGACTGCACTTCAAAAATACTTAACTGGCTGCGAAGCACCTTGAGATGTGAAAATCACAAAATTCTTTCTATACAGGGACTGGTAGATAGATGGATCTTCAATCTGTAATCATTGTTTTTGAGCCCCTTATTTACTTATATCTTACTTTCACTTCTTGGCCTCACCAGGTCCTCATTGCTGCTACAATTCCTCCTTCACCCGGGACTGTGGTTCAGACTTCTCCTTGCGCACTTTCATTGCACCACTGTACTTGGCTGACCATAGATATGTTTCCGCAGGGAGGATTGATGTTGCTAGTTTTTCTTCTCCCGACGCCTTCGTGTTTAACCCTGCTTCATCAATTCTCATACCAAAAAGAACAGGCAAAATATATCCAATTTTCTGGCTGGGATACCAATAATCTATCCCTAGAGTTAACAGAACCCGTGGGGAAAATACTGTAACATCATAACCTTCAAAAACAGTTGATAGTTGTTCACATCACATGACTGAATTGTAATCACTTGAAATAGATTACAATAGAGTACAAAAGCAAGGAAGTTATGCTGAACCTTTATAAATCACGTGTTAGGCCCCAGCTGGAGTAAGACATAAGAAACATAAGAAACATAAGTTCTGGATACCAAACTTTAGGAAGGATATAAAGGCATTAGAGAGAGTGCAGAGAAGATTTGCTAGAATGGTACCACTGGCAGCTGGGTCGGTAACTAGAGGACTGTGGCGACACGCCACCACTGGACATAATCCGCTCACGGCGGCACGGACAGTTTAAGCAGACGCCCCCAGCCGGGGGCCCTTTCCTCCAGCAACTTGTTTCCCGCAGGGACAGGCTGCCGGGAGCACTTCCTGTCTGGGGAGTGTTGTGTATGTAACCGTTCTACCTTTAAGAGAACTATTGTATGTAACCGTCCACCTTTAAGAGAACTATTTTAGGTGTTGCACTACTTTATTTTGGCTGCTGTATACTGTAACTAGCTGAAGTGCCCGGCGGTGCCGAGGCTTTTTCGAGGGCATGTTGTTGTTGGAAGAGAGAGAGAGAGCGACTGGGGGGGAAGAGAGAGAGCGACTGGGGGGAAGAGAGAGAGCAACTGGGGTGAAGAGAGGGAGGGGAGGGGTGGGGGGAAGAGAGGGAGGGGAGGGGAGGGAGGGGAGGGAGGGCGGGGGGGAGGGGAGGGAGGGGAAGGGAGGGCGGGGGGGAGGGGGAGGGAGGGGGGAGGGAGGGCGGGGAGGGGAGGGGGGATGGAGGGCGGAGGGGAGGGAGGGCGGCGGGTGCCCCACCCCCCACGAGGGTCGCGACCCCCCCCCCCCCGAGGGTCGCGCCCCCCCCCCCCGGAGGTGAAGACCGCCGATTGCGCGCGCAGCAGGAGCTGAGACGCGGCGTCTCTCTCGGCCGGCGGGCCCGGTTGCCAGGGCAACCGTGACGCTGACCAAGCCAGAGAGAGAGAGACGCCGCATCTCAGCTGCTCCTGCTGCGCGCGCGGCCCCCCCCCGAGGGTCGCGGCCCCCCCCTGAGGGTCGCGGCCGCCCCCCCTCCCCCCGAGGTGAAGACCGCCGATTGCGCCCGTTGCCAGGGTAACGCTGGACGCTCAGCAAGCCCCGGCAGAGAGAGACGTCTCAGCTCCTGCTGCGCGTGCACCCTAGCGACGCTGGGCTGAGGCTCGGCCCTCCAGCCTTCTAGTGGGGCCAGGAGGTGCCTAGCTCGGGCGTGGGTGCGGAGGAGACGCCGAGGCTACTAGGCCTACCTGGAAAAACGGGGAAAGGTAGGAAAATTAATGAGATTAGATAAGTTAATTACTTTCTAAATCATTTTTTTTAAAAACAATATGTGTTTTAAAAGCAACGTTTTTTTTTAAGACGCAGAAAGCGGGAAAAAGAAAGGAAAAGTTTGGAATCAAGATGGCGGCGACTCACCTCGGTTCAGAACGATAAAGCCCGGCCACACGCGCACCGATTGGCCCGGCGGCACACGCCAGCAACCCGGCGTACGATTGGTCGAGCTCGAGGTCACTCTGTCGCTAATGAGCGGATAATGAGATGCTAATGAGCGGAATGTTGAAGGTTTTTGGGATACCGCGGGCGCAATTTTAGCCCGGCCGAAACGTAAATACGCTTAAAACCGTCTCGGAAGCGTAAGCTTTCTTTGGAGGTAACGCGCGCATAGGTACGCCCTGTAACTTTTGAGTGCATACCCGCAATGCACACGCGATGACAGACAGATAGACAGATAGACAGAATGACAGAAGTACCGATTTATATATATAGATACCGGTGGTGAACACACCGGTATATAAGTGCTGTGTAATGAGTGATTGGGCAGATTCGCCCTGACCTTCGAATAGTAAAGTCCTGTTAAAGTTTACTCTTGTAGTCTGTGTATTAATTCGCTATACAACACACAGGCCTAGAAATTGAGTTTTGGCTTAGCCAGGGCTTTAGCGCCGGAAGTTAGTGCCGGCGCTAAGTCCCCCTGCGCGCGCCAAAAATTCAGCAGGGCCACGCCCAAACGGCTGCCGGCGCTACTGAAGGGTCTTTGCGGCAGTAAATCGGCGCTAACTGCCGTTTCGCGCCGCAATTCCGGCGCTGCGGCACCCGATGCGGTGCGGCAGGCTCGGGAAGTGCAGGCCTCCTCCTTCCCTTAAGGAGCAGCTGCCTGCACCCGATCGCGGCCCGCGAAAATCTTTTAAAAAATGAGCCCGGCACCTCGGACAAGTGCCGGGCTTGCTTCTGTTCCGGGGGGGGGGGGGAAGTCCGGGGAGGGAGCTGCGGCCAGGCGGCCGGCGGGAAAGCGGCCGGCCGCCGCGGGGCCTTTAATGCGCCGGCGCAAAGACTCGTAAGACTCTGTTGCCAGAGTCTTAGTTGCGGCTGTCACGGGCGAGGCGGCCGCAACTGAATTTCGGCGCTGGGGCCCGTCGGCATGGCAACCGGGATGCTGCGCACACCGATGACGTCATCGGTGCCAGCGCAGCGCTACCGGTCTACCGCGGCATAAGGGCCCCAGGCAATTTCGGCGCCGGCGCCAAATGCAGCGCTAGGCCCTCTAGCGCCGCAAAATCGGCGCTAAGGGCACTCAATTTCTAGGCCACAGACTTTACAGTGGCGACGAGTTCGATCTTACCCTGCAGCAGCGATACATCCAAAGCAGTTAACAAGCGTCGAGAAGAGGCATCTGCCCTCGTCGTTCTGCTGAGAGAAGACTCGAGTCTGCAGAGCAAGGAAGGAGGAAGAATTCTGACACGAGGCCTTCCATCAGCAACAGGCAGTGATCATCCCTTCTGTCACGGTAGTGAGTGAGCCGATCAGCCACAAGAAGCAAGTCAGCCACGTTGACTGTGAGTAGGGGGAAAAATAAAAAAGAAACGGAGGATAAGGGTGGTGAACTCGACCACGGCCAGGGGAAAGGAGCCGGACAGAAGTCGGAGCCAGAGGCGCTGAGACTGGGGCAGCGTAGGGCACGGCAGCCGCGGTGCAGGGAACGCAGCCGGTGTGAGATACCGGACTACAAGCGGGAACGCAGCGGGTAAAAGGCCGGGCACCTACCGAGGCCGCGAGGCGCTGTGACCGGGATCATAAGGCGCGGAGGCAATAAATAAATAAATAAACCGCGAGGGACTTGGCTTCAGCCGGGGGAGGAAAGGACCGGACTGCGGGAGGTCTGGGAGAGCCGAGCGAGCGGGAGAGACGGAGCCTGAGAGAGAGAGCGAGCGAGACCGTGCCGGCGAGCGGGAGAGACAGAGCCCGAGCGAGGGGGGAGCGGGGCCGAGCGAGGTTCCGGCCAGCGGCTTACAGCGGCTGCCGTGAAGGACCGGGAGCTGGAGCTGTCCGACGCCAACTGGTTGTCCCCAGCGCCGGTTGCCCCTGCCGAAAAAGGGAACGCGATCGGCTATTCTCGCGCGCGCTTCAGAATGAACTGAAGCCGGCGCGCAGGCTGCAAACCCCGTAAACCAGCGGTCATCGCCCGAGGGCAAAGCTTACCCCTCCCACCAGAGGAAGAAACGCGGGAAGCCGCCAGTTAGGCGGGGAAGAAGACAAGCGCGAAACCGCCATCTTGAAAGTGGGCGGGGAAGAAGATCAGCGCGGGAAACCGCCATTTTAGAAAAAAAAAGTTAAAGGAAAACTTCGTTGTTGTTTCTTAGAAAGATTGTGAAGATGCCTAAGCGTGGTAACATCAACGATTTCGATTCCGAGGTAGAAGATTGGGCCACGTATGTAGAACGCATCGAGATATATTGTGAGGCCAATAAAATAGAAGATGATGATAAAGCTATAACCTTACTAAACTCAATGGGGGCGAAGACATACGGGCTATTGAAGCATCTTCTATCACCGGCTAAACCGGCAGATCAGACGTTCGCTAATATTGTTGCTGTCCTGAAGGATCATTTGAACCCCACACCACTGATGTTGGCGGAACGATTCAAATTTTATGCGAGAACGCAACGGAAAGAGGAAAGCAACGCGGAATACTTGGTTGAACTACGTAGACTAGCAAAATACTGTCAGTTTGGGGAAAATCTGACAGAGGCATTGAGAGACAAGTTCGTGTGCGGGTTGTCGAAGGAAGGAACACAAAAGCGACTGCTTGAAGAGAACGATCTTACACTTGATAAGGCTGTCCTTATTGCAGCATCGCACGAAGCCGCAGCGAGAGGCACGGCGGAAATGCAGCTGAAGGCAGCGGTACTCAGCGTGGATCAAATGACTTCGGGTACAACGAAATGTTATCGTTGTGGGAAGACAACACACGACCAGAACCAATGCTGGTTTAAAAACCAGGAATGTAGAAAATGTGGCAAGATTGGTCACATAGCTAAAGTATGCCGGTCAGGAAAGAAGACCAGCAACAAAAAAAAGTCACCGCAGGAAAAGCACAGCAAGGTACACAAGGTGACTGAGAAGAGTTCAGATGAACAGAATTCGGATTCAGACTCCAACAGCCAAGAACTGGATAGTCTGAGAATTCACAATGCGAGTAAGGAAGTTGACCTACAAATTATCTGGGTCACACTCAAAATAGCCGGAGTCCAAGTGAAAATGGAATTGGACACAGGATCAGCCCTAACAGTCATAAACCGAAAGGACTACAAGAGGCTATTCTCACATATTCCCTTGAGAGATACCAAGATTGTATTGCAGACATACACGGGGCGAAGAGTATACCCCATCGGAAAGATAAAAGTCAAGGTGAGAGACAAGGGCAAAGAACACCAAGGAATGGGCTTATATGTACTGCCTGAGGGGGGTCCACCACTTCTGGGACAGGAGTGGATCAGGAAAATAAATATGGACTGGCACTTCCTAAAAACCATAAAGAGTGAGAACTCAGTGAAGATAATCAGCCCAGACTCTGGAACTGATGATGGTAAGACCAACCCATGTGCAAAAGACAAGGCTAAAATGGACTTGCAGACTAATGTTGGAAAAACGAAGGAGTGCATAAATGCTTATGCTTTAGAGGAGAACAAAGTTTCAGAACAGAATTCCACTGAGCAACAACAACATAGTTTGACAGAGAATTCTGAGTCTGTCCAGCCTACAGACATGCACACTTCTGAGGGACACCGGGCTCGAACTCAACTCCAATTCAAACTACAACAACAATTAGAACAAATGATTCGCCGTCTTGAGCAAGAGATGAATGCAACGAAAAAGTTCTTTGATACAGAGTGGGAGAATCTGGAAAGACAACAGAAGCAGCTGATGGAGAAAATGGAGCAGGAGCACACAAACCGTCTGCGCGAGGAGGCCAAACGAATCAAAGCTGATTCGGGTTCTGAAGGGGCGTGCCCTAATCTGGGGGAGCAAGATGTTCAGCAACTGAAGGCGCTTGTTAGCAGGTTGCAGGCAGAAAAGGCTGATTTGGTTGCCATGAATTCCGAGCTCCTACTGAAGTTGGGTGCAGCACCACCGAACGATTCATTTGTTGAAATTCGAATGGTGGAGGCTGCAGATGATGGAGAATTAGAAGCAGCAAAGGGACCCCAGTGCAAGGTTACCAACAGCCCTGTAGCCTATCCGTCAAAAACACAGGATGACGATACTGGGAAACGTCTGATGTCAGAAGGGTTAACGGTCAGTCAACTCCTTCATATGCTGAGGGACAAGACTCTGAAATGGGAAAAACTTGAACACGAGCTTCAATCTTCAAAGGAAAGGGTTTCGGAGCTCTCAAAAGTTATTGAAATAGCTGAGGTGACAACACAGACTGAGAAGACTGCAGCAGAGCAGCCCGTGGATGCCAAAAGTACGCTGACTCACGTCAATGTAGAACAACAGAAGGCTGAAACAGCTGCTCCAGTAGAGGGATTGAATAGTCCGATCAATCAATCTCCGAATGAAGTTGAAGTATTGAAATCACAAATGAGGTCATTAGTAAAAGACTTGCAGAAAGCCCAGAAAAAGCTGGATGAAGCTGAACACATGAAGAAGTCTCTTCAGGAAAAATGTCTGGATTTGGAACAAAAGCTGGCTAACGTCCAGCTGGGTATGGAGGAAATAGAAGACCCTCTCGCTGGCCTAGCTCTGGACGACACTGAATATTACGATGACCTGTTCTGCCCAGCTTGTGATGAAAACTCCCAAAGTGCAGAAACCATGAAGAATCACAAAAAGTCTAAGGAACACCGGGAGATGGTGGCGCTACTACGGAAAAAGGAGGAAGAGAAGGAGGAAATGTGCATGCAGCTGGCAGCTGACAGTGGAGCCCAGAGAGTCTCCAAGAAGCAGAAAAGGAAAAGTCGAAGCAGAAGATGACCATCTGAACCATTATCACCTGCCAGATCACACACGTGGTCCCTCCGAACGGAGCCAAATCAGTTCGGAAGTAGAAAAACTATCCAAGGTACTCAAGCTTTTAGAAGTCAGCAATGCTGGTTCAGAAGTGACGGAAGTTCAAGCTGTTAAGTCCATTGAAGGACTATTGGATGAGTCACTCCAGCAACGTGAACCGACTACACCACAGGGAACTGTTACAACACCGAGGCGTTGTCCGGACCGAGTCAGGAAGCACAGGAGACGCCTCCACAGAGACTGAATCTGTGAACTGTTTCCGCAGAGACTGAATCTGTGAACTGTTTTCCCGCAGAGACTACATCTGTGAACTGTTTTACATGAAGTTGGATATATGTTATGTTTAATGGGGAATAAGTATGTTGTAAGCTAAAAAGGGAGGATTGTTGTGTATGTAACCGTTCTACCTTTAAGAGAACTATTGTATGTAACCATCCACCTTTAAGAGAACTATTTTAGGTGTTGCACTACTTTATTTTGGCTGCTGTATACTGTAATACCGGTGGTGACCACACCGGTATATAAGTGCTGTGTAATGAGTGATTGGGCAGATTCGCCCTGACCTTCGAATAGTAAAGTCCTGTTAAAGTTTACTCTTGTAGTCTGTGTATTAATTCGCTATACAACACACAGACTTTACAGGGAGTATTTAAGTGGTTGCGCGGGCTTTTCCAGTTTCGCTTTGCCATGAGGTTGATTAAAGCAGTTGTGTTTCACCAACTCTGGTCTCGACTCCCACGTTTGCCGCGGTATCTCAACAGGACACAGATTTAAGGTAATTGGCAAAAGAACCAGAGTTGAAATGGGGAGAATTTTTTTGACGCAGCAAGTTATGATCTGGAATGCACTGCCTGAAAGGGTGGTGGAAGCAGATTCAATAATAACTTTCAAAAGGGAATTGGATAAATACTTGAAGGGGAAAAAAGTTAAGGGCTCTGGAGAGAGCACAGGATAATGGGACTAATTGGATTGCTCTTTCACAAAGCCAGCACAGGTACGATGGGTCAAAAAGCCTCCGTCTGTGCTGTATCATTCTGTGATTCTATGATTCTATGAAATACAAAGCCTTTGGCCTGGAATTTGCGGTCAGCAGTGAAACAAAGGCGTTTTGTCAGTTTTCCTGATTTGGCTGATTACACAGATTGCCGGCTCTCTTTCAAAGGTGGAATGATGGCAAATGCTGTCAGTTCACCATCATCCCGACCGCAAATGTTTTTGGTTTAAAAGTGTCTGATAAAGGTGACTCTCCTTAAAGCCAAGAACAGACTGTTCTGTGATCAGTTCAGTGCATTCTCCATCAGACATAAGGCACACAGCACACATTGTTAATATTGAGCATTACATTCTGAACTCATTGTGCCAATACATAATCACATACCATAGCTGGGAAATGGCCAAAACAAAAAACAATTTAAAAAAAGCACATACAATCTTTTTTCATTCAAGGCTTACCTCAGCTTGGATGACTAACTCTTTTTTGCAAAGTTGACAACCGTGAAGGTGGCATTATTTCCGGCATGCTATATTATATTTCAAGAAGAACCTTTCTTGTAAAGATGAAAAAAAATTGCTTCTCCTCCCTCCAATCTCAACTCTTCTCCTTTCCTCATTAATCAGGACAGGACCGGTCAAACTCCTCCCGATAGATCCCACCTTACTTCAAAGCACTTTGCTTTCTCTCCCCTTCTCGGTCCCAAGGCATCCATGTCAATTGATCTTAATAAAATTGAAATTTACATATTTTGCACTTGTCCTGAAGGCTGTGCAAGTAAGATATCCTTTAAAATGACACCATAAAGTTAGTTGCCGATCTGATACAGAGAAAGCATTTCAAAGCCCAAGACAAAGAACTGGCACAACAGAGGAACTCCAACCTTCTGGTCTCTCAGCCCTTGTGAGAGGAAGTCCTGTAACTCTTGGGGCAGGCATATGGTGGAAGCAGCAGAAGACAGGGTAGTAGGAGGTAAGGTACCAGCTGTCGGTTGGTCACTAAACTATCATGCTTCTTCATTTTCTGCTATTCATATGCAATTGCCTACTGATGGTGCCTAGAAGAAACCAATGGCATAGAAGTCCAGTGCCATAGTGACTATTCTTCTTCTTCTTAGGCAGTCCCTCAGAACTGAAGATGACGTGCTTCCACATTTAAAATGAGTTCTCAGGTGACTGATGAGTCCAATGCGGAACCTACAGTCTCTGTCACAGGTGGGGCACGGTGGTTGAAGGGGCAGATGGGTGAGGTGCTTGGGTTGACGTCCGCTCCCTCCGCTGTTTGCGCTTGGCTTTCGCTTGCTCCCGGCGAAGAGACTTGAGGTGTTCGGCGCCTTCCCGGATGCTTCTCCTCCACTTTGAGCGGCCTTGGGCCAGGGATTCCCAGGTGTCAGTGGGGATGTTGCACTTTTTCAAGGAGGCTTTGAGGGTGTCCTTGAAACGTTTCCTCTGCCCACCTGGGGCTCTCTTGCCGTGTTGGAGCTCCGAGTAGAGCGCTTGTTTAGGGAGTCTCGTATCGGGCATGCGGACGGTGTGACCCGTCCATCGGAGCTGATCGAGCGTGGTCAAAGCTTCGATGCTGGGGATGTTGGCCTGAGTGAGAACACTGACGTTGGTGCGCCTATCCTGCCAATGGATTTGCAGGATCTTGTGGAGGCAGCATTGGTGGTACCTCTCCAGTGCTTTGAGGTGCCTGCTGTACATGGTCCATGTCTCTGAGGCATAAAGGAGGGCGGTTATTACTACAGCTCTGTAGACCATGAGCTTGCTGCCGAGTTTGAGGTCCTGGTCTTCAAACACTCTCTTCCTCAGGTGACTGAAGGCAGCACTGGCACACTGAGGGCAGTGTTGGACTTCATCATCGATGCCTGCCCTTGTTGAAAGTAGGCTCCCGAGGTATGGAAAATGGTCCACGTAGTCCAAGGCCTTGTCATGGATTTTGATAATCGGAGGGCAGTACTGTGTGGCGGGGGCAGGTTGGTAGAGGACCTTTGTCTTACGGATGTTTAGTTTAAGGCCCATGCTCTCGTACGCTTCAGTGAAGGTGTTAACGATGGTTTGGAGTTCGACATCCGAGTGTGCGCAGATGCAAGCGTTGTCTGCATACTGTAATTCGACAACAGAGGAAGGGACGACCTTGGATCTGGACTGGAGGTGACGGAGGTTGAACAGTTTCCCGTTTGTTCTGTAAATTAGCTCCACTCCAGCGATGAGCTTACTAAGGATGAGATGGAGCATTGCCGCAAGGAAGATCGAGAAGAGTGTTGGTGTGATGACACAGCCTTGCTTGACCCAGGTCCGTACATAAATTGGGTCTGTGGTGGAACCGTTGGTCAGGATCACGGCTTGCATGTCATCGTGAAGCAGGCGGAGGATGGTGACAAACCTTTGAGGACAGCCGAATTTGAGGAGGACACTCCATAATCCCTCACGGTTGACAGTGTCAAAGGCCTTTGTGAGATCAAAGAAGGCCATGTACAGCGGTTGGTGCTGTTCCCTGCATTTCTCTTGTAATTGGCACGCGGTGAAGATCATGTCCATTGTGCCCCTTAGTGGGCGGAATCCGCACTGCGAATTTGGGAGGAGCTCTTCAGCCACTGGGAGAAGGCGATTGAGGAGGATTCTTGCGATGACTTTCCCTGTGGCAGACAGCAGGGAAACTCCTCTGTAATTACCGCAATCGGACTTGTCACCTTTCTTGAAGATGGTCCAATTACGGTGTCTCTGAGATCCCCTGACATGCACGCCTCCTTCCAGATAAGAGAAATGAGTTCATGAATTCGCACCAGTATTGCTTCTCCACCATGCTTTAGCGCCTCGGCAGGGATTCCATCTGCTCCTGAGGCCTTGTTGTTCTTCAGTTGTCGGATGGCCTTTTCAACCTCATGCCGGGCTGGGGTTGTGTTGAGGTGGTGGCGGATAGCATGCTGCGGGATGGAGTTGAGGACACTCGCGTCGAAGACAGAGTCTCGGTTAAGGAGACCTTCGAAGTGCTCCTTCCAGCGGGCACTAACTGCCTCCCTGTCCTTGATGAGTACCTCTCCGTTCTTGGCCTGCAGTGGGGTAGGACCTTGGTTGCTTGGGCCGTAGGCGGTCTTGACTGCGCTAAAGAATCCACGCATGTCGTGGTTGTCGGCTAGCTGCTGGATCTCCTGCACTTTCTCCACCCACCATCTGTTCTTTAGGTCGCGAGTTTTTTGTTGGACCTCGGCCTTCAGGCGTCTGTAGAGCTGCTTTCTTGCTCTCAAGTTGTGTTGCTGTTTCCAGATCAGGAATGCCTTGCGCTTGCGGCTTATTAGCTCCTGGATCTCCTGGTCGTTCTCGTTGAACCGGTCTTGATGTTTCCTGGTCGAGTGACCGAGCGTCTCTTCACAGGTGCTGATTATGGAGGCCTTGAGTGCAGACCAGGCGCTGTGGGCACTCTGTGTCTCTGCATCACTGGGAGTCATCAGGTTGTTTGTGAGGCGCAGGCTGAATAGGGCTTTCTTAGCGGGGTCTTTGAGTGCTCCAGCATTGATTTTCCTGCGGCATTGTTTATGTTGCCGCCGCTGTTTTGGGGCTACATTGATGGAGATGACAGAGCGGATTAGACGGTGGTCTGTCCAGTAGTCATCAGCTCCTGTCATGGCGCGGGTGATGCGGATGTCCTTGCGGTCCCTCACTCAGACGATGACGTAGTCCAGCAGATGCCAGTGCTTGGAGCGAGGGTGCTGCCATGAAGCCTTGTGCTTGTCTCTCTGCCGGAACAAGGTGTTGGTTACGACAAGGCCATGTTCTAAGCATTTCATCAGGAGGAGGGTACCGTTGGAGTTGACTTTCCCTACCCCTCTCTGCCAATCACACCTCCCCAGAGGTCTGTGTCCTTTCCAACTCTGGCATTGAAGTCACCAAGGAGGATCAGCTTGTCGCCCATTGGGACTCGGGACAGCAATTGTTCGAGGCTGGAGTAGAATTCCTCTTTGGTCTCGTCTGTGGCTTTCAGTGTTGGGGCGTACGCACTGATGACTGTAGCACACTGGTTTGGGACTAGGGTGAGCCGTAGAGTCATGAGGCACTCGTTTATACCGCTAGGAGAGTCTCTGAGAAGCCCAACTAGTTCATTTTTTATGGCGAAGCCTACCCCATGGAGGCAGCGTTCTTCTTCAGGTTTGCCTTTCCAGAAGAAGGTGTAGCCACCACCTTGCTCCTTGAGCTGGCCTTCCCCTGCCCACCGGGTCTCACTTAGGGCGACGATGTCAATGTCGAAACGCCTGAGCTCCCGGTCAACGATAGCAGTATGGCGTTCCGGTCTGTCACTGTTGGGGTTGTCCATGAGGGTCCTGACGTTCCAGGTCCCGAACTTCATTTTAAAGGGTGGAAGATGCCTGTGCATGAATTCTTTTAATGTGGGATGGCCATTGCACACCAGCTACCACACGGGCTTGACAGAGCAAGGTCTTGGTCCAATAGCAAGGGGATCCAAGACGATTGGAGACCAGACTCTGCTACAACGGCCTAGCACACACACACAAACATAATGCTACTGTCCTCCTCCCTCCTTCCCGCAGGTCCTCTCCGCTTGGGTTTCATAGGATGCATTGTGGTTCTCCTGACCTCGCTGCTGGCCTGTGCCGCACCTTCCCTGAGCCCCAACCCCACTGCTGGTCCACGCAGCGCCACTCCTGGGCCTTGACCTCGCTGTTGTGCTCATCCTCGCTCTTGGGTCCCGGCCTCGGACATGAGTGATGTTGTCTCTCACAGGATTAAATTAGCACTGATATTCTCATGAACCCTGGCCCCGAGCTCCACTCGTGATCCACTAGTCGCTAGATCACTAGTCCAGGGAGAAGCGTAGTCTTGATGGCAAAGAGGTCTGGGAATTTGGAATCTAAGTATAAGTGAAGAGCCAGTGCTCACTGTCTATTACTGCCACTGGCAGTGCCTCAAGTAGAGATGTGCTTGAGGTCTGGCACAAGTAGGTGGCACAATTCCATTATTGCCTCATGGTGAAGTGCAGCCTTCTCAAGCACTACTGAGTCAATGGGGTCAGATATCAGCACCTGTGTCTATATTCACAAAGGCGTGGGTGCGTGTGGTTGAAGACCAAATACTGCCTATGGTGCCTTATCAGCCAAGCCTCCTAGGACAAGTTCCGCCTGATCCCTCTCTTCTTCATCTTCATAGCAGAGTGAAAGGAGAATCCTGAGTTCACAAAAATGAAGAATCAAACCAGCAAATACCTTCTCAAGGTGGCCTTTAACTCCACTTCCACTGAGAGGAACCTGAGAGTGTCAGTTGTGGCTCATTGGGTAGCATTCTCGCCTCTGAGTCAGAAGGTTGTGGGTTCAAGTCCTACTCCAGGAAACTTGAACATAAACATCTAGGTTGGGGGAGTGCTGCAATGTCTGAGACGTTAAACCGAGGCCCCATCTCAGGTGGATGTAAAAGATCTTACGGCACTATTTCGAAGAAGAGCAGGGGAATTATCCCCAGTATCCTGGCCAATATTTATCCCTCAATCAACATTACTAAATCAGATTATCTTGTCATTATCACATTGCTGTTCGTTGTGTGCAAATTTGCTGCTGCGTTTCTTACATTACAACAGTGACTTCATTGGCTGTAAAGTGCTTTGGGACGTCTGGTGGTCGTGAAAGGTGCTATATAAATACAAGTTTTTCTTTAACGCTGAACATCTCTTTTATACTGCCGTTCATTTCAGGAGGTGGACCTTGGCAGCAAGGGAGGTAAAAGCAACATTCAACATAAAAGGGAGATGTAAATAACAGTAGTATGTAACGGGCAGTATTTTGGCAGGTGTGCAGGCTGCTTACATTGTACTCCAAGGAAAGTTGCACCAGAGGTTTGTAGAGGCGGAGGGATTGGTATTACACCTCCTGAGAACATTGTCCTCTTCCGACTTCTCCGAATCTGCCTGAAAAAAGTGAAGTAAATCCAGACCTGTTTGTGACATCCAAATAAATGCAAGTAAAAAACAGCTATTGTTTCCTTTACAAGAGTGACCCCCTTGTGCACCTTTCTGACAAGGATATTTGGGTAGCAGCTACCTGTGCCTTTCCAAATATCAAAGCTACCACAGCATCAGGCTCTCAGGCACCAGGTGCTTCTGACAGCCATCTACAAGGCCCTTCTTCTCCTTTCGTGAACGCAGCCTCTGTGGACTGCAGCATGCACAGAATGATGTTTCTGTGGACAGACAACACCTGAACAGTGATTGGAAGCTAAATCTTTCTGGCCACGTAGGCCAAGCGGTTGATAAAAAGAGGCCTAAAGCTCGGTTGGCTGCCTTCATACTACCCTGCACTGAACTCAGCCCTCAGTGAAAGCTGTACACCATGCCCATGGAATGCCCTTTTCACATCATTTACTTTTTCATATAATGTTGTTTTTTTCAGTTCTCACATGTCTAATCAACAGATAATGGCCCAGAAATTCGGGTCGGGGGCTTCCCGCGGGTGCAAGCCCCCGACCTGCACTTACCTTGCGCGCCAGCCGTTGAGCTGTAGGGCCCCGTGGAATTCCGATCCAGGGCCTGGTCCAGCTGCCGGCGAGCAGTGCTTGCGTATCCCAGGGGCGCAGTTAGTTCGATGCGTCCCCTGGGATCACGTGGGCCATGGGCAGCCAATCGGAGCAGGGAATGCTCCATTCATAAGTCTGACAGGAAGTGCTGTCAAGACTTATAAATACTACGGCCCCAAATTAGCACTAAACCTTCAAAGAATTTTTTTTTATAATCACATTTTTTAAATAAACTATAAATTACATGAAATAACTATTTTAAACAATAACTTACATTTTTGAAAAAAATAATTTTATATTCTAACGGGGCTAAAAATAAACTTACCTTGCTTTAAAGTATTTAAAAATAATAAACCTGTGGAAAAAATGTTTTAATTTTAATTAATTCACCACTTAACCTTGTAAAAGGCAGGCCTTACGCCTGCTTTTTATATGTGTAAATTCTGCAGACTTACCCTCATGGAAAAACCTGTAAAAAAAAACTAAGTTTTATGCGCACGCGCAGCCTCTCCCGCGCACGCGTTCGACCTCTGAACCCCTGCTTTCAGAGGAACGGAAGTGCCGGTTTCCTGCGCATGCGCAGTGCATGCAGGAAACCGGCACTTCCATCGGCCCTACGGGTGAGTACCCCGTGCGTACTCACCCGTGGAGACCCGAATTTCTGGGCCATTATCTTCTTACCGTTGATGACCTTTAGACCTTCCGATCTATGGACATTCTTGACCTCACAGTCTCCTCTGACCTCAAGTGCAATTCCCAAAGCTCCATTGCTAAAGCCGCTTCTAAGAAGAGCAGTTTTCTATTTTGTACCAAACCCCTCTTCCTCCCAACAATGTTTAACCCTAGACAAAGCTCAAGTCTGCTTCCATATCTGGCGCGATTCTCTTAACAACTCCCACACTGCTGGATAAGATTCAAGAGAAAGTTTGGCATCTGATAGATGATCCCTCTCTCATCTCCAGCCTTCCTTTCTCTGTCATAACCTTTCTTGTCTCTCCCAGTTTTATTGATGATGCTGTGGTCAGCACTATTATGAACTTCTTGTTCTAAATAAGCTCTAAGAACATAAGAACATAAGAAATAGGAGCAGGAGTAGGCCATACGGCCCCTCGGGCCTGCTCCGCCATTCAATAGGATCATGGCTGATCTGAATCTAGACTCACGTCCACTTCCCTGCCCTCTCCCCGTAACCCCTAATTCCCTTATCTGCTAGGAAAATGTCTATCTCCATTTTAAATTTATTTAATGTTGCAGCTTCCACAGCTCTCTGGGGTAGCAAATTCCATAGATTTACTACCCTCTGAGTGAAGAAGTTTCTCCTCATCTCAGTATTGAAAGGGCAGCCCCTTATTCTAAGATTATGCCCCCTAGTTCTAGTCTCACCCATCAGTGGAAACATCCTCACCGCATCCACCCAATCAGCCCCCTCACAATCTTATATGTTTCGATAAGATCGCCTCTCATTCTTCTGAACTCCAATGAGTAGAGTCCCAACCTACTCAACCTTTCCTCATACATCAACCCCCTCATCTCCGGAATCAACCGAGTGAACCTTCTCTGAACCGCCTCGAGAGCAAGTATATCTTTTCTTAAATATGGAAACCAAAACTGCACGCAATATTCCAGGTGTGGCCTCAGCAGTACCCTGTATAACTGCAGCAAGACTTCCCTGTTTTTATACTCCATCCCCCTTGCAATAAAAGCCAAGATTCCATTGGCCTTCCTGATCACCTGCTGCACCTGCATACTAACTTTTTGTGTTTCATGCACCAGGACCCCCAGATCCCTTTGTACTGTAGCACTTTGCAGTTTCTTTCCATTTAGATAATAACTTGCTCTTTGATTTTTTCTGCCAAAGTGCATAACCTCACACTTTCCAACATTATATTGCATCTGCCAAATCTCTGCCCACTCACTTAGCCTGTCTATGTCCTTTTGCAGGTTTTTTATGTCCTCCTCACTCACTACTTTGTATCGTCGGCAAACTTGGATATGTTGCACTCGGTCCCTTCCCCCAAATCGTTAATATAGATTGCAAAGAGTTGGGGTCCCAGCACTGACCCCTGCGGAACACCACTAGTTACTGATTGCCAGCCCGAGATCGAACCATTTATCCCAACTCTTTGCTTTCTGTTAGATAGCCAATCTTCCACTCATGCCAGTATATTACCCCCAATCCTACCCACTGAGCCACAGCGGTCAACCCAGAGTCACATAGCAAGAGATTCTGAAAGGATATCTGGAAGGTGGTGTCAGACTTGAAGAGAAGTACCAAGGTTAGAAATGAGATTTAACGTGAGGAAATAGAGCTTGACATATTAGGGTAGCCACTGTTGACAAAGCAAGCCATAGGTGTCGGATGAGTTTGCCTGAGCACCTCAAAATTTAATTCAAATTAATCCAATAACCTACTGAAAATGCATCACAAAGGGAGTGAATTAAATGGGTGGAAATTAGCATCACAGGATAAAAGAGAACCTAGGAAGATGCAGCTGAGAAAGATTGAAGACTGACAAAAAATCATCCACACATAGCACTGATAATTAAAGTGCACTCAGTCGGTTCTCCAACATTCTGTGTGCCTGATACTTTACGTTAAGCTATGTGTAATGCCGTAAAACTAACTGTTGTTTTAAATGTATAACACATGACATTTTCCCATTAAATACATATTTACCTCCTCCTTACAAAATAAGGCAGTCCCCATCAAAGGGCACAATCACAGACAGGTCGAGTAACTCAGGAGGCCAAACCGCTCATGAGGATGTTATCATAAAGACCACTGACTGGTGACACACACGCTGGAAAAGACGAATATGCTCCTGCAATGCGTGATTAGAATTGCATGCTTTCTCTGTGCAAATGTGTTTCAGCAGGTGTGAAGCAGCGTAACATGCCAGGAATTATCTGTGCAGCAACAATCGGTAGTGGGGAAAATGCTAGAGTCCATTATAAAAGATGTAATAGCAGAGCACGTGGAAAACAATGACAAAGTCAACATGGATTTACAAAAGGTAAATCGTGCTTGACTAATCTACTGGAATTTTTTGAGGATGTAACTGGAAGAATAGATAAGGGAGAACCAGTGGATGTGGTGTATTTGGACTTTCAGAAGGCTTTCGATAAGGTCCCGCATAAGAGATTAGCGTGTAAAGTTAAAGCACATGGGATTGGGGGTAAGGTACTGTCTTGGATAGAGAACTGGTTGGCAGACACGAAACAAAGAGTTGGAATAAACGGGTCTTTTTCCGAGTGGCAGGCAGTGACTAGTGGGGTACCGCAGGGATCGGTCCTAGGACCCTAGCTATTCACAATATTTATTAATGATCTAGACGAGGGAACTAGATGTAATATCTCCAAGTTTGCAGATGACACAAAGCTGGGTGGGCGTGTGTGCTGTGAGGAGGATGCAGAGAAACTCCAGTATGATTTGCACAGGTTGGGTGATTGGGCAAATTATCTGAATGGCAATAGCAATCCCAATGGAAAAGGGGAAATGCAACGAGACCTGGGTGTCCTTGTGCACCAGTCGCTGAAGGTAAGCATGCAGGTGCAGCAGGCGGTTAAGAAGTCAAATGGTATGTTAGCCTTTATAGCGAGAGGATTCGAGTACAGGAGCAAGGATGTCTTGCTGCAGTTGTACAGGGCCTTGGTTAGACCACACCTTGAGTATTGTGTGCAGTTTTGGTCGCCTTATCTGAGGAAGGATGTTCTTGCCATGGAGGGAGTGCAGCGAAGATTCACCAGTCTGATACCTGGGATGGCAGGAATGATGTATGAAGAGAGATTAGGTCGATTAGGCTTATATTCGCTAGAGTTTAGAAGAATGAGAGGGGATTTCATTGAAACTTATCAAATTCTAACAGGACTAGACAGACTAGATGCAGGAAGGATGTTCCTGATGACGGGGGAGTCCTGAATCAGGGGTCACAGTCTAAGGGTAAGGGGTAAGCCATTTAGGACTGAGATGAGGAGGAATTTCTTCACCCAGAGAGTGGTGAACCTGTGGAATTCTCTAGCACAGAAGGCAGTTGAGGCCAATTCATTAAATATATTCAAGAAGGAGTTTGATATATTTCTTAAGGCTAAAGGGATCAAGGGATATGGGGAGAAGGCAGGGACAGGGTACTGAATTTGGACGATCAGCCATGATCTCATTAAATGGCGGAACAAGCTCGAGGGGCCGAATGGCCTACTCCTGCTCATACCTTCTATGTTTCTATGTTTCTATCATCCCGACAACTTACCATGTGCATTTTGTTCTGGTTATGGAAGCGCTGCAACCCTCACAATCCTCACCACAGTCAGCACTCAATGTCATCAGAGGCGCAGATTCCAGAGGAGTTTAGTGAATTAGAAGAGGCGTGGAAGAGGCTGGCTGAAGTAGGGTCTGGCTGGCTGGCTGAATGAAAGCACAGTGCAACTATATGCCTGGTTGCATCACTTCATGATTCCATCTTCATGGGGCCGATTATGAAGCAGTGATACTTCACGAGTATGAGTATGTGGGCCACAGTCACATTTCAAAGTGGTTTCGCTACACTTGCAAATTGTCAAAACCAGTTATACACTATCATGAAGCCAGAGTTATGCAGCATGCAACATCAGTGGCATTAGCATGGGAGATCTCAGAGACACAGGCAGTTCAAACTGATGGCATTGAGATCCACACAACCAACAGATCAGTTCAAAGCTGCCAAAGCTCTGTCACATCCAGCCATGAATGTTTATGGACAATTAAGCAACTAACAGGGGGAGGAGGCTCTATGACCATCCCCATTCTTGATGATGGCGGAGCCCAGCTTGTAAGTGCAAAAGACAAGGTTGAAGCATTTGCAGCCAGCTTCAGTCAGAAGTGTTGCTGTGGATGATTCTTCTCAGCCTCCCCCTGAGGTTCCCACCATCACAGATGCCAGTCTTCAGTCAATTCACATTACGCGATATCAAGAAGCAGCTGAGTGCATTGAACACAGCAAAGGCTACGGGCAGGATTTTCATTGGACTGTGGAGGCAGGATTGGAGGCGTGTGGGGGGTTAAAATCTCAAAATCGGGGGGCATGAACCCATCCCGCCCCCAACCTGCCTCCATGCCAGTTTCAAAGGAGGCGGAAACCCGACCCGCACTGGGACCCGCCTCCCCGAGGCGGGAAGGGGATTAGTGCCAATTAACTGCCTGTTAACAGATAGTTAACAGGCAGTTTTTAGCCTAATTCCTATTTTTTATTCCTGAAGTGTGGGATTCCCGATGGCTCCAAACCACGCCAAATTAGCAAGGCGGACCGTCGGGCTGAAGGGCTTGGAGGAATCGAGCTGTCCGGTGTTCAGGTGAGTGATGGGTGCATGAGTGCAGAGGTAGGTGTGTTTGGTGTGTGTAAAGTGTTTAAATAAGTTTTACTTACCTTGACAGCCTTCCTTCCTTCAGGTCTCGGGAGTCCCTCATCTCACCGACACAGAAAGCAGAATGGCCGCAAGCTGTCAATAGTTGCAGCATTCAGCTTTCTGTTCTGGAGAGATCTCTAAATCAGCCTGAGAGGGAGGAATTAACTTAGTGTACAGATTGTCAGTGTTTGACAGCTTCAAAGAGCTGTCAAACGCTAATATTTCATCTGTCAAAAGCTCTTGACAGATGAAATGTCAATCTGTGACGTCACCTGTTGCTGGGTGGCCCTTACTTGGCCTGCTGAGCCCACTGGGCAGGCTCAACAAGGTCAATCAAGTGAAAATCGCGTGGGTTGGCCACAACTCGATGGAGGCGGGACTATAACCCCAAAAGTTGCAGTCCCGCCTCCTACACGCCTCCAGTATCAAAGTCCAGCCCTACCTGTCCCAGCAACATCCTCTATGTATGTGAAGGAATAAGCCATATAACCTATTCAGAAAAATACACTATCTTATGAACGAGTTGATACAGACCCCTATACTTACATTTATATCTATATCCATCTTGTAGATTGTTAAGTATAGAAGGAGTGTTTTACTGTCAGTGGTACTAAGACCCAGATTTAAGTCTCTAGAGACGACAAGTCCTTGATCAGGCCTTGTAGAACTTAAATCAGAACTCCCTCAATATACCATTGAGGCCTAGAAATGTCTTATATAGTTCATATTAAATCCTAACCGAGGTTAGGTCTTGATAAAATGGCAAACCTTGTTGGAATTGGCCTAGTCTTTTTATTAGGAAATTCAAATGATTGCTACCATCAAGTCATTTACTGTGATGGATCGTCAATGACGATTAAAAAAGGGACATCCCAACAATCCTCAGCTGGGATGGGGATAGCAGTAGGGACTTTTCGAGATTCCTATTCTTTTTATCCAGAAGAATTACTGTCCATACCCCTTGGTCATAAGACAGCGCAATATGCTGAAGCCGCAGCACTACGGTATGCTTTAGAAAAGGCAGACCCTATTAAACCCACATTAATCAGTATGATAGTGACTATTGTAAAAGAGGATATAACCAAGATCTAGTTTTCTGGGAACAAACAAACTTTACTAATCATAAGGGTAAACCCATAAAACATAAGTCATTGTGGGAAGACATTCTCCGTTCGAGGATGGAGAAACAGAATTGTCAGGTGATTCATGTAAACGGGCATACCACTGGGACAGTACACTCAAAAGGCAACAGTCTTGCAGACGAACAAGCGAAACATTCAGTCTGCATGACATCCCCTTGAGAGGGGCCTGCCAATATTAGTGTTATCACTAGGGCAGAACAGGCAGCTAATCAGGATGAGGAACTGATTCAGCTATTAGAACCAACAAAAGAGAATCCACCAGGATTTCCATCAAAGTACTTTTACTCGGAAAACTTATTGTGCTAGTTAAGTTGCCCAAGGGAAACTGAGAGGTATCCCCGAGACACAAATGAGAACAGCTTGTAAAAGAAGCTCACGGGGGCATAGGTCAAGCACATTGTGGTGCCAGAAGAACATTCTGCAAATTGACTTCCTTATATTGGTGGCCAGGCATGCTTAAGGCCTGTAAAATATACGTGGCAAACTGTGAGTCATGCAATTTACCCAATAAGTCATCACTAATTAAGTCACCACCATTGGCTCCTGTGAAAGCTAATGAACCAATGGGAAAATTATTTATTGACTTCACTGGACCACTTCCCCCATCTTTGGGATACAGACATGTTCTCGTTTGTGTAGATGGATGCACTTCCTTCTGCTGGCTGGTCCCCACAAAAACTGTTTCGGAAAACGCACTCGCCAATGCTATTAGTGACATCACCAAAATCTTACACACCGATCAAGGCGGAGCCTTTGTTTCCAAGGTCTTCAAAGACTACTGCGAACAAAGGGGAATTGGGTTAGAGCACAGCACACCACGTCATCCGCAATCAGCGAGGCTGGTGGAACATAAAAACCAGGAAGTAAAAAAGCTATTGGTCAAACTGTTGAGAATCAGGGGAAATAAGTGGACCACCGTCATTCTGGAGGTGCAGCTATCACTTAATAATGTGCTTGCATCTGCATCAGGGACAGTGTCCCCATAAACTCCATATTATCTGATGTATAGGGTTGAGATGCATACACCGCTTACCCATGGTTCTTTTATTGCCTTTACTCTCTCTGATTCCTTGACCCGACAGCGACAGTTAGATTTTAAAAAAGAAGTAACAGAGGAGATACATCAAATTGATCAGTGGATAAGGGAGACAAATAGGCAGAAAATATGGACAAACAAAGTATGGCAACCCCTAGCAGTAGAATGGGTACAGGAAAAGAAGTTCGAGCAAAAACCTGATGTAAGACCTAAGTGGAAAAAACCTGTTCAAATACGTTCCGTTATTAACGAAAGGACAGTTAAAATACATATTAATCAGCCGAATGGCAAGCATATTCTTAAAACTGTCACATAGACAATCTCAAAAGATGTCCTGCGGGATACCGAAATGGAGGAACAATACAAGGTGCAGTCGTACACTGTCTTTCAAGACCCAGCTTGGAGCACGACACAGGAAATGGATGCGCTCGAACTACTGACGATAGTCAGCCAGACAGTGTCGCCGACTCCTCCACACAATGCTTGGCAATGCCTCAGAAATTGGATTCGCAAAAAGCCACAACCAAAACAAGTAAAGACCAAAAAGTTACTTCAACGAAGGAGAAAAATACTGCAGATGGAGAAGGAATCAACTGAGCTCCTGGCAAAGCCTTTACGAAAACAAGAATCTGTCCTCACGCTGGATCAATGGAACAGTGTGTCTGTTATGTCTGACATTTGGTGATAGGTACTCGATTGCCTTGGCCTGAGCACATGGAGTTTGATAGTGCTGTGATCATTGTATTGTGTATAGGTATTCGATTGCTTGTGCCTGGAAGTGTGTGTGTGTGGCAGCCATATTAAAAAAGCAGCATGAACTGAACTCACTGACGGTCTCTGGATTATAAATGCAAACGCAACATTTGGCGACAAGGATGGCTGAAATCTCTCTTCCACCACCTCCTCCCTTCCTTGCACTACCTGGTGAGCCCCCGATCCCATGGGTTCGCTGGTTACAGTCCTTTGAAACCTACCTCATTGCTCTTGGACTAGAAACTGTGAGTACGGCTCGGAAAAAGGCACTGTTATCCCATTGCTTGGGAGCGGAGGGCCAGCGTGTTCTTGGGACATTATGCACAGCAGACTCAATCCAAACATATGATGAGGCTGTGGCTCTGTTAAGCACACACTTCTCTGCCCCACAAAGTGCCCTCCTGCGGCGATTCATTTTTAGACAGCGTCACCAACTCCTCGGTGAGTCAGTGCATCAATACGTGGCTAATTTGAGGGGGTTAGCTAGCTCGTGCAAGTTCGGTGCATTACAAGATGAGATGGTGCGTGATCAACTAATAGAGCACACCAACAATGTGAGAGTGCGTGAAAGACTGTTACTCGAGTCCGACGATCTGTCGTTGTCACAGGCAGTCAACATTGCCTTTCAAGTGGAGTCTGCAGCCGAATGTGCAGCGAAACTAGCACACACACCCAGTGACAGCGCCCTCGGCCCCGACAGCTCTGACACGGTAATGCTCGCGCGACGGCAGCAACGAGCGCTACCGCGGCAACAGTGTGGAAACTGCGGATCTCGTTCACATGCTACCAGAGTGCAGAATTGCCCCGTGCGTGGCCAAGCCTGTCGCAATAGAGGAAAACAAAATCACTTTGCTAATGTCTGCCGCTCTGCCTCGGTTGCTACAAATGAACACTCTCAGTCCTCAAGCACTATAATTCACAACGTGAGCTCTGGGCCAGTAGTGGCTTTCAAATCATGCACAATTAACCTGAATGATGTGTGCATCCCGCTGTTGTTGGATACCGGTGCCAGTGTCTCACTGCTGAATGTGGACACATTCAAACGCTTTTTCAGCTCTCTGCCACTCTCTGCGCCCTCCACTACCCTTTGCCGGTATGGTAATTCGAAAATTGGACTAGTGGGCTCAGTCAACCTCGCAGTACGCTATGGAACAAAAGTTTTGCCAGATTTTTGTTTTCATGTGGCACGCCAAGGAGCTAACCTGATGGGACTGGATCTTTTCACTGACTTGGGTTTTTCTCTCTTGGACACCGGCGGGCCTGCAATTCTACACGTCGCCTCACCGTGGCACCAAACATGGCCAGCACTCTTCGAGGGTCTGGGCTGCCTGACTGCCTTCACCCACCAGCCCATGGTTGACTCCACCGTTACCCCTGTCATTCAGCCACTGCGCCGCATCCCGCTTGCTCTCCATGATGGGGTCACAGCTGAACTAAAGCAGCTACTGGAAGCCGGCATCATCGAACCAGTTGATGCCTCCCCATGGGTCTCCAACCTGGTGGTCGCAACGAAAAAGTCAGGTGGTCTACGCGTCTGTGTCGATCTTCGAGCAGTGAATAAGGCCGTAATCCCTGACATGTATCCACTGCCCACGTCAGAGGAACTCACAGCGCAGTTCTATGGTTCCATCCTGTTCTCGAAACTGGACCTTCGACAAGGGCTATCTACAGATTCCCCTCCACCCCAGCAGCAGGGGCCTCACTGCTTTTGTGACACATGCTGGCGTCTTTCGGTACACCAGGATGCCATTTGGACTTAGCTCTGCACCCAGCTGCTTCCAAAAGGTGATGACCTCTGTGCTCGCGGGCATTCCTGGGGTGGCCATCTACCTGGATGACATCGTCGTGCATGGGCCCTCGACCTCCACTCACAACGAACGCCTTCACAGAGTTTTCACAGCTCTAGAAAAACACAAGCTCACACTGAATGGCGAAAAGTGTGTCTTTGCTGTTTCAGAGATCGAATTTGTGGGGTTTCGGTTGTCGGCTGATGGTATATCCTCACTCCAGTCAAACGTGGATGCCATTCACAGCATCCCAGAACCCAGCCCTGCAGCACAGGTTGCCTCCTTCCTTGGCATGACTGGGTACTACCTGAAGTTTTCGCCCCAGTACTCAGCCACCACAGCCCCACTGCGCCAGCTCCTGCGAAAGGATGAGCCCTGGGTGTGGTCCCAAGCTTGTACGGAAGCTGTTCGCCTCCTCAAATCGCAGCTCACGTCGCCTCCAGTGTTGGCTCACTTTGACGTCGCCAGCCCCACCCTCGTCACCTGCGATGCGTCCGCTGCAGCTGTGGGGGCGGTGTTATCGCAGATACAGAATGGAGTGGAGAAACCAATCGCCTTTGCCTCCGGAGCCCTTAGCCCCACCGAACAGAAGTACTCAGTAGGCGAGCGTGAGGCGCTGGCGTGTGTCTGGGCATGTGAGCGGTGGCACCTGTACATGTATGGCCGTGCCTTCACCCTGTGAACCGATCACCAGGCTCTTACTGCCCTGCTGTCGACATCCGGCACGGGCCACAGACCACTGCATCTACACCGCTGGTCTGACCGCCTCCGCCAATACAATTTCAGTCTCCAGTTCACACCAGGACGTGACAATGTTGTTGCAGATCTGCTCTCCCGCACTGTCTCTGCCCCAGCCCCACTCATCGGGTCTGAACAAGTGGAACAGGATATCGTCCAGATGCTGCACATGCCTCTCCAAACCACAGTCTCTCTCCAGGAGCTCAAAGAGGCCTCTGAACAGGATCCGGCCCTCTCCCAGCTGTGCACCTTCATCAGAGATGGCTGGCCTCGCAAGGTGCCTGAGGAACTGTATGCCTACTCCAGAGTTAAAGAGGTGCTCTCCTGCTGGAATGATTCCTGTGTTGCACGTGGGCTCTGCACTGTGGTCCCAAGTGCCCTTCGTGCGCGTGTTTTATCCATGGCGCATGAGGGCCACTTGGGCATAGTGAAGCTCAAACAACGATGCCGAGACCTAGTGTGGTGGCCGGGTATCGACAGGGAAATCGAGGCCCTGGTCAAGGACTGTGCAGCCTGCCTTGTAAGTGGCAAGACTGGCCACCAAGCTCCCCCACCCCTGTAACCCCTTGCCTGGCCCTCTCAGCCCTGGGAGCACCTGCAGCTGGACGTCTGTGGGGAGATCCATGGTGTCCCCCACCATCGACGGTTCCTAGTGGTGACCTATGACCTGCACTCAAAATGGCCAGAGGTCACTGCCGTGGGCTCCGTCACCTCTCGGGTCATCATTGATATCCTTGAGTCCCTCTTCTCCCGCTGGGGGCATCCAAAGGCCATCACCACAGACAATGGCCCCCAAATGGTCTCTTCGGAACTCTCCTCTTACCTTGAGAGCAAGGGCATCCGTCACATTCGCACAGCGTACTACCACCCCGAGTCAAATGGGGGGGTGGTGCGTTTTAACCAGACACTGAAAAATGGCCTCAGAGCACACCTATCCCAGGGGTGTGCATTTGACAAGGCCCTCCTCCACACACTGCTGCACTACAGAGCCTCCCAGCATTCCACTACAGGGGTCTCACCCGCATCCCTCATGCTAGGCCGTGAGCTCATGCTGCCCCTTGGCAGGCTCCGCCCCTCGCTAGCTCAGAGCCCTGCTCCACCTGCTCAAGCCACAGTAGCTAGACAGCAGGAGAAGATGAAACTCCGCCTCGACCAGTCGAAGAGGGCCAAGGCTCCCAACATCTCAGTCTCCGATTGGATCAGAGTCCGCAGGCCTCACCGCAATAATAAGATGGCGTCATTCTGGTCCTCCCCTCTCCAAATCAGCCGCCAACTTGGACCAGCCACTTTCTGCCTCACTGACGGCTCTCGGTGGCATGCCAGCCGCCTTCGGAAGGTGCCAGCACCCCTGATGCGGGATTATACAGACCTAACCCCCAAGCCTTACCCCCAGAGTGGCGGGATGCACATGTGGCTCAGCCAGCCAACCCTCAAGCAGATGTTGTGCCTCAGCCTGCTCCTCACCAGTCCACACCTCGGCCTGTTCGTACACGTTCTCGCCCTGGCCACCTACAGGACTTTGTCACTACATTTCATGTTTGAAATTCTGTGAGGGGGAAGGAAATGTTATGTCTGACATTTGGTGATAGGTACTCGATTGCCTTGGCCTGAGCACATGGAGTTTGATAGTGCTGTGATCATTGTATTGTGTATAGGTATTCGATTGCTTGTGCCTGGAAGTGTGTGTGTGTGGCAGCCATATTAAAAAAGCAACATGAACTGAACTCACTGACGGTCTCTGGATTATAAATGCAAATGCAACAGTGTCAAGCTTCAGCCAACTCCAAATGACATCTCCTTGACTCATATGAATAACTCACCTCTACGAAACGTACATCTGTCAATTGGACATGCTAATTACATATTGTTTCGCTAATTGCATGGCAATGTACCTATCATTCTTTTCCTTTCTGTTCAATTTAAAATAAGGCAAAACATTGTCCTGGGATGACTTAAAGGAATTTTAATGTAGTTCATGATTGGGCTCTCATGAAATTAATGTACTATTGTAACCTTATTTGAAACATTGACCAAACTTTGACCTGGATGCTCGAGCTCATTTTTTGGTCAAGAGTGGGGTGTGAAGGAATAAGCCACATAACCTATTCAGAAACATACACTATCTTATGACCGAGTTCTGGCCTTATTAAAACATGACAAACTGGGTTTGGAAATTTAGAAACCTAACTATGAAATAGCTATGAAAGCATTCTGGCTATTGAGGTAAGACAGTTGTTGACCCTGAATAAATAACCTTATTGAAACAGAAGGTGAAGGGCACCGACAAGCTGACCTTTTGGGAACAAAACAATGGTTCACCTTGGATAAGGTGTTCTAATTTAAACTTCATAAAGATAGCACATAAGATAAGGAACATCTGCCCTCATAAAGATGACATAAAGTAAGGAACACCAGCCGTCACACCGTTTTTATATGGTAAACTCAGAACACCTGGAGATGAGACAAGATTCTGTAATGCTACCAGCTGATGTGGCAGTAAGAATTGCAGAGGTTAGCAGAAAAATGACTAGGGATAATTAACTTGCATCAGCAGAAAACCTTAAAAGAGATACCACTGGAAAAGGGTATAAATATTGAACTCTCAAATGAGAAAGTAGACTCGCTTTAATCGGGCAAAGCGATTTTCGGCTTCAGAGGTGGCTCTGTAGTCTACCACTCTTTGTACCTCGGGGATCAAAGGTATTTAATATTGATGGATATCCTGTATAGAGAACTTTAAGAACTGTAATACTGTAACGAAGTTAAGATTTAAAAGAAAGATTCTCTGTTAAAAAGATGGTACGTTTTCTCTTTTTAGAATTGTTAATGTTGCAATTGACTGATTCACCAACTGTAAATTGCATGTTGGTTCTTTAATAAACCTATATATTTTTAGAATTGTCTCACATAAGGCTTCTGTATCAAAAACTCGTGAACTCAATCTCTGTACACTCTTTGGTGAGGAGTTGCACAATTCTGAGGGAGTTTTCCAGACCCTCATAATATCTGGGACGTAACAGTCTAGCTAAACTTATTAAAAGCGCTATCTGGAGGATGGTAAAATTCTCGGGTTGTTCCTTTCCTTTAGGGAGAGATAGCACGGACCTTTAGCCCCAATTAAGCGTCTTTATGATTCGGCTACCTCAAACTTTAGTTGAAAGTGAACGTCTGAAAATTACACCTGATCCGAGGTAGCCCTAAAGGAGCTAGGACAAGTAAATATCCCTTCATGTAATGCTGATGACTTGTGCTCCAGAACTGGTCGTACCTCTAGCCAATCTGATCCAGTACAGTTACAACACTGAAATCAACCCGACTATGTGGAAAATTGCCCAGGTATGTTCTGTTCACAAAAAGCAGAACAAATCCAACCCAGACAATTACCATCCTATCAGCCTACTCACAATCATTAGCAAAATGATAGAAGGAGTTATTAACAGTGCTATTAAGCGGCACTTACCAATAATCTTCTCACCGATGCTCAGTTTGGGTTTCGCCAGGACCATTCAGCTCCAGACCTCATTACAGCCTTGGTCCAAACATGGACAGAAGAGCAGAATTCCAGAGGTGAGGTGAGAGTGATTGCCCTTGACATCAAGGCAGCATTTGACCGAGTGTGGCACAAAAGAGCCCTAGTCAAACTGAAGGCAATGGAAATCAGGGGGAAAACTCTACACTGGCTGGAGTCATATCTAGCTCATAGGAAGATGGTTGTGATTCTTGGAGGTCAATCATCTCAGCCCCAGGACATCGCTGCAGGAGTTCTTCAGGGCAGTGTCCTAGGCCCAACCATCTTCAGCTGCTTCATCAATGACCTTCCCTCCATCTTAAGGTCAGAAGTGTGGATGTTTGCTGATGATTGCACAGTGTTCAGTTCCATTCACAACTCCTCAGATAATGAAGCAGTCCATGCCCGCATGCAGCAAGGTTTGGACAACATGCAGGCTTGGGCTGATAAGTGACAATTAACATTCGTGCCACACAAGTGCCAGGCAATGACTATCTCCAGAAAGAGAGCATCCAACCGCCACCCCTTGACATTCAATGACATTACCATCACAGAGTGCCCCACCATCAATATCCTGGGGGGGTCACCATTGACAAGAAACTTAACTGAACCAGCCACATTAATGCCGTGGCTATTAGGTCAGGTCAAAGTCTGGGTATTCTGTGGCAAGTTGCTCACTTCCAGACTACCCAAAGCCTCTCCACCACCTACAAGGCACAAATCAGGAGTGTGATGGAATACTTTCCACTTGCCTGGATGGGTGCAGCTACAACAACACTCAAGACACTCAACACCATCCAGGACAAAGCAGTCTGCTTAATCGTCACACTATACACCACCTTAAATATCCATTCCCTGTACTGTGTGTACCGTGGCTGCAGTGTGTACTATCTACAGGATGCACTGCAGCAACCTGCCAAGGCTTCTTTGGCACCACCTCCAAAACACATGACCTCTATCTCCTAGAAGGACAAGGGTAGCACCTCCGCTTCCCCTTCCAAGTCACACAATGTCCCAACTTGGACATATATTAGGAAAGCAAAGAGAAGCCATGAAAAAATATTGGCAAGTAACATCAAGGAAAACCCAAAGATGTTTTATAAATACATAAAGAGCAAGAGGATAACTAAGAAAAGAGTAGTGCCTATTAAAGACTAAAAAGGAAACCTGTGTGTGGAGGCGGAAGACGTGTATATGGTTCTTAATGAATATTTTGTGTCACAAAAGAGAGGGATGATGCAGACATTGTAGTTAAGGAGGAGGAGTGTGAAATATTAGATGAGATAAACATAGTGGGAGGGGAAGTATTAAGGCATTTAGCATCTTTGAAAGTAGATAAATCGCCAGGCCCAGATGAAATGTATCCCAGGCTGTTAAGAGAAGCAAGGGAGGAAATAGCGGAGGCTCTGACCATCATTTTTCAATCCTCTATGGCTACAGGTGTGGTGCTGAAGGACTGCTAACATTGTACCATTGTTTAAAAAGGGAGAAAGGGATAGACCGAATAATTACAGGCCAGTCAACCTAACCTCGGTGGTGGGCAAATTACTGAAAAACATTCTGAGGGATAGTATTAATCATCATTTATAAAGGCACAGATTAATCAAGGACAGTCAGCATGGATTTGTTAAGGGAAGGTCGTGTCTGACAAATTTGATTGAATTTTTTGAGGAGGTAACAAGGAGGGTTGATGAAGGTAATGCGTGTTTAATGTAGTCTACATGGATTTTAGCAAGGCTTTTGACAAGGTTCCACATGGCAGACTGGTCAGAAAAGTAAAAGCCCATGGGATCCAAGGGAAAGTGGCAAGTTGGATCCAAAATTGGCTCAGTGGCAGGAAGCAAAGGGTAATGATTGACGGGTGTTTTTGTGACTGGAAGGCTGTTTCCAGTGAGGTTGCGCAGGGCTCAGTACTAGGTCCCTTGATTTTTGTGGTATATATTAATGATTTAGACTTCAATGTAGGGAGCATGATTAAGAGGTTTGCAGATGATACAAAAATTGGCCATGTGGTTGATAGTGAGGAAGAAACCTGCAGACCGCAGGAAGATATCAATGGACTGGTCAGGTGGCAGATGGAATTCAATCCGGATACGTGTGAGGTAATGCATTTGGGGAGGATTAACAAGGCAAGGGAATACACAATGGCCCAGAAATTTGGGTCGGGGTCTTCCCGCAGGTGCAAGACCCCGACCTGCACTTACCTACCGCGCCAGCCATTGAGCTGTGAGCCCCCATGGAATTGCGATGCTGGGCCTCCTCCAACTGCCGGCGCGCAGTGCTTGTGTATCCCAGGGGCGCAGTTAGTTCAATGTGTTCCCTGGGATCACGTGGGCCATGGAGAGCCAATGGTAGCAGGGAATGCTTCATTCATAAGTTTGACAGGACCTGTCAAACCTATAAATACTATAAGTCCCAAAACATCACTAAATCTTCAAATAAATTTATTTTAAATCACATTTTTAAAATAAACTATAAATTACATTAAATAACTATTTAAACAATAATTTAAATTTTTGAAAAAATGTTTTAACGGGGCTAAAAATAAACTTACCTTTCTTTAAAGTATTTAAAAATAATAAACCTGTGGAAAAAATGTTTTAATTTTAATTAATTCACCACTTACCTTGTAAAAAGCAGGCCTTGCGACTGCTTTTTACATATCTAACTTCTGGAGACTTACCTTCCCGGGAAAACCTGCAAAAAAACCGTAAGTTCGATGCACATGCACTGCCTCTTGTGCGCACGCGTTCCACCTCTTAACCCCTTCTTTCAGGGGAACGGAAGCACCGGTTTCCCGCGCATGCGCAGTGCATGCACGAAACCGACACTTCCATTGGGCTTACGGGTGAGTACCCCGTGCGTACTCACCCGTGGAGACCCGAATTTCTGGGCCAATAAATGGTAGGATACTGAGAAATGTAGAGGAACAGAGAGACCTTGGAGTGCATGTCCACAGATCCCTGAAGGTAGCAGGACAAGTAAATAAGGTGGTTAAGAAGGTATACAGGATACTTTCCTTTATTAGCCGAGGCATAGAATATAAGAGCAGGGAGGTTATGCTTGAACTGTATAAAACACTAGTTAGGCCACAGCTAGAGTACTGTGTACAGTTCTGGTCACCACATTACAGGAAAGATGTGATTAGAGGGGGTAAAGAAAAGATTTATGAGGATGTTACCAGGACTGGAGAATGTTAGCTATGAGGAAAGATTGGAGAGGCTGGGGTTGTTTTCTATAGAACAGAGGAGGCTGAGGGGAGACTTAATTGAGGTGTATAAAATTATGAGGGGCCTAGATAGAGTGGATAGGAAGGACCTATTTTCCTTAGCAGAGAGATCAGTAACCAGGGAGCATAGATTTAAAATAATTGATAGAAGGATTAGAGGGGAATTGAGGAGAACGTTTTCACTCAGAGGATGGTGGGGGTCTGGAACTCACTGCCTGAAAGGGCGTTAGAGGCAGAAACCCTTTAAAAAGTATTGGATATGCACTTGAAGTGCGGTAACCTGCAAGGCTATGGACCAAGAGCTGGAAAGTGGGATTAGGCTGGATAGTTCTTTTTCAGCTGGCACAGACATGACGGGTTGAATGGCCTCCTTCTGTGCCATAAATTTCTATGATGCTATGATTCTATATTGCTGTTCCTTCATTGTCGCTGGGTCAAAATCCTGGCAATCCCTATCTAACAGCATTGTGGAAGCACTTTCACCACACGGACTGAGGTGATTCAAGAAGAAGACCCAGTACTGCCTTTTCAAGGGTGTGATGGAATAACTCCGTGTTCTGGCATTTGTATTGTCTGTTGTTGTTGTACTTGTTAATGTCTGGAATGTTCTACAGGTGTAACCACTAATGCTCCTCCCTAGCCCCGCCCCTCTGGATCCTCCGGATTGGTGTGAGTCTTACTTATAAGAGCTGGGTCTTACTCATAAGGGCTGGGTCGGTGATGAATGGTGGTTGCCCTGTGTTAACTTGATGCCATGTTCTTACTTAATAAAAGCCTTTAGTTTTAAGCTTTAACCTTTTGGGTTCAGGCCATTATTTTGCACATCAATTTTATTAAGTAACAACTTTTGGAAGATGGATTGATTTTTGAAACCAGAGCGTCTGGATATCGATCCCCATTTGGCAGACCCGTCGAAGAAATTTACGCATTGGCTTCGATGTTTTGAACACTTCATCGCATCGTTCGATCCAACGGTTAATAAGTTGGGTCTTCTAACCAACTTGGTAAGTCATCAAACTTACTCGATAATTGAAGATATTACTACATATGAAGAGGCCATCGCAGCCCTCGCAGCCCTTAAGGCCCAGTACCTTAAGTCGGTTAACGAAGTATATGCCAGGTATCTTTTGTCTACTCGCAGGCAATTACCCGAGGAATCCCTGGATGATTTCCTGCAGGACCTTAAGGCTTTGGCTAAGGATTGCAACTACAAGGCTGTCTCTGCCATATTGTATCAGGAAGAAGCCATCCGCAATTCTTTCATATCTGGCCTCCGATCTAATTATATTAGACAGAGACTCCTCGAGAATGACTCGTTAGTTTTAAAAACGGTTGTCGCTACTGCTCAATCGTTAGATGTAGCCCAGAAGAATTTAGAAGTGTATGCATCAGCCCATGCGTCTTTTTCAGCCTTGTGTGTTCCGAGTATGGAGGCATCCATAACACCAATGGAGCCTCCACTTAATCCTATTGTTGCGGCTGTACCCCATGGGTCTAAGTGTTATTTTTGTGGCCAATCTAAACAGCCCAGGCAAAGATGCCCAGCCAGAGAGGCTACCTGTTTTAAATGTAAGAAATGGGGACATTTTAGTAAAGTGTGTAAGGGTAATCCTGTACCCGATGTCTTTTTTGCTGCCGCCTATCATTTTACTCTAGCCTCGGTTACGGTTGATCAGACCATACCATGTTCCTTGTCGAAATCTATTATGGACATCAAGATTAATGGCCGTCCTACTGGGTGTTTGATAGACTGTGGCAGTACTGAAAGTTTTATACACCCCAACCTTGTTAACTCCTGTTCATTGAAGGTGTATCCTACTCGAAGTGAAATCGTGATGGCGTCCAAGTCTCTTACTTTGGAGGTAACTGGATATTGTAAAGTCACATTGACCGTTAAGGATACGGAGTATAAGGACTTTAAACTCCTCATATTACCTCAGTTGTGTGTGAACTTAATTTTTGGCTTGGACTTCCAATGTCAGCATGAGAGCGTCATCCTTAAGTATGGTGGATCCCAGCCTCCGCTCACAGTCTGCGGCCTTTCTACTTTAAAAGTAAGTCTGCCTTCTTTGTTCATGAACCTTGCTCCTAATTGTAGACCTATAGCGACTAAGAGTCGACGGTATAGTTCAGAAGATAAAAAATTTATAAAAGAGGAAGTGGAAAGGCTTCAACGGGAGGGAATCATCGAACACAGTAATAGCCCGTGGCGTGCCCAGGTGGTGGTGGTTAAAACTAATGAAAAGAAAAGACTTGTGGTCAATTATAGCCAGACTATAAACTTGTATACCCAATTAGACGCCTATCCTTTGCCTCGTATTTCTGAGATGGTGAACCAGATAGCTCAGTACCGTGTGTTCTCCACCATTGATTTAAAGTCTGCCTATCATCAACTCCCCATTAAAATAGAAGACCGACCTTATACGGCCTTCGAAGCTAATGGGCACCTGTACCAATTCCTTAGGGTGCCCTTTGGAGTGACGAATGGGGTATCCGTCTTCCAACGGGAGATGGATCGTATGGTGGATGAATACGCGTTGGAAGCAACATTCCCGTACCTGGACAATGTTACTATCTGTGGGCGCGACCAACGGGAGCATGATCAAAATCTCGCGAAGTTCCTAGCGACTGCGAAGAGGTTAAACCTGACCTACAACGAAAACAAGTGTACCTTCAATACTACACGTTTGTGTATTTTTGGTTGCATTGTGGAGAATGGGGTAATCGGGCCAGATCCTGAAAGATTACGCCCACTTAAGGAATTACCTTTACCTCACACTTTAAAAGCTTTAAGAAGGTGTCTGGGATTCTTCTCGTACTATGCCCAGTGGGTGGCTAGCTACTCAGATAAAGTCCGACCTCTTATTAAGTCGACGTCTTTTCTGCTATCAGCGGAAGCTCAGGAGGCTTTCTTTAATATCAAACGGGACATTGAGAAGGCAGTGGTATGTGCCGTGGATGAGAAGATCCCTTTTCAAATGGAAAGTGATGCATCTGATTTTGCGTTGGCAGCAACTCTTAATCAAGCTGGTAGACTAGTAGCTTTCTTCTCTCGTACATTGCAAGGACCAGAAGTTCGACATTCTTCAGTGGAAAAGGAGGCACAGGCGATTATCGAAGCAGTCAGGTATTGGAGACATTATCTCGCTGGCCAACGTTTTACACTCATTACTGACCAGCGATCTGTGGCCTTTATGTTCAATACTAAGCAGAGAGGCAAGATCAAAAATGATAAGATTTTAAGATGGCGAAAAGAACTGTCAACATATGACTGATATTCAGTACAGGCCTGGAGTATTCAATGAGCCATCGGATGCTTTGTCACGAGGAGTATGTGCTAGTCTAGGTATAGATAAGCTTCAAAGTCTCCACGACGCACTCTGCCACCCTAGGGTTACCAGAATGAACCACTTCATTAAGTCCCACAATCTACCCTTCTCTATTGAGGAGGTCCAGACAATGACCAGAACCTGTCGTGTTTGTGTTGAATGCAAACCCCGCTTCTATAAGCCATCCGAGCCAGCTCATCTTATTAAAGCAACTCGACCATTTGAGCGTTTGAGTGTTGATTTTAAAGGTCCCCTTCCATCGAGCGACCGTAATGTCTATTTTCTTAATATTATAGACGAGTACTCTCGGTTCCCTTTTGTTATCCCCTGTCCGGATGTGACTAGTGCTGTTGTAATTAAATGCCTCTGCCAACTGTTTTCCTTGTTTGGCATGCCTAACTATATACATAGTGATAGGGGTTCTTCCTTTATGAGCGAAGAATTGCAACAGTTTTTGCTATCGAAAGGGATTGCAACGAGTAGAACTACCAGCTATAACCCTCGTGGTAATGGGCAGGTCAAGAAAGAAAATGCAACAGTGTGGCAGGCTATCGTACTGTCTCTGAAGTCGCGAGGCCTGCCGATCTCTCGCTGGCAGGATGTCCTGCCAGACGTGCTGCATTCCATAAGGTCTCTTTTGTGTACAGCGACAAATGCCACCCCTCATGAAAGGATGTTTAGTTTACCAAGAAAAGCTACTAATGGAGTATTGTTACCCACATGGTTGATGACCACGGGCCCTGTGCTGTTGCGCAGACATGTGAGAGGCCAAAAGACTGATCCACTGGTGGAGGAAGTACAACTCCTCCATGCTAATCCCCAGTATGCGTACATTCAATATCCGGATGGGCGAGAGGATACGGTCTCTATTAAAGATCTTGCACCTGCTGGAGCTCAAAGAGTTCAACTCTGAGAGTAGAGTTTTCAGTCGTGGTATTGGACCTTCAGAGACACAAACACTCAGTATGGAAAACACTGATGATTCTGGGAATTCGAATGAACCGGAGTTAGTACTCCGGGAGGAGCCTCAGCAAGAGTTACGTCATTCCCAGAGGACTATCAGACCTCCTGACAGACTGAATCTATAGCAGGGGGTGAATGTGCTGAAATAACTCCGTGTTCTGGCATTTGTATTGTCTGTTGTTGTTGTACTTGTTAATGTCTGGAATGTTCTACAGGTGTAACCACTAATGCTCCTCCCTAGCCCCACCCCTCTGGATCCTCCGGATTGGTGTGAGTCTTACTTATAAGAGCTGGGTCTTACTAATAAGTGCTGGGTCGGTGATGAATGATGGTTGCCCTGTGTTAACTTGATGCCTTTAGTTTTAAGCTTTAACCTTTTGGGTTCAGGCCATTATTTGGCACATCAAAGGGCAACTAGTGATGGACAATAAATGCCAGCTTTGCCAGTGAAGTCCACATCCCTGGAATAACTTTTTTTTTTTAAGTATGCCAAGGGCTCGAGGTGATGGGAGGTGGGACACAAATGGTCCCCAGGCAGCAATGAGGGTTTCGGTGCATCCAACCAAAATAGCTGCCAGGATGGAGCAGAAGATCCAACACTGGTGCACTGGACATGCTGACACACTGACTAGAAAATCAGAATACAACAGATTGGGGCTGGGGCTTTTCTATGAGCGTGAATTTACTGATCACTGTGGTGGTAAGGGAAATGTGGCAGAAGAGAAGGAGCAAAGGTATGTTCACACATCTCCTCAAAGCTCAACCAAAGAGCAAAAGTTCTGCCTTCCATGCCGATGGCTGCAAGCCAGAGAAGGAAAATGTGGGTGGGGAGTGTGATGGGAGGAAAACCAGAAAGATAAAAGCAACTGACTGCTGGAATGGGCTGGACATTTTGACAGCAGCAACTCACCGTCACAATGGGTAGGCACCTGAACCAGGCTGCCCCAAGGATAGCATTTATTGATTCCTGTACAAACTATGATATTGTTACTCATACAGTGCTTATATATTTCCTTTGTTATGACACTTCCTAAGGCATAGCTCAGAGTGCTCATCTAGTTAAGCCATTGGTTACATTAGTTGATGAAATAGATGAGTATAGTGGACAGTCATTGTGACAGATTCTGATTATGACCCTTTCATTATGATAGACTCTAATTATAATCACTTCATTATAACAGAATCTGATTGCAATCTTTGCTGTTTAACATGCTCTGATTACAAATTCTTTCATTATGACAGATTCTGATTACAATCCCACTGTGACTCAGTTGATAACACCCACGTCTCTGAGTCAGAAGATTTTGGGTTCAAGTCCCACTTCAGGGACTTGAGCACAAAATCTAGGCTAAATCCAGTGCAGTACTGAGGGACTGCTGCACTGTTGGAGGTGCTGTCGATTTAATGTCTCATTCAAAAAAGTCTGTTCTCTCAGGTAAAAGATCCCATGGCACTATTTTGAAGAAGAGCAGGGGAGTTATCCCTGGTCTCCTGGCCAATATTTAGCCCTCAATCAACTCTAAAAAGACCAATAATCTGGTCATTATCACATTGCTGTTTGTGGGATCTTGTTATGCACAAATTGGCTGCTGCTTTTCCTACATTGCAATAGCGACTATACTTCTAAGCAAAGTGCTTTGGGATGTCCTGAGGTCATGAAAGGTGCTATATAAATGCAAATCTTTCTTTCTTGTATCTCATGTAGTAGTGCTAGAGAGGTGCTACGACAATCCCTGCAGTAACTTTGAACGGTTAATAAAAATTGAAACCATAAAAATAGGGGCGTGACTGAGAATCCAGACTTTTACAATAGCTAAAGTGGATCACTTTGGCCAAATCAGTGACAAACTTGAAATTAAGAGTAAGAACCAAAGTTCTCCCAGCGTGCTAAAGTCCAGCTGGATTTCTTCGCTTTATTGAGCAACTCTACCTTATGCATAAGTAAGCCCCATTTAAAAAGGAGTTCCAAAAAGCCTTTGGTTTGTTTTGGACCTCAACTAGCTGAGGAAAGCTGTTGCCCTCACGATATCAGGATATCAGGAAGTCACCTATCATTGTATATCATTGCACATCAATCACCATTTTGTCTTTCACTTTCATGTTTTAGTGTTGCAAAATGGAGCATGTTCTCATATTGGGTACCCAGTGGCAGCAGCAATGCCTTCCAGGTCAGGTCTAGAATCCTTAGCTGCAGACTAGGGCTTCTTTAACATTGCTCCATCAATGGCCCAGTTATTCGGGTCCCAACGCGTGAGTAAGCACCGTGTACTCACGCGTGGGCCCGATGGAAGTGCCGGTTTTCAGCATGCACAGCGCATGCGCGGAAAACCGGCATTTCCTTTCCTCTGAACCAAGGGGTTCAGAGGTCGAACGCGCGTGTGCAGGAGTCTGCGCATGCGCGCTGAAATTCCTTTTTTTTTACAGGGTTGCCCGTGCGATAAGGCCTCCAGTTTTTACGCGAGAAAAAAGCAGACGTAAGTACTTAGTTTTAAAAGGTAAGTGGTCTATTAATTAAAGTTAGAAATTTTTTTCCACAGGTTTATTATTTTTAAAGACTTTACAGTAAGGTACGTGTATTTTTGGATCCGATTTGTTAAAAAAAAAAATTTTTCAAAAATTTGAATAATTGTTTAATTTAGTTTTTTACAGTTATTAATAGTTCATTATATTAGTGGGATGTTTTTTAACTTTTATTTGAAGTTTAAGTACTGTTTTGGGTGCCCGGAGTTTTCATGAGTTTGACAGTTCTTACTATCAAACTCATGAATGAACTTTTGCAACCTCCGATTGGTTGCCCAGTGCTCACGTGATCCCAGCCGGCTCATCGAACTAACTACGCCGCTGGATCACGCAAGCACAGCGCGCCGGGAGCTGAACCGGGCCACAGACAGGAAATCCACGCAGGGCCAGGCTTCAACTGTCGGCACGCTATGTAAGTGTAGGTCGGGGGCTTGCACCCGCGGGAAGCCCCCGACACCAATTTCTGGGCCTTTATGTCTTAACCCCAGCTTCAGAAGAACATCCTATACTGCACACCACTGTTACATTTATCCATTTTCTACACCAGTCAGCCATCCTGTGGTGCATCTGAGTGAGCCTGCAGTGCATTTAGTGCAGTGGGCTCAAGTCTCAGAACTGGGTTGAGTCACAGGGCCCTTACAAGAGACTTTCATTCAGTGTGAGATGGACACGAAGTCTGATCCCAGAGATAAAACAAATGTCTAACCCACTGCACATCATCCAGCTCTCCGTCCCCACCAGCCTCCGCCTGCCCTCCCTCCCCCCCACACTCCATGCCCAGAACCCTCCTGTGAATCGTGCCCCATCCTGTGACAACACTTAGCTCTGCTGTGACAATACCTTCCCTGTTACTCTTCCCCAGTAATGTACTATTACGCAAGTCAAGTGTAAATGAATCATTTTCAAAATTCAAAACAACATTTAAAGAAAACCCATGAATGCGATTTCTTTCCAAAACAGAAACAGAAAGGAGGGATTTGCTCAGGGACAGCTCTCGGGATAGAGTTACTATCTCAGCATATGATCTGCTGCAGCTAAACTGCTTAAAGGGTCACTGCCTGCGGGGAAATAAATTGTTTGGCAGATCTTTTTTTATGCTGGTGCTTCGCAAAAAATGGCATGATATGTTTTTGAAGCATTTTGCTTTATTGAATTGCATGTTTGAAAACAAAACAGAATGAAAAAAATTGGCAAGTGAATGTTAAAGCACAGAATACCTGTGCCGGCTCTCTGAAAGAGCTCTCCAATTGGTCCCACTCCTCTTTCCCCATTGCCCTTCAATTTTTTTCCTTTTCAAGTATTTATCCAATTTCCTTTCAAAAGTTAATACAGAATCTGCTTCCATCACCCTCACATGCAGTGGATTCCAGATCATAACAAGTCGCTGCGTAAAGAAAAACTCCTCATCTCCCCTCTGGTTCTTTTGCCAATTATCTTAAATATTTTTTCATGAAGACAGTGCTCCTTTATAAAGGGAATCTCACTCTCAGGACTAACTTGCAGAGATTGTATCTAGTGTATAAATCACTATCCAGTTTTACCATTGCCCTTTTATAAGGATCTTTAAAATCAAGTTTTATTACCAATTTAAAGACCCATTTTTTCAGGTTTTATTGTTAGTGTAAAAAAAAAATACGAGAAAAATCAATGGAAAAATATTGGACGACAAAAACCTGGGGTTTAAATGCGGAAAATCAATTAGTAAAAACAGTTTTTATTTCAAACATCACTAAAACTCAAGAAGGCAAGCAAGGGACAGAAAAGTGAATGGACAGGCCACATTTATTTATACAGTTAACGGATGGGGCTCACCATCAAATTCTCACTCAACCCTTAGATAGTCCTTTTTTAATTCAAAGTAAAATTGAGGAACCTATGTTTATTGTGGCTCCAGCCACTTATCTGCCACTATAATGGCAACACATTAAAAATTGTTGGCTATTTATATACAGGGAGGTGTTTGTGATCTTGCTTTTAGTAACTAAAGTCTTGGCGTCTGACCTGGATCAGCCCTTGATCGATGACCCTCAGTAACTGTATCAGTGCACTACTGTAACTTGCTGCACACCCAGCTAGGAATGAAAGGCTGACACTTGCTGTTGGATAAAGAATATCGTCCCCACGTCAATGCCGACAGATGATTCAGGCCTGAACTGTACAGCAGTCATTCTCCTGCTGAGGTGCACACATCACATAAGTGACCTCAGCACGGTACATATAATACGCAGTGTGCCTGCTGATTGCACAGATGTGATGCACACGCCTCCCCAGGCCTGATTTTTGGTAAGAAAACAATATGGAATTTTGGGTGGAAATAGTTTTTTTCATTCTCTGTATCACAGGACATAACATATATGGCAAAATGCAGCTTATACAGCAGGTTCTACAGGAAGATAATGCTCTCCTGCCCCACCAATGTATGCAAGGCTACTTTTATTACACACCTCTGGAGCCAATGTGGCAGTGATTTCTCACTATGCTGCCATTTTGACAATGGCACTGCAGTGAGATAACCTATAAGTGGCTGTTTCCCATTGTAGTCTCTGCCAAGCTGTGGGCCAGCACTACCTCTGGCAACTTTCACCCTATAACACACAGGGTTGCGTGTGTCTGCATGGGTGCGTAGAGCTAGAAGGGTTGTAAAATGTCAGTCCCTTACCCCACTGTGGTAGCGTGGGCATTATAACCCCATCCAGCTGCACCACAAGGAAAACTGCACAGGTACCAATAACAGGCAGGTGATATTAAACATTCCCGCTTTCCTCACCGGCTGCTTTACCTAGTTGGAAGTGGCAAAGGAAGCAAGGGATATCACAGAGTGATTACTTACCAGTAATCTAACCTGGGGGCTGAGGTAACGTCATAAACCACAACAATGAACCTTTATAACTTGAACCCTGGATTGATTATTCATTCTTTTTTTTACATGTACTTTGGAATTGGTAGGGGTGATTTTATTCCATTTTTGGCCACCATTTACAATTTTCCAGCTAGAGGCCATCACAGCTGCCAAAATTGGCCAGTGGATCCCATGGGACAGATTCTCAACTGGCAGCCCAGGCGTGACACTGGGTGCTTGCGGATTGGCTGCTCGTTATAGAAATTGTTGGATTTTCATTCCCAACTGATTTAAATGGTAATGAGCATCGGGTGGTTTCTGAGGCAGAAACCCTCATCACATTTAAAAAGTACTTGGATATGCACTTGAAGTGCTGTAACCTACAAGGCTACGGGCCAAGAGCTGGAATGTGGGATAGGCTGGATAGCTCTTTTTCAACTGGCACAGACACGATGGGCTGAATGGCCTCCTTCTGTGCCATAAATTTCTATGATTCTATAATGGCCGTCCAATCCGCCATGCCAGTTCTATGCCCAGGCGGCAAGTTAAAAATCTAACTCCATGTCACTGATGTGCGATGGCACCCTCCTTGAGTAAGGATTGTGACATAATCACTGCATGCCGATTACATGTTGTCCCTTGGTGATATCATCCAAAAACACAGCGTCAGTTTCCATATGTACGCTGACGACACCCAGCTCTAGCTCACTACTTCTTCTCTCGACCCCTCCATGGTGTCTAAATTGTCAGACTGCTTGTCCGACATACAGTTCTGGATGAGCAAAAATTTTCTCCAATCAAATATTAGGAAAACCGAAGCCACTGTCCCCACCACAAACTCTGTTCCCTAGCCATTGACTCCATCCCTCTCCCTAACATCTGTCTGAGGCTGAACCACACAGTTCGCAACCTTGGTGTCATATTTGATCCTGAAATGAGCTTCCGACCACATATCCGCAGCATAACTAAGACCGCCTATTTCCACCTCTGTAACATTGCCTGCCTCCACCCTTGCCTCAGCTCATCCACTGCTGAAACCCTCATCCATTCCTTTGTTACCTCTAGGCTTGACTATTCCAATGCACTCCTGGCTGGCCTCCCACATTCTACCCTACGTAAACTTGAGGTCATCCAAAACTCGGCTGCCCGTGTCCTAACTCGCACCAAGTCCCGTTCACCCATCACCCCCGTGCTCGCTGACCTACATTGGCTCCCGGTTAAGCAACGCCTTGATTTCAAAATTCTCATTCTTGTTTTCAAATCCCTCCATGGCCTCACCCCTCCCTAGCTCTGTAATCTCCTTCAGCCCCACAACCCCTCGAGATATCTGCGCTCCTCTAATTCTGCCCTCTTGAGCATCCCTGATTATAATCGCTCAACCTTTGGTGGCCGTGCCTTCTGTTGCCTAGGCCCTAAGCTCTGGAATTCCCTGCTCAAACCTGTCCGCCTCGCTACCTTTCTTTCCTCCTTTAGGACGCTCCTTAAAACCTACCTCTTTGATCAAGCTTTTGGTCACCTGCCCTAATTTATTATGTGGATTGGAGTCAAATTTTTTGTTTTAAAATACTTCTGTGCAGTGCCTTGGAACGTTTTACTACGTTAAAGGTGCTATATAAATACAAGTTGTTGTTGTTGTTGTTGAATATCATCTTGTTTCAAGGGAGTTGGTGCCACACACGAATGTCTTGATCTTACATTTGGAAATGGGGAGCTGAGCTGGTAAACTGGAGGTAAACTGGTTCCTCTGTGTGTACCGAGATCCAGGGAGCAAGCACTCAGGACTGGCTCCACACGTTTACATTCAGAGAGACCGGCAGAATTATAGACTGTAAGCGTGTCCTGCTTTTACACATGGAGTGGGGGAGCCGAGCTCACTAGGACTATACAGACAGGCTCCCCGCTCCATGTTAATACAAAGACCTTGAGAGCAAACACTCGGGACTAACTCTTTGCATTTACAATACAGAAACCAGCAGGATCGTAGACTAGGGTTGTCAATTCTGGTTGGACATACTCCTGGAGGTTTAATCACATGACCTCCCACTTCTGACAGCGCCGAATATTCAAACAGCCATTTTTCCCTTTTCCAATCATTTCTATCACTAATAAACAAAAGTGTTCAAAGAAAATGAAAAAAACATGATATTTTTAATGCCCCTATGAATTTTCGTCTGGTTTTCTCACAACAGTGCTCAGTAGATTAATCTTAAATTCCTGGAGGGTTGGCGACCCTATCGTAGACCCACTTTGTCCTGGGGCGATGGTGCCCTGCGTTTCTGGAATGTGAGATTGTTTATATTTAAGGTGGACAGCGGATGTTGGGACACTGCGTCAGTCTGCAGCACTTCTGTCGCGTAAACCTGGGTTACTGAGGTACAATTACACTGATAGTTGTGTTTGTTGCAGAGGTGATAATGTGGGTGTGGCATTTACAAAGCACAAATATTTGAGAGATTCATCCATCTTTGGGGCAAGTGATTTGCTGCGGCATGTAATTTATTACTGCGAAAGAGCCAACGTTTTCTCTGTCTTCAGGATGTTTAATGTAAAATTGCTGTACTTAGGAAGCAAATCGCAAGATAAGTGCAGAGATTCAGGTGTAGAAATTCACTGTGACAAATCGCTTGTCCGATCCACTCTTAATGAATTACTGTGGAATAAATGAATCACAAGGTTATTACAAACACCATTCCTATTGGATGGCATGTGTTAGTCTTCATCAGAGCTGAGGGCTTTTAATTTAACACATTTTGTTCTAAAGTAAAACAAAGAAAACACAGCGCCCCCTACTGTCTGCGTTCCAGTACAGCGCCCCCCCTATTGTCTGTGTGCTAGTACAGCGCCCCCTACTGTCTGTGTTCCAGTACAGCGCCCCTATTGTCTGTGTGCTAGTACAGCGCCCCCTACTGTCTGTGTTCCAGTACAGCGCCCCCTACTGTCTGTGTTCCAGTACAGCACCCCCTATTGTCTGTGTGCTAGTACAGCGCCCCCTTTTGTCTGTGTGCTAGTACAGCGCCCCCTACTGTCTGTGTTCCAGTACAGCGCCCCTATTGTCTGTGTGCTAGTACAGCGCCCCCTACTGTCCATGTGCCAGTACAGTGCCCCCCTACTGTCCGTGTGCCAGTACAGCGCCCCTACTGTCCGTGTGCCAGTACAGCGTCCCCTACTGTCTGTGTTCCAGCACAGCGCCCCCTACTGTCCGTGTGCCAGTACAGCGCCCCTACTGTCCGTGTGCCAGTACAGCGCTCCCTACTGTCCGTGTGCCAGTACAGCGCCCCTACTGTCCGTGTGCCAGTACAGCGCCCCCTACTGTCCGTGTGCCAGTACAGCGCCCCTACTGTCCGTATGCCAGTACAGCGCCCCCTACTGTCCGTGTGCCAATACAGTGCCCCTACTGTCCGTGTGCCAGTACAGCGCCCCTACTGTCCGTGTGCCAGTACAGCGCCCCTACTGTCCATGCGCTAGTACAGCGCCCCCTACTGTCCGTGTGCCAGTACAGCGCCCCCTATTGCATGTGTTCCAGTACAGCGCCCCCTACTGTCCGTGTGCCAGTACAGCGCCCCTACTGTCCGTGTGCCAGTACAGCGCCCCTACTGTCCGTGTGCCAGTACAGCGCCCCTACTGTCCGTGTGCCAGTACAGCGCCCCTACTGTCCGTGTGCCAGTACAGCGCCCCCTACAGTCCATGTGCCAGTACAGCGCCCCCTACTGTCCATGTGCCAGTACAGCGCCCCTACTGTCCGTGTGCCAGTACAGCGCCCCTACTGTTCATGTGCCAGTACAGCGCCCCTGCTGTCCGTGTGCCAGTACAGCACCCCCTACTGTCTGTGTGCCAGTACAGCGCCCCTACTGTCCGTGTGCCAGTATAACGCCCCCTACTGTCCATGTGCCAGTACAGCGCCCCTACTGTCCGTGTGCCAGTACAGCGCCCCTACTGTCCGTGTGCCAGTACAGCGCCCCTACTGTCCATGTGCCAGTACAGCGCCCCTACTGTCCATGTGCCAGTACAATGCCCCTACTGTCCGTGTGCCAGTACAGCGCTCCTACTGTCCACGTGCCAGTACAGCACCCCTACTGTCCATGTGCCAGTACAGCGCCCCTACTGTCCGCGTGCCAGTACAGCGCCCCTACTCTCCGTGTGCCAGTATAGCGCCCCTACTGTCCGTGTGCCAGTACAGCGCCCCTACTGTCCATGTGCCAGTACAGCGCCCCCTACTGTCTGTGTGCCAGTACAGCGCCCCCTACTGTCCTTGTGCCAGTACAGCGCCCCCTACTGTCCGTGTGCCAGTACAGTGCCCCTACTGTCCGTGTGCCAGTACAGCACCCCCTGCTGTTCGCTAGATGGAGGTCGCCAAAGCGATTGAAAAATACTGTATCATCTTTAAACAAAAATTAGCAAAAGACTATACGAAGTTAATCCTCAGCTCAGTAGAGAAATGTCTTGTTTCCAGTTAGATTGTTTTTTACAAATATATTTCCCTTTGGACATCATTGTTAACACTGTATAGATGTTCTCATTTAGCAGACATTGCGATTGACAGTAGTTTTTTCACAGATTTCAGTACAAGAGAAAGGTTGGTTGTTAAGGTGAAACCTGCACAATAGGTGTTGTAAAAAAGATCTGGACCAATATCTGGGAGGTAGGTTCCAACATCCTCTTCTTGTTAACCCAGACACCTAGTTGCTAAGTTCTTGATGGTCACTCAGTTGTCTTACCTGACCATCATATTGTACTTAAGACGTAACGCCACAGCGGTTTTCACCCGGTACTAGGCCTGTGCTTTAAAGGCTGTCACAGAAAGTCTACAAAAACAGATATGAAAAACTGGAAAAGGGTCAGAGAAGTTACAATTCAGAGACATAGTTAGACTCTGGTGTGTCTGCAGGTCCTGGTGGTTCCTGAAGCGGTCGCAGAGGCTGAGGTGGAAGGTGACTCATCGTCTCCTGTGTCACTCTGATCGTCCTTGTTTAGGCCCTGGCTGCTGATGTGGCTCTGGAGAGCTGCAGGTGTGAGCCATTCCTTGGGAAGGCAACTCTGGAGGAATGGAATGCAGGAACTGAAGTAAGCCAGCCGGTTCACCCAGCGAGGGATCTCCTTACCGCACAGTATCTGGAAAACAACAGGCTCAGCTTCAGACAGTAAACCATCTTTCAGTCGTACCGTGGGTAACTGAACGAAATTCTGAGGGCGGATTAGTCAACAAATATACAGAAACAAAGGAAGTACAACTCTTCTCTGAAATAGTTTTTAGTTCATTTATGTTCAGGTGAGAAATGTAAGTACTGAGGAATTTACGACTTTATTACTAGGGACATCCAGTATAGCATAAACCATCCAGTTCCTTAGCAAAGCAACACTTAAAGTTATTCATAGACCTAACTTTTGATTATTATTGGCTGTTCATGAATTCTGAATCTCTGCCACACATTGTTGGTATTAAGTTGTATCTCACTTTTAATATGGACCGTTCCCCTGGATGAATGCAGCCAACATTATAGTGAACAGCATAGCTCATTCTGAAATGCAATATAATATGTAGATATTGTAAAACTGTCTGTGATATAAATCTCAGTATCCTTTCTGGCTATAATGACACAGTATGAGAATTTATAGATATCCCCTTACTTGTGTCACTGGTTTATATCGGTTTAAGCGTTAGCATTTATAGACAGTCCCTTAACAATCGGACAATGTAGCAATTAGGCAGAAGTAGACTGTAGAAATTAGTCAGTCTGCAAGGAGTTAATACCATAGTAGGAGTTACAGCAAATACTGTCTAATGTAGACCAGTCCTACCAACGCGTTAGAAATCAGGGTCTAAGGAAGAAGGACTTCACTAACAAGCAACAGACAATTGCCAAATCTGAATGAATCGGTCAGTCAACCTCGTAACGTTGTAGAAATACTGATGTACATGGAGTTATCTTGAAGCTGAAGAAATCGGTTCCATTATATCATTCTGTCTTGGATTTTAATGAAACTGCTAACAAGTTGAGCAGAAGAAGATGCATTGCCTGCATCGTGTGATGTATTACCCTGAGCAGCTACATTGTGTGGTTCAAAGGAAAGGGCTTTCCGTCCATCACTGACCACTGACATGCTGGCAAAGAAATGAAAGCAGAAAAAGGCAAGAATCTGTTTTCCTGCACTGATGGATATTACAAGGCCTAGAAATTCAAGCATGCCCGAAAACGGGCGTGCAGGGTCGGGGTGCGTGCTACGCGTGCCCGTACACAGGGTTGCAGGGAGTACGTGAAATTGGTGCTGGCAGATGATTATCATGAGTCAGACATACAGCCAGCACTATCTACACTGTTCATTGGCTGCATGCCTGTTTGGGGGGTTGGGAAATCGGGCTTGACTGAAGCCACTTACAGGTTGCCAGCTCCTCTTAAATGGGAGGTGCACTCTGGCTGCAGGCAGCAAGGAAACATATTCAAAGGAATAAAATGACTGGAAGAGGTACAAAGCGGGCACCCAGGTTCTTGGACGCAGCCCTGGTCCAGGCTGTTGACAGGAGTAGGGCAGAAACCCTTCCAGACAACACTTCCTCGACCAGTGAGAAGAGGTCACGCAGGAGGTCAATATCACAAGCTTAGCTCCCAGGACATAGTTGAGATGCAGAAAAAAGTTCAATGACCTCAACAGAGTTGTCAAGGTATGAATCTTATCTTTAACTTCCAAGTACTCTCTCCTCACACCTGCACCACCTGCAGCCTCACTACTCACAACACTCCCCACCCCGACTATTTCACTCTTCTACCATCACTGCACCACACTTCACTACGCCTCCTTCTGTTCCTACTCACACAAAGCAGGGCAGTTATCCCCAGAGCCCTGGCCAATATTTATCCCTCAATTAATATAACAAAAACAGGTTATCTGGTCATTATCATACTGCTGTTTGTGGGAGCTTGCTGTGCGCAAATTGGCTGCCGCATTTCCTACATTACAGCAGTGACTACACTCCAAAAGTACTTCATTTACTATAAAGCACTTTGAGACATCCGGTGGTGGTGAAAGGCGCTATAGAAATCCAAGTCTTTCTTTTCTTTCTGCACTCACCGCTGCTTCAACTCTCACTTCCTCAAACCTTTCGTGCGGGAGAAGGGTGTGCACAACATGCGGCAGGAGGCAACGACCGGAGGAGGCCGAACCCCTCTGTAAAAACCATGCTGGCCATCATGGACAGGTGGCAGGAGAGTCGTGGCCGTGGCGAGTGACAATGCTGCAGGAGCTGTCACGCAGGGTTTCTTCACACCTTATCCTCTTTTTCCCTTCCTACTTCTATCTAATCCCATACGCTCTGCAGGACAAACTACAGCTATTCATCTCTCTCAGCTCTCCCTTCACACTAAAAGCTAACCCTTGTCCCTCACTTTCATTTCAGGTGCTGAAAATGTTGATGGTCCTCTGCCACTTCAGAAAGAGGAGGCCAGCCTTCCTGAAGATTCAGCATCACTCGATATGAGTTTAGTAAGCACCAGCTCAGAGACTGGCACCACGCATAATTTAGGGAGTAGGTTAGAGGAGACGTCTTCACGTGGCGAATAACAGGCCACAATTGTGCAGGAGCTAGGGCAAGGGGATAGGTCTACCAAAGAAGGCTGATGGGCGTACACCAGGAAATGCCAAGTGCACTAGGCAGCAATAATTCAGAGAAAAGAGGGGCTCCAACTTGTATTGGGGCTTCACACAGAGCATGGAGACCATTCCGCCCAACATGGACCGAGTGGTCAGCTCCATGAACATGAGAGTGGCGCCCACCCGGATGATGGAGCCTCTCCTGACAACTCACACTGCTTCCATAGAAGCTCAGACGGCTGCCATCTAGCTCGTGAGGTCCACTGTTGACAGGGACTCAAGAGCGTCACATCACTCCTGCACTCTGTTCTCAGCAGAGCTCGGCAGAGTGCAGTGGTGCAGTCTCAAGAGAGTGGCCTTGGCTCCATGGGAGAGGCACCCGCTGTCCTCTTTGGATGACAGCATGTCTGCTCCCATGCCACCCACTCTGCCAGTGCCCTTGTTAGTGCCACACTTCCAGCTGGTCCAGACTGCCCCCACCCACGGCGAGATGCTGCAGTCTGTAGCTGGGCTTCCAAGGCCCAGAGCTGCTCAAAGTCGCCCACCATGGCCATGAATCTATACGATTAAAAATAATAAATTGTACTGTAAATAATAGGCTGCACTTTCAGCTGCCAGTTCAGTTGAGTGTTACTTGCATATTTGTGAATCTATATGAACCCCTCAGTTAGATTGTTCCCTTGTGATCACTCTTGGGTATCCATGACACTGCATTATGAATTATTTGAACCCAACTTGTGTCCATAGTCTTTGTTTATTCGTTCATGGGATATGGTCATCACTGGCAAGACTAGCATTTATTGCCTATCCCTAGTTGCCCTTGAGAAGGTGGTGGTGAGCCGCCTTCTTGAACCGCTGCAGTCCGTGAGGTGAGGTACTCCCACAGTGCTGTGAGGGAGGGAGTTCCAGGATTTTGACCCAGCAACTATGAAGGAACGGCGATATACTTCCACGTCAGGATGGTGTGTGACTTGAAGGGGAACTTGGAGGTGGTGGTGTTCCCATGTGCCTGCTGCCCTTGTCCTTCTAAGTGGTAGAGATCGCGGGTTTGAGAGGTGCTGTCGAAGAAGCCTTGGCGAGTTGCTGCAGTGCATCTTGTAGATAGCACACACTGCAGCCATGGTACGCCAGTAGTGCAGGGAGTAAATGTTTAAGGTGGTGGATGGGGTGCCAATTAAGCAGGCTGCTTTGTCTTGGATGGTGTCTAGCTTCTTGAGTGTTGTTGGAGCTGCACTCATCCAGGCAAGTGGAGAGCATTCCACAACACTCCTGACTTGTGCCTTGTAGATGGTGGAAAAGCTTTGGGGAGTCAGGAGGTGAGACACTCGCTGCAGAATAGCCAACCTCTGACCTGCTCTTGTTGCCACAGTATTTATGGGGCTGGTCCAGTTAAGTTTCTGGTCAATGGTGACCCTGCAAGATGTTGATGGTGGGGGATTTGGCGATGGTAATGCCATTGAAGGTCAAGGGGCAGTGGTTAGATGCTCTCTTGTTGGGGATAGTCATTGCCTGACACTTGTGTGGCATGAATATTACTTGCAACTTATCAGCCCAAGCCTGAATGTCATCCAGGTGTTGTTGCTTGCGGGCATGGACTGCTTCATTATCTGAGGTGTTGTGAATGGAACTGAGTACTGTGCAGTCATCAGCGAACATCCCCACTTCTGACCTTACGACGGAGGGAAGGTCATTGATGAAACAGCTGAAGATGGTTGGACCCAGGACACTGCCCCGAGGAACTCCTGCAGCGATGTCCTGGGACAGAGATGATTGACCTCCAACAACCACAACCATCTTCCTTTGTGCTAGGTATGACTCCAGCCAGTGTAGTGTTTTCCCCCTGATTCCCATTGACTTTATTTTTACCAGGGCTCCTTGATGCCACACTCGGTCAACTGCTGCCATGATGTCAAGGGCAGTCACTCTCACCTCACCTCTGGAATTCAGCTCCTTTGTCAATGTTTGGACCAAGGCTGTAATGACGTCTGGAGCCGAGTGGTCCTGGCGGAACTCAAACTGAGCATCAGTGAACAGGTTATTGGTGAGTAAGTGCCGCCAATAGCACTGTAGACAACACCTTCGATCACTTTGCTGATGATTGAGAGTAGACTGATGGGGCGGTAATTGGCCGGATTGAATTTGTCCTGCTTTTTGTGGACAGGACATACCTGGGCAGTTTTCCACGTTGTTGGATAGATGCCAGTGGTGTAGCTGTACTGGAACAGCTTAGCTAGAGGTGCGGCTAGTTCTGGAGCACAAGTCTTCGGCACAATAGCCGGAATATTGTCGGGGCCCATAGCCTTTGCTGTATCCAGTGCGCTCAGCCATTTCTTGATATCACGTGGAGTGAATCGAATTGGTTGAAACCTGGCTTCTGTGATGGTGGGGACCTCAGGAGGCGGCCAAGATGGATCATCCACTCAACGCTTCTGGATGAAGATGGTTGTGTACGAATACATCATCACTGTAAAGTAACTTGACGAAACTCAAAGTTGACCAGATTTAATGGTCAGCATACCTTGAGAGACTGAGGACTGTGTTACTGGGCAAATTTCATAAAAATCACAGATAAGGAAGTGGGCCTTGACAGTTCTGTAAAACAAACCTTCGAGCCATTGTTACAGGAACTTCTTCAGACAATAGTGTAACCAGCCTTGAGGCCTAGTGACTAATAGATAAGGAAAGGAGAAAGAAAAAAACAACTACTGGCTATTGTTAATGTGGCCTGGGACACGTATGCATTGGGTGGTCTACTAGGTTTTGGGGTATAAAAAGGGCAGTCGGAAGGCACCAGGGGCTGCTGCATTGAGTCGGGCGACTTGATTGGTCGCACAGAGAAGAGAACCTACTCATCACTGCCGAACCGATCACTCGCTGGTGTAAGTACGTACGTACGCTTGTACTTGCTTGTAATCGCTGTTGATTTTAAGTAAAGAATAGTTACCCTGAAATCTTTGTCTCGAGTTGTCTGTTCCAATACAGGACCGAACACTAAGTACTGTTAGACTAGAGTAAAAATGTGCATGTCATACAGTTGCAAACGCTTCAGCCTTGTCTTTTGCACTCACATGCTGGGCTCCACTATCATTGAGGATGGGATATTCATGGAGCCTCCTCCTCCCATCAGTTGTTTAATGGTCCACCACCATTTACGACTGGATGTGGCAGGACTGCAGAGCTTTGATCTGATCCATTGGTTGTGGGATTGCTTAGATCTGTCTCTAGCATGCTGCTTCTGTTGTTTAGCATGCATGTAGTCCTGTGTTGCAGCTTCCCCAGGTTGGCACCTCATTTTTAGGTACGCTTGGTGCTGCTCCTGGCATGCTCTTCTGCACTCCTCATTGAACCAAGGTTGGTCGCCTGGCTTGGTGTTAATGGTAGAGTGAGGGATATGCCGGGCCATGAGGTTACAGATTGTGGTAGAATACAATCCTACAACTGCTGATGGCCCACAACACCTCATGGATGCCCAGTTTTGAGCTGCTAGATCTGTTTTGAATCTATCCCATTTAGCACTGTGGTAGTGCCACACAACACGGTGGAGGGTGTCCACACAGTGTGAAAACGGGGCTTCATCTCCACAAGGACTATGCGGTGGTCACTGCTACCAATACTGTCATGGATAGATGCATCTGTGACAGGTAGTTTGGTGAGGATGAGGGTAAGTAGGTTTTTCCCTCGTGTTGGTTCTCTCACCACCTGCTGCAGGTCCAGTCTGACAGCTATGTCTTTCAGGACTCAGCCAGCTCAGTCAGTAGTTGTGCTACCGAGCCACTCTTGGTGATGGACATTGAAGTCCCCCACCCAGAGTACATTCTGTGCCCTTGCTACCCTCAGTGCTTCTTCCAAGCAGTGTTCAACATGGAGGAGTACTGATTCATCAGCTGAGGGAGGGTGGTAGGTGGTAATTAGCAGGAGGTTTCCTTGCCCATGTTTGACCTGATGCCATGAGACATCATGGGGTCCAGTGTCAATATTGAGGACTCCCTGGGACATTCCCTCCTGACTGTATACCACTGTGCCGCCACCTCTGGTGGGTCTGTCCTGCCGATGGGACAGGACATACCTAGGGATGGTGATGGAGGAGTCTGGGACATTGGCTGAAAGGTATGATTATGTGAGTATGACTACGTCAGGCTGTTGCTTGACTAGTCTGTGGGACAGCTCTCCCAATTTTGACACAAGTCACCAGATGTTAGTGAGGAGGACTTTGCAGAGTCGACTGGGCTGGGTGTGCCGTTGTCATGTCTGAAGCCGGTGCTGAGGTCAATGCCGGGTGGTCCATCCAGTTTTATTCTTATTATTGTTTCTTGTAGCGGTTTGTTACAACTGAGTGGCTTGCTTGGTCATTTCAGAGGGCAGTTAAGAGTCAACCACATTGCTGTGGGTCTGGGGTCACATATAGGCCAGACCAGGTCAGGACGGCAGATTTCCTTCCCGAAAGGGCATTAGTGAACCAGATGGGTTTGTATGAAAATCCAGTAGTTTCATGGTCACCATTACTGATACTAGCTTTTTATTCCAGATTTATTTAATTAACTGAATTTAAATTCCACAGCTGCCATGGTGGGATTTGAACTCATGTCTCCGGATTATTAGGTGAAACTAGTCATCAATTCTGAAATCTATCCACACTGTTTGAGGTGTGTTGGGAAAATGTATGTTCATTAAGGTGAACGATGTCCTTGCTGAGGAGTGGAGCATCTTTTCTAGTGTTAGTTCCCCCAGTTTGGGCACGAACTTTGTACAAGAAGTACGCTGACAGTTTGCAGATGTTGAACTAGTCTCCTGCAAACTGAAACCAGCATCTTTATTCCCTATTGACTGGATTAGTATAACTCTGGTGTTACAAAATTTTGTGTCTACACTAGATATTTTCTCAGGTTCAACACCACCATTCAGTTACATAAGCGGATCTCATGTCCCCTACGATCTGGAGAGCACCGTTACTAGTTAAGCAATAGCATGACCAGGGGATTGTAAAAATAGGACCACTTGTGTGTAATGGATATTATAATCTTGCACGCACCACACAAACATTGTACTTTTTTGGGAGGCTTACTAAAAATCACTCTAGTCAACAAACTGGTTTATTTTTACGTGAAATATATGAATGAATAGAAGGTAGCTTTCCAGTGAGATTCAATCAATTTCCTACTGCTCCTCATAACATCAAAATAATAAAATATACATGACCCTGACATTCTGTAACAGGCTGTACTCACTCACAGGTTAGGCGCCCCAGTACTAATGAGCACTAACCTTATTGTTATAGGCCACATGTGTCTATGTCTTGGTTTACAGCATTTTAAAGCAACTTAATGGCTGGAGAGGAAGCAAGACTGCTCTGCCTGTGTCCAAATTTCAGACTCAAACCTGCCCAAGAGAGAGAAATAGAGGTACAAAGGCTAACCTATGACCCTTCTCTCAGCTCGCCGTGTTGATAATTGGCTCACCTAACCACCTGTACCCCATTGGATGAGAATGTTTCCCTCCTTCATGTGGGAGCTATGGCAATTCTGTTGATGGATTCGCTAAAACCCAGCTGGGTGCGATGAGGGAAAACCATTCTTGCATTAATGGTGTGAATAGCTCTGGAATATGCACAATGACCCACCATTGTCTCAAAACTGATTTGGCACAATTTTTGATACCTGCTTTATCTGTTACTCCAGCTATTGGTCCTAATCAGCATCCCAAATAGTTAGTGTGTCTCTGTGAGTTAAAACTTTGTGAACTGAATCTAACTTCATAGAACCATCATATTAAAAATTAAAGCAACATAATTTCCAGGCCAAATAGGTAGAAATCTCAAAATGTTACACCTGGTTTAAGAATTAACCAGAACTGTAGCAGTTTGGTTCCTGGGCAATATATACAATGCCCAGTATGTCTCCTGTCAGTTGAGGACAATGGAGATCCCACTGTTAGATCCCTTCATATAGGCTAAACTACCATCCAGATTTACTTATAGTTCAAAAAACAATTCAGAGAAACAAAATGAAAGAGGAACAAGAGAATAAATAGCAGTAATATAACACATATATATGTACAGTGGAAGATATACTAACGAGCTCCTCAAAAGGAAAATAATGAAAGGTCACAATCGCTATACTAAATTACTATTCTTCAGAATTAACACTTATCTAAACAATAATTATTTTCTTTTACATTTCTTATAAATGCAGAAGCTCTACTAGCTTGGCTTAACTCTTTCAAGCAGATTCTCACTGATAGTGGATTCAAAAATAACTGACCATCACACAAATCACTGAACCCATCAGTCTAGTTTGACGTTTGGGTGTGCGACCGGCAGAGTGCACTGATTGGTCGTCCCGGCCTCATTTAAATCTGGCAGGCGAGCTGCAAGGTGCTGAACAGGTGCCGCAGTGCAGCTCGCCAGCTTGCAGCCTTAAAGTCGGGCCGCTGCAGCCTCCATCAAGGTAAATTGCAGTAGTGGGGGAGGGTCGGGTGGGTAATGGGGCAGCAGTGGCCCAGATTGTTTGTGTGACCCACAAAAATCATTCAACGCTTACCCATGGTGGGCCTCTTCGGTTCCATCACGCGGACCAGCTCTCACCTAAAATGCCAATTGGGGTCCTATTTGTGTCATAGGTCCCCGATTTCCTTGTTAAAAGAGGCCAAATGTCTGAAACAGGCAGGCGCTTTGGACACCCAATGGCAGGCCCCTTTTAAAATGGAGCTGGCCGCATCGCCAGTGTTAATGGGGCGGTAAGGCTACTGACCCCATTTTGAGGTCATTACCACCCCTTTAATGCCAGGGCAAAGTCAAAATCAACCCCACAGTATGTGTTAGTTTGAATATGGCTTTACTCCTCACCTCACCAAGAGACAGTCTCCAAGCCAAAACTAGGCAAAAGTGCTTTATTTTTGTCACAGTCTGCATACATTTGGATGGCTCATTGAGTATGATAATACAAAGGCAGCTGTATAGTAAGAAAATTATAACCTTTTTTATTACAGAAATGCTTCAAGTAGATGTGATTCGTTGATACGCTGGAGCTCCCAGTGCTGTGGAATCCACCTGATTTACATAGGAAGGCAGATTCCACAGCATTGGCAACCAGAAATATTGTGCATACTCAGTCTTTCATCAATGACCTTCTCCTAGTATCTGGGGAAGGTCCACAAATAGACAGCTGGGCCCTTCTCAGATGGTTGTCTGCCTCCCCCATATGAGGACAGTAGCACGCCTCAGTTACACTACAGCGAGTGTTGCTGTCAGCAGCAATGCTGGAATGGAGAGGAGGAGAGAAGGGAGCACAGAATATGGTCTCAGTAGTGGTGATGCGCGCATCTGCAAACCGTGTACAGCAATGCATCCACAGGCAGGAATTCACATGATAGGTTTGAATGAAGAAGGCCATTCAGCCAATTTGATCTCATCCTTCCAGAATACCAACCCTAACCCTATTTCCAAGTTTCCCATAATTTATTTAGCTCAAATAAAGATACCAAACATTTTTTCCCTTCCTCTCTCTCAGAATTCCCCAGACGGTTTTTGATAGCACAGGTACAGAATGATATTGTCCTTCCCAAAGTCCTGAACAGCATCTAGCTGTTTCTGACACATGCCCAGTGTCCTGGCCTCAGCCATCCTTGCTGGCAACCTGATCCACCCTCTTAGTAAAGAAATGTTCCTGACACCTGTTCCAAACTTGCCCTTCATAACCGTGAACCTGTGCCCTCTTGTCCTGCTGCTCTGATGCATCTGAAAGAATTGTTCTGGGTTTACTTTCTCTGCCTCTTAAGTATTTTAAATATCTCTATGTGGTCCCACTGAGGACGCCCCTTTTCAAGCCTGCAGAGTCGTAGATTATCAAGAACACCTCAGAAGAAAAAGAAAACATCAAATGGGTTCAAGTGCCTCTTAGAATTACGTTCTGCCCTAGATTGAACCTCGTTTTAAAGATATCCTTTCAATCACAGTCTGACATTTTAATTAGGTGCCTTATCTTACAACTGGAGTGAATTCTTTTTTGGGGATTTTCAGATTTATTCCAAGTTCTATTTGAAGTTGTGGTTGCTCCTGAGATTTCCAGTTGTTGCCTGTAATTATTTTAGGTTGAACATTTTAAACAGTGTCTTTCCTCAATGACTAAGTTAAAAGTGTGAAGTGATGCACTTTGGGAGAAACAACATGGAGAGGCAGTATAATCTAAATGGTACTATTTTGAGGGGGTGCAAGAGTAGAGGGACCTGAAGTGCATATTCACAAATCCTTAAAAGTGGCAGGGCAAGTTGATAAGACAGTTAAGAAAGCATATGGGATACTTGGTTTTGTAAATAGGGGCACTGAATACAAAAATAAGGATAGCAAAATACTGCGATGCTGGAAATCCGAAACAACAACAGAAAATGCTGGAAAAACTCAGCAGGCCAGGCAACATCCGTGGAGAGGGAAACAGAGTTAACGTTTCAGGTTGAAACCCTTCTTCAGAACTGAGAAAAAAGCAGGAAATGAAACAGATTAAAAGGCCAGTTTGGGGGCTGGGAAATGGGGGAAGGGATGAAAGAACAAAAGGGAAGGTCTGAGAGGTGAAGAGACATTAAGAGATATTCAAGACGAGACGAGATGGTAATAGGACAGGCGTTGGTGCTGAGGAAATGAATGTCTAGCCCCGGGTGATTTTTGGTCTGTTTTCTGGCTCTGGAGAGTTCATTTTTACTGCTAAGAAGAAGGTTTTGCTGGTGTTGTAATGTTTTTGGCTGCCTTCTAAACAGTTTGACCGCAATCATGGGTTGTCTGGTAGGACTGCCTTCAGGGCTGCAGGACGAGGGGAAGCAGCAAGGAAGACAGCAGAGAGCAGTAGCAGCTGTGACAAGAGGGAGGAGGAGGAGCGGACTGCGCAGGAGGCCATACCTAAAGCGGGCCTTCAGGGAGCACTTCTCCTACATGAACTTCACTGAGGAGCAGTATCTGAGGCACCTTCACTTCAACAAGGAGGCTGTCACTGAGCTATGTCACCTGCTGCAGCCACAACTCAAGCCTTGCCATAGGGCATGGACAGCACTGCCTGTGGCTGTCAAGATCATCGTAGCCCTTAACTTTTATGCCACAGGCTCTTTTCAGGCTACAGTAGGTGATATCAGTGACGTATCACAGTTCACTGTCCACTGAGACTCCACACTAGGAGGAACACCAGCATCTCATTCCCCATGGAAAGGGCATAATAGGCTTCCTCAGGGTGCAAAATGCCATAGACTGCACTCACATTGCCTTGCATGCTCCTGGCATTACCAACCTGGCATCTTTATTAATTCCACTCCTTCAACATAAAGCTGGTTTGTGACCACAAGCAGTACATCATACAGGTCTGTGTATCCTGGCAGAAGGCATGATTCTTTCATCATGTACCAGTCCTCTGCACCTTCTTTATTCCAACCAGATCATCAGGTTACAGACTGACTACTGGGCAACAAGGAGTACCCCCTCCGAATGTGGCTCATGAGGTGCAGCAGGCGGTTAAGAAGGCAAATGGTATGTTGGCCTTCATAGCAAGAGGGTTCGAGTACAGGAACAAGGATGTCTTGCTACAGTTGTACAGGGCCTTGGTGAGACCGCACCTTGAGTATTGTGTGCAGTTTTGGTCGCCTTACCTGAGGAAGGACGTTCTTGCCATGGAAGGAGTGCAGCGAAGATTCACCAGGCTGATACCTGGGATGGCAGGAATGACGTACGAGGAGAGATTGTGTCGATTGGGCTTATACTCACTGGAGTTTAGAAGATTGGGAGGGGATCTCATTGAAACCTATAAAATTCTGTCAGGCCTGGACAGACTAGATGCAGGAAGGATGTTTATGATGGCCGGGGAGTCCAGAACCAGGGGTCATAGTCTAAGGATAAGGGGTAAGCCATTTAGGACTGAAATGAGGAGGAATTTCTTCACCCAGAGAGTGGTGAACCTGTGGAATTCTCTGCCACAGAGGGCGGTGGAGGCCAGTTCATTAAATATATTCAAAAGAGTTGGATATATTTCTTAAGGCTAAAGGGATCAAGGGATATGGGGAGAAGGCAGGGACAGGGTACTGAATTTGGATGATCAGCCATGATCTCATTGAATGGCGGAACAGGCTCGAAGGACCGAATGGCCTACTCCTACTCCTATCTTCTATGTTTCTATGTTTCTATGACACCCGTCAGGAACCTGGGCACAGCTGCAGAGCAGGCCTACAACAAGAGCCATGCTGCCACGAAATGAATCATTAAGCAGACAATCGTCGGGCTCAAGCAATGCTTCCGCTGCCTGGACCGTTCCGGAGGAGCTTTGTAGTTCACCCCTGAGCGGCTATCCAGATTTGTGGTCGTCTGTTGCATGCTTCACAACTTTGCGATAATGAGGGACCAGCCCTTACCAGCAAATGGGCAGCAAGAAGTGCAGGAGCAGGAGAAGGAGGAGGAGGAAGAGCAGGAGCAGCATCAAGGAAGAGCAGGGGTGGCATCAACCACCAGTGGCCCTAGCTGCCAGAGCTTTCAGAGACCAGCTCGTGGAAGAGCGCTTCACCTGAACAATCCCTCCCATCCCGCAATCCTTACCACCACCCTTACTACTACCTTCTTTCCACACTTGCCTTCCTTCAATCCAGACTTATGGGTCTTATCCTTACTTCACTACAAATATAAGCACCAACATCAAATCCAGATCGAAAAACAAATTTATCAAACAACTAAATTCCATCTGTATCCAACAGTGGCCAGAAATAATTATGAATCACCCTTGTACCTGTGCTTAGTGCCTATTTTGTGTGCTTGTTTGCCTTTCCTGGTACTCCTATGGAGTGTTTTCTCAGTGGCTACAGCTTGGGAGGTGAAGGCTGCTGAGCTTCCATTGAGGATACTTCAGATGGTCATGGTGGGCAACCTCGAGCAGCTCTGGGCCTTGAGGGCCCAGCTGCAGACTGCAGCATCATGTATGGGCCAGAGCAGTCTGCATGGCACTAAACAGGGCACAGACGGAATGGGTGGCGGCGGAGAGGCATCCTGAGAGATAACAGCTGGTGCCTCTCCCAGGGAGCCAAGGCCACTCTCCTGGGATTGTGCCTCAGCACTCCTTCAGCTCTGCTTGAGAACAGAGTGCAGGAGTGATGTGACACTCTGGAAACGCCTATCAACAATGGCCTCCAAAGCCAAGTTGGCAGCCATCTGAGCTTGTATGGCAACTATGAGAACTGTCAGGAGAGGCTCCATCATGGTGGCGCTGTAGTGTTCATGGAACTGACCACCTGGTCTGTTTTGTGCGAAGCCTTGCCACAAGTTGGAGCTGGACTTCTCCATGCTCTTCGATATTGTGCACAATACATCACTGGCAGCTTCCCAGTGCACCTAGCATTTCCTGACTTATGCCCATCAGCCTACATCGGTAGGCTGGGTCCCCAAAGCATCTGAATCCCCTGCAGCATAGCTTGTGCGTCATCTTGCTCTTCGGCGAGCTGACACCTGTGGCATCCTATTCCCCTGCCCTAGTTCCTGCACACTTTTGCCCGGTGATTCACCAGGTGAGGACCCCTCCACTAACCTAGCCTCTAAAGTACGGGTAGTGCCAATATCTGAGCTGGGCTTATGACTGTGAGTGACATTGCATCATCGAGAAGGCTCGCCTCCTCTTCCTCCACTGGCAGGGAGGCATCCACATTTGCTGTACCTAAAAAGAAAGAGAGAGACAAGGGTTAGCTTTTAGTGTAAAAAGGAGAGCAAAAACTAGGGGTTGATGAAAGGAGCTGCATTTTGTCATGAAGTGTGTACAGTGCAGGAAAGAGGAAATAAAGGAAAAAAAAGGATAAGGTGTGTAGAAACCCTGCAGGATGTCTCCTCCAGCGATAACAGTCACCGCGGCCATGACACTCCCCCTGCCCGCCTTGGGAAACATGCTTACTTTGTGGGGGTCAGAGGGTGTGCAGGTGGGCTCGGCCTCCTCCGCTGGTAGCCTGCTGTCTGGAGTTGTGTGCAACTTTCTCCTGGAAGAAAGAAGGAAGTTTGCTAGTGACAGTCTTGTGATGTGCATAGAGAATGTGCCGAGCCTAGTGGAATATAAAGTGTGTAAGATGTAAAGTGTGGGAAAGTGAGGGTTGCATTAGTGGTGAGTGTGTGAGCACGAGGAGAAGGAGTTGTAGTGAAGTGTGGTGCAGTAATTGTAGGAGAGTGAAGGGAAGCAGGGGAGGGGAGTGTTGTGAATAGTAATGCCTGGAGGGTTTTCTGCCTCCCTCGGGGCGGGGAGAGGAACAGGATCTCCCTCCTCCTGTCCACCACCTGGACCAGGGCCTCCAAGGCAGTATCAGAGAACCTTAGTGCCCTCTCAGTGATTGCTGCAGCTATTTCTGTGTTGAGAAGTGTTCCCTTCCTTCTGCAGCCAGAGTGCGCCTGCCTTTAAGTGGCATCAGAGAATAATGAGCAGTCAGAAAAAATATTATGGGCTGCCTGGGGCAACACATGTGCAGTGTGCGCCCCACCCCCCGCACGCCTGTTTTTTGGCATGATCGGATTTCCAGACCCATGAGTTCAAATGTTAAGTTAGGAAACTGAATTCGATAAATCTTTTAATTTGAGGGCTAACACCAGGTAAAATGGCCTTGAAAGCTGGTGATTGTCAAAAAAAATGTAATTTGCCTCACAAGTAACCTCAGGGAAGAGAAGCTGACACCTCACCTGATCTGGCCCGCATGTAACTCCCGTCCACATTAGATGGTTGCCTCTTAATGCCCTCTGAAGTAGCCACTCAGTTTTATGAATAATAGCTATTCAAGAAGGAAGCCCACCATCCCCTGCTAAGGACAACTAAAGATATACAATAAATGTGGCATCTGGAGAACAAATTTTAAAAAAAGGTCTCATGATACACACTGTAAAGGCAAAGCAATTACCAGCTCTTTCCCTCCCGAGGGGGATTCAAAGTACAATTTTTACCAGTTGAGTTTTCCCACAACACAGCAGTATCAATGCTTCAGTACACTTAGCAAATTATTTTCCTGTAAAGTGCTGGAGGGAAATTTGCAAATCTTTTCTTCCGGTTCAGTAGTCATTTCTAGCCCTCTGGATTTTAATAAAATCCCTCAGATACAACAGCATGTTGGGGTAGAGCTAACATTAGAGCAGACGTTCCACACTCCGTGTGATGTTATTTGTGGGCAGAGCTCACAGGCGACTGTTCCAGAACTCCAAACAACGGCCCGAATTTTGCAGTGGGCACAATGGCGTACTCTCAGAGTACGCATTATACCGCCTTTGAAATCCACCGCAAGTTCGGGATTTACGCACGCGCACTTGCAGTCTGTCAACGTGCGCCACCAAAAACCTAACTGCTGCCGCAGAGTTGGGCTATTTGCCCACCAACTGCCCAGCAATTATGTATGGAAATTTTACGGCTGGTGCAAACAGGCGCAGAGCCTGTTCCCACAGCATAAGGGGGTGCTTTTTAAAAAAAAATTTAAATGACATCCAGGAACATTAAAAGCTTTAATGAGAAGCAATGCCACCCAGTGTATGTTAAAGCTGCAGGTTTTTAAAAAAATAATGTTTACATTTCCTAACTTTCTGCACAGTGCACTGTACTTGTTTAGAAGTGGGAATTATGAGTAGGAATTGGATTCCCTCAATAAAAGCTGAATCTGTATGTATTTTAAAGGCTGTAATAATGAAGTAATGTAGTCATTTAAATGAATGAAAGACAATCTGTTTTCTGATTGGAGGACCAGGCCCACGTGATCCCAAGTACGCTTCCGCACAGGCTGTGTCCCTGGGATCCGTGGGCCATTATGCTGCCCTTCTACTCACAGCGTCAGAGCGCAAGTTTACGCAGGAGAGCTGCCATCGGGTAGGTGCGTATTCCTTTCGCAGGTCAGCAGGGTACTCCAGAGGTATGCCGCCGACCGCAATTTTTGGCCCATTATGGCATTGAGATCCAGGCTCAATGACCCAGGGTTGAAAGCCAGCATCAGTTAGCACTTCAATTTTCCATGCAAGCTTGTGTTCCTCAGCCAAGTTGTTGTCAAGGGGTCTACCTTATGGATCAATTTTACTTGATTCCTGACAGCTGCATCAAGAACATGATATTGAAGATGCCTCCAGAGATGTCTGTTGGTTGGAATGTCTGCTCCTCTTGAATATGTGAAACAAACTTAAGGAACAGCAGAAAGTGGGAACAATAGAGTAATAAAAATAATTCATATAATATTGTTTTGCTAATTCTGAATTGTGGGATAGTTTTCTGCTATGCTTATGTCTGTGTGAGCTAGGTTAAGTCTGCAAGTGAGAAGATTTTGAGACTACTAAAATGGGAGTGGACTGAGAGTGGATTGAGATTGTTCAGGATGGCAGAGGACTGAGAATGGATTGAGGTTGTTCAGGATGGGAGTGAGTTTGGAGTGAATTGAGTCTGTTCCGGGTGGGGATGAGCTTGGAGTGAATTGAGATTGTTCAGGATGGGAGTGAGTTTGGAGTGAATTGAGACTGTTCCGGGTGGGGATGAGTTTGGAGTGAATTGAGATTGTTCAGGATGGGAGTGAGTTTGGAGTGAATTGAGACTGTTCCGGGTGGGAATGAGTTTGGAGTGAATTGAGATTGTTCAGGATGGGAATTAGTTTGGAGTGAATTGAGATTGTTCAGGATGGGAGTGAGTTTGGAGTAAATTGAGACTGTTCCGGGTGGGAATGAGTTTGGAGTGAATTGAGATTGTTCAGGATGGGAATTAGTTTGGAATGAATTGAGACTGTTCAGGATAGAAACATAGGAACATAGAAGATAGGAGCAGGAGTAGGCCATTCGGCCCTTCGAGCCTGCTCTGCCATTCAATGAGATCATGGCTGATCATCCAAATTCAGTACCCTGTCCCTGCCTTCTCCCCATATCCCTTTAGCCTTAAGAAATATATCCAACTCTTTCTTGAATATATTTAATGAACTGGCCTCCACCGCCCTCTGTGGCAGAGAATTCCACAGGTTCACCACTCTCTGGATGAAGCAAATCCTCCTCATTTCAGTCCTAAATGTCCTACCCCTTATCCTTAGACTATGACCCCTGGTTCTGGACTCCCCGACCATCGGGAACATCCTTCCAGCATCTAGTCCATCCAGGCCTGACAGAATTTTATAGGTTTCAATGAGATCCCCTCTCAATCTTCTAAACTCCAGTGAGCATAAGCCCAATCGACACAATCTCTCCTCATACGTCATTCCTGCCATCCCAGGTATCAGCCTGGTGAATCTTCGCTGCACTCCCTCCATGGCAAGAACGTCTCACCAAGGCCCTGTACAACTGTAGCAAGACATCCTTGTTCCTGTACTCGAACCCTCTTGCTACGAAGGCCAACATACCATTTGCCTTCTTAACCGCCTGCTGCACCTGCATGCTTATCTTCAGCGACTGGTGCACAAGAACACCCAGGTCTCTTTGCACTTCCCCTTCTCCCAATCTATTGCCATTCAAATAATAATCTGCCTTCCTGTTTTTGCCGCCAAAGTGGATAACCTCACATTTATCCACATTATAGTGCATTTGCCATGTTTCTGCCCAATCACCTATCCTGTCCAAATCGTACTGGAGTTTCAGGACATCCTCCTCACAGCATACCCTCCCACCCAGCTTTGTGTCGTCTGCAAATTTGGAGATATTACACCCAATTCCCTCGTCCAGATCATTAATATATATTGTGAACAGCTGGGGCCCTAGGACCGATCTTTGCGGTACCCCACTAGTCACTGCCTGCCACTCGGAAAACAACCCGTTTATTCCAACTCTTTGCTTTCTGTCCGCCAACCAGTTCTCTATCCAAGTCAATACCTTGCCCCCCAATCCCATGTGCCTTAATTTTGCACGCTAATCTCTTATGCGGGACCTATCGAAAGCCTTCTGAAAGTCCAAATACACCACATCCACTGGTTCTCCCTTATCTATTTTACCAGTTACATCCTCAAAAAATTCCAGTAGATTAGTCAAGCATGATTTACCTTTTGTAAATCAATGTTGACTTTGTCCGATCCTGTCACTGCTTTCCAAGTGCTCTGTTATTACATCTTTTATAATGGACTCTAGCATTTTCCCCACTACCGATGTCAGGCTTACCGGTCTATAATTCCCCGCTTTTTCTCTGCCACCCTTTTTGAATAGTGGGGTAACATTAGCTACCCTCCAATCCATGGGTACTGTTCCAGAGTCTATTGAGTTCTGGAAGATGACCAGCAATGCATCTACTATTTCTAGGGCCACTTCCTTAAGTACCCTGGGATGTAGATTATCAGGCCCTGGGGATTTATTGGCCTTCAGTCCCATCTATTTTTGTAACACCATTTCCCTACAAATACTGATTTTTTTCAGTTCCACCCTTTCATCAGACCCTATGTTTCCCGGTATTTCTGGGAGGTTATTTGTGTCCTCCTTTGTGAAGACAGAACCAAAATATGTATTTAGTTGGTCTGCCATTTCTTTGTTCCCCATTATAAATTCACCCGATTCTGACTGCAAGGGACCTACGCTTGACTTCACCAATCTTTTTCTCTTCACATATCTATAAAAGCTTTTACAGTCAGTTTTTATGTTTCCTGCAAGCTTACTCTCATATTCTATTTTCCCTTTCTTAATTAATCCCTTTGTCCTCCTTTGTTGAATCCTAAACTGCTCCCAATCCTCAGGATTATTGCTTTTTCTGGCCAATTTGTATGTCCTCTCCTTGGATCTTATGCTATTCCTAATTTCCCCTGTTAGCCACGGTTGAGTCACCTTTTTTGTTTTATTTTTATGCCAAACTGGGATGAACAACTTCTGTAGTTCATCCATTCAGTCTTTGAATGTTTGCCATTGCCTATCCATCGTCAACCCTTTGAGTGCCATTCCCCAATCAGTCCTACCCAACTCGCTCCTCAGACCATCGTAGTTTCCTTTATTTAAATTGAGGACCCTAGTTTCTGAGTCAACTACTTTATTCTCCATCTTAAAGAAGAATTCGATCATATTATGATCACTCCGACCCAAGGGGCCTCGTACAACAAGATTGCTAATTAATCCTTTCTCGTTACATAATACCCAGTCTAAGATGGCCTAATCTCTGGTTGGTTCCTCGACATATTGGTCCAGGAAACCATCCCGTAAACACTCCAGGAATTCCTCCTCCACAGTATTGTTACTAATTTGGTTAGCCCAATCTATATGTAGATTAAAGTCACCCATGATGACTGCTGTGCCCTTATTGCACGCTTCTTTAATTTCTCTTTTAATGCCATCCCCAACCTCCGCCTTACTGTTTGGAGGTCTATATACCACTCCCACTAATGTTTTTGTCCCCTTAGTATTTCTCAATTCTACCCATACCGATTCCACATCATCAGAGCTAATATCCTTCATTACAATTGTGTTAATCCCTTCTTTAACCAGTAATGCTACCCCTCCTCCCTTTCCTTTTTGCCTATCTTTCCTGAATATCGAATACCCCTGGATGTTGAGTTCCCAGTCTTGGCCATCCTTGAGCCACGTTTCCGTAATCCCAACCAAATCATATTCATTTACCTCTATTTGCGCAGCCAATTCATCCACCTTATTACAAATGCTCCTCGCATTAAGACACAAAGCCTTCAGGCTTGTTTTTTTAATCGCTCTTAGACCTATTAGAATTATTATTTAATGTGGCCACGTTTGATTTAAACCGTTGATTTCTCTGCCTGCCACTTTTGTTTTTCTCCTTCCTATCTTTTGCTTTTATCCTTGTTTCCCTTTCCTCTGTTTCCCTGCTCAGGTTCCCAACCCCCTTCCATTTTAGTTTAAACCCTCCCCCACAGCACTAGCAAACACTCCCCCTAGGACATCGGTTCCAGCCCTGCCCAGGTGCAGACCGTCCGGTTTGAACTGGTCCCACCTCCCCCAGAACCGGTTCCAATGTCCCAGGAACTTGAATCCCTCCCCCTGGCACCATTCCTCTAGCCACGTATTCATCTGAAGTATCCTTCTATTTCTACTCTGACTCGCACGTGGCACTGGTAGCAATCCTGAGATTACTACCTTTGAGGTCCTGTTTTTTAATTTACCTCCTAACTCCCTATATTCCGCTTTTAGGACCTCATCCCGCTTTTTACCTATATCGTTGGTGCCTATATGCACCACGACAACTGGCTGTTCACCCTCTCCTTCCAAGATGTTCTGCAGCTGCTCGGAGACATCCTTGACCCTTGCACCAGGGAGGCAACACACCATCCTGGAGTCTTGTTTGCGGCCGCAGAAATGCCTATCTATTCCCCTTACAATTGAATCCCCTATTACTATAGCTCTACCACTCTTTTTCCTCCCATTCTGTGCAGCAGAGCCACTCCTGGTGCCAGGAAGTTGGCTGCTGCTGCCTTCCTCTGATAAGCCTTCCCCCCCAACAGTACTCAAAGTGGTATATCTGTTGGTGAGGGGGATGGCCACAGGGGACCCCTGCACTACCTGCCTGCGCCTAGTACTCTGCCTGTTGGTCACCCATTCCCTTTCTTCCTGTCCAACCTCTACCTGTGGTGTGTCCAACTCCCTAAACGTGCTATTCACGATGTCCCGAGCATCGTGAACGCTCCAGTATGCATCCAATCGCAGCTCCAGCGCCACAATGCGGTCTGTCAGTAGCTGCAGCTGGGTGCACTTCCTGCACATGTAGTTGTCAGGGACGCAGGAAGTGTCCCTGAGTTCCCACATATTGCAGGAGGAGCAGATCACAGGGCTGGGCTGTCCTGCCATGACTTACCCTTTAATTAATTGAGTTTAAATTAAATCAATCAATCCCACTAATTACACTACAGTTAAATAGTTTACCAACAGTCCCCGCTACACCAGAGAGACCTTAGAAACTATAAACCAGAGTTAAAGTTTAAAAAAGAGAGAAATACTCACCAACCAATCACTTACCTGCTTCCTGCTGACGTCACACTTTGATTACTTTTTACCTCTGTCCCCCACTGCTGAATTGGTCGGGCCTCGCTCCTTGCTGCCGGTTTTAAGCTCTGCCGCGCTCGATGCTGCTCTCTCCCAGGTCCAGGCTCTGTGGTCGGGCCTCGCTCCTTGCTGCCGGTTTTAAGCTCTGCCGTGCTCGATGCTGCTCTCACCCAGGTCCAGGCTCTGTGGTCGGGCCTCACTCCTTGCTGCCGGTTTTAAGCTCTGCCGCGCTCTATGCTGCTCTCACCCAGGTCCAGGCTCTGTGGTCAGGCCTCACTCCTTGCTGCCGGTTTTAAGCTCTGCCGCGCTCGATGTTGCTCTTACCCAGGTCCAGGCTCTGTGGTCGGGCCTCGCTCCTTGCTGCCGGTTTTAAGCTCTGCCGCGCTTGATGTTGCTCTTACCCAGGTTCAGGCTCTGTGGGAGTGAGTTTGGAATGAACTGAAACTGTTCAGGATGGGAGTGAGCTGAGAGTGGATTGAGACTGCTCGGGATGAGAGTGAGTTAAGAGCGAATGCTGAAAGCCGTGGAGATTTGTGTGAAGGATATTTTTGGAGTTTAGATTAATGGAGGGTTTGTATGTGATTAGCATGAATTGCCACTAACATTGCCCTCTGGATCTGTAAAATGTCATATCCTCTCCAAATATTAAACAAACAAAGGAGGAGAAAAGCCTATTTTCCTGTGAGATTTACAAGCAGGACATGAGAGGAAATGGAAAGAGATAGAAAATACTGAGGGACAGCTTCCTCCAGTACTGTACTTTGTCTAACTGAATCACTTGGGAACATGGCAGCTCTCGTTTGACACTCAATTTGTTACCATGTTTTATCTCGCTCTTTCTATTTTCTTGCACATCCCACCAGTTTTCACATACCGTCTGTCAAGAGCAACCTCTCACTTTTCTGGGCTTCTTCCCTTGGGGCTCTGCTTGTAATTGTATTGGGTCAGAATCTTATTTCGTTTACCTGGACCTCATCGTTTACACTTCGGCATTTGTTGAAGCTCAGTCAGCAGTAGGCTGAGTGTCTGCTCAGAATAGGAATCCAAACATTGCCATCAGCAGCCTTAATGCTCCCATTAGATTACCTCACTTGACTGATGGGACGGCTCGATCAATTTGTATTTCCTGTTCTGATTCCACAGATGAAGCAGAGGAAGGGATTTGCATTGTTTATTCCCTGAGGTGTATTGGTGCAGTTTTGGGGGGTGAAAAGTAGAGCTCAGATGTGATTTTTGGGGGTGTTTGTGTTCAGCAATGTGATGGATTGGGGGGAATTGAAGCTTTTTGCATCTTGCACAGAGTGGCAGCGGTATCAGCAGCAACATCATTGCCAACGCATGAGCAATTTATTTATTTTGCACTATTGTTTTAATGTGTGTGATTTAAGGGGATAGAAAGGAGAGAACGAGAATTATTGGCCCAGAAATTCGGGTCGGAGGCTTCCCGTGGGTGCAAGCCTCTGACCTGCACTTACCTAGCGCGCCGGCCGTTGAGCTGTGGGCCCGCGTGGGATTCCGATCCTGGGCCTGCTCCAACTGCTGGCGAGCAGTGCTTGCGTATCCCAGGGGCGCAGTTAGTTTGATGGGACCACGTGGACCATGGAGAGCCAATGGTAGCAGGGAATCTGTATGCATAGATTTGACAGGAAGACCTGTCAAATCTGTGAATACAATTCAGCCCCAAAACATAACTAAAACTTCAAATAAATTTTTTTTTTAATCACATTTTTAAAATAACTATAAATTACATAAAATAACTATTTTAAACAACAATTCAAATTTTTGAAAAAATTAATTAGTTTCTAACAGGGCTAAAAATAAACTTACCTTTCTTTAAAGTATTTAAAAATAATAAACCTGTGGAAAAAATGTTTTAATTTTACTTAATTCACCACTTACCTTGTTAAAAGCAGGCCTTGCGACTGCTTTGTAAAAGCGTAGCTGCTAGAGACTTACCCTGCCGGAGAAACCTGTAAAAAAAACGACAGTTCCAGGCATATGCGCTGCCTCTCCGGCACACGCGTTTGACCTGTGAACCCCTTCCTTTAAGGGAACGGAAGTTCCGGTTTCCCGCGCATGCGCAGTGCATGCACGAAACCAGCACTTTCGTTGGGCCTACGCGTGGGTACCCATGGGAACCCGAAGTTCTGGCCCGGGGCCAGAATAAGCATAAATAAATAAATAAAGAATAATTATAATTATTCTTTCTCTTCCTTCTTTTACTATGTATTGTGCGCATTACAACAATTGTGGTTAAACCAGTTTCACCCTGAAAACTGCCACGCAGTGGACGCTGCATCAGAAAAAGGCCTGTCCGAAGACGTAGGCCCCAGGCTCACTTGAAATTGGGCCTCAGGCCTCATCTATAGCATACCGGCGAGCTGTGGACACCTATCGGACTTCCCTGTGCAGCTTGGTGGTTGGGACCTTCCCAAAATCGGCTAGCTCGGGCGGGGGAGGGGCGGCACGGGTAAGGCAAACAGGAAGTATTTGTGTGGAGCCAGGAGGAACATTCCAGCTTCTCCTAGCACCACCCTAAGGTAAGTAAAAGAAACAAAACTTACCTTTTCTTTGACAGCCTCTGGTGGCCCCTTCAAGGAACGCTGGTTAGGCCGCGGTACAACCAGAAACACTGCCGAATTTGGCAGTGGGGTTCTAAAACAGGTAAATTCAAGGGGCCTAGCGCCTGTTCTAGGCGGGCGCCCCCGCGCACTCGGAAGTTGCCGGCTGCCAATTTGACACACTTCTCAGAGGGAATCGGGCACCTGGGGTAGTACCCGGAAATTGGTTCCCCAGCACAAATTCTGTGCCCCCAAAAAAACTGGCGCTATAGGGAACCCATTTCTCCCCCAATAGTACAAAAATGAATAAATTGCTGAGGAAGGTGTTCATGTTGGCAACAGTGGGTTCGGTCACTCCAGTGACAGGGTAGCACTGGCCAGGTGCAATGCATAGTTTTCACTGCAGTATCAGTGCGATTTTAGAAGGACACCCTTTGCTCACTTCCTTCATCGCTTACACCACTGCACCCCCGGGGTTAAAGTGGGCAGAATGGACAGACATGTTATCTCAACTACAATCTCATTTCATACTTTATGGTAATGCTTCTTATTCTTAACACATTACTCTTGGCTCATCTCCTTGTTAAGTGCCTCCCTTCCGTGGCCAATTGCTGTCTGTCTCAATGACAAGTGTGTCCTGATGCTCACGATCTCTTGCTCACACTCGCAGTGATGAGTGTGTCCTGATGCTCACGATCTCTTGCTCACACTCGCAGTGATGAGTGTGTCCTGCTGCTCACGATCTCTTGCTCACACTCGCAGTGATGAGTGTGTCCTGCTGCTCATGATCTCTTGTTCACACTCCCAGTGATGAGTGTGTTCTGCTGCTCACTATCTCTTACTCATACTTGCAATGATGAGTGTGTCCTGCTTCTGACTGTCTTGAACTGCTGCACTCAGCTCCAAGGCATTGATTGATGATTATATATTGGATTGGATCAATTCTCATGTATCTTAAAAAGTATTTGTGTTTTCTTACGGCATGAGATGTTGATTGTATACTCCTATTGTATGTTCTGCTGTGCAGTAGGGGCCTTGGCCTGTTTGGACCATTTAATAAATGCAAATTAAAATACAGTATTAATGTTGGTCAGGTGCCAGCTATGAATTATTAACTAAGGAAAAAAGCCAAAATTGTTTGACTTGGCCCAGCTAACTTTTTGTGAGGTTGATCAAATATTCTGGGGCAGGGATCAGAGATTATATAGGGTAGCATGGGTGAGTATCCCTTCCCTTTAACTATTGCTGCACTCCGATTTCCCCTCCCCTACTTTCCAAATTACCTGGGGTAGTGGGGTAGCTTACGTGGGAGCAATCGATGTCAGGGTCTAGTAAAACAATAACTATAGGTGTACAATAGCAAAATACTGCGGATGCTGGAAATCTGAAATAACAACAGAAAATGCTGGAAATACTCAGCAGGCCAGGCAACATCCATGGAGAGAGAAACAGAATTAACGTTTCGGGTCTGGGACTCTTCATCAGAACTGGAAAAAGCTGGAGATGTAACAGATATTAAGCAGGTGCAGAGACAGGGGGTGGGGGGGGGGGCGGTTTAGGAGGGGAGGAAGGAATTGAAAGAACATACTGTACTTTTGTAAGAGGCAGGAAAGATAAAATGTTGCAAATGGGAATGGCAAAAATCATACAGCATGAAAAATGGGGGCAGGGATAATTATCTGAAATTGTTGAACTCAATGTTGAGTCCGGAAGGCTGTAAAGTGCCTAATCGAAAGATGAGGTGCTGTTCCTCGAGCTTATGTTGAGCTTAATTGGAACAATGTAATAGGCCGAGGACAGAGGCACGGTGGCATAGTGGTTAGCACTGTTGCCTCACAGCGCCAGGGACCCGGGTTCGAATCCGGCCTCGGGTGACTGTCTGTGTGGAGTTTGCACATTCTCCCCGTGTTTGCGTGGGTTTTTTCCGGGTGCTCCGGTTTCCTCCCACAGTCCAAAGATGTGCGGGTTAGGTTGATTGGCTATGATAAATTGACCCTTAGTGTTAGGGGGATTAAATACGGGGGGTTACAGGGATCGGGTGGGATATGTGTCGGTGCAGGCTCGATGGGCCGAAATGGCCTCTATCTGCACTGTGGGCTTTCTGTGATTCTGTGATTCTGTGAAATCAGAGTGGGAGTGAAGCGGAGAATTAAAGTGACAGGCGACCGGAAGCTCAGGGTCACCCTTACGGACTGAACGGAGGTGTTCCACAAAGCGGTCGCCCAATCTGCGTTTCGTCTCCCCAATGTAGAGGAGACCACATCGTGAGCAGCGAATACAGGATATTAAATTGCAAGAAGTACAAGAAAATCACTGTTTCACCTGGAAAGGGTGTTTGGGGCCCTGGACAGTGGGAAGGGAGGAGGTAGAAGGGCATGTGTTGCATCGTCTGTGCTTGCAGGGGAAGGTGTCAGGCAAAGGAGAAGGGCTGGTAGGGGTGATTGAGGAGTGGACCAGGGTGTTGCGGAGGGAGTGGTCCCTTCTGAATGGTGAAACTATAGGTGTAAGCTGTTGATTGATTGGCAAAAATATTCTGAGTCAACAGCACAAGGTGGCGCTAGCCCTGGAGATTTTTGAGCTATAGTTTTGAATCGGCCACTTGCAGTGACCAGGAGAATGAAACTGGCTTTTTAAAATGTGAATTTTTTTTTTGGTGTGATGTCTTCGCTCATCAATGCGAGAAATGTCAGTGCTGAAAAAAGCAACGTTCCTACTTCTGGTATCAATGGGCCAATTTTGCTGAGTATGGGCTACCGCGGTGCATGGAGCCTCCCCACTGGCCGCATGTGCACTGCCCAGGAATTTTCATTCGTTCATTTTAATGGCTGTAACCGGGGGGCAATACGGCCGTGATTTCCCAGCCAGTGGGCAAGGCTCTCCATTTGTGCCATAAGCTTGGGAAATGACCCCTGCCCCCACCCCCCACCCAATGTCAGCATCAAGCACTCACTGGTAAAGTAAAGCATAGAGTATCCCACTGTCTCATTGGTACAGGGTGTGTTCTTTGGAGACTGGGTCACTGTTCTGCTGTGATTACCACTCTTAGAAGAATGAGAGGGGATCTCATTGAAAGGTATAAAATTCTGACAGGGCTAGACAGACTGGATGCAGGGAGGATGTTTCCCTGGCTGGTGGGTCTAGAACGAGGGGTCACAGTCTCAGGATACGGGGTAGGGCATTTAGGACTGAGATGAGGAGAAATTTCTTCACTCAGAGGGAGGTGAACCTGTGGAATTCTTTACCACAGAAAGCTGTGGAGGCCAAGTCGCTGAATATATTTAAGAAGGAGATAGATAGATTTCTAGATGCAAAAGGTGTCAAGGAGAATGTAGTACAGATTTGGCATAAGAATAGTTGCTATTGGAAGTGTGGAAATTGGTGATGGGTTTATATAGGAAATTGTCATATGTCCTCTACCTCTAATACAAGTTTGAGGACTAGGAAACATTGAAATTCTGGTACTAACACTTTATTAATTCAAGTCAATTAGATAATAAAATACAACCCTTTATATGTAGTATATATGAGATATAGGTACCAATTAAAAATTATAACTCACATACCAGGGACTCCCTTCAGGAGATCAAAAGCATGTCATCATTAACTGCTTACACTAGCCTCAGTGCAGGAGGTGCACAGCAGAAGAGAGGTCCTCTATTCACAGAGGACCAGGAGGCCCGGCAGACAAACTGGGAGAAGGCATTGTGACCAGATAGCCATTGCAGTCAATGGGAGCAGTGTAGCCCCAAGGACCTGGATGCATTGCTGCAAGAAGTTTAATGATCTCACACGAGTGGTCAATGTCAGTGAATTCATCTTTAAATGCTATATCCTTACAAATGAACCACTAGGCTCACACACTGCTAAATTCACCAAACCCCCTTCACTCACCTACTAATAATCTCTATTAATCATGACTCATATGCCTAACATTCATAGCATCACCTCACCCTCACACACTTAGCAGTGCTGCAAGCCTCACACCCACATCTCACAGCTTGCACACACTGCCAGCTATTCAACCATGACAGCCACTTCACTCAAACACATTACACCACACTCACTGACACACTTCCCTCTTTCTTGCAGGAGAAAATGGCACACAACAGGAGGCAGCAGGGGCTACCTGAAGGGGCACAAGCACACCTGCATAACCTTACCCCAATGGAGGAGGCCATTATTGGGAGGGACATTGCTGAGCCCGTGGACAGCGGCGGAGCTGAAACCATTGAAGATGATGACGGTATCCTCATACCTAAGCCTCCTTCTCACATTCCACTTCTCCCTCATCCCACAATGTTTTCTGATTTACAAGCTGCAGATGGTGTAAGCATGCACCTGTTGCTTTCCACCCTCTCCTCACCACAACCTTACCCATGTGCCTTACTCATTTCAGATAGCCAAGAACTGCAACCTGGACAGGCACTGGCGGAGAAGCATGAAATGCAAGAGGAAGAATGCAGTGATGCACCGTCACTCGATTTCAGACTCCCAGACACCAGTTCAGAGATTGACACTCCACGTACTTTAGAGGATAGGTTAGATGCACGTGGTGAGACACCGGCCACAAGTGGCCTGCAGCCATGCCAGGGGGCAAGGGTAGCACAGGTGCCTCCTCGCCGGAGGGGGCGGTCGCACACGAGTTCTGCTGCACAGGACTCAGATGAGGACTTCGGTGGGGCAGCCTACAGATGAACGCTGATGGGTATGCACAATGAAATGCTTGGTGCATTGGCAGGCCTGTCAGAAAGCCTGAAAGCAATGTCAAGGGCCATGGTTGTGTCCAGTACCAACCTTGCACAGGACTTTGCGCGTGGTGCCCATCCTTTCCAGCATGGAAGAGCTGGGCAGATCCATTAGCGCACTTGTGTAACCAACCATGATGCAGGGTCTGATTGCCGATGCCTCAACTTCCATTACAGCACAAGCAGAAGCTACTCACCCCCTGAGTGCTGCAGTGGCAGCTTAGACTGAAGTCATGCAAGCTCAGCTTGCTGCTATGCAAGCACAGACTGCTGCCAGCATGGCTGGGTTTTCCCGTGTTGAAAGGAGCTTGCAGGGTGTCACAGCAGTCCAGCAGTCTGTCCTCCAGCAGATTACTAGGATTGCTGAAGCGCCGGCCTGGGGGAGTGGCAGTGGTTCCGTGGAGGACAAACCTGCTGTCCTCTCTCAGGATGACAGCATTTGTCCTCTCACCACTGCCACTCCGCCAGTGCCCTTGCTGTTGCCTGTCAGCCAGCCAGCCCAGACTGCTGCCGCCCATGTCGAGGTGGTGCAGTCCGAAGCTGGGCCTACTAGGCCCAGAGATGCTCAAGGTTGTCCTGAAAGGCCATCTGCAGTCTCCCCCACTGAAAGTCAGCAGCCTTCCACCATCTATACTGCAGCCACTGGGGTAGCACTGTGTAGGAGCACTAGGACAGGCAAAGGCACACAGAAGACAGGCACTAAGGGAATGCGCAAGGGTGATTAGTTGACTTTTCATTGAAATATTGTAATGGTGTGATTCATAAAGTTGGTTTGGAATGTTTGTTTTGTGGTGGCTTTTATTGTAGCATTGTGGCCAAGAAGATGCTGTGATGGTGAATAACAAAGGGAAGGAAAGGTGTGGGACTATTGTTGATTGGGGAATTAGGGATTATGTTCATTGGTGTCACAGTCTGATGATTCAATCATGGACAGCCTGGACAGAAAGGGACTGTCTGGATTGCCTCCTCCCTTCTGCTTCCTCCTTTTCCTCTTCTTCCTCCTCCTCTTCCACTTCATCCTCCTCTTCCTCCTCCTCTTCTTCCTCTTCCTCCCCCTCCTCCTCAGCTGGTTGCCGATTGCCTGGTGGTGAGGTTGTGGCGGATGCAGAAAACGGTGACAAATCTTGAGACCTGCTCTGGTGAGTACTGCAGGGCTCCTCCAGAGCGGTCCAGGCAGTGGAAGCATTGTTTAAGGACACCAATAATCTGCTCGATCAGGTTTTGTGTGGCAGCGTGGCTTTTGTTATATGCATGCTGCCCATGTGTGGTTAGGTAGTGCAGCGGAGTCCTGAGCCAGGTGGTCAGTGGATAGCCCTTGTCACCCAATAGTCACCTTCTGGTTTGTTCTGGTGGCTCAAATGCAGATGGTACAGTGGACTGGCGCAGAATGAAGGCATCATGGCTGCTGCCAGGACACCGAGCATTGACTGGCATGATTTGCTGCCGATGGTCGCACACCAGCTGGACATTGAGGGAGTGGAATCCCTCCCGGTTGCAGTACATCTCCAAATTGAGATACGACGCCAACAAAATGAGGTGAATGCAGTCAATGGCCCCGGCACCCTGGGGAAGCCTGCTATACTGGTGAAGCCGTGTGCTCGCTCCACCTGCTTCTCACTGGCAAGAGAGAATTAAATGTATTCAGCTCTCCTTGCATCTCTAGTGTCACTCACCGCCCTTATACAGGAGTGGACGGTGAACTGGGAGATGTTGCCTGCTCCAGCCTGGAAGGGGCCTGACGCAAACAGGTTCAAGGCCACAGTCACCTTTACAGCTACTGGCAATGCTGTCATTGCCCTGGACTGAGGCTACAGGTCTTCCTGCAGCATGTGGCAGATTTCCACAGATTTCGAGCAGTCGGGACCGGAGGAGGGGGCTGACCATAAATACAGTGAGGGCAGAGTCAGTGCAGACCTGCGAGGGGTCGGGACCGGAGGAGGGGGTTGACCATTGTTAAGTCTGTGTGTTATATGGAGAATTACTACACAGACCACAAGAGTAAAATTTAACAGGTCTTTACTAGTCGAAGGTCAGGGTGGAACTGCCCAATAAATCATTACACAGCACTTATATACCGGTGTGGTCACCACCGGTATTACAGTATACAGCAGCCAAGATAAAGTAGAGCAACTCTTAAAATAGTTCTCTTAAAGGTGGAACGGTTACATACACCACAATCCTCCCTTTTTAGCTTAACAGTATATATTCCCCATTAACATAACATAATAACATATATACACAACTTCATGTAAAAACAGTTCACAGATTCAGTCTCTCTGGAGGCTTCCTGACTCGGTCCGGATAACGCCTCGGTGGTGTAGTAGTTTTCGGTGGTGTAGTAGGTTCTTTTGGCAAGGTCGATTCGGCTTGAATGCCAGTGTCGGGTTCATCTGATTCCAGTATCACCGGATCGGAGGTAGATACTATGGGTATCTCTGCTTCATCATTAGGCGTATAGAGTTGTGGAGTAGGTTGTCCCTTTTCGGATGACTCTATGATCTGGTCAACATGGCGCCTTATTATGCTTTCACCAATGTCCACAGTATACATCAGCGGTCCTAGTCGTGTGCAAATAGTTCCAGGCTGCCATTTCTCGGTACGGTAGTCCCGGGCCAAAACTTGTTGACCTATCTGGAAGGTTCTAGTTGGCCTTTCATTCATGCCTTGGAATTGCCGGTTCTCTACGTCCCTTCTGATGTTTGGCTTGATCAAATCCAGCCGGCATCTTAGTCTTCTATTGAAAAACATCATGGCGGGAGTTTGGTTTGTAACCGCATGTGTTGCATTCCTGTACGCCAACAAGAAGTTATCTACCTTATGTTGTAGATTTATGTCTTCATTCCCCATGGCCTTTATGGCCTTCTTGAAGGTCTGGACAAACCTTTCAGCTAATCCATTGGTGGCGGGATGGTATGGGGCGGACGTGTAGTGCTTAACCCCATTTTTTTTTTAAGAACTTCCTGAATTCTTCAGACACAAATTGCGGTCCATTATCAGAACAGATCTGTTCCGGCAGCCCATTCCTGGCAAATATGGTCCTTAATACTGTGAAGGTTTTTTCCGTGGTGGTGGAGGACATCTTTATTACCTCCGGCAACTTGGAGTGTGCATCCACCGCGATTAAGAACATTGGCCTAGAAATTCAGTCGCGTTTGCGCCCACTTATTGGCTATAGAGTGGTTTGCGCCGGAAGTTTTTTAGCGCCCGAAATTCAGTTGGTCCCTAACATCGGCGTTAGCCGGTAGTGCTGCGCCGGCACCGATGACGTCATCAGTGTGCGCAGCGCCCCGGTTCCAATGCTATTCCGTGCCGATGGCCAAATTCAGTTGCGGCCGCCTCGCCCGTAGCGGCCGCAAACAGCGTTTGAAAAACGGTGCCTTGCAGCTCCGAGAGGCCGGCGCATAAGGGTGGAGGGGCGGCCGGCCGCTTTCCTGGCGGCAGCCTGGCCGCACCTCCCTCCCCGGACTCCTGCACCTCCCGCGAGCCCGGCACTTCTCCGTGGTGCCGGGCTCATTTGCCGGGGGAATCCAGCGGCGATCTCATGGCTGCAGGCAGCTCCTCCTTAAGAGAAGGAGGAGGCCTGCAGTACCCCAGCCTGCCGCACCGCATCGGGTGCCGCAGCGGAAGCTGGACGCCTGAAACTGACTTTCATCGCCCCAAACGAGGCGGCCAAACCCTGCAATAGCGCCCGCCTCCGTCTTGGGGCGGCGCAACTGAATTTCAGGCGGGCGCTACGGGAATCCGGCCGAGCGCAAAATTTCAGGCACTAAAGACCTGGCGCGGCGATACCGAATTTTTAGCCCATTGAGTCCATAAATGGACCAGCAAAGTCGATATGTACCCTTTGCCATGGAGATGAGGGCCACTCCCATGGATGTAGAGGAGCTTGTGGTGGGGCGTTTTGGACCTTCTGGCATCCTAGACAGCTCTTGGTCATTTCTTCGATGTCTCCATCGATACCTGGCCACCATACAAACGCTCTGGCTAGGTTCTTCATTTTCACTCCACCCAGATGCCCCTCGTGAAGCTCCTTTAGCACTTTATGCTGGAGTTTGGGTGGAATCACCACTCTGGATCTACACATCAAAGTTCCTCGGCACACTGACAGCTGTTCTCTTCTTTACGAGAATGCTGGCAACAGTGGTTCGCCATGTGCTGGCCATCCCTTCACCGTTAAATCGTAGACTCGTGAGGGAGTCAGGTCATTTCTCGTTTCCTTTTCGATGGTAGAATTTGTTACTGGTAGACATTCCACTATGGTTGAGTGGAACATCTCCACTGGGTCCACTGTAGGCGTCTCTTCTACCGTTGGCAACGGTAGGCGCGATAAACCGTCAGCATTCCCATGCTGTTTTGATCCTTTGTATTCTATGTCATATTGGTGTGCCCCTAGGAAAAGGGACCACCTCTGTAGCCTTTGCGCTGTCATAATGGAAACGCCCTTTTTAGGGTTGAATATGGATACCAACGGCTGGTGGTCTGTCAGCAGTGTAAACTTCTTGCCCTGCAGGTAATGATTAAACTTCTTTACTCCCCACACAAGGCTGAGAGCCTCCCTATCTATCTGAGCATAGTTGCGCTCAGCGGAGGTCAATGATCTGGATGCAAATGCGACTGGCCTTTCCGAGCCATTTGGCAACTTGTGTGAGAGTACTGCTCCAATACCATAAGGAGAAGCATCACAAGCTAAACGAATAGGTAGTGTTGGGTTGAAGTGAGCCAACACTTCCTCTGAGGTGATCAATGCCTTGCTTTTGCGAAAGGCCTTCTTACAGTCCTCGCTCCACTTCCATGGTACTTCTTTCTGCAAAAGAGCATTCAGCGGGTGCAGCACCGTGGATAGATTTGGCAGAAACTTATGGTAATAGTTAATCAACCCTAGGAACGACCTCAACTGGGGTACATTTTCCGGCGTGGGAGCCTTCACAACAGCTTCGATCTTGTCAGGTGACTTGTGCAGCCCCTCCTGGTCAATGACATGACCACAGTACGAGATCCGTTTCTGAAAGAACTCACATTTCTGGCGATTAACTCGAAGGCCATATTCCTTCAACCTGGTGAGCACCAGTTTCAAATTTGCAAGGTGTTCCTCATCGTCATCTCCTGTAATCAGGATATCGTCCAAGTAACATTGAGTGCTTGGAATTCCCTGTAATACCTGCTCCATGGCCCTCTGCCAAATTGCTGGAGCCGAAGCCACTCCAAAAACCAGTCTATTATATCGATACAAGCCTCTGTGCGTGTTGATTGTGAGATACTGGCGCGACTCTTCCACAACTTCCATCTGTAAGTACGCTTGCGCCAGGTCTATCTTGGTGAAGTGTTTCCCGCCAGACAATGAAGCAAAGATATCCTCAATCCGCGGAAGCGGATATTGCACCGTGTGAAGCACCGGATTAACTGTGATCTTGAAGTCTCCACAGATGCGGACCTTCCCCGGTTCCCCTGGCTTGTTACTCGATGAACGCTTCATGACGGGAACAATGGGCGTGGCCCACTCACTCCAGTCCACCTTAGACAGTACTGAACGTTCAAGCCCTTCCAGCTCAGCTTCCACAGTAGGTCGTATCGCATAAGGTACCGGTCTGGCTTTGAAAAATTTTGGGTTTGCATGCTCTGCAATCTTGATTTTTGCCTTAATTCCTCTCAGTGTTCCCAGTCCCTGTTGGAACACCTCTTTAGCCTCATCCAATATTCTGGACAATCGTTCAGGTGTGACATCTTTTTTTCCGGAATCTACCGTTATTGCTTTTAGGGAGTGCCAGTCCATATTTATTTTCCTGATCCACTCCCGTCCCAGAAGTGGTGGACCTCCCTCAGGTAGTACATATAAGTCCATTCCTTGGTGTTCTTTGCCCTTGTGTATCACCTTGACTTTTATCTTTCCGATGGGGTATACTTTTTGCCCCGTGTATGTCTGCAATACTATCTCCGTATCCCGTAGGGGAATATGTTTGAATAACTTTTTGTAATCTTGCTTATTCATGACCGTCAACGCCAATCCGGTGTCCAGTTCCATCTTCACTTGGACTCCTGCTATCTGCAGTGTGACCCAGATAGTTTGTCGGTCAGCTTCCTTACTCACATTGTGAATTCTCAGACTACCCAGTTCCTTGCTGTTAGAGTCTGAATCCGAATTCTGTTCATCCGAACTCTTCTCAGCCACCTTATGTACCTTTCTGCCCTTTTCCTGCGGTGACTTTTTATTGCTGGTCTTCTTTCCTGACCGGCATACCTTAGCTATGTGACCAAGCTTGCCACATTTTCTACATTCCTGGTTTTTAAACCAGCATTGGTTCTGATCGTGTGTTGTCTTTCCACAACGATAACATTTCGTTGTACCCAAAGCCATTTGATCTACGCTGAATACCGATGCCTTCAGCTGCATTTCCGCAGTGCCTCTCGCTGCGGCTTCGTGCGATGCTGCAATAGTGACAGCCTTATCAAGTGTAAGATCATTCTCTTCAAGCAGCCGCTTTTGTGTTCCTTCTTTCGACAATCCACACACGAATTTGTCTCTTAGTGCCTCTGTCAGACTTTCCCCAAACTGACAGTATCTCGCTAGCTTACGCAGTTCAATTAAATACTCTGCGTTGCTTTCCTCTTTCAGTTGCGTTCTCGTATAAAATTTAAATCATTCCGCTAACATCAGCGGTGTGGGGTTCAAATGATTTTTCAGGACAGCAACAATTTCAGCGAAAGTCTGATCTGCCGGTTTAGCTGGTGATAGAAGATGCTTCAATAGCCCGTATGTCTTCGCACCCATTGAGTTTAGTAAGGTTAGTGCTTTATCTTCATCTGATATTTTATTTGCTACATACGTGGCCCAATCTTCAACATTGGGATCGAAATCGTTGATGTTACCACGCTTAGGCATCCTCGCAATCCTCTTGAGAAACAAAAAGAAATTTTTCTTTTTTTTTTCCAAAATGGCGGTTTCCCGCACTTGTCTTCTTCCCCCGCCTACGAAAATGGCGGCTTCCCGCGTTTGCCTTTCTCCCCCGCTGGCTGTAATAGCGATTGCCGTATTGCTGCGTTCGCCCTCCCCAGTGGTTCTCGAATCGTGCCTCCCAGCCCCTCTTGCAGTCCGGTCCTTTCCCCCCCGGCTGCGGCTGAGTTCTCCGCGGTTTTTTTTATTTTCTCCCGCGCCTTACGCTGTCCCGGTCGCTGCGCCTCGCGGCCTCGGTAGCTGCCCGGCCTTTTTCACCGGTCGCGGTCGAGCTCTCTCTCGACGCTGTTGCGTCTCCCAGCCCGCTTGCAGCCCGGTCTTTCGCACCGGCTGCGTTTGCATTCACCGCGGCTCCCGTGCCTTACGCTGCCCCAGTCTCAGCGCCTCTGGCCCCGACTTCTGTCCGGCTCTTTTCCCCGGCCGTGGTCAAGTTCTCCGCCCTTATATCCTCCGTTTTTCCCTCCCCTACCTCACAGCCAACGTGGCCGACTTGCTGCTCGTCGCTGATCGGCTTACCCACCACTGTGATAGAAGGGATGATCACTGCCTGTTGCTGATGGAAGGCTTCGTGTCAGAATTCTTCCTTTGCTCTGCAGACCCGAGTCTTTTCTCAGCAGGATGATGAGGGCGGATGCCTCCTCTCAACGCCCGTCAACTGCCTTGGATGTATCTCTGCCACAGGGTAAGATCGTACTCGTCGCCACTGTTAAGTCTGTGTGTTATATGGAGAATTACTACACAGACCACAAGAGTAAAATTTAACAGGTCTTTACTTGTCGAAGGTCAGGGCGGAACTGCCCAATAAATCATTACACAGCACTTATATACCGGTGTGGTCACCACCGGTATTACAGTATACAGCAGCCAAGATAAAGTAGTGCAACTCTTAAAATAGTTCTCTTAAAGGTGGAACGGTTACATACACCACAACCATAAATACAGAGGGAGCAGAGTCAGTGCGGACCTGTGAGGAGGCGGGACCGGAGGAGGGGGCTGAACATAAATACAGTGGGAGCAGTCAGTGCGGACCCTCGGGGAGGCGGGACTGGAGGAGGGGGCTGACCATAAATACAGAGGGAGCAGAGTCAGTGTGGACCTGTGAGGAGGCGGGACCGGAGGGGGCTGACCATAAATACAGAGGGAGCAGAGTCAGTGCGGACCTGTGAGGAGGCGGGACTGGAGGATGCTGACCATAAATACAATGGGAGCAGAGTCAGTGCGGACCCTCGGGGAGGCGGGACTGGAGGAGGGGGCTGAACATAAATACAGAGGGAGCAGTCAGTGCGGACCCTCGAGGAGGCGGGACCGGAGGAGGGGGCTGAACATAAATACAGTGGGAGCAGTCAGTGCGGACCCTCGGGGAGGCGGGACTGGAGGAGGGGGCTGACCATAAATACAGAGGGAGCAGAGTCAGTGCGGACCCTCGGGGAGGTGGGACCGGAGGAGGGGGCTGACCATAAATACAGCGGGAGCAGAGTCAGTGCGGACCTGTGAGGAGGCGGGACTGGAGGAGGGGGCTGACCATAAATACAGCGGGAGCAGAGTCAGTGCGGACCCTCGAGGAGGCGGGACCGGAGGATGCTGACCATAAATACAGTGCGAGCAGAGTCAGTGCGGACCCTCAAGGAGGCGGGACCGGAGGAGGGGGCTGACCATAAATACAGTGCGAGCAGAGTCAGTGCGGACCCTCGGGGAGGTGGGACCGGAGGAGGGGGCTGACAATAAATACAGTGGGAGCAGAGTCAGTGCGGACCCTCGAGGAGGTGGGACCGGAGGAGGGGGCTGACCATAAATACAGTGGGAGCAGAGTCAGTGCGGACCCTCGAGGAGGTGGGACCGGAGGAGGGGGCTGACCATAAACACAGAGGGAGCAGAGTCAGTGCAGACCTGTGAGGAGGCGGGACCGGAGGAGGGGGCTGACCATAAATACAGTGGGAGCAGAGTCAGTGCGGACCCTCGAGGAGGTGGGACCGGAGGGGGCTGACCATAAATACAGTGGGAGCAGAGTCAGTGCGGACCCTCGGGGAGGCAGGACCAGAGGAGGGGGCTGACCATAAACACAGTGGGAGCAGAGTCAGTGCGGACCCTCGAGGAGGTGGGACGGGAAGAGGGGGCTGACCATAAATACAGTGGGAGCAGAGTCAGTGCGGACCCTCGAGGATGCGGGACCGGAGGGGGCTGACCATAAACACAGTGGGAGCAGACTCAGTGCAGACCTGTGAGCAGTCGGGACCGGAGGAGGGGGCTGACCATAAATACAGTGGGAGCAGAGTCAGTGCGGACCCTCGAGGAGGCGGGACCGGAGGCGGCTGACCATAAACACAGTGGGAGCAGAGTTAGTGCGGACCCTCGAGGAGGCGAGACTGGAGGATGTTGACCATAAATACAGTGGGAGCAGAGTCAGTGCGGACCCTCGAGGATGCGGGACCGGAGGGGGCTGACCATAAACACAGTGGGAGCAGACTCAGTGCAGACCTGTGAGCAGTCGGGACCGGAGGAGGGGGCTGACCATAAATACAGTGGGAGCAGAGTCAGTGCGGACCCTCGGGGAGGCGGGACCGGAGGGGGCTGACCATAAATACAGCGGGAGCAGAGTCAGTGCGGACCCTCGGGGAGGCGGGACCGGAGGAGGGGGCTGACCATAAATACAGTGGGAGCAGTCAGTGCGGACCCTCGGGGAGGCGGGACCGGAGGGGGCTGACCATAAACACAGTGGGAGCAAAGTCAGTGCGGACCCTCGGGGAGGCGGGACCGGAGGAGGCTGACCATAAATACAGTGGGAGCAGAGTCAGTGCGGACCCTCGGGGAGGCGGGACCGGAGGGGGCTGACCATAAACACAGTGGGAGCAGAGTCAGTGCGGACCCTCGGGGAGGTGGGACCGGAGGAGGGGGCTGACCATAAACACAGTGGGAGCAGAGTCAGTGCGGACCCTCGGGGAGGCGGGACTGGAGGAGGCGGCTGACCATAAACACAGTGGGAGCAGAGTTAGTGCGGACCCTCGAGGAGGCGAGACTGGAGGGGGCTGACCATAAATACAGTGGGAGCAGAGTCAGTGCGGACCTGTGAGGAGGTGGGACTGGAGGGGGCTGACCATAAATACTGTGGGAGCAGAGTCAGTGCGGACCCTCGGGGAGGCGGGACTGGAGGAGGGGGCTGACCATAAATACAGCGGGAGCAGAGTCAGTGCGGACCCTCAGGGAGTTGGGACTGGAGGAGCAGGCTGACAATAAATACAGTGGGAGCAGAGTCAGTGCGGACCCTCGAGGAGGCGGGACTGGAGGAGGGGGCTGACAATAAATACAGTGGGAGCAGAGTCAGTGCGGACCCTCAGGGAGTTGGGACCAGAGGAGGGGGCTGACCATAAATACAGCGGGAGCAGAGTCAGTGCGGACCCTCGAGGAGTTGGGACTGGAGGAGCAGGCTGACAATAAATACAGTGGGAGCAGAGTCAGTGCGGACCCCGGGGAGGCGGGACCGGAGGAGGGGGCTGACCATAAATACAGTGGGAGCAGTCAGTGCGGACCCCGGGCAGGCGGGACCGGAGGAGGGGGCTGACCATAAATACAGTGGGAGCAGTCAGTGCGGACCCCGGGCAGGCGGGACCGGAGGGGGCTGACAATAAATACAGTGGGAGCAGAGTCAGTGCGGACCCTCGAGGAGGCGGGATATCTCTGGCGAATTCTAAAACAACAAAAAAAACAAGGAGTGACATCACAGGACATTGGGTAGATGATTGGTTGATGATTATTAACATTCTTTCTCTCTAAGCTAGGCAGTGGTTTAAACTAAGAGTGGGAAACTATAATGTACTTTATTAAATTAAACACTTAACTAGATAAACTAATTAATATAACTATATATAATCATTGAATAAAGTAATAAATGAAAGAAGGTTAGACTAAGATATGGCAGAGCAGGTTGTGTGTCTGGACTGCAGTATGTGGGAGTTTGTGGACAGCGAGACTGTCCCGAGCAAACATGACTGCAGTAGATTTCTCCGATTCAAATCTCTCCAGCTGAAAGACTCTGAGCTGGAGTGCGAGTTGGAGACACTCCGACACATAAGGGAGGAGGAAGAGTATCTGGACAGTTTGTTCCATCCCTCGGTCAAAACTCGTAGAGAGTTGCAGGTTCAGAACGGGGTTGGTGTGACCGATAGTGTGCAGAGTAAGGGGAACCCATATAAGAAAGAGAATGAGGATCCACGGAAACTGATCCTATCCAACAGGTACAATATACTTGCTACCTGTGAGGATTAGGATAAAGACTGTCGGAAAGACAGCCAGAATGCCGACCATGGTACTTTGGAGCAGGAGGCTGTCCTAAGCGGGGAGGAGGACAAGGAGAGAAAGCGAAATGTGGTAGTTGTAGGGGATTCTATAACTAGGGGGACAGATAGCATCCTTTGTAAGCAGGATCGATAGTATGGCATATTACCTACCTGGTGCAAGGGTGAGGGGCATCTTGAACCAGCTTGAAAGGATACTGGAGAGGAAGGGGGAGGATACAGTTGTTGTGGTCCATGTTGGGGCCAACAACATAGGGAAGAGTAGGCAAGAGGTCCTGTTTGGGGAGTACCAGGAACTAGGAGCTAAATTAAAGAACATGACCTCAAGGGTTATAATCTCTGGATTATTCCCTGAGCCATGTGCAAATTGGCGTAGGGATAAGCTGATTAGGGAAGTGAACATGTGGCTGAAGAAGTGATGTGGGAAAGAGGGGTTCCATTACATGGGCACTGGCACCAGTATTGGGACAGGAAGGAACTTTACCATTGGCACGGGTTCCACCTGAACCAGTCTGGCACCAGGGTCCTTGCGGAAAGGATAAATAGGGCGGTCACATGGAGTTTAAACTAGAAAATGGGGGGGGGGAGGGCTCAGGTGGAAATTGTAGTACAAATAGTAGTTCAAAAACAAACGAAAGGGAAGAGAATAGAGTAACAGTCAGAAACTATGCTTTAGGCACTACAGGTAAAGGGAAAACTAAAAGATGTAAATTGATTAAACCAGGAGAGAGAAATAAGAAACAGTGAGTAAAACATCAGAGCTGAAGGACAGGCTAGGGTGTTCTTTATACAAATACACAGAGTATAAGGAATAAACTGAATGAACTGCAGGCACAAATTCAAATTGGAGGGTACGACATGGTAGCCATTACAGAGACATGGCTGCAAGACGGTCTGGACTGGGAAATAAATATACCAGGTTATAAAGTCTACAGGAAAGATAGGGAAAATGGCAGAGAGGGAGGAGTAGCCTTAGTGATTAAGGATGAAATCGCTTCAATGATAAGAAAGGATATAAAGAGAGGTATGCAGCCAATGGAGACTTTGTGGGTAGAATTAAGAAATAGGAAAGGATTTAAGACTGTTGTGGGAGTTGTGTATAGGCCTCCTGGTAGCAACAGTGAAGTGCTAGATTGTATAAATGCAGAGATTAGACAAGCATGTCGTAAAGGCAGAATGGTTTTAATGGGGGATTTTAACTTTCATATAGATTGGGAGAAGCAGACTAGCACCTGTCAGAAAGGTAGTGAATTTCTTGAGTGTGTCCGGGATAGTTTTCTACAACAATATGTCCTAGAGGTAACAAGGGGGCAAGCCATATTAGATTTAGTAATGAGTAATGAGCCAGATTCAGGTAACAGCCTAACTGTGCGTGAAGATTTTTCCAATAGCGATCATAACATGATCGAGTTCAACGTAATGTTTGAAAGGGAGAAACGTGAAACAGCTACTAAGATTCTAGATTTGGGTAAGGCTGACTTCAAAGGGATGAGACAGAGACTGTCCACAGTAAACTGGGCAAATCTGTTAATGGGTAAAACAACAGAAGATCAGTGGGAGGTGTTCAAAAAATAATTTAAGGCGATACAGAACCAATTTATACCCCTAAGGGGCAAGAGCTCTACTTGCCAAAAAACCCCAGCCATGGACGACTAAAGAGGTAAAGGGGCAGCGTAAAACTCAAAGAAAAAGCACACAAAAATGCAAAAAATAGGACAGATCCTGGAGAATGGGAAAGATACAAGGAACAGCAAAGGGTCACAAAACAGATAGAGCTACAAAAAGGGAGTATGAAAGGAAACTTGCAAGGGATATCAAAATCAACACAACATTTTTTTACAATTGTATTAGGAAAAAGAGGGTCACAATGTTGGTCCCTTAAAAACTGAAAGTGCTGATATTATCAATGATAATAAGGAAATGGTGGACATGTTGAATAATTACTTTGTATCAGTATTTACAGTAGAGGAAGAGGATAGCATACCAGAAATCCCAAGGAAACTAAATCAGGGACAGGGACTCAAAAAAACTAATGTAAGTAAAATAACAGTAATGAAGAAAATAATGGCACTAAAGAGTAACAAATCCCCAGGACCAGATGGTTTACATCCCAGGGTTTGAAAGGAAGTAGGTAAGCATATTGCAGAGGCCCTAACTATAATCTCCCAAAGTTCTCTTGATTCAGGAACTGTTCCTTTAGATTGGAAAATTGTGCATGTCACTCCACTATTTAAGAAGTGTGAGAGAGGGAAACCAGGGAATTATAGATCAGTTAGCTTAACATCTGTTGTTGGGAAATTGCTAGAGTCTATAATTAAGGATAGGGTGACAGAAGATCTGGAAAATTTTCAGTTGAACAGAGAGAGCCAGCATGGATTTGTGAAAGCTAGGTCATACCTGACAAACCCGATTGAATTTTCTGAAGAGGTGACTAAAGTAGTGGACAGGGGAATGTCTATGGGTGTTATCTATATGGACTTCCAGAAGGCATTTGATAAAGTCCCATATAAGAGATTGTTAACTAAGGTAGAAGCGCACAAAATTGAGGGCAAATTCTGGAAGGGACAGAGAGAGTAACAAAGGTAATAAGGCATCAGTGACTAAGGTGATATCAGGGAAAAATAGAAATAAGTGAAAGCTAAAGGCACTATATCTGAATGTGCACAGATAGAAATGAACAGGATTGATCTAATAGCTGTAACGGAAACGTGGTTGCAAAGTAGCCAAGGTTGGGAACTAAATATTTGAGGATACTTAACTTTTAGAAGAGAGGCAAAGTGGAAAAGGAGGAGTAGCCCCGATAATAAAGGATAGGATAAAGACAGTAGAAAGAGAGGATCTTAGCTCCGCAAATCAAGAAGTAGAATCAGTTCGGGTGGAGGTAAGAAACAGCAAGGGGCAGATCACATTGGTGGGAGTTGTTTATAGGGCCCAAACAGTAGTTGTAATGTAGGGCAGAGTGTAAATCAGGAAATTAGAGGCACATGTAAAAATGGTAATACAGTAATCATGGGGGACTATAATTTACATGTAGACTGGGCAAACCTAATTTGTAGTAATAGTGTGGAGGACGAATTCATGGAATGTATGCAAGATAGTTTTCTAGATGAGTATGTTGAGGAACCAACTAGGGAACAGACTATTTTAGATTTGGTATTGTGCAATGAGAAAGGGTTAATTAATAATGTGTAGTAAAGGGGCCTTTAGGGAAGAGTGACCATAATATGATAGAATTTTATATTGAGGTTGAAAGTGATTTAGTTAAATCCGAAACTAGTGTCTTAAATCTAAACAAAGCAAATTACGTAGGTATGAGGGGCGAGTTGGCTAAGGTAGATTGGGAAACTACATTAAAAGGTATGAAGGTAGACAAGCAATGGCTAGCATTTAAAGAATTATTACATAATTTACGACAAATATACATTCCTTTAAGGCACAAAAACCCCATAGGAAAAGTGGTCCAACCGTGGCTAACAAGAGAAGTTAAAGATAGTATTAGATCAAAGGAAGAGACTTATAATGTTGCCAAAAAGAGTAGTAAGCCTGAGGATTGGGAGGATTTTAGAATTCAGCAAAGGAGGACCAAGAAATTGATAAAGAAAGGGAGAATAGAATATGAGTGTAAACTAGTAAGAGACATAAAAACAGACTGTAAAAGATTCTATAGGTATGTAAAAAGGAAAAGATTAGTGAAAGTAAATGTGGGTCCCTTACAGGCTGAGTCAGGAGAAATTATAATGGGGAATAAGAAAATGGCAGAGAAATTAAACAAATACTTTGGGCTGGATTTTGCCAGCCCTGGGGAGGCGGGTTTGGAGGCAGGACTGCCGGGAAAATGGCAGAATTTGGGGGCGGGTGCCCAACCCGCCCCCAACCCGCCTCCATGCCATCTTGCCAGGAGGCGGGTAGCCGACCCGCGCTGGGTCCCGCCTCCTCGAGGTGGGAAGGAGATTAATGCCAATTAACTGCCTGTTAACAGGTAGTTAACAGCAGTTTTTTGGATAATCCCTATTTTGAGCCCTGAAGTGGGGGCTTCCCGATGGCTCCGAACCTCGCCAAGGTCAGCGAGGCGGGCCGTCAGTCTGCGGGGGTCGGAGGGGCCAAGATGTCCGGTGTGCAGGTGATTAATGGGTGCATGTGTGAAGAGGTAAGTATGTGAGGTGTGTGTAAAGTGTTTTAATAAGTTTTACTTACCTTTACTTCTTTCTGCAGGCTTCCTCCCTTCAGGTCTCGGGAGTCCCTCAGCTCACCGGCACAGAAAGCAGAATGGCCGCTGAACTGTCAAAAGCTGCAGCCTTCTGCTTTCTGGTCAGGAAGGCTTTCTAATTGAGTCTTGAGTAAAGACACAACTTAGAAGACAGATTGTCAGTGTTCGACAGCTTCACAGAGCTGTAAATGATGACATTTCATCTGTCAAAAGTTCTTGACACATGAAACGGCCCTCGCTGACGTCACCTGTAACTGGCTTTCCCTTAATTGGCCTGCTAAGCCTGCTGGGCGGGCTTAAAAAAGTCAATCAAGGGAAAATAGCATGGGTTGGCCACAAGTCGATGAAGGCGGGACTAAAACCCAACAAGTGGGAGTCCCGCCTCCAAAAGCTCCCCTTTGACAAAATCCAACCCCTTGTGTCTGTCTTCACGGAAGAAGATACAAAAAAACCTCCCGGAAATAGTGGAGAACCAAGAGTCTAGCGAGAATGAGGAATGGAAAGAAATTAGTTTTCATAAAAAAATAGTACTGGAGAAATTAATGGGACTGAAAGCTGATAAATCCCCTGGACCTGATGGCCTACATCCTAGGGTTTTGAAAGAGGTGGCTATAGAGATAGTGGATGCATTGGTTGTCATTTTCCAAAATTCCATAGATTCTGGAACGGTTCCTGTGGATTGGAAGGTAGCAAATGTAACCCCATTATTTAAGAAAGGAGGGAGAGAGAAAACGGAGAACTACAGACCAGTTAGCCTGACATCAGTAGTAGGGAAAATGCTAGAATCTATTATTAAGGATGTGGTAAAAGGGCACTTAGAAAATAATAATAGGGTTGGGCAGAGTCAACAAGGATTTATGAAAGTGAAATAGTGTTTGAGTTAGAGTTTTTTGAGGTTGTAAGTAGCAGAATAGATAAGGGGGAACGAGTGGATGTGGTGTATTTAGATTTTCAGAAGGCAATCAATAAGGTGCCACACAAGAGGTTATTAAACAAAATTAGGGCTCATGGGATTGGGGGTAAAATGTTAGCCTGGATTGAGGATTGGTTAACGGACAGAAAACAGATAGTAGGAATAAACAGGTCATTTTCGGGTTGGCAGGCTGTAACTAGTGGGCTACCACAAGGATCAGTGCTTGGGCCTCAGCTATTCACAATCTGGATATATGCGGCTGGAGTCACTGTGGAACATCTGCGAGGCTGAGATCTTCATAGATAGCACATTTAATGAGGTGGTCACACCACAGGTAAAGTGTGCACAGGCAGACAGGGAATGGGTGACCGCCAGACAGAGTAAAAGAACTAGGAAGGTAGTGCAGGAGTCCCCTGGGTCCACCTCCCTCTCCAACGGATTTTCCATTTTGGATACTACTGGGAGAGATGGTTTCTCAGGGGAATGCAGCAAGAGCCAAGTCCATGGCACTACGAGTGGCTCAGCTGCACAGGAGGGGAGGAAAAAGAGTGGGAGAGCAATAGTGATAGGGGATTCTATCGTAAGGGGAACAGATAGACGTTTCTGTGGCCACAGACGTGACTCCAGGATGGTATGTTGCCTCCCTGGTGCCAGGGTCAAGTATGTCACTGAGCGGCTGCAGGACATTCTGAAGGGAGAGGGTGAACAGCCAGAGGTCGTGGTCCATATTGGTACCAACGACAAAGGTAGAAAGAGGGATGAGGTCCTGCAAGCAGAATATAGGGAGCTAGGAAATAAATTAAAAAGCAGGACCTCAAAGGTAGTAATTTCAGGGTTACTCCCAGTGCCACGTGCTAGCGAGAACAGAAATAGGAGAATAGACCAGATGAATGCGTGGCTGGAGAGATGGTGTAGGAGGGAGGGATTTAAATTTCTGAGGCATTGGGACCGATTCTGGGGAAGGTGGGACCTGTACAAGCTGGACGGGTTACACCTCGGCAGAAACGGGACCAACATCCTTGCAGGGGAGTTTGCTAGTGCTGTTGGGAAGGATTTAAACTAGTTTGTCAGGGGGCTGGGAACCTAAGTGTGGGCCCAGAATGGAGAGAAACAAAGCTGGAAGTGCAAGTTAGAAAAGTGGTCAGCAAAACTAGTAGGGAGCAGAAACAAAGGCCAAAAGTAAAGAGAGTCAAAGTGCAGAAAAATATTAAACAGGCAAAGTTGAAGGCACTTTATCTAAATGCACGTAGCATTCGCAACAAGGTGGATGAATTAATGGCACTAATAGAAGTAAATGGGTATGATGTAATTGCCATTACAGAGACATGATTGCAGGGTAACCAAAGCTGGGAACTGAATGCTCCAGGGTACTCAACATTTAGGAAGGACAGACAAAAAGGAAGGAAAAGGAGGTGGCGTAGCGCTGTTAATAAGGGATGAGATCGGTATGGTAGAGATAGAAGATCTTGGTTTGGCAGATCGTGATGTAGAACTGGAGTCAGTTTGGGTGGAGCTAAGAAACCGCAAAGGGCGGAAAACATTGGTGGGAGTTGTGTATAGGCCACTAAACAGTAATGGTAATGTAGGGCACAGTATCAATCAAGAGATTAGAAGTGCATGTAACAAGGGCAATACGGTAATCCTGGGGGACTTTAATCTACATATTGACTGGGCAAATCAAATTACCACTAATGGTGTGGAGGACGAATTCTTGGAATGCATGCGAGATGGTTTCCTGGATCAGTATGTGGAGGGACCAACCAGGGAACAGGCTATTCTGGATCTGGTACTGTGTAATGAGAAAGGGCTAATCAATAATCTTGTGGTAAAGGGGCCTTTAGGGACAAGTGACCATAATATGATTGAATTTTACATTAAGTTTCAGAGTGATGTAGTCCAATCTGAAACTAAGGTCTTCAATCTAAACAGAGGAAACTATAAGGGTATGAGGGACAAGTTGGCCATGGTAGATTGGGAGACTACACTGAAAGGTATGAAGGTGGACATACAATGGCTAACATTCAAGGAAAAAATGCATAATTTGCAACAAACATATATTCCTCTGGGGCATAAAAACCCAAAAGGAAAAGTGATCCAACTATGGCTAACAAAAGAAATTAAAGCTAATATTAAGTCAAAGGAGGAAGCTCATAAAGTTGCCAGATAAAGCGGTCAGCCCGAGGATTGGGATCATTTTAGAAATCAGCAAAGGGGGACCAAGAAATTGATAAAGAAAGGGAAAATGGAATATGAGCACAAACTAGCGAAAAATATAAAAACGGATTGTATAGGTATGTGAAAAGGAAAAGACTGGCAAAGGTAAATGTAGGTCCTTTACAGTCAGAGACAGGAGAATTTATAATAGGGAATGAGGAAATGGCAGAGAAATTAAATAAATACTTTGTTTCTGTCTTCACGGAGGAAGACACATAAAACCGCCCAGAAATACGAGAAAACCAAGGGTGTGACGAGAATGTGGAACTTAAAGAAATTATTATTAGTAAAAAAACAGTACTAGCAAAATTAATGAGACTAAAAGTTGACAAATCCCAAGGACCGGATGAGCTACATCCTAGGGGTTTGAAAGAGGTGGCCATTGGAATAGTGGAGGCATTGGTTGTCATCTTCCAAAATTCTATAGATTCTGGAACAGTCCCTGCAGATTGGAGGATAGCAAATGTAACCCTGCTATTTAAGAAAGGAGGGAGAGAGAAAACAGGGAACTACAGACCTGTTAGCCTCACATCAGTAGTTGGGAAAATGCTGGAATCTATTATAAAGGATGCAATAACTGGGCACTTAGAAACTAATAGTGAGATTGGGCAGAGTCAACATGGATTTATGAAAGGGAAATCCTGTTTGACAAATCTATTGGAGTTCTTTGATGATGTAACTAGTGGAGTAGAAAAAGGGGAACCAGTAGATGAGGTGTATCTGGATTTTCAGAAGCCTTCGATAAGGTCCCACACAAGAGGTTGGTGAACAAAATTAGGGCACATGGAATTGGGGGTAATATACTAGCATGGATTGAGAATTGGTTAACAGACAGAAAACAAAGGGTAGGGATAAACGGGTCTTTTTCAGGATGGCAGGCTGTGACTGGGTACCGCAAGAATCGGTGCTTGGGCCCTAGCTATTCACAATCTATATCAATGATTTGGATGAGGGGACTAAATGTAACATTTTCAAATTTGCTGATGATACAAAGCTAGCTGGCAGTGTCAGTTGCGAAGAGGATGTGGAGAGGCTTCAAGGGGACCTCGACAGGCTCAGTGAGTGGGCGAGAACATGGCAGATGGAATATAATGTGGATAAATGTGAAGTTATCCACTTTGGTAGAAAAAACAGAAAAGCAGAGTATGGTGAAAGATTGGGGAATACAGATGCTCAAAGGGACCTGGGTATCCATGTACATGAGTCACTGAAAGTAATATCTCCAAATCTGCAGACAACACAAAGCTGGGTGGGCATGTGTGCTGTGAGGAGGATGCTGAGAAACTCCAGGATGATTTGGACATGTTGGGTGATTGGGCAGAAGCATGGCAGATGCAATATAACATGGATAAATGTGAGGTTATCCACTTTGGTGGCAAAAACAGGGAGGCAGATTATTATCTGAATGGCAATAGATTGGGAGAAGGGGAAGTGCAACGAGACCTGGGTGTCCTTGTGCACCAGTCGCTGAAGGTAAGCATGCAGGTGCAGCAGGTGGTTACGAAGGCAAATGGTATGTTGGCCTTCGTAGTGAGAAGGTTTGAGTACAGGAACAAGGATGTCTTGCTGCAGTTATACAGGGCCTTGGTGAGACCACATCTTGAGTATTGTGTGCAGTTTTGGTCGCTTTATCTGAGGAAGGATGTTCTTGCCATGGAGGGAGTTCAGCGAAGATTCAGCAGGCTGATACCTGGGATGGCAGGAATGACGCATGAGGAGAGATTGGGTCGATTAGGCTTGTACTCGCTGGAGTTTAGAAGAATGAGAGGGGATCTCATTGAAACTTATAAAATTCTGACAGGACTGGACTGACTAGATGCAGGAAGGATGTTCCCGATGGTCAGGGAGTCCAGAACCAGGGGTCACAGTCTAAGGATAAGGGGTATGCCATTTAGGACAGAAATGAGGAGGAATTTCTTCACCCAGAGAGTGGTGAACCTGTGGAATTCTCTACCGCAGAAGGCAGTAGAGGCCAATTCATTAAATATATTCAAGAAGGAGTTGGATATATTTCTTAAGGCTAAAGGGATCAAGGGGTATGGGGAGAAAGCAGGGACCGGGTACTGAATTTGGATGATCAGCTATGATCGCATTGAATGGCGGAGCAGGCTCGAGGGGCCGAATGGCCTACTCCTGATCCTATCTTCTATGTTTCTATGTTTCTATGAATGTGCAGGTGCAGCCAGCCATTAGGAAGGCAAATGGTATGCTGGCCTTTAATACAAGAGAATTTGAGTGCAGGAGTAAAGAAGTCTTACTCCAATTATATAGGGCCTTGGTGAGACCACACCTGGAGTACTGTGTACAATTTTGGTCTCCTTACCTAAGGAAGGATATACTTGCCATAGAGGGAGTGCAACGAAGGTTCACGAGATTGACTCCTGGGATGGCAGGACTGTCGTATGAGAAGAGATTGAGTAAACTAGGCCTGTATTCTCTTGAATTCAGAAGAACGAGGGAATCTCATTGAAGCATACAACATTATTACAGTGCTTGATAAGATGGATGCTGGGAGAATGTTTCCCTTAGCTGGAGAGTCTAGAACCAGGGGCCACAGCCTCACGATAAAGGGTAGGCCATTCAGGACTGAGATGAGAAGAAATTTCTTCACACAGATGGTCGTGAATCTTTGGCTGTGGAGGCTCAGTCATTGGGTATATTCAAAACAGAAGTTGATAGATTTCTGACTAGTAAGGGCATCAAGGGATATGGTGATAGTGCTGGTGAATGGAGTTGAAGCAGAAGATCAGCCATGATCTCATTGAATGGCGTAGCAGGCTCGAAGGGCCGAATGGCCTACTCCTGCTCCTATTTCTTATGTTCTTATGTTCTTATATCAATGATTTGGATGAGGGGACCAAATGTAATATAACCAAGTTTGCTGATGCTACAAAGGTGGGTGGGAATGTAAGTTGTGAGGAGGATGCAAGGAGGCTTCAAAGGGATATAGACAGGCTAAGTGAGTGGGCAAGAACATGGCAAATGGAATATAATGTGGAGAAATGTGAAGTTATCCACTTTGGTAGGAAAAATAGAAAAGCAGAGTACTTTTAAATGGTGAGAGATTGAGAAATGTTGGTGTTCAGAGGGACCTGGGTGTCCCTGTACACGAATCACTGAAAGTTAACATGCAGGTACAGCAAGCAATTAGGAAAGCAAATGGTATGTTGGCCTTTATTACAAGAGGATTTGAGTATAAGAGTAACGACGTCTTACTGCAATTAGATAGGGCCCTGGTGAGACCACACCTGGGCCTAGAAATTCAGTTGGCTGCGCCAGGCGTTAGCGCCTTAGGAGGAGCAGATCTCGAGCGCTAGGCGCTTAGCGCCCGGGCGCTGCGCGATCTGCGCCTCGCCCCAACTTCAGTAGACATTTAGCGCCGGCGCAAAGTCTTTGCGCGCGCTCAGCTACGCGCGCAGATCATGACGTCATTTCGTCGTGCAACGCCCTTTGTGCGCCCGGAACCGGAACTTCACTCGCGCCGCCCCATTGTGCGCCGGGCGGCCCTAACGACTGTTGAGTGGAACGTTGCTCAGCCGAGGCGGGCCACGGGGAGTGCAAATTAAAGGTCACTTACCCTGCACTATAAATGGCAGCCATTTTGCAGCATTCACTCTTGTGCAACGGATTTTTGGAGAGAGACCAAGGAAGAGAGCTTACTGCTTTGGCCCAACACTAGGACAGGTCTTTTTGGCTTCAGGCCAGAGCTGTGCAATTCTCTTTGCCTTCATTGAGATCTCAGTGTTTGCCAGCATATTATGGGGGCTGCATTGGGTGCCAACGCTGAGTTTCAGCCTTATGTCGGAAGGGCTTACAGACGCCGTGAGAGAGTGGCAGCCCTGGCTAGACGCAGAGGGGGCAACAGGCGTCGCCAAGTGAGGCCTTACCCACCCAGGGTATACCGCCAGCAGTTCCCCTATCTCAACATGTCTGCCGCGCAGTGTGTTAGGAGGCTGCGATTCAGAAGGCAGGTGGTTGCAGACATCTGCCAGCTGCTTCACAGAGATCTGCGTCCACAGCTGATGCGCAGGACGTCTCTGTCGGTGGCAGTGAAGGTGACGGTGGTTCTCAACTTCTATGCCACCGGCTCCTTCCAATCCGCTACTGGGGACATCGCTAACATCTCCCAGTTCGCCGTGCATTGCTGCATCCGCCAGGTGACCAATGCCCTTTTCAGAAGGAGACGTCAATTCATCTCCTTCCCCATGATCCTGGACAAGCAGCAGCGGCGTGCAGTGGGATTTGCAAGAATAGCGGGCTTCCCCATGGTGCAGGGCGCCATTGACTGCACGCATGTGGCTTTGCGGGCACCTCTGGAGCATGCCGAGGATTACCGCAACCGGAAGGGCTACCATTCCCTCAACGTACAGCTGGTGTGTGACCACAGGCAGCGCATCCTAGCTGTCAATGCCCGCTTTCCAGGCAGCAGCCACGATGCCTTTATCCTGCGACAGACAACTGTGGCTGACATGTTCCAGGCACAGCCTCACCCAAGAGGATGGCTTATCGGGGACAAAGGCTATCCTTTGTGTACCTGGCTCATGACCCTGCTCCGCGCGCCCACGACCCCTGCTGAAGAGGCATACAACGAGAGCCATCAAGCGACCAGGAACCCCATCGAACAAACAATCGGCGTCCTGAAGCAACGGTTCCGCTGTCTGGATCGCTCCAGGGGAGCCCTCCAGTATTCGCAGGAGCGAGTCTCCCAATTCGTCGTCGTTTGCTGCATGCTGCACAACCTGGCTATCCGCAGGACTCAGGCACTGCCACCTCACGTTGGACCACCACCTCAGGAGGAGGAGCAGGAGGAGCATGAGGAGGAGGAGGACGAGGAGTACCAGCCCAGGAGGGAGGCAGAAGGTCCAAGGGCAGCCCGTCGGCGGCTTATTGAACGTCACTTCTAGGCCCCCTGTCAGGGAATGGCTTGTGCCAATGAAAGAACATGATTGCAGCCGCTGCGCAAGCCCTCAGCCGGTTAAGGCAACAAACACTTCAAAGATCAAACATGGACAATGTGAATAAATAAAATGGTTTATTGTACAAACTCAGGGCCCTTCCCACATGAAAACCAAGAACACACGAAACCCCCAAAAAACACTCACACACATGAGTCACTCCCACAACCTGGGGAGGATTAACCAAACATGTAAATAAAAATGGCCTCATCCTCGGCCTTCAAAAAACAACCATTCCACAAAACACAACATTTGGACACACCCTCTACTTTGTGTCCTGCGAGGGCGATGCCTTCTGCAAACTTTGCCGGCCCCTGGACGCCCTGCTGCTCCTCCTCAAAGTGAGGCCAGTGGCTGCTGCAAGGCTGGGGGACGGCTCCTGAGGGGCACATGTCGTGACGGCAGATGCCCTTGGGGGTCGGCCTAGACGAGGTCTGGCCCTTGAGGGGCCGGCTGGTGAATGCTGCAGCTGTGGCTGGCCAGCATCAGTCGCTGCAGCAGCTCGTGGCAGCTCCACTGGGGGAGTGGCAGTGGCGGCTGGAGCAATGGGGGCAAGCTGGCGGATGGCAGGCGCTCGCTGGTCACCTGAGACACTGGCACTCGGCCGGGCCAGCACTGCAGCATGCGCAGCAATCTGCCGAGGGACAGACCGCTGTGCTGCTGCAGCGCGCCGGGTGCCCTGGCGATGCCGGGCTGACACAGCGAGTGTGGCAGCAGTGAGTGCCCGTGTTGCCCTGTTCTGTGACCGCATCAGAGCAGCCAGTGACTGCACGGCACCACTGATCACCTGGCCAGTCGCTGCCACAGAGGCCCCGAATTCGGTGACACTCCGAGACAGGGACTGCATGGCCTCAGGCATCCGTCCCACTACCCCCATGAGCTCCGTGTGCCGGCGCTCCGAGTCCGCGGACATGTCCTCGAGGCGGCGCATCTCCTCGGCGTTGACCGTCCCCGGACTGGAGGCCGGACTCTCCCTCTGGGGAGAAGGCCGCTGAACTGGCCGACCCTTCCTGCGTTGCTGGACGCCGCTGGGCCCAGCAATTGGACTCCCCTCCAACCCTTCCCCCACGCTCCCCTCCAGGGAAGACGTCTCCCCTACAGTGGCATGGCTTGCCGCGGCTGAGGGTTCCCCTGATGGGCCGCCTTCCTCTTGCTCCTCCTCCTCCTCCTCTTCTGAGGGGCTGTCACTGGCAACTTCAGGGACCTCCTCCTCACCATCTGAAAGCAGGAAGGCACAAGAGTAGCTTTAGAGTGAGGAGAGGGCGTCAGCGAGGGATGCATGAGTGGTGGCATTCAGCGCATTGGTCGGACAGTGGCAAAGGATGTAGATCTGATGCGCAAGTGGGACGAGAGAGGTCCAAAAAATGATGTCCTTACCATTGGTGCCCAGAACAAGGTCGGCATCTCCAGATGCAACGGGGCCAATCACCCGGGCACCCATGATGCGCTCCACGCGCTGTTGCAGCTCGGTGAGCGGCTGGATCTGGGGTCCGCCTCCCCCGGTCACAGTCCGGCTTATTATTGGCCAGCTTGGCCTGCAAGAGAAAGGACGGCCTCTAAGTACAGTCTGTAGCCCTGATCTTGTGTGCACTGCCTCCCATGGTCGAATAGCCTGGCCAGTGTGTTAAGTGTACAATGTGCAATTGATGTTCATGACTGACCCATAGCTGCTGCATGAGGGCTGGCCATTAGGGCTTTCAGGTCCATTTGCCCATAATGTGAGGTGCACATGCAAGGATGAGGAGGACACTGGAAAGGGTACTCACCCTGACAATCCTGGCGAGGTCATTTAGTTTCTTGCGGCATTGTACCGCGCTCCTGGGGACCTCACTGTTCGATGTCACCCTGGTGGCGACATGCCTCCAGGCTCTCCGGTAGACGCGGGTCGGCGGCTTCCTCCCATTGTCTGGGAACAAAATATGGCGTCTCTTCTCCACAGCGCGAACCAGCACCCTCAGATCAAGCTCTGAGAAGCGCTGCGCTCGTTCACAGGCCTTCTCCATACTTTGAGGCGCTATATGGGTCCAGCAGCAGTGTTCAGGCCTAGCTGGAGGGCTCCAGTGTGCAGGGCGTGGCAGCAGACCAAGTCGACCCTTCCCCTTTAAGAGCTGGCCGGCGCCAGGGTGTCTGCTGTCAATCAAGAAATGGCCGCACCTGCGCTGCGCCCGGCCTCGGCGGTATCGCTCAGCACCTCCGGCTTAGCGCCTAAAGAGAGCCGTGCATCGCCAGTTTTAGCGCTCGAGCAAACTATTAGGGCGAAGCTAATGAATATCGGCGAAGTGGCCTCGAATTTGCGCCGGGCGCAAACTTTAGCGGCCGCCCGACTTTACCGCCCCAAAAGTGGCTATAATGAATTTCTAGGCCCTGGAGTATTGTGTACAGTTTTGGTCTCCTTACCTAAGGAAGGATATACTTGCCATAGAGGGAGTGCAACGAAGGTTCACCAGACTGATTCCTGGGATGGGGAGATTGTCCTATTAGGACAGATTGAGTAGACTAGACCTATATTCTCTGGAGTTTAGAAGAATGAGAGGTGATCTCATTGAAACATACAAAATTCTTACAGGGCTTGACAGGATAGATGCAGGGAGGATGTTTCCCCTGGCTGGGGAGTCTAGAACCAGGGGTCACAGTCTCAGAATAAGGGGTTGGCCATTTAGGACTGAGGTGAGGAGAAATTTCTTCACTCAGAGGGTGGTGAATCATTGGAATTCTCGACCCCAGAGGGCTGTGAAGGCTCAGTCATTGAGTATATTCAAGACAGAGATCGATAGATTTTTGAATATTAAGTGATATGGGGATAGCGCAGGAAAGTGGAGGTGAGGTAGAAGATCAGCCATGATCTTATTGAATGGCGGAGCAGGCTTGAAGGGCCAAATGGCCTGCTCCTGCTCCTATTTCTTATGTTCTTATGTTCTTAAATTATTGACCTGGTTAGGAAATTGACTGAGTGGCAGGTGACAGGCAGTGGAGATAATGGGCAGGTACTCTAATTGGCATGAGGTGACTAGTGGTGTCCCGCACGGATCTGTGTTGGGGCCTCAACTATTCACAGTATTTATTAACGACTTAGATGATGACATAGAAAGTCATACATCCAAATTTGACGATGACACAAAGATAGGTAGAATTGCAGGCTGTGTAGATGGAAGCATAAAATTACAAAGGGATATCAACAGATTAAGTGAATGGGCAAAACTGTGGCAAATGTATTTCAATGTAGGCAGCTGTTACGTCATCTACTTTGGACCTAAAAAGGATAGAACAAGGTACTTTCTAAAAACTGTGGAGGTCCAAAGAGACTTGGGGGTTCCAGGTACATAGATCATTAAAATGTCATGAACAAGTACAGAACATAATCAAAAAGGTTAATGGGATGCTGGCCTTGATATCTAGAGGACTAGAATACAAGGGGGTAGAAGTTATGCTGCAGCTGTACAAAGCCCTGGTTTGACCACAACTGGAGTACTGTGAGCAGTTCTGGGCATCCCACCTTAGGAAGGATATATTGGCCTTTGAGGGAGTGCAGCATAGGTTTACCAGAATGATACCCGGACATCAAGGATTAAGTTATGAGGAGAGATTACACATATTAGGGTTTTATTCCCTAGAATTTAGAAGGTTAAGGGGTGATCTGATTGAAGTTTTCAGGATATTAAGGGGAACTGATAGGATAGATAGAGAGAAACTATTTCCACTGGTTGGGGATTCTAGGACTAGGGGCATAGTCTAAAAATTAGAGCCAGACCTTTCAGGAGTGAAATTAGGAAACGCTTCTCCACACAAAGGGTGATAGAAGTTTGGAACTTTATTTCGCAAATGACAATTGATGCTAGATTAATTGTTAATTTTAAATCAGAGATTGTTAGCTTTCTGTTAACCAAAGGTATTGAGGAATATGGGCCAATGGCGGGTATATGGAGTTAGATTGCAGATCAGCCATGATCTGAATGAATGGCAGAGCAGGCTTGAGGGGCTGAATGGCCTCCTCCTGTTCCTATGTTCTGTAAGCTCCTCCTTGGTGAAGCGGAGATGTTGCATACACTGTTCGTCACTGAGATTGAGGTAGGAGAATTGCTCCCTGAAGACCCTGGGTGGATATGGCCTCCTGCTGAGAGCCATAGAAACATAGAAGATAGGAGCAGGAGTAGGCCATTCGGCCCCTCGAGCCTGCTCCGCCATTCAATGCGATCATGGCTGATCATCCAAATTCAGTACCCAGTCCCTGCTTTCTCCCCATACCCCTTGATCCCTTTAGCCTTAAGAAATATATCCAACTCCTTCTTGAATATATTTAATGTATTGGCCTCTACTGCCTTCTGTGGTAGAGAATTCCACAGGTTCACCACTCTCTGGATGAAGAAATTCCTCCTCATTTTTGTTCTAAATGGCCTACCCCTTATCCTTAGACTGTGACCCCTGGTTCTGGACTCCCGACCATCGGGAACATCCTTCCTGCATTTAGTCTGTCCAGTCCTGTCAGAATTTTATAAGTTTCAATGAGATCCCCTCTCATTCTTCTAAACTCCAGCGAGTACAAGCCCAATCGACCCAATCTCTCCTCATACGTCATTCCTGCCATCCCAGGTATCAGCCTGGTGAATCTTCGCTGGACTCCTTCCATGGCAAGAACATCCTTCCTCAGATAAGGCGACCAAAACTGCACACAATAATCAAGATGTGGTCTCACCAAGGCCCTGTATAACTGCAGCAAGACATCCTTGTTCCTGTACTCAAACCCTCTCGCTACGAAGGCCAACATACCATTTGCCTTCTTAACTGCCTGCTGCACCTGCATGCTTACCTTCAGCGACTGGTGCACAAGGACACCCAGGTCTTGTTGCACTTCCCCTTCTCCCAATCTATTGCCATTCAGATAATAATCTGCCTTCCTGTTTTTGCCACCAAAGTTGATAACCTCACATTTATCCACGTTATATTGCATCTGCCATGCTTTTGCCCAATCACCCAACCTGTCCAAATCATCCTGGAGTTTCTCGGCATCCTCCTCACAGCACACACGCCCACCCAGCTTTGTGTCATCTGCAAATTTGGAGATATTACATCTAGTTCCCTCGTCTAGATCATTAATATATATTGTGAATAGCTGGGGTCCAGGGACCGATCCCTGCAGTACCCCACTAGTCACTGCCTGCCACTCGGAAAAAGACCTGTTTATTCCAACTCTTTGCTTTCTGTCTGCCAACCAGTTCTCTATCCAAGTCAATACCTTGCCCCCAATCCCATGTGCCTTAACTTTACACGCTAATCTCTTATGCGGGACCTTATCGAAGGCCTTCTGAAAGTCCAAATACACCACATCCACTGGTTCTCCCTTATCTATTTTACCAGTTACATCCTCAAAAAATTCCAGTAGATTAGTTAAGCACGATTTACCTTTTGTAAATCCATGTTGACTTTGTCCAATCCTGTCACTGTTTTCCAAGTGCTCTGCTATTACATCTTTTATAATGGACTCTAGCATTTTCCCCACTACCAATGTCAGGCTTACCGGTCTGTAATTTCCCGTTTTCTCTCTATCACCTTTTTTGAATAGTGGGGTAACATTAGCTACCCTCCAATCCATGGGTACTGTTCCAGATTCCTTCGAATGTTGGAAGATGATCAGCAATGCATCTACTATTTCTAGGGCCACTTCCTTAAGTACCCTAGGATGTAGATTATCAGGCCCTGGGGATTTATCGGCTTCTTACCCCCTCCTCCTCCTGCCTCTTCAAGCAGCTATCCTGCTCTGTGTCGCCTCTGCTCATTCTCCCTGTCATGCTGCAGGCCAAGGGGGATACAAGCTACTGCACCTATGTCTGGGAGCAACTGCTCTGAGTCGACCCCTTGCAAGCCAGTACCAAGTCCTTGAGCGTGTCCCACACCACCCCTGGTTACATGCTGATTAACCTCATGATCTGCTTACTCTGCATACTTACGGCACACGCTCCCAGCGCCGATGCTAACGCCCTCACCAAAATGGCATCTGGCGTGGCCTGCACCAGAAGTGTGCGCGAGCTGCTTGGATGCCATTTTGGACACAAAACAGCACCTGTAGCGCCGAAAAACTGGGCACTACGAAGCCAAATTTCTAGCCCTGTATCTTTTTTATGCATAATTACATCCTCCTAATGTAATGTATTATGTCAATGCATTCTAATTACGTTTGGTTAATTTCCCGTCAACGTGTCTGCCCATGTTTACTCACTAATGAGAAACCATGGGTATCAGTTATGGCGTTACTTCTTATCACCTTCCAGGACATCCATAACACAAGCCTAGTCATCCCACACTAACTGCCCTACAATTACTTGACTGATTTACTACATCTTCTCATGGATGGTTAGTGAGGTAATATCTCCAGTAGTTCCAGGCCTGGCCTTGCACTTTTGCAGCCACTGTAGAATTAGTCTTTAATATGTGTGTGTATATATTTTATATTAAAGAAATATAGGGCTAGTCTACCTCATATGCCTATTTTTACAATTGGTACTGAGGATGCGGGGTTTGTTTTACAGCTCACACCTGACCTGAGAACGCTTGATGCAACTATAACAACATAGGAATTTCTGTCTTAGGCTCTGTATAGTTCAAGCAGGGAAGTACAAACCAGAAGAGCAGAGACAGTCAACCTTCCCTTTTTCTAAACACAGTAGAAGTCAGGGGAGTGACAGGTGGAAAGCAAGGGAAAAATCCAATTAGATCAGGAATGAGTTAGTTATCCTTTGAGCTAGGTGTAACTTGAATTGTACACTATAAAGGCTGGGTGATAGCCGGTGTTGGGTGCTAATGTATGTTTAAGTTCTTAATAGCATTGTATGTTATTGTATTCATGCTAATGATTGACAGACAGCATTAAAAGATTTAATATGAGTCTTTCAATGTTCTTTGCCAATAAAATTGGCACCCGAACTAGAAGATTGAGGACACATGCCTGTGATTTCCCGATATTCATGGCAAGTGGGCAAAGCTGCCCACCAACAGCACCATCTCAGAAAATTACCCCCCATTATTTCATCGAAATAAACTTAACCAAGTAGGTGACCCTGTAAGCATGCGTCTGTTGAAGAATATGCTGAATATCCTTTCTAATCTCCAGTAAGCACTTGCCACAATTTGGAGTTATTTATTAAGACTGAGAATGTTAATCCTGGACACAATTGAGAAAAAAGATGCAGGCTTCAGTCCATAAGAGGTTCCTTATGGAAACTGTAATAAAGCCACAAACATGAGATAAAGCGTGACTTTAAAACATGCAAACCTTAATGACTGTAATTCCATCAAGCGTTATTCTATGTGAACACTGTACAAATAGCACAAACAAAGCCCTTTCTTTGTAAATCTTTTGTACTCTTATTGTATATTCGTTGAATCCACAGTTAATATTTGATAACCGGGACTAAATACATGCGGGAGAATGAGTTGGCTTCATTCAAGGATATTGTAAAAGAGGACTGAGACTGGCTCCTTCTAGATATAAGTATTGAAAGTATTCTTTGTGCTGTATTAGATTGACAAGATAGCTTTGCTTCTGTAAATTATTTAAGTATAAGTACATTTGATTCATTTTTTTTAGCCTGTGCAAATCTGGTTAAGCTTGTGACACTTTCTGTCACCTGATAGATTGAAGATATAATGGGAACTCTATATACATTTCAGTAACAATCTAGCCCAATTATGACGAATGATTAGACCTGGGCTCTGTTAACTCTGCAAAGTACAAGTGACAGATTTAGATTTTAGACAGCCAGGGACACCATCTATTTACAGAAACTGTCGCCAAGCCATTTGAACAAACAAATACAATGATTTAAGAAACCCTCCTATAACAGAGAAGATTAGATGGAGCAGACCCCTTCTCTCATCAATACACATCTTAAATAACCACACACCCCCACCCCTCCTCCACCCCCCAACCACCAATTGTACTATAGTTTTATATATATTACATTTTCTTAAAACATCCTATTTTCATTCGTGAAAAACAGCCAGTCTCTGTTCAGGGTGAGCTGACTGCAAAGGTCAGAAGGCCATCAGCACTGAAGAATGAGCGACATCTTGCATCACAGGAACAACAATGCAATGGTTGAACAATAGAAGAATAAAGCGATCATAAAATAATCTGCCTCCTCTAAAGTACAAAGATACAGATTATAGGAAGATACAGAGTATAAGACTTTTAAAGAAACAGGATGGTGGACCTTATTTATATATTTCATTTACTGGGTTTGGCAGAGTCTTGAAGCTTGAATTCACCCATGAAATCTCTGGCTTTTTGCCTCACCCACGAGATGGGCAGAAGGGAGGTTTAGTATATGGAGATACATACAGCCAAGTATGGGGCAAGGAGCTATGAGTGTAAGAACATAAGAATTAGGAGCAGGAGTAGGCCATATGGCCCCTCGAGCCTGCTCTGCTATTCAATAATCCACTTTCCTGCCCAATCCCCATATCCCTTGATTCCCCTAGAGTCCAAAAATCTATCTCAATCAGCCTTGATCATACTCAACGATTCAGCATCCACAGCCCTTTGGGATAGAGATTTCCAAAGATTCACAACCCTCTGACTGAAGAAATTCCTCCTCATCTCAGTCTTAAATGGCCTACCCCTTAGCTGAGATTATGTCCCCGAGTTCTAGACTCTCCAGTCAGGGGAAAGAGCCTCTCAGCATCTACCCTGTTAATCCCCCTCAGAATCTTGTATGTCTCAATGAGATCACCTCTCATTCTTCTAAACTCCAGAGAGTATAGGCCCATTCTACACAATCTCTCATCATAGGACAACCCTCTCATCCCAGGAATCAATCTAGTGAGCCTTCGTTGCGCTGCCTCTAAGGCAAGTATATCCTTCCTCAGATAAGGAGACCAAACTGTGCACAGTACTCCAGGTGTGGTGTCACCAAAGCCCTGTACAATTGTAGCAAGACTTTCTTACTCTTATACTCCAACCCCGTTGCAATAAGCCTGATACCCTTTTCTCTTCCTCAATACATACATATAACCATACTTAAATTAATAGCTTTGGCATTGTTAAATCCTGCAACACAAATTGGATTATAATGCTAAAGAGATGACAGCACATTAATTTTATAGTATCATGCAACGTAAATTAAACCCATTCCACAATTTACAGAGATTTAGACATTACTCTTGTTATTTTATTATTAATAAATTAATATATATTCATTGCTGCATGTGCTGGATCATATTTTATTACATAGCAGTGCTAGAGTGTATTAACCGAGCCCCATGTCATCGTACCTCTGCCAGGCCTGCAGAGAAGTGGTTACAGTTCTTGTGCATGAGATGGTAGGCATTGCCCTTGAACTCCTTCCCAAGCTCTTCAATAATTTTGTCGACATCTTCCTCTGTGAAGTCCGTGGTACCAAGGGCGATGGCCTCTCTGAATAAAAACAACAGTTTTGTTTTCAGGAATATTATTTTATATGCGCAGCGGTGCAGGTCTCCCATGCCATTGCTCACGGTGAGTCAGGGGATATGCTGTACATGACAATAACGATGCCCTGCCATGTATTACCAGAGGTCACTGATTAACATTGATAGAATAACTTCATTTGAGTATTTAATACATGGAATTCTGAGATATTTATTCGTGTTTTAGGGGGTGGATTTTCATGATTCTGTACAGGTTTCTGTTGAGAGCTCTAAATCAGTAGCCTTAATTATTACTGCCTGTTCCTAAACCAATATACCCATCTTTCTTTTAAAAAGTTCAGGATACACAGAAAGATAGTAAGCAAGATATACTAGTTTTGAGATAAATGGCTGGGCAAAATTTTGATTGGCCCCCAGCGGAAGTGTAGCGGAGTAGGCTGTGAGTCTGCCCAAGTGAGAAGGCCCAGACCCACAATTATGGGAAAGGGGGTCTTTTACATACTCGAAGCAACACATTGTCAGTCCTAAAGAGGACAGAAGGCCCAAAAAAAGGTACGTTTTCACCATCTTCAGCTCCCAATGCAGCCAGCAGGGGATTGGTAGCTGGAAGAGTTTTGGGACCTTTCTTGGGCCTCAGCAAGACTGATGCCAGCTCTAAGATGGCTTGGGCATCACTTAGGCCTTTCAAGGGCAGATTTCCTGGGGAAGCATGGGACCTGTCCCAAGTACAGTCCTCTGATGTGGGGGTGGGGGTGGTGGGTGGCAGGAGAGGTGGACTGAGCAGATGATCCATCAATAGCCTCCCACTAGAAAATGCCTCTCTGTGAAATGCGGGACAGAATCCGGGGGAACCGGGTTATCCAGGTCTGGCAGGATGGGCAGAGAGGCCCAAATTCTGACTGCATTGGATGGGGATACAAGGTTTTTGTTTTTTCACTTATGAGATTTGGGTGTCGCTGGCAAAGCCAGCATTTATTGCCCATCCCTAGGTTCTGGTGCCACTGGATGCAGGTCTGACAGTACTGAGGTGGTGGTGGTGGGTGGGTGTGGTCTGGGGCCTGGCAGCACTAGAGGGTGGGCCTTTGCATTATTGGTGCGAGGAGTCCAAAGGTCTGGTAGCACTGGGTACAGGAGGGCTCCAGAATCTGATAACACTGGGGAAGTAATGGGGTATAGTAGTACTGTGTGTGGGAGAGATGGAGGGTTGGCATCAGTGGAGGGCTCATTGGATCTGTTGGTATTAGTGGGGTTTTACCGGGCTCCAATAGTTTCAAGAACCATAGTGCCAGCCACCTTCTTCTTGCCCCCAACTCACTCTTGCCTTTTTCCCCAGTTGCCTCCTCATAACTCGTTCTCAACCCCTCAAGGCCTTTTGTTGGCTAAAAACTGTTTTCCAGTCGTAAGACTGGCACATTTAACCACCATATCAACCATAGGATATTCCCCATTTCACAGCATCCGCTGAATGTCTCTCTCCCACCTCTCCTGACTAATGCTACTTCACTTGTCTGTCTGTTTTTCATATATGGGCATTAACAGCAGAATACTTGACAACAAGAATATCACAGTGCAGTCTGATTCAATCCTCACTAATGCCACCCACATGCATTATCTAACACAATCATTGGATAGTAATCAGCAATAGCTATCTTGACTGAGTTTTCTAATCTATCGGCCAAGGGTGCTGAGAACACTTATATTGCACCACCATCATCTAGGGCAAAAATTAAATAACTCAGCTCATATTCGGAGTTAAATCTGGGACTTTCCTGGTCTGTATGGCTCAGTTCCAAACTGATTCATGCATTGAACAAGTGGGCCCTCAGGGGCTCCCCTCTGAATTTCCAACAAACCATTTACTAAGATAATCCAGGAACATAACAGCTTCTTTCATAAGAACATATGAAATAGGAGCAGGATTAGGCCATTTGGCCCCTCGAGCCTGCTCCGCCATTCAATAAGATCATGGCTGATCTTCTATCTCAACTCCACTTTCTGCACTATCCCCATATCCCTTGATTCCCTTAATATCCAAAAATCTATCAATTTCTGTCTTGAATATACTCAACGACTGAGCCTCCACAGCCCTTTGGGGTTGAGAATTCCAAAGATTCACCACCCTCTGAGTGAAGAAGTTTCTCCTCATCTCAGTCCTAAATGGCTGACCCCTTATTCTGAGACTGTGACCCCTGGTTCTAGACTCCCCAGCCAGGGGAAACATCCTCCCTGCACCTACCCTGTCAAGCCCTGTAAGAATTTTGTATGTTTCAATGAGATCACCTCTCATTCTTCTAAACTCCAGAGAATATAGGCCTAGTCTACTCAATCTCTCCTCATTAGGACAATCCCCCCATCCCAGGAACCAGTCTGGTGAACTATCATTGCACTCCCTCTATGGCAAGTATATCCTTCCTTAGGTAAGGAGACCAAAACTGTACACAATACTCCAGGTGTGGTCTCACCAGGGCCCTATATAATTGCAGTAAGATGTCTTTACTCTCATACTCAAATCCTCTTGTAATAAAGGCCAACATGCCATTCGCTTTCCTAATTGCTTGCTGTACCTGCATGTTAACTTTCAATGATTCGTGTACAAGGACACCCAGGTCCCTCTGAACACCAACATTTCCCAATCTCTCACCATTTAAAAAATACTCTGCTTTTCTATTTTTCCTACCAAAGTGGATAACTTCACATTTCTCCACATTATATTCCATTTGCCATGTTCTTGTCCTTTCACTTAGCCTGTCTATATCCCTTTGAAGCCTCTTTGAATCCTCCTCACAACTTACATTCCCACCCAGCTTTGTATCATCAGCAAACTTGGATATATTACATTTGGTCCCCTCATCCAAATCATTGATATAGATTGTGAATAGCTGAGGCCCAAGCACACATCCTTGCGGTACCCCACTAGTTACAGCCTGCCAATCCGAAAATGACCCGTTTATTCCTATTCTCTGTTTTCTGTCCTTTAACCAATCCTCAGTCCATGCTAGTATATTACCCCCAATCCCATGAGCTCTAATTTTGTTTAATAACCTCTTGTGTGGCACCTTATTGAATGCCTTCTGAAAATCCAAATACACCACATCCACTGGTTCCCCTTATCTATTCTGATAGTTACAACCTCAAAAAACTCTAACAGATTTGTCAAACACGATTTCCCTTTCATAAATCTGTGTTGACTCTGCCCAATCCTATTATTATTTTCTAAGTGCGCTGTTACCACATCCTTAATAATAGATTCTAGCATTTTCCCTACGATGGATGTCAGGCTAACTGATCTGTTGTTCCCTGTTTTCTCTCTCTCTCCTTTCTTATATAGTGGGGTTACATTTGCTACCTTTCAATCTGCGGGAACCATTCTAGAATCAATGCAATTTTGGAAAATGACAACCAATGCATTCACCACCTCCATCAGGTCCAGGGGATTTATCGACTTTCAGTCCCATTCACTTCTCCAGTACTATTTTTTTACTAATACTAATTTCTTTCAGAAGAAGCCTCGAATATCAGCAGAAGCCTCCATTTAAGGTATTTGTGAATGGAGCAGGGCCTGACTCACAGAGCAAGGCCTGACCCACAGAGCAAGCAAGCGAGCGAGCAAGGTCTGACTCACAGAACAAGGCCTGACTCACAGAGCGAGCGAGCAAGGCCTGACTCACAGAGTGAGGCCTGATTCAGAGAACGAGGCCTGACTCACAGGACAAGGCCTGAATCACAGAGTGAGCAAGCAAGGCCTGACTCACAGAACAAGGCCTGAACCATAGAGTGAGTGAGCAAGTCCTGACTCACAGAACGAGGCCTGAATCATAGAGCGAGTGAGCAAGGCCTGACTCACAGAATGAGGCCTGAATCATAGAGCGAGTGAGCAAGGCCATATTCAATTAGAGGGTGAGAAGGTTGGATCTCAAACAAGCGTGCTAAGCTTGAATAAAGGAGACTATGAAGGTATGAGAGCGGAATTGAGTAGAGTGGATTGGGAAAATAGATGATACATGATCAGTGGTGTATATTTAAGGAGTTATTTTACAACTTCCAAAAAATATATATTCCACTGAGAAGAAAAGGGTGTAAAAGAAAAGACAGCCATCCGTGGCTAAGTAAAGAAATTAAGGATAGTATTCAACTAAAAACAAGGGCACATAAGGTAGCCAAATCTAATGGGAGGATAGAGGATTGGGAAAACTTTAAAAGACAGCAAAAAATAACAAAAAGATTGATTAAGAAAGGGAAGATAGATTATGAAAGTAAATTAGCAAAAAATATAAAAACAGATAGTAAGAGTTTTTATAGTTATATACAAAGAAAAAGGGTGGCTAAAGTAAATGTTGGTCCCTTAGAGGATGAGACCGGGAAATTAATGGTGGGAAATATGGAGATGGCAAAAACACTGAATGAATATTTTGTATCAGTCTTTACAGTAGAAGACACTAAGAATATCCCAACACTAAACAAACAGGGGGCTATAGGGGGGGAGGAGCTAAACGCGATCAAAATCACTAAGGAAGTGGTACTCGGTAAAATAATGGGACTCAAGGCGGATAAATCACCTGGACCTGATGGCTTACATCCTAGGGTCTTGAGGGAAGTGGCGGTAGGGATTGTGGATGCATTAGTAATAATTTTCCAAAACTCCCTGGACTCAGCAAAGGTCCCGGCAGACTGGAAAACTGCTAATGTAACACCCTTATTTAAAAAGGGCAGTAGACTGAAGGCTGGAAACTATAGACCGGTTAGCCTAACGTCTGTGGTAGGTAAAATTTTGGAGTCCATTATTAAGGAGACAGTAACAGGACATTTGGTTAATCATAATTTAATAGGACAAAGTCAGCATGGTTTTATGAAGGGGAAGTCATGTTTGACAAATTTGCTGGAGTTCTTTGAGGAAGTAACATATAGGGTGGATAAAGGGGAACCAGTGGACGTAGTGTATTTAGACTTCCAAAAGGCATTTGACAAGGTGCCACACAAAAGATTATTGCTTAAGATAAAAAATCACGGGATTGGGGGTAATATTTTGGCATGGATGGAGGATTGGCTATCTAACAGAAGGCAGAGAGTTGGGATAAATGGTTCATTCTCAGACTGGCAATCAGTAACTAGTGGTGTTCCGCAGGGGTCAGTGCTGGGTCCCCAACTCTTTACAATCTATATTAACGATTTGGAGGAGGGGACCGAGTGTAACATATCAAAGTTTGCAGATGATACTAAGATGGGAGGGAAAGTAGTGAGTGAGGAGGACATAAAAATCCTGCAAGGGGACATAGACAGGCTAAGTAAGTGGGCAGAGATTTGGCAGATGGAATACAATACTGGAAAGTGTGAGGTTATGCACTTTGGCAGGAAAAATCGTAGAGCAAGTTATTATCTTAATGGCAGGAAACTGGAAAGTACTGAAGTACAAAGGGATCTGGGGGTCCTGGTGCACGAAACTCAAAAGGTTAGTATGCAGGTGCAGCAAGTGATTTAGAAGGCCAATGGAATGTTGACTTTCATTGCTAGGGGGATAGAATATAAAAATAGGGAGGTATTGCTTCAGTTGTACAAGGTATTGGTGAGACCGCACCTGGAATACTGCATACAGTTTTGGTGTCCATACTTAAGAAAAGACATACTTGCTCTTGAGTCAGTACAAAGAAGGCTCACTTGGTTAATCCCGGGGATGAGGGGATGGACATATGAGGAGAGGTTGAGTAGATTGGGACTCTACTCATTGGAGTTCAGAAGAATGAGAGGCGATCTTATTGAAACATATAAGATTGTGAAGGGGTTGGATTGGGTGGATGTGGGGAGAATGTTCCCGATGATGGGTGAAACTAGAACTAGGGGGCATAGTCTTAGAATAAGGGGCTGCTCTTTCAAAACTGAGATGAGGAGGAACTACTTCACTCAGAGGGTGGTAGGTCCATGGAATATG